>NC_091288.1:10449402-12849402 GCF_032444005.1 Ranitomeya imitator
AAGGTTCTGTATGGGATCCAGCTGCGGGGGAGACACATGTGTTTTCTATCTGTAGCTCCAGTTCATTAGGGGCCACCCAAATCCAATCCTCAGCCATCCCTGGGTGGTGTCGGGGGTCCTCCTCATCATCACCGCAGCCCACCACTGGCCAGGAGGCAATAATGCCATGTGATCTGCCCTCCTGGTACAGGACACATTGCACAATGAGGGGGCAGAGGAGGCATCGCCCCTCCGTCCCCAATAACAATGACTCACGATTCTGAGACGATAAAGTCAGAGGCGTCAACTAAAAAACAGGACTCGCTCATCTTATGTTCTCATTGGGTGGTCTCCGATAAGACCCTCCGGCATGTATCTGTCCCATACAATCATTAGTTCATTGCAAGGTTGCTGCAGAGCCTCTTGGCCGAGGATATAGGGGTAGTCACACCGGGGCCCTGGAGACCGAGGGCCCCAAAGGTCCTTTCCAGTGTTACAGATGGTAAATGGGGGTCCTTTGCAGGGTCTTCATGGGCTCCTGGCGTTACACCGCTGGCCCTCAGATGTGCGGGATGCTAGCACTATGAGCGGTGATTTCTTTGTGATGTCGCCATGTACTTCTTGCGATTTTACCCTTTATTCATTAATAGAATTACATTAATGGGGTCTTACAGCCGCACACTGGGGGGCCATCCGCTGAACCGTCAATGTCTTCATGTTATGATTTTATCATTGCTCCGATCTATTGTTACATGTAATAAGCTCAGGGTCTTCGGGGGTCCGTGTGCTGACACTGAGGATGCTCCACAGTGACCCCGTGGTCGGGTATAGGGGGTGTCAGATTTGGGGTTATTTCACAGGTCCCACAATGGATTCGGTGGCCCAATGTGGCTGAACGGCACCAGGAGATCCTGGACCCCCTTTATCGGGGGCACTCCGCTGGTAGACGGCTGCCCGAATCCGTACGGGGGGCACCAGCTGGGTGCGGTTCATCTATTTGCTAATTCAGCTGGTCATGTGACGGAGCGCTGATGCATCATGGGACGGATAGCAGAGCAGAGAGGAGAAAGGAGCAGAGTGAAGTTGTGTGAAGTGCATGGAAGGGGGTGATAGGGAATCAGGTGGGGGGAGCAGGGCTGCACATACAAAGCTGGGGGGCTCCTTACATTAACATTGAGGTCTAGTCTTTTTTACACTAATATTAATAGATCTTACTGTAAGAAGTTCTACAAAACATGAACAAGGTGATATTTTTTCTGCCATTGATCAGCTCGGACGGACCCCTGACCACGGACCCCACTATGTGGCCATTACTAACACTAGTTGAATGCCCCCGATCATCAGGAGGGACGGGCAGCGAGGACCTTTATTCCCAGGTTCCATCATTTCCTGTGAAGATACTTTTATTTCCTCTGTGTCGAGGGTCTTCACGCACAGTAGGGTCTTCTCTGTTAGTGAGGGTCTTGTGGCCGCTCAGTAGCCGATGGCCATGGAGAATGAGCAGAGAGAGGACCGAAATGTGAAACAAAGTCCTGGTCCCCATCACTTCTGGCCACATTGTCCATCTCGGCCCCCAATGACCCCTTCAGCTCTGATTCCGGACCAGCTGAGTAATTTCCTGGGGACCATCTCGTGCCTTTTGGTTTTTGTTTTGTTTTCTTCACCAGTTTTTGCTCCTCGGATCCCGCGCTGAGAAGGAAGCGTCCAGATGTTGCCAGAAGTCCTCGCTCAGCATCTCGTCAGGGTCTTCAGAGCTGACTCATGTCTATACTGGATGAAAACATCCCGCAGGACACAGGGTTCCTGTATGAAGAAATCCTCGCAGTCAGCTCCGGCCACGCAGAAATAAAGGGACGGGCACTGGTCACAATTAAAGGGATATTACCTGTAACTGCGATGGCCGCTGACAGTTCTGTACGCAGCAGCGCGTCTGCTGACATTTTTTAACTGCTTTGTCACAATTTGGCTCTTTCCCAGATCTGGATTTTTGCCTCAGTGAACTATGTTCCACCCTGATAGTCACACGGCTCACACCCACAGATTATGATATCAGCAGGTCGGGAAATATCAATGGGCCAAAGAAAAAATGTAAAAGGTTAATAGGAAAGACAATGAAAATCCACGGAATGCAAGAAGGAATATTGTAAGAGCGTTATTGCTACTCATTATTACTACTCATAATTATTACTCATTATTGATATTCATTATTACTACTCATTATTGTTACTCATTAATACTACTCACTATTGCTACTCATTATAGCTACTCATAATTATTACTCATTATTACCACTCATTATTGTTACTCATCAATACTACTCACTATTGCTACTCACTATTGCTACTCATTATTGCTACTCATTATTATTACTCATTATTACTACTCATTATTGCTACTCATTATTGCCACTCATTATTGCTACTCATTATTGCTACTCATTATTACTACTCATTATTACTACTCATTATTGCTACTCATTATTGCTACACATTATAGCCACTCATTATTGCCACTCATTATTGCCACTCATTATTGCTACTCATTATTACTACTCATTATTGCTATTCATTATTGCTACTCATTATTGCTACTCATTATTGCTACTCATTATTGCTACTCATTATTACTACTCATTATTGCTACTCATTATTGCTATTCATTATTACTACACATTATTGCTACTCATTACTACTACTCATTATTGCCTCCACTCCTGTCAGTCATAAACCCCTCCAGACGGCGGCAAATGTGGAAACTCCATTATGGATGTGACCTGCCTGGGGCACTGCTGCTCTGGGCGATTGCTATGTTATCAATTTCCTAATATTTTTCTAAACATGTTTCCAGATCTTTTTCCCTACATTATCATTAATTATATGATTGATGCCAAATGTTTTTCATAAAGTGAACGTCTCTGCACATCTCCCCTTATGGTCCGGTAACGGGCGCCGTGCTTCGTTTTCACTCACCAGCTGTTTGTTGAAGTTTTGCACGCATTGCTCAAACTGCTCGTCTTTCGTCTCATCTGCTTTCCCGAGTTTCTGCAGAACCTGGAGAAAAAGGAAAAACAAGAAACAAATGTAGCAAAACCATAAATAGCAAAAAATAAATAAATAAACAAACAAACAAACAACAGGTGGGGGAGGGGGGGGGGGGCGCATAGAGACATTCACAATGGTTCCCACCTCTTCAGAGATGGCATGGAGCTTGTCCCACACACATCTCTAAGGCTGTGTGCACACGTTGTGGATTTACTGCGGCTCCGCAGCGTTTTTTTCCGTGCAGAAACGTTGCAGAACCACATGTGATTTACAGTACAATGTAAATCAATGGGAAAATAAAAATGCTGTGCTAATGGTGCGGAAAATTCCGCACGGAATCCGCAGCAGATTAAAAAAAAGGACCAGGTCAATTCTTTGTGCGTTTCTGCACCCATTCCATTATAGGAAAACGTTGGGGTAAAAAACGCATGAAGTCTGCACAGAATCTGCAGGAAAATGCACAACAGCCGCATAAAAAACGGGCAGATTCTGACCTGCGTTTTCTGCCAAGAGATGCAGAATCCGCACAGAAAATACCAAAGGCAAATCCGCAATGAGTGCACAAAGCCTAAGGGTATGTGCACACGATGCAGATTTAGTGCAGAACTGCTGCAGATTTTTCTGCAGCAGAAACGCTGCAGAACTGCACTGTGATCACAGTACAATGTAAATCAATGGGAAAAAAAAAAAGCTGTGCACATGGTGCAGAAAAATCTGTGCAGAAACGCTGCAGTTTTCAAAGAAGTGCCTGTCACTTCTTTTGTGCAGTTCTGCAGCGTTTCTGCACCCCTCCATAATAGAAATCTGCAGGTGCGTTTTTGATGCGTTTTTTATGCGTTTTTCATGCGTTTTTGATGCGTTTTTCATGCGTTTTTTGTGCAGATTTGTGCTCAAAAAACGCATAAAAAACGCATCAAAAACGCATCAAAAACGCATAAAAAACGCACCTGCAGATTCTGCCAGGAGATGCAGATTTAGTGCAGAACTGCAGCAGATTTTTCTGCACTAAATCTGCATCGTGTGCACATACCCTAAGGGGCGTATTGTGCAGCTTCACACTGCAGATCGAGTAAAATAGGGACCAAAGCTACGCCGCATCAACGTTTTGGCGGTTTTCAGCTGGACTTTAGCGAGAATTTATGCAATGACCGGCAACAGCTTTTTTAGTGTTAACTTATTCAGTTTATGGTGAGCTTTACATTTGTGTAATAATTTTCAACATTTCTCACCTCTGGTCACTTTGCAGAAGTAGTGAGAACATTAGGAGTTGTGATGGAATGATGTGATCTGACGGATTTATGGACATCAGCCGGCTGACAAGTGCCGGACCACTATATACAGACCCAGAATCATGTCAATGTGAAATCTTTCTGAAATGTTAACAATGCTATAGATAGGATTAGGGAGCCCCCTAAGAACGCTGCTCCCACCCTAGAGAGTGAGCGTGGAGCTTTACCAGGCACAGACATCAGCCCTGGAAACCATGAAGATAAATGTCACCACAGCAAAAGAAACATCCACATTCATTCTACAATTCCATGGAAATCTGGACAATGTTACTTTAATCTCAAGAGATACAGGGGGATACAGAACAAAGCTCAGAGTCAGGGGATGCGCACAATGTGGAGAGGACATTTCAGCACCATTTTTGCATCATTTCGCAGGAGAAACGTGAGTTTTTGCAACATTTTTCCTGCATCTTTGGTGCAGATTTTTCCCCACTTTTTTATATGCATAAAATCTGCAACAAAAAGACTGAAAGAACTGATGCTGCAGATTTAAACCTGCAACAAATCTGCAAATCACAAATAAGCAACATGTGCACGAGGCTTCAGGCTATGTGCACACGTTCAGGTTTTTTCGTGTTTTTTTCACGTTTTTTCACGGTAAAATGTGCACACGTTCAGGTTTTTTCACGGTAAGGCCATGTGCACACGTTCAGGTTTTTTCGCGTTTTTTTCACGGTAAAATGTGCATACGTTCAGGTTTTTTCACGTTTTTTTCACGGTAAGGCCATGTGCACACGTACAGGTTTTTTCACGCTTTTTTCACATTTTTTCACGGTAAAAACGCTATAAAAACTCATTAAAAATGCATATATTATGCATTCTATCATTTAGAATGCATTCTGCATGTTTTGTGCACATGATGCATTTTTTTTTTCGCGGTAAAAAAAAGCAGCATGTTCATTAATTTTGCAGATTTTCTACGTTTTTCCCGCTATTCTATGCATTCGGGAAAAAACACACCAAAAAAACGCATCAAAAAACGCATGAAAAACGCGAAAAACGCTTGTGGATTTCTGGCAGAAATGTCCTGTTTTTTTCAGGAAAAATTCTGCAAGAAATCCTGACGTGTGCACATACCGTCAGGATTCTCTTTCTGGCATCAGGAAACCCTTTAGGTATTTGGACTGACAAAAGACAGCAAAAATGCAACGTGTGAACATACCCTAAGGGTGCAGGCTCATCTTCTTGTGTATTAAAAAAAAAAAAAAAAAAAAATCACAAAATAAAGTTTCCATTTGTAAGAAAGAATAAGAAATGTCCAACTATAATAAAAAAAAGGATGTACTAACTCGTCTGCACATTCATCTGTAAGTACCATAGTCTCCTCCAGTCAATTATCCTAAACTGACTGAACTAAAACATGGACGTCATCACTCAAGTCTCAGCGATGACAATGACAAATGGCTCCTTACAAAACAACAAAACTTATCTCTATGAATGGACAGATAAGTGACAAGTCGGCCCCCCATGTTATGCTTCTATAGCCCCAGGATTATCACTGCCCCCATTACAGCTCAGAATCTACGTTCATTATCAGGATGTCTGAAATTTACTGTTGTGGCCAAAAGTTTTCAGACTGAAAACAAAAATGTTTGTCAAAGTTTTGCTGCTTCAATGTTTTTTGAGCTTTTAGTTGATAATTTCTATGGTTACTGACATACAATTATAAACATGGCAAATCCATGATGTTTCTATGACGCCTCAATATTCCAAGCGCTGCTGATTATTATCCACACTTCTTATTCGCTCCAAAAGCTGGATGCGGCTTCTGGGCAGATCCTGACTGATGGCCGCCCTCTCATCAGAGCTCGGAGTTTATCACTATTCCTGGGTTTTTGTTTGTGGCTTTATGAGAATTGACCCCAAGATCCCAATGGGACTGAGATCTTGGGAGTTTCTCGACAGTGGACCCAAAATTTCAATATTTTGTTCCCTAAACTGCAACATGTTGCGTTTGCCGCGCCCTGCCTGGTGCGCCGAAACGACGCATGCGTTGTAAAACGCACCAAAACGCATGACAATGCATGTCCATGCGCCCCCAATGTTAAAGATAGGGGCGCATGACGCATGCGTCGTTATGCGTCGACGACGCTGCGTCCAAAGACGCAAATGTGAACGTAGCCTTGGAATGGAGACACGAGGAAGAATGGAGAGAAGGGGCAGGATTGGAGACACGGGTGAGAACGGAGACACGGAGGCAGGATGGGAGACACGGAGCAGGATTGTAGACATGGGGCAGAATGGAGACACGGGGGCAGAATGGAGACACGAAGGGCAGAATGGAGACACGAAGGGCAGAATGGAGACACGAAGGGCAGAATGGAGACACGAAGGGCAGAATGGAGACACGAAGGGCAGAATGGAGACACGAAGGGCAGAATGGAGACACGAAGGGCAGAATGGAGACACGAAGGGCAGAATGGAGACACGAAGGGCAGAATGGAGACACGGGGGCAGAATGGAGACACGAAGGGCAGAATGGAGACACGGGGGCAGAATGGAGACACGAAGGGCAGAATGGAGACACGAAGGGCAGAATGGAGACACGAAGGGCAGAATGGAGACACGAAGGGCAGAATGGAGACACGAAGGGCAGAATGGAGACACGGGGGCAGAATGGAGACACGAAGGGCAGAATGGAGACACGAAGGGCAGAATGGAGACACGAAGGGCAGAATGGAGACAAGGGGACAGAATGGAGACAAGGGGACAGAATGGAGACAAGGGGCAGAATGGAGACAAGGGGCAGAATGGAGACAAGGGGCAGAATGGAGATAAGGGGCAGAATGGAGATAAGGGGACAGAATGGAGACGATGGTGCAGGATCATGGGGCAGAATGGAGACCGATGGTGCAGGATCATGGGGCAGGATCATGAGTCAGGATCATGGGACAGATGAGGCAGGATCATGGGGCAGATGGGGCAGGATCATGGGACAGATGGGGCAGGATCATAGGGCAGATGGGGAAGGATCATGGGACAGGTGGGGCAGGATGGGATTCACATGGAGGCAGGATGGGAGAACATATGAAAGGAGCAAGGAATGAGACACACGGGGGCCTGGATGGGGGATATTATTACTGCAGTGAGGTTTATTTTATTTTTTGAGGATAGTGTTATAAATGGGGGGGCGGTCCTGTTACTGTGCAGAGCAACACTGTCGCCTTTTTTTCTTCATCTGGTGTAGTTTAGAATTTGGGGGGAAAAAAAGTAATGTGTTCTGCAAGCGGAGCTCTAGATAACTGTGTTATTTCCTGCAGAGACGAGCCCTGGCTGGAAGAAGTAAAGGTACCGTCACACTAAGCGACGCTGCAGCGATACCGACAACAATGTCAATCGCTGCAGCGTCGCTGTGTGGTCGCTGGGGAACTGTCACACAGACAGCTCTCCAGCGACCAACGATGCCGAAGTCCCCGGGTAACCAGGGTAAATATCGGGTTACTAAGTGCAGGGCCGCGCTTAGTAACCCGATGTTTACCCTGGTTACCAGCGTAAACGTAAAAAACAAACAGCACATACTTACATTCCGGTGTCTGGTCAGGTCCCTCGCCTTCAGCTTCCAGCACTGACTGAGCGCCGGCCGTAAAGTACAGCGGTGACGTCACCGCTGTGCTGTGCTTTACGGCGGCCGACGCTCACCAGTCAGTGCAGGAAGCTGAAGGCGAGGGACCTGACCAGACACCGGAATGTAAGTATGTAGTGTTTGTTTTTTTACATTTACAACGGTAACCGGGGTAAACATCGGGTTACTGCCCTGCGCTTAGTAACCCGATATTTACCCTGGTTACCAGTGAAGACATCGCTGAATCGGCGTGTGACACTCTCAGCGGGAGATCCGGCGACAAAATAACTTTCCCCAGCGACCAACGATCTCCCAGCAGGGGCCTGATCGTTGGTCGCTGTCACACATAACGATTTCGTTAACAATATCGTTGCTACGTCACAAAAAGCAACGATATTGTTAACGATATCGTTATGTGTGACGGTACCTTAACAGTTGTCTGTGCTGGATGAAGATGAAAAGCAAAGATGAAGGACTTCACGTACAGACATCACTGGTGACTCAGTGTGTTACCTGTACACTAACCCTATACACTGTACTACAATGTGGCTCTCGACCAACTTTCATAGCAGAATGTGGCTCTCAAGGTAAGAAAGGTTGGGGACCCCTGTCCTAGAAGATGGGAGAAAATGATCATGGAGGAAGATTAGATCTTTATCTATAGCTATGTTCGAAAGTAAACTTATGAATGACCCCCTCCATGGATGAAAAGCTCCTGCACACGAATACGTGCAAGAATATAACTAATATAATACTGCCCCATATACAAGAATATAACTACTATAATACTGCCCCATATACAAGAATATAACTACTATAATACTGCCCCATATACAAGAATATAACTACTATAATACTGCCCCATATACAAGAATATAACTACTATAATACTGCCCCATATACAAGAATATAACTACTATAATACTGCCCCATATACAAGAATATAACTACTATAATACTGCCCCTATGTACAAGAATATAACTACTATAATACTGCCCCCTATGTACAAGAATATAACTACTATAATACTGCTCCTATGTACAAGAATATAACTACTATAATACTGTTCCTATGTACAAGAATATAACTACTATAATACTGCTCCTATCTACAAGAATATAACTACTATAATACTGCCCCTATGTACAAGAATATAATTACTATATGCCGCACCGCACAAGAGGTTGGTACACAAAATGAGAATGCTTGGTCTGGGGGAAAATGTGTGTAAATGGGTTAGTAACTGGCTTAGTGATAGAAAGCAGAGGGTGGTTATAAATGGTATAGTCTCTAACTGGGTCGCTGTGACCAGTGGGGTACCGCAGGGGTCAGTATTGGGACCTGTTCTCTTCAACATATTCATTAATGATCTGGTAGAAGGTTTACACAGTAAAATATCGATATTTGCAGATGATACAAAACTATGTAAAGCAGTTAATACAAGAGAAGATAGTATTCTGCTACAGATGGATCTGGATAAGTTGGAAACTTGGGCTGAAAGGTGGCAGATGAGGTTTAACAATGATAAATGTAAGGTTATACACATGGGAAGAAGGAATCAATGTCACCATCACACACTGAATGGGAAACCACTGGGTAAATCTGACAGGGAGAAGGACTTGGGGATCCTAGTTAATGATAAACTTACCTGGAGCAGCCAGTGCCAGGCAGCAGCTGCCAAGGCAAACAGGATCATGGGGTGCATTAAAAGAGGTCTGGATACACATGATGAGAGCATTATACTGCCTCTGTACAAATCCCTAGTTAGACCGCACATGGAGTACTGTGTCCAGTTTTGGGCACCGGTGCTCAGGAAGGATATAATGGAACTAGAGAGAGTACAAAGGAGGGCAACAAAATTAATAAAGGGGATGGGAGAACTACAATACCCAGATAGATTAGCGAAATTAGGATTATTTAGTCTAGAAAAAAGACGACTGAGGGGCGATCTAATAACCATGTATAAGTATATAAGGGGACAATACAAATATCTCGCTGAGGATCTGTTTATACCAAGGAAGGTGACGGGCACAAGGGGGCATTCTTTGCGTCTGGAGGAGAGAAGGTTTTTCCACCAACATAGAAGAGGATTCTTTACTGTTAGGGCAGTGAGAATCTGGAATTGCTTGCCTGAGGAGGTGGTGATGGCGAACTCAGTCGAGGGGTTCAAGAGAGGCCTGGATGTCTTCCTGGAGCAGAACAATATTGTATCATACAATTATTAGGTTCTGTAGAAGGACGTAGATCTGGGGATTTATTATGATGGAATATAGGCTGAACTGGATGGACAAATGTCTTTTTTCGGCCTTACTATGTTACTATGTTACTATGTTAATATAATACTGCCCCTATGTACAAGAATATAACTACTATAATACCGTCTTTATGTACAAGGATATAACTACTATAATACCGTCTTTATGTACAAGGAGTGGAATTTCTCTTCACAGAAGCAACAAGTATGTCATTAATAATTAAAACAGTTCTGTGTTTACAGTTTGATGTAACATATTTTTATTTAGGTTTTTTCTTAATCATGGTAAAACAATGGGAATATGTTATTATTTATTTTTTCTGAGGAGGGAATGTAACACTCAGCGAGACGCCGTTTTGTTTTCGTGTAACATGTTAGAGCTCGGTGGCTCCTGACCTCACTTGACATGAACAATAGTCGACCTTCCCAGAATCCTTCAGTGATGTTATATTTTACTGATATTGGTAATTTATTGAACAGTTCTGCATGATCAAACACCAGAGCATCTTCATTCCCACAGATCTCACTGGGATAAGTGACCTGTCCTCCAGAAATGATGTCAAGGAACATCAGACAAAGGAGGAAATGCTCAGACAAAGTGTGGACTTATCTGCTCTTCTGGAGTATGTTGTGGGATAGAGTGAAACCTGTAAATTTAAGGGGTCCCGCAAGCCATATAAGGGTGGGATTCAGGCAGAGGTTAAGTGCTATGACAAAGCCAACAGATAGGATGATCTTTAGACCGAGGTTAGATTTAGGGGTATGGGCCGCCCATCCAATGGCAGGTTCTGGAGTTGAACCCTGAAGAACACAGCGCTGTTCAGTACCAGGACCCCTCAAACTTTCTGCAAGTCACAGGATTAGTATATGTACTCTGCACTACAAGTGATACAATGATATTAATGCACATACAGTGGGGAACTAAGTATTTGATCCCTTGCTGATTTTGTAAGTTTGCCAACTGACAAAGACATGAACAGTCTATAATTTTAAGGGTAGGTTATATATACTGCTATATACTACTATGTGGGCTGTGCTATATACTACTATGTGGGCTGTGCTGTATACTACTATGTGGGCTGTGCTGTATACTGCTAAGTGGGCTGTGCTATATACTACTATGTGGGCTGTGCTGTATACTACTATGTGGGCTGTGCTGTATACTACTATGTGGGCTGTGCTGTATACTGCTAAGTGGGCTGTGCTGTATACTACTACTATGAGGGCTGTGCTGTATACTACTACTATGTGGGCTGTGCTGTATACTACTGTGTGGGCTGTGCTGTATACTACTGTGTGGGCTGTGCTATATACTACTGTGTGGGCTGTGCTATATACTACTGTGTGGGCTGTGCTATATACTACTGTGTGGGCTGTGCTATATACTACTGTGTGGGCTGTGCTATATACTACTATGTGGGCTGTGCTATATACTACTATGTGGGCTGTGCTATATTCTACTATGTGGGCTGTGCTATATACTACTATGTGGGCTGGGCTATATACTACAATGTGGGCTGTGCTATATACTACTATGTGGGCTGTGCTATATACTACTATGTGGACTGTGCTGTATACTACTGTGTGGGCTGTGCTTTATACTACTGTGTGGGCTGTGCTATATACTACTATGTGGGCTGTGCTATATACTACTGTGTGGGCTGTGCTATATACTACTGTGTGGGCTGTGCTGTATACTGCTACGTGGGCTGTGCTGTATACTGCTACGTGGGCTGTGCTGTATACTACTACGTGGGCTGTGTTATCTGCTATGCGGGTTGTGCTATATACTGTACTATGCAGGCTTTGCTATATACTATGCGGGTTGTACTATATACTATTTGGGCTTTACTATATACTATGGGGGTATATTATATTCTATGGGGGAGG
Source organism: Ranitomeya imitator (assembly GCF_032444005.1). Lineage (NCBI taxonomy): Eukaryota > Metazoa > Chordata > Amphibia > Anura > Dendrobatidae > Ranitomeya > Ranitomeya imitator. The sequence continues at coordinate 10,461,419 of NC_091288.1, forward strand.
CCGTGTTATATACTATGTGGCTGTGCTATATACTATTGTGGGGGTATATTATATTCTATGGGGGAGGCTGTGTTATACTATGGGGGGGCTGCATTATATTCTATGGGGGCTACATTATATATTATGGGGAGGTGGGCTGTATTATATTCTATGGGGGGCTGTATTAGATTTTTTGAGGGATGATTGCATCATACTCTTTGATGGGGCTCCAGCATTATATTCTGTGGGGAGGTGGCCTGTATTGTATTCTATTCTATTCGGGGCTACATTATATTCTATGGGAGGCTGAATTATATTTATATTCTTTGAGGGGTGATTGTATCATACTCTATGAGGGGGCTGCATTAAACTATGAGGGGGGCTGCATTATATTCTATGGGGTGGCTGCATTATACTCTGGGGTGGCCGCATTATATTCTGTAGGGTGGTGCATTATACTATATGTGGGCTGCATTATACTGTATCGAGGACTATGGGGAATACGTTATACTATATGAAGAACTATGGGGTGCATTATACTATGGGAAGTGAATTGTCCTACATGGATGACTATGGCGGTGCATTATACTATATGGAGCACTATGAGGAGTGTATTATACTATATGGAGGACTATAGGGAGTGTATTATACTATATGGAGGACTGTGGTGCACATTATAATATATGGAGGACTATGGGGTGTATCTGACTAAACAAGTAAAATGCTGCATATTCAGATTGTTTTTGCTGGAACAAAATTCATTGCTCTCAGCAGCACATCGCCGGTGTAAACTGTAGATGTGCTGCTGATAACATGATCCTGTATGGTGATCTGTTAGAGATCTATTAGTGATCGTTCTGTCCCATCATTAGTCCTCAGCTGGTGGAAAGAGGCCGGGAAACAAGCGTGGAACAACTTCAGTATTGTCGATCAAACTCATTTAGCGGCCTGAACTCAGCGCTTGTAAATACAACCGAAATGCTTTTGTGTGATGTGCAATATGTTAGCATTTGGGGCCCCATTTTAAACTTTGCCTAAAACCGTCCCTGCCTACAAGTGTACAAAGATATTATACAGTCACCATGTGACAAGTGGGCCTGTGTAACTTCAAATGCCAGGGCGGAATTTTAGTCCCAGTCCGGCCCTGCCACAGACTCAATTAATCAGTCAGACACTAACCTCTACAACATGGGCAAGACCAAAGAGCATGATAAGGATGTCAGGGACAATATCATAGACCTGCACAAAGCTGGAATCGGCTACAAAACCATAAGTAAGACGCTGGGTGAGAAGGAGACAACTGTTGGTGCAATAGTAAGAAAATGGAAGAAATACAAAATGACTGTCAATCGACATCGATCTGGGGCACCGTGCAAAATGTCACCTCGTGGGGTATCCTTGATCATGAGGAAGGTGAGAGATCAGCCTAAAACTACACGGGGGAAACTTGTTAATAATCTCAAGGCAGCTGGGACCACAGTCTCCAAGAAAACCATTGGTAACACATTATGCCGTAAAGGTTTAAAGTCCTGCAGTGCCCTCAAGGTCCCCCTGCTCAAGAAGGCACATGTGCAGCCCGTCTGAAGTTTGCCAGAGAACACCTGGATGATTCTGTGAGTGATTGGGAGAAGGTGCTGTGGTCAGATGAGACAAAAGTTGACGTCTTCAGAATTAACTCAACTCACCATGTTTGGAGGAAGAGAAATGCTGCCTATGACCCAAAGAACACCATCCCCACTGTCAAGCATGGAGGTGGAAACATTATGGTTTGGGGGTGTTTATCTGCTAAGGGCACAGGACTACTTCACTGCATCAATGGGAGAATGGATGGAGCCATGTACTGTAAAATCCTGAGTGACAACCTCCTTCCCTCCGCCAGGACATTAAAATGGGTCGTGGCTGGGTCTTCCAGCAAGACAATGACCCAAAACATAGAGACAAGGCAACAAAGGAGTGGCTCAAAAAGAAGCACATTAAGGTCATGGAGTGGCCTAGCCAGTCTCCAGACCATAATCCCATAGAAAACTTATGGGGGGAGATGAAGCTCCGAGTTGCCAAGCAACAGCCTCAAAATCTTAATGATTTAGAGATGATTTGCAAAGAGGAGTGGAGGAAAATTCCTCCTGACATGTGCGCAAACCTCATCATCAACTACAAAAAATATCTGACTGCTGTGCTTGCCAACAAGGGTTTTACCACCAAGTATTAAGTCTTGTTTACCAGAGGGATCAAATACTTATTTCTCACTGCAAAATGCAAATAAATTTATATAATTTATACAATGTGATTTTTTGGATTTTATTTTTGATATTCTATTTCTCAATGTTAAAATTAACCGACCCTTAAAATGATAGACTGTTCATGTCTTTGTCAGTGAGAAAACTTACAAAATCAGCAAGGGATCAAATACTTATTTCCCCCACTGTATGCACTTTCAGTATATAGAACAGTGCTGAACTGAGGAATCTAAATTCATAAAATAGGTCTATAATCACATTATCCTACATCAGGGACTCACAAACGTCTACTGCAGTATTGAAGTCTCTGTATACAGCTTATACATGACGTGTGCTCCGGAGCGCCTCCTAGTGGTGGCTGCAGGATCACAGAATTGTCCCATTTAACTACTGGTTTATAGAGCGGATTTGGAGCTCAGAAACACAAAGCTCTGACTGCTGGAATCTATCCCGTGAAATACATCAGCCCAGAATTATGATCCTAATAAACATCATGGAGGTACACGGAGGACATTCACATTGAGCAGCAAGCGAACATTTTGTATCCGAGTTTTCCCAATGCTTTGCATCAGCTCAGCGGGTGTGACACATTGAGGGAAAGGTATCAATTGCTTCTTTGGTTTTGGTGCAAAGACTTGTTGGAACTCATTAGGGAGTAATTCTGCTCGGATACAAGTTCTGGGGAAGCTACAAGGTAGAACAGTGAAGCAATGTTGAAGCAGTTGGCTGGAAAAAAAAATGGTATTGGACACACCTCAGGATGATGAGAGATCTGTGCAGTTCCCAGGATGGTGCGGGTGAGTCACCCTAGAAGGATTTATGGAGAATGCTGCAGAACTACAACTACAACCTGTCCTGCATGATGGGGGTTGTGATAGGTTTGGTCTGTAGGTCATGTCACATCAATGCCATAAGTGTCAGTAACCATGGTTACATCATTATAGGACACGTGGTTATTGTATCAATGAGTTTATAGGATATAGAAATGTCTCCATCCACGAATCATGTGATAAGCAGTAAGATTGCGAGGACTACCTGAAGCTTTATGTATCTCCAACCTGCCCACAAGAATAACACAAGCCGCTCCTTCCATCAGCAAACACAGAATCAGAGAGAAGGGGCTGTCAGTCCCATGTAAATAATGATAAATACAATGTATCAGTGCAGGAAATCTTCTGTAAACACAACAAAAGCAACACAAGCCTCCAGACCTGATCCCTGGCTGATAGCTATTATCTACAGTGATACATTGTAACAACCCATCAGCTGTGTGGCCAGGAGAGGATTTATATGAAAGTAAAACACAATGTTTCCAATCAGTGATAGCTAGAAAGGTTGAAAAGGAGGAGAATCTGAATAACACAGTATATTAGAAAATTGCAAAACTTACTATTCTGCAATGATTTAAGGGCGTTATTTCATCTTGGACTGAGGCAGCTGGATGTCATAATAGTAAGAGAAGCGGAAGCCACGGCCTTCACACACTATGGGCCCTGGGTGGTGCAAAAGGAAAAAGAGAGTACTCCCTAGCAGACCGCTGCTCCTCCATTCTGCCACGCACAGGATGTATCATGTGACTGTGTCCACTGATCGGCTGCAGCGGTCACCTGAAGCCAGGAGACAGATGAAGGATGTCAGCAGCAGAACGGAGGAGCATGTGGTTTCTTTTATTTTTATAAATATATTTTTTGTACCACCTTTGGCCCATTAAAGGGAATCTGTCAGCAGATTTTTGCTATGTAATTGGAGGACAGCATGAGGTAGCAGCTGAGACACTGAATTCAACAACGTGTCATTAGGCTGTGTGCGGTTTACTTGTAATAAAGGTTTTATTACAAGGAGATTATCACTGCTGGACTACAGGAGCCGGCGAGTCCTGGTCTGACCACGCCCCCTCCTGTGACAAGCACCTCACTGTCAATAGACTATGTACATGGAGAACAAAACCAAGAGAAAAGAAGGAGCAAACATCCCATAATAAAAATAATATCAATTGTATTAATAAAAAAAAACATGTAAGTCACATCAAAAATGTATAGTAGTAAACAGGTCAAGGATAAAGTTGGATACATGACATTTCAGGTGTAAAACACGGTGCCCACTTGTATTATAGTGGTGGACAAGAGCAAAAATAGCAGCAAGGTACAAAAGTGCAAGTGCTTGTAAACAATGTTTGTTCCCAGAAAGTGTGCAAAACTCACGTAAAAAAATATAAATATATATAGCGCCACAGACTACCCACCAAACACTCCAATGAGAGTGGAACTAGTAAGGGAATGATAAAGAAACAAGGGGGAGGTTTACACCATGTACGTAACAATGACTCCAGGTAAGAAACACGTGTGTACCACTTTAAGGGAACTTGTAAATGCTATAAACCTCTCTTACCCATAATCTCCACTTGTCTGCGTAGACGTGTCCCCAAGGTGTTTGCATCGGGCAGCTGAATGATTTACAGCTACTAGCCAGCTTGATTATATGTGGGGATTCGCTAGCAACCAGGCAACCCCCACATGTACTCAGCCTGGCTAGGAGCTGTAAATCATTCAGCTAAATCTCCGAGCACTAAAAAATACTCGGAGGACCCCCGAGCGTGCTCTGGAAATCTCGAGTAACGAGTATATTCGCTCATCACTAGTCACCATCCATTAGGAAGACTCCAGACCCCACTGCGCACGTTACACCGATGTTCACACTAATCTCATATTGTGGAGACGTTTAAAGAAAGGGAAATTTGAATAACCATTTATTTCACTTTAATGCATTTACCTAGCGGAGATGAATGTGTCACTTCTGATGTAGCAGAGCTGAATGTGTCACTTCTGATGTAGCAGAGCTGAATGTGTCACTTCTGATGTAGCAGAGCTGAATGTGTCAGTTCTGATGTAGCAGAGCTGAATATGTCACTAATCCTGATGTAGCAGAGCTGAATGTGTCACTTCTCCTAATGTAGCAGAGCTGAATGTGTCACTAATCCTGATGTAGCAGAGCTGAACATGTCACTTCTCCTAATGTAGCAGAGCTGAATGTGTCACTAATCCTGATGTAGCAAAGCTGAATATGTCACTTCTAATGTAGCAGGGCTGAGTGTGTCACTAATCCTGATGTAGCAGAGCTGAATGTGTCACTTCTCCTAATGTAGCAGAGCTGAATGTGTCACTAATCCTGATGTAACAGAGCTGAATGTGTCAGTTCTGATGTAGCAGAGCTGAATGTGTCACTAATCCTGATGTAGCAAAGCTGAATATGTCACTTCTAATGTAGCAGGGCTGAGTGTGTCACTAATCCTGATGTAGCAGAGCTGAATGTGTCACTTCTCCTAATGTAGCAGAGCTGAATGTGTCACTAATCCTGATGTAGCAGAGCTGAATGTGTCACTAATCCTAATGTAGCAGAGCTGAATGTGTCACTAATCCTGATGTAGCAAAGCTGAATATGTCACTTCTAATGTAGCAGGGCTGAGTGTGTCACTAATCCTGATGTAGCAGAGCTGAATGTGTCACTTCTCCTAATGTAGCAGAGCTGAATGTGTCACTAATCCTGATGTAACAGAGCTGAATGTGTCAGTTCTGATGTAGCAGAGCTGAATGTGTCACTAATCCTGATGTAGCAAAGCTGAATATGTCACTTCTAATGTAGCAGGGCTGAGTGTGTCACTAATCCTGATGTAGCAGAGCTGAACATGTCACTTCTCCTAATGTAGCAGAGCTGAATGTGTCACTAATCCTGATGTAGCAAAGCTGAATATGTCACTTCTAATGTAGCAGGGCTGAGTGTGTCACTAATCCTGATGTAGCAGAGCTGAATGTGTCACTTCTCCTAATGTAGCAGAGCTGAATGTGTCACTAATCCTGATGTAACAGAGCTGAATGTGTCACTTCTCCTGATGTAGCAAAGCTGAATATGTCACTTCTAATGTAGCAGGGCTGAGTGTGTCACATCTCCTGATGTAGCAGAGCTGAATGTCACTTGTCTTTTCATTTCCAGATACTGCTGGTAACAATTTGCTCGGAGCATCCATGAGCTTTTTTACTGCATCTATGAAGATATTCCCAACAGGACATGTTACAAACCAGCCAAACCTGCACATTACTGACTCCGAACATCTCAGCTGTCCCTGAAATCCACATTCCACAAAAATGGAAAAACAGATGTTTGACCTCCGACCTAGTGAACGTAGTAACTCGCCCTCTCCTGTGCGGCTGCTCATGACTCACCTTTTCCAAAATGTACAAACTTTTCATGGAGGATCAGTATAGCTGAAAGTTCACCACATTTAAAGGGGAAGTACTTTCTACTTAAAGGGGCGTTGATATGAAATTCACTCTACGTTATTATATATCACTAGATTGTGGCCCGATTCTAACGCATCGGGTATTCTAGAATATGCATGTCCCCGTAGTATATGGACAATGATGATTCCAGAATTCGCGGCAGACTGTGCCCGTCGCTGATTGGTCGAGGCAACCTTTATGACATAATCGTCGCCATGGCAACCATTATGACATCTACGTCGATACTGTGCCCGTCGCTGAATCAGAAACGCGTGATTTCTACGTCCTTTATGACATCATCGTCGCTGTGCCCGTCGCTGATTGGTCGAGGCCTGGCGGCCTCGACCAATCAGAGACGTGGGATTTCCAGGACAGGCAGACAGACAGACGGAAAAAACCCTTAGGCAATTATATATATAGATTATTATTGAGGGGTTTTAGGCAAGGATATTAAGAGGTGGTGCTGGCTCCTACTGCACCAGGTGAGGATTGCGGTCTAGTATTATATGTCATCTTTCAAGCAGCGAGAACTTTACAAGATAATGAACAGTGTATGGGGAGAAGTCAAAGAATAATGAAAGTTTACAGAATAGTAAAAAGACTTAAAGTAAAAGTCCAGCTCCAGTTCTGGCACCAGGGTCCAGCCCCAGAGGAGCCATAAAAAGCAGAAACTAGAGCGCCATCTAGTGGTGACAATAGTCAGCTGAGATTTTCACATAAATACTGATGTGATGGGGCATCCAAGCATCACTTGGCCGGGGGAAACTGCTCCAAATCCTCTGTGCTGCTGTTACAATGGTAGGTGGGAGGGAGGAGGTTTCTTGATACAGGTTTTACCCCCGTGTTCCCGGGTAATGGCCGCTCTGTGATCAGTTTGGAGCTGCTGAGTTACTTCTCATCCCCGGCGCTCGCCCGTGTCCTCCTCCGTCTACACTCATCCTCCTCACATTTTATTAGGCGCCATTCTTTTATCTATAAATAGATTGTTTCCATGGTGAAAGGATGAAAACGATGATCCAAGTAGGAATCTCCCGTCTTTTATATCAGCAGCTGGGAATAAGTCGCAGAAAGGACGCAGCACATCGTCTGCGCCAACAACCGGAGCGCGGGCGAAAGCGGAAAGGTGAAAAGATGACAAAAAGGAGCACAATGCTGTCACACATATTACCATATACAGTGGATATAGAAAGTCTGTAAAAATGTCAGGTCATGCATCTTAGGCTACTTTCACACTAGCGTCGGAATCTCTCCGTCGGGGAGAGATTCCGACGCTAGCGTTTAGCGCATTGCACAATGGGTGCAGCGGATGCATTTCTCCGGCGCATCCGCTGCCCCATTGTGAGGTGTGGGGAGGTGGGGGCGGAGTTCCGGCCGCGCATGAGCAGTCAGGAAAAGCGGTCCGTCAGGAGCAAAAAACATTACATGTAGCGTTTTTTGCTCCCGACGGTCCGCAAAAGCACGACGCATCCGTCGCACGACGGATGCGACGTGTGGCAATCCGTCACAATGCGTCATCAATACAAGTCTATGGGGAAAAAAACGCATCCTGCAAGCACTTTTGCAGGATGCGTTTTTTCTGCAAAACGACGCATTGTGGCAGATTGCAGTTAACGCTAGTGTGAAAGTAGCCTTACCCAGAAGAATCATTTCTGAACATTTTCCACCTTTAATGTCACCCATAATATGTACAAATCCATTGAAAAATAAACTAAAATCATTTTGAGTGGGAAAATATAAATAGCACAAGTAAAATAATGTAGTTGCATAAGTGTGAGCACCCTCTAATAATTGGGGCATGATTTTGTTCAGAATCAGCCGGTCACATTTCCCCCATGTTACAGAGTAGTCAGCGCTCGGCCGCCGTCATTTACAGCGATTCTGATTAACCCCAGAGAAAGTGTCGAAGTTCTAGGAGGATTTTCCTGACATTTCCTGGTCTGTAAACAGCTGACAACACAGCAAAGGATCTCACTGTGAGATTTTATCAGTCAGGAGAAGGTACAAAAACATTCCCAAAACATCAGATCTACCATGGACACTGTGAAGACGACATCAAGAGGGGGATGAAATTTGGCACAACAGTGACATTTCCCAGAACTGGTCAAAAGACAAGAATTTATCAAAACACAGGAAGAAAATTGTCCTTGGACGCGGCCAAGATACTGAAAATAACATTAATTAGGCTATGTGCACACGTTCAGGTTTTCTTGCGTTTTTTTCGCGGTAAAAACGCTATAAAAACTCATTAAAACGCATACATTATGCATCCTATCATTTAGAATGCATTCTGCATGTTTTGTGCACATGATGCGTTTTTTTTCCGTGACTGATAGACCCCAAGCCAAAAAGACTGGACGCTGCGGGAATTTCACAGAGGACTGTAGCAAAGTATTAGTGTAAGTTGTGCAGATTTATGCAACCACATTGTTTTACTTATTTCTTTCTCTTTTTAAACCTGAAAAGATTTGACCTTATTTTTCAATCGATTTGTGCAGATTACAAGCGACAACAAAGGTGGAAAAAGATCCGAAATCATAATTGGTAGGTTTTTTTTTTCATGACAGAAAACTTATTTTGACAGGGGTGTGCAGACTTCTTATATCCATTGCAGTGAACAACATAACTATGCAGAGCCCAAGTATAACTACTACTGTATGTTGTCCAAAAAGTACTGCCATACAGTAGCCAAACAACAACATACAGTACCTAAATAAGATTACCACCTTAAGGAGTCCAAATAGTGCCACAATAAGGTGAACAAATAATATGACCACATATTGCACAGATATTACTACCGCCATATGGTGCCCAAATTGTAGTAAAAGATAATGAACAATTAACACCATACCGTGCCCAAATACTACCAAAGAGAGCCCAACAATACCACCATATGGTGCCCAAACTGTACCCTACTATAGTGATCAAATAATAACACCATTATACCAGCACAAATGATACCTCAATAGAGTTACCAAATAATGGCACATTATGTGCACATACACCGCCATACTGTACACACATAATACTACAATACAGTGATGATATAATAACGCTACAGTTCCCAGATTTCATCTGAACAATGGTCCAATAATACTATACTGGACACAGCACAAAATACCATCATCACACTGCCCAAATAATACTGCACTGCAGTGATCGTATAATACTGCACTACAGAGATCATATAATACTGCACTACAGAGATCGTATAATACTGCACTACAGAGATCATATAATACTGCACTACAGTGATTGTATAATACTGCACTACAGAGATCATATAATACTGCAATACAGTGATTGTATAATACTGCACTACAGTGATTGTATAATACTGCACTACAGTGATCTTATAATACTGCACTACAATGATCATATAATACTGCACTACAGTGATTGTATAATACTGCACTACAGTGATTGTATAATACTGCACTACAGAGATCGTATAATACTGCAATACAGTAATAGTATACTACAATACAGTGATCGTGTAATACTGCACTAGTGATCGTGTAATACTGCACTACAGAGATCATACAATACTGCACTACAGTGATCATGTAATACTGCACTACAGTGATCGTGTAATACTGCACTACAGTGATCATATAATACTGCACTACAGTGATTGTATAATACTGCACTACAGTGATTGTATAATACTGCACTACAGTGATTGTATAATACTGCACTACAGTGATTGTATAATACTGCACTACAGTGATCATATAATACTGCACTACAGTGATTGTATAATACTGCACTACAGTGATTGTATAATACTGCACTACAGTGATTGTATAATACTGCACTACAGTGATTGTATAATACTGCACTACAGTGATTGTATAATACTGCACTACAGTGATCATGTAATACTGCACTACAGTGATTGTATAATACTGCACTACAGTGATCGTATAATACTGCACTACAGTGATCGTGTAATACTGCACTACAGTGATTGTATAATACTGCACTACAGTGATCATATAATACTGCACTACAGTGATTGTATAATACTGCACTACAGTGATTGTATAATACTGCACTACAGTGATTGTATAATACTGCACTACAGTGATCATGTAATACTGCACTACAGTGATTGTATAATACTGCACTACAGTGATCGTATAATACTGCACTACAGTGATTGTATAATACTGCACTACAGTGATTGTATAATACTGCACTACAGTGATTGTATAATACTGCACTACAGTGATCATGTAATACTGCACTACAGTGATTGTATAATACTGCACTACAGTGATTGTATAATACTGCACTACAGTGATTGTATAATACTGCACTACAGTGATTGTATAATACTGCACTACAGTGATTGTATAATACTGCACTACAGTGATCATGTAACACTGCACTACAGTGATTGTATAATAATGCACTACAGTGATCATGTAACACTGCACTACAGTGATTGTATAATACTGCACTACAGTGATCATGTAATACTGCACTACAGTGATTGTATAATAATGCACTACAGTGATTGTATAATACTGCACTACAGTGATTGTATAATACTGCACTACAGTGATTGTATAATACTGCACTACAGTGATCATGTAACACTGCACTACAGTGATTGTATAATACTGCACTACAGTGATTGTATAATACTGCACTACAGTGATCATGTAATACTGCACTACAGTGATTGTATAATAATGCACTACAGTGATTGTATAATACTGCACTACAGTGATTGTATAATAATGCACTACAGTGATTGTATAATACTGCACTACAGTGATCATGTAATACTGCACTACAGTGATTGTATAATAATGCACTACAGTGATTGTATAATACTGCACTACAGTGATTGTATAATACTGCACTACAGTGATTGTATAATACTGCACTACAGTGATCATGTAACACTGCACTACAGTGATTGTATAATAATGCACTACAGTGATTGTATAATACTGCACTACAGTGATTGTATAATACTGCTCCTCAGGAAATGCACAAGATTTATTCAAATCTGACAGGAGAATGAAAAGAGAACAGAGAAATCAGACGGCAGATCGGATGCACGGATATAAACACCGTCTCTAAGAGGCTTCATATCGGGAGCAGAAGTGTCACATCCGGTAACGACTCAGCCTCACGTAGTGCGACTAATTAGCCTCCTATAATTAGAGCCTTCATTCAGCTCCAAGCCGCGATATCAGGATGATGAACCCAATGGAGAGGAAGCCGCGGATTCATAAGACGAGAAGGATTCATTATTGCATTTTGGTTTTGATTTGCACCAAATTCTTCTTTAAATTTGCGCCTTTTTAAAGTCAATTTTATGGGTTCCCTTTTTTTCCTTGTTCTCCATTGATCCATTGAGTGGATGGTTTTTATTTTCCTGATGATTGTGGACGATGCATCAATTGCACATTTTTTGGAAAATTTGAAACAAATTATCTCCACTCCAGTCCCCCTTAGTGATTTCCTGTACGCCTTAAGGCTGTATGCACAAATTGCGGATTTGCCTGTGGAATTTTCTGTGTGGATTCTGCATTTCTTGGCAGAAAACGCAGGTCAGAATCTGCACATTTTCCATGTGGATTTTGCACGTTTTTACTGTGGATTTCATGCATTTTTACCCCTGCGTTTTCCTATAATGGAATGGGTGCAGAAATGCTGCAGAAACGCACAAAGAATTGACATAGTCGTTTTTTTTAATCCGCTGAGGATTCCGTGCGGATTTTTCCGCACCATCAGCACAGCATTATTATTTTTCACATTGATTGACATTGTACTGTAAATCACTTGCAGTTCTGCAACGTTTATGCATGGAAAAAAAAACGCTGCGGATCCACAGTAAATCCGCATCGTGTGCACATACCCTAAATGTTTGGGCAAATTATGCAACATTTTAACAAAACCTGCAAATGTTCGCCTTATAAAGGCTCAAAATTCATGAATATGCCTGTGCCAGTTTGAAGAACTTGGTGCAAAAAATCTCAACAGATACAACAAGGCAAGAAAAAAAAATGATAACTCGCCCCTTCATGTCTAGAAGATACAAAGTGTCCTGAAATGGCCGCATCCAACCAACACGATGAGCAATTATCGGCCTCTGCAATATGAACGATTGTGAGCGGTGGCCGAATGATGAATGTTCAATATCATCTAAAAGTCTGATCGCACCGACTGCATCAGCGGCTGAGAAGTCCAACACCTGCGGTCTGAGCCGCTGCATTCTGTCGCTCCACAATTGTCTCGTGTCTATGAAACAAAAGGATTTCTTCCAGTTCTGTGATGTGGAAAACGCACAAATTTCAGCAAACGTTTCTTCTCATCACATTGAAAAGTGGATGAAATTTGTGAGTTTAGACTCGGCCAGCGACAAGTTATCAATGTTAATATGTATGTACACAGTGACTGCACCAGCAGAATAGTGAGTGCTGCTCTGGAGTATAATACAGGATGTAACTCAGGATCAGTAATGTAATGTATGTACACAGTGACTGCACCAGCAGAATAGTGAGTGCTGCTCTGGAGTATAATACAGGATGTAACTCAGGATCAGTAATGTAATGTATGTACACAGTGACTGCACCAGCAGAATAGTGAGTGCAGCTCTGGGGTATAATACAGGATATAACTCAGAATCAGTAATGTAATGTATGTACACAGTGACTGCACCAGCAGAATAGTGAGTGCAGCTCTGGAGTATAATACAGGATGTAACTCAGAATCAGTAATGTAATGTATGTACACAGTGACTGCACCAGCAGAATAGTGAGTGCTGCTCTGGAGTATAATACAGGAGGTAACTCAGGATCAGTAATGTAATGTATGTACACAGTGACTGCACCAGCAGAATAGTGAGTGCTGCTCTGGAGTATAATACAGGATGTAACTCAGAATCAGTAATGTAATGTATGTACACAGTGACTGCACCAGCAGAATAGTGAGTGCTGCTCTGGAGTATAATACAGGAGGTAACTCAGGATCAGTAATGTAATGTATGTACACAGTGACTGCACCAGCAGAATAGTGAGTGCAGCTCTGGAGTATAATACAGGATGTAACTCAGGATCAGTAATGTATGTACACAGTGACTGCACCAGCAGAATAGTGAGTGCAGCTCTGGAGTATAATACAGGATGTAACTCAGGATCAGTAATGTAATGTATGTACACAGTGACTGCACCAGCAGAATAGTGAGTGCAGCTCTGGAGTATAATACAGGATGTAACTCAGGATCAGTAATGTATGTACACAGTGACTGCACCAGCAGAATAGTGAGTGCAGCTCTGGAGTGTAATACAGGATGTAACTCAGGATCAGTAATGTAATATACAGTGGGGCAAAAAAGTATTTAGTCAGTCAGCAATAGTGCAAGTTTCACCACTTAAAAAGATGAGAGGCGTCTAATTTACATCATAGGTAGACCTCAACTATGGGAGACAAACTGAGAAAAAAAAATCCAGAAAATCACATTGTCTGTTTTTTTAACATTTTATTTGCATATTATGGTGGAAAATAAGTATTTGGTCAGAAACAAAATTTCATCTCAATACTTTGTAATATATCCTTTGTTGGCAATGACAGAGGTCAAACGTTTTCTGTAAGTCTTCACAAGGTTGCCACACACTGTTGTTGGTATGTTGGCCCATTCCTCCATGCAGATCTCCTCTACAGCAGTGATGTTTTTGGCTTTCCGCTTGGCAACACGGACTTTCAACTCCCTCCAAAGGTTTTCTATGGGGTTGAGATCTGGAGACTGGCTAGGCCACTCCAGGACCTTGAAATGCTTCTTACGAAGCCACTCCTTCGTTGCCCTGGTGGTGTGCTTTGGATCATTGTCATGTTGAAAGACCCAGCCACGTTTCATCTTCAATGCCCTTGCTGATGGAAGGAGGTTTGCACTCAAAATCTCACGATACATGGCCCCATTCATTCTTTCATGTACCTGGATCAGTCGTCCTGGCCCCTTTGCAGAGAAACAGCCCCAAAGCATGATGTTTCCACCACCATGCTTTACAGTAGGTATGGTGTTTGATGGATGCAACTCAGTATTCTTTTTCCTCCAAACACGACAAGTTGTGTTTCTACCAAACAGTTTCATCAGACCATAGGACATTCTCCCAAAACTCCTCTGGATCATCCAAATGCTCTCTAGCAAACTTCAGACGGGCCCGGACATGTACTGGCTTAAGCAGTGGGACACGTCTGGCACTGCAGGATCTGAGTCCATGGTGGCGTAGTGTGTTACTTATGGTAGGCCTTGTTACATTGGTCCCAGCTCTCTGCAGTTCATTCACTAGGTCCCCCCGCGTGGTTCTGGGATTTTTGCTCACCGTTCTTGTGATCATTCTGACCCCACGGGGTGGGATTTTGCGTGGAGCCCCAGATCGAGGGAGATTATCAGTGGTCTTGTATGTCTTCCATTTTCTAATTATTGCTCCCACTGTTGATTTCTTCACTCCAAGCTGGTTGGCTATTGCAGATTCAGTCTTCCCAGCCTGGTGCAGGGCTACAATTTTGTTTCTCGTGTCCTTTGACAGCTCTTTGGTCTTAGTGAGGATAGTGAGTGCAGCTCTGGGGTATAATACAGGAGGTAACTCAGGATCAGTAATGTAATGTATGTACACAGTGACTGCACCAGCAGAATAGTGAGTGCAGCTCTGGAGTATAATACAGGAGGTAACTCAGGATCAGTAATGTAATGTATGTACACAGTGACTGCACCAGCAGAATAGTGAGTGCAGCTCTGGGGTATAATACAGGAGGTAACTCAGGATCAGTAATGTACTGTATGTACACAGTGACTGCACCAGCAGAATAGTGAGTGCAGCTCTGGGGTATAATACAGGAGGTAACTCAGGATCAGTAATGTACTGTATGTACACAGTGACTGCACCAGCAGAATAGTGAGTGCAGCTCTGGGGTATAATACAGGAGGTAACTCAGGATCAGTAATGTACTGTATGTACACAGTGACTGCATTTTTTTGGTATTCTTTGTATATAAGGTGTAGGGTGAATATTGGCTTCCTAGAGGAGGATCGCTGCCCTGAGATATGCCCGGACTTGTGATGGACAGATGCCAGTTTCTTTATTTTCAGTTCCTCCATCTTTCCTCTTGATCTGAGGAGCAGCCTTGAATTCCAGGCTGACTTTCCTGCCAAGCCTCTGTCTTCATTGCGGCCCTTATAGATTTGCTGCTCTCAGATAACAGGATCAGGTTGAGTCTCAGCAGTTTTATTTTTAACATCTGGATTTGGTTACAGTCTGTGGATCGGATCCTTCTCTGTGACTGTGGGGATGATCCCTGGAGTCTGTAGTCAGAGGCGGCCATGGATGGAGACCTCACAAGATCATGGCCGGTGATTATCTACTTCCACCTCATCTTCTACAGTTGTGTGGGAAGTGTTTGCCCTTTTTTTCTGATTTCCTCTTCTTTTGCATGTTTGTCAGATTTAAAGGGAACCTGTCACCATTTTTGTATCATAACAGCTTAAAACATCATCTTCCTCAGCGTCTGCTATGCATTCCCTAAACACTTATGTAACCCCCTGAGTCCCCCTTTGTATTCTAACCGGGTGCGTCCGATCTGATGGGCGTGGCTTCGGGACACTCCACCCCTCCCCCGGCTGCTGCTCGCCGTCCTGGACGTGAATGACGCCTCCTCATCATCCTCATAGCAGTGAGATATTTTGCGCCTGTGCAGTCTGCTTCGCTCAACTGTGGGCAAAGTCGAAAAGCAGAAGTGCGCATGCGCCGGCAAACGTAATTCTGGCTCATGTACTGGAACTACCTCCATGTCCTGCGCCCCTGGTGCAAATTACTAATAAGAAGCCCCTTCATGTGAAATCTGCAGGTTCATCTCTTGGGCAGAGAGGTAGAACAGATCCCATCGGAGCCGACAATTGTCAATGACTTCAGAGATCAGAAAGAGTTTCAAGAATCTTCTATTCAGTGAGCAATTACTGGAGAAGTCCTCACAGTTTATAAGTACTGCGCAAAGACGGCAGGAGGCTGCACCGTCCGCTAATCATGTTAGCATTTATATTTCCCAGTATATACAGTAAATAACACAGGATCCACCATTCACAATAGGTGATGTCACAGCTCACCTCCTCCTCCTGTACAATGACTGATAACACCTCTATATACAGTAAATAACACAGGATCCATCATTCACAATAGGTGATATCACAGCTCACCTCCTCCTCCTCCTGTACAATGACTGATAACACCTCTATATACAGTAGATAACACAGGATCCACCATTCACAATAGGTGATGTTACAGCTCACCTCCTCCTCCTGTACAATGACTGATAACACCTCTATATACAGTAGGTAACACAGGATCCACCATTCACGATAGGTGATGTCACAGCTCACCTCCTCCTGTGCAATGAATGATAACACTTCTATATACAGTAGATAACACAGGATCCACCATTCACAATAGGTGATGTCACAGCTCACCTCCTCCTCCTCCTCCTGTACAATGACTGATAACACCTCTATATACAGTAGATAACACAGGATCCACCATTCACAATAGGTGATGTCACAGCTCACCTCCTCCTCCTCCTCCTGTACAATGACTGATAACACCTCTATATACAGTAGATAACACAGGATCCACCATTCACAATAGGTGATGTCACAGCTCACCTCTTCCTCCTCCCTGCACATACACACACTCTACTATATCAAAGAGTCATCTCCTGACACCGGTTTTCTGTCATTCCTGCGGCTGCAGTAAAACATCAACTGCTGATCCGAAGGAAAAACAAATAACCGGAGACCATTCTGTGATTTTTGTGTTTGTTTTGTTTTTGGATGGTGAGAGGTCTATAAATGATTGTGAATAATGTTTCTATACAGTGTCCATAATCACCCCAGTTATTAACATGTTACCATGTATAGGCTATATACCGCTATAAGAATACACCATACTGTCACCATATATTGCCTTTTTATAACACCATGAAGCACTTACATAATGTTGCCATACAGTGTATATCTAACCCCACCATACAGTGCCTCAGTATAATTGTCATGCAGTGGCTACGTAGTAATAGCAGGCAGTGTCTTTGTTATAGCATGATCGAGTACCTACACCGTGGCTACATAGCTGTACCATCCAGTGCTTTCATTACATCACCTATCAGGTGCCTCCATAACGATGACATATTGTACTTTATAATACCACCATATGGGACCTGAATAATAGTGTTATACAGAGCCTATATAGTAGCACTCAGTGCCTCAGAACTGCACACTAAGTATAAATTAATACCGTACCATAGAATTCCTATATAATCTCGTGTCTCCCCTTTTCCTATAGTTTGTAGCTTGCGAGCAGGGCCCTCATTCCTCCTGGTATCTGTTTTGAACTGTGATTTCTGTTATGCTGTAATGTCTATTGTCTGTACAAGTCCCCTCTATAATTTGTAAAGCGCTGCGGAATATGTTGGCGCTATATAAATAAAATTATTATTATATAATAGCACCATATAGGGCCTCAATAACAGGACCATACAGCACCCACACAAAGACTCTATAATGCAATAATTAATACATAATACTGCCATATAGTGGCTACATTACTGTCCCAATACAGAACCTAAAAATACTGCCTATTAGTGTATCATCAATATTACAGCAAGAAAAATGATTTTTTTTACCAAACCACCTGTGATGGGGGAGATTTAGGAGCAGCCACATATACCCTGCCCCATCTCTGGTCCCATGTTTACACATCAGTGTAGCAATGATTCGGCCATTTATCTTCTCTCCATCGCAGGCACTTGGTTTAGATGTTGCGGTTTTTCCTTTTGTTGCATCTAAACAATAACTTTGTAACGACTGCGGAGAAGGCGTTCTAATGGCCGCCTGTCCTCATATTCACTGCTGCACCTCCAGCCACAGATTAACAGTCTGTCTCTTTTCCATTGAGAACTATTGCGGTCTATAATTAGACAGTCCTAGAGTAGCCATTCTCAAAATGTCACAAAGACTAAATCCCCAAAATGGAGTCCGAGTGTGGGCGGTGGCGGTCCCGAGGCCAAGAAATGTCCGTCCCAAGGCGTAGTGTTGTGTCACCCAGCAGCACTTCCAGCTGTCTCATCCGGCAGACGCGCAGTCTATTCTAAGTCCAACTCTACTGCCGTCAGCTCTATTCACGATGTCACCTGCAGAAAAGCAAAACCTGCAACGGACAGACGGACGGAGACATCAGACACAATGGACGGCAAAACCTAAGATACAGGGGCTTCTCACAAAATGAGGATATCATCAGTGAATTTACTTCAGTTCTTCACTACAAAAAGGGAATCTCATCTATATATATATAATCGTCTAAGGGGCACTTCCGTCTGTTTGTCTGTCTGTCTGTCACGGAAATCCCACGACCAATCAGCGACGGGCACAGTCCGGCCGCGAATTTGCCCTTCCTACTCTGTCAGTGCCCCGTCCAGTCGGCGCTCACATAGGGTTAATGGCTGCGCTATGCCGCGGTGTAACTCAGTCCGTTACCACTGCAATTAACCCTGTGTGACCAACTTTTACTATTGATGTTGCCTATGCAGCATCAATAGTAAAAAGATCTAATGTTAGAAATAATAAAAGAAATAAAAAATCATTATATTCTCACCTTCCGCCGCCTTTCCCACTCCTCGCGACGCTCCGGGCCATGCATTGCGGTCTCGCGAGATGATGACATAGAGGTCTCGCGAGACCGCTAAGTCATCTGGGTAATTTCGTAATGCATCGCTGGGAACGGAAGCTGGCGGCCGCATCGCGCAAATAGGGACAGCGTCGCTGGACGCTGGAGGGTGAGTATATAACTATTTTTTATTTTTATTCTTTTTTTTTTTTTTTTTTTAACAGGGATATGGTGCCCACACTGCTATATAGTACTTGGGCTGTGTTATATACTGCGAGGCTGCTGTATACTACGTGGGAAGTGTTATATACTGTGTGGCCTGTGTTATATACTGTATGGGCAGTGTTATATACTACGTGGGCTGTGTTATATACTGCGAGGCTGCTGTATACTATGTGGGCTGTGTTATATACTACGTGGGCTGTGTTATATACTGCAATGGCTGCTGTATACTATGTGGGCTCTGTTATATACTGTGTGGCCTGTGTTATATACTGCGTGGGCAGTGTTATATATAGTAACATAGTAACATAGTTAGTAAGGCCGAAAAAAGACATTTGTCCATCCAGTTCAGCCTATATTCCATCATAATAAATCCCCAGATCTACGTCCTTCTACAGAACCTAATAATTGTATGATACAATATTGTTCTGCTCCAGGAAGACATCCAGGCCTCTCTTGAACCCCTCGACTGAGTTGTATAACTACATGGGCTGTGTTATATACTGTGTGGATGCTATATATTACGTGGGCAGTGTTATATACTACGTGGGCAATGTTATATACTACGTGGGCTGTGCTATATACTACGTGGGCTGTGCTATATAATACGTGGGCTGTGTTATACACTACATGGCTGTGTTATATATTACATGGGCTCCTATATACTACATGGCTCTGCTATGTACTAAGTGTCTGTCTGTGTTACGTGGCCTCTGCTATATGCCATGTGGCTGCTATATATATATATATATATATATATATATATACACACATACATATTCTAGAATACCCGATGCGTTAGAATCGGGCCACCATCTAGTATATTATATAGAGTCATTACACACAGAGTGATCAGTGTGAAGTCTCCACAATCAGTGATGGTTTGGGGGCCATGTCATCTGCTGGTGTAGGTCCACTGGGTTTTATCAAGACCAAAGTCAGCTCAGCCGTCTACCAGGACATTGTAGAGCACTTCATGCTTCCCTCTACCGACAAGCTTTTTGGAGATGGAAATGTAATTCTCCAGCAGGACTTGGCCCCTGTCCACACGGCCAAAAGTGCCAATACCTGGTGTAAAAACAACAGTATCACTGGGCTTGATTGGCAGCAAACTCACCTGACCATAACCCCATAGAGAATCTATGGCGTATTGTCAAGAGGAAGATGAGAAACACCAGACCCAACAATGCAGATGAGCTGAAGGCTGCTATCAAAGCAACCTGGGCTTCCATAGCCCCTCAGCAGCGCCACACGCTGATCGCCTCCATGCCATGCCGCATTGATGCAGTAAGTGATGCAAAGGAGCCCGACCAAGTATTGAGGGCATTTACTGAACATACATTTCAGTAGGAACCATCTCAGATATTAAAATCATTTTTCCAGCTGGTGTTATAAAGTATTCTAATTTACTGAGATAATGACTTTTGGGTTTTCATTGGCTGTCAGCCATAATCATCAACATTAACAGAAATAAACATGTGAAATAGATCTCTCTGTGTGTAATGACTATAGAATATAGGAGATTCACTTTTTGTATTGAAGAACTGAAATAAATGACCTTTTTGGTGATATTCTAATTCTGTGAGAGGCACCTGTACATAGGGGGCAGTATTATAGTAGTTATATTCTTGTACATAGGAGCAGTATTATAGTAGTTATATTCTTGTATATAGGAGAAGTATTATAGTAGTTATATTCTTGTACATAGGGGGCAGTATTATAGTAGTTATATTCTTGTACATAGGGGCAGTATTATAGTAGTTATATTCCTGTACCTAGGAGCAGTATTATAGTAGTTATATTCTTGTATATAGGAGAAGTATTATAGTAGTTATATTCTTGTATATAGGAGAAGTATTATAGTAGTTATATTCTTGTACATAGGGGCAGTATTATAGTAGTTATATTCTTGTATATAGGAGAAGTATTATAGTAGTTATATTCTTGTACATAGGGGCAGTATTATAGTAGTTATATTCCTGTACCTAGGAGCCGTATTATAGTAGTTATATTCTTGTATATAGGGGCAGTATTATAGTAGTTATATTCTTGTACATAGGAGCCGTATTATAGTAGTTATATTCTTGTATATAGGAGAAGTATTATAGTAGTTATATTCTTGTACATAGGGGCAGTATTATAGTAGTTATATTCTTGTACATAGGGGGCAGTATTATAGTAGTTATATTCCTGTACCTAGGAGCAGTATTATAGTAGTTATATTCTTGTACATAGGGGCAGTATTATAGTAGTTATATTCTTGTATATAGGAGAAGTATTATAGTAGTTATATTCTTGTACATAGGGGCAGTATTATAGTAGTTATATTCTTGTATATAGGAGAAGTATTATAGTAGTTATATTCTTGTACATAGGGGGCAGTATTATAGTAGTTATATTCCTGTACCTAGGAGCCGTATTATAGTAGTTATATTCTTGTATATAGGGGCAGTATTATAGTAGTTATATTCTTGTACATAGGAGCCGTATTATAGTAGTTATATTCTTGTATATAGGAGAAGTATTATAGTAGTTATATTCTTGTACATAGGGGCAGTATTATAGTAGTTATATTCTTGTACATAGGAGCAGTATTATAGTAGTTATATTCTTGTATATAGGGGGCAGTATTATAGTAGTTATATTCTTGTACATAGGGGCAGTATTATAGTAGTTATATTCTTGTATATAGGAGAAGTATTATAGTAGTTATATTCTTGTACATAGGGGCAGTATTATAGTAGTTATATTCTTGTACATAGGAGCAGTATTATAGTAGTTATATTCTTGTACATAGGAGCAGTATTATAGTAGTTATATTCTTGTACATAGGAGCAGTATTATAGTAGTTATATTCTTGTACATAGGAGCAGTATTATAGTAGTTATATTCTTGTACATAGGGGCAGTATTATAGTAGTTATATTCTTGTACATAGGAGCAGTATTATAGTAGTTATATTCTTGTACATAGGAGCAGTATTATAGTAGTTATATTCTTGTATATAGGGGGCAGTATTATAGTAGTTATATTCTTGTACATAGGGGCAGTATTATAGTTTCCCCAGTGATATAATGTCTAGGTCTGCAGTAAATGCCCTCGGACATCCCTGCTTGTTAGTGAATAAGGCCCCATTATCAGTCTGACAAGTGATATTCATTATTCTCAGCTGTTCTTGGTTAGGCCCCTGTAGAATGGGACTATGTTACATTATGGGGTTAAGCTCAGCACCTGCTCGGACCTTGTCACTATTTTTGAAGGAGATTACGAGGAGCAAACAGCTGTATAATGGTGTCATATTGGGATTGGTGGCGAGAGAAGTTGATCACTTCTAACCTAGGATTTACTAAACTGCAGGAATTAATGACTCATAGGAACCAGAATCTGCAGATCCCCAAAGTGCGGGTGCAGCCCATCCCCTCCATAAGTCGTGGGACGGGTGGCTGTCACGTCCGAGTGTAGCCCTGTACAGTAATATCTGCTGCCTTATAGCTCTCAGAAGGGGGCCGCCATGTGACAGCTGCTCGGAGGGGGACATGGTGACGTTGGCCTCAATTACCGGCAGCTGCTCTACATTCTCATGTGATGCTCGCAGAGGACAGAAAAAGTAGAAGAGAGATTACTGGAGATGTGAATGGGACCCTCGTGGCCTGGAGATGTGAATGGGACCCTCGTGGCCTGGAGATGTGAATGGGACCCTCGTGGCCTGGAGATGTGAATGGGACCCTCGTGGCCTGGAGATGTGAATGGGACCCTCATAGCCTCAGTCTCTGCACCAGGGACTCAGCATTTTTCTGTAGAGTGAAATGAGTTCATGGGGAGTAAATGCAGATCACGACGAAAATTCAAACATGGCGGCCAATTCTGGCACCAAAGGGTTAAGCACGGTGGCGCAGTGGTTAGCACAGCAGCCTTGCAGCGCTGGGGTCCTGGGTTCTAATCCCACCCAGGACAACATCTGCAAAGAGTTTGTATGTTCTCTCCGTGTTTGCGTGGGTTTCCTCCGGGCACTCCGGTTTCCTCCCACATTCCAAAGACATACTGACAGGGATTCTAGATTGTGAGCCCCATCAGGGACAGCGATGATAATGTGTGCAAAACTGTAAAGCGCTGCGGAATATGTTAGCGCTATATAAAAATAAAGATTATTATTATTATAAGTATAAATATGGACGTGGCCGCCTGATCCCTCCACTCATCACTATTATAGGACTAGCAAACAACCATTAGGGCGGATTTAGCCTTTAATTATAAATCTATTGTCACAGAAACTTCAGAGGAAATTTGACATTTCGTCATCATAATTTGCACAAAGTTATCAATAGTGGTGGACCGGGAACTGCAAAGTTAAAGACCCCTGAATTTTCATCCTAGCCCTTTATGGAAATCTCCAAACAAGCACCAAAACGAGGCCAGAGTGAGGCCAGAATGAGGACAGAACGAGGACAGAACGAGGACAGAACGAGCACAGAACGAGGACAGAACGAGGACAGAGCGAGGACAGAGCGAGGACAGAACGAGGACAGAACGAGGACAGAACGAGGACAGAACGAGGACAGAACGAGGACAGAACGAGGACAGAACAATGGCAGAACGAGGACAGAACGAGGACAGAGGGAGGCCAGAGCAAGGACAGAACGAGAATAAAATGAGGCCAGAACGAGGACAGAGCGAGGCCAGAACGAGGACAGAGCGAGGCCAGAACGAGGACAGAGCGAGGACAGAACGAGGCCATAGCGAGGACAGAACGAGGACAGAACGAGGACAGAACGAGGCCATAGCGAGGACAGAACGAGAACAGAGCGAGGACAGAGTGAAGACAGAACGAGGATAAAATGAGGCTCTCGTATACTTACATTGATGAGTGACCTCCAGCTCGCTCCATGAAACACTGGGGCAGACGACAGGTCACAAACTGCAGGAGACGGACGGGACCGGAGTAGTGTCGAAAACAAATGAAAATGCCAGAAGGTGAGTATCAGACAGGGGGGCTTGGAGTTTAAGCACCATTCCAGAGGTGAAATAAAACAGATCACTGGAGTGCTGCTTTAACACATAAAAATCTGTCATTTCTATTCTGCATTGTACACTGGTACGTGTCACATGGACGGCACACGGATGTACACACGTACACTCGGACGGCCAACAGAAAACGTACATTTTGTTAAGCGGACGTATGAATGGCCATTACAAAACAAAGGAAATGAATAGAGTTCTGAGTCTCCAGCATCCTTCCATGTATGTGGTACCCAGGTACAGATGAACTGTGCATCTAAGCTCAGGAACAAATCATCACTGGGACAAAGCGCAGTCTGGAGCCGGATCAAGAATATCACAAAGTGGCAAAGGGAAGAAAGGAATCACCAGACTAAAGCAAAAAGGGGCTGGAGACCTGATGATAAACATGAGGAGAGAACCTTTAATTGTGTGGACTGTACTGGATAAGTCATTTGGGCACCAGACATACGACATAAGGCGGGATTCACCTTAAAGAGAACCTGTCAGCACAGTTTTGCAATGTAAAGACATTGCTGTAATGGGGCTGTAATATTGATTACTTTGATACTTTTGGGGCAGAACTACGCTTTGTTGTTCTTAATTAATCATCATTTGAAGTTTTCTGCTTATTAGATTTCGGTGCACGAGGGCCGGAGTGTGCACTGGGAATTGTCCTCCCTGTGATTCCCGGCTCCTCGTTCTGCCTCCAGTCTGTGATTCCCGGCTCCTCCGCCTGCCTTCAGTCTGTGATTCCCGGCTCCTCCGCCTGCCTCCAGTCTGTGATTCCCGGCTCCTCCGCCTGCCTCCAGTCTGTGATTCCCGGCTCCTCCACCTGCCACCAGTCTGTGATTCCCGGCTCCTCCGCCTGCCTCCAGTCTGTGATTCCCGGCTCCTCCGCCTGCCTCCAGTCTGATTCCCGGCTTCTCGTTCTGCCTCCAGTCTGTGATTCCCGGCTCCTCCGTCTGCCTCCAGTCTGCGATTCCCGGCTCCTCCGCCTGCCTCCAGTCTGTGATTCCCGGCTCCTCCGCCTGCCACCGGTCTGTGATTCCCGGCTCCTCCGCCTGCCTCCGGTCTGTGATTCCCGGCTCCTCCGCCTGCCTCCGGTCTGTGATTCCCGGCTCCTCCGTCTGCCTCCAGTCTGTGATTCCCGGCTTCTCGTTCTGCCTCCGGTCTGTGATTCCCGGCTCCTCCGCCTGCCACCGGTCTGTGATTCCCGGCTCCTTCGCCTGCCTCCGGTCTGTGATTCCCGGCTCCTCCGCCTGCCTCCAGTCTGTGATTCCCGGCTCCTCCGCCTGCCACCAGTATGTGATTCCCGGCTCCTCCGTCTGCCTCCAGTCTGCGATTCCCGGCTCCTTCGCCTGCCTCCAGTCTGTGATTCCCGGCTCCTCCGTCTTCCTCCAGTCTGTGATTCCCGGCTCCTCCGCCTGCCACCAGTCTGCGATTCCCGGCTCCTCCGCCTGCCTCCGGTCTGTGATTCCCGGCTCCTCCGTCTGCCTCCGGTCTGTGATTCCCGGCTCCTCCGTCTGCCTCCGGTCTGTGATTCCCGGCTCCTCCGCCGGCCTCCGGTCTGTGATTCCCGGCTCCTCCGCCTGCCACCAGTCTGCGATTCCCAGCTCCTCCGCCTGCCTCCAGTCTGTGATTCCCGGCTCCTCCGCCGGCCTCCGGTCTGTGATTCCCGGCTCCTTCGCCTGCCTCCAGTCTGTGATTCCCGGCTCCTTCGCCTGCCACCAGTCTGCGATTCCCGGCTCCTCCGCCTGCCACCAGTCTGCGATTCCCGGCTCCTCCGTCTGCCTCCAGTCTGTGATTCCCGGCTCCTTCGCCTGCCACCAGTCTGTGATTCCCGGCTCCTCCGCCTGCCTCCGGTCTGTGATTCCCGGCTCCTCCGCCTGCCACCAGTCTGCGATTCCCGGCTCCTCCGCCTGCCTCCGGTCTGTGATTCCCGGCTCCTCCGTCTGCCTCCAGTCTGTGATTCCCGGCTTCTCGTTCTGCCTCCGGTCTGTGATTCCCGGCTCATCCGCCGGCCTCCGGTCTGTGATTCCCGGCTCCTTCGCCTGCCTCCAGTCTGTGATTCCCGGCTCCTCCGCCTGCCTCCGGTCTGTGATTCCCGGCTCCTTCGCCTGCCTCCAGTCTGTGATTCCCGGCTCCTCCGCCTGCCTCCAGTCTGTGATTCCCGGCTTCTTGTTCTGCCTCCGGTCTGTGATTCCCGGCTCCTCCGCCTGCCTCCGGTCTGTGATTCCCGGCTCCTTCGCCTGCCTCCAGTCTGTGATTCCCGGCTTCTTGTTCTGCCTCCGGTCTGTGATTCCCGGCTCATCCGCCGGCCTCCGGTCTGTGATTCCCGGCTCCTCCGCCTGCCTCCAGTCTGTGATTCCCGGCTTCTTGTTCTGCCTCCGGTCTGTGATTCCCGGCTCCTCCGCCTGCCTCCGGTCTGTGATTCCCGGCTCCTTCGCCTGCCTCCAGTCTGTGATTCCCGGCTTCTTGTTCTGCCTCTGGTCTGTGATTCCCGGCTCATCCGCCGGCCTCCGGTCTGTGATTCCCGGCTCTTTCGCCTGCCTCCAGTCTGTGATTCCCGGCTCCTCCGCCTGCCTCTGGTCTGTGATTCCCGGCTCCTTCGCCTGCCTCCAGTCTGTGATTCCCGGCTCCTCCGCCTGCCTCCAGTCTGTGATTCCCGGCTCCTCCGCCTGCCTCCAGTCTGTGATTCCCGGCTTCTTGTTCTGCCTCCGGTCTGTGATTCCCGGCTTCTTGTTCTGCCTCCAGTCTGTGATTCCCGGCTTCTTGTTCTGCCTCCGGACTGTGATTCCCGGCTCCTCCGCCGGCCTCCGGACTGTGATTCCCGGCTCCTCCGCCTGCCTCCGGTCTGTGATTCCCGGCTCCTCCGCCTGCCTCCAGTCTGTGATTCCCGGCTCCTCCGCCTGCCTCCAGTCTGTGATTCCCGGCTTCTTGTTCTGCCTCCGGTCTGTGATTCCCGGCTCCTTCGCCTGCCTCCAGTCTGTGATTCCCGGCTTCTTGTTCTGCCTCCGGACTGTGATTCCCGGCTCCTCCGCCGGCCTCCGGACTGTGATTCCCGGCTCCTCCGCCTGCCTCCGGTCTGTGATTCCCGGCTCCTCCGCCTGCCTCCGGTCTGTAAATTACCAGTCTCCTCTGTATGACAGGTCATTGCTGAGATTTTAAACAAAGACCAGAGGCAAACAGAAGGGCCGGGGAATCACAGAAAGGGAGGAGAAGACCCCATGTACAGTCCGACCCCTGTGCACCAAAATCAGATTAGCAGAAAACTTCAAATGATGATTAACGAAAGAACAACAAAGACATTTCTTCCCCAAATGTATCAATTTAATTTGTGTTACAGCACCATGACAGCCATGTCTGTACTTTACATACAAAATCCTGCTGACAGGTTCTCTATAATGCGTGTAGACTCTGAAATCCTTTATTTTATCTTATATTATTGAAGGTCACATTGTGAGACTTCTGCAATACCAGACTCCGCCATCACAAAAAGTTGCGCTATTTATGAAAAGAAAAGGCAAGCCTTCTAAATGTGCACAGGGACAAATACTCACCATGATACAAAGTGCTCGTACTTACAGAATGCACATAAGGTGATTAGACATGGCTGCAGGGGTGAGGAGCCACATTTCTAGCCCTCTCTTTCCCCAAATTAAGTAAAATCTATGTGCGTAGTATAACTATGTAATCTATTCACAATGTGGAGGAACCTTGTGTGATATCCCGTCCTGGGAGGTCCCATCATCACTGATAACACAACTCTGTGATTAGGAATTTCAGGTGGAAGAAGCTGGAGGTCACCACCAAAATAAGGGGTCAGGGGGCAAGTGGAGGTATGTGTGCGCAGCCTGGGGGGACAGGGCGCTTCCCACACGTCTAGTTTCTGTGATAAAGGTGGGATTATTTTTAGTTTTTCCTTTCACAATTTTTAAACATTAACCAGAATCAAAGTTAAAAGATCATTTAAAATGTATCCAATCTCTTATAAGCTGAAAAGCTCGTTAGTACATTGTTCACCCTTAAACCAATTGACTTGTATTGCTCCAATCCAT
Source organism: Ranitomeya imitator (assembly GCF_032444005.1). NCBI lineage: Eukaryota > Metazoa > Chordata > Amphibia > Anura > Dendrobatidae > Ranitomeya > Ranitomeya imitator. Next base: position 10,489,851 of record NC_091288.1, read on the forward strand.
GAAAAGCAATTCTACAAATAATTCTGGCAATATAGTAACAAAGTCTAATTATATCCCAGTGGCCTCGATCCTCCAGTAGTCGCCCCATCTTGGTTCCCGGACGCTCGGCGTCTGGTTCTGAGCTGAACACGAACCGTACAAGACTGAATATGGCCGACAGCTTATATCTTCTATTACAGCCAATGCCTGGACAGAGAGGAGCACTGGTGTAGCCACCAAAATGAGCAGTCAGCCAGCCCCCTTCATACAGAGCTCAGCCAGCCCCCTTCATACAGAGCTCAGCCAGCCCCCTTCATACAGAGCTCTGCTCATGTGCTGGCACGCGGGAGCTGTTCTGTGCCGAAGCCAAGTGGCCGGGACTCAAAAGGGAGCGGCTACTGGAGGAACAGAGCATCGGGGCTAGAAGGACTACATTTATATTGTATAAAACATACTATTAACACCCACATTATGGATACTTTCCGCAGAAAAGTTTCTTTAAAACCTTCTTTCATTTTGTGGAGAGTGGAGAATAAGGGGCAGGAGTCTGGAGAATAAGGGGCAGGAGTCTGGAGAATAAGGGGCAGGAGTGTGGAGAATAAGGGGCAGGAGTGTGGAGAATAAGGGGCAGGAGTGTGGAGAATAAGGGGCAGGAGTGTGGAGAATAAGGGGCAGGAGTGTGGAGAATAAGGGGCAGGAGTGTGGAGAATAAGGGGCAGGAGTGTGGAGAATAAGGGGCAGGAGTGTGGAGAATAAGGGGCAGGAGTGTGGAGAATAAGGGGCAGGAGTGTGGAGAATAAGGGGCAGGAGTGTGGAGAATAAGGGGCAGGAGTGTGGAGAATAAGGGGCAGGAGTGTGGAGAATAAGGGGCAGATGTCTGGAGATTAAGGGGCAGGAGTGTGGAGAATAAGGGGCAGGAGTGTGGAGAATAAGGGGCAGGAGTGTGGAGAATAAGGGGCAGGAGTGTGGAGAATAAGGGGCAGGAGTGTGGAGAATAAGGGGCAGGAGTGTGGAGAATAAGGGGCAGGAGTGTGGAGAATAAGGGGCAGGAGTGTGGAGAATAAGGGGCAGATGTCTGGAGATTAAGGGGCAGGAGTGTGGAGAATAAGGGGCAGGAGTGTGGAGAATAAGGGGCAGGAGTGTGGAGAATAAGGGGCAGGAGTGTGGAGAATAAGGGGCAGGAGTGTGGAGAATAAGGGGCAGGAGTGTGGAGAATAAGGGGCAGAAGTCTGGAGAATAAGGGGCAGGAGTGTGGAGAATAAGGGGCAGGAGTGTGGAGAATAAGGGGCAGATGTCTGGAGATTAAGGGGCAGGAGTCTGGAGAATAAGGGGCAGGAGTCTGGAGAATAAGGGGCAGCGCTGGGAATATTGAGGAATCACAGAAACTTCATGTATCTGTCAATAAAAGTGTAACAATTTATGGAATGTTTTTAATTGTCCGCCAGTAACCATAAACATCCGACTAAGGCCGGCTTCACACTTGCGAGTTTTACGGACGTAAGAGCGCAGAAACTACGTCCGTAAAACTCGCAAAAAATACGGCACAATTATTCTCTATGCCCCTGCTCCTATCTGCCGTATTTTACTGATCAGTATTATACGGCTTTCTACGGCCGTACAAAATCGCAGCATGCTGCGTTTGTCACCGTACTGCGCAAGAACTACGCCAATGAAAGTCTATGGAAGCGTGAAAAATACGGATTTCACACGGACAAGCAGTGTGACTTGCGAGAAATACGCAGCGCTGTTAGAGAGAAAAGCCGGTAATTCAGTGCGGTGTACAGTAAAATCACACTGACAGCTTACAGTAGAATAGGTAGAATAAATGCGTACACATAGAATAGGTATATATATATATATGTCAGTGAGACACATATATGTATATATATTACTATTTATTCCAGCGCTATACAGCTTGAAAGCCGGTAATTCAATTACCGGCTTTTTCTTTCTCCTTCCTAAAACCCGACATGATTTGAGACATGGTTTACATACAGTAAACCATGTCTTCTCTCCATTTTTTTTTGCAGATTCCACACTACTAATGTCAGCAGTGTGTATCTGCAAAATTTGGCCGTTCTAGCTCTTAAAGTAAAGGGTTAAATGGCGGAAAAAATTGGCGTGGGCTCCCGCGCAATTTTCTCCGCCAGAGTAGTAAAGCCAGTGACTGAGGGCAGATATTAATAGCCTGGAGAGGGTCCATGGTTATTGGCCCCCCCCTGGCTAAAAATATCTGCCCCCAGCCACCCCAGAAAAGGCACATCTGGAAGATGCGCCTATTCTGGCACTTGGCCACTCTCTTCCCATTCCCGTGTAGCGGTGGGATATGGGGTAATGAAGGGTTAATGCCACCTTGCTATTGTAAGATGACATTAAGCCTAATTAATAATGGAGAGGCGTCAATTATGACACCTATCCATTATTAATCCAATTGAATGAAAGGGTTAAATAAAACACAAACACATTATTTAAAATTATTTTAATGAAATAAAAACAATGGTTGTTGGAGTATTTTATTCTACGCCCAATCCAATCACTGAAGACCCTCGTTCTGTGAAAGAAAAAACATAATAAACCAACAATATACTTACCCTCCGCAGATCTGTAACGTCCAACGATGTAAATCCTTCTGAAGGGGTTAAAACATTTTGCAGCAAGGAGCTTTGCTAATGCAGGCTGCTCCTCGCTGCAAAACCCCGGGGAATGAGTCTAAATATAGATCAATGAGCTATATTTAGCTTCATTTGCGGTGAGGCGCCCTCTGCTGGATGTTCATAGATCGTGGGAAATTTCCTAGAAAGCTCCCAGGCTTTCTAGGCAAGTTCCCACGATCTATGAACAGCCAGCAGAGGGCGCCTCACCGCAAATGAAGCTAAATATAGCTCATTGATCTATATTTAGACTCATTCCCCGGGGTTTTGCAGCGAGGAGCAGCCTGCATTAGCAAAGCTCCTTGCTGCAAAATGTTTTAACCCCTTCAGAAGGATTTACATCGTTGGACGTTACAGATCTGCGGAGGGTAAGTATATTGTTGGTTTATTATGTTTTTTCTTTCACAGAACGAGGGTCTTCAGTGATTGGATTGGGCGTAGAATAAAATACTCCAACAACCATTGTTTTTATTTCATTAAAATAATTTTAAATAATGTGTTTGTGTTTTATTTAACCCTTTCATTCAATTGGATTAATAATGGATAGGTGTCATAATTGACGCCTCTCCATTATTAATTAGGCTTAATGTCACCTTACAATAGCAAGGTGGCATTAACCCTTCATTACCCCATATCCCACCGCTACACGGGAATGGGAAGAGAGTGGCCAAGTGCCAGAATAGGCGCATCTTCCAGATGTGCCTTTTCTGGGGTGGCTGGGGGCAGATATTTTTAGCCAGGGGGGGGCCAATAACCATGGACCCTCTCCAGGCTATTAATATCTGCCCTCAGTCACTGGCTTTACTACTCTGGCGGAGAAAATTGCGCGGGAGCCCACGCCAATTTTTTCCGCCATTTAACCCTTTATTTTAAGAGCTAGAACGGCCAAATTTTGCAGATACACACTACTGACATTAGTAGTGTGGAATCTGCAAAAAAAATGGAGAGAAGACATGGTTTACTGTATGTAAACCATGTCTCAAATCATGTCGGGTTTTAAGAAGGAGAAAGAAAAAGCCGGTAATTGAATTACCGGCTTTCAAGCTGTATAGCGCTGGAATAAATATTAATATATATACATATATGTGTCTAATGACATATATATATATATATATATATATTTTTTTTTTTTTTTTTTTTTTTTTTTTTGGGACACATGGATCATTTCTATAGCGGTATGTTGGTTTTGCAAGCCTGCGAGAAAACCACGCAGTACGGATGCCATACGGATTACATACGGAGGATGCCATGCGCAAAAAACGCTGACACACCCTGCCTACGGAGGAGCTACGGACCACTATTTTCGGGACATTTCAGCGTATTACGGCCGTAATATACGGACCGTATTTTCATACGCTGAGTGTGAAGCCGGCCTAAATGAGTGAAAAACACTGAAGAGGCAAAATGTGAAAACAAAACTTATGTCAGTCTCAAAACTCTTTGCAACAACTGTATATACAATTAGAAAATACTCATGAGTATAGAGAGATAACTACACCCATCATTGTGTGAGATATTATCACATTTAGGGCTCATACTCCCTTGAGAGAAAAAAAAGTTCCGCAATCTGGACAAAAAAAATTGGATGCAAACTATGCGATTGTCGTGATTGTCATGCGGGTTCAATGTGATGTTTAATCGCACCATCCGTTTTAAATCCGTATGACATCCGTATGCAATGCGTTTTTTTTTCTCTATTGTTATTCAACCATTTACAGGACCATTTACAGTGTTCTATGCCACAGAATGGTAAGGTATCTGTAAAAAACGGACAGAATACGGATGGGCCGTGCGTTTTTTTTTATCGCACCCTTTGACTTGCATTGGGGAGACTCGCAGCAAATCGCAGCATGCTGCAATTTTTTTCTCAGTCCGATTTCAGCTGAGAAAAAAGTCGCAATTGAGATGTCACCTATTGAATAACATAGGTCCGAGTGCAATCTGATTTTTTATCAGATTGCACTCGTCCGTTTTGCTCACAAGTGAGTATGAGCCCTAATACTCCCGCTACAAATAGTTGAAGTTTGAGGTGCCAGAGACGACCACTCTCACCAGGACATGGGGCCAGATTTTACTGTTACAACTTATGGGTCCAATAGAAAATGCTTCTATCACAACTTACCTACTGCTCCTCCACTGACTGGAGACACCCCAGCAAAGAATGAAGCAAAAAGATCTAGAACATTCTATGGCGCACAGGAACGACACAGTCCTCTATGGTCCAAATGAAGAGTAATTTCTCATTAAACTGCATTTTTCCAATAAAGTTGCATTTTGTTGGAAGCAGCAATTTCCTACTTTGCAGTAATCAGCAATTGTGCATTTACAAAATATACATGTAATCCCCTGTTATAAGGTGGGGAAGAAGAGAGGAGAGAGCACAGGAGAGGAGAGAAGAAAGGAGAGGAGAGAAGAGAGGGTAGGAGATGTAAAAAGAGAACAGGAGAGGAGAAATGAGGAAGTGAGAGGACAGAAGAAGAAAGGAGAGAAGAAAGGAGAGGAAGGAAGAGAAGGAAAGGAGATGTGAAAACAGAACAGGAGAGGAGAAATGAGGGAGAGGAGAGAAGGAAATGAGATGTGAAAAAAAGAACAGGAAAGGAGAGGAGAAGAAAAGAGAGGAAAGAAGAGAAGGAAAGAAGATGTGAAAAGAGAACAGGAGAGGAGAAATGAGGAAGGGAGAGGAGAGAAGAAGGAGAGAAGAGAGAGAAGAAAGGAGAAGAAAGAAAAGAAGGAAAGGAGATGTGAAAAGAGAACAGGAGAAGAGAGAAGAGGACAGGAGAGGAGGAGTGATAACAGGAGAGGATGGGAGATAGGAACAGAGAATAGAGAAGAAGAGAGGAGCGGAGATGAGGGGTGAAGGACAGCAAAGGAGAGAGGAAGGGAGGAGAGGAAAGAGGAAGCGCAAAGGAAAGGGAAGCTGAGGTGGGGAGAGGATTGGAGAGGGAAATAGAGGGAATAGAGCAGAGGTGAGAAAAGATAGGAGAAAAGGTGTGGGGCTAGATAGGGGAGGAAACAAGATGCAGCTGCAGTTGCTCTTTTTTTGGGAGCGTGCATGTTTATTTATTTTTCTTTCCATGAATTCCACTACGCTTTACAGACATCATCATCACTGTGCCCATTGGGGCTCACAATCTACATTCCCCCATCAGTCTTTGGATTGTGGAAGAAAACAAGAGAACCCAGCAGAAACCCCTGAAACAATCTCCTTGCAGATATTGTCACTGGTTGGATTTGAACTCAGCACCCCAGAGCTGCAAAGCAACAGTGCTAATCACTGAGCCACTGTACAGTGCTGACCACCAAGCCACCGTGCTACCCACTAAGTAATAGTGACAGGGCTTCACACTGGGAAGAGCTTGTCATTGTTAAAAAATGGAAGTATAAATAATATATTAGAATATATTTGCAGAAACCATAAAATATGACGGGCATCAGTTTTAAAGGGGAAATGTCATTGAAGGATGGCCTTAGGTTAAATCCTTGGGTGCTTTCCATCACTTTTGGACTTTCCCACTGTGTCATTAGCGATGTATGGGGTGTCACAGTTTCTTACAAGACCCACCTGACCCAATGCAATCATCTGGCAACTGAACTCCAGGCCCAAAGAAAGTCAGCGGCCGTTCAGGGATCCATTACTCCCTAGACCTCGGAACCTTATAAATTGCCCAGAAAAGACCATTTTGCTCTAGAAGTTCTGCGTCCAATTCGCAGCATCAGCAACCTATGGCACTGATGTGATACTACCACTCCAAACATGGCCTAACAGCTTGTGGCCACCAGTGATTGCTGGGACTTGTAGTTTTATAACTGATGCATTGTCAATGACTAAGGGCCCCTGAGGCCAAGTGTCTTCAAATCTTTAGACCCCTGCGAAGATGAAAACATTCATTTTCCAGGTGTCCTTTGGCCTTTTTCTCTGTGAATTAATAATTGCCTTGTCCATAAAGCGGCCTGTCCAGTAGGTTTAGAGGTAACACATCCTTTTGTATTCTATGGCCCGGATTCTTCATTGTCTTACGCACTTTCTCTGGTTCTAAGAACTGACTTATGTGTGCGCCTTATTCATTTTATTTTATTTTGAGCTTTTTTTTTAATTCATCTTTACTTTGTTACATTTTTTTGCTTGGAAATGTTATTGTTGTTTTGATTATCCAGGTGTTTTAGCTTAATTCATCACTTCCGACTTTTAAAAATGTTGCAAAAATGTGCGGAATTTTACTCCAGTACGCTGTTAGAATACAAAATCTGCCTTTTTTATTTTTGCAGTTTCAGACGATTACAGTGTGACATTTTAAAGGATTGCAGGACTGTTTACTCTAGAAAAGTGCGCAAAAGAGACAAGATAATTTTTTATTTTGCCCAAAAACTCATCCACCTGTGTGCGCCATTTTGAAGAAATCAGCACAAAAACTGTCAACAAAGACCACAAAAAAAGTAAAAAAAACAAACCCCTGAAATGATAAATCATCCTATGGGCGATATATTATCTGGATGGAGGAGACACAGACAAGGTCCGATGTCAGGGAGGTCGCTGGAGGTCTGGTATTGTCTGGTTCTGTCATCTGCTGCCTTTCTATATGGAGCAGTTGTGAGTTGTAACAATGTATCAGTGAGGAATGATTGTATCCTGTTATGTTCTCATTATGTCACTATTGGGCGATTACTCCTAATCCTGACCCAATCACCTCTTATCCCACTAGTGATCTGCTCATAGTGACACAAGTAACTGTGCCAGGAGGACAGAGCATCAATGGCGGCCACCAGTATTCCTCTGGATCAGCAGGTGGGGGGCTGATTTCCTGAAATACTCCTTCTTGGAAAGGCCCCAATAGATAATCCAATATTTTATATGATAATTCAGTAAGTATAATAATTCTTCAGCTTTCAAGTTGGCGTCAGTGGTCAGCCTTGGCACTCGTCACTCCACTTAGCAGGGTCTAGGGGTTTACATCCTTTAATACCTATACAGTGATGTGAACTTTGCTGTACAGCCCGGGGTTGAGTTTGCAGAGTAGCCACCGGCCGGTGGAGTGAGATTAAGGATAAAACCAAAGAGGCCGGGTAAGAACCAGAGAGACAGTGACAAGGACAAAATCAAGTCCAAATGCAGCCAGGGAATAGCCGGTCACTGTCTAGCAGGACGAACAGAATTAGAGAAGAGTCAAGGCTCAAACCAGACAGGGCATCAGGAGTTAGTCCACAGCATGGTCAGGAACATAACCAGGACAGCATCACACCTATTCAATAGCTGGCAGCGAGATCAGTGAGGACTGTCTGCCATTACATGTCTCACACAGAAGAGACTCCTCTCCTGATCTCACCGCAGAGCTGAGCGTGCTGCAAAGTGCCAGGAGTAGAGCAGAGATGAGTGTGATTACCAACACTTCTTCAGCTTTCATCTCCTGGCAGTCAGTGTGGCTGACAGTGCTGTGAGGGGAGAGCAGTAGATGTGTTTGTAATGAGACAAAGCTCAGCTCTGCTGTAACTAGATGCAATTATGAGTTGGTCAGAAATTGAGTTTTGTAGAGGTAAATCGCTTTCCTGTAGCATTTTTGCAGCCATCTGATTGGACAGTTTCTAGTTTGGATCCAATTTTTAGGGTACGCGTTTTGGACACAGTGCAATTGTGCTGCATTCAAAGCGCTGCGTTGTACAGTACAAGCACAGGGGATGGATGAAGAGAAATCTCACGCCCACTGTGTTTCTATTTCACGCTGTGTAAACTCACCTGCGGTTCGGGTTTACGAGCTGCAGCATGTCAATTTCTGGTGTGGAGTCACTTGTCTCTGCTCCAGAAATTTCCACAATAGACACATATTGGATGCGGTAAATCCGGATTAGTCAGTGAACACATGCGGAATTAACTGCGTGATTAGAACACAGTGAAAATACGCTGCGTCCAAAGCGCTGCAATTCCTGAGCGTGGGAACAGAGCCTTAGTAGTAACCTGCACCTTTATTGCACATGGAATCTTTCAAAACAGGGCGTCACCCCATGTGGGAGCGGCAATAGTATATTAGTTATATATAAAGCTGAATGGCGCATTCACCGCCGGACAGAAGACGATGGCTCCAGGAATGCGATTTTATGGGGCTTTGTGTATAAACGTGTCCAGCGCAGAGGTCACTACACATTGCGGAGGATGAGAGCTGAGTACATTGTTCTGGGGTCATCACATTTCTAGGAGCAGACACTTCTTGCACATTTTGGGGTCTCATTTCCTGTGTTTTTTTGCAGATCGCTATGACAATCGGATCCGGACCTTCGGGGTCTGGTGCAATGAACCAATGCAAGAAATCAATGCGTCAGCGCTTGTTACCCACTAATCTCTGGTCATTATGTCTCCATATTTACAGGGGTCTCTAGGATGTAAAAACGTCACTTTCTGCTGGAGCGACTGATCCAAGAGTGGCGTGAAGGGATTCCGTGTCCATAAATAGCAGGGACTGTTCACAGGTTCAGAGGTGACCCCCATAAGCCGGGATGACTGGAGGCGATGGCAGGTGCTTCCCTCCCCCAGCCGCCATCTGACATTATGTATCACTGCCGTGACATCATATACAGACCCCGCTCTCATCCGGGTCCACAGTTCTGGGATGTGACAGTCAGCATTCCTGCTCCTCGGAGTAACAGGACCCCCCCAATTTACTGCACGTCCAGGAACAAGGGGCAATTCCAGAAATTACACTAACATGAGAAGCAATCGCCTAAAGAGTAATTCCCCAAACATCCTCTCAGCTGGAGTAGCTCACGAGCACCCTACAATTGCTCATTAGAAGTTCTGTCACTTTGTATCTTTCTACTTTCAGTTTTCATTGCTCGATATTTTCATGTATGCTTGCTGTCAGTGAACGGGAACATTCTCAATTACATTTAGTGGCTGAAAACTGCCTACAGCTGAGAATTTGTTACAATGCATCAGTGTAAGCAATGCTCTGTGTGCTAAATGCAACAGCACTAATCTCTGTCCTGTCCTGAAATCCAGACTGATAGATTCAATTCACACTAAAGCCTATCTGTGTTATTAACCCCATGGGGTCGGGATGTGCTTTTACCGTCTAGATGTAAATGTTTCCATTCACTGACATCAAGCAGAGATCAATCACTGCACAGATTTCTCTCTTGTCCTCCATGGTTCTTATCTACATTGTAACAAATTGTCACAGGTATTCACCTCCAGAAAGGTTCCTATCCACTGACAGAAAGCAGAAATGAAAAAAAAAAAGAATGATGAAAAATTAAAAAGATAAATTAGAAGGTTTCAGAAGCTTTAAATAGATACATTTATGGAAAACTGGATGACTTCTAGGAGAAGAGCGCAGCAGCACCGGGAGCATCTGCACCCCCGTCCTAAACATTACCAATCCCTGCTGACAGCTGCATATTATGTGGGCAGTATATGGCAGTATTATCTTGGCACTGTGTGGCAGTACTTTGTAGGCTGCTTATGGAATAATTATTTAGATACTGCATCTTATCTGATCAGTATATGACATTATAGGGCAGGGGTGTCAAACTGCAATCCTCGAGGGCTGCAAACAGGTCATGTTTTCAGGATTGCCTTGTACTGCACAGGTGATAATTTAGTCACCAACTCATTATTTGTGTAGGTGATTAAATTATCACCTGTGCAGTACAAGGAAATCCTGAAAACATGACCTGTTTGCAGCCCTCGAGGATTGCAGTTTGACACCCCTGTTATAGGGGATTTATATAACAGTAAGTGGTAATATCTTATTACTATGTGGCAGTATTATTTGGACTCCTTGTAGACATTTTAACTGGATTCTGCATATTTGCGCACTATATGACAATAATATGTGTGCGGTATTTGGCAGTATTATTTTGGCACTACATGGCAGTATTACAGTATTATGTGTACTGTTGGGTCAGAAGGAAGAACTGCATGAATCGGCCTTATTTACCCCATTGTTCAGGGCCCTTCACATAACTCCTGGGGCAATTTCTCTGCATTTGCACCATGATGGAATCACAAAGTAAAACTGCATGGAAAACCGTGTGTGTGAATGCGGCCTGGCAGGCGCTTGTCATTTTGCTGGGTTTCTGCCGATGCCATACCTGCAAACAGGTGCAAACCCTGAGAGAGGGCCGGAGAGAGCAGGAGACGGCTCCTGGGGGCCGAGTCTCACATTTAGGCCGGCGTCACACTGGCGTATCACATCCGATGCGAGAGCATCGGATGCGATATGCTAATGACACAGCTCCTGCTCGCAGCAAGGCAGGAGCCGAGTGTCATGCGTCTGTGCTCCGATTCTCTCGCACAGGGAGGATCGGAGCGGCGCTGCGGAGGAGGCGGAGAAATGACTTTCTCCATCTCCTCCATTGCTGGGGCCGCTTATAGCGCACATCACCCAGATGATATCCGAGTGGTGTGCGCTGTCTCACTCGCACCCATAGGCTTATATGGGTGCGAGTGAGCCGCGAGTTTTCCTCGGTCCGAGACAATCGCAGCATGCTGACCGAGGAAAACGGCTGACAAAAAGTCGGCTGCTGGGAGCGGCACCATATGCTAACATTGGTCCGAGTGCAATGCGATGTTTTATCGCATTGCACTCGGCCGTTTTAAACGCCAGTGTGACGCCGGCATTAGACGCTGGTTTGATCCAGTGAAGCAGTTGTGATCATCCCTTGAAATAAAACTGCTCTGGTCTCATGTCGGCCCACGCTGCTGCCGGCGCCGCTCAAAACTCAAAAAACGATTCTTTCCCACTTCAGTAATTATAAAAAGATACAACGAGAGAAAAGTGAAAAGTGATCAGAGAAGCTACTGCCGTCTGTCGCCAGACACCGGGAACGACTAAAAGGGGGTTTCCCACAAACAAAGTTAATTTTCTTCAACATTTTAATAAACAGATCTTGGAATAAAAATAATTTCCACAATTGGATGTGTTTAAAAAAATGTTCCTGTGCTGAGATAATCTTATCTGCTGCCCTGCCTGTATATTCTTTAGTGTCCTCCCCTGCCCAGGAGATGTGGTACAATCAGAACATGTTCGGGTACGGTCAGACACAACCATTACACAGTATATAGCAGGGGCATTTTTATTTATTTATTTATTTAACTGACCATTTTTTTTTAACACATCCAATTGGGCTCTGAGCATAATAAAGTGAACTTTGTCATCTCAGTTTCTGCCTATGCAGAGTGCAGCGGTCAATGACAAACCTGTCTTCACTTCTGTGCTCTGCATAAGCAGCAACAGATGACAGTAGACGAGCGTGTAATGAATGGAGACAATCTTGGATCATGTGCTGATTTATAGGGTAATATGGTGACAGCCGGGGGCCCCTGTGCAGGAGCAGTATGAGGGGCCTCTGACTCCCAGGAGCAGGGCTCAGCCATACAGCAACTAAACTGCTGGGGGAGCGCTGATTCAGGGAGGATATGGGGGGGCTTCGGGGCCCCAGGAGATTTGCCCACTCTTCCAGGAGTCCCTGAGTTTTGCCCTCTGTCCAGGAGCCTCACAGGGGAGTTTGCACAAAAGCAGTTAAAGCTTCATTATATATAAACGGCGTGATATGGGAATGTGACTGTATTGCCGCAGAATGAGGCAGATTTACCACTTCATTTTCTGATTTTCAACAAGTCTCAAATGCACCAAATTTACCTAAGGGTATGTTCACACGTTCAGGATTTCCATCCTTTTTTTTTCAGGACAGTTTTTTTAAAAAACTGCAGCTCTTGGCAGAAAACGCAGGTCCTTTTTTTGTCCTTTTTTGATGCGTTTTTGGATGCGTTTTTTGATGCGTTTTTTTATCCTTTTTTTACTGTGTGTTTCCTAGGAAGCTTTTTAGGGCTAAAATGGCTGAAAATACCTAACCCTACCCCTAACCCTACCCCTAACCCTACCCCTAACCCTAACCCTACCCCTAACCCTACCCCTAACCCTAACCCTACCCCTAACCCTACCCCTACCCCTAACCCTACCCCTAACCCTACCCCTAACCTAACCTTAGTGAAAAAAAAAAAAAAAAATTCTTAATTTTTTTTATTGTCCCTACCAATGGGGGTGACAAAGTGGGGGGGTGTCATTTACTATTTTTTTATTTTGATCACTGAGATAGGTTATATCTCAGTGATCAAAATGCACTTTGGAGCGAATCTGCCGGCCGGCAGATTCGGCGGGCGCACTGCGCATGCGCCCGCCATTTTGCAAGATGGCGGCGCCCAGGGAGAAGACGGCCGGACGGACACCGGGACGCCGGGTAAGTATAAGGGGGGGAGATTAGGGCACGGGGGGGGCATCGGAGCACTGGGGGGGGGCATCGGAGCACGGGGGGGGGGCATCGGAGCACGGGGGGGCGGGATCGGAGCACGGGGGGGCAGCCACACTCCGCCCACGCACTTCCGCCCGCTCCCCCGCACTTCCTGCTGCAGCGGTTCTGCACATCAAATCGCAGTAAAACCCGCAGATATATTTTTGATCTGCGGGTTTTACTGCGATTTTGACCTCACAATGGAGGTCTATGGGTGCAGAACCGCTGCGGTTCAGGAAGAAGAATTGACATGCTCCTTCTTTTTTCCGGGAGCTATTCAGCGCGTCTTTTTTTTTTACAATTTCCGGACCATGTGCACAGTGTGTCCTGTTTTCCATAGGGTACAGTGTACTGTACCCTGCATGGAAAACAGCTGCGGAACCGCAGCCGCAAAACCGCCGCGGTTCCGCGGTAAAAAACGCACTGTGTGAACATGGCCTAAAGAAGCACTCCTCCTCATCCTCCTCCTCCCCCTTGACCTCCTCCTCCTCCCACTTGACCTCCTCCTCATAATCCTCCTCCCCCTTGTCCTCCTCCTCCCCTTTGTCGTCCTCCTCATTGTCCATCTCCTCTTCTTACTCCTCCCCCTTGTCCTCCTCCTCATTCTCCTCCTCCTCCTCCTCATCTTCTTCCTCCTCCCATCAGAGTTTTTAGTCTCTTTCTATATTGCAATCATCATATTATACAGCACTGAGTAGCTACAATTGCTCATTTTCTACCCAGATAATTCTTCTCTTTGCTCTATGTAGAGACCGGAAGTCTCTTGTCCCTGCATGTATCACTCCTCCTTCACCTCCTGACCCAGCTGCTCCTTCCTCCCCCCTGCCAGAGACTTTTGCAGTGACTCATGACTCATGTAGAGAAAATTGACCTCCTGTTTCTACATAGAACTCAGAAAGATTCAGCTTGTCAGTTTTTATTCACGGATGTTTGAACTAATGGAAAAGGAAAATAGTTAACTGGGTAGAAAGGCAAAATAATCAATTGTCAGTGCACAGTGACATATAATATGATGATTGTAATGTCTTAAGAAGATAAAACATTTGATTAGAGGAGGAAGAGGAGGAGGACGAGGAGGATGAGAAGGACGACGAAGTGCGATTCTTTAAAGTCACACAGTTGTCAAATCAGTCTCTTTTCATGAAGCACAAGTTTTAAAGGGGCTGTCCAGGACTTGTACATTGATGACAATGTACAGAGGTCATTAATATCAGACCGGTGGACGTCTGACATTCGGTGCCTGCACTGACCAGTTGTTTTCAGCTCTGTTAGCGGCTGGATGATCGCAGTGTATAGAGCCAGAACATCACAGCGCCATTCACTGGGTAGTGGCCGTTCCCAAGTATTGCCGCTCAGATCCTATTCACTTCAATAGGAGTTATTCTGCAGTACCGATAATGGCCACATCACGATTAACAGCGCTATGCTGATCCAGCTCTGCACACTGTGTACATCGCCCCGATGGAGCAGTAACAGCTGATCGTAGAGGCCTCAGCCCCACACAGATCTCATATTGATGACTTCGCCTTAGGACAGGTCGTCAATATACAAGACCTGGAAAACCCCTTTATGGTAACATTCTACTACAATTAAAACTCAGCAAAAATTGCCCCAAAACATCAAAATGAAATGTGTGAAACCAGCCTGATCCATGAGTCTGGAAAAGCAGACTGGTGACTGATGTGGCATCCTTATGGATAGGACAAGGATTCTGACCAGGTACGGACTGGGGCTGAAATTCAGGACTGGCATTTGGAATCACACAGGCCCATGTTGTCTCCATCTCTAAACACCAGAACAATATTTCTAATGATCCCCGCGGCTGCTGGGGGAAGTGACGGAGTCAGTGACTTTGTGATCCTTCACATCTGTTAACAGTATGGGGGTCTTGAGAACACCGATTTTGTTAACAATGTAGCACACAAGGCGGCCCACGACCAGACCGGCCCTTCTGGCATTTGCCAGAATTGTCAGATGGCCAGTCCGGCCCTGATTCTGACCCAACTTTTCCAGACTACTGACTGTGACTGTGTGTTCTGCACCTGAACAGTGAGAACAGTAAGAAGTAACACCGGTGATGTGCCGTCCGTCCGTCCGACCGTAGAGGGTAAATGGCCGCAAATTACTTTCATTCATTTACAAGAGGCGTTTATTCCAGACTGCGGCAAAATATTCCTGCAAGTGGATGGAGACAATCGTGTGCGACATGTCGGGGGCTGCCCTGCTGCGGGGGCACATGTGCAATGACTGGAATTCATATGTCCCCAAAAATCACACGTCCTTGAGTTGTCCTTTTCTATCAAGTTGCCAAATTCCATTTCTTATAGTTTTACTGGTTTTTGAGACAATCGTGTGGCACCATAACCTCCATGGCAGGGACGTCCCCCAAACTTTCTCAGACCCTTGTACGGAAGACAGTTTGAGGATACGTGAATTCATTAAAACCCTAAATTGATGGGAAACATGTCCGGTGAGGATGGCGGCCGCCCAGGCAGCAGCACGGGGCGCAGAGGTTGTGTTATCAGTAATTCCGGGAAGTTGGCGAAGGTGGTGGCTCAGGGCGACAGAGAGCCCGGCCGTTCCCACACTCCCGGGGCCAGTAGGGGTCCACATATGAGCGGCGGCCACATATGAGCGGCGGCCATGACTGATGTGGCTGCTTTGATATCAGCATTTCTACAGCGCTGTGAATTTTATTGCAGTCATTTATTTCCTCTGGGAATCTTGGGAAAGTAACAAGGAAAAAAGTTTTACAAGGAAATAGCTGGAAAACTGCGAGAAGACGACATCAGGGGTCAAGAATGATAAAATCAGCGGCATTATCTTAAAGGACCACTGACGCCAATGAAAAGGAACGACGATCCATAGGAAGGCAGGAAGGATGGAGATATAGGGGCTCCGGACGATGCCCCGAGGGGACATACACCTCTAAGATGGCTGTCGCATCATGTCCTGAAGATTGACAATTCGGGCCAGTAGCACCGCTGACTCGAACCGTGCTACAAGCAGAGACAGCTTTACCTCTGTGGCATAGGCGAGCACAGAGACAGCTTTACCTCTGTGGCATAGGAGAGCAGAGACAGCTTTACCTCTGTGGCATAGGCGAGCACAGAGACAGCTTTACCTCTGTGGATTAGGAGAGGACAGAGACAGCTTTACCTCTGTGGATTAGGAGAGGACAGAGACAGCTTTACCTCTGTGGCATAGGCGAGGACAGAGACAGCTTTACCTCTGTGGATTAGGAGAGGACAGAGACAGCTTTACCTCTGTGGATTAGGAGAGGACAGAGACAGCTTTACCTCTGTGGATTAGGAGAGGACAGAGACAGCTTTACCTCTGTGGATTAGGAGAGGACAGAGACAGCTTTACCTCTGTGGCATAGGAGAGCACAGAGACAGCTTTACCTCTGTGGCATAGGCGAGCACAGAGACAGCTTTACCTCTGTGGCATAGGAGAGCAGAGACAGCTTTACCTCTGTGGATTAGGAGAGGACAGAGACAGCTTTACCTCTGTGGCATAGGAGAGCAGAGACAGCTTTACCTCTGTGGCATAGGCGAGCACAGAGACAGCTTTACCTCTGTGGATTAGGAGAGGACAGAGACAGCTTAACCTCTGTGGCATAGGAGAGAAGACAGCTTTACCTCTGTGGCATAGGAGAGCACAGAGACAGCTTTACCTCTGTGGCATAGGCGAGGACAGAGACAGCTTAACCTCTGTGGCATAGGAGAGAAGACAGCTTTACCTCTGTGGCATAGGAGAGCACAGAGACAGCTTTACCTCTGTGGATTAGGAGAGGACAGAGACAGCTTTACCTCTGTGGATTAGGAGAGGACAGAGACAGCTTTACCTCTGTGGCATAGGAGAGCACAGAGACAGCTTTACCTCTGTGGCATAGGAGAGCAGAGACAGCTTTACCTCTGTGGCATAGGCGAGGACAGAGACAGCTTAACCTCTGTGGCATAGGAGAGCAGAGACAGCTTTACCTCTGTGGCATAGGCGAGGACAGAGACAGCTTTACCTCTGTGGATTAGGAGAGGACAGAGACAGCTTTACCTCTGTGGCATAGGAGACCACAGAGACAGCTTTACCTCTGTGGCATAGGAGAGCAAAGAGACAGCTTTACCTCTGTGGCATAGGCAAGCACAGAGACAGCTTTACCTCTGTGGCATAGGCGAGCACAGAGACAGCTTTACCTCTGTGGCATAGGCGAGCACAGAGACAGCTTTACCTCTGTGGCATAGGCGAGCACAGAGACAGCTTAACCTCTGTGGCACAAAAGAGCACAGAGACAGCTTTACCTCTTTGGCATAGGAGAGCACAGGACCGCACTGCTGACACAGATTCATAAAAAAGTTAGACTGCAGCTTTGCCAAAATGTACGTGAGAAACAGTCTTGTGTACAGATGAGACCAAGATAGAGGTTTTTGGTAAAGCACATCATTCTACTGTTCACCAAAACACATAATGAGGCTTAGAAAGAAAAGAACACAGTACCTACAGTCAAATAAGGTGGAGGTTCAGAGATACTTTGGGGTTGTTTTGCTGCCTCTGGCACTGGGTGCCCTGACTGTGTGCAAGGCATCATGAAATCTGAAGATTACCAAAGGATTTTGGGTGGCAATGTGGTGCCCAGTGTCAGAAAGCTGGGCATGGGTCTTCCAGCAGGACAATGACCCCAAACATTCTTCAACAAGCCCCCAAAAATAGATCGAAACAAAGAGTTGTGAAGTGGTAGCAATGAGTTCGGACCTAAATCCCATTGATCACCTGTGAAGAGATCTTAAAGTTGATGTTGGGAAAAGACGCCATCACAAATGAGAGGCCGCGAGCAGTTTGTAAGAAGAGTCATCCAAAATTCCAGGTGCGCGCACTGGGTGGATTCATATATGATAAATCTAAGCGTTGCCCCTCTGGTCTCTGGTTCGTACAGTATCTACTAAGAATGTGCGATAGAATTTCATAAAAATCTCTCAAAAAAGCAGACTCTCCTCTGCCTCCTGTCTATGCTCCATAGCTGCACGTTCTCCTCAATGTAACAGTTTGGAGTCTACATTGTAGCAGCTCTGCCTGACAACCATTTTCCCACGACAGCACATAGTTGTCAGACTCCGCCTCTTTGTATTTCTTCTTCAGACTATGAAGGTATCAGGGGCAGATCAGGGGCAGTGTCATCACTAAGTTCTACAAAGGGAGCAACAGATCTAGGAAACTGGAAATTAAATGAATTGTGGGAAAAGACCGAAATAAAAGATGCTGAATTTCTTTATAGTAGTGGTAGAGAAGAAGGTGACAATGTGGCGGGAACCTCCACAAGCTGCAAATTGCCTCTTCAGAGAGAAAGAGGCCTTGAACTCTACAGCGCCACCTGTTGGAAGTAGCAATCTACACGAAGCTGCTAATTTGCACAGGAAGCATTTGTCTCCTTCAGACATGGCTTCATGCCCTGCGCCCCCAACCATGTAATATAGCAACTCGAGGGTTAAATATAGATCCTGTATCAAGTGTCCAGAATGATCCATGTCTCCTACACCAGCTGTGACCTCTGATCTACTTGTTGCACACATGTCTCCCCTGCCATCTATCAGTCAGGGGCCTGAGCGTATATACTGTAGGGGCTGTATACAGGCCGGGGTCCTGTGTAATGACTAAAAGGATAAAGTGCAGTGAGGAGGTCACGCTCGCAGTGACTTGAAGCTTGTGGGCCCTAATGCAAAATGTTCAATGGGGCCCTCAACTATCAAATGTCTTCAACAGTAAAAGACATATATACCATATATAAATATGAGGCCCTCTAGTTCTCCAGAGCCCAGGTGTGATTGAAACCCCTGCACCTATTCTATTTCCGCCCCTGCACCCTCCTTATACGGTCACGTCGGCCTACTGGAAAATATAATAACTATAATAATAAATTAACAATTAGTCACAGTATAATAACCTGAATGGACAACTACCTCCAATTCCACCAGTGACCTCTGACCTCTAGCACATGTCATGGATTTCCA
Source organism: Ranitomeya imitator (assembly GCF_032444005.1). Classification (NCBI taxonomy): domain Eukaryota; kingdom Metazoa; phylum Chordata; class Amphibia; order Anura; family Dendrobatidae; genus Ranitomeya; species Ranitomeya imitator. Next base: position 10,508,761 of record NC_091288.1, read on the forward strand.
CACACTGCTGAAAAGACGGAGCTTGTAAATGTAATATATGAACATATTCTGAATTCTGTATAGAGACAGTGATACAATATAAAAGGCGCTAAATGATATTACATAGAGTGAAGGCACACGGCAAAATAAAGGGTCCAAATTATAGAACCGATAGACTGCTGACTCCATATTGTGATATCATATAGATTGTGTTTAAATCATGAATTCATGCAGAATCAATAAGGCAAAAATGTTACAATGTATCATCGCTTAGGGGAGAAATGGGGGCTACACACAAAGTGATAACTGGCCCATCATACAAAACCATAAGGGCTCTATAGGTGACTATACAGGAGAGAAGTGCAGGGCTCCTGCTGCCAAGGCTTTTCAGAATGACAGATACACAGATTTATCTCTATCACAACATTCAATAGAATCAATAACAGGAAAAGATCCAGAATGGTCAACTCTTCCAAAGCTGAAGGACGATCTCTGCCCCCAGCAAACATTGTTCTATATACCAGGCAGGGGCCTGAGGTTATATACTGCTTGTTCTGTATATACAGAAAGGGGCGCTATAACAGGGGCCTATGTAACAGAATGGGAGATAGGGGGGCAGGGGGGGACGTTACACCCCTTTATAAGGAAAAAAAAAGTTTCCTAGTGCCAAAAATATTAAAATATTATCATGACAAGATATATTGTAGCCACAGTTTTTAATCGTGCCCATATAATGTGACCGCCCTGACATCAGGTGTTCCATTTATGATCCGCAGGTAGATCCTCTGCATGTAGATCTGATTGTTCCTGAGCTCTGAGCACCATGTTATTCCCACAAGATCCCACCATATCATTACTGATAATTACCCTGACATAATGAATGGAACCAGCTCAGTGTCCTGAATCCACAGCCCCCCCCCCCCCACCCCCTGCGCAGGAAATCATATTATTGTATCTATATTTACAAAACAAGGAAGCTTCATTGTTACAATGTAACACATGGAGGCTGCTGCTGCTCCTCTGCGGGAAACCTCCTCTGCTGTCACAGCCATTGCCCAGCCATTCAATGACATCCTTCCCTGCATTGCAATTGTCTTCCCAGGCTGCAGAAAGGAGATTAGCAGCTAATACCTGCAGGACAGAGGCTGCTGCTTCCTTACATAACACCATGGTACATTATTGGCAGAGCTGCTACATGCAGCATTGCAGAGCTGACATTGCATGAAAGGCTGGAGGAGCTGCCCCCAGTGTGCTGCCCCAGCAGATCCCAGTTCTTCCCAGTAACCACACTGCAGGCTCTATGGATTTAGCCTCCTAATACATTGCACTGTATTGCTGACACTCTAGAAGAAGCTGCTGGTGGCTGCAGCCCTGACCTGCCCCTGGCACCACAGGAGCAGTAATCCCCCCCATTCTACAGATCCATACAGCCCCTACATGAGAGCAGAGCTGCAGAGCTGTCAGGGGAGCTCCAGCCTGTCCCTGCTGGCACAGCACCATGGCAGCCTTACCTTCTCCTGCGCCCTGGTCAGCTTCTTCTGCACATTGCTGGCTAATTTCCCTGCAGAGACTCCCTTCCCCATCTCAGCCATCTTGCCTTTCCTTTAACTGGAGTTAAAATAATCAGATCAGAGAGAGAGGAGAAAAAAAAACCTTTGGCAGAAACAATGGCTATACCCCCCCTCCTGGCTGCTGGAACAGCCTTTTAAAGTGACAGTGCACACAGCAACTAGCAACTCCTTAAAGGGGCAGTGCTGGGAGGAAGGCAGAGGTGTATGCAGGCTCTGCAGTGTCACAGTGACACATCCTGGCCATCTGTTCTGCCCAGGGATCAGAAGGGTGGAGGGGCCTATGTAAACAGACTAAAACCTATACCTAAAAGACACAGGGAGGTCCCTACAGCTTTTTAACATTATATCCATGAGCAATCCATCATAATACATTGTGCTGAAATATCATGTGCAACATTAAAGGAAAAGAAAAAGGATCATTGCACTAACACTAACAACCCATTTGTCCTGACATGCTAGTGACAATAGTTCTACAGTATACAGAAAAATATTATTATTATTATTATTATTATTATTAATTTACCCCAAATTCTACGAACACAATACTGATGGTTCGTATTATCTAAAGTTATTATGGCCATTACACCAAAGATGACCAGATTAGGAAAAGATCCCATTCACTCTGTGCAGAGAAGAAACCCCACAGCACCATGGAATCAATGATGCTGTCAAAAAATAATATGTAAGACAAGCTTCAGCATCTTAAATCCCCGGTATTCCCAAAGGTCTTCATCTGTATCAATTAGACAAAAAATCAGTTTGCACAAAATATATGGGAAGACAGAGGTGTTATAATATGACCCACAAAATAAAAGAATGTAGTTTATTACTGCCCCTATGTACAAGAATATAACTACTATAATACTGCCCCCTATGTACAAGAATATAACTACTATAATACTGCCCCCTATGTACAAGAATATAACTACTATAATACTGCCCCATATGTACAAGAATATAACTACTATAATACTGCTCCTATGTACAAGAATATAACTACTATAATACTGCCCCTATGTACAAGAATATAACTACTATAATACTGCTCCTATGTACAAGAATATAACTACTATAATACTTCCCCTATGTACAAGAATATAACTACTATAATACTGCTCCTATGTACAAGAATATAACTACTATAATACTGCCCCTATATACAAGAATATAACTACTATAATACTGCCCCTATGTACAAGAATATAACTACTATAATACTGCCCCTATGTACAAGAATATAACTACCATAATACTGCCCCTATGTACAAGAATATAACTACTATAATAATACTGCCCCTATGTACAAGAATATAACTACTATAATACTGCCCCCTATGTACAAGAATATAACTACTATAATACTGCCCCTATGTACAAGAATATAACTACTATAATACTGTCCCAATGTACAAGAATATAACTACTATAATACTGCTCCTATGTACAAGAATATAACTACTATAATACTGTCCCTATGTACAATAATATAACTACAATAATACTGCTCCTATGTACAAGAATATAACTACTATAATACTGCTCCTATGTACAAGAATATAACTACTATAATACTGCCTCCTATGTACAAGAATATTTGCTATAATACTGATGACGAGTAAAAATCCAGCAAATCGATCTGTAAAAACTTATTTTTATTAGAACATGCTAAAATTCAAGTAGAAAAAAATCCATCCAGCACTACAGGAAATGTGGACGCATTTCTTACACACTCTTTATTAATTGCCTTAAAACGTAACCGTTGTTTTAATTTTTATTTCAGTAATCAATAGTACACATGAAGATATGTAATTTTGAAATAAATCTATTCAGAAAAATGTCCTATTTTCTGTGCCAAAATTGATCAGTTATTATCAATTTTCTCACTCCTGAGGTTGGCTCCGTATTCAGTGCAGACAGACTTTCCCGATTCTGGTAAGAGAAGTTTATGTATTACTGGAAGTGCTGTTTATGATTTATTTAGAAAATAACATGGAAGTATGATATACATTTTTAGAAAACAAGATAAAAAATTAGGAACTCAAAGTTTTGCAGTAAACCACAACAATTTTGCTGAATTATGTTTTCAAGCAATTCTACAAACATTGGGAATATGAGAAGTTTCAGTTTTGTTTCTCAGTTGTAACTCAATAGAGTATAATATTTGTGATTTACAGGAATCTACATAGGATCCTGTGCAGTAATATGTTACCTGTCATTCACGTTAATCAGGTAATTTATCTGTCACATCACTGTGTGTATTATGTCTGTACTGTTACATCGCTGTGTGTATGATCCCTGTACTGTGACATCACTGTGTGTATTATCCCTGTACTGTGACATCACTGTGTGTATTATCTCTATACTGTGACATCACTGTGTGTATTATCCCTGTACTGTGACATCACTGTGTGTATTATCCCTGTACTGTGACATCGCTGTGTGTATTATCCTTGTACTGTGACATCACTGTGTATTATCCCTGTACTGTGACATCACTGTGTAATATCCCTGTGCTGTGACATCACTGTGTATTATCTCTGTACTGTGACATCACTGTGTGTATTATCCCTGTGCTGTGACATCACTGTGTATTATCTCTGTACTGTGCCATGACTGTGTGTATTATCTCTCTACTTTTACATCACTGTGTGTATTATCCCTGTACTGTGACATCACTGTGTGTATTATCCCTGTACTGACATCGCTGTGTGCATTATCCTACACTGTGACATCACCGTGTGTATTATCCTTGTACTGTGACATCACCGTGTGTATTATCTCTGTACTGTGACATCGCCGTGTGTTTTATCCCTGTACTGTGACATCACTGTGTGTATTATCCCTGTACTGTGACATCACTGTGTGTATTAACTCTGTACTGTGACATCGCTGTGTGCATTATCCCTGTACTGTGACATCATTGTGTGTATTATCCCTGTACTGTAACATCGCTGTGTGTATTACATAGTTACATAGTTACATAGTTATTAAGGTTGAAGGAAGACTATATGTCCATCTAGTTCAACCCATAGCCTAACATGTTGATCCAGAGGAAGGCAAAAAAAACCCATGTGCAAAGAGTAAGCTCCACATTGGGGAAAAAAATTCCTTCCCGACTCCACATACGGCAATCAGACTAGTTCCCTGGATCAACGCCCTATCAAGGAATCTAGTGTATATACCCTGTAACATTATACTTTTCCAGAAAGGTATCCAGTCCCCTCTTAAATTTAAGTAATGAATCACTCATTACAACATCACACGGCAGAGAGTTCCATAGTCTCACTGCTCTTACAGTAAAGAACCCGCGTCTTTTATTATGCTTAAACCTTTTTTCCTCCAACCGCAGAGGATGCCCCCTTGTCCCTGTTTCAGGTCTATGATTAAAAAGATCATCAGAAAGGTCTTTGTACTGTCCCCTCATATATTTATACATTAAAATGAGATCACCCCTTAGTCTTCGTTTTTCCAAACTAAATAGCCCCAAGTGTAATAACCTATCTTGGTATTGCAGACCCCCCAGTCCTCTAATAACCTTGGTCGCTCTTCTCTGCACCCGCTCCAGTTCAGCTATGTCTTTCTTAAACACCGGAGACCAGAACTGTGCACAGTATTCTAAGTGTGGTCGAACTAGTGACTTGTATAGAGGTAAAATGATGTTCTCCTCATGAGCATCTATGCCTCTTTTAATGCATCCCATTATTTTATTTGCCTTTGTAGCAGCTGCCTGACACTGGCCACTGAATTTAAGTTTGTCATCCACCCATACACCCAGGTCTTTTTCATTGACGGTTTTGCCCAGAGTTTTAGAATTAAGCACATAATTATACATCTTATTACTTCTACCCAAGTGCATGACCTTACATTTATCCCCATTAAAGCTCATTTGCCATTTATCAGCCCAAGCTTCTAGTTTACATAAATCATCCTGTAATATAAAATTGTCCTCCTCTGTATTGATTACCCTGCAGAGTTTAGTGTCATCTGCAAATATTGAAATTCTACTCTGAATGCCCCCTACAAGGTCATTAATAAATATGTTAAAAAGAAGAGGGCCCAATACTGACCCCTGTGGTACCCCACTGCTAACCGCTACCCAGTCCGAGTGTGCTCCATTAATAACCACCCTTTGTTTCCTATCCCTGAGCCAGCTCTCAACCCACTTGCACATATTTTCCCCTATCCCCATTTTTCTCATTTTATGTATCAACCTTTTGTGTGGCACCGTATCAAAAGCTTTTGAAAAGTCCATATACACTACATCCACTGGGTTCCCTTGGTCCAATCCGGAACTTACCTCTTCATAGAAACTGATCAAATTAGTCTGACATGACCGGTCCCTAGTAAACCCGTGCTGATACTGGGTCATGAGGTTATTCCTCTTCAGATACTCCAGTATAGCGTCCCTTAGAATGCCCTCCAGGATTTTACCCACAGTAGAGGTTAAGCTTACTGGCCTATAGTTTCCGAGTTCAGTTTTTGTTCCCTTTTTGAATATTGGCACCACATTTGCTATACGCCAGTCCTGCGGCACAGACCCTGTTATTATGGAGTCTTTAAAGATTAAAAATAATGGTCTATCAATGACTGTACTTAATTCCTGCAGTACTCGAGGGTGTATCCCATCCGGGCCCGGAGATTTCTCAATTTTAGTGATTTTTAGACGCCGCCGCACTTCCTGCTGGGTTAAGCAGGTGACATTTAATTGGGAATTTTTATCACTAGACATTTTGTCTGCCATGGGATTTTCTTGTGTAAATACTGATGAAAAAAAGTCATTTAGCATATTGGCTTTTTCCTCATCCACCATCTCACCCAGACTATTTTTAAGGGGGCCAACACTATCATTTTTTAGTTTCTTACTATTTATGTAGTTAAAGAATATTTTAGGATTATTTTTACGCTCTCTGGCAATGAGTCTCTCTGTCTCAATCTTTGCTGCCTTGATTTGCTTTTTACAGAATTTATTTAATTTTCTGTATTTATTTAATGCCTCCTCACTACCTACTTCCTTTAATTCTCTAAATGCTTTCTTTTTGTCCCTTATTGCGCCCCTTACAGCTCTATTTAGCCATATTGGTTTCCTCCTATTTCTAATATGTTTATTCCCATACGGTATATACTGTGCACAGGTCCTATCCAGGATGCTAATAAACGTCTCCCATTTTCTCTGTGTATTTTTGTGTCTCAGGATATCGTCCCAGTTAATTGCACCAAGATCCTCTCTCATCCGTTGGAAATTTGCCCTCCTGAAGTTTAGTGTCCTTGTAACCCCTCTATTACACATCTTTTTAAAGGATACATGAAAACTTATTATTTTGTGATCGCTATTTCCCAAGTAACCCCCAACCCTTATATTTGATATGCGGTCTGGCCTGTTGGTTAATATTAGGTCTAGCAGTGCCCCCCTTCTTGTTGGGTCCTGAACCAGTTGTGAAAGGTAATTGTCTCTCATAATTGTCAAAAACCGATTACCTTTGCTGGAACTGCAGGTTTCTGTTCCCCAATCTATTTCAGGGTAGTTGAAGTCCCCCATAATAATGACTTCTCCTTGAGTCGCAGCTTCATCTATTTGCTTTACGAGGATATTCTCCATTGCTTCCATTATTTTTGGAGATTTATAACAAACCCCTATCAGTAATTTATTATTTTTTCCCCCTCCCCTTATCTCCACCCACAGGGATTCTACATTTTATCTCGGTACTGTGACATTGCTGTGTGCATTATCCCTGTACTGTTACATCGCTGTGTGTATTATCTCTGTACTGTGACATCAATGTATGTATTATCCCTGTACTGTGACATCGCTGTGTGTATTATCCCTGTACTGTGACATTGCTGTGTGCATTATCCCTGTACTGTTACATCGCTGTGTGTATTATCTCTGTACTGTGACATCAATGTATGTGTGACGCCCAGGAGACCGGGATACCCAGCACCGGACCAATGGAGTCTGTCTCTTGAGGGGGATGTCACGGGTGGCTTGACCCGGTGCTGTGGCCTCAGGCAATGCACAGTGTAAGGGGTATCATGAGGGGACAGGCACTTACTTGATCAGCAGCAGGTTCTCCCAGCGGCGATGATCCCGATCCTGGATAGATGGCTATTGTCCAAATGAAAGACTGAGGCACTGAAACGTTTAACCAGTTTACTTTAACATAAAAGGATTTACAACCAGTCCTGTCACCGGAGTCTGTATGGGAACTCTGAGTTACTTTGACCCTGCCGGGGTCTTCGCCTCTTATTGTGCGCAATTTCTGTGTGGCCCTGCTGCTGTATGTGAACTGGCTGCCGGCCCAATCTGTCCCCTCCAGGTCCTGGTTCGACGGGCAACCCGAGTCCTTTTATCGGTTTACCCCCTCTGGGAGTACCGCTGAACTCTGTGTCTGTTGCTGCGTCCGGCCCTAGTGAAGCTGATATCACCTCACGTTTTTCCGGTTGCTGTATTATATATAATGAATACAGCCACGGATCCGGTATCCGTCTTTGCGCCTGTTCTGGGTAGTGATTAATGCTACCCGGTTCTCACAATGTCCTTTTTCTCTATCCCTCTTCTCCTCAGGCCGGTGATTTAGGCCTGGTAACAGTCACAGGGCTGTTAGAGATTCAATTGTATGACCTCTCACTATCAGCTCCTTGGCCCAACTGCCATTTCTTCTCTCAGACCAGAATGGATCAAGGGGAGTCTCTGGAGCTCCCCCTTCTGGCCGGAGGTGGTAGTGCAGTCTTGCTATTTTAGTATTTGTACTTACTGTCAGTAACTATTTTTGTGGCAAATACCCCTAGGGGTGCCACATTCCCCCTTAGTTAAGAACAGTACTCCGGGACTGTGGGACAATAACATTTTGAAATAACAATTAATATGTACAGAGTCTTAAAAATGAAAAGTTACAAAAACCACTCAAGGAAACAAAAATAGAGTTCTGTAAAAAGTCACTTCAAATAGCGTCCATTAATACAGTTCTATCCTTGAAGGTATTAGGAAAGGCACTGTACTTAGTGTCCAGGAATTTAGTTCCATTTTTCCAACGGAGTTATCAATATAAAGTCTAAAGAAAGTTCAAAAAGAGCAAAAAGCAAAGTTCAAAAAGCAGTCTTTCCGGAGCTTTGATTTAGTGCCTCCGGGCTGATAAAAAGTTCAAGAATATGCAATAAGTTCATACAGACAAGTCTCTGTAGGTACTGGGCTTAAACGTTGCAGACTGATAACAATGACTATACTACATTTTCTGTTTAACTATATACGGCATAACATATATACAATTCACATTATGAGCTTTATAGTTGGTAATCTGCATACCTGGCCGGTAATTGACCCTGGGTACTACGCTGTGATCTACGTAATAGCGGTGTCTCTTCATGTGGTGTACTACTGTCTACTGCGGATGTAGTATCTGCCCGCTCTGCTAAAGATAATTCCACGACTATGGAGTTGGCAAGTCCACCGTGAATGGGATTACTCTGACCAGGAATCTGTTCTTCCTGGCCTGGAACCTCCTGTAGTACGGGGTCAGCCTCTTCCTGTCTTGGGACTTCTGGTATTGGGTTCGGTGTTGGGTAAAAGGCCACCATGGGAACCACTACTGCACCATGGTATGTTAGTAGAGTTTTGGGAAAGTCTCCTATACAGGTGTGATACACTTCCTCTTCTTTTTCCTTTACTGGTTGAACCTGTATGGGTTGAATAACTTCTGGTTCTGGCTGGACAACGTCTGGCTCTTTCAATGCTTCCGGACATAATTTAAGATTGTCTCTTGACACTAGTACAGATGTTAAGCTTCCGTTTTTGCTAATGAGACACATTTTAGGATTATCCACTCTTGTTGGTAAAACTGTGTAGGGTACGGCTTCTCACTGATTGTCCAGTTTATTGGTTCGACGATTTCTCTTGAGCACTTGGTCACCCGGTCTTAATGGGGTCGCTAGAGCATTCTGGTTGAAAGTTCGCTCTTGTCTTTCTCTAGTTTGCTGAAGGCTTCTTTCCACACTCTCTTGCACTTGGCGATACTGCTTTTGCCGTATGATATCCCAATTGGAGTCTTGAACTTCTGCGTCTGGTTTCAGAATTCCCATTTCTAGATCGATTGGTAATTGGCCGGGTCTTGCACGCATAAGGTAAGCTGGGGTGCAATTGGTGGAGCTCACCGGGACATGATTATACAGATCCACCAAGTCAGGCAATTTCTCTGGCCATTGATTCCTTTCTGTCTCAGGTAAAGTCTTTAGTAGGTCTATTACAATATGGTTCATCTTCTCGCATAAGCCGTTTGTTTGTGGATGATAGGCCGTCGTCCGGATCTTTTTGCAACCATACATATTACAGAATTCTCTGAAGATCTCTGATTCAAAGGCTGTACCTTGGTCGGTGAGAACCTGTTCCGGATATCCATGGGGTCTACAAAAGTACGTTTGGAACGCTTTGGCTGCTGTTTTTGCTGTCAGATCTTTTACGGGTACTACTACCAAGAAGCGTGAATAATGGTCCACGATGGTCAAGGCATAGACATAGCCGGACCGGCTTGGTGTCAACTTCACATGGTCCATGGCTACAAGTTCAAGTGGTTGTTTGGTGATTATGGGCTGCAGTGGTGCTCTTTGGTTCTTTTGATTGTTTCTTCTGAGGTTGCACGGGCCACAATTTCTGCACCACTGTTCGATTGATTTTCTCATCCCGACCCAATAAAATCTTTCTCTTAGAAGTACTTCTAACTTTTTCCAACCGAAGTGACCAGCACCATTATGGTAAGCTTCGAGGACCATCTTCACATCTTGTTTAGGCACAATAATCTGCCAAACCAATTCATGTGTTTTCGGATTGGTGTATCTTCTACAGAGCTTCCCTTGATACAGGAACATTTTGCCTCTCTCTTTCCAGAGTTGATGCGTCTCTTCTGGGGCATCCTCATAGGGATATGCACTTTGCTCAGTTAACAGTTCCTTCACCAACTTCACAGCCGGATTGCTGTCTTGGGTGTCAGCCTATCTATGGTGTGCTAACGGATTAAAATTCACCTCTTGTTGTTTCTGATAGGTACTTGACTGATGATGTTTTGCCTTGGGATGATGGAAGGCTGGTAGTTCAATTTCTTCAAGCTCCCCCGTTTCCTCTTCTACATCTCTCAAGTGTGGCATCCGGGATAGGGCATCGGCATTTCCATTCTTGCGACCTGCTCGATACTTGATTATGAAGTTGTAATTAGATAACCGGGCTATCCATCGCTGTTCTAACGCACCTAATTTGGCTGTGTCCAGGTGGGTCAACGGATTGTTGTCAGTATAGACAATAAATTCTGCAGCGGCCAGATAGTGTTTGAAACGCTCCGTCACAGCCCAAACTACTGCCAGTAGTTCCAATTTGAAGGAGCTGTAATTTTCTGAATTTCTTTCAGTAGGCCGGAGCTTTCTACTTGCAAAGGCGATGACTTTCTCCCGACCTTCTTGCTTTTGTGACAGCACCGCTCCTAGTCCCACATTACTGGCATCGGTGTAGAGGATGAAAGGTTGATGGTAATCTGGGTATGCCAGAACCTCTTCTCCGGTTAGTGCCTTCTTTAGTTGTTCAAAGGAGTCTTCCCTTTCGTCGTTCCACTGAAAAGGAGGGTTTCGGTTTGAAGGTTTCTTCGTCTGCCCTACCAAGGTGTCTTGCAAGGGTGCTGCCAACTTGGTAAATCCTTTTATAAATCTGCGATAGTAACCCACCAATCCCAGGAATTGTCTCACTTCTTTTGAGCTGGTAGGTCTTGGCCAATCCCTTATGGCGCTTATTTTCTCGGGATCTGGTGCTACTCCCTCCGAACTCACGATGTGTCCCAGGTACTGTACCTTTGGCTTGAGAAGGTGACATTTGGATGGCTTGACTTTCATGCCATACCTGGATAAGGCTTCGAACACTTCTGCCAGGTCTATTAAGTGTTGTTCGTAAGTCTTTGAGTAGACGATCACATCATCTAGGTACAGGAGGACGGTCTCGAAGTTCTTGTGTCCGAGGCAGCATTCCATCAGCCGCTGGAAGGTACCGGATGCGTTGCAGAGTCCGAACGGCATGCGATTAAATTCACATAGACCCATTGGTGTGGTGAATGCCGTCTTTTCCTTATCTCTCTCAGCCACAGGGACTTGCCAATACCCGCTTGTTAAGTCTAAAGGTACCGTCACACTTAGCGACGCTGCAGCGATACCGACAACGATCCGGATCGCTGCAGCGTCGCTGTTTGGTCGCTGGAGAGCTGTCACACAGACCGCTCTCCAGCGACCAACGATGCCGGTAACCAGGGTAAACATCGGGTAACTAAGCGCAGGGCCGCGCTTAGTAACCCGATGTTTACCCTGGTTACCATCCTAAAAGTAAAAAAAAACAAACACTACATACTTGTCTACAGCCGTCTGTCCTCCAGCGCTGTGCTCTGCACTCCTCCTGTACTGTCTGTGTGAGCACAGCGGCCGGAAAGCAGAGCGGTGACGTCACCGCTCTGCTTTCCGGCTGACCGACGCTCACAGCCAGAGCAGGAGGAGTGCAGGGCACAGCGCTGGAGGACAGACGGCTGTAGGTAAGTATGTAGTGTTTGTTTTTTTTTACTTTTAGGATGGTAACCAGGGTAAACATCGGGTTACTAAGCGCGGCCCTGCGCTTAGTTACCCGATGTTTACCCTGGTTACCAGTGAAGACATCGCTGAATCGGTGTCACACACGCCGATTCAGCGATGTCTACGGGAGATCCAGCGACCAAATAAAGTTCTGGACTTTCTCCCCCGACCAGCGACAGCACAGCAGGGGCCTGATCGCTGCTGCCTGTCACACTGGACGATATCGCTAGCGAGGACGCTGCAACGTCACGGATCGCTAGCGATATCGTCTAGTGTGACGGTACCTTTAGGTGGAAAAATAATTAGCAGATTTCAAAGCAGTTAAGGACTCTTCTATCCTAGGCAAGGGGTAGGCGTCTTTATGGGTGATGTTATTAATCTTCCGGTAGTCTACGCACATTCTCATGGTTCCGTCCTTTTTTTTGACAATCACTAGAGGGGCCGCCCAGGGGCTACAGCTGTCTCTTATTACCCCGGCCTGTTTCATTTCCCTCAGCATATCTTTTGCACATTGATAGTGAGCGGGCGGTATGGGTCTATATCTTTCTTTTATTGGGGGATGGTCACCTGTGGGGATTGTGTGTTCTACCCCTTCTATCCGTCCGAAGTCCAATGGGTGTTTACTGAAGACTTGTTCATATTCCGTCACTAGCCTATACACCCCTTGTTTTTGATGGGTAGGTGTTGAATTTATGCCCACGTGTAGCTGTTGGCACCAATCCTCCATTTCTCCATCTGAGCCTCACACTGCCGATTTCTCCACCTGCAACTTCTACCTGTTGCCTTAACATCAATACTTTTATTTCCCTCCGGAGAACTCTCTGCTGGTAGGATTGGGCAGTTTCAGCAATTTGCTGTAAGACAGAAATGACTTCGGAAAAGCAGTTCTCTAACACATTCATTCCTATCAATACAGTTGGTTCACAGTTCCGCCGGTCAACATCAACAACAATTATACCCTGTTTCTTCAGTTCTACTTTACCAATCTTTATGGTCATCTCCCTGAATCCTAGTTTCGGTACCAACTTACCATTACTGGCCCATATATCTAGTTCAACATCAGAGGGCCCTTTATCAATATCTGCATCAGCCCAGTACCTCTTATAAAGGATATACGGTATAGATGAAATCTGGGAACCTGTGTCCAGCAAAGCGTTGAGGGGCATTCCGTCCAGCACGATAGGGATAATGGGTCGTCCTCCGATGTACCTGTCGTGCCAGGGTGTTGGGCCTTGAAAGTTCATTCCTGCGAAGCGGCCCGCATTCCCAGGGGATTCCCGTTTAAATCACAATCTCGTGCAAAGTGGCCCGGCTGCTGGCAACGGCGGCAAATGGGCTGTCCATCCGGTTGGTAGCGGTCGCGGGGTCGTCCTCTCCATGTCGGGTATCTCCGGGGTCTCATCCATGGAACATCCTCTCTACAGTTTGCCAACTCCATCTTGTGTCCTCTCATCTCCTGCATGGTTTTAGCCATTGAAGCAACAACATCAGCTAAAGAGTCAAGCTTTTGTTGAAGAGCCTCATTAGTACTGGGCCCCAGGGGCTTAGCAATGGCCCCAGACATAGCTGATGTCACTGGCACTCCCTGTTGTTGAGGTGCCTCTGCCATGAGTTGCGCAGGCTCCTGATCCCAAGGTGCCTCTGCCAGCTGGAGACGTATAACGCTCTCCTTTAATTGGGCAAATGTCAATTCAGGGTTCTTAAAAACAAGCATGCTCACATGCCCCCGATGAGAAGGGGTGTAGAGTCCCTCAATAAATTGATCTCTTAGCAGTTTATCCGCTCCGGTGTTAAAAATGGGTTCAGCCAGTGTAAGTGATTTAAGGGCTTCCTGCAGGTTTAAGGCAAAGTCTCTCACGCCCTCATTAGCTTTTTGTTTGCAATTAAAGAATCGTATTTTAGCTTTGCTGCTGGCCGTGGTTTCAAATGTAGCTTTTAATCCAGCAAATATGCGTTCAACAGTGCCTTTTAGATCAGCTGCCCATGCTGTGACTTCTCGCTTAGCATGGCCACTTAACTGCATCATCAGGAGACTAACACGCTGAACTTCACCCACAGGGAACATGTCAAAATGGGCCAGCATCTTTTCTCTGAAATCGTCAAGGGTATTAGGCTCACCTTCATACATTGGAAGCCATGGGCCACCCGGGGTATATGGCATCAGCACCGGCATGATGGGCGCCACTCCTTGCACCGCTGCGCTACCAGACGCTCTATCGACACTCTGTCTTTCAGCTGCATTAGCGCCGCCGGGTGCTGCGGCGTCTCCGTGCTGCGACATACTGTGCCCCCTTAGTTAATCCGGACCCTTCCGGTCCTCCGCTTCCGTCGGGATAGTGTAGATTCGTTCCGCTGTGCAGCAGGATCGATTTTCCCCTTGCTCTGATGTCAGAGCGCTCAGCTTGGTGCCGCCCACAATGACACGCCCCCTGCTGCTCCCTCCCACCCACCGCGCTCAGTAATGGCGGATTCTGAAGTTTTTCAGTTAGACTGGGGCTCAGGTGATGGCGTAGCTCAATTAACAGTCTCGTGCCTAACGGTTATGAAGTGATTACCTCAGGGGATGGCGGCCATCTTTACTCCATTATAACCAATGGGGAAAAGTCACTTTCAATAGTTTTCAATGGAGAATGGATTTTTCTTTAATAAAGTCAATTTTCAAGATTTTTCATCCCAGTTTTCACAGTTTTGGGCTCCAATCACGGCACACAATACCCGGTATACGGGCTGGCTGAATCCTGTTCGTGACGCCAATTGTGACGCCCAGGAGACCGGGATACCCAGCACCGGACCAATGGGGTCTGTCTCTTGAGGGGGATGTCACGGGTGGCTTGACCCGGTGCTGTGGCCTCAGGCAATGCACAGTGTAAGGGGTACCGTGAGGGGACAGGCACTTACTTGATCAGCAGCAGGTTCTCCCAGCGGTGATGATCCCGATCCTGGATAGATGGCTATTGTCCAAATGAAAGACTGAGGCACTGAAACGTTTAACCAGTTTACTTTAACATAAAAGGATTTACAACCAGTCCTGTCACCGGAGTCTGTATGGGAACTCTGGGTTACTTTGACCCTGCCGGGGTCTTCGCCTCTTATTGTGCGCAATTTCTGTGTGGCCCTGCTGCTGTATGTGAACTGGCTGCCGGCCCAATCTGTCCCCTCCAGGTCCTGGTTCGACGGGCAACCCGAGTCCTTTTATCGGTTTACCCCCTCTGGGAGTACCGCTGAACTCTGTGTCTGTTGCTGCGTCCGACCCTAGTGAAGCTGATATCACCTCACGTTTTTCCGGTTGCTGTATTATATATAATGAATACAGCCACGGATCCGGTATCCGTCTTTGCGCCTGTTCTGGGTAGTGATTAATGCTACCCGGTTCTCACAATGTCCTTTTTCTCTATCCCTCTTCTCCTCAGGCCGGTGATTTAGGCCTGGTAACAGTCACAGGGCTGTTAGAGATTCAACTGTATGACCTCTCACTTTCAGCTCCTTAGCCCAACTGCCATTTCTTCTCTCAGACCAGAATGGATCAAGGGAAGTCTCTGGAGCTCCCCCTTCTGGCCGGAGGTGGTAGTGCAGTCTTGCTATTTTAGTATTTGTACTTACTGTCAGTAACTATTTTTGTGGCAAATACCCCTAGGGGTGCCACATATGTATTATCCCTGTACTGTGACATCGCTGTGTGTATTATCCCTGTACTGTGACATCGCTGTGTGCATTAACCCTGTACTGTGACATCACTGTGTGCATTATCCCTGTACTGTGACATCGCTGTGTGCATTATCCCTGTACTGTGACATTGCTGTGTGTATTATCCCTCTACTGTGACATCACTGTGTGCATTATCCATGTACTGTGACATCACTGTGTGTATTATCTCTGTACTGTGACACCTGTGTGTGTCTTATCTCTGTACTGTGACATCGCTGTGTGCATTATTCCTGTACTGTTACATCACTGTGTGTATTATCCCTCTACTGTGACATCACTGTGTGCATTATCCCTGTACTGTTACATCACTGTGTGCATTATCCCTGTACTGTGACATCACTGTGTGTATTATCCCTGTACTGTGACATCACCGTGTGTATTATCCCTGTACTGTGACATTGCTGTGTATATTATCTACTGACAATACTGCGCAGGTGCTGCCGGCGCCATCTTGGAGACAATTTGTTTTCCTCTAGCAAGATGACGCTGTTGTGATATATATATATATATATATATATATATATATATATATATATATATCCTGCTTGAGAAAGGATTGTATCCGAAATGTCGCCACGCCATTTTGGCAATAAACATCACTCTTTTTTCTGGAAGTCTGCTGTGCTGTTTCCCCTTTTTTTTCTACTATTGCAAGGAGCCTTCTGAGATTGCTGGCTGGGGATGCGTGCACTCTTTTAAGGTACTGTGTTTGGTGCTGTTCCAATTTTTTAACCTATATATATATATACTAGATGGTGGCCACGTAACGCATCGGGTATTCTAGAAAATGCATGTCCACGTAGTATATTGCCCAGCCACGTATTCACAGGTTAAAAAATAAAAAATAAACATATACTCACCTTCCGAGGGCCCCTTGTAGTCATGTCGCCAGCTTCCAGTCCCAGGGTTGGTATGAGCGCAGGACCTGTGATGGCATTGCGGTCACATGACCGTGACGTCATTGAAGGTCCTTGTCGCACACCATCCTTGCCACCGGAACCTGCCGCTTGCATGGAGCGGTTACCAGAGCGTCGCGAGGAGCGGGAAAGGTGAGTATATAATGATTTTTTATTTTTTTAACTTTAGATCCTTTTACTATTGATGCAGCATAGGCAGCATCAATAGTAAAAACTTGGACACGCAGGGTTAATAGCAGCAGTAATGGAGTGAGTTACCCGCGGCATAACGCGGTCTGTTACCGCCGGCATTAACCCTGTGTGAGCGCTGACTGGAGGGGAGTATGGAGCGGGCGCCGGGCACTGACTGCGGGGAGGAAGGAGCGGCCATTTTCTTCTGGACTGTGCCTGTCGCTGATTGGTCGTGGCTGTTTTGTCGCGACCAATCAGCGACTTGGATTTCCATGACAGACAGAGGCCGCGACCAATGAATATCCGTGACAGACAGAAGTGACCCTTAGATAATTATATAGTAGATATATATATATTAATACAGATAATATTCAGTATGTAATAAAGGGTGCGGGGTCCCGGTCACTGAGGGATCACTGCGCTGTCATAAGCCATCAGTATGAGTAGCTAAGCAGAGAACCACATAAAGCCGCGCCAGTTCTTCCCTGTAGTCCTCCCAGTTGGTGATGAAGATCATGATCGCTTTTTGTCCCAATTAAACACTTAATTCTCCCGGAAGGGTTAATAAACTTCTTGAATGTGGATTTGAACAACTTGAGTTTTTTAGATTCTAGAATGTGTCACTTTTGGTTATTTTCTGTCATATAGGTCCCTCAAAGTCACTTCAAATGTGATGTGGTCCCTAAAAAAATTATTTAGAAAATTTTGCTGGAAAATTGGGAAATCGCTGGTCAACTTTTAACCTTTATAACTTCCTTAAAAAAAATGTTTAACCCCTTTCTTACCCCAGACGGGATAGTACATCCGAGGTCAGATCCCCCGCTTTGATGTGGGGTCCGACGGTGAGCCCTGCATCAAAGCCGCGACATGTCAGCTGTTTTATACAGCTGACATGTGCCCGCAATAGGCGCGGGCGGAATCGCGATCCATCCGCCGCTTTTAACTAGTTTAATGCCGCTGTCAAACGCTGACAGCAGGATTTAACCAGCGCTTCCGGCCATCGGGCTGGAAATACGCTCATCGCTGACTCCCGTCACGTGATCGGTGGTCAGCGATGCGTCGGCATGACAACCAGAGGTCTCATTGAGACCTCTATGGTTGTTGATGCCGGATTGCTGTGAGCGCCACCCTGTGGTCGGCGCTCATAGCAAAGCAGCAATTCTACTACACAGGAGCGATCTGAGCTGCACTCCTATGTAGCAGAGCCGATCAGGCTATGCCAGCTTCTAGCCTCCCATGGAGACTACTGAAGCATGGCAAAAGTAAAAAAAAAATGTTTTAAAAAATATAAAAAAAGTAAAAGTTTAAATCACCCCCTGTCGCCCAATTTAAAATAAAACAATAAAAAAATCAAACATACACATATTTGGAATAGCTGCGTTCAGAATCGCCCGATCTATCAATAAAAAAAAGGAATAACCCGATCACTAAACGGTGTAGCGAGAAAAAATTGAAACGCCAGAATTAGGTTTTCTTGGTCGCCGCGACATTGCATTAAGATGCAATAACTGACGATCAAGAAAACGTATCTACACAAAAGTGGTATCATTAAAAACGGCGGATCCCAAAAAATAGAGATGCTACGGGTATTGGAAGATTGCGGAATTTTTTTTTTTTTAGCAAAGTTTGGATTTCTTTTTACCACTTAGGTAAAAAATAACCTAGACATGATTGGTGTCTATGAACGCGTAATGACCTGGAGAATCAGAGTGGCAGCTCAGTTTTAGCATTTGGTGAACCTAGCTAATGTACTGACATAACATGCAAGTGCTTTCTGTCATGTTTGGTAATTTGCGTAATGTGCTTCAGTTGTACTAAAATCTCACACTTGGTTATGATGATGAAACATAATATATTTGACAGTGAAAAAAATAGAAATCTTACCATTTTTACAGCGGCCTCTAAGGCTATTTCACACTCTAACTTCTTGCTGTTTTAGGAAATGCTCATGTACATTAGCCGCAATGATCAGACTCTGACCCGATATGTTGTATTGTAGCATCTAATAAGCATGTGCAAAGGTTATTGTGCAGGAGGAGGAGGTGAGCTGTGACATCACCTATTGTGAATGGTGGATCCTGTGTTATCTACTGTATATAGAGGTGTTATCAGTCATTGTACAGGAGGAGGAGGTGAGCTGTGACATCACCTATTGTGAATGGTGGATCCTGTGTTATCTACTGTATATAGAGGTGTTATCAGTCATTGTACAGGAGGAGGAGGTGAGCTGTGACATCACCTATTGTGAATGGTGGATCCTGTGTTATCTACTGTATATAGAGGTGTTATCAGTGATTGTACTGGAGGAGGAGGTGAGCTGTGACATCACCTATTGTGAATGGTGGATCCTGTGTTATCTAATAATAATAATAATAATAATAAAAATAATAATTTTTATTTATATAGCGCCAACATATTCCGCAGTGCTTATCTACTGTATATAGAGGTGTTATCAGTCATTGTACTGGAGGAGGAGGTGAGCTGTGACATCACCTATTGTGAATGGTGGATCCTGTGTTATCTACTGTATATAGAGGTGTTATTAGTCATTGTACAGGAGGAGGAGGCGAGCTGTGACATCACCTATTGTGAATGGTGGATCCTGTGTTATCTACTGTATATAGAGGTGTTATCAGTCATTGTACAGGAGGAGGAGGAGGTGAGCTGTGACATCACCTATTGTGAATGGTGGATCCTGTGTTATCTACTGTATATAGAGGTGTTATCAGTGATTGTACTGGAGGAGGAGGTGAGCTGTGACATCACCTATTGTGAATGGTGGATCCTGTGTTATCTAATAATAATAATAATAAAAATAATAATAATAATTTTTATTTATATAGCGCCAACATATTCCGCAGTGCTTATCTACTGTATATAGAGGTGTTATCAGTCATTGCACTGGAGGAGGAGGTGAGCTGTGACATCACCTATTGTGAATGGTGGATCCTGTGTTATCTACTGTATATAGAGGTGTTATTAGTCATTGTACAGGAGGAGGAGGCGAGCTGTGACATCACCTATTGTGAATGGTGGATCCTGTGTTATCTACTGTATATAGAGGTGTTATCAGTCATTGCACAGGAGGAGGAGGTGAGCTGTGATATCACCTATTG
The DNA here is from genome assembly GCF_032444005.1 of Ranitomeya imitator. Taxonomy (NCBI): domain Eukaryota; kingdom Metazoa; phylum Chordata; class Amphibia; order Anura; family Dendrobatidae; genus Ranitomeya; species Ranitomeya imitator. The sequence continues at coordinate 10,528,804 of NC_091288.1, forward strand.
TGAATGGTGGATCCTGTGTTACCTACTGTATATAGAGGTGTTATCAGTCATTGTACAGGAGGAGGAGGTGAGCTGTGACATCACCTATTGTGAATGATGGATCCTGTGTTATCTACTGTATATAGAGGTGTTATCAGTCATTGTACAGGAGGAGCAGGTGAGCTGTGACATCACCTATTGTGAATGGTGGATCCTGTGTTATCTACTGTATAAAGAGGTTTTATCAGTGATTGTACAGGAGGAGGAGGTGAGCTGTGGCATCACCTATTCTGAATGGTGGATCCTGTGTTATCTGCTTTATATAAGGCCTGTCCCACATGTCCAGATAATTCCGGTACCGGCAAAATCAGTACCGGAGTTATCCGTGTCCGTGTGTCCGTGTGCTCACGTGGCACATCAGTGTGGCACATGTGCGGCAGCCGTGTGCCGTCCCTGTGCCGACTGGGTACCACACGCACCCTGCAGCAGACAGCGCTAGAGTTAAGCGCTGTCCCCTGCTTTGGGTGCTGAATCCTCCCTATGGGAGGTGGAGCCGCATATTCATCACTGTAATGTGCGGCACCACATGACCGCTCATACAGGAAGAGCTGCGACGCTGAGAGGATGGAAGCGCCAAGGGAGCTGGGTAAGTATTTTAATGCCAGCGGGCGGGCGCACAGGGGGTGGGAGGGGGGAGATTACCGGGAAGTTTATTTTAAAAACAAAAAAAATTATAACAAAATGATTTTTCATTCCTTCTCTCCAGCGAACGCTGCTGGAGAGAAGAAATGAATAGGGCTTCAGCACCCAAAGCAGGGGACAGCGCTTACAGTAGCGCTGTCTCCTGCATGGCACACGGACTGCACACGGACAGCATCCGTGTGCGGTACATGTTTTACACAGACCCATTGACTTTAATGGGTCCGTGTGATCCGTGCGCTCCCACGAACACTGACATGTCTCCGTGTTTTGCACACGGACACACGGTCCGTGAAAACACGCTGACATGTGCAGAGACACATTGATTTCAATGTGTCTGCATGTCAGTGTCTCCGGTACGTGAGGAAACTGTCACCTCACGTACCGGAGCCACTGACGTGTGAAACCGGCCTAACAGTGTTAGCAATCTTTGTAGTCTTCCTTCAGATTGTAAGGAAACTGCTGAAATCTCTTACTGAAAGGACATCAAATTTAAAAATCCCTAATGGGGAGTGGAAAAATTGTAATATAACTAATGTTTGTTTTTTAAGAAAGATTGTAATCTGAAAATAAATATTCACAATAATTCTAAAAAAATACATGTAATAAAAAAACAGGATTTAAACAATAGGTAATTTTCTGACGACATATTCCCTTTAAAAGCAGTTGTTGGTTATGTGTTGTTTTTTTTTCATAAACCCATTTCTTGCCAAATTAGAAATTTTCATTTTACGGATTTTTCAGAAAAGGGCGTCCCAATATTCAATTAAAAATGACAATGACATGATTTCCTATTTTGAAAACATTCATTTAACAAATGCAACACAAAAAATTGGACCTAATTATAAAAATTATAAAATCTTAGTTGCTAGAAGCAAAAGATTAGGCGTCCCAAAAAAAGGACATTGGTAGATAATGGGTTAAAATATATAAAATCCAAAATATAAACATCTAAAGTCTCATTTATCCGATTTGGAAAATAATTAATAAAAAAAACTTAATTAAACAAGCAAAGGGTACACCCACATCCACAAAAGAAGAAACTATTAAAATATTATGGTGTCTATCACACATGATAAATGGCATTAAAGACAAAAACTGAAATGTAAGAATTGCTGCATTTAAATCTGCAAAATGACAGTTTTATTAAACCATTAATAAAATACTCACCCGGTTCCCTTGCAGCGTCCTGTCCTCGCCGCACCTTCTCCAGTATGAGCGGTCACGTGGTGCCGCCCATTACAGTGATGAATATGCGGCTCCACCCCTATGGGAGGTGGAGCCGCATATTCATGACTGTAATCGGCGGCCCCACGTGACCGCTCATACAGGAGAACAGGAGAAGTTGCGGCGAGGACAGGACGCTGCGAGGGAGCCGGGTGAGTATTTAAATAACAGCGGGCGGGCACACAGGGGGTGGGAGGGGGGTGGGGACAGGGATCTTTATTTTAAACACGAGAAACAAAAAAAAAAAAGGATTTTTCATATCTTCTATCCAGCGAACTCTGCTGGAGAGAAGATATGAATGGCGGCTTCAGCACCACGTGCGGGGGACAGCGCTTACTGTAGCGCTGTCTCCTGCACGGCACACGGACTGCACACGGACAGTGTCCGTGTGCGGTACGTGTTTTACACGGACCCATTGACTTTAATGGGTCCGTGTAATCCGTGCGCTCCCACGAACACTGACATGTCTCCGTGTTTTGCACACGGACACACGGTCCATGAAAACACGCTGACATGTGCAGAGACACATTGATTTCAATGTGTCTACGTGAGTCAGTGTCTCCGGTACGTGAGGAAACTGTCACCTCACCTAACGGAGCCACTGACGTGTGAAACCGGCCTAACAAACACAACACAAAAAATTGGACCTAATTATAAAAATTATAAAATCTTAGTTGCTAGAAGCAAAAGATTAGGCGTCCTCAAAAAAGGACATTGGTAGATAATGGGTTAAAATATATAAAATCCAATATATAAACATCCAAAGTCTCATTTATCCGATTTGGAAAATAATGAATAAAAAAAAACTAATTAAACAAGCAAAGGGTACACCCACATACACAAAAGAAGAAACTATTAAAATAGTATGGTGTCTATCACACATGATAAATGGCATTAAAGACAAAAACTGAAATGTAACAATTGCTGCATTTAAATCTGCAAAATGACAGTTTTAGTTTTTAAACTGATGTTCGGCAACAAAAAAAAGTCCATAATAAAAAGGTTTGGTAGCGAAGTAACCAAATTGACTCATAGGATAATATTACCAGACCATTTTTATTGCACAGTGAACGCCGTAAAAATGAAACCCAAGCAGCCATTGTAACACTCAAATATTTTATTTGTTTACATTCAGTATTTTATATGGAAATATAAATAGCATCATATAAAACTACAACAAGTCCTGCTAAAAACAAGCTTTTATTTCACTGTATCAACAGAAAAGCAGTAAAAAAAAATCTTTTTTGGAAGTCAAGGATGAAAAAGCATAAAAGAGTTTTCCCAGTGGGGACAGTGCCAATAATGTTGGTAAAGCGCTGTGGAATTATTGGCGCTATATAAATTAGTAAAATGAATTAATAACTAAATAAATAAATATTAGGAACAATAAGGCAACTCAAATCTTTGCGTCCTGAGCACGACGCCTCCATCGCTGGGACTCTGCTCTTTCACCTTGGGGTCTGCTGTGGTTTTCCTTTAACTAAAAGAAGTCAGAAATCCCTGATGGAACAGTCAGGAGGACACAAAGTCCAAGGACCGGCTGCATTCACAGGGAGGCTGCGTGGTTAATATTAATACTATAAGAGGAATCTTATCTTTAACATGTGCAAAATAAAACTGATAGCACAGAACGCTACAGAATAGTAACAGTGTATCATTGACATAAATGGGATTTAATGGGATTAATAAAAGGCAACAATGACCTTTATTTCTTATGATTCAATCACACCCAGACTTCTCTTGACATGGGCTGTATTACAGAAATAACGACCCTGCATCTCATAATTCATGCACATAACGCAGACGCTTTATTTGTTCTCTGTACATTTTTAGCCAGTGAAACGCCGTAAAGTGATATACAAAAGTGAAGTTTTCCTTTAAGTTGCCAAAAGCTGCTCTTGAGGAAGCGTAATTGCAGAGTGTGACATTCAGAGGAGGACAGCGGGGGTCACACACTGAACAGGTGCCCCCTGAAACGCAGCGGGAGAGCAGGTGTACGGCGGAGGTCAACCGAGGCTACAGCCACTCCAGATCTATTCACTGGAATACAGAAAGTCAAAGCTATAAATACAGCAGCTCCTGTATATGTATCCATTCACATCTATCTCTGTGTTTAACATTTATCTATTGATGTCATTTGTATCTTTTATCTATTTGTCTCTTTATGTCCATCTCTTATCAACTATCTCAAATCTAATCTATGTCTGTCGCGCTTATTTCAGGGTGTCTGTGAATAGGAATATTCTTCTTTCCCCGAGACCTTTCCAGACCTGAATATTTGATAAAGTTTATTAGGACAATCCCTCTGTGGATAAACAGCCGGGACCCCAGACGGATACATTTTAAGTGCGCAGATACAGTATATGGCACCAATCTATCAGCACAGGACAGAGATTGATTCTGCTGATGGAGTTAGCACACAAACTATTTCTCAGACTGGATACAATTGTAACAAAGCCTCAGCTCTGAGAAGTGTTAGGTCTGCACAGGTTTTCAGACACCTTAGAGACTATTTCCTGACAGCAAGCAGAGATTAATGCAAACACATAGTATATCAGCAGGGCCGGCGTCAGCACCCGGCGCACCTGGGCAAATGCCGGGGCCCTGGGGAGAGAGGGGGGCCCACTCATGCTGTCATAGATACAGCTGGGAGAGCAGAGCAGGAGAACATGCTCTCTCCGCCCACAAAGTCACTGCTGGCTGCGTTCTCTTAACCCCTATATGCCAGCTCTGACACAAGCATCTTCTCACTCAGTCAGTGCAGCCAGGCAGGCACACATAGGGGTTAAGAGAAGGCAGCCAGTGTGACATTGTTTGTGGGTGGAGAGAGCACGGTCTCTGCTCTGATCTCCGCCCCTGGCTGGCTGCCGTGCTGCTGAAGTTATGAGGCAGATTCAGGAGCTCCTAGTCCTACCAGTGCCTGAGTGAGTGGCGCTGCTATATACTACGTGGGCTGCGCTGCTATATACTACGTGGGCTGCGCTGCTATATACTACGTGGGCTGCGCTGCTATATACTACGTGGGCTGTGCTATATACTACATGGGCTGCTATATGCTACGTGGGCTGCTATATACTACATGGGCTGCTATATACTACGTGGGCAGTGTTATATACTACATGGCTGTGTTTATATGCGATCATGAATCAGGGTATGTGTTAAAGGGGGGGCCCACTGAGACTCTTTCGCCCGGGGCCCTCAAAAACCTGGAGCCGGCCCTGTATATCAGATATACTTTATTTCTAGAAAACCCATATAAGAGGACAACTTGGTATCATTGTTGGGAGGAGATGTTGGCGATGATAGTTTACATTCTTTCATGTCATTTCACCTTTATATCTTGTTAATTACATCTCCCAGACGATTTATGAAACAATTGGGGACATACAGGAAAAACTGGGTCACACAAGGCTCCAACATGCCGGTGCTGGGCGCTCCTTCCATTATTCTGCATGGTTTCCACTACCCTCGGGGGGCCCAGAAAATCCTCAGCTGTTGTCAGGAATTTTGCTGAAGTAAAAGCTAAATTTAGTGCTTTTGAGGGTTTGAATCTAAATTTGGGATCTCAATGGCTGCAAATGGTCAAGAAGTGAATCAGAGACATCCTCAGGGGTTAATAAGGGGGTGAATCAGTGGTTGAGATATAACGCCAGTGACAGCTGATTGCAGACAAACATCATTATTACAGATTCATTAAAAAGAGACTGCGTCTGTCACACGCAAAATGCAAATTAAATGACTTAGCCCCTATAAAAGTCATATGCATTTACATTTTAGTCGGACTTTTATTTTACGTGAGGGCGCTTCAGTGCACCCTGCGCCCTCCAATTTGCACATGCAGCACTTTCCTTGATTTTGATTGACAGGACTCAGTTGCCCAGAGCGAGCGCTGCCGGAACACAACCAGAGTTCCTTCCTGTGTGTGAATGCCGGAGCCAAGAAGCTCGCACAGTTTGTGGGAGCCAGCACACTCTAATCCCTAGATCTGCTGTCAAGTATCAGCAGATGGGAGTATCAGCGTAGCAAGCAGAGGTTGCAGAGAAGAGCCAAGGATAGAGCACACTGAAACCTAGGTCTGCCATCAGGGGATTACTGCACTTACTGCTGTACGGGGCCCGATGAGCAGAAACAAAGAAGGGGGGACCGCACCTAGTCTGCCCACCCTTCCTTACCGGACCCAAGGGTCTAATGAAACATTTTATATTGGAGAAAATAACTTATTTTCTGCAGAGATGAGTCCTGGCTGGAAGAAGTAAAGGCGGTCTGCTCTGGATGAAGAAGAAAAGCGAAGATGAAGGACTTTTCACTGTATTACCTGTACACTATATTCAGAGCTCCTGTGTAGAATGTCACTGGTGATAACTGTATTATCTGTACACTGACACTATATACAGAGCTCCCTCCTGTGTATAATGTCACTGGTAATCCCTGTATTACCTGTACACTATACGCTATATACAGAGCTCCTGTGTATAATATCACTGGTGATCACTGTATTACCTATACTATACACAGAGCTCCTGTTTGTAATGTCACTGGTGATCACTGTATTACCTGTACACTATACAATATATACAGAGCTTCTGTGTATAATGTCACTGGTGATCCCTGTATTACCTGTACACTGATACTATATACAGAGCTCCTGTGTATAATGTCACTGGTGATCCCTGTATTACCTGTACACTATACACTATATACAGAGCTCCTGTGTATGTCACTGGTGATCACTGTATTATCTGTACACTATACACTATATACAGAGCTCCTGTTTATATTGTTACTGGTGATCACAGTATTACCTGTACACTATACACAGAGCTCCTGTGTATAATGTCACTGGTGATCCCTGTATTACCTGTACACTGACACTATATACAGAGCTCCTGTGTATAATGTCACTGGTGATCCCTGTATTACCTGTACACTATACACTATATACAGAGCTCCTGTGTATGTCACTGGTGATCACTGTATTATCTGTACACTATACACTATATACAGAGCTCCTGTTTATATTGTTACTGGTGATCACAGTATTACCTGTACACTATACACAGAGCTCCTGTGTACAATGTCACTGGTGATCACTGTATTACCTGTACACTGACACTATATACAGAGCTCCTGTGTATAATGTCATTGGTGACCCCTGTATTACCTGTACACTGACACTATATACAGAGCTCCTGTGTACAATGTCACTGGTGATCACTGTATTACCTGTACACTAATGTCACTGGTGATCACTGTATTACTTGTATACTTACACTATACACTGTATACTATGTACAGAGCTCCTGTATTGGGGAATTCTGTTAGTATGTGGTGGTAATATATGGTCTGGTCATGGTGTGACAGGATTTGTCTCTTGAATGTGGTATTTGTTCATTATGTGGTGGTAATGTGTGCTCCAGTCATGGTGTGGCAGTATTTGTCCCTTGTATGTGGTATTATTCGGTCACTGTGGTGGTAATATGTGGTCTGGTCATGGTGTGGCATTATTTGTCCCTTGTATGTGATGATATTGTTCATTTTAAAAAAGTGTATGGGACACATTCCCATAAATAAAAATAAACCTAAAAAGAGTATTGGATATTTGAACAAAGATTTAATAGATTAGAGCCCAGCCAAAAGAGTCTACCTTGTCGTGGTTGTGGCTTAAAAAAAAATCTTTTGGCTAAAACAAAATCTGCTGGCTCTGTATGTGATGGAAACTGAATGTGTGATCGGTGGTGCAGAAGTGGAGTTATTCCAAGAGTGGGCAATGAGACCGTGGGAGGTTCGAGGGGTGGAGACGGAGCTGAGGTGGAGTGTCAAGGGGGCCTGAAAATTTTGCCAGAATGGGATGCTGAAATTCGTGGTGTCAGCCCTTCTGAAACCCACCCTGTGTCTGTGCCGCTGGGCTCCTTCAGTGTCGGTGCATACGGAAGAACGTGGATTGTGCTCAGGCAGCGCTCGCTCTGGGAAAGTGAGTCCTGTCAATCAAGTTCTAGAACAGTGCCAGATATGCAAATCGGAGGCGTTAGTGTGCACTGAGCAATTGGCCACCGCAGGGGGGCACCGACGCGCCCTCATTAAAATGACATAAAAGTACATTTCTCTTCCACTAAAACACTAAATTGTATCCAGCTTATATGATTTGTTTAGGTCCCCTATGTAAGTGATGATAGAGCTCCTATCACCGGCCTGGGGCCGCGCTTTTTATGCAATAACAGAATGATCATTTTTCTAAATATCACCTATTAATAAAAGTAGTCAGACGTTACCCTAGCGTCCCCCGAACAGACCCAATTTCTAGCAAAAGTTGGACCCAAACATCAGAGTTGTGAGATTCTGGCAAGCAGAGCGAGATTTCACAGCCCTCCACGTCCCCCTCGCTGTGAACGAGATCTCGCTCTTTGCACTGACCCAGCGCCGCCGCCAGCTTTACTGAGCCCTAATGACGTCACGGTGCAGATTACTAGGATAGGGCCTCACTCACATGTCAGTTCTCCGCATACGTGTGACATCCATTTTTTTCACGGATTGCACTCGTATCTAGGACAGTTCACGTGTCAGCGATTTTTTGCGGACGAGCAGTCTGTGCAATATTGTGGAGACTTGTCCCACAGTGATCCGAGTGTCGGATGAAGGTCGGCCGTCCATCTGCTGTCTGATAGGGAGGAGAAGGTGGAGAAACTTTTTTTTTTCTCATCAGTTAAAAAACTGATCAAATTGTTCCCAAACTCTGATGAAACTGATGAAAACTGACGTCTGACCGAGGCCTAACAGCCTGGTGAGGTGCGCAGCAGCGCTGGCCAGATCTCAGTGCTCCGCTACAAGGTGGGCTGCGGAGGGTTGTGGGGTCCGCGCGCTCCATGTCGTGATCCTACAGCGCAGAAGACGGACTTATGCTAGAATGTTGGCGCTTTCAGGAGACTTCTGGGCGCTTTTGTTAAAGGGTGATAGTTATAAAAGTCACCAATCTGGGGCGGTCGTCTGTATTAGGTGTAAAGGGCAGCCCCAGATGGGGGATAGGTTTTCTTGAAGTAGTTTCGTTTGCATTTTCCCAGACACAGACTGTCTTTCATTTCAGATTTGTACATTCCCAGAATTTTTGTACATTTTTGTAATCCTGCCTGAAGAAGGAGCTCTGAAAGCTTGCAAACATATTATTTTCTGGTTAGCCAATAAAGGTATCACTCCTAGAATACTTCTGTCATCATTGGGCAGAAAAATATTCACATCGATTTTTCTGGCTAACACGGTACCACAATACAGTTTGTTATTTTACATTCCCAGAAGAGCATTACATGGCCTATAAGTCTCCTTACACCGGCTTGTTACTCTCCACAATGACAAACGTCCCCCATTAGACCCTTAGACCCCTGATCTGTTATTAAATGTCTCAGAATAGAATTCTCAGTCATTCTCTAGTTTTCAGATTTATACATGCTCTAAATGAACGGAAACAGTCCTGTTTATATCTAGAGGAGGAAAACCTGTGTAAACTCACTGCTTATTAAAGGTGAGGGCAAAGGTGTAACTAAAGGGGATGCAGTCACATCCGGGACCTGATGATTAAACGGTTAAACTACTTGTCAGCTCCAAAAACTCCATTTATAACATGACACGTGATAGTCGTGGGTCCCCATTAAGGCAAATGCTGTGAACTGTAGACTGAGCTATTTTGTCTGCACTGATACATTGTAGCAAACTAGCAGTCGGGCAGAGAGAGACTCGTGATTTCAGGGCTGAGGTTTATCTAGACAGGAGCAATTATTGTGTGAGTATTGGAGCTCAGCTCCTCCGAGTGCATGGGGATGAGCCGCACTACCAGACATGACCTGTAGACAGGGGTAGCGCTGATTTTTAAAGAAAGCAGCCATGTTTCCCTCTTTTTTTCTGTTTCTAAGTTGGACACCTCTGCCTGGGGTTGTCCCTGGAGCGGACTGATTCCCAGGAGATGTGACAGGATGTCGCTTATAAAGAGTTAAAATAGTGGAGCCACTTGTACAACATACAGAAATCATCCAAGTGCTTTTCCCCCCTTCTTCATAGTTGACATATTTGGTTTCAGTCTTGTGGGATTAAATGTGTTGCACCATATTGCTGCATTGTATTTAACCTTTACCGCTCCGGCCGGGGCCGACTCTCGGACGTCATGTTTGCACCACATTCCTATATTGCCGAAGAGCCGCTGCAGCGTCCAGATCTCGCACCAAATCATCATACATAATACACGCATTTTATGCATTTGATGATCTTCCCTTTACTAAACTTTGGCGCCAGTATTGATGTCAGCGCTTTTTATAAATGTGCCCATGTGAGATCAGCGCCTGAATTCTGTCCTCACTTCACATTAGTGACGTCTATGGCTACCTGCAGCCCAGAGCCGGACAGAGACAGGACGGGGCCCCGAGCCAGAATATTAGATCGGACGCCTCATAATGCACAATTCCTCCTGCCTTGGAGGTAGATGTGGCTCTTCAACTCCGCAGGCTGCCCTAATGGTGTTTGCCCCTGATGTACCCACCCAAACTGTAGCCACCTGTGCTGGAGCCACCTGTGCTGGAGCCACCTCTGCTGGAGCCACCTGTGGTACAGCTGACCCTGCTGTAGCCGCCTCTGCTGTACCGCCTCCGCTGTAGCTGCCTCTGCTGTAACCGCCTCTGCTGGAGCCACCTGTGGTATAGCTGACCCTGCTGTAACCGCCTCCGCTGTAGCCGCCTCTGCTGTAACCGCCTCTGCTGGAGCCACCTGTGGTATAGCTGATGACCCTGCTGTAGCCGCCTCTGCTGTAACCGCCTCTGCTGGAGCCACCTGTGGTATAGCTGACCCTGCTGTAGCCGCCTCTGCTTGAGCCATCTGTGGTATAGCTGACTCTGCTGTTGCCACCTCTGCTGTGGCCAACTCTGCTGTAACCGCCTCTGCTGTAACCGCCTCCGCTGTAGCAGCCCCTGCTGTAGCCGCCTCCAGTGTAGCAGCCCCTGCTGTAGCCACCTCTGCTTGAGCTGCCTCTGTTGGAGCCACCTGTGGTATAGCTGACCCTGCTGTTACCGCCACTGCTGTAACCGCCTCTGCTGTAACCGCCTCCACTGTAGCAGCCCTTGCTGTAGCCACCTCTGCTTGAGCTGCCTCTGTTGGAGCCACCTGTGGTATAGCTGACCCTGCTGTAGACACCTCTGCTATAACCACCTCTGCCGTAGCCACCTGTGCTGTAGCCACCTATGCTATAGCCGCCTCTGCTGTAACCGTCTCTGCTGGAGCCACCTGTGGTATAGCTGACCCTGCTGTAGCCGCCTCTGCTGTAGCCACCTCCTCTGTAGCAGCACCCGCTGTAGCCAACCCCTCTTGTATCTGCCTCCGTTGTAGCTGCCCCTGCTTGTTGTCGCCCACATTGTTGCTGCCCCTGCTAGTAGCCACCCCTGTTGTAGCAGCCCCTGCTGTAGCCACCCCCCGCTGTAGCCACCTCCACTGTAGCTGACCCCTCTGGTAGCCATCCCCCTTGTAGCTGCCCAGGGCCGTATTTAGAGTTTCTGCTGCCCTAGGAACTTTTAGTGCTGCCTCCCACTTTGGTGAGTAAGACACTATCGGCAGTCGCCTTTTGCATCAGATCGGCAGTTTTTCTGCATCTGCCGCGTACCGGATCACTTACGGCAACACTGCGTTCAGCCTCATTCATTCCCTATGGGATTTGCGGCACTTGCCATGATCTGGCAAATGCGGTACCATACCTCCCAACTTTTGAAAAAGGGAAGGAGTTATGAAGTTTGCGGCGCACACAGCAAATTTTAGGCCACACCTCTGACCACACCCATTTCACAACTAGTCACACCCATATCCACGTCCCAACCACAGCCATTTAGCACTGCTGATCACACTGTTTTATATACAATAATTATAAACAAAAAAATATGGCCACACTGTGCTCCATACTGTATAATGGCCACACATGATGCTCAATACTGTATAATGGCCATTGGCCACACATGATGCTCCATCCTGTATAACGGCCACACATGATGCTCCATCCTGTATAACGGCCACACATGATGCTCCATCCTGTATAACGGCCACACATGATGCTCCATCCTGTATAACGGCCACACATGATGCTCCATCCTGTATAATGGCCACACACTGCTCCATCCTGTATAATGGCCACACACTGCTCCATACTGTATAATGGCCACACAATGCTCCATACTGTATAATGGCCGCACGTGATGCTCCATACTGTATAATGACCACACATGATGCTCAATACTGTATAATGACCGCACATGATGCTCCATACTGTATAATGGCCGCACAAGATGCTCCATACTGTATAATGGCCACACAACGCTCCATACTGTATAACGGCCACACATGATGCTCCATACTGTATAATAGCCACACATGATGCTCCATCCTGCATAATGGCCACACATGATGCTCCATCCTGTATAATGGCCACACATGATGCTCCATACTGTATAATGGCCACACATGCTCCATACTGTATAATGACCGCACATGATGCTCCATACTGTATATTGGCAGCACATGATGCTCCATACTGTATAACGGCCACACATGATGCTCCATACTGTATAACGGCCACACATGATGCTCCATACTGTATAATGGCCACACATGATGCTCCATACTGTATAATGGCCACACACTGCTCCATACTGTATAATGGCCGCACAAGATGCTCCATACTGTATAATGGCCACACAACGCTCCATACTGTATAACGGCCACACATGATGCTCCATCCTGCATAATGGCCACACATGATGCTCCATCCTGTATAATGGCCACACATGATGCTCCATCCTGTATAATGGCCACACAATGCTCCATACTGTATAATGGCTCCACATGATGCTCAATACTGTATAATGGCCACACAATGCTCCATACTGTATAACGGCCACACATGATGCTCCATACTGTATAATGGCCACACATGATGCTCCATCCTGTATAATGGCCACATGATGCTCCATACTGTATAATGGCCACACATGATGCTCAATACTGTATTATGGCCACACACAGTTCTCCATACTGTATAATGACCCCCCCCTCTTGTATGCATGGCTCATATTCCCCACCCCCCTGTATGAATGGCTCATATTCCACCCCCCCTGTATGCATGGCTCATATTCCACCCCCCCCCCCCGTATGCATGGCTCATATTCCACCCCCCCCTGTATGCATGGCTCATATTCCACCCCCCCCTGTATGCATGGCTCATATTCCACCCCCCCCTGTATGCATGGCTCATATTCCACCCCCCCCCCTGTATGCATGGCTCATATTCCACCCCCCCTGTATGCATGGCTCATATTCCCCCCCCCCCCCCTCCTGTATGCATGGCTCATATTCCACCCCCCCCTGTATGCATGGCTCATATTCCACCCCCCCGTATGCATGGCTCATATTCCACTCCCCCCATATGCATGGCTCACATTCCACCCCCCCCCCTGTATGCATGGCTCACATTCCCCCCCCCCCTGTATGCATGGCTCACATTCCACCCCCCCCTGTATGCATGGCTCATATTCCTCCACCCCCCACACCTGTATGCATGGCTCATATTCCTCCACCCCCCATCTTGAATGGCGCGGCTTACCGTCCTCCTTCTTCCCCCCTCCCCTGTCCCCCCATCCCTCATACTCACCTGCTCCTCACCGCGCGGCCGCGACGTCCCTCTGGCTGTCCCGACTCCCGGCGCGCTGCACCTTCTTCCTGCGTGAGCGGTCAGGTGATACCGCTCTGCTCATTAAGGTCATGAATATGCGCATATTCATGACCTTAATTAGCGGTACCACGTGACCGCTCATTAAGGACGAGCTCCAGACGCTGAGACCAGGCATCGCTGGAGCAGCAGGGTGAGTATTGTCTTCAAGGAGGGCGGGTTTTGGCCAGATGGGGCGGGTGGGCGGTGTCGTTCGGGAGGTGACCCAGCTTAAAAAAAAAACCAAAAAAAAAAAAACCTTGCTCAGGTGCCGCCCCCTGCATTGTCCCCAACCTAGGCACGTGCCCTCACGTGCCTAGTGGCAAATACGGCCCTGTAGCTGCCCCCGCTGGATCTGACAGAACCAGAATTCCATCTCTTCCTGTCAGAAAGTAAAGGCAGAGCTAAAAGGTTAACACAAAAGAATATCCTGCTCTGGGACATGGATCATTACAGAGTGGGCCCTGTAGTGATCATGGGGCCATTTCAGTGTCTAGATGGAACTATTAAGGAATGACCAAGAGAAAGTGGTCTGCTTGTACCCTCCCTGACACATTCTCCAAATGCCCCCCCCCCCATCTGCACCACCAGTGCCCCCTTGGGGTGACAACCACTCTGGGAACTGTAAGGAGGAGGACATTGGTTGCAAAATCTGAATAATCATTACATTCATAGATTGAGACAAGGTGAACTGGTGGGGCGTGACTCCATGGGTGAAGCATGACACCATGGGAGGGGAAAAACACTAGGGTTGGGACATGACACCAGGGGTGGAGGAGGACACCAGGGGAGTTGCATGACACCAGAGGTGGAGGACACCAGGGGAGGGGCATGACACCAGAGGTGGAGGACACCAGGGGAGTGGCATGACACCAGAGGTGGAGGACATCAGGGGAGGGGCATGACACCAGAGGTGGAGGACACCAGGGGAGGGGCATGACACCAGGGGTGGAGGAGGACACCAGGAGAGGGGCATGACACCAGAGGTGGAGGAGGACACCAGGAGAGGGGCATGACACCAGAGGTGGAGGAGGACACCAGGAGAGGGGCATGACACCAGAGGTGGAGGACACCAGGGGAGGGGTATGACACCAGAGGTGGAGGACACCAGGGGAAGGGAATGACACCAGAGGTGGAGGACACCAGGGGAGGGGCATGACACCAGGAGAGGGGCATGACACCAGAGGTGGAGGACACCAGAGGAGGGGCATGACACCAGGAGAGGGGCATGACACCAGGGGAGGGACATGACACCAGAGGTGGAGGACACCAGGAGAGGGGCATGACACCAGGGGTGGAGGAAGACACCAGGGGAGGGGCATGAAACCAGAGGTGGAGGACACCAGAGGAGGGGCATGACACCAGGAGAGGGGCATGACACCAGGGGAGGGACATGACACCAGAGGTGGAGGACATCAGGAGAGGGGCATGACACCAGGGGTGGAGGAAGACACCAGGGGAGGGGCATGACACCAGAGGTGGAGGACACCAGGGGAGGGGCATGACACCAGGGCAGGGGCCTGACACCAGGGGTGGAGGACACCAGGGGAGGGACATGACACCAGGGGTGGAGGACACCAGGGGAGGGGCATGACACCAGGGGTGGACCATGACACCAGAACTTAGGCACCGCCCTCTTCTTGACACATGAAGGAGTTCTCCTATGTTTCTGTAATTTCCATTCATTCAGATGCAGTCACTATTAAGCTGCCGTCACACTAGCAGTATTTGTTCAGTATTTTACATCAGCATTTGTAGCCAAAACCAGGAGTGGAACAATCAGAGGAAAAGTATAATAGAAACATATGAACACCTTCTGCATTTAACACCCACTCCTGGTTACAAATAATGATGTAAAATACTGACCAAATACTGCTTGTGTGACGGCAGCCTTATTGTGAGGACATTTCTTTATTACTAGCTGGAACCTGTATTAATCCATCCTTTGTGGCCCTCAGCCATGTGTAGTTTTGTGGCCCCTACTGCTCCCACCCTCAGCGGGATTGCTGACCATAGATATCAGCTTTCTTCCCTTTGCTATTATGATATTGATTTACATTTCCTCCTGACTCTTCTCCTCAGGGGTCGGCCCTTGGCAGTGATCAATCTACACCCACAAGGTTTCTTTAACACAATGGAAGAAACCTTATAGCCAACTAATTCTGCTACATGCACGCTTGACAACTAATAGGAAAAGCAAAATGCAACATACAATAGTATATAAAGTCTACAGGATGGTATATAATTATACAGTGCCATTGTCTCAACGCGCCAGTTAATCCAGAAAGTCTGATAATCCGGCATTGTAGTCTTTTTCTAGACTCTCTTTCCTTTACTAAAAATATTCTTTAGCCTCTTATGATCATGAAACAATCCAAAATATCAGATATTCTGCCATCCGCTAAGCCACAAGAAAAATATGAATTTTTATACCGATCTGGACCCGCACTCCAAGCATGGCACGGGAGGAGGTGGGTCGGGGTGGGATATATGGCTGTTCCTCCTTTCCCCCCACAATTATCAGGGCAGGTGGCTGAGAATTCTGTGGAAGATTCCGCACAGTGGTCACAGATCTTTAGGATCAGAATGTGCTCATGAGATCTTATCTAATTATATCTGGTCCCAAAATACCGTCCGCTGAGCGCTGCAGATTCCTCCGCACCGAGTCCTGGGTCCTCACTAGCTGGATATTTGTATGCAGCCGCCCCGTAACCAGAACCTGCTGCAGATGGATCACATGGCAGATACACCAACCTCACTGCCAGGCCGCACAAAGCTTTTCTGTAAGATTTTTCAAATGTAAACTGCAGATACAGATGAGAGGGACATCACTCAGAAATAGCTCCCTCCAAATATACACGAGGCTTCCCCGGGCTGAAAAGGGAGATAGTGAGGCTGCGAGACCTGGTGTAAAAAGGATCAATTCTATCGCCCTTGTCAAATACTATTCAGGAAAGGAAGGAGCAAACCACACACATTAGATGGTCAGTTACTAACGATCCTAAATTATAACCTGTATTATACCCCAGAGCTGCACTCACTATTCTGCTGGTGCCGTCACTGTATACATACATTACTGATCCTGAGTTACATCCTGTATTATACCCCAGAGCTGCACTCACTATTCTGCTGGTGCAGTCACTGTGTACATACATTACATTACTGATCCTGAGTTACATCCTGTATTATACCCCAGAGCTGCACTCACTATTCTGCTGGTGCAGTCACTGTATACATACATTACTGATCCTGAGTTACATCTTGTATTATACTCCAGAGCTGCACTCACTATTCTGCTGGTGCAGTCACTGTGTACATACATTACATTACTGATCCTGAGTTACCTCCTGTATTATACTCCAGAGCTGCACTCACTATTCTGCTGGTGCCGTCACTGTGTACATACATTACATTACTGATCCTGCGTTACATCCTGTATTATACTCCAGAGCTGCGCTCACTATTCTGCTGGTGCAGTCACTGTGTACATACATTACATTACTGATCCTGAGTTACATCCTGTATTATACCCCAGAGCTGCACTCACTATTCTGCTGGTGCAGTCACTGTATACATACATTACTGATCCTGAGTTACATCTTGTATTATACTCCAGAGCTGCACTCACTATTCTGCTGGTGCAGTCACTGTGTACATACATTACATTACTGATCCTGAGTTACATCCTGTATTATACTCCAGAGCTTCACTCACTATTCTGCTGGTGCAGTCACTGTGTACATACATTACATTACTGATCCTGAGTTACATCCTGTATTATACCCCAGAGCTGCACTCACTATTCTGCTGGTGCAGTCACTGTATACATACATTACTGATCCTGAGTTACATCTTGTATTATACTCCAGAGCTGCACTCACTATTCTGCTGGTGCAGTCACTGTGTACATACATTACATTACTGATCCTGAGTTACCTCCTGTATTATACTCCAGAGCTGCACTCACTATTCTGCTGGTGCCGTCACTGTGTACATACATTACATTACTGATCCTGCGTTACATCCTGTATTATACTCCAGAGCTGCGCTCACTATTCTGCTGGTGCAGTCACTGTGTACATACATTACATTACTGATCCTGAGTTACCTCCTGTATTATACTCCAGAGCTGCGCTCACTATTCTGCTGGTGCAGTCACTGTGTACATACATTACATTACTGATCCTGAGTTACCTCCTGTATTATACCCCAGAGCTGCACTCACTATTCTGCTGGTGCCGTCACTGTGTACATACATTACATTACTGATCCTGCGTTACATCCTGTATTATACTCCAGAGCTGCGCTCACTATTCTGCTGGTGCAGTCACTGTGTACATACATTACATTACTGATCCTGAGTTACCTCCTGTATTATACTCCAGAGCTGCGCTCACTATTCTGCTGGTGCAGTCACTGTGTACATACATTACATTACTGATCCTGAGTTACCTCCTGTATTATACCCCAGAGCTGCACTCACTATTCTGCTGGTGCCGTCACTGTGTACATACATTACATTACTGATCCTGAGTTACATCCTGTATTATACCCCAGAGCTGCACTCACTATTCTGCTGGTGCAGTCACTGTGTACATACATTACTGATCCTGAGTTACCTCCTGTATTATACTCCAGAGCTGCGCTCACTATTTTGCTGGTGCAGTCACTGTGTACATACATTACATTACTGATCCTGAGTTACCTCCTGTATTATACTCCAGAGCTGCACTCACTATTCTGCTGGTGCAGTCACTGTGTACATACATTACATTACTGATCCTGCGTTACATCCTGTATTATACTCCAGAGCTGCGCTCACTATTCTGCTGGTGCAGTCACTGTGTACATACATTACATTACTGATCCTGAGTTACCTCCTGTATTATACTCCAGAGCTGCGCTCACTATTTTGCTGGTGCGGTCACTGTGTACATACATTACATTACTGATCCTGAGTTACCTCCTGTATCATACTCCAGAGCTGCACTCACTATTCTGCTGGTGCCGTCACTGTGTACACACATTACATTACTGATCCTGCGTTACATCCTGTATTATACTCCAGAGCTGCGCTCACTATATTGCTTTTGGTGTCTCTGTCCCTATGGATGTGCCATTGCTCTCGTGAATTGCCCAATGTATCACATCCATAGAGCTCACACTTTCATTACATACCTCGCTGTTACTTCACACGTACAATGGAGCTATGATGTAACAGGACGCATTCCTATGATCAATGAATAATAACTGGGTTTCACATTTTGCTTGTTGCTGATCTCGTATTTTATCCTTTTTATTTTATAATGGGAATAATTGAATGTAACAATCTGAAGTTGTCATAGAAACCAAACAGCTACAACTAGATACAATGTATAACGTGCCCCACACAGATAACGCTCTCGGCTTATTGGCTGCTTTGCTCCCACTAAATGTCTGGATGTTTGAAAAGAGACTAAAAATGATTTATTCTTTCTCTTCTCTAGATTTTTCCACTGTTGCCAAATCTGACATTTTACAGAACCAGAGACCAAAACGTCCGGACCTGGAAAATAAACACATGTATAGAGAGAATGGAGCAGACAGAAGACCTTCACTGAGGGTCGAGATCTCATTATCCCTTTAAATTAGTAAATGTCACAATCTATAGTTTGTGCAGTCCTCCTCCTTCCTGTGGTCCAGAAAGCTAAATGTGCAGAGTTCTACCCGGATCCATCTGCTCCTGTATCAGCACTGGTGGACACTGACAGCAGAGACCTCTGCGCACGATCTATACGAGTCTGCGCAGTCCAGTAACTCCTGGTAATGCACAACTCCACCTGCTTTGGAGGGATTAGTGGCCCTAATACCTCTTGGGCCCCTGTGCTATTGCACAGGTTGAACCAATGATATGTCCACCCCAGGATATAGGACGATCTGTCATTCAGGACTCTAGGAAAGTTGGGTGACTTCTTTTTCGCGTTGAAGTGTTAACTTTAGCTATTTAATTCTTTCTCAAGAAGGACTGAATGGGATCCTTAACATTCCTAAATGTTTAGAATTTACCCTCCTTCCATAGCAGATCATTTCTCAAATTTGAATCTGGGTCGTCAATGAACACAAAGGTCTCCCGGCCACATCCATGGTTATGATGAAAGCCTAAAACCGCTGC
The DNA here is from genome assembly GCF_032444005.1 of Ranitomeya imitator. Classification (NCBI taxonomy): domain Eukaryota; kingdom Metazoa; phylum Chordata; class Amphibia; order Anura; family Dendrobatidae; genus Ranitomeya; species Ranitomeya imitator. The sequence continues at coordinate 10,548,579 of NC_091288.1, forward strand.
GTGCACACAGCCAAATCTGAAGTGCAACCATTTTCGCATAAGACCCCATGATGAACGTCATCCAACTAGTAGGTGGCGCCACCATGTGGCCACATCAGTAACTGGCCCAGCTGGTGTAAGGCCAATGTCACATGCAAGGAATTGATGGGTCTCTGGGTAAATCCATTTAGGCCTAAAGTATGTGTTTTTTTTTAGCTGTTGCAAAACTACAACTCCCAGCATGCCCTGAGCTGGCAGCTTGTCTGGTGACAATAGCAGGTCACTGCATTCCTTTAGGACCGGGTGACAGAAGCTGTCGGGCCCCATGGTTCTCGTCAGGACATTTTCTTTCTGGCCTTGGTTTACATTGTCAGAGGAGTTTGATTCATCGAAAGCCATGAAGTTTACGACTCAGATTAAATGTGCAGATCAAACAATCTGTAGTGACGGCTCCGCGCCTGGCCTCCATGTATACAAGGGTCAGAACATTGCCATATAGGCGCATGCTGCCGCGAGCACAGGCAGAGCCGGGGACGAAAGAAATCATCTCTGCTGTCAATCAGGAAATCTGGAGCTTTATCCGCAGTGTCAGGAGATGCACGAACGTATGAGCGGTGAACGGCACGAGAAGTTTTGCAGGAAGTTAATAAATTTGCATCTTTTTGTGCCCCACAATATTACTTGCTTATATGACGGGTGGTCGGCCTCATTCGCATTCTGTACACGTACGATCAGGTACGGACTGGGGCAGAAATTCATCCCTGGCATTGGATATCACACAGGCCCATGGTGTCCCCGTCCCCAAGCCCCAGATGGGAAATATCACTAATATTACCCTGGATGGAGGAAAGGAAGATTTACTATAAGACCAATATTTCTAATGATACCAGTGGTTGCTGGGGTAAGTGACTGAATAAAGCGACTTTGTGCTCCGTTACAACTCTTAACAGTATGGAAGTTCGCCCCCCTGTACTGGGGATATGGTAGAGCCACGCTCCTCAGGGATGGACCCCCCTGTACTGGGGATATGGTAGAGCCACGCTCCTCAGGGATGGACCCCCCTGTACTGGGGATATGGTAGAGCCACGCTCCTCAGGGATGGACCCCCATGTACTGGGGATATGGTAGAGCCAAGCTCCTCAGGGATGGACCCCCTGTACTGGGGATATGGTAGAGCCACGCTCCTCAGGGATGGACCCCCCTGTACGGGGATATGGTAGAGCCACGCTCCTCAGGGATGGACCCCCCTGTACTGGGGATATGGTAGAGCCACGCTCCTCAGGGAGCAGCCCCCCTGTACTGGGGATATGGTAGAGCCATGCTCCTCAGGGAGCAGCCCCCCTGTACTGGGGATATGGTAGAGCCACGCTCCTCAGGGAGCAGCCCCCCTGTACTGGGGATATGGTAGAGCCACGCTCCTCAGGGAGCAGCCCCCTTGTACTGGGGATATGGTAGAGCCAAGCTCCTCAGGGATGGACCCCCCTGTACTGGGGATATGGTAGAGCCACGCTCCTCAGGGATGGACCCCCCTGTACTGGGGATATGGTAGAGCCATGCTCCTCAGGGAGCAGCCCCCCTGTACTGGGGATATGGTAGAGCCACGCTCCTCAGGGATGGACCCCCTGTACTGGGGATATGGTAGAGCCACGCTCCTCAGGGATGGACCCCCTGTACTGGGGATATGGTAGAGCCAAGCTCCTCAGGGAGCAGCCCCCCTGTACTGGGGATATGGTAGAGCCACGCTCCTCAGGGAGCAGCCCCCCTGTACTGGGGATATGGTAGAGCCACGCTCCTCAGGGAGCGGACCCCCTGTACTGGGGATATGGTAGAGCCAAGCTCCTCAGGGATGGACCCCCTGTACTGGGGATATGGTAGAGCCAAGCTCCTCAGGGAGCAGCCCCCTGTACTGGGGATATGGTAGAGCCACGCTCCTCAGGGATGGACCCCCTGTACTGGGGATATGGTAGAGCCAAGCTCCTCAGGGATGGACCCCCTGTACTGGGGATATGGTAGAGCCACGCTCCTCAGGGATGGACCCCCTGTACTGGGGATATGGTAGAGCCAAGCTCCTCAGGGATGGACCCCCTGTACTGGGGATATGGTAGAGCCACGCTCCTCAGGGATGGACCCCCTGTACTGGGGATATGGTAGAGCCACGCTCCTCAGGGATGGACCCCCTGTACTGGGGATATGGTAGAGCCAAGCTCCTCAGGGAGCAGCCCCCCTGTACTGGGGATATGGTAGAGCCACGCTCCTCAGGGAGCAGCCCCCCTGTACTGGGGATATGGTAGAGCCACGCTCCTCAGGGAGCGGACCCCCTGTACTGGGGATATGGTAGAGCCAAGCTCCTCAGGGATGGACCCCCTGTACTGGGGATATGGTAGAGCCAAGCTCCTCAGGGATGGACCCCCTGTACTGGGGATATGGTAGAGCCAAGCTCCTCAGGGAGCAGCCCCCTGTACTGGGGATATGGTAGAGCCACGCTCCTCAGGGATGGACCCCCTGTACTGGGGATATGGTAGAGCCAAGCTCCTCAGGGATGGACCCCCTGTACTGGGGATATGGTAGAGCCACGCTCCTCAGGGATGGACCCCCTGTACTGGGGATATGGTAGAGCCAAGCTCCTCAGGGATGGACCCCCTGTACTGGGGATATGGTAGAGCCACGCTCCTCAGGGATGGACCCCCTGTACTGGGGATATGGTAGAGCCAAGCTCCTCAGGGATGGACCCCCTGTACTGGGGATATATGCACATTAACAGCCTCATGAAATCGCTATTTCTGACACCTGTACAGGTGAGCATAGATATGCCGTGTTTATGACCACCATCATCCCTTCACTTTGTGTGAAACAGATTACGTACACAGAAGAGAAAATGGAGGCTATACAAGGCAGTTCTCTACTCACCAGGTCAGGTGTTTTAACTAATGAGTTTTTGGACACATGACCTGTTGAGTATAGTTCTGCATTGTATTGCTGCCATTTTCTCTTCAGTCTGCAACACTAGTCGCAGACTAAGCAGAACGAAGAGATTATGGAGATAACACAAGTCTTAATTTTTTGGCCAACCTCATATATCTATACTAAAGACACAGAAAGCTGCAGTTTTTTTACTTGCCAAGTACAGGAGCTATGATGTGGCCAAAAAATTGGGTGTGCGACGAACAGTGTGCGTGTTGCCGGCGGCGAAAGACAATTAAACCACATATAATCGGGGCAAAAAACAATATTTATTTTCTTATAAACCAAACTTTCTTAATTAACTGCGCCTGCTTGGGGTAGAGTGATGAAAATGGGGGGTGTGAAGCTGTGAAGCCTGGCTAAGTGTGGATGACGCAGGGGTGGCAGGAGAAGGGGCAATTAAACTAGTGGGGTCTGGTAGTTTGGGGATGGGGCTTGGCACAGGAGAGGCCTGAGATGCACTGGAAGGGTGAGACAAGCCTGACATTACAGACACACTGGGAGGTGAGGGGGGAGGAATACTGATTGTACGCCGTTTTTTATTTTTTCTCCCTTTCTGGGATCTACGTGTTCTGGGAAGCCTCGGTGGGCTCATGTCGTGGCATGGTCGTGGTGGGTGACCTGTCAGGGTCCAGCTGCACTGTGCTCGTAGAGCGTGCAGCCATGCCAGAGTCCATAGTGCTCGTAGAGCGTGCAGCCATGCCAGAGTCCGTAGTGCTCGTAGAGCGTGCAGCCATGCCAGAGTCCGTAGTGCTCGTAGAGCGTGCAGCCATGTCAGAGTCCATAGTGCTCGTAGAGCGCACAGCCATGCCAGAGTCCATAGTGCTCGTAGAGCGCGCAGCCATGCCAGAGTCCGTAGTGCTCGTAGAGCGTGCAGCCATGCCAGAGTCCATAGTGCTCGTAGAGCGCGCAGCCATGCCAGAGTCCATAGTGCTCGTAGAGCGCACAGCCATGCCAGAGTCCATAGTGCTCGTAGAGCGCGCAGCCATGCCAGAGTCCATAGTGCTCGTAGAGCGTGCAGCCATGCCAGAGTCCATAGTGCTCGTAGAGCGCACAGCCATGCCAGAGTCCATAGTGCTCGTAGAGCGTGCAGCCATGCCAGAGTCCATAGTGCTCGTAGAGCGTGCAGCCATGCCAGAGTCCATAGTGCTCGTAGAGCACACAGCCATGCCAGAGTCCATAGTGCTCGTAGAGCGCACAGCCATGCCAGAGTCCATAGTGCTCGTAGAGTGTGCAGCCATGCCAGAGTCCATAGTGCTCGTAGAGCGGAAGGCCATGCCAGAGTCCACAGTGCTCGTAGAGTGTGCAACCATGCCAGAGTCCATAGCGCTCGTAGAGTGTGCAGCCATGCCAGAGTCCATAGTGCTCGTAGAGCGGAATGCCATGACAGGGTCCATAGTGCTCGTAGAGCGTGCAGCCATGCCAGAGTCCATAGTGCTCGTAGAGCGTGCAGCCATGACAGGGTCCATAGTGCTCGTAGAGCGTGCAGCCATGCCAGAGTCCATAGTGCTCGTAGAGCGTGCAGCCATGACAGGGTCCATAGTGCTCGTAGAGCGTGCAGCCATGCCAGAGTCCATAGTGCTCGTAGAGCGTGCAGCCATGCCAGAGTCCATAGTGCTCGTAGAGCGGAAGGCCATGCCAAGGTCCTGCTGCATCGTGGTGGTGGAGCGGAAGGCCATGCCAGGGTCCTGCTGCATCGTGGTGGCGGTACGGAAGGCCATGCCAGGGTCCTGCTGCAGCATGGTGGCGATACGGAAGGCCATGCCAGGGTCCTGCTGCAGCATGGTGGCGATACGGAAGGCCATGCCAGGGTCCTGCTGCTGCATCGTGGTGTCAGTGGAGGAGGTCCAAGCAAAAGCAGCGGTTGTCATGGTGGTGGCGGTGGGCTGTCCAACAGCACTCGGCATGGTGGTGGTGCTGTACTGGTGTCCAGCAGTGCTAGGAATGGAGGTGGCCGTGCAGTGGTATGCAGCAGAGGTTGGCATTGAGGTTAATCATGACAGTGAAGGCACAGATGGATATGCTGCCACTGTCTGCTGAAAATACTGACTCTGCTGCATAGCCTGCACGTAAGCAGCATTGCAGGCCTGCATGACACTCAGCTGGAGATCAGGAGTAAGGTGTTCCGACATGCCCAGTTCAATTTGATTAAAAAAAACCCCGATGTGCTGGCCTCTGGAGGTCGGCTTTTACTTGGTCAAAGCTTTTGGTGACCTCCTGGATTCATGTGGCTAATGGCAATATCAATTCGGTCACCCAAAGCCTTGAGTCCATTGTGTAAAACCGAGCTTAAGTGCAAAAACTCGGGCATGAGGGACCTGTCCGATGCCCTCTGCCGCTGCCAGGAGGAGCCCAAAAAAAAGGGGCAGAGGACTGGGAGAGGGGAACACCTGATGGACCAGCTCCCTGGTCTCCGGTTATTGTGGCAGGCCCACTTGCTGCAGCGCTGCTGGATGGTTGGGACGGGTCCGTGGCTGTCGGATAAAGGACCGCTCCAGAACCTGGGCCGACAGTGCTGCTCCATGTGCGGTGATAAAAGGGAAAAAAAATGAATACCAAAAATTTACCAAACACCAACTCCTGTGGAATAGAAACATACAGATTATGGCAATACAACTCAACCTAATGCACAGGAGAAATACTTACGTTTTCTGGGCAACGACTGGTCTTAAAAATGCCAGAATGCGATGGTATTTATACTTTTGGATCCTTGCTCCAGAACCACTGGGAACACGGCTCTCTTGATGCAGGTCCTTGTTGAAGCGGTCCTTCAAACGCCAACGTGTTTTGACTTTCTGCACTGTTGAAAAAAAACAAAAAATAATAGTTAGACAATGTACTTTTGGCCGTGCTCACACAACTGTGTGTGATGAGAGAAAACTCCTGAGAGTTTGTGTCATCACACAGAGTTGTGTGATCCCGGCCAAGGTCTCTGCTGCTTCACACTGCATTCTAATACTTACCAAATGCACTTCGGACCCGACTCGGGGTGTTGTCCCAGCCATCCCACATCGCTATGGCCACCTCACTCCATAACCGCCGGATCGTCACGTTGTCCGAGTGCTGTGGAACGCGGGACACAACGGGACTCGCTCATGGACCAGGGAGATGAGGATATCGTTGTCAATGAGGTCCTCATCCCGTTCTGGAACCTAAAAAATAGAAGACATTAATGTTGGATACATTAACATAAGGAAAAGAAAGAAAACAGAGGATGAGAAATGGCATGAATAAGGAAAGTCAAGATACAAAAGGAGTGCAAAAGACAAATGTAAAGAAAGAGTAAAGGACAGAAAGGAAGATTCAAGAATACTAAAGTGAGGATACAGTAAACAGTCAGCCTTATATACGTACACGCTGCCGCCTTGCCACCCGACCGTGACCCCGCTGCTCCTGCCCAGCCTCTGCCGCAGTGGAAGAAGAACTCTAAAAAAAAAAAAAAAAAAGAAGAAAAAAGAATTGTCATGTGTAGATGTGACAGTGAATACTTAATCTGGGGAGGTGAGTACTCACTTCACTGACATGTTCGGCTTCAGAAGGCCCAGGACGTTGCTCCTCATCAGAAGAAGACAACATTCTGATGCACGCAGAAAAAAAAAAAAAGAAGTGGCAGAAATTAGGACATGTAGAGACAGAAAATAAAGGCATTGGCTTGGATATACTCACATTGTTCAGTGTCTTGTTTCCTCCAAGGTGCTGTGGTCTGGCTGCTCTGCTTCTCTGTCTGCTGAGTAGTGACCTGCAACTGTCCACTCCCTCCCTTTATCACCTTGTATGTGGGGGGTGGCTAATCAGTGTCTAGACATGTTTTTCTCTGGTGCAACGCATGCGTTCACGAATGCAAGCAAACACATGTGCTTGCGGCCAAATGCGCCAAAAAAATGCATTGCTGTCTAACAACCGCATATGTTTCTAGTCGGCAAATTGACGCCTCTAAAATTACTACATGTAGCGTTTACCACGCCAAACCAGACGACGAAACGACGCATGCGTCAAAACGCAATCAAACCCAGACACTTGCGTTCCTAATGTTAAATATAGGAATACACAACGCATGCGGATTATTGCGGAAGAAACGCTGCGGACACAACCGCAAATGTGAAACCGGCCTTACACGTCAAAGATTGTTCCCGGTCCACAGAGGACGCAGCTCCTGAGGTTTCCAGATATTGGGGCGATCACAGATCAGGAAAAAGGTTCATTGCAAAGTGTCACCAGGAGCAAAAACAGAGCGAGGAAAAAACACCAAAGATACAATAAGAATCAGACATGAAGCCACCAACAGCCGTTATCCTCCAGGGCCGTCATATTCCAGAGCTTGCAGCCTCCCTGGAGGCCAGGAGTACAAGGTGCTCAGAGACACGGCCGAGGTGAGGAGGCCGAGCCCGACCACCACTGAGCAACACAGACATACAGAGTGCTCAGAGACACGGCCAAGGTGAGGAGGCCGACCACCACTGAGCAACACACAGACATACAAAGTGCTCAGAGACACGGCCAAGGTGAGGAGGCCGAGCCCGACCACCACTGAGCAACACACAGACATATAAAGCGCTCAGAGACACGGCCGAGGTGAGGAGGCCGAGCCCAACCACCACTGAGCAACACACAGACATACAAAGTGCTCAGAGACACGGCCAAGGTGAGGAGGCCGAGCCCGACCACCACTGAGCAACACACAGACATATAAAGCGCTCAGAGACACGGCCGAGGTGAGGAGGCCGAGCCCAACCACCACTGAGCAACACACAGACATACAAAGCGCTCAGAGACACGGCCAAGGTGAGGAGGCCGAGCCCGACCACCACTGAGCAACACACTGACATACAAAGCGCTCAGAGACACGGCCAAGGTGAAGAGGCCGAGCCCGACCACCACTGAGCACCATCAGGTTTATACAGGTGGAGGTGGGAAATCTGCAGAAGATTTAGATCTGGTCACAATAGTCACTGCCCGGTCATTCTGCACAGTGTCCGTATAAATATATCACCCCCTCCCCCCCCCCCCCATGTATTTCCAGGCATACAATTAAAGTACTCAATATATAAAACAGAATCACTGCGACATGATCAATAAGGAAATATAACAATTTACATCCTGGACAAAAAAAAACAAAAACAAATCTTGAACTAAGCAAAATTAGGGGAGGGGGTGAAGAAAAGCTGTGAAATCCGGTCACACGTGCAAGGCGCTGACCGGGCACCGGGGAGAACCGCACCTACAGATGCAGCAGAGTTATCTGGTACCACAATTATAATGTCACCTGTAGATTTGCACTTACAAAAAAACAAACAAACAAACAAAAAAAAACAAAAAAAAAAAACACAGAACATCCCAAATATTTCTGGAAGGCGGTGGTATATAAGCGCAAACATTTTGCAACTTTTTAAAAAGCCGCAAATATTGAATCCGCCACAAAGTGCAGGGATTACCAAAGCCGCCCCCACAGTGGAGGACAACAACCCCACTAACAAGTAGAAAATAGGCACAACTTAAAATAAGAATTTGGCACAAACCAGAAACAAAACCCAACGGCCTTAAAGGGAGAAGTCCTCCACCTGCTTACATGCCATAGTCCCCCGAGAAGTTTATGCCCCGCGCCAGTTTCAGCGAGGTCTGCGCCCGCACAACATTATAAAAAAAGCAGAGATTGAATCCCTAGCAACTAATGCTAATAATAATCACAAATAATTATACGGTCCAGTGGGACAAAGTTTTCTAGCATCCAAATAGGACTGTAATAAAACTGTTCAATACTACAACAGAGCGAGCATATAAGAAGATCGTAATAGGAATAAAATTACAATATTTTATTATAATTTAAAAGACAAACCATGTTAAAAAAGTGCCAATATAGTGCAAGGTGATGAGCCAAAGAAAGTGTCACCAGCAGAGGGCAGGCGAGAGCAAGATGTAACGCCATTATCGTAGTCGTAGTTATGGGAATATAGTCCATATAATAGGATTTTTTTCTAGTCTCTAGATGCCAGTTTTATTTATGTTGGTGATTATTTCTGTAGTTTCAATCTTTGACTGCCTTGTTTATTAGCCTTACATCTTGCTCTCGCCTGCCCTCTGGTGGTGACACTTTGTCTCATCACCTTGCACTATATTGGCACTTTTTTTAACATTGTTTGTCTTTTAAATAAAATATTGTAATTTTGTTCTTCATCGTATGCCTCTTCTTATATGCTCTCCCCGCGTGACGTTATGTTGCCGATCATCACTATTCCATCGGTGCGCACTTCTCCTCTAGCAAAATAGTAAAACTTGCAGCCAATCAGGAGCCACCGATTAGGTCACGTGACTGGCGGCATCACTGGAACGGTGCTGGTACAAGAGTATGAGGGTTTCTTATTTTTCTCGGAGCACTATGGACATTGAGACGTTTTTCCAAGTAGTGGACAATTGTTATAAAGCAGGTAAAACTAGAGAGCAAAAAATAGGTGTAAACGCAAAAAATGGATCATGCCCCAGGAGTTATTACCAAGGGCACAGAAACTGCATGAAACACAAAATCAGCAGCGCTACATCTGTATCTCACTAGTTTAAGAAAAAATTATTCATATACTCATGTCCCAGCCAGAGCTGCGATCACAAAGCGGCCTTTTATTCCCGTCTTATCGCACAATGTCTGGGGTGAGCACTGCACCGGTTACATGCACTACGGTAGGACACGTTCCCTTCCGACCCAAGGTCTAATCTGCGAGCGAGCAAATAGGCAAGCAGAATTGGGAGCGCTGCTCTGGAATTTTACATTTTATGTACAAGTAAAAGGTTTTCCAGTGTTAATGGAAAAAAAAAAAAAAACTTAATTGTAGAATGAGACGTTGGGAAACTTTAGGTTTCTGTTTCTCTGTTTTAGGTCAGTGAATGGAAACAATTTACATCCAGAGACTGAAAATCGGCACAGATCGAATACAGCCGAATTATATCCAATGTGGAAAAGCCTCTGAAGTCTGAACTGTGGAGGCTGCGAGCACCAATCTGAGAACAAACCCTCAGCTGTGAGAAGTATTAGGTAGAACAGTGTTATAAATGTTCTTATTCACCGACAGCAAGCGGAGGTCTGGTAAATAGTGGAAAAAAACAGCAACAAAAGTTACAGAACATCTTCTACAATGCTCAGGTGTTAATTCAGGGTTCCTGGGTCAGGTCTCCCATAGAAGTGACCAGATTTGTCTCGTTGTGGCGGCACTGACACATTTCATAGTAAATAATGTCTGAATAATCCCCGACACTGCAAACATTTACAAACAGGTTTAATATTAAAAGGCACCAGGAGCCGACATGGGGGAGGTAAGAAGATTGTAGGGGCCCCTCCCTGCCGGAGACCGCGGATCGCTGCCCTCGCTGTCTCCGGTCGGCCCATTGACAAGGTATGGAGTGCGGTGTCCATGATTCAGAGCAGTCGGACCCCCAGGCAGGAAGTTATCCTTCATCCTATAGATAAGTGCCAGCTTCATATCCTTGGCCATTAGCTGCTGAGCGCACTGGTCGGGCCGAGGTGCAACACAACAATCTTACTCCTAAAAATGTACCGTAGTTATAAAGAGGCCCCTCTGAAGAAGATCTGGGCACCTACTATAGAGTGGCGACCCCCTCTGCCTCCTGTACACCCCCCTCTGCTTTTTTCTCAGCATTGGTTTGGTGCACTGTATAATAATGCAAATATCTGGGCAGCAATGAACAGGCACAAAGGCTGCAGCTGCTGTGCTGCCTGAAGAGGAGACCCCGCCTACCACCCAGACTGCCCCCATAATATTACCCCCGACATCCCTACCGACAGGCAGCAGGTCTCATGATGGGCAGGAGCAGCTGGGGAGACCCTGCCTGCCACCCAGACTGCCCCCATAATATAACCCCTGACATCCCTACCGACAGGCAGCAGGTCCCATATGATGGTGATGGGCAGGAGCAGCTGGGGAGACCTTGCCTACCACCCAGACTGCCCCCATATTATTACCCCCGACATCCCTACCGACAGGCAGCAGGTCTCATGATGGGCAGGAGCAGCTGGGGAGACCCTGCCTGCCACCCAGACTGCCCCCATAATATAACCCCTGACATCGCTACCGACAGGCAGCAGGTCTCATATGATGGTGATGGGCAGGAGCAGCTGGGGAGACCCTGCCTACCACCCAGACTGCCCCCATATTATTACCCCCGACATCCCTACCGACAGGCAGCAGGTCTCATGATGGGCAGGAGCAGCTGGGGAGACCCTGCCTGCCACCCAGACTGCCCCCATAATATAACCCCTGACATCCCTACCGACAGGCAGCAGGTCTCATATGATGGTGATGGGCAGGAGCAGCTGGGGAGACCCTGCCTACCACCCAGACTGCCCCCCTAATATTACCCCCGACATCCCTACTGACAGGCAGCAGGTCTCATATGATGGGCAGGAGCAGCTGGGGAGACCCTGCCTACCACTCAGACTGCCCCCATAATATTACCCCCGACATCCCTACTGACAGGCAGCAGGTCTCATATGATGGGCAGGAGCAGCTGGGGAGACCCTGCCTACCACCCAGACTGCCCCCATAATATAACCCCCGACATCCCTACCGACAGGCAGCAGGTCTCATATGATGGTGATGGGCAGGAGCAGCTGGGGAGACCCTGCCTACCACCCAGACTGCCCCCATAATATTACCCCCGACATCCCTACCGACAGGCAGCAGGTCTCATATGATGGGCAGGAGCAGCTGGGGAGACCCTGCCTACCACCCAGACTGCCCCCATATTATTACCCCCGACATCCCTACCGACAGGCAGCAGGTCTCATATGATGGGCAGGAGCAGCTGGGGAGACCCTGCCTACCACCCAGACTGCCCCCATATTATTACCCCCGACATCCCTACCGACAGGCAGCAGGTCTCATTAGATGGGCAGGAGCAGCTGCCAGCATTGGGGCTTCTACGCTTTGTATGGACCTCGACTGCAGGATATACAGAGACCCCAAATAAAATACAAATCTGAGGTCTCTTCTCTCCCCGTTGGCTAGAAAAAAAAAAAAAAAAAAAGCAGAAAAGAAGATGGGTATACATCTTGTGAGGGACTTAAGGGGACACAGCTTTCCCCAATTCCTCATTCAAGTGAAGACCACTCAGCTTCTCAAGAAAGAAGTCTCCGGAAACACGCAACCTCTTGTCACAGAGGGGGAACTAGGCGCTGGTGTGAAAAGCCCATTTGTGCTGCTTCAAACAGGTGTGAAAAACTGCAAAAGTTGCAACTTTCCAAAGTTTTTTAGGACAGTTTTCTGGTATAAAAGTGTTGCTGAATCGGCGCCTTTGATTCCATTTCTCACCATTCATGGCTGCAGCTTGTTTTTGACACATGAAACAGTAAAACAATATTACAGACTGACTCGCCCAGCAGTGGGACACAGCGTCCAAAAAACCCACACGGAACGCCACGTGGCGCAAATCCACCGCCAGTCGTCATCGGATACATGGAGCCCTTATGCCTTTGGCACAAACATTTGCTGATCTCCGCCATCTACAGATTCGTGGCTGCGGATACTTCTTACAGCTGAGGGTTTGTACAGCTAGTCCAGAGGAAAGTCTATACTGGATACAAGACTGATAGTTTGTTACAATGTATCAGTAAAGGAGAAAGATGACAGCTGCTAATGATCAGAAAGGGGGTTCTCTCCTCTTTTGGGGCCTTTTTTTTTTTTTTAGTTAACTGCATATATTCGGGGCTAAAAAATAATTTTGAAATTGGATTTTGTTAAAATCTTTTGCACTCTTTCCTTTCTATATATATATTTTTGTTATGAGAACCAATTGCATAAAAAGGGCTTTTTTGGTCCAAAATACATCAGTTTGAGAAAAATAAATACAAAGGGTTCCCAAAGTTGTACAACCCCTTTATGGCACAAAACTGTCCCAAGACAAGATACAACTGTAGCAAACCCTCAGCTGTACGAGGAGGACTAAAGATGTAGGCGATGTTAAAGCTTCTGTATATCCGAAAGTTGCATAACTTGCTTTTTACTTGGATTCAACTGTTAAAATAAAATCTAATTTTGTGTAGAATCACAGCGAACTCTTAAAACAAAATGTTCTGTGCAGGAATCTCATGTCCAGATGATGAAGCGCTGGGGCCCAAGTATCGGGACACGGGAGAATGTGTCCGCTTCATTCCCACTGCGCGGGCAGATTTATCGCCTCCTTCGTACAGTACAAGGAAAGTGCAAGGCAGATTGGTGAATACCAGAACAAACGTCACAATCTCCTTCATATAAAAGCCTTAAAATATCAGAAGTCCAGATTAAAAAATAAAAATAAAAAAAGTCTCCTGATGGGGGCTGTGGTCCCTGATGGGGGCTGTGGTCCCTGGAGGGACAGCAGCACATCGGTCAGGGTCCCAGGGTCCTTACTCACGGTCCGCGTAACACACATTGATGGCCCCCGCCGGGCACAGCAGTCCGTGGGTTTTTGGGACGACACTTTGTGTCTTCGGTGAAGTCTTGATCTCAAATTTCTGGAGGAGCTGTAGGAAAATGTCAGAGCGCAGCAGAAATTAGAATTTCAGATTATTTTACTAAGACCCTATGACAATCATTTTAGGATTTATCGGTCAGATCTTCATATTCCTGATACAGAACCCCAGACCTCTGCACAGTTATAGCATTAGAAGGGCATTCCCGGACTCTAAATGTATCCCCCCTGCCATGGGATACAATAAAACTTTCCTGAGACCCCCAATAATCCTAGAATGGCCGCCTGCATATTGCATGGTGCAGAGGGGAGTGTGCGTGACCTCCTCTCCATTCATTGTCTATGGGGCTGCCGGCAAGAGCGGAGCGAGGACTCAGCCTGTCCCAGACAAAGAATGGAGTGGAGGTAGAACACCCCCTTAAAAAATGAAGGCTGCTCTAGAGAAAACCTTGATGTAAGTCACCATATTCCCTGCATGGCAACATTTAAAGCTCGGGCACCATTAACCCTTCAGAACACGGCACCATTTCAGGCTCAGTCCTTTCCTCCTCCATTATCAGCTTAGTGTGCGGGGGGCCGACGCGCCAGTTGTGTCCCACTTCCAGCAGTGGCCATCAGCGGGGTCTACCTGTATTAGCGCCAGGTGGATCTCCAGCTCCGCGATCCTCTTCCCGATGCAGCTGCGGATCCCGTAGCCAAAGGGAATGGAGCCGAAATTCTCCACTCGGTCCAGGTGTCCGTGCCGTAACCAGCGGGTGGGCCGAAACTCTTCTGCCGCCGAGAAGTAGTCCTCGTCATAGGAGGTGGAATAATGGCACAGCGCCAGCTGGGTCTGCGGCACATAGGACAAGTCTGACTACAGCAACGCACGGGCAAAAAGAATATTCACAGGAGCGCCAAGAAACTTCCGGCTTCATTCCATCAACATTTTCAAGACTGTGCTTGCTGTCAGTGAATGGAGGTAATCGCATATATCCACAGGCAGCAACCAATGCACAGCCCGGAAGGGCATTGTATCCAGTGCAGCTGCACAAACCTCTCCGGTGGTTTGTTACAATGTATCAGTCTGTTCGGCTCACAGAGGATTGTAAGACCCTTCTACAGAGTGCAGGAGTCCTGTGCACAAGGTCCAAACAAACCTCTGACTGATACATTGTATCACATTAAAGGTTCCGATTAAAGGTTCCGTTCACACCCGCTTTATTACTGGATCAGGTTTCTCTGTGCTGGGACAGATGGCGCCTCCAGCTGTGAAGTGAATAGAGCCAGGCAAGATCATCCTAGTCACTGACAGCAAACAAAAACTACTAAAAATGTCACAAAGTGAAACAAAGTCACTTGTGGAAAGGATTCAGCTTCATTTACACTGAACAGGAAGAACCCCTTTAAGGGCGCAGCACGACACTCACTCCTTTAGGGATCAAATAGCCCCCGATAACCAAGTCGTCCTGGGTCACCCGGCCGTTCCCTGGTAAAACTGGAAATAATCTAGAAAAAAAAAAAAGTTACCAAACGGAAAACATTAGACATCTCCTCCTGCACAATGTGAACATGTTATTGGTCATTTGCATTAAAGCTGTTCCATCCAGCATGTCCACATGGATATTTTCTCTCTGAACCCTGCTTATACAGGTACTATACAGATGATCAGGTTTTTAAATACATCAGATAGGGATTATATACATTAGGTAGGACTGCTCTATATGGGTATACCTTGACGATTGGTGGAGCAGCTTAGTATAACTTTTTTGCAAAAAAAAAAAAAAGTATCAACTAAATACCCTGTTTTTTTCTTTTGACTAGCACTTGCTTAATACTGTGATTTTTTTTTTGCAACAGTATTTTTGACCTCACTAAGGTCTTTTGTGTCTACAATGTGAACATGTGTCTATATGGGGGGAGATAAGCGGCTGCCAGACCATGTGACACAATGAGACCCTCCAATCCCTACACATATCACAATGTCAGCCGGCCGCAGACTATATGGAACAGGTGACCCCTATAGATCCCAGGAAGGGTCACAGACACATGGGCGCCCCGCAGCTTAATGGCAGGGACTGTACACCGGTAATGCACATTCTGGAGGACACGGCTTGTCTAGTCATTAAGTCATCCGATCACAATAGTTCTCTGAATCCAGACTGCAGTGTAAAGAATGGTGGTTTCTGTACAGATACTTTTTTCATGATGGCGAGTACTGTAATATAAAGCATCTGCTCCAACAAAACGGAGTATCAAAGAAATACATGAGATGTGTACACAATAGGCGACGCCATGGCAACCTGTGTGAAAAACCGCCATACTTTACACTGCAGAGGATAGGTCTTTCCCCTGATGAAGCCACGTTAAGCAGTGATACTCGCCGGCATATTTCCACAGACATCTCTAGGTGGCACGGCTTTCTATTTACTGGTCTGAAATCCATTTGTGGTTTATCTTCTCTACCATTCCCTCCGGTGTTGCGGTGATACAGTCTCATCTCTGTATATACGATGTACGTGTTGTGATATTAATACACGACGACATCAGTGATCTATGTATTATTATATAGATAGTAGTATATACTATTCCATATTATTGCCACCTTCTAGCAGATGCCTGTAATTCTCACTTTCTGATCTATTATCTCAAGTCCTCAGTTCCATATGGAAACAATGTAACCTTGGGGGTCACTTGAGTTATTTCCCACAAATCCATTTTCGGATATTCTATCAGCCATATAAACGTGTCCCCCCGTGCGCCCTACCGCTCACCGGAGCGTCTCCTTCAGCACGGCTCTGACCAGCGGCAGCCTGGGGACGTCCTCCGCGGTCGGCACCACGTCCTTCCCCAGGTTCCTCACGATCTCATTGTAGACCGATTGCTGGATCTGAGGGTTCTTGGCCAGTAGGAAGGTCGCCCAAGAAAGAGTAAAGGAGGTCTGAAGAAAGAGGGGCAAAGAGGGGATAAGGAACTGCCCCTCCATGATCTGCCCTTCCCCCCCCAAACCGTGATGGAGCCCGATTACCGTATCCACGCCTGCGAGAAGCATCTCGGTCATGTTGGCGTAGAGTTCCTCCAGAGACAGCTCCTTGCTGACCAGCAGTGACGTCAGGAGACCACCTTTCACCTCCTCCCCCTTCTGCAGCTGGGATTCAATCTCCCGCAGTTTGTTGTCCACATGAATTTGACCTGGAGATTAAGAAAAAAAAAACCCATGAAAATAAGAAAAAAAAAAGCCATGAAAACAAATCCCGACGTATAATTGATGAAGATGTTCTGTTCTTACTGAATCTGAAGAGTCCGTCCCAGGAGCGGCAGAACTCCTCCCAGGGGCGAGGGATGAGCGGGCGCAGCCACTTGGGGATGGCTCCGGCGTACATGGTGGTCTTAAACATGCTGAACATCAGCTCCAGGGCTTCGATGTACCGCAGGGTCTGCTCCGGAACGTCCTCGTCCAGGCAGCCGAGCCGACACTCGTACAGTATGGTGGCCACGGCTGGGGGAGCAGAGCACAGGCAAATTAGGGCATTAAAAAAAACTTTTGTACTTTTTCATTTTTAATCTAAAGTTTCTAAACTTCTAGGAGGAAGCGTGCGATCAGAGGCTCTACCTTCCATGGAATACTTGAAGTAAAGGTCATTGACGTTGGTCACAGTTTCTCCATCGTCTTCCTGAGATCGAAGGAATCGGATCCTCTTGATCAAGTCAACGACAACTTCATTTACTCCCCCGGAATAAGCAGCCACATCTCTGGGCCGGAGGATTTTCTGACGCAGAACACTGCGCATAGCGAGCCACTTCTTACCTTCCCTGCGGAGGCAGAAGATAAAGAGAAGAGATAGAGAGCTATCTATATATTTTATACACACACCTATTCTCTACACACCTGGTATAACCTGGGCATCTCCTGTATATAATTATATATGTACAGCCGGTATAACCTGGGTATCTCCTGTATATAATTATATATGTACAGCCGGTATAACCTGGGTATCTCCTGTATATAATTATATATGTACAGCTGGTATAACCTGGGCATCTCCTGTATATAATTATATATGTACAGCTGGTATAACCTGGGTATCTCCTGTATATAATTATATATGTACAGCCGGTATAACCTGGGCATCTCCTGTATATAATTATATATGTACAGCCGGTATAACCTGGGTATCTCCTGTATATAATTACATATGTACAGTTGGTATAACCTGGGTATATCCTGTATATAATTACATATGTACAGTTGGTATAACCTGGGTATATCCTGTATATAATTATATATGTACAGCTGCTATAACCTGATTATCTTCTGTATATAATTACATATGTACAGTTGGTATAACCTGGGTATATCCTGTATATAATTACATATGTACAGCTGGTATAACCTGGGTATCTCCTGTATATAATTATACATGTACACCCGGTATAACCTGGGCATCTTCTGTATATAATTACCCAGGTTATACCAGCAGTACATGTATAATTATATACAGAAGATGCCCAGGTTATACCGGGTGTACATGTATATCTCCTGTATATAATTATACATGTACAGCTGGTATAACCTGTGTATATTCTGTATATAATTATACATGTACAGCTGGTATATAACTATATACAGGAGATGTCCAGGTTATACCAGCTGTACATATATAATTATATACAGGAGATGCCCAGGTTATACCAGCTGTATGTATGTATATATATATATATAAATAATTATATACAGGAGATGCCCAGGTTATACCAGCTGTATGTATATATATATATATATATATATATATAAATAATTATATACAGGAGATACCCAGGTTATATGTACAGCCGGTATAACCTGATTATCTTCTGTATATAATTACATATGTACAGTTGGTATAACCTGGGTATATCCTGTATATAATTATATATGTACAGCTGCTATAACCTGATTATCTTCTGTATATAATTACATATGTACAGCTGGTATAACCTGTGTATATTCTGTATATAATTATATATGTACAGCTGGTATATAACTATATACAGGAGATGCCCAGGTTATACCAGCTGTACATATATAATTATATACAGGAGATGTCCAGGTTATACCAGCTGTACATATATAATTATATACAGGAGATACCCAGGTTATACCAGCTGTACATATATAATTATATACAGGAGATACCCAGGTTATACCAGCTGTACATATATAATTATATACAGGAGATGCCCAGGTTATACCAGCTGTATATATATATATATATATATATAATTATATACAGGAGATGCCCAGGTTATACCAGCTGTATATATATATATATATATATATATATATAATTATATACAGGAGATACCCAGGTTATATGTACAGCCGGTATAACCTGGGCATCTCCTGTATATAATTATATATGTACTGCTGGTATAACCTGGGTATCTCCTGTATATAATTCTACGTGTAGAAGAGGATTGCTACTCACGCAGATATGAGACCGGTCGATCGTCCCCTCAGGTCCCGGTACTCCTGCCAGGACTCCATGTTCGCCCTCTGGGGCGCGTCCCTCTCTGCTCGTAGAACCTGAGCCACCATGTCTCTGTCCGCTATCGATACCACAAACTGAGGACCAAAGTGCGACTTGAAGATTCGGCCGTATTCTCGGATGTGCTTTTGCTGGAAGTAGAGGGAGTAGAGTATATGAATGTTTGGTCTCCGCCATTCTCCACATTCATATCCAGCAGATATAGCGTCATCCCTTGCGCCCTTCACATAACTCACATATTAATCATCATCTTTCCCCCGGCCCATCTCGTTATGTTATCAGAAACTAATTTTTATACAGATCACTCTAAAATCACCAAAATGGGAAAAAAGTGATTGGAGATGCAGGGGAGAAGCTGCATGAGGTCACAAGGCAGCGTGCAGACCCCTGCAGGGTGGGGTACATAGGATTGGGGGCAATCGTCATCTATAGGAAACAACGGCGGGGAGAGATCGTGACATCAGCAGAAGACAGACCAGCTCTGCAACACATCACAGGAGCAACAGTTCCTGCAAATTGCCATAAAAGTGCAACCAAAGGGTCTGTGCCCAGTGCCCACACCCCAAACCACCAAGATCAGAGATGACTCCTATCCTGGATGTTTAACGGAGAAAAGAAATTCTATATGCTCAACCTTGAAGTTCAAAATAATCGAGGTCTAATGAAAAAGTTTGTGTGTAGGGTATTGCCAGCAGTGAATAGTAAACTTTCCCAGATTTGTCGCTGTTCAGTATTTTCCTAATTTCTTGCATCTTAATTCCCTGCATGAATCTTGACAGCAGGGTGCAGTTCACACCTCTGTCCCCCAGGAGGAGCCCTCGCTCCATCATAGGATCCATTCCACAGCTCTGTAAGGGAACCACAGGTGTGAATAGTCAGGGTGGGTAGAATGATGGTGGGTGCAAAGGGGAACGTGGGGTGCACAAGGAAAGTTATTTATGTGTCAGTAAAGGCTGCCCTCTGGTTTGTGGACTCATTCTTTCCAAACTTGAGATACCACTCCATCTCCTTGGGCTCCAGCAGATGGAGAAACTGCAATTATATGACTTCGTAAGTCTTATTAAATTTCCAGAAAAAAAAAAAAAATTGTTTTCTGGCCAATGTATTTAACTTTAAAAGCGTACCGTCACTTTAAATGAGTAATGCCTAAATAGGAAAAACAATGTAACTGAGGTGGAATATGAATTTGGAAAAGTTACATTGTACCTAGAAATCACACCTGTCAGTGACTAGAACTAGGACTGCAGAGAAGTAGATGAGGGGGGGGGAGGGGTAGCGCCAATGGGCACAGTGATAGCAAAATTTCTCACACCGCGCCTGGTACAATCAGACGTCATATTCGGGTGGAAGGATTTGTCCGTGCAACTGAAGAATTTAATTTGTCCATTTTGTGAGGGGAATTGTGAAGATATTTCAGGGAGGCAGCTGCTTGGCTCCCGGCCCAGGAAGCCGAACACTAAATGTGAGAGCGCAGAAATCGAGTCATTCCTGGACATTTCAGCCCTTTCCCTTGGATCCCAGTGGAAAACCAACCAACACCATCAAATATAAAACTGCACGAGACGCAATGGAGGGCGATCCGACACCCGGAATTGGGCACTGACAACTTGCTCCAAGAAAGAGGAAATTTCAAGAAAGGGAGCTGAAAAAAAAAAAAAAAAAAAAAAAAAAAAAAAGTCCAGCAAGTTTCTAGTGTACTTGGGGACCTGTTTATTATTGTTGTATTTGCGCCTCCTTTTTTTCCTAGTTTTTGGCATTTTTAGCCTTTTTAATTTCACTTGCTCCCAATTCTTTTTATTTGCACTATTTTTAATGCAGGATTTTTGTTGGTTTTTATTTTCATGCTCGGCTTTGTCGTTGGGTTCTTCTTTTCCAGATGTTGGCGTCCAATTGATCAATTGAGACTTATTAAAATGTTGTCAAAATTAGCGCAATTGTACACAGCCCCCCAGGGGCAAATTTATAGACAGAAAACAGAAAAGGATAATGCCAGCTCACCGCCGAAGTTTATAGAAATCCAGTGTGCACGGAACCACGAGCCGAGCACTCGTGTAGCAACTGCAAAAAAAAAAAAAATGTTCCTGGTAACATTTTAAGAGTAATCTTTATTCCATCAAAACACTATTAAAAAAAAAAAAAAGTGAACAGGAACAAGCGACGCATTTCACACATGGATGTTCTTCATCAATCTTGCTCCGGTTCCTTTTCACCATATTTTTTTTAATTGTTTTTTGATGGATTAAAGATTACTCTGAAAATTTTACCAGAAGCACGGACATTTTTTCTGTTTTTGTGAATTTATAGACACCTGGAATTTTTGTGGAAATTTTGCTATTTTGTACAAGGGAATATGCAACTTTTTGTGCTAAAAAGTAAAAAAAAAAGGTTAACAACTAAGCTTTGTTTTAATTTAGATTTCATAAATCAATAATACAAATAAAAATAAACAACTTTGTAACTGATCTGATCACAGAACTCAGTCTCCTCCTCCTGGACTGATCGTTCACTCAATTCATGGGTAAAATCAGTGTTCAGTGAAGTCAGACTTTCCCATTCCTGAGATATTGGTGCTTTTAGAAAGCTATCGAGGAAGATCTCGAAGCCGACAAGTTCTCCTGAAATGCCGGTTACATTAACTTTCTTCTTCTTTACCATAGATCTAAACTTTACCTCTTGTGTCAGGAGGACTTGCTGCAGGAGGTCTGAGCAGCCTCCATCTCCGCCCTCCTCTACCTTCATAGAGTTGTACGAGCACCAACTGTCATCTCCTATCTCAGTAATGGGAAAATCTAGATTAGATTACAAAATTTTGCAATTTATTTTTTATTTTAAGCAAAATCAATGAATCAACATGTGGCACGTAGAAGAACTTGGCACAATGAACAATAAAAAAGGAAAACGGACTTAAAAATGCAATGATGTATCGGACACCGTGTGTTCATTTCCTCACCATTTTCATCAAATGTCTCTAGTCGGACAATTCTCTGTGCGCCAAACAGGTAGGATGTATCTGATACCATTGTAACAAACTAACAGAACAAGATTTCCGCTGCTTATGTGGTTATTTTACACATAACCTGGATACAAATATGAGAACTATTAGGTGACATTGTCCCAGCAACCACCACACCCATCATCCTGCTCTAATCTAGGATAATTCCAGACAAGTCAGCGATGAATGTGCAGGTAGAGACAGAGGCAGCGGATCAGGTTACTGCGCGCCGGGGACCAAATACCAAACACCTGTCCGAGAACAAAGAACAAGAGCAGCAGTCACCTGCCAGGGATGGAGCACGCAGAGCTGCGTATCCAAGCCTGCCACGTATCCAAGCCCGCCACGTACCCATGTGTGATACTGCCTGTCAGTCACATATCTGAGCCAATTAAATGTCTGTTACATGTATTCACACTTACCGGAATCCATATGGATCTCAGCCCACAGGCATCAACCATTCCTTTCCTGGGCATCTCAGCCCACAGGATTTACCAACAACCCACCCTGAGCATCTCAGCCCCAGGCGCGCCCCCCCCCTTTTGTCTCGGGGTCTCTCAGCCCCAGGCGCGCCCCCCCCCTTTTGTCTCGGGGTATCTCAGCCCCAGGCGCATCCCCCCCCTTTTGTCTCGGGGTATCTCAGCCCCAGGCGTGCCCCTCCCCCCCCCCTCTTGTCTCGGGGTATCGCAGCCCCAGGCGTGCCCCTCCCCCCCCCCCTCTTGTCTCGGGGTATCGCAGCCCCAGGCGTGCCCCTCCCCCCCCCTCTTGTCTCGGGGTATCTCAGCCCCAGGCGTGCCCCTCCCCCCCCCCTCTTGTCTCGGGGTATCGCAGCCCCAGGCGTGCCCCTCCCCCCCCCCCCTCTTTTGTCTCGGGGTATCTCAGCCCCAGGCGTGCCCCTCCCCCCCCCCTCTTTTGTCTCGGGGTATCTCAGCCTGTAGATGTTGCTGCAGTTACAATGTGTCACTCTCTGGATATAAACACTGAGCGGCCACGCCCACTTACATTACTCTGCCCATTAGTGGGCGGGGCCTGCTGACAGCACCCACAGAGGCCACGCCCCTAGTTGTATAACTGCAGTTCAGAGCACGTGGAGCAGGAGAGGAGAGGGTTAACTGGGGCTTCATTAGAAGTGTTAACCCCTGCAGCTCCGGAAAGTCCAAGCACCTGCCCCCTGCAGGCAAAACACAAACATTACCTGCAGCACTGACATCTGAGGAGGAGAACCCCCTCTGGAAAGAAGCACTGCAGACCCTCAGATAAAGCTGCACGGGACATGGGACCCCCACAAAAAGCCCCACCTCACATCACACAGCCCCCCAGTACCCCCTCGGTATCCCCTCACAACACGCAGCCCCCCCCCCGGTATCCCCTCACAACACGCAGCCCCCCCCCCCGGTATCCCCTCACAACACGCAGCCCCCCCCGGTATCCCCTCACAACAAGCAGCCCCCCCCCCCGGTATCCCCTCACAATATACAGCCCCCCCCCCCCCCGGTATCCCCTCACAACACGCAGCCCCCCCGGTATCCCCTCACAACACGCAGCCCCCCCGGTATCCCCTCACAACACGCAGCCCCCCCGGTATCCCCTCACAACACGCAGCCCCCCCGGTATCCCCTCACAACACGCAGCCCCCCCCCGGTATCCCCTCACAACACGCAGCCCCCCGGTATCCCCTCACAACACGCAGCCCCCCCATTATCCCCTCACAACACGCAGCCCCCCGGTATCCCCTCACAACACGCAGCCCCCCGGTATCCCCTCACAACACGCAGCCCCCCGGTATCCCCTCACAACACGCAGCCCCCCGGTATCCCCTCACAACACGCAGCCCCCCGGTATCCCCTCACAACACGCAGCCCCCCGGTATCCCCTCACGACATACAGCCCCCAGTATCCCCTCACGACATACAGCCCCCAGTATCCCCTCACGACATACAGCCCCCAGTATCCCCTCACAACACGCAGCCCCCCAGTATCCCCTCACGACACGCAGCCCCCCAGTATCCCCTCACGACATACAGCCCCCAGTATCCCCTCACAACACGCAGCCCCCCGGTATCCCCTCACGACATACAGCCCCCAGTATCCCCTCACAACACGCAGCCCCCCAGTATCCCCTCACGACACGCAGCCCCCCAGTATCCCCTCACGACATACAGCCCCCAGTATCCCCTCACAACACGCAGCCCCCCGGTATCCCCTCACGACATACAGCCCCCAGTATCCCCTCACGACACGCAGCCCCCCGTACCTGGATCTCATGGATGCGGCTGAACCCGTCTCTCCAGAACAGCTCCAGCAGGTTGGTGAGGGTGCGGGGTCCCGGCATCTCCTTCAGGCTTCTCCCCAGCGCCTCCCCGCTGCTGAGCCCCCTTCTGTCAGCGCCCCCAGCCTCCTGCCTGACCGCCTGCCCTGCTGCCCCGGGGGTCCTGTGCACCCCCCTCCTGCAGAGCCCCCAGAGCTCCGTGTGCTGCAGCAGCCGCCGCCCCCCCAGCAGCGCCATCCTCCGCTCGGCTCCGTGCTCCGCCGCAGACTGGCCGGGCATCAGCTTACACCATTATTAAAGCCTCCCTCCCCCCATCCCAGAGGAAGGGGTGGGCACAGGGCTGCGATCAATGGCTTCTTCATGGACGTTTCCCCATCACGGGGACCCCCTGCCCAGGACCCCCAGCATTCACTTCTCCCTCACTCGGAGTTCTTGCATTAACCCCTTGAGTCCCGGAGACTTTCTGATTCTTTTATTATTTGTTACATTTTATATTATTTCTTTTATAAGAAGAAACAACCAAAATCACCGGGAAGATTCCCGGGAAGGGTTAACGTGCACCCAAGTGCCATCTCCCTGTGTGTGGGGGTCCGAGACCCTGTGTCCCACTATATGTATACTGACCATATGGTGGTCTCACACGATGGATCCCGACAGATCCCATTGACTCCTAGTGTAGACGGTGTAACGGCAGAAGTGTATGAGAGCGGATCTCCGGGATCCAGCCGTCTGCGGACCCTCAATATCGGCCAGAGTCGCCCACAACTGTCTGTCTGTTTTATATCTATTTGAACATTTTGTGAACTCTCCAGAATTATTTATTTTTCTGCATAAATTTGCCCTAAAGCGACATCAGATTTTCGCACCTATGAAATAATTGTCTCACAATTCTGAGAAGCGCTGGAGTCAGAGCACCGATTAATGAATCAGGCATCTGAAAAATGGTGCACAAACCTTATTCCAGTCAGGGACCGGAGTACGACTCTGGGGTCGCAGCTCATCAGGAATTCGATGTGGCCTCAGATCTCTATTCGACCCCCCCGTCAAGCTCCGGCTCTGCCAGGATTGGTGGAACTGGGCAAAACTGGTGTGAAAATGACATAATCTTTTGAAGGTGACATTAGACTGTAATGACAAATCAATGGGATGAGACCCAGGTGTGAGCGGGCGACCAGAACCCGGATCTATAAAAGGCTGATCCTCACAACACAAGTGTGACATGGCCGGAACACAGGAGACTTCTGCGGAGCTCCGAAGAAGAGACATTGATGTTCATGAGGCTGGAAAAAGTAACAGAACCATCTCTAAGTCTGTGTTACATATACAGCACTGTGTGAACAGCGGCTTCTTTAGCAATGACCTTTTGTGGCTTCCCCTCCTTGTGGAGTGTGTCAGTGACGCCTTCTGGACATCTGTCAGGTAAGAGTCTTCCCCATGATTGTGGAGCTACTGAAACAGACTTAGGGTACCGTCACACAGTGCAATTTTCATCGCTACGACGGTACGATCCGTGACGCTCCAGCGTCGTAACAATATCGCTCCAGCGTCGTAGACTGCTGTCACACTTTGCAATCTACGACGCTGGAGCGATAATTTCATGACGTATGTGCGATGTAGAAGCCGTTGGTTACGATGCGCCCATCGTATACGATATATGTTACACCATGCGATCATGCCGCCACAGCGGGGCACTAGACGACGAAAGAAAGTTTCAAACGATCTGCTACGACGTACGATTCTCAGCGGGGTCCCTGATCGCAGGAGCGTGTCAGACACTGCGATCTCGTAACTATATCGCTCGAACGTCACGAATCGTGCCGTCGTAGCGATGAAAATTGCACTGTGTGACGGTACCCTAAGGGACCTTTATAAACACTCAGGAGCCTCTGCAGGTGTTTTTTATCTATTCTAATTTACTGAGATAATGACTTTTGGGTTTTCATTGGCTGTAAGCCATAATCATCAACATTAACAGAAATAAACACGTGGAGTAGATCACTCTGTGTGTAATGACTCTATAGAATATAGGAGATTCACTTTTTGTATTGAAGAAATGAAATAAATGAACTTTTTGATGATATTCTAATTTTGTGAGAAGCACCTGTATGTGTTCTCTCCGTATATTTCACAGATATGACACGTACCCATTATAATCTATGGTGCTGTTCACATGTCCGTGTTTATTCATAGATTGTGGTGTGGATCTGTGCCAGACTCATGGAGACATGACCATTTTTCTACCGTATGAGTTATCTGTATATTTATCAAGGCAGCTTGGGGCCCCTGTGCAGGATATATGTCTGGGCCCCCCTCCCTGTCCGCCATGTCACTTATGATGAAGACAATCTAGCCATGGGACCCCCATAGCTAGGCGGGATCGGGCTCTGAGCAACAGGTCAGATTGTCCTCATTATCACCGCCCTGCAGGCAGGGGCGTACATAGAGTTCACAGGTTCCCATAGCACAAGTTCTATTTGGGCCCCTGCACCTCCAATAATATATATTTATATTTTTTTTACTGAGCTGGAGATATACTGTATATCTCCATTAGGATTCAGTTCTGCTGAGCCTAACCATGTATATATTATATTGTATATCTGGTATCTATATGATCTGGGTCTGATAAAGGTTATTCCCCAATAAATCAAGTCATCCTCAATCCCGGTGATTAGAACAGGACTCTGCAGCTCAGCCATGAATGGATTGGAGGGTGCATGCTTGACTTCTGCTCTATTCTTTGTCTATGGAACTGATGGAAGCAGCCGAGCACAGCGCTCAGCAGCTCTATAGATAATGGAGAGAGCAGAGGCCGAGCAAGCACAACTCTGCTCCATCCAGGTGACGACTGGATGTCTGAACGAGGCCTAAAGAATTCGTACTCCAGCAATTCACAGTCAGACAGATAGTAACATAGTAACATAGTAACATAGTTAGTAAGGCCGAAAAAAGACATTTGTCCATCCAGTTCAGCCTATATTCCATCATAATAAATCCCCAGATCTACGTCCTTCTACAGAACCTAATAATTGTATGATACAATATTGTTCTGCCCCAGGAAGACATCCAGGCCTCTCTTGAACCCCTCGACTGAGTTCGCCATCACCACCTCCTCAGGCAAGCAATTCCAGATTCTCACTGCCCTAACAGTAAAGAATCCTCTTCTATGTTGGTGGAAAAACCTTCTCTCCTCCAGACGCAAAGAATGCCCCCTTGTGCCCGTCACCTTCCTTGGTATAAACAGATCCTCAGCGAGATATTTGTATTGTCCCCTTATATACTTATACATGGTTATTAGATCGCCCCTCAGTCGTCTTTTTTCTAGACTAAATAATCCTAATTTCGCTAATCTATCTGGGTATTGTAGTTCTCCCAGCCCCTTTATTAATTTTGTTGCCCTCCTTTGTACTCTCTCTAGTTCCATTATATCCTTCCTGAGCACCGGTGCCCAAAACTGGACACAGTACTCCATGTGCGGTCTAACTAGGGATTTGTACAGAGGCAGTATAATGCTCTCATCATGTGTATCCAGACCTCTTTTAATGCACCCCATGATCCTGTTTGCCTAGGCAGCTGCTGCCTGGCACTGGCTGCTCCAGGTAAGTTTATCATTAACTAGGATCCCCAAGTCCTTCTCCCTGTCAGATTTACCCAGTGGTTTCCCATTCAGTGTGTAATGGTGATATTGATTCCCTCTTCCCATGTGTATAACCTTACATTTATCATTGTTAAACCTCATCTGCCACCTTTCAGCCCAAGTTTCCAACTTATCCAGATCCATCTGTAGCAGAATACTATCTTCTCTTGTATTAACTGCTTTACATAGTTTTGTATCATCTGCAAATATCGATATTTTACTGTGTAAACCTTCTACCAGATCATTAATGAATATGTTGAAGAGATAGATTTACTACAAATGGAGGAAATTCAAGGCCATTATTACCCTTCTCAGGAGAGTCGACCATCAAAGATCCGTCCAAGGGAAAATTGTATAATAATCTGCGAGGTCACAAAGTAACCCAAGGTAACCGCTAAGCAACTAAAGGCCTCCCTTACATTAGCTGATGTTTATAAGCCCATCAGGGGACACTGAACAATGGTGTGCAGGGCAGGATTACAAGGAGAAAGTCACTGCTCTCCAAAAATAACATTGCTGTTCACCTGCAGTTTGCTAAAGATCACACAGACAAGCCAGAAGGCGATGGGAGCAATATTTTGTGAACGTATGAGATTAAAATAAAGATTTATTGCTATAAATGAAATATGTTTATATTTTGAAAAAAGAAAATCCCTGCACTACAGCATAAAACCTCCTATATGTGAGATAGACGGCCGTAGTCTCAGGGTTCGGACCTGTTTTGCATCTGGGGCAGGATGGCCGCCATCATTGACAGAACAATGAATTCTGAATTATACCAGCAAATTCTAAAGGAAAATGTCCCGACGTCTGTACATGAACTGAAACTCAAGAGGGATCATGAAGCAAAACCGCGACCCAAAGCCACAAGACGTTCTACTGAAGAAGCAAAAATAAAGGTGACGTTCTGGGAAGTCACAGTCTGGAGCTAAATCCTATAGAAATGTCGTGGAAGGACCTGACGTGAGCAGATCATGGGAGCAAGCACCAAAATCACAGGTGAAGCTGGCTTGTACGAAGGAAGGGGTTAAAATTTCTCCCTCCGATTTGCATTAATAATCCGCAATTACCGGATACGATTAGATGCAGTTATTGCTGCACATCAGATACTGACAGCAAAGGGGTCACTTACTTTTACCCTCACAGACGTGATATTGGGTCACTTGCAATCCTAAAATGGAATCTAGAAATTCTATTAATGCCCCTGATGTAAACAGGTTATATATTCACAAGTCACGTCGTCATTCTGTGAAATATTCCGTTTTCCAGAACACAATGGGGGCGGCTGGGGGTGACATGTTGTGACCCCGGCATCAGGATTGGAAAATTTGTGGTGTCACTTTGGGTTCAGCTCAGGGTCGTCTTTATGAAGTTGTCGGGTGGCCTCTGTACGTGGTGTTTTATGTGCTACTTAATGAAAACCTATTAAATAGGAAACTTGCGGCAGCAGTCAGGAAATGATGAGAGTTGTAGTTCCACAAGAACTGATGACCCCGTATACTACAGATGACCAATCATAAGTTATAAGAAAACAGTATTTTACTAACACAAGAGAAAAGCAAATGCTATGGTTTGCTACTTGCACTTGAACAGAAGCCAGCAGAATTGTGAATGCAGCTCTGGATGTGATTGGAGTGTAGTACATCATCCTTTATCTTTCCTGACCCATTGAAGCACTGGACTGTAGGGACTTTCTGACAGTAGTTATTTTACTGACTTTTAGCATTTTCCAGTATGCAGCAGGCGGAGAAATTGTAGATATCGCTGGTTACTGAGGATCGGACATTGTAGTTATCGCCGAGTACTAAGGACCGGACATTGTAGTTATCGCTGAGTACTAAGGATTGGACATTGTAGAAATCGCTGGGTACTAAGGATCGGACATTGTAGTTATCGCTGGGTACTCATAGTCCTCCATATAGTATTATACACTCCTCATAGTCCTCCATATAGTATAATACACTCCTCATAGTCCTCCATATAGTATAATACACTCCTCATAGTCCTCCATATAGTATAATACACTGCTCATAGTCCTCCATATAGTATAATACACTCCTCATAGTCCTCCATATAGTATAATACACTGCTCATAGTCCTCCAGATATTAAAATACACTGCTCATAGTGCTCCGTATAGTATAATGCACCCCTCATAGTCCTCCATATAGTATAATACACTCCTCATAGTCCTCCAGATATTAAAATACACTGCTCAGTCCTCCATTTAGCATAATACCCTCCCCATAGTGCTCCATATAGTATAATGCACCACCATAGTCAGGGCCGTATTTAGAGTTTCTGCTGCCCTAGGCACTTTTAGTGCTGCCTCCCCAGTTGGGGAGTATGACACTATCCGCATAGACTTTGGCAAGAATCGCTGATGTGAAAGTCGCCTTTTGCAGCAGATCGGGCAGTTTTTCTGCATCTGCCACGTAACGGATTACTTACGGCAACACTGTGTTTGGTCTCATTCATTCCCTATGGGAATTGCGGTTCTTGTTGTGATCTGGGAAATGCGGTGCCATACCTCCCAACTTTTGAAGGGAAAAAGGTCTAAAGGTAGCGGCGTGCAGAGCGTCGCGGCAAATTTTAGGCCACGCCTCTGACCACACCCATCTCACAACTAGTCACACCCATATCCAAGTCCCAACCACACCCATTTAGCACTGCTGATCACACTGTTTCATATACATTAAAACCAAAAAAAATATGGCCACACAGTGCTCCATACTGTATAATGGCTACGCAGTGCTCCACATACTGCATAATGGCCCTACATAATGTTCCATACTGTATAATGGCCACACATAGCGCTCCATACTGTATAATGGCCACAAATGATGCTCCATACTGTATAATGGCCACACAGTGCTCCATACTGTATAATGGCCACACAGTGCTCCATACTGTATAATGGCCACACATGATGCTCCATACTGTATAATGGCCACACAGTGCTCCATACTGTATAATGGCCACACATGATGCTCCATACTGTATAATGGCCACACATGATGTTCCATACTGTATAATGGCCACACATGATGTTCCATACTGTATAATGGCCACACATGATGCTCCATACTGTATAATGGCCACACAGTGCTCCATACTGTATAATGGCCCCACATTATGCTCCATACTGTATAATGGCCACACATGATGCTCCATACTGTATAATGGCCACACAGTGCTCCATACTGTATAATGGCCACACAGTGCTCCATACTGTATAATGTCCACACATGATGTTCCATACTGTATAATGGCCACACAGTGCTCCATACTGTATAATGTCCACACATGATGTTCCATACTGTATAATGGCCACACAGTGCTCCATACTGTATAATGTCCACACATGATGTTCCATACTGTATAGGGGCCACACATGATGCTCCATACTGTATTATGACCGCACATGATGCTCCATACCGTATAATGGCCACACATGATGCTCCATACTGTATAATGGCCACATATGATGCTCCATACTGTATAATGGCCACACATGATGCTCCATACTGTATAATGGCCACACATGATGCTCCATACTGTATAATGGCCACACATGATGCTCCATACTGTATAATGGCCACACATGATGCTCCATACTGTATAATGGCCACACATGATGCTCAATACTGTATAATGGCCACACATGATGCTCAATACTGTATAAGGGCCACACGATGCTCAATACTGTATAATGGCCATTGGCCACACATGATGCTCCATACTGTATAATGGCCACACATGATGGATCGCACTCGGACGGGGGCTTAGATTAATTGGCCCCAAAACTTGGACCCTGCTCAGCCCCCCTGTAGTTTCAGAGGTACGGGTAGGGTTGTGCTTAGACCAGGCTAAAGTCGGCAAAATGTATTGAATATTGATTTTAAACAATATCCATAAATAAAATATAGGGGGTCCACAATAGGATATGTATATATTGCAATAATTTGCGGATTTGATGTACTGGAGTAGAAATAACTTGCTGCATAAAACAAATTACATAATATTGGGCATATTTGCAGCGGGGCCAATGGACTCCATATTTATCCAACTTTTTGCTAAAACTTGTGTAGTGTGAGAAAAAGGAGGCGAAACTTGTGAAGTGGGCAACGTGTCTCATATCAATAGGGAAGAGCACTGAAACAGTGTGTGAAGCCCATCAGGCACCACTATGGCGCATGCTCCACTAACGTTACGTAGCGGCGCACTGATTGGAGACACGCCAGGGTTAATAATTCAATGCGTCTTATTTATCAAAAGCATCTAAAAGAGAAAATGGCTTTGTTGCCCATAGCAACCAATCAGAGTTCAGCTTTCATTTTCAAAACAGCTCTGGTTAAATGAAAGCTGCGCTGTGATTGGTTGCCAGGGGCAACAAAGACTGGACAGTTGTGATAAATCTGCTTTGTGCCAGGCCCTGTCACACAGTGCTGCTGTGCTATAAACACCACCCCCCTCCTATGCATGGCTCATCTCTCCACCCCCTCCCCTTCTCCTGCTCCTTCTCCCGGGCCATCTTGCATGGCGCGGGCGGCCGGGCTTACCTTCCTCCTTCATCCCCCCGCCCCCGTCCCCCATACTCACCTGTCAGCTGCCTGTCCCACACACCGCGCGGCCGCCGCCATCCCTCTGGCTCTGTCCCGCCGCAGCGCCTTCTTCCTGAGTGAGCGGTCATGTGGTACCGCTGATTAAGGTCATGAATATGTGCATATTCATGACCTTAATCAGCGGTAGCATGTGACCGCTCACTCAGGATGCGCTACAGACGCTGAGACCAGGCATCGCTGGAGCAGGTGAGTATCGTCTTCAAGGAGGGTGGGTGGGACTCAGAGGCGGGAGGCGGGGCAGTCGGTCGCGTTTGTGACCCGGGACTAAAGAAAAAAAAAATCCTTGCTCAGGTGCCGCCCCCCGCAATGTCGCCGCCCTAGGCACGTGCCCTCGAGTGCCTAGTGGCAAATACGGCCCTGACCATAGTCATCCATGTCGTTCAATTCACTACCCATAGTAAAATGCACCCCATAGTTCTTCATATAGTATAATGTATTCCCCATAGTCTTTGATACAGTATAATGCAGCCCACATGTGGTATAATGCAGCCACCCCACAAAAGTATAATGCAGCCCCACCATACAATATAATGTAACCCCCATAGAATATAATGCAGCCCCTCCATACAGGGGCATTGAGAAAGACACGGGCAAACGGTCATTAGGGGGCAGGGGAGGAGGTCACAAGGGGGCTAGGAGAGACAGGCACAAGGGTGACACAGGGAGGCTAGGGGGCAAGGAAGACAGGCACAAAGGGACACATGGGGACTAGGAGGCAGGGGAGAAGGGCACAAGTGGACACACGGGGACTCTGAGGGCAGAGTAGATAGGGACACACGGGGAGACGGGGCTGCAAAGAGACAGGGGAAGAAGGGGAGGGAGACCTGGGTGCAGGGAAGAAGGGGGCACAGGGATTACGAGGACAGGGTAGATGGGGGCACACGGTGAGAAAGGGGACAAGAGAGACGGGGGAACTAGGGAATGCAGGGGAGACGGGTCACACGGGGACAAGGGGCAGGGAATGCATGGGGGTGCAGGAGGACTCAGGGCATGGGAGATGGGGAGCATTGGGGGGCCATGGGAGGAGGGACAAGGCACATATGGGGCCTGAAGGAGCACAATGACCTGAACCTGGGGACCTACAAGGACATGGCGCACGGGAGAGCAGGGAGGAAGTGTCACAGGGGGCCGGGGACACTGGGGGCCGAGAACGGCGACACATGGGCAGCACACACGCCTCACTGTCGCCGGTCCCATACACCTCTATGTTCATCCCCGGATCCTCTAGATGGCTGAGCCGCTGTGGCATTCCCCTCCTGGGCGGCTTGGTCCACGCGCCCCCCCGCCAGCTCTGGAGCCGCCATCACCTGTGCAGATGCTGCACTGCCTGGGCACACAGTGGGTGCGTGATTAATGTCATCGCGCTCCTGCAGTGTCAGAGGGAGAGGGGAATGGTGGGAGAGGGAGAGGGGAATGATGGGAGAGGGAGCGTCAGCTGACGCTCCCTCCTCCATCATTGCTTTGAACTGTACCAGCGTCTCATAGACAACGGTATAGTTCAATGCGGCGGGGGGAGTCGGGTGCCTCTGACCTGCCAGGCCCGGTCGCAGTAGCGACTGCTGCGACCGTGGTAGTTACGCCCCTGCGATGGGTGGTGAGTATCAGACATTGTAGATATCGCTGGGTGATGATGATCAGACATTGTAGTTATTACTGGGTGCTGAGGACTGGACATTGTAGTTATCACTGGGTGCCAAGGATCAGATATTGTAGTTATCGCTGGGTGCTGAGGACCAGACATTGTAGTTATCGCTGGGTGCTGAGGACCAGACATTGTAGTTATCACTGGGTGCTGAGGATCAGACATTGTAGTTATCGCTGGGTGCTGAGGATCAGACATTGTAGTTATCACTGGGTGCCAATAACCAGACATTGTAGTTATCACTGGGTGCCAAGGATCAGATATTGTAGTTATCGCTGGGTGCTGAGGACCAGACATTGTAGTTATCACTGGGTGCCAAGGATCAGATATTGTAGTTATCGCTGGGTGCTGAGGACTGGACATTGTAGTTATCACTGGGTGCCAAGGATCAGATATTGTAGTTATCGCTGGGTGCTGAGGACTGGACATTGTAGTTATCACTGGGTGCCAAGGATCAGATATTGTAGTTATCGCTGGGTGCTGAGGATCAGATATTGTAGTTATCGCTGGGTGCTGAGGACCAGACATTGTAGTTATCACTGGGTGCCAAGGATCAGATATTGTAGTTATCGCTGGGTGCTGAGGACTGGACATTGTAGTTATCACTGGGTGCCAAGGATCAGATATTGTAGTTATCGCTGGGTGCTGAGGATCAGATATTGTAGTTATCGCTGGGTGCTGAGGATCAGATATTGTAGTTATCGCTGGGTGCTGAGGATCAGATATTGTAGTTATCGCTGGGTGCTGAGGATCAGATATTGTAGTTATCGCTGGGTGCTGAGGATCAGACATTGTAGTTATCGCTGGGTGCTGAGGACCAGACATTGTAGTTATCGCTGGGTGCTGAGGATCAGATATTGTAGTTATCGCTGGGTGCTGAGGACCAGACATTGTAGTTATCACTGGGTGCCAATAACCAGACATTGTAGTTATCGCTGGGTGCTGAGGACCAGACATTGTAGTTATCGCTGGGTGCTGAGGATCAGACATTGTAGTTATCGCTGGGTGCTGAGGATCAGACATTGTAGTTATCACTGGGTGCCAATAACCAGACATTGTAGTTATCGCTGGGTGCTGAGGACCAGACATTGTAGTTATCGCTGGGTGCTGAGGATCAGACATTGTAGTTATCGCTGGGTGCTGAGGATCAGACATTGTAGTTATCGCTGGGTGCTGAGGACCAGACATTGTAGTTATCGCTGGGTGCTGAGGATCAGACATTGTAGTTATCGCTGGGTGCTGAGGATCAGACATTGTAGTTATCGCTGGGTGCTGAGGACCAGACATTGTAGTTATCGCTGGGTGCTGAGGATCAGATATTGTAGTTATCGCTGGGTGCTGAGGACCAGACATTGTAGTTATCGCTGGGTGCTGAGGATCAGATATTGTAGTTATCGCTGGGTGCTGAGGACCAGACATTGTAGTTATCACTGGGTGCCAATAACCAGACATTGTAGTTATCGCTGGGTGCTGAGGACCAGACATTGTAGTTATCGCTGGGTGCTGAGGATCAGATATTGTAGTTATCGCTGGGTGCTGAGGATCAGATATTGTAGTTATCGCTGGGTGCCAAGGATCAGATATTGTAGTTATCGCTGGGTGCCAAGGATCAGATATTGTAGTTATCGCTGGGTGCTGAGGACCAGACATTGTAGTTATCACTGGGTGCCAATAACCAGACATTGTAGTTATCACTGGGTGCCAAGGATCAGATATTGTAGTTATCACTGGGTGCTGAGGATGGGACATTATACACATCGCTGGGTTCCCCCTCCACAATCTTGTTCCTCTCCCCCTTCCAGCGCTGGCATTTCTGTGTGTCACATTTTATTACGTTTTATTACATTACACATCGGCCCCAGGACGGTTACACCCCAGCGACAGGACTGCGCGTCACGCTTCTGCTCCGTGTTAGTCTTGTTTTTGTTCTGTCTATGCACATTTTTTTTGTGGACGCAGGATGTTCACTAGAATTTTCTTCACATAGAAGCAGATTATTTTGTTTAAAGGGGCCGATCACAAGTGATTTATCAGTGAAGTTTCATACAGCAACCAATAGCGTTATAGTAATGATAATTTAGGTTGTCCTACAAGAAGGTGTTTCGTTGCAGGAACTGGATACATTTGAGGTTAAGAATGAGACAAACTAGAACAAAAAGTGTCAGACATGGAGTGAGAGTCACTTCTAGAAGAAGAGGGGCCATGAGGTCTCTGCTTAGCACCGGTCTAAGGGGCATAGAGAGGTTTTAATATCAGAAGCTGTTGTCTGATAACTTGTGTTTCACCAGCTCATCCTTTTCATTATCAATGTTTGCTTCAATGAATGTTTGTTTAGAATTAATTTGTTACATTGTATAAGGATTAGGCTGAAATTACACAAA
Organism: Ranitomeya imitator; assembly: GCF_032444005.1. Classification (NCBI taxonomy): domain Eukaryota; kingdom Metazoa; phylum Chordata; class Amphibia; order Anura; family Dendrobatidae; genus Ranitomeya; species Ranitomeya imitator. Next base: position 10,585,020 of record NC_091288.1, read on the forward strand.
TCAGCTCCAATCCCATGCAGATTTATGCCATTCAGTGAAATCAGAGACAATTCGTCCATTTCCATAATGAAGCTTCCTGGGGTTTGTTTGTTTTTTACACTGAATGTGGCTTGTTAGAACCTTATCTCACTGCTGTGATACTGAACTTGGGTTCTACAACCAAACTTTTACAATCGTGACCCGATGTGTGACTGCAGAAAGCTTAAAAAAGCTGCAAACCTGAAGTTCAGGATGAGAGATTTGCGCAGCTCGTGTGTTTAGCTCAGAGGATTGTCACATTGTAAGAAATTCAAACTGTGTCCATAGCATCTGATGAGACAAGAATGTTACCATTAAAATTATTTAAAATTACCTTGGGGTAATGATATTTATTGCAAAATGCCTAACATTTCTGTAAAAATTTCTGGCGGACAAAGTACCGGTAATCAGTCGTGAAGGGGAGGCAGGAGGACGTTTGCTTAAATTTTTTTCCACTTTTTAAAAAGTTGCAATTGATGAATCGGCTGCAAACATCTGGGTTGCAAAAGCCGCAGCCACAATAGTAAACAGAACATAAAACAGACAAAGTAGAAAACAGACTTCAAAATAGACGCAACTTAAAAGAAGTTATTAGAAAGTTGCAGAACTTTTCCCGATGCAAAGATTAGACTGAGTCGTTTAAGGGTATGTGCACACGTCAGGATTTTTAGCGTTTTTTTTGCGGAATTTCGCTATAAAAACGCTATAAATCCGGTAAAAAAATGCTAACATTATGCATCCTATCTTTTAGAATGCATTCCGCATTTTTTGTGCAGATGTTAGCGTTTTTTTCCGCAAAAAAAACGCATACCGCAAAAAATCCGGACATGCTCTATCTTTTTCTTTTTTTGCGGATTTCCCATCAAAAAGGTCATTCCGGAAAAAAAAAAAAAAAACGCAAAAAATCCGCACAAAAAACGCGTAAATTCCGCGAGAAATCCGCGCGAAAAAAGCACGCGGATTTCTGGCAGAATTCTCAGGATTTTGTCAGGAAAAAATCCTGACGTGTGCACATACCCTCAATCTTCATTTTTGTCAAATGTCAGTGGAAAAACACAAAATGCAAATGAGATGCTGCAGCTTATTTACGAGTTGGAAGGAATTGATGTAAACGAGGATCTGCTCAGGCTCGGGAGTGTTCGGGAGTTCTGCGGTCTCTCCAAAACACAATTGTGATATCGCCTCTGGACACACACTGGAATCAGGACATGTTTCCGTCATCAACATTTTTACCATCTCAGTGGTAAATCTGTAAATAAGATTACTCACTCTAGTCACATCCAAAGCTGCAAACATTGTTCTGCAGTTCCAGACTGCAATACCCTTTACTGCTGCTGGATCCTGGGGTCTGAACATGAAAAGTTCTGCTGTGGTCATCTGAAAACAAGCCACATCTCCCACAATGCATCACAGCAGAGTATAGTGATGACTCTGCGGGGTGCAGAGGTAACACGGACACCTAGGCCCTGATGACTACGGGGGGCCAAGAAGCCCCTCTACCACACAACATGCCAAAATTATGAATGGCTCGTGGGAGGTTTGAGGCTCAGGAGGTTAAAGTTACAAATCTGACCAGTTATTAGGATCTATGGACGAATTCATGATTTGTGGGAGAGTTTCTGTCGGTTTAATCATACGGTATTTGCTGCAAAAAGTCACATAAGCCATTACAATGTTGCACGCAACGCTAATGAAAAAAAGTTGCAAATAATCAGCTGCAAACATCTGGATAACACAAACCATGTCCGAGACTATGAGCTGAGAAAAAAGTAGACAAAGTAGTAAGAAAAAGACTTAAAAAATAAGCAAAACTTAGAGACGAATATGATGCAAAAATTAAAAAAGTAACTTCATAACAGGAAAAAGCAGAAGAAAAAACACGCACAAATGCAAAATGAACGGACCTACATCTCTGCTGCTGACATTCTGTGAGGCCTTAGCAATGTGGCAGCTTTGGATGTGACTGGTGATACATGACGCAGCTCCTCAGCATTAAACGGCGGGTGAAATGAGTACTGGACAGGTCACCAATTCTCTAAATATATCTATTTGTAAAGGTGCTATTGACATGAAGTTCTCCCCAGATGTCGGTAACAGACCCTCCAATCTACACAGGAAAGAAATCACCATAGGTGTCATAAATTATGTGTAATAATAAAAAAAGAAATCTTTATTTTTATATAGCGCCAACATATTCCGCAGCACTTTACAGTTTGCACACATTATCATCGCTGTCCCCAATGGGGCTCACAATCTAAATAATGAGAAATGACACAGGGGAAAAGTATTGGACAGGTTACTGAAATGTAATTAATACTCTGTATAAAAGCCTTTGTCAGTGATGAAGCTTCAATACGCCTCCTGTATGGAGAAACTAGTCGCAGGCATTGCACAGGTGCGATTTTGGCTCATTCTTCCACACAAACACTCTGCACATCCTGAATCTTCTGTGGCTCCTTCTGTGATCTCTGAGCTTTAGTTCCTTCCGTACATTTTCTATTGGATATTGGCTGTTAAGGCAGTGAGAATCTGGAATTCCTCACCTGAGGAGGTGGTGATGACGAACTCAGTCGAGGGGTTCAAGAGAGGCCTGGATGTCTTCCTGGAGCGTAACAATATTGTATCTTACAATTATTAGGGTCATTAGAAGGACGTAGATCTGGGGATTTATTGTGTTGGAATATAGGCTGAACTGGATGGACACATGGCTTTTTTCAGCCTTGTTAACTATGTTACTATGATTCAGGCCCAGTGATCGGCTCGGCCATTCTAGCAGATTTATTTTCTTTCTCTTAAACCAATAGAGAGTTTCCTTGGCCGTGTGTTCGGGATCATTGTCTTTCTGAATTGTCCACCCTCGTTTCTTCTTCATCATCCTGGTAGAGGGCAGCAGATTTTTATCCACAGTGTCTCGGTACATTTGTCCATTCAGCCTTCCTTCAATTACATAAAGTTTGCCAGTGCTTTGTGGGGAAAAAAACCAGCCCACACCGTGATGTTCCCACCTGTACACTTCACTGTTGGTATGGTGTTTTTTGGGGGTGATATGGAGTGTCTTTTGGCCTCCAAATGTGGTGTGTATTATGGCATCCAACAAGTTCAATTTTGGTCTAAGAGGATATTCTCCCAGTAATTCACAGACTTGTTTAAATGTTGTTGACCAAACTGTAAAAGCGCTTAAACATGCTCTTCGGTCAGCAATGGACCCTTGTGTGAGGAGCATGAATACAGGCCATGGAGGCTGCGTGGCGGGCATGCATACAGGCCATGTAGGTTGAGTGGTCAGCATGCATGCATACAGGCCATGTAGGTTGAGTGGTCAGCATGCATACAGGCCATGTAGGTTGTGTGGTGAGCATGCATACAGGCCATGGAGGTTGTGTGGTCAGCATGCATACAGGCCATGTAGGTTGAGTGGTGAGCATGCATACAGGCCATGTAGGTTGTGTGGTGAGCATGCATACAGGCCATGGAGGTTGTGTGGTGAGCATGCATACAGGCCATGGAGGTTGAGTGGTCAGCATGCATACAGGCCATGTAGGTTGAGTGGTCAGCATGCATGCATACAGGCCATGTAGGTTGAGTGGTGAGCATGCATACAGGCCATAGAGGTTGTGTGGTCAGCATGCATACAGGCCATGTAGGTTGTGTGGTGAGCATGCATACAGGCCATGGAGGTTGTGTGGTCAGCATGCATACAGGCCATGTAGGTTGAGTGGTCAGCATGCATACAGGCCATGTAGGTTGTGTGGTGAGCATGCATACAGGCCATGGAGGTTGTGTGGTCAGCATGCATACAGGCCATGGAGGTTGTGTGGTGAGCATGCATACAGGCCATGTAGGTTGTGTGGTGAGCATGCATACAGGCCATGTAGGTTGTGTGGTCAGCATGCATACAGGCCATGTAGGTTGAGTGGTGAGCATGCATACAGGCCATGTAGGTTGAGTGGTGAGCATGCATACAGGCCATGTAGGTTGAGTGGTGAGCATGCATACAGGCCATGTAGGTTGTGTGGTCAGCATGCATACAGGCCATGGAGGTTATGTGGTCAGCATGCATACAGGCCATGTAGGTTGAGTGGTGAGCATGCATACAGGCCATGTAGGTTGAGTGGTGAGCATGCATACAGGCCATGGAGGTTGTGTGGTCAGCATGCATACAGGCCATGGAGGTTGTGTGGTGAGCATGTATACGGGCCATGTAGGTTGAGTGGTCAGCATGCATACGGGCCATGGAGGTTGTGTGGTGAGCATGCATACAGGCCATGTAGGTTGTGTGGTCAGCATGCATACAGACCATGTAGGTTGAGTGGTGAGCATGCATACAGGCCATGTAGGTTGTGTGGTCAGCATGCATACAGGCCATGTAGGTTGAGTGGTGAGCATGCATACAGGCCATGTAGGTTGAGTGGTGAGCATGCATACAGGCCATGTAGGTTGAGTGGTGAGCATGCATACAGGCCATGTAGGTTGTGTGGTCAGCATGCATACAGGCCATGGAGGTTATGTGGTCAGCATGCATACAGGCCATGTAGGTTGAGTGGTGAGCATGCATACAGGCCATGTAGGTTGAGTGGTGAGCATGCATACAGGCCATGGAGGTTGTGTGGTCAGCATGCATACAGGCCATGGAGGTTGTGTGGTGAGCATGTATACGGGCCATGTAGGTTGAGTGGTCAGCATGCATACGGGCCATGGAGGTTGTGTGGTGAGCATGCATACAGGCCATGGAGGTTGTGTGGTCAGCATGCATACAGGCCATGTAGGTTGAGTGGTGAGCATGCATACAGGCCATGTAGGTTGAGTGGTCAGCATGCATACAGGCCATGTAGGTTGAGTGGTCAGCATGCACACAGGCCATTGAGGTTGTATGGTGAGCGTGCACACAGGCCATTGAGGTTGTATGGTGAGCGTGCACACAGGCCATTGAGGTTGTATGGTGAGCGTGCACACAGGCCATTGAGGTTGTATGGTGAGCGTGCACACAGGCCATGGAGGTTGTGGTGAGCGTGCATACAGGACATGGAGGTTGAGTAGTGAGCGTGCATACAGTCCATGGAGGTTGAGTAGTGAGCGTGCATACAGGCCATGGAGGTTGTGTGGTGAGCGTGCATACAGACCATGGAGGTTGTGGTGAGCGTGCATACAGGCCATGGAGGTTGTGTGATCAGCGTGCATATAGGCCATGGAGGTTGTGTGGTGAGCATGCATACGGGCCATAAAGGTTGTGTGGTGAGCATGCATATGGGCCATGGAGGTTGTGTGGTGAGCGTGCATACAGGCCATGGAGGTTGTGTGGTGAGCGTGCATACAGGCCATGGAGGTTGTGTGGTGAGCGTGCATACAGGCCATGGAGGTTGTGTGGTGAGCGTGCATACGGGCCATGGAGGTTGTGTGGTGAGCATGCATATGGGCCATGGAGGTTGTGTGGTGAGCGTGCACACGGGCCATGGAGGTTGTGGTAAGCGTGCATACAGGCCATGGAGGTTGTGGTAAGCGTGCATCCAGGCCATGGAGGTTGTGGTAAACGTGCATACAGGCCATGGAGGTTGTGGTGAGCGTGCATACAGGCCATGGAGGTTGTGTGGGGAGTGTGCATACAGGCCATGGAGGTCGAGTTCATTACTTATAGTTTTCTGTGAAACAAATGTACCTGTTGATTCTAGGTCTTTCTGTACATCTCCACAGGTGTCCTTGGCTCCTGGACAACTCTTCTGATAATTATTTACACTCCTCTGTCTGAAATCTTCTGGGGAGCACCTGGTTGTGGCCGGTTTATGGCAAAATTATGTTCTTTCCACTTCCAGGTTATGGTCCCAACAGTGCTCACCGGATCCTTCAGTAGTTTAGAAATTCTTCTGTAACCAATGCCATCAGGATGTTTTGCAACAATAAGGTTATGACGGTATTGAGACAGTTCACTGGTTTAACCCATCATGAGATGTTTCTTGTGTGGCACTTTGGTAATGAGACACCTTTATATAGGCCATCAGTTGATCGACTGATATTTATCACTAAGACTTTAAGCGGCAGGATTGTTTTCTAATTACTGATACATTTCAGTAGGTGTTAGGACTTCCCAGGGATATTTGCTCCTCTCTTTCTCCACGTGTTCAGTACTTTTCCCTGTGTCATTTATCATTATTACATACTTTATGGACATCTCTGGTGATTTATTTCCAGTGTGTATTGGATGTTCCCGACATCTCAATAGCACCTTCAGAAACACTTATTTCTCCCGCTGTACATAAACCTAAACTTCTGCAGTCAGCGCAGCGCTTTCTTTCCGGTGCCCAAGATCTCCCATGAACACGTCTGTCATCCGGCTGCAGGAAATTTGCTCCTGGTGTTTCTTATCCATCAGGACCTGAATCGGATAAATGAGCAGCTGGGAAAGGCCGAGCGGGAAGCTTCCTCATTTATGAGGTGCGTGGTTTACACTGCCCCCGATCAGCGCAGGGATCAGCGCAGGGATCAGCGCAGGGATCAGCTCCTATTCAACCAGATGCAGACAGAACGTCAGCATGTTATTCATGAGACTTGGCAGAGAACGGTGAAATACTTCTGTTATTTGTCATTCACGTCGCCCCGTCTGCCTGCTGCGGGCAGATCACAGATGAGGGGCATCGGAGGGATTGTACAGGATTAGGAAAACATGGCTGCGGCTTTCAGAAACACATCTGTCTGCAGGTAGTGTCTGGTATTGCACCTTATGGGGTTGAGCTGTAATACCACACACAACCTATGGGCAGGGGTGGCGCTGTTTTTTGGAAGAAATCAGTCATATTCTTCATGAAGTCACAAATGAATTGCAGTAAAATTGTAATTATGTTACAACTTTGATGGTTTCCTAAAAATATAATAATTTGCATGTGACTATTAGGAAATATTCAGCTTGAAGTTCCACCATGATTGACACTGCAGGGATTTATGCCCTTATGAAAGTCGCCGTCGTCACAGCTGTAAAAGTGAGATACGGCCGGTGTGGCGAAGCGGGCTCCCGCTACGTGGCGGGTCTGGCGGGGCGCGCTCCCGTTACACGGCCCGTCTCGCGGGGCGTTTCCCTAGGTTAATACCTATGAAGTGACACTAATTGGGCATCTGAGGTTTTCCAGCACATGTGGGGAGTTGGTGGCACCAGTCTGGTCTGAGCCCACAGAAGACAGATGTGCCAGGACACGCAGAGCATAGCAGCCATGACAGCGACATGTACCATGCCCCGCACCGATCTGGCAGGGTCCTAGGTGGGCGAGTGCACGGGGAACATTCATTATCCTGCCGGTGGTCTCAGTGTTACGACGACCCCTGTATAAATAATGCAATGTGGCTTTGCCTGTTAGCTATTGCTCCATGTTATCAGCCATCAGGTAATTAACAAGAGCGGTCTCCCGTCATCGGCATGGTCACATCATGGACAGGCTCCACTGCAGGCCAGGCAGATGCAATGTATTGTTCCCAGTTATCAGCCATATGTGGCTGATGTCAGGTGTACGGTTACTGGCCCTTTAAATGCCCGGTCCATGAAAATCGTTGAATCATTTATCCTTATTCCATCAGTGTCGGACACTCGGATTATATTTTATCTTTTCTGTTAAAATCCCCCCAAAAATAATAAAAATGTTGGCACAGAAAAGATTGGAATATGAGAACCAGATGTGCGACGTCACTGATACCGGGGCCGATAATCGGAAAAGTCGCCAGTCCGGCATCTGTAACATGGCATGACCACACGAGCAGCGACGTCTCCGCTCTTCTGTCCTGAGGCCGTGAGTGAAGAGACGTAAGATGTAAAGCACTAGGTGTCAAGATCTGCTCTAGTCACAGCCAAAGCTGCACTCACAATCCCGTGTCCGGAGGCATTCAGCCCACTAAGACTCCGTGATCATAAAACAAAAGATTCTCCTTATGTATTATTGGTTTTCAAAATCTACGCTTGCTTTCAACGGGTCACATCTTTACTGCACAGTTTTTCAATTAGGCATCAGAGTTACAGGACTAAAAACTTTCTGGGGTCCGGTCATCTTGCTGTGAGCCCCTCGTACACCAAAATCAACCCTCATTGGGTCATAAATGTGAATTGCTCTGAAGTTACTCCTTTCTTTCACCTTCTACCATTGCGTAGGTCAGTCCTTACTGCACTTCAAGCATTCTATTCAAGAACCAGGGGGCTCTGGATGAGCAGTTTTGTCTGCTCTGTATGGACGTAGCTCTTAAGGGCACAGATTCGAATTATCGCCCATTGGTTCAAAACAAAAGAGCTGATACCAGAGAGCAGCAGCGGAACAAAAGTCACAACAAATTGAAACCTTTATTGCAAGGAAGTAAAACAGACGCCCGTAAAGTCAGACTTTATACACATCGTATAAAAAGAGTCGCCGGCAGCAGCTGCGCCCGCACGCTGGGTACCAGAGCCGCCAGCCTGTGCCAATGTATCGCTACATTGTAACCAGAAACACGTTACAGGCCAGAAAGAAAACTCATTACTATTCCTGCAAGGAATATAGGAATTATTCATCGCTGCATCCACCTGCGATCACATCATCCACAGGAAAATTATAAATAGTTTTTAAAGGGGGGGAAAAAAAAAAATAGAAAAATAACCTGAGCGGCGCATTTTGAGAGCTGAGGGTCAGCGGCATTCCACTATCGCAGTGTGGACGGCGCGTCAGATCTGCAGCAGCAGAACCGCGGGTTCATTTGCGGAAGCGCTTGAAGAGCGGGTGCACGTGTTTGTTGCCGGCGCCCTTGTTCCTGGGAGCCTGATATTCCATGTACACCGTGTCGTCTGCCCCAGACATGGAGCTCATGGTGCCGACGCGCCGCGCGACCTGCGGAGGGGAGCACAGAACGAAGGACAATCAGGGAATGTATCACTTGTGTCTGGTTTTTGGCGCATTTTGCAACATTTATTAACCCCTTACTGCTGCAGTCTAATTTACTTTTTTTCCCTTCACTTCTTTCAAGAGCCATCACTGTCCCAAAAGGAGGACGTCGTATGAGGGCTTGGGTTTGTTTTGCAAGAGAAGTTGTTTTGAATGACAATTTCCTTTACTAACAATATACTAAAAACAGCAGGGGGAAAAAAAAAAAAAAAGAAAAAAACCTCAAGTAATAAAATGGGTAAAAAAAAAAAAATAATAAAAATTTGCCATTGATTTTTATGCTCTGTTTTTACAACACTGACGAGATTCATCAGCTATGTGTGTTTCCAGAGATGGCAAACTTGTAGAATGTAGAATGTAGAGTGTAATATATATATATATATATATATATATATATATATATATATATATATATATATATATATATATATATATATTTATTTTTTTTTAAAAGAAAAGCATTATAATAAAAAAAATTAAATTACCGTAAATATTACATTTGTCAACATTTTCACAGACTCCTAACCAAATGTTTTTTTCCTTTATCTTTAAAAGGAGATTTTTTTTTTTACTTTATATTTTCGTCTCGTTTAGGGACTTGAACCCAAGATATTGCAGTGTATAGTGAAAAGTGACGTTCTCAGTTAAAGCTCGGCCACAGGAGACCCAAAAAAAAAAAAAAAAAAAAAACACAAACCAACAAGCCCCACATTCTTCAAAAATTCCCCAGCGCATCATGCAATGTGACGAGTGCCGGTCTATCAGATATTGTGGATTATCAGCCTTCATGATGGGCGACCAATGGTAAGACATCCTCTGGTATTATATTCTGGAAACGAGCACCAGATTATCAGACGCTCCAGATTACTGGACGCTCCAGATTTCCCATTGGCTGGAGTGAGGATTTTTTCACCATCTCAGTCTGGGGGTGGACAGGGCGTTACTGTGGAGTTCCCCTTTAAGACACCGATGTCCACTCATGAAGAGGAGGTTACAAGGCGACGCTCTCGTACTTACGTGGGTGGAAGATTTGGATCCAAACTCTCCGGCCACCACTTCCTCTTCGGCGTCGAGGTCGGAGGCGGCCAACACTTTCTGGAGGAGAAGCTGCTGGTCATTCTTGGTGGAGAAGCTCAGGTCCTCCTCCTCCATGCCGGCCAGCTTTGTGATCACCTGGTCGAAAGGGGACAAGAAAATTAATTGGTCGTCACAGTTATGTAAATGAGCAGCAAGGTCGCTATGAATACTTTATCTCATGGCCCCTCCTCCCTGCAGATGCCACGCCCTCAGGAAGAGCAGTAAACCTGCAGTAGTTACTTTATTTGGCCCCCTTGTCCCCCCATTACCTGGCAGTGATGGAGTTCTGCTTCTATCGCCCCCTCCCTGCTTATCCCCCTGTCTGGATGACCCCTTTAAATACATATAAAAGAGTAGTGGTTGTATCTTCCGTACAGCAGACTGCCTCTCAGTGCTGCACAGACTTGTCGTAGATCTCAGGACCCCTCCTGCCCTTACCTTAAAGCTGTAGCCCTGATCCACCAGGAACCTCTGCCTCTTGGTGGAATAGGCCATTTCCTGAGTGTCCTGCGACACCAGAGAATAGAAGAAGGCGTTGTATTCCTCAGCCACCATTCCTGGAAAAAAAGAAAACACATGACACGTATAGGTATAAGAGGGGTGTACGCCCTGGTAAAGGGGGTGTCCAGCTAGGCGCCCTGGGTCAGGAAATCTGCAGAACAGTGAATATATCATCTGTATGAACACAGGGGAAAAACATAGAATGTGTAAAGCAAAGGGTTAAAAAAAAAACCCCACCCATATGGACCTGTTATTTCACAGTTGAGCGTTTGTTACAATGTATACAGCCAGTGTATGTTGAGCCCAATTCATCAGAAGAACCAAGTCCTTGATAGTTTGCTACAATGTATCAGTGCAGGTACCGTGGATTGTCCGGACAGGATACAATTGTAACAAGCTGTTCAGGATTCACCCTCTGAAGACGATGTTTCCATTCAGTAAAAGCAGCAGAGATGGTGACAAACCTGTGGGATTGGAGACATCATTCTTTTGGTTATCTTACGTTTGCGGAACATTTATTCCGGCTTTTGTAGGTTTTTTCAGCCCCCACATCCTTTAGCTTTAAGGCTATGTGCACACGATGCGGATTTTGCTGTGGATCCGCAGCGGTTTCCCATGCGTTTACAGTACAATGTAAACCTATGGGAAACGAAATTCGCAGTGCACATACTGTGGAAAAAAAACGTGCGTAAACGTAGCGGATTACATTCCGCAGCATGTCAATTCTTTGTGCGGATTCCGCAGCGGTTTTACACCTGCTCCATTATAGAAAACCGCAGGTGTAATTCCGCAGCGGAATCCGCAATAGAAACCGCAATAAATCCGCAGGAAAAATCTGCAGCCCTCACAGATACGTGTGCACGTACCCTTACCGATGTGATTGCGGTTTTCATTATCCGGAGATTTTCGGCTAAATCATTTGAAGATTTTAAAAATTAAGGGCGAATCTATTGGGCGGTGAGAGGACACGTCTCCTCCTACTGAGTAGAAAATGTGACTTTAACCCCTTCATGACCCAGCCTATTTTGACCTTAAAGACCTTGCCGTTTTTTGCAATTCTGACCAGTGTCCCTTTATGAGGTAATAACTCAGGAACGCTTCAACGGATCCTAGCGGTTCTGAGATTGTTTTTTCGTGACATATTGGGCTTCATGTTAGTGGTAAATTTAGGTCAATAAATTCTGCGTTTATTTGTGATAAAAACGTAAATTTGGCGAAAATTTTGAAAATTTCGCAATTTTCACATTTTGAATTTTTATTCTGTTAAACCAGAGAGATATGTGACACAAAATAGTTAATAAATAACATTTCCCACATGTTTACTTTACATCAGCACAATTTTGGAAACAAAATTTTTTTTTGTTAGGAAGTTATAAGGGTTAAAATTTGACCAGCGATTTGTCATTTTTACAACGAAATTTACAAAACCATTTTTTTTAGGGACCACCTCACATTTGAAGTCAGTTTGAGGGGTCTATATGGCTGAAAATACCCAAAAGTGACACCATTCTAAAAACTGCACCCCTCAAGGTACTCAAAACCACATTCAAGAAGTTTATTAACCCTTCAGGTGCTTCACAGCAGCAGAAGCAACAAGGAAGGAAAAAATGAACATTTAACTTTTTAGTCACAAAAATTATCCTTTAGCAACAATTTTTTTATTTTCCCAATGGTAAAAGGAGAAACTGAACCACGAAAGTTGTTGTCCAATTTGTCCTGAGTACGCTGATACCTCATATGTGGGGGTAAACCACTGTTTGGGCGCACGGCAGGGCTTGGAAGGGAAGGAGCGCCATTTGACTTTTTGAATCAAAAATTGGCTCCACTCTTTAGCGGACACCATGTCACGTTTGGAGAGCCCCCGTGTACCTAAAAATTGGAGCTCCCCCACAAGTGACCCCATTTTGGAAACTAGACGCCCCAAGGAACTTATCTAGATGCATAGTGAGCACTTTGAACCCCCAGGTGCTTCACAAATTGATCCGTAAAAATGAAAAAAGTACTTTTTTTTTCACAAAAAAATTCTTTTAGCCTCAATTTTTTCATTTTCACATGGACAACAGGATAAAATGGATCCTAAAATGTGTTGGGAAATTTCTCCTGAGTACACCAATACCTCACATGTGGGGGTAAACCACTGTTTGGGCACATGGTAAGGCTCGGAAGGGAAGGAGCGCCATTTGACTTTTTGAATGAAAAATTATTTCCATCGTTAGCGGACACCATGTCGCGTTTAGATAGCTCCTGTGTGCCTAAACATTGGCGCTCCCCCACAAGTGACCCCATTTTGGAAACTAAACCCCCCAAGGAACTTATTTAGATGCCTAGTGAGCACTTTAAACCCTCAGATGCTTCACAAATTGATCTGTAAAAATGAAAAAGTACTTTTTTTTCACAAAAAAATTCTTTTCGCCTCAATTTTTTCATTTTCACATGGGCAGTAGGATAAAATGGATCATAAAATTTGTTGGGCAATTTCTCCCGAGTACGCCGATACCTCATATGTGGGGGTAAACCACTGTTTGGGCACTCGGCAGGGCTCGGAAGGGAAGGCGCGCCATTTGACTTTTTGAATGGAAAATTAGCTCCAATTGTTAGCGGACACCATGTCGCGTTTGGAGAGCCCCTGTGTGCCTAAACATTGGAGCTCCCCCACAAGTGACCCCATTTTGGAAACTAGACCCCCCAAGGAACTTATCTAGATGCACATTGAGCACTTTAAACCCCCAGGTGCTTCACAGAAGTTTATAACGCAGAGCCATGAAAATAAAAAATAATTTTTCCTTCCTCAAAAATGATTTTTTTAGCCTGGAATTTCCTATTTTGCCAAGGATAATAGGAGAAATTGGACCCCAAATATTGTTGTCCAGTTTGTCCTGAGTACGCTGATACCCCATATGTGGGGGTAAACCACTGTTTGGGCGCACGGCAGGGCTCGGAAGGGAAGGCACGCCATTTGGCTTTTTAAATGGAAAATTAGCTCCAATCATTAGCGGACACCATGTCACGTTTGGAGAGCCCCTGTGTGCCTAAACATTGGAGATCCCCCAGAAATGACCCAATTTTGGAAACTAGACCCCCAAAGGAACTAATCTAGATGTGTGGTGAGGACTTTGAACCCCCAAGTGCTTCACAGAAGTTTATAACGCAGAGCCATGAAAAAAAAAAAAAAAATTATTTTCTCAAAAATGATCTTTTAGCCTGCAATTTTTTATTTTCCCAAGGGTAACAGGAGAAATTTTACCCCAAAAGTTGTTGTCCAGTTTCTCCTGAGTACGCTGATACCCCATATGTGGGGGTAAATCACTGTTTGGGCACATGCCGGGGCTCGGAAGTGAAGTAGTGACGCTTTGAAATGCAGACTTTGATGGAATGCTCTGTGGGCGTCACGTTGCGTTTGCAGAGCCCCTGATGTGGCTTAACAGTAGAAACCCCCCACAAGTGACCCCATTTTGGAACTAGACCCCCAAAGGAACTTATCTAGATGTGTGGTGAGCACTTTGAACCCCCAAGTGCTTCATAGAAGTTTATAATGCAGAGCCGTGAAAATAATAAATACGTTTTCTTTCCTCAAAAATAATTATTTAGCCCAGAATTTTTTATTTTCCCAAGGGTAACAGGAGAAATTGGACCCCAATAGTTGTTGTCCAGTTTCTCCTGAGTACGCTGATACCCCATGTGTGGGGGTAAACCACTGTTTGGGCACACGTCGGGGCTCAGAAGGGAAGTAGTGACTTTTGAAATGCAGACTTTGATGGAATGGTCTGCGGGCGTCACATTGCGTTTGCAGAGCCCCTGGTGTGCCTAAACAGTAGAAACCCCCCACAAGTGACCCCATTTTAGAAACTAGACCCCCCAAGGAACTTATCTAGATATGTGGTGAGCACTTTGAACCCCCAAGTGCTTCACAGACGTTTACAACGCAGAGCCGTGAAAATAAAAAATCATTTTTCTTTCCTCAAAAATGATGTTTTAGCAAGCATTTTTTTAGATTCACAAGGGTAACAGGAGAAATTGGACCCCAGTAATTGTTGCGCAGTTTATCCTGAGTACACTGATACCCCATATGTGGGGGTAAACCACTGTTTGGGCACACTTCAGGGCTCGGAAGTGAGGGAGCACCATTTGACTTTTTGAATACGAGATTGGCTGGAATCAATGGTGGCGCCATGTTGCGTTTGGAGACCCCTGATGTGCCTAAACAGTGGTAACCCCTCAATTCTACCTCCAACACTAACCCCCCCACACCCCTAACCCTAATCCCAACTGTAGCCATAACCCTAATCACAACCCTAACCACAACCCTAATTCCAACCCTAACCCTAAGGCTATGTGCCCACGTTGCGGATTCGTGTGAGATATTTCCGCACCATTTTTGAAAAATCCGCGGGTAAAAGGCACTGCGTTTTACCTGCGGATTTTCCGCGGATTTCCAGTGTTTTTTGTGCGGATTTCACCTGCGGATTCCTATTGAGGAACAGGTGTAAAAAGCCGCGGAATCCGCACAAAGAATTGACATGCTGCGGAAAATACAACGCAGCGTTTCCGCGCGGTATTTTCTGCACCATGGGCACAGCGGATTTAGTTTTTCATATGTTTACATGGTACTGTAAACCTGATGGAACACTGCTGCGAATCCGCAGCGGCCAATCCGCAGCCAAATCCGCACCGTGTGAACATACCTTTAGAATTAGGCTATGTGCACACGCTGCGGAAAACGCTGCAGATCCGCAGCAGTTTCCCATGAGTTTACAGTTCAATGTAAACCTACGGGAAACAAAAAAAAATCGCTGTACACATGCTGCGGAAAAACTGCACGGAAACGCAGCGGTTTACATTCCGCAGCATGTCACTTCTTTGTGCGGATTCCGCAGCGGTTTTACAACTGCTCAAATAGAAAATCGCAATTGTAAAACCGCAGTGAAATGCGCAGAAAAAAACGCGGTAAATCCGCCATAAATCCGCAGCGGTTTAGCACTGCGGATTTATCAAATCCGCAGCGGAAAAATCCGCAGAGGACCAGAATACGTGTGCACATACCGAAACCCTAACCCTAGCCCTAACCCTAACCCTAACCCTACCCCTAACCCTAACCCTACCCCTAACCCTAGCCCTAACCCTACCCCTAACCCTACCCCTACCCCTAACCCTATTCTAACATTAGTGGAAAAAAAAAATTTTTCTTTATTTTTTTTATTGTCCCTACCTATGGGGGTGACAAAGGGGGGGGGTCATGTATTATTTTTTTTATTTTGATCACTGAGATATAATCTATCTCAGTGATCAAAATGCACTTTGGAACGAATCTGCCGGCCGGCAGATTCGGCGGGCGCACTGCGCATGCGCCCGCCATTTTGGAAGATGGCGGCGCCCAGGGAGAAGACGGACGGGACCCCGGCTGGATCGGTAAGTATGATGGGGTGGGGGGGGACCACGGGGGGGGGGGGGGGGATCGGAGCACGGGGGGGGGGGGGAATCGGAGCACGGGGGGGGGGGATCGGAGCGCGGCAGGCGTGGAGCGGAGCACGGGGGGCGTGGAACGGAGCACGGGGGGGCTGGAACGGAGCATGGGGGGTGGAACGGAGCACGGGGGGGTGGATTTGAGTGCAGGGGGGGGTGATTGGAGCACGGGGGGAGCGGACAAGAGCACGGGGGGGAGCGGAGCACTGGATGGAGGGGAGCCGGAGCAGTGTACCGGCCAGATCGGGGGGCTGGGGGGGCGATCGGTGGGGTGGGGTGGGGGCACACTAGCATTTCCAGCCATGGCCGATGCTATTGCAGCATCGGCCATGGCTGGATTGTAATATTTCACCCGTTATAATGGGTGAAATATTACAAATCGCTCTGATTGGCAGTTTCACTTTCAACAGCCAATCAGAGCGATCGTAGCCACGAGGGGGTGAAGCCACCCCCCCTGGGCTAAACTACCACTCCCCCTGTCCCTGCAGATCGGGTGAAATGGGAGTTAACCCTTTCACCCGATCTGCAGGGACGCGATCTTTCTGTGACACAGCATATGCGTCACAGGTCGGATTGGCACCGACTTTCATGACGCATACGCTGTGTCACAGGTCGGGAAGGGGTTAACACCAGTTTTTTTTTTGTTTTTTTTTTATTAATATTTTTATTACGTTTAAAAATGGAAAATAAATTAACAGCGACAACAATCAGAATCATAGAAATCGTGTAATAAGTGTCATCAATGTCCACTGAGGCCACATCAAGAGGAGACTGAAGATTAAAAGACAAAGGGAAAAAAAAATGGCGACCGCATCGTAGTCAGTAACAGGTACGAGCCGCAGCCGGGCTTATAAAGAGGCATAAATCAGAGGACGCAGGCAGAACGCCGGGCGAGGGAGGAGATGAAGGCGGCACGGGGGGGGGGGGGGCCGCAGGGAAAAGTCAGCCCCCCCACATGGTAAAGTCATAGAGTCAGAGGCCGTGAGAAACGTTCAAGCCTATTAGCTGCATTTAATAAGTGACGGAAACGCACGGTCCGGTCGTCTCACCTCGTTCCCCAACTGTGAGCCCAGCTGTGAGACCACGCCGATACGTGGGAATAATCCACCCATAGAGCGATCAAAACAGCAGTGCAAAGCGGAAACTATCAGGGTGCACAAACTTTACAGCAGAGTCATGTGATGGCCGCCAACAGCTCAACACTCAGCTCTCCAGGACTCCTGACCGGCGAACCTAATTATGTGCAGGAGCGACAGAAACAAGACGGCCAAACTAAGCAGTGTAAAATATGTACACAGTGACTGCACCAGCAGAATAGCGAGTGCAGCTCTGGGGTATAATACAGGAGGTAACTCAGGATCAGTAATGTAATGTATGTACACAGTGACTGCACCAGCAGAATAGTGAGTGCAGCTCTGGAGTATAATACAGGATGTAACTCAGGATCAGTAATGTAATGTATGTACACAGTGACTGCACCAGCAGAATAGTGAGTGCAGCTCTGGGGTATAATACGGGCTGTAACTCAGGAACAGTAATGTAATGTATGTACACAGTGACTGCACCAGCAGAATAGGGAGTGCAGCTCTGGGGCATAATACAGGATGTAATGTATGTACACAGTGACTGCACCAGCAGAATAGTGAGTGCAGCTCTGGGGTATAATACAGGATGTAACTCAGGATCAGTAATGTAATGTATGTACACAGTGACTGCACCAGCAGAATAGTGACTGCAGCTCTGGGGTATAATACAGGATGTTACTCAGGGTCAGTAATGTAATATATGTACACAGTGACTGCACCAGCAGAATAGTGAGTGCAGCTCTGGAGTATAATACAGGATGTAACTCAGGATCAGTAACGTATGTACACAGTGACTGCACCAGCAGAATAGTGAGTGCAGCTCTGGAGTATAATACAGGAGGTAACTCAGGATCAGTAATGTATGTACACCGTATCTCTGTAAATTTATACGGTTTGTCTCCTGTGTTGGTATAAGGTGGACATGCATTGATCGGCTGGGATGCAAATATTTGCCTCTGGGATAATTCTGTATATTTAATAAATCTGACTGATAGATATATTGGGAGGGTGTTGCCAATTCCTTGCTCCATAGTTATTTTCCTGTGGATCTTCCTGATTATTAGCCAATATGTGGACCTTGCGAGTCCCACGTGACGGAGCAGCGCTGATCTCCAGGATAGCATTATATGCACTGCAGGTATCTGCTGACAGAGCTTTACCTTTCTTTGCTCTCAGGACACGGCCCAGACGCTGCGCCTCCTGCCTGCGGGACCCTCCGTGTGAGGAGATCTGGATCAGAACATTGGCTTCAGGTAAATCAAAGGAAGTGTCACCAACCTGCCGAAAACAAAATGTACCGAGTGTTCAGCTAAAATACCCAAATATAGAAAAGGAATTGACAACAAATTCCCTCCGGTCATCGGTCAGTGACCCGTTACTCCGAGCAGCCTAGAGTTTAGTTTTATGTATTTTTTGTATCGCTTGCAGTCATTGACTAGAACCTGGAAACCTGTCATTAATATCCGGGCTTTGCTTGTTACTGAGTAGCGGGGAGTATTCTCAGTAGGGTGCTGCAATGTGAATCATGAAACATATGACCGACCCTTAGACCTCCTGAGAGTCCTGCTCATAAATGAAAGCCAACACCGTAACCAGCTTTTCAGATTTTCTTTCCCTTGATCCAGCAAGCAGAGATCTTGAGAATGGTGACAAATGTCAATGAAGGCGATTGGAAAGCAGCAGATATTTGATTTGCCTTCTTACCTTTGATATAAAGATGGTATTGATTTTTGGATTGTGCTTAAAGTTTTGCAGAATTTGCATCCGTTCCCCCTGGGAGGTCGGGCCGTAGATGTAAGGTCTGGGGAAAAATAAAGAAAGTTAGTTTTACGGCGGCCTTAAATCAATGTTTCACCATAGGATCCTGAATGACAGTATTCACATCCAGAGCTGCACTGATAAAGCATGAAGCTATAGAGCAGATCAGATGAAGCTCAGTGTCTGCAGATCCTGTGCACAGGTTTAGACCCGACCTAAGCAGGAACTTACGGCCTCGTCTGTAGGTAACAAGACTCCAATACATGTAAATAGAAAAAGCTTTGAAAACTATTTTGACAGTAAGAGGCCGAGCACGTATAAGGGGTCGCACCCCAGAACGGAGGGATAGGTGACATAACGCTCCGAGGTCATTCCTTGCCCACTCACACGGAACAGTGAACACGTCTAATGACATTCCTCCAGCAGCGCTGCCGCTAATCTCCTTTCGGGCCAATTTGAGAAAGATTAAAGGATCCTTCCCAGAAATTAAAAACAAAACAAAAAAACACAGACTTGTCTGGATTGAGGATCAGCATTCAGTGTCGTATAATAATAACGCACAACGTTGGGTCACGCCAGTGCAAAGCAGAAGAAAGGAAGAGTTGCACATCTGCGGTCGCAACGCAGGACAATTGCCGCCCCGTCAGGTCGCTTGTAACCACTTGTCAGAAACTGATACATTTGTAGACTTAACTGGAAACAATGTATCACTGAGGGGACAGACAAGTAATGACCAGATGGTTTGAAAACGTTTGATACTCTCCAGTGGGGTGTATGTCGCCGCCGGGTAGGAGATGGACCATTTACAGGATCACCGTTATTTTACGAGCACTGATGTCACCCTGTAGCCTTATTACAACTAACGATTGTGAAAAATATAAACGATGGATTTTTAATTACAAACTGCAAGCGACGAGTCCCGAACAGAGTCCCGTACAGAGCCCCGTACAGAGCCCCGTACAGAGCCCCGTACAGAGCCCCGTACAGAGCCCCGTACAGAGTCCCATATCGGGTCCCATATCTGACCCGTTTTTTTGTTTTTACATTCTATTTTCAGGGTTATATGGAGACTTTTGGGCCCCAGAATGTGTCTGACGGCTGCTGCAGTGAAGTCGCACGACTTTCTGGTACGATCTGGCCGGGAGTCGCATGTTGGTCACAATTTGCAAACACAAGATACTTCCATTGGTCTCCCTGCTGCAAAAGTCATTCATGATCGCTGACTACAGCGGGACTTCAGACGTGTCGAATTTGTATCACATCACATGTAACAGAACAGCCACATTTACACTTGGCCTGTTACAATGCAACCTTATCATCTGGGCACTGAAAAACATTGCTGCTTTCTTTAAGAAACACCCCCACATCGGACCTCAGGTTGTGTCTGGTATTGCAGCTCAGCTGCTTTCAACTGAATAAGGCTAAATTTCAAAAGCACTAATAATCTGTTAACAGGTGTGGTGGTGTACTCACAGCAACACTGCTCAGTACTACTGAGTAATGTCCTTTATGCTGCCTCTCTGTAATGTGTGTTTTAGATCATCTAGCGTTGTATTCACAGCTACACTGCTCAGTACTAATGTAAACGTTCTTGCTGCTGCTTTTATTAAGAGCTGGATTCACAGCTACACTGTTCAATAATGCTGCTGCAACGTTTGATCATGTGCTACATACAGACATGGATTCCTGCTTTCTCGTCTGTGTGCTGTGTATGGGAGACATAGCAGTTCATCTACCCCTACAGAGACAACTGAATATTAGAGATGGAGCGGAGGGAAAAACTGGTGCAAAAAGCAAAATACAAGTAAATATAAAAGGCCAGAAATCGTTCTTTCTTAATGTACATACACGAGCAGTCGGCCGTTTTGACAGGTTCACATATTTTTTTTGCATTATTTTCTTTGTTCTCACTACCAAAGCAGAAATCTTTGCACCGCTGGAAGTTTGAAGTCAAACGCCCCAGTAACTGACCCTCTGCTAAAAAAAAAAAGTTTAAAAAAAATCCCATGAGCTTGCGGGGAGCTGGCGGCTCATTGTCATGCAGGGCCACTTACTTGTTGAGCCTGATGGCGTACTCCTTCAGCGCAAACACATTGTCTGCGAACACAATGATCTTGTCATTCCGCCGCTCATGGAACTTAATCAGGAACTGGCAGGCTCGGAATTTATTTGGGTTCATGGTGTATAACAGAATCCGCTTCTTTGTCTTGATGGCGACGTATTCTCTGTAAAACTCGGGGGACATGGGGCACCAGACCTGAGGGAGAAAGGAAGGAGAGGCGGAAGCAGGCGGCCACCATGGAGGCCTAGGCCGTATTCTGTACACACAGCTCGTTTGTCTGGTGAGAGGAAGAAGCTGAATAGACCCCAAAGGTAAAAGCCCCAATACGAGCCGCGGGGTACAAGAGCGGCTCACCACGGCAACAGCCTCCTCCGACCGCCGGGAAGAAAAGACGACGTCTTAATCAGCTCCGAGGCTTTCATGGAATTAGCTGAAGAAAAAAGCAACAACGAAAGCGGAACGAGGAAAAAAGTGACAAACAGAAGAGAGTGTGCAGGAGGGGCGAGGAAAAAGTTATGGGGGGCGAAGACATTTAGGCAGTCAGGAAACGCGTCATACTATGACGAGCTGTGAGAAAGGATATTGCAGTGCAGGTATGACGGAGATTCGGGAGCCGGGACCGCGCCATCCGCAGCCGGAACCAACTTACAGGATCGGAGTAAACTCTGATCTCGGCCACTTAATCCGTCCTACATAAAGGTGGACACCTAGCAGTGTCATAGTGCTCGCAAAAACCTGGCCCCAATCTGGAAAATACCCAGAAGGCTCAAACTGGACAGTGTCTTTAAGGGGGTTAACAAGGCATAAAAGCTCCATAAAATACCACTATAACGCAAGATTTAACTCTTGCATGGACGTCGGCCATTATAACAAGGCTCCACCCCAGCAGACGACGCCTGGCAAGACCCTGCATTGCCCGAGACAGAATAGTAAGACTACACTAACAGCTCGGATAACGATCACTACCACAACACCGACCTATGGGGCACGCCCAGAAATGCCCCAACAGTGCCCTCTCCACTGTGCATAAGAAGGTGACAATGGCGCCGTGCAGACATTGCGGGGCACTCGGTCCTGAAGAAGGCAGGTCCATGATGAATAGGGATGAGTAGCCCCCAACATAACCCACCTGCCCCCTTACCTCCGCGCACTGCACCTTTGCGATGTAGCCGTTGTTCTGCAGCTCCATCCAGTTGGCTTCGTACAACTTTGGGCCAATCAGAAAATTCAGGTCGACTATTTTGTCGTCCTCTCGGACCAGAGTGGCAGTGAGCCCGAGCTTACAGTGAGCCTGGACGATGGTCAGGACGCGGCGGAACATCTTTGCTGCAAGAAATAAAAAGCAGATGCAAATCAACGTAAAGAAGCAGAAGGTTATAGAAGTCTAATCATAAAGACGAGAGAAAGTGCAGCATTGGATGTAACTGGAGTAAAAAACAAACTTTGCTCCTGTGTACCTGGAATGGTATGCACCTCGTCCAGTATCATCAGACCCCACTCCTGACTTTTCAGCCACTCCATCACCCGCTCTGCTTCCCATGACCTCTTGGTTGTGTGCCCCAGCATGGAGTACGTGCTTATGGCGATGGAGCACCCGATGGGCTTGTCCTTGGCGTCGGAGGTGAAGCGACAGATCTGGCTGTCGTCAATGGTCGACCACATCTTAAACTGCGCTTTCCACTGCTCCACTGACACGGCAGAATTACCCAGCACCAGGCACCTTTTCCGCACGGTGCAGGCGGCGGTGACACCAACCAGAGACTTCCCGGCACCTGCAGATAAACGCTCTCATCAAGAACATCAGGTCCAGCTGCAGCACAGATAAACAGGACGAAGAAGAGTCCTGAAACTTTCTATTACACTTGTATTCAGGTATCAAGATCTCTGCTTCGTGTCATTGAATGAAACCATTCCCGTTTACATCAGCACAACAAACTCATCCTGACCCAACATGATACTGCTGAGAGTTTGTTACAATTGCATCCATGTCGTCTAAACATCTCAAACTAGAAGACCTTACCTGCACTAACACATTGTAACAAACTATCAGTGCATAGGATACATAAGATACAATTGTAACAAATCCTCTATTGACAGTAGAACACATTTTGATTGATTTGATACATTGTTGCCACCAAGATCTTAAACAGATCCTGAGGCATTGGGTTAATAAAAGCCTAAACAATTGCATAAATATTGAGCCCCCATGTGGAATAGGCAGCTGGAGAGGAGGGAGCGGCTCTCTGCGACCCTGGATATTGCACTGACCACCTGTGATCCATTGCCATCTGTCCTGCTGAAAACTGCTGGTATATTGCGCCCTCTGCTGGCAGCTCCCCTCCACTGCCGCAATTACTGAAAATGCCCCCTCTGCTGGCAGTTCCAGCTTGCTGCGTCCACCCCTCACCGACCATTGTCAATGGGGTAGAGGGAAATTCTGAGAACTGAAAGTTGGATAATGCACTGACCTGCACTGATCCTGAGCACTGGGTGCAAAGACCATAGGGCAATGTCCGAGCAAGTGCAGGCGTGCGCTCTGCGCCATTCATAGGACAGGGAATAACTTCCAGTTCTCAGAATTTTCAGCGTACGGGTACCACCACATAGGAAACCACTGAAGGCTGAACCGACAAAGACCCTCACCGCAGGGGAGCACAATCACCCCGGAGCGGGCACGGCCGTTGCCGAACATCTTGCGCAGGCTCCTCTCTTGGTAGGGGCGCAGGACAGCGGTGGGCTTCAGGTCAATGTTGATGTCCGGGTTCATGGTGTCATTCCTGAAGTCGTACTCTGCCAGGAGCGGGTACTCCAGGTGGATGCACCGCTTCTGGAGATCCTCAATCAATTCCTGAAAAGGACACCATGGCAGCCATTACTAGTGAGGAAGACGGGAGGCCGGGGAAGACGGGAGGCCGGAGAAGACGGGAGGCCGGAGAAGACGGGAGGCCGGAGAAGACGGGAGGCCGGAGAAGACGGGAGGCCGGAGAAGACCTAGATTTACTTTGCAGCAACTTTGACAATACTTGTGCTTTTTGCTGCCGATGTGGGACCATTATGACCACATCTATCGTCAGGCTAGAGAGGAAAGCAAATCAGAAGTGTAGAAGCGACTCACATCGCTCTGTCTTACAGTCAGCAAGCTGGTGGACCGATGCCTACGACAGCGAGAAACAAATACGAGCGGTTTTACCTGTTTAACCTCGAATGATACCGTCTGTGTCTCTTCCTCCTCCTCTTCTTCTTTGTCCATCTGTTCGTAGAACTCAAACAGGTCGGCCGGGACGTCGGTCTTATTCTGAGCCCCCGGGACCTGGGAAGTGGAGGGGTCCCCGGCCGGATCTGTCGTCTTGGAGATCTGGGAATAAATGCGTCTTAAGAAGAAGTCTCATCTCCGGTCGGCCGCAGAACATACTGCAGTCAGCATCTAAACGTGCACCAATGTGAATGAGCTGCGCTGCAGTGTAAAGCATGGGGGAGCAAGTCTGAGAATACATGAGGTGGAGGGCGAGGACTTCACCTTTCCATATGTGCAGGGACAGTACGTCCGGATGAGGGGCACGTGCTGATTTTGCCTCTTTCCTATTTCTTCTAGAAGTTTCATGAAGTTTCTTTAGTGGCATTTCGTACAGGATAAACGACAATGATCGTTCCTGGCAGACGGGTTCACAGTATAACTCTGCTAGCAGTCAGTGAATGGACTTACCGCGGATTTGCTAGTAAAGGTCTCGGTGATCAGCTCCGTCTCTTCTCCCTCCTCATTCCTCAGTCTGCAGCCGCGGACAACTCTGTCTTTAAGGAGATCCTGGATGACGTCTGGGTGAGCGCTCTCCACGAAGTATCTGCAGGTCATGTGATCATATTTAGGCCACGTGGAAACGCTGCATGTTCTTCCCGGACGTCCCCCCCTCAAATTACACGATAGCAATCTGCTGCATTTATTGTGGTTGTGGTTTTTGCAATGAGTTTTTGATGCAAATTTTGCCGGTCTTAATGCTTTTTTAGAGCAGAAATACAAATGTTTTTAATGCATTTTTTATGTCTCTACAACTATGTTCCACGAAGCACAAATAATGTGTTTTCTGGGGGCGGAATATTCACTGTTTTTACAGTTCAAGCACAGTGTATGCGACTTCATGAAAACTCCTGCCCACCGGTCAAAGAAATGAGAAATTTTCATTTTTTTGTCTCCATAGTTTTATATAAGGAGCCCGAGAAAAAACATTTGTAAATCTGCAATCGCGTATAAATGTAGAATCGTATCATCCACAAAAAACTGTATGAAAAATGCTGACGAAACCTGTAATCGATTGTGTAACACAATGACGTCTGAACTAAACTGCAGCGAAAATGCAAAGAGCAAAGTCGCATATTTTAGTGCGAACAAGAGCGCAAAATGTGCTGGGAAAATACGAGAAAACATGCAGTCTCCACACTTGGGAAGGAGTAAGGGACTACAGTTAATTTAAATTACAAAAAAAACAACTTCAAAGTGAGGTTCTGCAGCATCTTTAAAACCACAGCGGTCAGGAGAGTTCATGGAATCACATGGCTTAACAGCAGCTCAGGATACGTTCACACAACGCGTTTTTGCTGCATTTTTTCTCTGTAGGAAAAACTCAATCACAAGGAAATAGAAGCAGCTAACCTGTATTAAAATATGTATTTCTGATGCTTTTTTGGCAGCACAGTTTAATTGGTCTGTGACAAAAAGAGTTGTAAGGTTATGTTCACACGTGGCGTTTTTGCAGAGACGTTGGTGCGGTTTTCTTTGTGGCAAAAAAAACGCTGCATTTTACAGAACCGGCAGAAAGAATGAGATTTTTTTTAAACCTGCAGCCGTCAATTCCTTCACCTTTTTCTCCCATTCAAATGAATGAAAAGAAAGCAAATAAAAATGCAACCAAAACATGTGTATAGAATGCAGAATGTTTTACTGCCACCACTACACTGTGGTTTTTGGTGTAGAAACAAAACACTGCAAAAATGCAATGTGTGGACATAACCTTAAAACGCTGAGCAAACAAATGCTGTGCTTAAAAAAAAAAATAATAAAGGAAAGGAGTGAGTGAAATTTTAGAAATCTCATTTATTTTGCGGCTACTGGAAAAGCATTAAGCTACTTACTGGTAGCGGCATTTTTCGGAGGCCCATGACAGCACTACGAGAGAGGGGATCCGCCCTTCAGGAACAGGAAACCTACAGATACAAAAGGGCGGTACCTCTCCCTATGCATCAGTTGTATTTCAGAGCCTGAGAGGACTACCGCGGTTAGTAGCACACAAATATACAATACATACAGTTTATGTACAAAAATAATCCATCATATTGAACTATATACCACACGTGAAATCTATCTATTTCATTATACATACTATAGGAAGTGCAACCCCCACGTGAATAGGGAGGGAACTAAGGGTGCTGTCATGGGCCTCCGAAAAATGCCGCTACCAGTAAGTAGCTTAATGCTTTATTCGGATTCCCATGACAGCACTACGAGAGAATTACAGAGATGTAAACTACCTTAGGGAGGGACTATAGCCTGCAGCACCCTTAACCCGAAGGTGAGATCAGAAGAGAACCCCAAGTCCAACCTATAGTGCTTGAAAAAGGTGGAAGGGGATGACCACGTAGCTGCCTTACATATCTGGTCGATCGACACTCCAGATCTTTCAGCCCAGGATGCAGCCATGGCGCGGGTGGAATGTGCCCTCAGATTCTGCGGAGCTGGACCTCCACCTGCAGTATAAGCCAGAGAGATAGCCTCCCTAATCCACTTCGCTAGCGTGTACTTTGAAACTCTAAGACCTTTCCTGGGACCTTGGAAGGATAGAAACAACGCATCCTCCCTCTTCCAAGCATCAGTGACTGATATATATTCTAATAGACATCTCCTAACATCTAATGTATGGAGTAACTCCTCTTTGGAATTAGAAGGATTAGGGAGAAATGACGGTAACACTATCTCCTGAGATCTGTGAAAATCTGAGGCCACTTTAGGTAAATAAGCTGGATCTGGTCTGAGGACTACTCTGTCCTGTAGAAACTCTGTATAAGGGGACAGCCTAGAAAGAGCCTGTATGTCTCCTACCCTACGAGCAGATGTAATTGCCACCAAAAATGCTGTTTTGAGGGATAGTAATTTAAGTGAGGCTGAATGTAAAGGCTCAAACGGTTCTTTAGTCAAGGCTGAGAGGACTAGGTTGAGATCCCAAGGCATTGACCTATTCCTGTGTATAGGTCTGGATCTACTAGCTGCTTTGATGAACCTTGATACCCAATAATTGCCCGCAATGTTACAAGAAAATAGGGCCCCTAGGGCTGAGACTTGTACTTTTAGCGTACTCGTGGATAGATTTAGCTCTAGCCCTCTCTGCAGGAATTCTAGAATCTGGTTGATTGGTATACCCTCTTCAATGTCAAATTTTGAAGAGGCCAAAAACTTCCTCCAAGTTCTAGCGTAGATCTTAGTTGTTATGAGTTTCCTACTCTTCATAAGGGTATCAATGAGATTTGGAGAAAAACCTCTGTTTTTTAACAGTGACCTCTCAAAGACCATGCCGTCAAATGGAGACCCTTCACTTGTGGATGGTTGATCGGACCTTGATGAAGTAGGTCCGGGATGTCCGGCAGTACCCAGGGGTCTTCCACAGACATGGTTCTGAGCCAGGAAAACCAAGCCCTTCGGGGCCAGAATGGAGCGATCAGTATGATTCTCGCTTGATCCTCCCTTATCTTTCTGACCACCAGAGGTATCAGGCTTAGCGGGGGGAACGCATAAGCCAACCGGAAATCCCATCTGATCAGGAAGGCATCCACTGCCAGCGGATATTCCCTGGGATTCAAGGAACAGAATTTTCTTGTTTTTCTGTTGTCCTTGTTGGCAAATAAGTCCACCTCTGGATGACCCCACCTGCGGACAATCTGGTTGAAGATTTTTGTGTTCAGAGACCATTCTCCTTGTCTTAAGGTGTTTCGACTCAGAAAGTCTGCTCTTATATTTTCCTTCCCTTTTATATGTACTGCGGATAAAGATAGAAAATGGTTTTCCGCTATCTGGAGCAGGCGGTCCGCTATTTCCATCAGGGACTCGGAGCGTGTTCCACCTTGGTGATTCACGTAGGCCACTGCCACCTGATTGTCGGAGAGGATTTTGACATGGTGACCCTGTAGATACACGAGGAGTTCCTTAATTGAGAATTCAATTGCCATCAACTCCTCCCGATTGGAAGAGGCTGACGTTTGGGGGTCCCATAGACCCTGAACTACAACGTCATCCATGTGTGCCCCCCACCCCGTGGGGCTGGCGTCCGTTGTGATTACCCGAGTCACCTGTGTCACCCAGGGAACTCCTGCTGACAGATTGTCTTCCTCTAGCCACCATCTAAGAGATGCAAGAACCAATGGACTCAATGTCATCTGACCCTGTAAGGAACCCTGTAAGGCTCTATCATAATGCAGTACGTCAAACTGTAAAGGCCTGGAGTGGAACTGAGCCCAACGGACGGCGGGAATACAGGAAGTTAGGGAACCTAACAAAGACATAGCCTGTCTAAGGGTCATGGATGGTTTATTAATTGCTTTTAACACCTGTTGTTGGATATGAAGTAATTTATCAGGTGGAAGACAGCATTGTTGGGACTCGGAATTTAACAGCAGCCCTAGGAATCTCTGGGTTTTTAGGGGTTGTAATCGGGATTTATCATAATTTATGATCCAGCCCAGATTCTCTAGCCTAGATATAGCCGTTTTAACCTGAGCAAGGCAATGGTCTACTGAGTTCCCAACTATCAGGAAATCATCCAGATAAGGGACAATGAGGATATCGGATTCACGTAAGTGCGCCATGACCTCCGCAACTATTTTAGTAAATACACGGGGAGATGCTGAGAAGCCGAAGGGAAGGGCTCTAAATTGAAAATGGCGAACAATACCTCCCATAGACACCGCCACACGTAGAAACCTCTGGAAGTTTCCGTGGATAGGAACATGATAGTATGCATCCTTTAAGTCCACAACTACCATGAAGCAGTGTTTAAACAACATCTTTATTGCAGAGCTGATTGACTCCATTTTAAAGGTAGTATTAACCAGGTATTCATTAAGGGATTTAAGGTTAATAATAGTCCTGAATGATTTGTCTGGTTTTTGAATCAGAAAAAGAGGAGAGTAGAATCCTCTTCCTCTCTCTGACTCCGGAACCTCAATCAGTACATTTTTAAGGCATAAAGTCATGACCTCTGACTCTAAGGCCGTCTGCTCAATAGTGGAGGAACGTAAGGGGGTTAGCATAAACTTATCCCGAGGCCAGTGAATAAATTCCAACTTTAGACCTTCCGATATAATACCTCGGACCCAGACACTATTTGTGATGTTAGTCCATGCGGAAGAGAAGGCTGACAATCTCCCTCCCACAGGGATCGCTAGTCATTGGTCTGGTTTCTTACGTTCTTTTGAGGAACGGCGGAACATGTAACCCGTACCTCTCCTGCGTCTATCCTCCCATCTAAAATTCTCTCTAGAGGGTGAGGATGCGCGCTTTCTTCCACGACCAAATCTCCTCCTGATGAATGGACGCCGGTAAGAAGCTGATGACAAATTAGGGAATTTCTTCTTATCATCCCCAGCCTTTTCGAGCAGCTCATCCAAGGTTGGTCCAAAGAGATATTCCCCTTTACATGGGATAGCGCATAACTTGGATCTTGACTGAATATCCCCCGACCAACACTTCAACCATAAGGCTCTACGAGCCGCGTTGGAGAGTCCTGCTGCTCTGGCCGCCATTCTGACCGAGTCCACCGACGCGTCTGACAGGAAAGCCGCAGCATCCTGAATCACTGGAAGCGCACTTAGAATAGAACTTCTGGAAGCGCCTTCCTTAAGCTGGGATTCCAATTGTTCCAGCCAGACCATTAGGGATCTGGCTGTACAAGTCGCAGCCACTGCTGGCCTCAGGGATCCGGCTGCCATCTCCCACGTACCTTTAAGGAAGATCTCCGCCTTCCTGTCAAGAGGGTCTTTAAGGGACCCCATGTCCTCAAAAGGTAATGCTGCTTTCTTAGATGCCTTTGCCACTGCAGCATCTAATTTAGGGGCCTTGTCCCAGGTATCCACAGCCGCATCCTCAAAGGGATACCTGCGTTTTAAAGCTGGTGGCAAAGAACCTTTCTTCTCCGGTTTTTTCCATTCCCGGAGAATCAGGTCTTGAATCTTATCATTCACCGGGAAGGATCTGCGTTTCTTGTGTTCCAAGCCGCTGAACATTAGCTCCTGACGGGAAAGCTGAGTCTTAGGCTCTTCCAGGCCCATCGTATTTCTGACCGACTTAACTAGTTTATCCACCCGGTCCAGAGGCAGACAGAATCGGCCAGATTCCTCTTCTGATGACGAGGAAGAGAGAATTGAGCCATAAGAACCTTCGTCCTTATCTTCCTCCGAAGAATCTGAGATCACCGAAGCCCTCTGTTTTGAACTTCCCGCCTGGGACAGAGACCGCAGGGATTCCTTAACTTCCATACAGATCATCTCCTTTAGACTAGCCGTAGAAGCAGATTCTTCCGCTACCTAGGGGAGGACAATAAGGGAGATCCATCTATCTAGCCTGATGTCACTCAACCCCTCCACTCCTGTAGACCTCACCGTCTGTTGTATACAGGAGGCGCACAATTTTTTAGGGTAAGAATCTGGTAAAGGGACTTCACACAGGGCACACTCCTTATGTTTCGACTTTGCACTTCTCTTCCCCTAGAATGACAAAGTATAAGGGGCCCGCGTCACTGAGTGAACATTCACGTAGATCACTTACCAGTGTACGCCAAAGAAAAAGGTACCGGAACACGAGGGGGCTCCTTGCCAGTCGAAGCTCTAGATCCTTGCCTGGACGAGCTTTTACGGCTGGACTGGTCACTTCTGATCTCCTTCCCTACGGCTTCCTGCCGCACTTTATCCAGAAGCTGAGGCTGCTGCTCACCATCATCTGCCATGATGAAGCTGTGGCCAAAAGCAGGGTTCTATCGCCAACACCTGCTTATATCCCCCTGTATTCCGGTCAGCAGGCCATCTGGCGTGCTCCCCATTGGCCCGATGATCAGGCTGCAGCTGGAGGTCAGCGGTGGTAATACAGAAAAAACCGGCGTCCGGACCATGGGCGCCGCCATTTTGGAATGACCGCGCATGCGCAGTCAACCCGTGAACCGGAAGCACCTACCGGCTCCACCCCCGGCGCCCCAGCGTTCCGGAAACGCTCAGTGAGCGATGCAGGACGCCGGGAATGGCCAGCAGTGCTCTGGACGGCGCTCCACTTCCGACGCCGCAACCACACCACCGCACCCCACCGCCGCCGCCCGACCCAGGGGGGGGGAAAGAACTCTTACCAACGCCGGCTTCTGGAGACAAGGAATCCTCCGGACCCTGCTCCCTGCTGCCAACGCCACTGACGTGCAATCCAGCCTGGACCACCGTGGCGTCTCCAGGACTTTCCGCACCGGTCGAGGTAGGAGACCCCCCCGCTACCAGATTCGACCGGCCGGCCTGGGCTCCTTACGAGATGAAATCTGTAGGATCCTGTCCCTCCAGGAACAGGAAACCAACTGATGCATAGGGAGAGGTACCGCCCTTTTGTATCTGTAGGTTTCCTGTTCCTGAAGGGCGGATCCCCTCTCTCGTAGTGCTGTCATGGGAATCCGAATAAAAGCTTCTTTTCCTGCCGCTAAAACAGATTGACAAAACGCTGTGTGAACAAGCCCCAGCACCAATGCCAGCCGCACAGCCCTGAATAAACACATGAGAGTGCAGTGCTGTGAATAGGTGGGGGTCTCGGCAGCGGACCCCTCTAGTCTTTGGTTAGGACTCTCTGTAGTAACTGCAGTGCACAGGAAATCATGGCGCAGCAGCACAGTGAACAGCAGCTACAGCTCCATGGTCGGGCTATGTGCACTCAGTAGGAGAGACGAGCAGCCCTACCGGGGTCTTGCACCTGCTCGGGGTCCACGCAGCGCACGGACCGGCACAAGCTGCAGCGTTAGATCATACCTTACCTGTTGTGCTTCAATACCAGCTTGACTTTCCCATAGCTGACAGTGCAGAGCTGCAGGTGAGAAACACAAGATTTCTATTAACTAGTGGGTCACTGCCATTTCTACCAAGTCCTTTCTTGTCTCGGAGACCCCGATAAAATGAAGGCACCAGTCACTAGAAACTCCTCCTGACTCCTTACACAAGTGCCGAGCTCAAAACAAAACCCATGCGACACTAACACTGCAGCCGTGTCACTGGCACGTAACCGCAGCGCATTTCAGCCTCTGGATGTACAGAAGAATGTATGGTCTAAAGCTACAGAACCTCATTATTATTGGGGTTTCATCTTTATAGAGCACAAGTAGCCTGGACAAATGCTCTTAATTATAGGGGTCCTCCAGTTTTCAGGGTGGTCTCCGAATGGTCCTTCTATAAGTCTGTGCTTACAGAGAATGAACAGTCGTCCACTGATCTCAGTGACCTCGCTAAGGGCAGAGCGTTCTATGGACCAGTATGGGGGAAGCATTTAACACGAGACCAGACCCCCGTCCCGAGCGCTCACCTTGATGAACTGCACGATTCCCTCGGGCACGCCGGTTTTGCTCAGCTTCTGTAGATACTCGATGATGTCTGAGGTCTGCAGCCCAACACTGACGGCAGCGTACAGGGAGTAGGCCGTGAGCTTGTACTCGTGGACGTGCACCGGACGGCAGACGGGCTCCGAGATGGCGACAAGGAAGTCCTGGGCGTATTTATAGACCGGAGAGAAGGCTTCCAAGAAGATGTGTCCGTCTGGGGCCTGGAGGAAACACAGGTCACTGCTGATCACCTGAACTTCCCTCAAAAATGCCCACATTTACAATCCTAAATTCTACAAATCATAATATCACTTAAAGGGAGTGTCACCACCAAAATCCCAAACTATCCATACAGTCCCACAAGGGTCTTAGCCCCTAAAAATCCATCGCCACGGTATAGGAGGTAACAGTTATGAGGGCTCCTCAGTGCCCCCTCAGTCAGCATGCCAGGCAGCGCTCCACAGCACTGGCTCACTACAGAGCCCAGCATTTTTTTATATTAAAGTGGGTGAAATACATGTCTCTTCATTTGTAAATTATTCGGTAGGGGCGCTCCACGGTAATTTAGATTTCCTTTTTCACCCGGTGGTGCCCTTATACCCCAGGTCACAGTAGGTGAGGACCTGGAAAAGAGTCAATTGTCTCATTCATTCCAATTTGTAATAGTTATGAGAAGTGGCCGCTAATTAGCAGGGAATACGCAGGCGGGGGAGGGGGCACACGTCCATTTTATTGCTGGACCCAGACACCTACCACCCAGAGAGGACGGGACGTGTGGTCGCCCTTCAGGGGCATTTCCGATCTGTAATCTTTGGCGTTGTACTCGTCCAGTTTGGTGCTCGCCTCGTCCACTTGCTTTCCAGCCGCGGAGGGCACAGCCTCCTGGTCATATGTGGGCGCCGCGTCATCTTCCTCTTCCTCCTCTTCATCATAGTGACGTTTCTTGGATTTTTTCTTGTCTGTAAGGAGGAAAAACACCGAGGGTTAATATACCCTGCATCGCTGTGAGAAACACTAGACAAAGCTGCATATCCGGCCCCCAGGGCCGACGCCGTGCGGACATTAGGACTGGACAGACCCAGGTGACCGCACTGGCCAGAAAATCCCAGATGGCAGCTGGTTCATAGGGGGCAGCTCCAGGAAAGACGTTCATTCCTGACCTGGGGCAGATATCAGCAAAGACTCGGCGGACCTCCGCAGTGAGGAGCCAGTCAGACATGGGGCAGATATCAGCACAGGCTCAGACACCACAGTGAGGAGTCACAGCCAGACATGGGGCAGATAACAGCAAAGACTCGGCGGACCTCCGCAGTGAGGAGCCAGTCGGACATGGGGCAGATATCAGCACAGGCTCAGACTCCGCAGTGAGGAGTCACAGCCAGACATGGGGCAGATAACAGCAAAGACTCGGCGGACCTCCGCAGTGAGGAGCCAGTCAGACATGGGGCAGATATCAGCACAGGCTCAGACACCACAGTGAGGAGCCAGTCGGACATGGGGCAGATATCAGCAAAGACTCGGCGGACCTCCGCAGTGAGGAGCCAGTCAGACATGGGGCAGATATCAGCACAGGCTCAGACTCCGCAGTGAGGAGCCAGTCGGACATGGGGCAGATAACAGCACAAGCTCGGACCCTGCAGTGAGGAGCCAGTCAGACATGGGGCAGATATCAGCACTGGCTCAGACCCCACACAGTGAGGAGCCAGTCGGACATGGGGCAGATATCAGCACAGGCTCGGACCCCGCAGTGAGGAGCCAGTCGGACATGGGGCAGATATCAGCACAGGCTCGGACCCCGCAGTGAGGAGCCACAGCCAGACATGGGGCAGATAACAGCACAGGCTCAGACCCCGCAGTGAGAAGCCACAGCCAGACATGGGGCAGATAACAGCACAGGCTCAGACCCCGCAGTGAGGAGCCAGTCAGACATGGGGCAGATATCAGCACAGGCTCAGACTCCGCAGTGAGGAGCCACAGCCAGACATGGGGCAGATATCAGCACAGGCTGAGACCCCCACAGTGAGGAACCACAGCCGGACATGGGGCAGATATCAGCACAGGCTCGGACCCCACAGTGAGGAGTCACAGCCAGACATGGGGCAGATAACAGCACAAGCTCGGACCCTGCAGTGAGGAGCCAGTCAGACATGGGGCAGATATCAGCACTGGCTCAGACCCCGCAGTGAGGAGCCAGTCAGACATGGGGCAGATATCAGCACAGGCTCAGACCCCGCAGTGAGGAGCCAGTCAGACATGGGGCAGATATCAGCACAGGCTCAGACCCCACAGTGAGGAACCACAGCCGGACATGGGGCAGATATCAGCACAGGCTCAGACCCCGCAGTGAGGAGCCACAGCCGGACATGGGGCAGATATCAGCACAGGCTCAGACCCCCACAGTGAGGAACCACAGCCGGACATGGGGCAGATATCAGCACAGGCTCAGACCCCGCAGTGGAGGAGCCACAGCCGGACATGGGGCAGATAACAGCACAGGCTCGGACCCCCACAGTGAGGAGCCAGTCAGACATGGGGCAGATATCAGCACAGGCTCAGACCCCCACAGTGAGGAGCCAGTCAGACATGGGGCAGATATCAGCACAGGCTCAGACCCCCACAGTGAGGAGCCAGTCAGACATGGGGCAGATATCAGCACAGGCTCAGAGCCCGCAGTGAGGAGCCACAGCCGGACATGGGGCGGATATCAGCACAGGCTCGGACCCCGCAGTGAGGAACCACAGCCGGACATGGGGCAGATATCAGCACAGGCTCGGACCCCGCAGTGGAGGAGCCACAGCCGGACATGGGGCAGATATCAGCACAGGCTCAGACTCCCACAGTGAGGAGCCAGTCAGACATGGGGCAGATATCAGCACAGGCTCAGACCCCGCAGTGAGGAGCCACAGCCAGACATGGGGCGGATATCAGCACAGGCTCGGACCCCCGCAGTGAGGAGCCACAGCCAGACATGGGGCAGATATCAGCACAGGCTCAGACCCCGCAGTGAGGAGCCACAGCCAGACATGGGGCAGATATCAGCACAGGCTCAGACCCCGCAGTGAGGAACCACAGCCAGACATGGGGCAGATATCAGCACAGGCTCAGACCCCCACAGTGAGGAGCCAGTCAGACATGGGGCAGATATCAGCACAGGCTCAGACCCCGCAGTGAGGAGCCACAGCCGGACATGGGGCAGATATCAGCACAGGCTCGGACCCCCGCAGTGAGGAACCACAGCCGGACATGGGGCAGATATCAGCACAGGCTCGGACCCCCGCAGTGAGGAACCACAGCCGGACATGGGGCAGATATCAGCACAGGCTCGGACCCCCGCAGTGAGGAACCACAGCCGGACATGGGGCAGATATCAGCACAGGCTCGGACCCCGCAGTGGAGGAGCCACAGCCGGACATGGGGCAGATATCAGCACAGGCTCAGACCCCCACAGTGAGGAGCCAGTCAGACATGGGGCAGATATCAGCACAGGCTCAGACCCCGCAGTGAGGAACCACAGCCGGACATGGGGCAGATATCAGCACAGGCTCGGACCCCCGCAGTGAGGAACCACAGCCGGACATGGGGCAGATATCAGCACAGGCTCGGACCCCCGCAGTGAGGAACCACAGCCGGACATGGGGCAGATATCAGCACAGGCTCGGACCCCCGCAGTGAGGAGCCACAGCCAGACATGGGGCAGATATCAGCACAGGCTCGGACCCCCGCAGTGAGGAGCCACAGCCAGACATGGGGCAGATATCAGCACAGGCTCGGACCCCGCAGTGAGGAGCCACAGCCAGACATGGGGCAGATATCAGCACAGGCTCGGACCCCGCAGTGAGGAGCCACAGCCAGACATGGGGCAGATATCAGCTCAGGCTCAGACCCCGCAGTGAGGAGCCACAGCCGGACATGGGGCAGATATCAGCACAGGCTCGGACCCCCGCAGTGAGGAGCCAGTCAGACATGGGGCAGATATCAGCACAGGCTCAGACCCCGCAGTGAGGAGCCACAGCCGGACATGGGGCAGATATCAGCACAGGCTCAGACCCCCGCAGTGAGGAGCCACAGCCGGACATGGGGCAGATATCAGCACAGGCTCAGACCCCGCAGTGAGGAGCCACAGCCAGACATGGGGCAGATATCAGCACAGGCTCGGACCCCGCAGTGAGGAGCCACAGCCAGACATGGGGCAGATATCAGCACAGGCTCGGACCCCCACAGTGAGGAGCCACAGCCAGACATGGGGCAGATATCAGCACAGGCTCAGACCCCCACAGTGAGGAGCCACAGCCAGACATGGGGCAGATATCAGCACAGGCTCGGACCCCCGCAGTGAGGAGCCAGTCAGACATGGGGCAGATATCAGCACAGGCTCGGACCCCCCACAGTGAGGAGCCACAGCCAGACATGGGGCAGATATCAGCACAGGCTCAGACCCCCGCAGTGAGGAGCCAGTCAGACATGGGGCAGATATCAGCACAGGCTCAGACCCCCGCAGTGAGGAACCACAGCCGGACATGGGGCAGATATCAGCACAGGCTCGGACCCCCGCAGTGAGGAGCCAGTCAGACATGGGGCAGATATCAGCACAGGCTCGGACCCCCACAGTGAGGAGCCACAGCCAGACATGGGGCAGATATCAGCACAGGCTCGGACCCCCGCAGTGAGGAGCCAGTCAGACATGGGGCAGATATCAGCACAGGCTCAGACCCCCGCAGTGAGGAACCACAGCCGGACATGGGGCAGATATCAGCACAGGCTCGGACCCCCGCAGTGAGGAGCCAGTCAGACATGGGGCAGATATCAGCACAGGCTCGGACCCCGCAGTGAGGAACCACAGCCAGACATGGGGCAGATAACAGCACAGGCTACGACTCACAGCAGACAGGACAGAGAAGGACCACAAGTCTCAACAAGCCACACCGTGGTAGCACTATAACTCCCAGCATTCCTTATCCCCAAGTTTCTACAGTGTGATTAGCCAACAACTCCTCATCTAACTACAGAGTAATGGGAGAACTACAACTCCCAGCATCTCTTATATGACACAACTGCGGCACTACAGCCCCCAGCAGGCAGACTCCCCTCCCCCAGCTGCGGTCGCACGGCTGACAGGCGCTGTAGTCCCGGAGGCCTCCCGCAGTCTCCTACCTCGGTCTCTATCCTTCTTCCCCATTCCGCGGCCGCAGGTGATGACAGGAAACCAGGACCAGCAGGAGCTGCAGAGCCCCGCCCCCTGCAGAGGACTGGCCAATAACATCGCACAGCAGAAAACGACAACCGGAAACGCCTTCAACTTCCGGCAAATCGTCCAATCAGCATCAGGGGGCGTGGCTTGTCGAGCTTGCGCTTGGAAGGTGTCCGTGTTGTTACAATGTTGCTGTCAGAGGAGACTGAACTGCGCATGCTCCTCATCACTTGGCTGAGTGACGTCACACAGGGTCTTACGAATGAATTATCGCTAATCCGTCACATTTCGCCTCTTTCACACTTCCATCTTTTGTCTCACGTCGAAATCCGTCGATTTTTGAAAATGCTAGACCCTGCAAAAAATTTTTTGGAGGATCCTGCATTTTCCCATAGACTTGTATTAGCGATGGATGGCGATCCGTTTCATCCGTCGTGCACTGGATCCGTCCTGGAGAGAAACCGTTCAGAGGAACTTTATCTGCACGTCGCTCAGCGACGGATCCTGCGCTGTCTGTCGGCTATAGGCTACTTTCACACTTGTGTCGTCCGCTGTACGTCGTGCAGTAAATGACGTGTCGACGTGCGTTAAAAATTGTGAAAACCGTGTGTGATGCATCCTGTGTAATGACAGATGCGTCGTTTGTGCTGTTGCCACAATTTCAATGGAGACATTGGCGGGAATCATGTGTCCGGGGACGAGAGAGAGCGATTCCCGGATTTCAAAATCCTTCCGGGCATGCTCAGAGGGGAAAAACGCGATACGTCGCTGGATTCCTGTGTGTGACGGTCAGCGACGGATCCTACGTCCATAGACTTCCATTATAGCCTACAAGAGGCAGCGCAGGATCCGTCGCTGAGCGATTTTCCGACGTGCAGAAAAAACATTCCTCTGAACGTTTTCTCCACACAATGGGCCGCTATTTTCCGACAGGTCCAGTGCACGACGGATGGCCATCCGTCGCTAATACAAGTCTATGGGAAAATGCAGGATCCTGCATTCTCAAAAATCGACATTGTGACGGAAGCTGAAAACCGCAAGTGTGAAAGTAGCCTATAATGGAAGCCTATGGGCGCGGGATCCGTCGCTGACCGTCACACACAGGAATCCAGCGACGGATCCCGTTTTTTTTCCTCTGAGCATGCCCGGGGAAAAAAAAAATCTCAATCTCTCTCGCTTTCTCCTAGATTCATGCAACTCATCCGTCATAACACTGGATGAGTTGCACACGTTTTCAACTATTTTTGCAACATCCGTCGATACATCTGTTCACTGCACTCTGACGCAGGACGACCGACGGAAGTGTGAAAGAAGCCTAATCAATTCCTATGGGCGTCCAGGCTACAGCGCGGTGGAAACAGTCCTCCCTGTGTGGCTGATATCAGCTGTGTGTATATCAGTGACCAGGCTCTGGGGGCTGGTGCCTGGAGATTATAGGCCCCTAGCCCTATGGAAGGATAAGGCTGGTTTCACATTTGGGTCTATGAACGCAGCGTTTCATCCGCATGTGTCCAGTGTACATATCTTTAACATGGTGTACGCAGGGACATGCGTTTGCATGCGTTCGTCTGCATTTGCATACGCATGCATCGTTTCCCGGTTTGCATTGGGGCGCAGCCAACGCAGCATGTAGCATTTTTTGAGGAGTCAAATATGCACAGGCGGATGAGTGCTTTAAAAAACGCATTAATGTCTATGTGAATGCATGCGTAATTCAGCCTGTGCCTGTCCAGGAAAACTGATTTAGACACGCCCATTGACACGCCCTCCTGGAAATATCAAACGCATGCGCATAAAAAGCACAAACGCTGCATTTTTTTGCAGTCATGCGCAAGCTGGTGCGGATAAACGCTGCGTTAGCGTGCGGATAAACGCTGCGTTAGCATGCGGTTTTGCATGCGTTTACTGTTGCAGATGATGCGCTGCGCACATAGACGCTAATGCGAAACTAGCCTAAGTTCACACTGGGCGCCTTTGCTGGATTTTTATGCTAATGTTCAGCTGCATTTTACAAGACCATCAAAGCCTATGAGATTTCAGAAATGTCATGCACAGTTTTTTGTCTTCAGTATTTTGTGCTTTGCTTTTTTTTTTTTTTTTTACATCAAACGTCACTTTCTGCATTTTTCACCCATTGACTTGAATGGGTGGTGAACAAAACACAAGTATCAGGTTTTGCTGTGTTTTTTGTGCCCAAACCTGATTTCTATTGGAATAGAATTTTTTTCCCAACACTAAATTTTATCAGTATGCACAAGAGACAAATCTACCATGTCAAAACGCACAAATTCACTGCAAGGAAACATGTTTTTTTTCTGCAGCTTCTTTCCTGCCAAGAGATCAGGTTGTGAACTTACTCGAATGGTTACCAGTGCGATGTGTAATGGCCGCTCTCTGCTATCCTGATCACTGACACATCTGCAGGTTGCGCTCAGCTCTCAGGGTGCCAATAGTGTAATACAGCAGAGCCGAGAGAGAAGCAAAACGTGTTTGCAACAAGACAAATTTCATTTCTCCTGTTCTGTGCCGGTTCTGGTCTTACACTGGGAACACCTCCTTCCTGTAAAATAAGCGCTGGAGGCAGAGTTCTCTCCAGGCCCCATTCCCCCAGAGCCTGGAAGTGCTCATTTATATAAAGCGACAAAATATGATTTCTCGGCAGCAGCACAGCTGATATGAGACACGCAGGGTTAACTGTTCGCACTATACACCCATATTACTAGTCTAGATAGGTCAAATTTGGTGCCAGATTCCCTTTAAGGTACTGTGCACACCACCTTACGGTATGGTAATGTTACAGCCATCGCTCCAGGCCTGACTTCAGCTAACAGCCTCACAGATATTAAACAGAATGCCCCAACCTGAAGCAGCGCCACCCTGGTGGCTGTGAGGAGTAGTGCATGAAGAAGGGCAGGATTTCTCTAACAGTGCAGTATTTAGAGCTGGAAGAGGCATCCAGACTATGAAAGCCTACAGCGAGCTATACCTATTCCTCCTGCAGGGCAAAGCATGGTGGTGCAGTCTGAGCACTTGAGGAATCCAAAGCAAAATTCCCTTTAATTAATTTCAGTGGAAAGGAGCCTGGACTGTACATAAAATCTCCTCCCCGTCTTTGATGCTCTACCCCTAATCCTTCCCTCGGTGTTTGAATAACTGTTTATTCAGTGATCTGCCTGCGAGGGGCCGGGGGAAATTGCAGCAGAAACTCAGAGGTGGGGCAGGAAGGCACAGAGAGAAGACTGAGTGCACAGTCCTGCTCCTCTGCATCAAAATCTTAATTAAAACATTTCAAATGGTGATTAAAGAACAAAACAAATTGTATCCATGTAATCTGGATTACAGCCGTGTCTTTACTTTACAAAATCTTGATCACAGGTTCTTTAAAGGGAATCCG
The DNA here is from genome assembly GCF_032444005.1 of Ranitomeya imitator. Classification (NCBI taxonomy): domain Eukaryota; kingdom Metazoa; phylum Chordata; class Amphibia; order Anura; family Dendrobatidae; genus Ranitomeya; species Ranitomeya imitator. Next base: position 10,626,036 of record NC_091288.1, read on the forward strand.
TCACCATTTTTGACCTATCTAAATAATTAATATGTGTATACAGGCTATGAACGGCTGAAGACAGCCCTCCCTGTGCGGCTCTTATCAGCTGAGTTGCTGCTGAGATTATCTTTTATCACTTTATATAAATGACCTCTTCCAGACTCCGGGGCGGGGGGTGTCTGGGGATAACTCTGCCTCCAGAGCTGGTTTTAAATGTAAGGCGGCATGACCAGTGTGATGGCCGCTCTCACTGCAGAACTCTGGGTGCTTAGAACTGACTTCTGCAGCTTCGGCTCTCAGCAGACGGTGCCAATAGTGTTACAATACAGCAGAGCTGAGAGCGAAACAAAGATGTATTTGAAAGAAGACTAACTTCATTTCTCCTGTGTTGGTGCCTTGTTTCACACTGGGAACACCTCCTTATAAAACAAGCTCTGGGGGCAGAGTTCTGTCCAAGCACTGTCCGCCAGAGCCTGGAAGAGGTTATATAAAGTCATAACAATAAATAATGAAATTATCTTTTAATCAGTAGAAGTATTTTATGAGTCCAGCTAGAAATATATTCCTAAAATGCACATTTTAATATCAGCGCATTACAGTGATTTCAACATGGATTTTAATGGTAATTACCCCAGCCTCATCAGGACCAAAAACTATTTAATGCTGTAAGTTGAATTTGTACAGATCAGCTTTAAGCATTTTTCAAACACTGGAGAGGTGGCACGGTACGGTGGTCAGAGATTACTATGCACAACCATCAGCATATAACTGTAGTATATACATCTGCATGTTGGACTCAAGACTGCACTGTACAGAGCTGCTGATTGGTGGGGTCCGGATCTGCCACCATCTATGGGGCGAGGGTGAAATCTACGGACTCAAGTCTGAGGGCTAAATAGTTTTCAACCAGGACAGTGCCAAGATGCGATCGTCCCGGCTGAAAACCACTGGTGAATGAGCTGCAGAGCGCGTCACAGTGGTTACCAGTGAAGACATCGCTGGATCGGTGTCACACACGCCGATCCAGCGATGTCAGCGGGAGATCCAGCGACGAAATAAAGTTCTGGACTTTCCCCAGCGACCAACGATCTCCCAGCAGGGGCCTGATCGTTGGTCGCTGTCACGCATAACGATTTCGTTAACGATATCGTTGCTACGTCACAAAAAGCAACGATATCGTTATGTGTGACGGTACCTTTACTAGTTTCACACCATCCTGTAAAACCTGAGAGCAGCATTATTAGATGAAACCGATCCCATGGCCGCACTAAAAATCGCAATGTTACCACCACCGTGTGAGACGTGTATGTCCGATAGGCCATACGTCAGACGGCCGATAGGTAGGAGCATTAGAAAGGGAACCGACGCTCACCCAGTGTGTGGGGGTAAATTTTACTCCAAAAAACCCGACACCTTGCGCATGTATATAGTGTAAGCCCATTATGGCTACCTCATAATCTACAATGAAGATAGCCAAACTCATACATGGCCACCGTCACACCTAATCTACTCCTTTCTTAAGTGCCAGATAGGGTCAGGAGACCCCCATTATACTTATAGGGGTCCTAGACATGCCAACATGATTCACCGTTCGTACACTGTGTTCCAAATTATTATGCAGATGACATTTTTCTCGGATTTTCCTAAATGGTCAGTGCAAATGACAGTCAGTCTAATAAAAGTCATCACCCGTTATACATCGAATTTTATTGAAGAAACCTCCCAATGATAACAGTATAATCTCCAAATAAATAAACCCCCACAATGCACTGCTCCAAATTATTAGGCACAGTAGAATTTCTATACATTTGATGTTTTAAAGAACTGAAAAGTCTCATTTGTGGAATTTGCAGCATTAGGAGGTCACATCCATTGAACAAAAAAGCGTTTTAACTCCAAAACCTCCTAACAGCCAAGTTACATGTAACATAGGAGCCTTCTTTGCTGTCACCTTCACAATTCTCGCCTCCATTGAACTTGTGGGTTTTCGGAGAGTTTCTGCTTGTATTTCTTCCCCCCCAGAGCTGCTGTTTTGATGTGATCGGCCTCCCACCGTCATAGATCTTGTGCTGGATGATCCTCCAAAGGTTCTCTATAGCAGGGGTCCCCAACTCCAGTCCTCAAGGCCCACCAACATGTCATGTTTTCAGGATTTCCTTAGTCTTGCCCAGGTAATAATTGCATCACCTGTGCAATGCAAAGGAAATCCTGAAAACATGACCTGTTGGTGGGCCTTGAGGCTGGAGTTGGGGACCCCTGCTCTATAGGGTTGAGGTCAGGGGAAGATGGCTGCCGCACCATGAGTTTATCTACTTTTATGCCCAGAGCAGCCAATGACTCGGAGGTTTCTTTGCAGCATGAGATGGGGCATTGTCAGCATGAAGATGATTTTGCTCCTGGTTTCTGCTTTTAGACCATGGAAGAAAGTTGTCAGAAACTCTATATTACTTTGCAGAGGTCATGTTCACACCTTCAGGAACCTTAAAGCGTCCTACCAGCTGTTTCACCGTGATTCTGGCCCAAAACATGACTCCTCCACCTCCTTGCTGACGTCGCAGCCTTTTTGGGACAGTGACCTCCACCAACCATCCACTACTCCATCCATCTGGACCATCCAGGGTTGCTCGACACTCATCAGTAAACAAGACTGTTTGGAAATTAGTCTTCATGTGTGTCTGGGCCCACTGCAACCATTTCTGCTTGTGAACAGTGTTTAAGGGTGGCCGAATAGTAGGTTTATGCACCACAGCAAGCCTTTGCAGGATCCTACACCTTGAGGTTCAGGGGAATCCAGAGGTACCAGCAGCTTCAAATATCTGTTTGCTGCTTTGTAATGGTATTTTGGCAGCTGCTCTCTTAATCCAATGAATTTGTCTGGCAGAAACCTTCCTCATTATGCCTTTATCTGCATGAACTCTGTCTGTGCCGTTTCAGTCACAAATCTCTTCACAGTATGATGACCACTCTTAAGTTTTCGTGGAATATCTAATGTTTTCATACCTTGTCCAAGGCATTGCACTATTTAATGCTTTTCAGCAGTAGAGAGATCCTTTTTAGTTCCTATATTACTTGAAACCTGTGTCCTGCTTAATAATGTGGATCATCATTTTTAAGTAGTTTTCCTTTAGTTAGAATCACCTGGAAAACTAATTATCACATGTGTTTAAGATTGATTTCAGTGATCCATTGAGCCCTGAGACACAATACCATCCACGAGTTTATTTGAGAAACAAAACAAATAAATCTTTATGACACTTAAATCCAATATGCATAATAATTTGGAACACAGTGTAGTTACTCACCCGTGCTTCAGAGCTGCGCTCTCAATTTAGTATTGGAAATACACGTGAGCAGACACCAAATAACTATGTCTGTGTCTGGATGGTTGGGGGCCACACAGCTGCATCACAGGACATATGTTTGCCCCCCAAGGGCCCCAAGTCAGTTATGCAAGTGTGAGGGTCTGCACAACCCTATGGGATGTTATCCTTATGTGTCCCAGATGATCAGAATCCCACCATTATCACCGCTGTCCACACATTGAAGAGGGTAAAACCGAATTTATTTAATGCTATAAACACAATTGGACAGGAGGTGCCTGCATGTCAGATTTCTAATTCTTAAGATATCGATTCAGGCAAGCCATTTAATCAAGTGCAACCATTCCATCGGGAGTATAAAAGAAAAAAAAAAAGTCATAAAAAAATTCATCAAAACATAAACTAGTGTTGGATCCAGCCTCAAACACGCGATACAATATGTATTCAAGTCCATTGTGTTTCTTTACTATGACGGGTCACTTAGAACGTGTTGCTGGCACGGCGGCGAGCAGAGAACCTGTCTGATGAGGACCTCTCTGCCCTGCCACACGGGGCGCTATTCACCCCAGAGTCTACAGGGGAGGACAGAGTGGTCGCTCAGGACAGAAGGGGTCTCATTAATTCCGGCGGCCGCCCCTGTGCCAGCAATGCCATAATAAGCTTCAGTACATAATAAAAAGGTACAGTATAAGAACACCCAGAAGCGATTAAGTAGCTCGGTATATTAAAATCTCCATGTTTGACAAGCACAGACAGTAGTACATCGCACGGACGCGTTCACACACACTCACACACATCTGCAGCTGCTCGCAGTTTTACAATCAATGTATCAATTAAAACAAAATCTTAAAAAAATGTGCAAAAAACATTTACAGACTAATAAAAAAAATGCTGTACAGTAAGATATATTTATATAGCTATATATACTATGTATAGTGCCCGACCGCAGGCGCAGCCATAACTGTATAACGGCGGACTGGACGCCGTGTGGATGTCTGACATTATCGGGACGGGTGCGCCGGGGTCCTCTAGGTAAAGCTTAGTCATTCGTTATGAAACGTTCTGCAGCTGTCTAATGGCCACTGATTGCTGTCAATGAATGGACACACTGGGGCAGATTTTGTTTTACTATGTTTGGTTCACTCAACCGTATTAGATACTTTGCATCACATCCATGATGTGTTTTATACTCGCTCAATAGAAGAGGCATCAGAAACAGGGGCAAGGCCTGAAACCGCGATACATCGAGCAAAAAAGTGGTGAACATTACCGGACACAAGAGACGACAAGAAGGTGATGTGAACTCACAACAGACAATATAACAATGTGCCAAATGTATCAACCAGAACGAGACGAAGATCAATATGGCCTCCCTTCCACGTGCAGCCCCCGCAGCTGCCGTAAAGCTACACCCCACCCACAGGCGGCTGCGGCAATTATTTGTAACGAGTATCTCTCAGTCTCTACACGGAGGGGCCCGTGTCTGCCGTGCCGCTTCTATAGAAATGTGGTGACTGCGGGGTCGGAGGTGAACGTTACGCCGAATGTAATTCTGCAAGATGGAAACTGATGAAATACAACTCGCATGAGGGAAGACACTGACTAAACACCGGCCGAAAGACTGGTACAACTCCACTCATAGGTTAAAGAGAGTGTCCTACGATTTAGAAGGGGTCCGTCACCCCAAAAAATGCAAATACAGCAACTTAAACATTTCTATAGAGAACCTAGCCCTCATAAAAAAAATCATACCAGGAATATACTGCTTAGTCTTGTAGTTGCAGTTAAATACATTTATCATCCATCCATATGTAATTTCGGACAAACTAGAGCCCCCTTGTTGTGGTCCATGGCTCGGTGCGCCCTCGTTATGATCCATCGCTTGGAGCCTCCTTGTTATGGTTCATGGCTTGGAGCCCCCTTGTTGTAGTCCATGGCTTGGAGCCTCCTTGTTATGGTTCATGGCTCAGAGCCTCCTTGTTGTGGTCCATGGCTTGGAGCCTCCTTGTTATGGTTCATGGCTCAGAGCCTCCTTGTTGTGGTCCATGGCTTGAAACACCCTTGTTGTAGTCCATCGCTCAGAGCCTCCTTGTTGTAGTGCAACAAGGAGGCTCCGAGCCATGCACTACAACAAGGAGGCTCTGAGCCATGGACTACAACAAGGAGGCCCGAGCCATGGACCACAACAAGGAGGCCCGAGCCATTAGTCCATGGCTTGGAGCCTCCTTGTTGTGGTCCATCGCTCAGAGCCTCCTTGTTGTAGTGCATGGCTCGGAGCCTCCTTGTTGTAGTCCATGGCTCAGAGCCTCCTTTGTTGTAGTCCATGGCTTGGAGCCTCCTTGTTGTAGTCCATGGCTCAGAGCCTCCTTTGTTGTAGTCCATGGCTCAGAGCCTCCTTTGTTGTAGTCCATGGCTTGGAGCCGCCTGGTTGTAGTCCATGGCTTGGAGCCTCCTGGTTGTAGTCCATGGCTTGGAGCCTCCTTGTTGTAGTCCATCGCTTGGAGCCTCCTTGTTGTAGTCCTTGGCTCAGAGCCTCCTTGTTGTGGTCAATGTCTCGGTGCACCATGACGCCCTGTGATTTGCATTTCCAGCAGTGACCCTGATGCTGATGGACAGGGTTCACCTTCTCACAGCAGGTGCTTCCGAAACTCAAATCACTCTTCTTTTGTGTGTGCACCGACGCTGGAGGAGCCCAGCGGTGCAGTCACTGTCAAGGGCAGGCAGTCACACTCCATGTGGATACGCTCTGATCGCCAGCTCATCTCTGAAGACGACGCTCGCCACACTTCTGGGTGTAGTGAGGGTGAAATCCACAGACTGGCAGGAGGCAGAGATCACAGCGTGCTCGCACCTGCACCGACAATGTCAGCACGCCGCTGGGCTCCTCCAGTGTCAGTGCGCATGCAATCAGAGTCTAGGGAGCGCTTGATGTGAGAATTTATCTGCAACTACAAGTCTATAGAAAATTTTTAAGTATCAAAATATGCATTTTGGGGGGGTGGAAGACTGTAAATAGGATATTCATTGAACAGGGAGTAAATAAGCAATAATCCCCACATACATACAGATCCGACATTACTACATACTATAGCAGCATAGTGGAGGACTCGCACGCTCAGCCATCCTCACCTCCACCAGGTCTCTGCACAGTGACAGATCGTCTTCTGCCTGCTTGTCAGGGAAGGAGCAGAGCCTCTGAGGTAAATCCGAGAAGACTCCATCTGCAGGCTGGTAACATGGGAGCAATCAGCTGCCAGAGGGAGAAGGAGACATCCTGTTCACACTACTGTCATAGATTAGTAGCAGTACCAAAAATGATTAAAAAAAAATGTATGCTAGAAACTCTAATGTGTGCATTAGACTCTGTGTGAACCTTATTAGCATTCTCCAATTAGTCAGGGCTCCATATTCTTACCCATAGGGGGCAGTACTGTAATAGCGCACAGGTGAAAGCTCGAGGACAACCACTACATACAGTGAGTACGAGGCTCTCACCATGAAATGCAAAGCTTCCATCGATTGTGAAGAGTTGCACCGAGCCCCGGACCCCCCAATATCCAGTGTCCCTCTACGGTTTGTCTTAGTCTGAACTATATAAACTTTTTCATCAGTTTAGGTTCCTGTCCAGCTACTACCACTCCGCTCAGGCACTAATGGTGGGAACAGCAGATTGTAGAGGGGCCATTACCGTGGCCCCTAATTTCCTGCATGTACAATGGTTATCGTAGTTTATCAGCCGTCATCTCCCAGAATCAGCGCCGACCTCCCTCGATCATTGTGTGCAATCTCCAGTTTAGTATGGCGGTCACTGCACGGCGACCGATGAGAAAACGCACACATCTCCTGCATTGTACGGGGGAGTCCACGGCGTGCCCCAGGGAGGGGAAGCATAGCCTTAACCCATGTGATCTGGACATACCGTGTAATGCCTACAGAGCAGGCACTGGGAAACACGACCCTGTATAACAATTAAGAATGTGAAACACCCACTAAAGACCACCTGAAGCGACTGGGACCACCCTCACTGTATGCCCTCCATTATCTGAGGACCTATGGATCACACGCCGCCCGAGTCCCGGCCGTAGTAAGACCCGACAGCTGTAGTGCGGGGAGTACCTGAGGGGCCGGTGGTGCTTATTAAGATATGGCTGCAAGTAATTCCTGTAATATCACATCCACTGGGAAATCAAGGCTTCTCAGGAGACCAGAGCTCCACAGAAGGGGAGAGGCAGGGAAGAAAGTAATCCTGGTCCATACATCACACATCTTTGGCATTTAAGGGTTAAAAAACAAAACGGCATATATAGTAAAATCTAAGAATTTGGTCAGGACCGACCGTACCGTAATTCTGCATCTGCTCCGAGAAAAAACATAAGAAAGGATAATGGAAAAGTTCAGCAACTTTCCTCATCTCTGCTTGCTGTCAGAAAATGGGAAAATTCTAGAGTCGAGCAAAATGATTTGCAGGAGTCTGGTCCAGCGGACACATCGGCAATCCATTGCCGCCAAACTACAGCCTTGCAAACCTCCTGCCGGCCAACGCTCCTGGCTCCACTACGCATTAGTAGAGCTGGTGTGACGGGGACAAAGTCGTATCAGGACCACTATCAGAACGTCGGCTATAGGAGCAGGTTCACAGGGTTATAGTGTGCCAGCTACACATGACCGATGTCTGGTATTACAAAACTTTCTGTTCATACTTGCACCTTTACTTTCCACAGCTGCGGGTTTGGTGCGGTTGCATCCCATATTAGCAGAAGCATAAATCTCGGTGCCGTGCAGCTGAAACGCGTCGGCCTGGGGTTCATAGCTTTATGCTAAAAAGCATAGGCTGCACCAGATGCAGGTGTAAGCAACCCACAGACAAATGGTGTCTGCACATGTCTAATGAGACTGTCTCCATTCCCTGACAGCAAGCACAGAACGTGTAAATGGTAAGGACGTGAAACAGAATATTATACAAATACAGAAGTTATCACACCATGATTAAACTTCATTTACGCAATACCCCCTTTTAATTGACAGCAGTGATCCTGCCCTGGAAACGGACTGCAATAGTCAACCGCTAAGCATCCATGCACCCCGAGCGCGGCAGGAGTGTACAGAGCGGAGCAGACATTTGGCACTTTCTGCATACACGCAGCCCAAGAGTCGCACACATACGCTCACACACATGCACTTAACACAACCCCCGACAAGGTTACAAAACACAACCACACAGACGTGAGATAAAGGCACTGCGCACGACCAGGACGGTCAGTAATGGCTTTTGAGACAAACCCGCAGCCTGCACCCACATGAAGCAGCCGCAGTAATGAACGGTGAACGTGATACAGACACCCGCGCTGATGTGCCACCGTGACCAACAGAATTTCTAAGGGGCGATTAAAGAAAAAAATAAATTGCAGTTATAGGGCAAGAGAAAAAATTGCACCCCGGAATTATGGCTTCTGAAGATCTCAAAACTGGCAAAGACTTATCAGTGCTGCTGATAACAGCAGGAGAGCTTATAAGGAGGATGAGGCTGCAATATACGAGACAGGAGAGAGCCGCTGCGCCGAGCGGGAGCTGCGCAGACTGGCCGCTGCGCCGAGCGGGAGCTGCGCAGACTGGCCGCTGCGCCGAGCGGGAGCTGCGCAGACTGGCCGCTGCGCCGAGCGGGAGCTGCGCAGACTGGCCGCTGCGCCGAGCGGGAGCTGCGCAGACTGGCCGCTGCGCCGAGCGGGAGCTGCGCAGCCTGGCCGCTGCGCCGAGCGGGAGCTGCGCAGCCTGGCCGCTGCGCCGAGCGGGAGCTGCGCAGCCTGGCCGCTGCGCCGAGCGGGAGCTGCGAAGCCTGGCCGCTGCGCCGAGCGGGAGCTGCGAAGCCTGGCCGCTGCGCCGAGCGGGAGCTGCGAAGCCTGGCCGCTGCGCCGAGCGGGAGCTGCGCAGTCTGGCCGTGGCGCCGAGCGGGAGCTGCGCAGTCTGGCCGCTGCGCCGAGCGGGAGCTGCGCAGTCTGGCCGCTGCGCCGAGCGGGAGCTGCGCAGTCTGGCCGCTGCGCCGAGCGGGAGCTGCGCAGTCTGGCCGCTGCGCCGAGCGGGAGCTGCGCAGTCTGGCCGCTGCGCCGAGCGGGAGCTGCGCAGTCTGGCCGCTGCGCCGAGAGGGAGCTGCGCAGTCTGGCCGCTGCGCCGAGCGGGAGCTGCGCAGTCTGGACGCTGCACCGAGCGGGAGCTGCGCAGTCTGGACTCTGCACCGAGCGGGAGCTGCAGAGTTTGGGCACTGTATGGGATACACAGAGGAACAGTATGCCTCTTTTTACCAAGGGATGCCCAAACTGAACATACCCTTGAAAAGCCACTTCCAGCCACATCCTCCGAAAAACCATATGCAATGTAGATGACCTGTGCAGGTTCGGATGGTAATCAGGCCAGCACAGGCATCACGGCTCTAATTCCCATCTACACCAGTTGTCGGGGCACGTTGGCGTCTGTTTCCCAACATGTGGAGAGCTGCAGATGGCAGACCAGTGATAAAGGGATGGATTATAGGCACTTGAGTGGAGCGGTGCCGCATTTCCCTAGCGCCATTGTGCAGGACAAAAACATGAAAATGATGCAGAGCTAACACACTGAAGTAGTGCCTTTCCTTCTCAGGAGCTGAACCTTCCCCCTTTCCTTGTAATAATAGCCATCAGCCACGTGCCATTACAGGGACATGCGTGACTCTCGCTGCCACCCTCCTTCAGCACATGCGACAGCAGTGACATCCACAGATTAATAATTCATTAAATAGAAGACAAAACAAGTTTCAAAAAATGAAGCCCCTTAATGTGTGGCCATGGGGCCATCTACCTGCCTGAGAAGAATACGGACTCCTGTGGCAGCCCGTCCCACGACCCATGGGGCATCTAGGATTGATTGGCAGCGTGTCGGGGTTGCTCAAAAGCACAACTAAAACACGTGATGAAAGACACACGGCAGCCATGACGGCGTCCTCAGGACAGAGACGGAGCCCACGATCCGGCAAACAGTTATTCAAGTTTCATTCAGACTTGTACCCACCGCTCCCAACACCTCTAAATTCTAGCTTAAATGGAAACCATCAGCAAGAATTGTCCAAACACCTAATAACTGTTGGGCAGTGATCCCACTTACTTCAGAGATGCCCCAAATTGATAATCAAGCACTAGAAAGAAGCAAGTCTCAAGTACCAAGGGTAAACGCCGCACTTCTTGGCACTCATGCCTTAAGTGATTACAGATCACCCTTGCTGATGGGTTCCTACATGTATGACAAACCAAACAGACAACATAAAACACAAACATTGAAAAGCAGCCGTGATCCCCAGCAGTGCCGACCCATGGGGCACATTATAAAGCTGCCACATGTCGGACGTCCGACGTCCTTCACACACATTTTACTTCTCCTTTGTACCAAAAGGTTTCAGTCTCTGCCGGACGGGGGAAGGAAAACCTTATAAAGTGCTTCCACTGGAGTAACGTCGCTGTACCGTGTCAGGGGAAAAAAACAAAAAAAAAAAACAATTTCCGAGTGGGGAAATCAACATCCATCACTAGACCATAAACATCCAGCCTCGGAGGAATCGAGAGGAGTAACAGGACCTCTCTTGTCGTTCTGCGGAGGCTTCTAAAGTGCCATCAGCTTTGGAAGGAAGGAAAAGGAAGAGCTGAACGGAGCCGCTAGTGACACTGGGAGAACGTGTGCCTAAGGAGGTCCTCAGACGATGGCCGGAGCTTAGCCTCCACAAAAATCCTTTTCAAGAAGTCCCGTGTGTGGTCCGAAACATTTGCTGGCAACTGTGGATTGGTGGTTTGAGTGGCGATTTTAAAAATGGCAGCCATGGCCTCAAACTCTGCCCACGGGGGCTTCTCCGTCAGCATTTCCACGACGGTACAACCGACACTCCTGAGAGAGAAAAATAATGAAAAATAAAAGAACTGCGGTATTATAATACAACACATGACTTCAAAGTGACTGCACCAGCAGAATAGTGAGTGCAGCTCTGGAGTATAATACAGGATGTAAGTCAGGATCAGTAATATAATGTATGTACACAGTGACTGCACCAGCAGAATAGTGAGTGCAGCTCTGGAGTATAATACAGGAGGTAACTCAGGATCAGTAATGTAATGTATGTACACAGTGACTGCACCAGCAGAATAGTGAGTGCAGCTCTGGAGTATAATACAGGAGGTAACTCAGGATCAGTAATGTAATGTATGTACACAGTGACTGCACCAGCAGAATAGTGAGTGCAGCTCTGGAGTATAATACAGGATGTAACTCAGGATCAGTAATGTAATGTATGTACACAGTGACTGCACCAGCAGAATAGTGACTGCAGCTCTGGAGTATAATACAGGAGGTAACTCAGGATCAGTAATGTAATGTATGTACACAGTGACTGCACCAGCAGAATAGTGAGCGCAGCTCTGGAGTATAATACAGGATGTAACTCAGGATCAGTAATGTAATGTATGTACACAGTGACTGCACCAGCAGAATAGTGAGTGCAGCTCTGGAGTATAATACAGGATGTAACCCAGGATCAGTAATGTAATGTATGTACACAGTGACTGCACCAGCAGAATAGTGAGTGCAGCTCTGGAGTATATAATACAGGATGTAACTCAGGATCAGTAATGTATGTACACAGTGACTGCACCAGCAGAATAGTGAGTGCAGCGCTGGGGTATAATACAGGATGTAACTCAGGATCAGTAATGTAATGTATGTACACAGTGACTGCACCAGCAGAATAGTGAGTGCAGCTCTGGAGTATAATACAGGATGTAACCCAGGATCAGTAATGTAATGTATGTACACAGTGACTGCACCAGCAGAATAGTGAGTGCAGCTCTGGAGTATATAATACAGGATGTAACTCAGGATCAGCAATGTATGTACACAGTGACTGCACCAGCAGAATAGTGAGTGCAGCTCTGGAGTATATAATACAGGATGTAACTCAGGATCAGTAATGTAATGTATGTACACAGTGACTGCACCAGCAGAATAGTGAGAGCCGCTCTGGAGTATAATACAGGAGGTAACTCAGGATTAGTAATGTAATGTATGTACACAGTGATTGCACCAGCAGAATAGTGAGTGCAGCTCTGGAGTATAATACAGGATATAACTCAGGATCAGTAACGTAATGTATGTACACAGTGACTGCACCAGCAGAATAGTGAGTGCAGCTCTGGGGTATAATACAGGATGTAACTCAGGATCAGTAATGTAATGTATATACACAGTGACTGCACCAGCAGAATAGTGAGTGCAGCTCTGGGGTATAATACAGGATGTAACTTAGGATCAGTAATGTAATGTATGTACCCAGTGACTGCACCAGCAGAATAGTGAGTGCAGCTCTGGAGTATAATACTGGATGTAACTCAGGATCAGTAATGTAATGTATGTACACAGTGACTAAACCAGCAGAATAGAGTGCAGCTCAGGTCAGAATATTAATTTTTCACTCACCAAATGTCTGCTTTTCTGCCATATCCTTCTCCACTGATGACTTCCGGGCTCATCCAGTAAGGGGTGCCGGTGACAGACTTCATCCCAGTACCAGAGAGGCAGATGGTCTGAAGGCGTTTGCTGGCACCAAAGTCGCCCAGTTTGACATTGCCTGAAGAGTCTCTCAGTATATTGGCTCCTGAGGGATGAACACAAGCCCATATTATCACAGGAGTTCCTCAGGATCCCACAACTTTATGAAATAAAAAAATTAAAATATACAGCTAAAAACAAAATGCAGCATGATCTGATGGTCATCACCGGTGATCTGATGGTGATCAGACACACGATCCCTTCAGCTTCTGTCACCACCAGGATGTTGCCGCTCTCACAGATTATATCGCTGGTAATGGCCCCGTATTGGTGATCACAGCTGCTTGGCAGATCAATGCTCAGATCCATATGTAATTGTGGCTACTCACAGAGCACAGAACCTACCTTTAATATCTCTATGTACAATCATATTACTGTGCAAATAGTGGACTCCCTCCAGGATCTGGCGGGTGTATTTCCGGGTCACAAACTCAGTAAGCGCTCCGTACGCTTTAAGTTGGTCCTTTATTGATCCCTAAGAAGAAGACGACATCCAGTTTTAGATTCTCTGATAGGTTCTCTTGTGGCCCGACATTCACCGACACTCACCCCTGGCATGTACTCCATGAATATAGAGAGCGTCTTCTCCAGGGAATCTCTCAAGCAGCCGTAATACTGAACGATGCGCTCGTGAAGGAGGTTTTTCAGCAGCTGAATTTCACACTCCAGCGCATTCACTTCCTGGGAGATGTAGAAAAAAACTATAAGGAATACATTGTGGATCTACTCTACAGACATTTTATGTGCAGGTATTCTTCCCGTGGTCTTGTCTATTCTGCTTTTAATAGCCTGAGAGCGGCCATGGCGCATGCTGAAGGAGGCTTATAACCGGGCATAAGGAGAGCGTCCTGCTTCGTGCCCTGAGCCCCAACCTCCAGTACAATACGCTGTGGAACCACATTACATCCTGCAGTGATGGCCGCGGTACTGAATACGGGGGCTAGGAGATCGCAGGACACGGCCATCCTGCAGCACAGACAGTGGACGCTCTCTACTGCTATTAACAGGCCGGCATTGTGAATCAATCAAAAAAAAAAAGAAAAACTTTTGTAGGATTGATAGACACTCGGATTTAAGGTTTATTGTTTTTATCTGCAGTTTGTTTTATAAAATCATTAAATATCAAAAGTCTGAGACGAATTTGTCCCCAATCAGCCAATCAAATATTGTGTATTCTGATCCTGCAGTCATGCGGTGTCCACCCCCATCGGCCCTCATGACTGCATGAGAACTGCCGTAGCCAATAACCACAGAGACATCATTCTGCATTGGAGCTGCAGACACAAAATACGGAACTTTACAAATATATCTACATGCAGAGATATCGACTGACTTTAAAATTGTAGATCGATTCAAGCAATAAAAATGATTGCAAAAATGACTATGCCCTATAAATACACAAAGGCTAAGAGTTTTGTCAGCCCTCTGAAGTCCTAGCAGAAGTGAGCGTTTGTGCGGACCGCATGCGTGGGTCGTCCACTGGTTACCTTACTGGTCTCTGGGCTGTCGGGATCAAACTGGACTTGTTTCACAGCCAGTTCTCTTCCAGTATCGGCATCGTAGCACAGGTACACCCTGCCGAAAGCCCCTTGTCCTAAGAGTTTCCCAAGCCTCCAGTTAGACGGGGCACGTGGCGCTAAAACAACACACAAATCAATTAATTCCCGACTGTGATAAAGAAGACGACGTGCTATGCTCATCCTGACCGGTTAATATGCAAGAAGTGGCTTTACTGCTGTTACAAAACTACAACTCCCAACATCCAGTTGCCATTTCTGATAGCTGGAGAGCCACCGGCACTTACATCGGCTAGGGGGACTGATGTCCATCACTGTGAGGGTGGGGTTGTCTATGTCACTCCCTCTCCTCCGCAGTCGGCTGTCCTCGTACTCCGGGGTGAAGACGCTGCTACCGCTGCTGGTGCTCAGGGAGTGATCCGTGGGGCTGAAGCTGACAGGAGAGCGGAAGCTGTTCCCTTGGGTTCTTCGGGCTCTTGGAAAAGTTTTGCGACCTAGAATTAAGCAGAAAATTTGCTGATACCAAGTTTGTGTCTCTAAACTCTCAGGGGCTTTTCTACACGTTTGTGTCATTTAACCACAACTGCTGTGCTAAGGATTTCTGGTGACAGCAGCCGTTTTATCAGTCTGTGAAGTCTCAGCTTAAAGAGGACAAGTCACTTGGCTAAAAGAAAATATGCGTGAAATATTTTGCCGATTCTGCTGCGCTATTTCAGAGAAATTCACATTTGTTGCTTTGGAGCGCAGTATGTGAAATCTCTGCTTTTAGTGCAACTGGGTGTGTCCACAGTGTTCTCTGGGGGTGTTGTGCTCCTTCAACCCTTCTTCCAAGAAGCAGCCAATCTCAGTCCGGCAGCTGACCTAGCACACCCGGAGGCTGCCGACCTGTGATTGACAGTATGTGGGAGGAAAGACAAAGTGCAGAAGTGCAGCCCTCCAGAGAAAATTCTAAAAAAAGGCAAAGATGGCCTGCAAGCAGAGATTTCACATACTGTGCTCCAAGGCAACAAATGAGAATATTTCTGCAATGGAGTGACACAGAGTAAAAAGAAAAAGAGCGGCAGAATAAGGGGAGCTCAGGTATTTTACAAGGTATTTCACTCAATTTTTGGGGAAGCAAGTGACTTGTCAGGCATTACACACTGGGGTTATTTCCACTCACCATCGCTGTAATCCTGATGTAGGTATGAGATGTGGTATCTCCGGGGGTATGTGCCACCTTTTCCAAATTTCTCAAACACTGGAATGTCGTATTCTGAAATATGCCACAGAACAGATTAACGATGGAAACAAATTATGGACAGGAGAAGTTTTAGAATGAGAGAATACCAGGACGTGCGCAGTATCCACAGTGGGATGTGAAGGTACTTATATAAAAAAGTCGCCTTAGCATGCCAAATATTCCCATTTTTATACATTTGCCCCCATTCAAAATCCTTCAGAAAATCATTAACGTCATAGGAAAAATGATTCCGTTTATGCTACAACAGGACGTCCTACGGCGAGACGAGCGAAGAAAATGTAATACATTCATTCATACATGAGAAGTCCTGCGCACCTGAGACAGCGCTCACAAAAAGCTAAAAACGCCATTCACGTCTATGTAAGGACGGCTCGCTGCTCATGTTCAGAATTTTAGGAATCTTTCAAATTGCTTATGTTTTACTAAGACGCCACATAGTTAAAAGAAGAGACCGCTCCGTTCTGGAGTCTTCCACTCTAAAGATTCTCCATACTTAACAATACAAGTCAAGGTGAAGCTCAATAAAATGCCCGGCATCTTTTTGAGAATTTTGTCAGCACTTTTAAAAATGAGCTTTTTCTGAAGCGTCTTGTTCTTGAAAACCAGAAGTTATTGGCTGCCTGAAAATAAAACCTGTAGTGTGCACACAGCCTTACGACATGCAGAGTTTCACGATTTTATGGGTTGTTTGTTAAAGGGGTTTTCTAGTGGCAAACTCTTCCGGAAATGCTCCTACTTTGGGGACTTTTTTTTCGTTTCCCAGAACGGATTGAAAGAGTTTTTCAAAGGTTACTGAGTTTTTTCCATAATAATGTTTTGCAGCCGAGTGATTGGACAGAGCAGATTCCATCAGGAGCCGCTTTAAAGCAGTGGCGACATGCACCCGTTTCTCCCAGCAGGAGAAAAGATACTCCATGTGCACAGATCCTTACAATGAATCCTGCAGATTTCCTCTCAGCAAAACATTAACCCGACCTTTTGTTTATGATCTTGTCAATCGGTGCAAAGTGTCGTTTATCTGGAGAGCAGGGGTAACGGGCGGGCGAACCTCACCTGAAAACTCCTGGTAGTTATCCGGGTAGCTCTGAGCTCTCGGCATTCTGGACTTGAGAAAACTTTCTCTGAGGAGAGAAGATAAAAAGCGTCTCATCATCTTCTGGGGAACGACACGGGGACAGGCAGTGCGGACTCTCCACCAATGTACAGTACAAAAGGAAGGAAATGGAGTTCAGCAAAACATCTGCAGATTATCTGGCATGGAGCGGATTTAAAAATAAATAACATGAAAAAAATAAATTGTAAAAAAAAAAAAAAAAAATTCATGCGATTCAAAGTGTGACAATACTACTCCTCTTCTGTAGATTCTGCCATCTGGAATTTTTCCCCAAGACTCAAACAGGACGACTTACCCGTCTAAAGGACTATCGAGTGATGGACAGCTCCCGGAGCCTGAGTTTTCCGGACTGCTGAGAGACAGAGGGTCCAGCATCTACAGTGCGAGAACACACAAGATCGGGCAATCAGCATAAATGCATCTGAAAGAAGCTTTAGCACTGAGCTTTCTAAAAAAAATGGCCTCCAACCAAAGTCTGAGACCTCGAGTTGGCCGCAGAAGAGCCCTGTATGGCCTACAGCTCTGCAGGAGGGTGACGAGGGTCCTACGAGCACAGCTGTATAGACACAGGTATCCTCCCCTAAAACCAGCGCTTCCTTATACCTCTGCTAACAGAAAACCTCCATATAATCCAAGAAATAAAAAGGTGCACCTATACGGCAACCTCCAAAAAGAGGAAAGATGCAACCACATGCTGGGTCCATTTTGATTACCCCTCCCACCAATCGATTAGCAAGGAAGTCTTTGAGCTGTCAATGGATTACTGTATTACGGCAGCTGGGTCCTGATGAAGACCACCATCGCTGCCGTGTTTGTAATCCAATTAATGTTCAAAACAACATTATTAACATCTCTAAATCTGAATACTGAGGTATCGCAGAATATTAGCACAGAGCCATCAAACGCAAGTTCACAAAGCCTAGGGGGAAAAAGTATTGAAATTGCTTTATAACAAAAAAAAAAAAAAAAAAAAAAGGCAAAAAACAGCTGCTTCCCTTTAAGAAAAAAAAATAGAGAAAGTTCTGGTTCACATAACATAGTGCCATAAATTACGACACCAAGTCATTTTTACTTCAAGTGAAATACTGTAAAAACCGTACCCAAAAAACAATGGTGGAATTGTGGGTTTTTGTTTTCTTTTTAGTTTTGTCATTTTTCACCATTTCACCCAGTTTACAATGTGTCAGTTATTATATGGTAAAGCTTCCATAAAGCTATGGAGAGACAAAAATCAAAAAGGCACTTGGAAAAAAAAAAAAAAGGAAAGTTGGTTGGTGACCAGGCCTAAGACCCAAGCACATGGCGGTAGATGCTAGGCAGTTGGCGTGCGGCCTCATCCCTCCATGCAGAGGACACGGACATCACAGGACTGTGAAGAGTCTTACCTGGTCCATAGTCTCAGGAATGAACTCCCCCTCGCTGTTGATGCTCGTGAAGGATCCGTTTCGGACGCCCTGGTGCAGCTCGTCTGGAATGTAACCCGGAGGAGGAGAGCTGCTGTCTCTGGTGTGATTTCCTAGGAATAGTAATAATGGTCAGTACCAGTGATCGTTGCAGCCCTCAGGACGAGCGGCACTGGTCGTCTCCACCTACCGATGATGGGCAACCTGTCTTTTGTCTTGGTCCCCTTAAACACAGAGTTATCCAGATCTTCCAGGGACGGCATGTGCTCCGTATCACACACGTGGGTGGCCTGAAAAGCCAAAAACATCAGTCAGAAAGAGCCGTAATACCCTCAGCTCCTGTCGGATTGCAAACCCTCAGAGGGGATCCCTGGGGGCCCAGGAGAGGGTCCCATCATAAAACCTGGTGTACATTAAGTATATCACAAGAGTGAGTACACCCCGGACATTTTGGTAAATATTTTATTATATCTTTTCATGGGACGACACTGAAGATCTGACACTTTGATACAATGTTCAGTAGTTGGTATACAACTTGTATATCAGTGTAAATATTGTGCGTCCTCTAATTAACCCAACACAGCCAGTAATGTCTAAGCCTCTGGCAACAAAAGTGAGTACACCCCCTTAGTGAAAATGGACAAATCTCACCCAAAGTTTCAGTATTTTGTGTGGCCACCATTATTTTCTGCCTTAATTCTCCTGGCCATGGAGGTTACTAGAGCGTCACCGGTGGCCACTGGAGTCCTTTTCCTCCTCCATGACGACATCACGGAGCTGGTGGATGTTGGAGACCTCGCGCTCCTCCATCTTCCATTTGAGGATGCCCCCAGATGATCACTAGGGTTTAGGCCTGGAGACATGCGTGGCCAGTCCAGAACCTTTACCCTCAGTTTCTTTACAAGGCAGTGGTGGTCTTGAAGGTGTTTGGGGTCATCATGCTACAATACTGCCCTGTGGCCCAGTTTACCGAGGGAGGGGGATCATACTCTGCTTCAATCGGTCACAGTACATGTTGGCATTCATGATTCCCTCAATGACCTGTAGCTCCTCACAGCCGGCAGCACTCATGCAGCCCCAAACCATGACACTTCCACCACCATGCTTGACTGTAGGCAGGACAAACTTGTCTTTATACTCCTCACCTGGTTGCTGACACACACGCTTGACACCATCTGAACCAAATAAGTTTATCTTCGTCTCATCAGACCACATGACATGATGGCAGTAATCTATCTCCTTAGTTTGCTCGTCTTAGCAGTGTTTACGGCTTTCTTGCGCATTATCTTCACAAGAGGACGGAAAATCGCTAATTGGGCACAATTTGGCAATTTTCACTTAGGCGTGTACTCACTTTTGTTGCCAGAGGCGGTGTTGAGTTAGAGGACACCAAATTTACATATTTAGACAAGTTTTACACTGACTGCTGTACATTGTGTCAAAGTGTCAGATTTTTAGTGTTGTCCCATGAGAAGATAGAATAAAATAGGTTTATAAAAATGCTAAGGGTGTACTCACTTTTGTGAGAGAGCATAGATATGGGTGCGTGCGGGCTCTCACCTGGCTGTGAACATGTAGGACCAGCAGGATCTTCAGGCTCTTCATGTGAGCGCTCCTGTCCAGCAGTTCCACTGCTTTGTCCAAATCGTCCTGGGTTTTCAATGGGATCACCAGCTACAGAGAAGGACACCTGGTTAGTCCTGCATAAGGCTAGATCCATGCTATTGCCATGTTCTCTGGAAACCCCTGTACTATCTAGGTGTAAAAGAGTGGGGTCTCCCAGTGCACCCCTTATGTGAGCCTTAGTGAAAACAGCTCCCGTTTCCAGGCAATACTTACCTGCACTGATACACTGTAACAAACTATCAGGACGAGAGAGATTTGAGCTCGGAGGATAGCCTAGGCTGGGGATAACTTACCAAGCCCTCAGTGGGGAGGAATACTGGGCCAGGAGCGCACACGCTCTCATCCTCCAGCATTTCATGAGTTAATCAGTAGCCTCTCACCTCATTATTGCTGTAGTGCAGATCCATGCACTGCCCGAAGGCCACTTTAGCTTTAGCGCACAGATCCTCCAATAGGACCGGCCGGGGGAACTGCAGGATCCTGTAAACAAGTGATTATTGCATTAGTCCGGCTGGTTCGGCCTTCTCACGGAGTTAGCCAGGTCAGAGGAAAACACATTTACCAAGTCACACATCAACACAGTAACACAAACGCCTCCAGAGCGACTGTCTGCATCCGGGACACTGCATGCAGCAGAGCTCAAAATGTGCATGTAGCTAAGTGGGAGAAAACTTGTGTACATGAACATCCAATCTCCCAAATCAGAGATCTAAATCCCTGGATTTCCTTTAAAGCACCACTTTATGTCAGCGTAGGAAAGGTGCAACCAATCTAAGATCTCTGACCCCAGTATCATACTCAACACCCGCTGTCTTCTGCTTCTCCCCGCACC
Organism: Ranitomeya imitator; assembly: GCF_032444005.1. NCBI lineage: Eukaryota > Metazoa > Chordata > Amphibia > Anura > Dendrobatidae > Ranitomeya > Ranitomeya imitator. The sequence goes on from NC_091288.1 coordinate 10,646,688, forward strand.
GCTCTGGTTCTGTGCCGCCATTCTGCGACCACAAATTCTGACTGACCAGAAGTCCCAAGCTCTCAATGTAAGTCTATGAGCCTCATTCAGGCCTCAGACTATAGAGTTGTGACTAGTGGATCACTCCAGCAAACACTGCAACGATCCAGAAGTCACAAAGTGCAGAACACAGACCGGAGCGTTGTCGATGAAAGATGAAGACGGCGGCTGGTAAGTGTAAGACTAGGAGCACTGAGATTAGTTCCACCACTGAGATAAAAAAACAAAAATAAGAACGCCGGAGTGGCACTTTAATGACAAATCATGCCTTTCTGAAGGCTCCACTAGGTGGGATAGATCAATGTATTTAGATTTAATATGGAGTTCTATATAGCCTTGCTCTGGTGTAAATCTGTATGTAGTGAGCTCCTCTTAGTGGTGGCTGTGGAAAACTATATGTAGTGAGCTCCTCCTAGTGGAGGATGTAAAATCTGTATGTAGTGAGCTCCCCCTAGTAGTGGCTGTGGAAATCTGTAGGTAGCGACCTCCCCCTAGTGATGGCTGGAGAAATCTGTATGTAGTGATCTCCCCCTAGTGGTGGCTGTATAAATCTGTATATAGTGAGCTCCCTCTAGTGGTGGCTGTATAAATCTGTATGTAGTGATCTCCCCCTAGTGGTGGCTGTATAAATTTATACGTAGTGAGCTCCCTCTAGTGGTGGCTGTATAAATCTGTATGTAGCGAGCTCCCCCTAGTGGTGGCTGTATAAATCTGTATGTAGTGAGCTCCCCCTAGTGGTGGCTGTAGAAATCTGTATGTAGTGATCTCCCCCTAGTGGTGGCTGTATAAATTTATACGTAGTGAGCTCCCCCTAGTGGTGGCTGTAGAAATCTGTATGTAGTGATCTCCCCCTAGTGGTGGCTGTATAAATTTGTATGTAGTGAGCTCCCCCTAGTGGTGGCTGTAGAAATCTGTATGTAGTGATCTCCCCCTAGTGGTGGCTGTATAAATTTATACGTAGTGAGCTCCCTCTAGTGGTGGCTGTATAAATCTGTATGTAGCGAGCTCCCCCTAGTGGTGGCTGTATAAATTTATACGTAGTGAGCTCCCCCTAGTGGTGGCTGGAGAAATCTGTATGCAGCGAGCTCCCATTACTGGTGGCTGTAGAAATCTGTATGTAGCGACCTCCTCCTAGTTGTGGCTGTAGAAATCTGTAGGTAGCGACCTCCCCCTAGTGGTGGCTGTAGAAATCTGTATGTAGCGACCTCCCCCTAGTGGTGGCTGTAGAAATCTGTATGTAGTGAGCTCCCCCTAGTGGTGGCTGTAGAAATCTGTATGTAGTGATCTCCCCCTAGTGGTGGCTGTATAAATTTATACGTAGTGAGCTCCCCCTAGTGGTGGCTGTAGAAATCTGTATGTAGTGATCTCCCCCTAGTGGTGGCTGTATAAATTTGTATGTAGTGAGCTCCCCCTAGTGGTGGCTGTAGAAATCTGTATGTAGTGATCTCCCCCTAGTGGTGGCTGTATAAATTTATACGTAGTGAGCTCCCTCTAGTGGTGGCTGTATAAATCTGTATGTAGCGAGCTCCCCCTAGTGGTGGCTGTATAAATTTATACGTAGTGAGCTCCCCCTAGTGGTGGCTGGAGAAATCTGTATGCAGCGAGCTCCCATTACTGGTGGCTGTAGAAATCTGTATGTAGCGACCTCCTCCTAGTTGTGGCTGTAGAAATCTGTAGGTAGCGACCTCCCCCTAGTGGTGGCTGTAGAAATCTGTATGTAGCGACCTCCCCCTAGTGGTGGCTGTAGAAATCTGTATGTAGTGAGCTCCCCCTAGTGGTGGCTGTAGAAATCTGTATGTAGTGATCTCCCCCTAGTGGTGGCTGTATAAATTTATACGTAGTGAGCTCCCCCTAGTGGTGGCTGTAGAAATCTGTATGTAGTGATCTCCCCCTAGTGGTGGCTGTATAAATTTATACGTAGTGAGCTCCCCCTAGTGGTGGCTGTAGAAATCTGTATGTAGTGAGCTCCCCCTAGTGGTGGCTGTAGAAATTTATACGTACTGAGCTCCCCCTAGTGGTGGCTGTATAAGGCTGTGTATTGAGATTCCATAATTCCTGACAGAACTAAGCTGTGACATATTTTGTGCCATAGATTTGCAATTTGAAATTCTGTAGATCTGCATGCATAGCTACTAATGCACTTTCTGCATGAAGATGTGGCAGCATGTCTTTGTCTCACAATGAGCAGTTCAAATCAGCACGCTTAGGCATCTGCACTAGATTTTAGCAAGTAGTATGGGTCAAAATCCCCATGAAATTCCACCATGTACGGATAAGGATGAATGGGATACCAATTGATTGTGGTCCAGTGATATGTACTTTGGGCATTGTGGATGAAGAATTGTGGTCGCCCTATGATAGGATATTTCTCAGGGAGGTTATAATGTATTTATTGGTAAGAAAATAAAAGCACTAAGATGGATGGTGGAGAAGCCTCCTACTATCAACCAGAGGTTAAAAAATATATATTGAGTGATATAATACCATATGAGAATATATTGTATAGAAATAGAGGATGTCCCCTGAAGCTCCATAGGATATGGTCAGTCTCACGTTACGAGCCCTGGTGTGTGTTCCTTTAGACACATGGATTGTGATATATGATATAGACAGACTAAAGGTGTGTTCTGAATTATAATAAAGAACCAGCTAATTTAGTCCAGAGTGCAATGCTTCATAACGGAACCTGTCCTAATACACTATGCTCCAATCTGTTTGTTCACTTTTCTCCATTTGTTTATTATTGAGAGTGTAATGTTACATCCATGTTCTTGTATTGAATGGGTAAAGGTAAATGTTTGAATCATTCTGACCTTATACTATATTATATGTTTGTAACTTTTTATCCTGTGGAATCTTTCAATAAAAAGTTTAAAAAAAGAAATTCCGCCACGTTAATTTTCCGATATTACTAGCCAAGTGGAGGAGATTCTGCAGTTGGTAAACATTTTTGTGCGGATTTTCAGATCTGCAGTAAGTCAATGCCTGTTGCAGATTTTACCTCTTAAAGTAACAGGGGTGCAATGTCTGATACATGGCATCTACATCTAACATAAGCAGATATTTATGCAGATTTTCTCCTGGCACATGTGGCCTTCTCCTTAAGAAGCGCCCCCACGGATGACGAGATGCCGCAGGGCTGGTTTTGTCCAGGACGTCGCTGTTACGGGCTTACATCATTTGTGGTTTTGCTGCATTTTCCTTGCAGACGCGATGAGATGGTGAAGGTGTTTTTTTATGAAATGTCACTCACGTGCAAAGTATTTGTCACTGACTGACGACTTCAATAAGAAATGTTAACCGCATTGTAACCACAAGTAGAACTTCACGTCCGGCCTTACAGTTCTAGGAACACTTTTTTCTAGAACCAGTTTCTTTTTCAAAAAACCCTACAAAAGCTTCAAGTTCTTCCGCTGCGCCAGCACGGCCCGTGTGATCGGATCCCCAGGAGGATTTACAGCCGCAGTCACGTCCTAGCAAATTATTACTGGAAACTGGAGTTTCACTTGAAGATAAGGACATAATCCTACTGTTCTGTGGGTCCTGGTTCAATAGCACTGAAGGACACTTGGTAGCACATGGTGTGCGGCTGCGGCCCGTGCCGGTAACCTTTGCTCACTGTCATGTGGTGGCATTGATAAGTGCGGTACATACCAACACCAGAGGAATGTGAGGGATCAGCTGCAGTAAAGTGACAGCGCCGGGGGAGAATCAGCACACAGCTTCATGTAATAACCCCTCATAGAATGGATAAGAAATAGCTGGCGTCTTTTCAGCAGACATGATAAATTATTGCACTGTTCCTGCAATATCTGACCCCACAATCATCACACCAGAATGGCACAACACCCTTACCAAACCACGGAGCTTTAAGGGGTTTGTACTAACTGGATAAGTTCCCTCATCTGTCTTATTGGAATAACTTACTAATCTTTGGGGGTCCGATCACTGTAGAGTCCTGTCTGAATAGATTGGAGATCTGATTTATGCACCACTGCTCCAGTCTGTGGGAGCCACCCCACTAGTTGGAGGGACCAGGCTGCCAGGAAACGTGTGCATTCAGCCATCGGAGCAGCACAGGTTGGACAATAACGGACAGTCTGAGCTCCGTGTTTATCCCAGAGGTGTTGGATCAGGCCCAAGTTGGGTTCTTTCACTCTCTGAGCCTCAATTTGTGCCTGGTTCATGGATGTACTTACATGGAAAGAGTATTTCCATAATATGGTTGGAAAGATGAAAACTCACAACTCTAGCGGTCACTGCAGCTATAGGATTACGATTTAGCTAACCCTAAAGGCCCTGAACCATCCTGGCTTCTCCTCCTGACTATGGACATCACAGAATAAGTTGTCCTGGTATCTGCCTCCATTAGACATGATGGCGTGGATGCTCGAGGGTCCAGTGCTAGTGGCTTTACATCTGTACAACCTGGGCTTGGCATTATACATGGTGATCTCAGGCTCGTGTATGGCTGCTTGACCACAGAAAACCCAGACTATGAATCTGCTGCCTTTCCCCCTTCATAGTGACTGCACATGAAGACCTGGGGATCACCAGCAATGAAGCAACACCACAAGAGCACAAGGATAAAGGCGGCAGCCACTACCAGGGTACACAGGATGATAAGGGCTGACTATGGAGACTGCAGTTCTCAACTTTACTTTGCACCAATGTGTGATGCTATAGACCCATTCTCAGGGGGTGGAGGTGCATATACTTTATGTATGTATGTAACCATGGTGAAGGCCAATAATTATAGACAGATCGTTATTTTCAGCTCACCTTTTCTCTCCACGATGTTCAAACTTTACACGGACATCATTCTGCAAAACAGTAAGAAATAAATCAGATAGGTGGAAGTAGACCTGTACCGGAGCTACAGGATTGTGCTCGGAGCTCTGGGTGTGACTGGAGGGTAAGAAACGACAAAAGATCAGAAAAGCACAATCCAAGTAGCTCCAGAGCAGAGTACATATACCTTTATGGGTGCATTTACAGATCTTCAGCTGAAGATTCTGCAAGTAAATTGTGTGTTGATTTGTGGTGGATTCTGATGCAGATTTAACCCCATGTACTGCAAATGGTGAAACCTGCAGTAAAAATCAGCAGCAAAAATCACAGCTGAGAAATTTAAGGGATTTTTTTTTTTTTTTAAACTACAGCCAGGGAACAGGCATTTTACAAAACTCGAAAACCCCTTTAAAGAGGCGAATAGACCTATGTTACAGCATGTTGGGTGTCATGGTCGTCTCCTGCACGCTGACGCCTACCTGCTTCTTGGGAGAGCTGGATTTGGTTGCGCTGGATTCGTGCAGAGACAGGGACGGTCTGCTGGCCTTGTGGAGGACAACCAGGTCTTGCATGATGGAGTCCAGGGCCTGCTGCTCATCTGCAGGGGGAGAGGATAACCATGGATCACTTATACAGACAAATGATTAGAGAAACATTTAGCTACATGTCATCAACTGTACAGAAAAATACACAACGCAGTCACGTTATTCCTACACACACCGCTGTGATAATCCCCATCCCAGGCAGACACCCCCGACTAACCCACATATATGCTGCCTATAAGCAGCGACTGATCGTGAAGCTGCAAAACGAGGCAGATTTATTTAAAGGGCGGAAATCCCAACCAAAATGTAATGTCCATCATTTTATGCACAGGGTCTGACTACAAGATACGCATCAATCCTATAAACGACCGGGACACAACGCTGGTTTTACCCTACATTTTGTTTAACAAGTTATACCTGCCGGTATCAGAACCCCTGGACCTTGGGAGGCTTGTGACCTCTGTGGAAGGGTGTTGTGAGGATCTGGAACGTCGGGAGCCAAGGAGGCCTGGACGGACAGAGGGATCCACGTGTAGTGGCGGCCATTTTCTAAGCGCACGTTCCGACCGGACGGGTCGCAGCGCCAAGCTTAATCAGCGGCAGGATTCCCCCCTTGGGCTCCGAGAGTCTCCCGACATCTGCGGGTGAGTGCTGTGGAACTTTGGGGCACCGGGAGTCTGAGGACCTGGGCGGGCGGCGGTGCCTGTGTGGGACAGCGGCCATTTCTAAAGCGCGTTCCCTGACAGGAGGGGAAGCGACGCTACTTGCCATCATTGCGGTGCCGCTCAGCAGGGGAGCATACATCCTGAGATCATAAGGGGACCTGCGGTGTGTGCTCTGAAGAATTGGGCCCTGTGCTCCCCTATGGTAGACACTCACCCTGCCAGCGCCATTACTTCGGAGGGATTAACCCCCTCCCTGCTGCTGCTCTGTGGAGACGGTGCCCGCTCTGGTGCACGGAACCCGGGTGAAGACTTAAAGCTGCTACATTTACAATTCTTAATATCCCATCTGTCTATCCAGAGTCACTTTAGGATATAAACTCTGCATCTAACCCTGCTGAGTCCGCGACTGGAACGTGGATTCTCCATAAATACAATTGTAATCATTTTGTGGAACCTTGTTGCTGTTAGCCATGCACCATTCCAAGGGAGCAGGAGCTGCTGACAAATTAAAAAGCTATGCCAGGGATGATCCCCCTGATAGTGTACGAACTCTTAGGAACAACACCTCACAGGCCCAGCGAAAAAAACGCCTCTCTGATAGCAATGAGGAGGGTGAACAAGACGAATTGACTATTAAACAGGCGTCTGAGCAATTAATGCAGGCTATATCCCTAACTAGATCATCTCTTACTGAAAAAATAGAGGATGTGCATTCTGAGGTGGGTCGTCTACGGCATGATATGCAGGCCATGAGGGGCGCATTACAGAGGTGGAAACAAGAGTGTCCCATATAGAGATACCATCACCCCTATGGAGGCTAAACTGACGAAAGTGGCTGGCTCTATAAACGCCTGGAAACAAAAGGCAGACGATATGGAGGAGAACAGACTACGCCGAAATAATATCCAAACTATTGGCCTGCCGGAACGTTCGGAGGGTCAGCAACCTGAGTAATTCCTGGAAGACTGGCTCAGGGCCTCTCTGGGGGATGAATTTTCCTCAACATTCTCGGTGGAGAGGGTCCACAGGGTCCCTACAAGACCTCTCCCCCCCTGGAACTCCACCTCGACCTTTTCTGGCGCGTCTCCTTAACTGTAGGGATAGGGATGCAGCTATTCTTCGTTTGGCACGGGGAAAAAAAGGCCCATATCAAATTCAACAATGCTACAATTTCGATTTTTCCGGACTTTTCAATTGAGCTCCAAAAACAGCGGGCACGGTTTATGGAAATCAAGAAGCAACTTGGAGACAAAAATGTCATCTACTCTATGCTCTATCCAGCTCGACTGCAAATTGTCCATGAAGGTTCCTCCATATTCTTTACAGACCCAGCGGAAGTAACTGAATGGTTACGGTCCAACAAGGTGTCTAATGCAAAAGAATCCTAATGTACTAATCCAACAAAATCTTTCTAGTCTAATGGCTAAACAAGCGGAGCTCTCTATACGGGCGCCGAGTCCATCAACAATACCGGACGCTGGATTCACTGAGGGTACCCCCTTTTCTATCTGAGTGTAGGAGTACAGGACTTCACTCCTATACTGCTCGCTTTTGGTCTTTATGTTAGTTTTGTCTGTTATGTGTGTAAAGTCGCCGCCAACAGCATTTTTGTGCTCTGTGTGATGTCTCTGAACTTTGTCCGAGTAGTAATGCACATTATTCTCTCTTTTAAATATAAGTATGGGATCTGAGATTATATGGATGACTTGGAATATACGGGGTATTAAAACTCCCTGGAAGAAAATGAAGGTATTTTCACAGATTAAACGTTAATGTTGTAGCACCGGTGGAGACACACCTGACCAGGGATACAGCCCGATGTGTACAGAAGCCGTGGGTACAGCGGTTTATCCACACAGTCCATACTAGCTATTCGAGAGGAGCTTCTCTGCTAACACAGAGATGTCAGATGGGAAGCTGGGAGGGATCCTGAGAGGCACGGTCTTTGTGCAAGCATTAATCAACTCTCGTGAATATGTGATATTATGTGTCTATAACCTGGACTTATGGAGAATACGTCACCCTGAGACTAGGGGATATACTTGCCACTCATCCACTAGGCGATCTCTCGTATGGACTATATATTTGGGTCCAGTGGGTTGGCATTGTGGGTGGACAGTGTTGAACATGGCAATAGGGGGATCTCGGACCATAGTCCAGTTATTCTGAAACTTAAAATATGGGAACTCAATTAATGGTATGTTCTGGCAATTGAATCCATTGTGGCTGAAACTAATGGATTCTAATGATAGGACGGTTGATCAGTTGAATTGTTTCACCTCAGCTCACCCAGAATATCAGTCTATTTTGGGACACCCTAAAGGCATACTTAAGGGGTGCTTGTCTTCTACAATTTCTTATATCAAAAGAGTGACCGCGAGAGAGGACGATGAGATAGAACAACGGTTGAAAGACTCGGAGGCCGCATATATATCTAATCAAACTAATGGTAATAGGGTGAATGGCTCACTTCTCAAAGGCTATATACTCAGCATGCAGACACTAAGTCTAAACGCAAATTATTCTTTACTCGTCAATTCTATTTTGAACTGGGAAATCAAGCAAGAAAATTTTTGGCTTTCTTAGTGCGTCAACATAATACTTCTAACAACACTGCAGATTTGTGCACCGGATGGCTCATTAGTATCCTCGACTGCTGAAATACTCCATTGCTTTCATGATTACTATAAGTCGTTACATAAATCTAGTAACGGCCTTGATATTTTGGAATGTTTCGATTATCTATCAGATGTAACACTTCCCACATTGAGCTCAGCCCAACAAGCCTTTATGGATGCGGAGTTTACCCTGGAGGACATGGAATATGCTATGGCGGACATGGCCTCTGGGAAGGCCCCTGGAGATCGAGATTGGCTAGCAACACTCCAATTGAAGGTGTTTCGTGGGGTTTGGGAGGGAGGATTTATGCCTGAAACATTTTATGACGCAAACATTATTATGCTCAGGAAAGAGGGGAAGGACCCTTTAATTCTCCGGCCTATATATAAACTGGGACAAATCTACTCTGTTACCTCTCTCATACCCCAATGCCCCGTCTTGAAACTCGCTCGTTGTTGCCTATTGTCTCCAATTTCAAATATCTAGGCATCCACATGTCTCAACATAGTCAATTTAATTTACAACTTAATATCTACCCATTACTAGATTTTGTCAAATCTAAATTTGCAACCTGGAATAAACTCGCGCTCTCTGTTGCTGGTCGTATTAATCTAATTAAAATGATATTGCTCCCCAAACTCAGCTAATGCTTTCAACACAGTGCTGAGCCAATAGCTAAATCCATCGAAAAAAATTCTGTGTGAAGAACATTCTGTAATCCGGACCGAAACATTGTAACAGACTCAGATCAGGAGAGATCAGTGCTGATATCTACAGCTCTACAGGACTGAACTCCAGTGACAGCAGAAATCAGCGAGAAAACCTAACGGTACATAAGAATGGCGCAGAGCCGCGGCTCATCTCTACATTACTAGACCTCCACATATTTATTTGAAGGTGACGAGCCCAGGTGCCACCACAGCCATAACGCGCCAGTGATGAAGTGAACGCTGCAATTATCAACACTTGGAATTCCCGTCTGACCACGGGCACAATGCGAGACATGACATCATGTATTTGTACACCGCAATCCTCCCCAAGGCGCATTTATTCTGCACAGACAATGGCACCCCTCGGCCCTGGCTGATGTGGAAAAGGTAACGGAAACCACTAAAAGCAAGAGGTTCTACAGCAGCAGCTCCGATGGTGAAGAAAACATCAGCACAGCAAGGTCCAGCACCCACAATGCAGGTACTGTGCACCAGTCTGAAGAACAGAGGACGAGAACACAATTCACTGCAAAACTGCACAATCCAACATACAGCACTGAGCAGGTGTTTTAGAAAGGTGTGAAAAAATGCTGCGCAGTAAAGAAGTTATAAGAACAAGAAGGGTTAATAGTTTATTTGTATCAATTAAAAAAGCAAAAAGAAAGAAGAAAAGAGAAATGTAAATCCCATCAATATCTGATGACCGCCCGTCGCCTCCATCAGTGTCTGGTGACCGCCCGTCGCTTCCATCATCAGTATCTGGTGACCACCTGTCATCTGCATCAGTGTCTGGTGACCGCCCGTCGCCTCCATCATCAGTATCTGGTGACCACCTGTCATCTGCATCAGTGTCTGGTGACCGCCCGTCGCCTCCATCATCAGTATCTGGTGACCACCTGTCATCTGCATCAGTGTCTGGTGACCGCCCGTCGCCTCCATCATCAGTATCTGGTGACCACCTGTCATCTGCATCAGTGTCTGGTGACCGCCCGTCGCCTCCATCATCAGTATCTGGTGACCACCTGTCATCTGCATCAGTGTCTGGTGACCGCCCGTCGCCTCCATCATCAGCGTCTAGTGACCGCCCGTCGCCTCCATCATCAGCGTCTAGTGACCGCCCGTCGCCTCCATCATCAGCGTCTGGTGACCGCCCATCGCCTCCATCATCAGCGTCTGGTGACCGTCCGTCGCCTCCATCATCAGCATCTGGTGATCGCCTGTGCGTGGTGATTCCGCATGTGTTCATTGAACCATGCGGAATCACTGCATCCTATACATAGGAAAGTGATATTTATCTTGCGGAGACTGTGCGTCTCCACAAGATAAATTGACTAGAAAGATGAGCCACATGTAAGTCTACACAGGGAAGCCGCGGGTGTCCCTGCACGCATTGTGGATCTGGCTGCTCCGGATTGGATGCTGCAGGTGTACGCCGTGTCCAATCCGCAGCAAATACTGAACGTGGAAACATACCCCAACACAGGAGGTAACTCAGGATCAGTAATGTAATGTATATACATAGTGACTGCACCAGCAGAATAGTGAGTGCAGCTCTGGGGTATAATACAGGAGGTAACTCAGGATCAGTAATGTAATGTATGTACATAGTGACTGCACCAGCAGAATAGTGAGTGCAGCTCTGGAAGATAATACAGGAGGTAACTCAGGATCAGTAATGTAATGTATGTACACAGTGACTGCACCAGCAGAATAGTGAGTGCAGCTCTGGAGTATAATACAGGAGGTAACTCAGGATCAGTAACGTAATGTATGTACACAGTGACTGCACCAGCAGAATAGTGAGTGCAGCTCTGGGGTATAATAAAGGATGTAACTCAGGATCAGTAATGTAATGTCTGTACACAGTGACTGCACCAGCAGAATAGTGAGTGCAGCTCTGGAGTATAATACAGGATGTAACTCAGGATCAGTAATGTATGTACACAGTGACTGCACCAGCAGAATAGTGAGTGCAGCTCTGGGGTATAATACAGGATGTAACTCAGGATCAGTAATGTAATGTATGTACACAGTGACTGCACCAGCAGAATAGTGAGTGCAGCTCTGGAGTATTATACAGGATGTAACTCAGGATCAGTAATGTAATGTATGTACACAGAGACTGCACCAGCAGAATAGTGAGTGCAGCTCTGGGGTATAATAAAGGATGTAACTCAGGATCAGTAATGTAATGTATGTACACAGTGACTGCACCAGCAGAATAGTGAGTGCAGCTCTGGAGTATAATACAGGATGTAACTCAGGATCAGTAATGTATGTACACAGTGACTGCACCAGCAGAATAGTGAGTGCAGCTCTGGGGTATAATACAGGATGTAACTCAGGATCAGTAATGTAATGTATGTACACAGTGACTGCACCAGCAGAATAGTGAGTGCAGCTCTGGAGTATTATACAGGATGTAACTCAGGATCAGTAATGTAATGTATGTACACAGAGACTGCACCAGCAGAATAGTGAGTGCAGCTCTGGGGTATAATACAGGATGTAACTCAGGATCAGTAATGTAATGTATGTACAGTGACTGCACCAGCAGAATAGTGAGTGCAGCTCTGGAGTATTATACAGGATGTAACTCAGGATCAGTAATGTAATGTATGTACACAGAGACTGCACCAGCAGAATAGTGAGTGCAGCTCTGGGGTATAATACAGGATGTAACTCATCTGATAATCGCTGCTATGTAGCTGAGCCGATCGAGTGGTGCCAGCTTCTAGCCTCCCATGGAGGCTATTGAAGCATGGCAAAAGTAAAAAAAAATGTTTTTAAAAATATGAAACAAAAAAAAAAAAAAAAATATAAAAGTTTAAATCACCCCCCTTTCGCCCCAACCAAAAAAAAAAAAAACAATAAAAAAAGTCAAACCTACACATATTTAGTATCGCCGCGTTCAGAATCGCCCGATCAATAAAAAAATGCATTAACCTGATCGCTAAACAGCGCAGCGAGAAAAAAAAAATTGAAACGCCAGAATTATGTTTTTTTGGTTGCCGCCACATTGCATTAAAATGCAATAACGGGTGATCAAAAGAACGTATCTGCACAAAAGTGGTATCATTAAAAATGTCATCTTAGCACGCAAAAAACAAGCCCTCACCCGACCCCAGAAAACGAAAAATGGATACGCTACGGGTATCTGGAAATGGTTTTTTTTTTTGTTTTTTTAGCAAAGTTTTGAATTTTTTTTCACCACTTAGATAAAAAATAACCTAGACATGTTTGGTGTCTATGATCTCGTAATGACCTGGAGAATCATAATATCAGGTCAGTTTTAGCATTTAGTGAATCTAGCAAAAAAGCCAAACAAAAAACAAGTGTGGGATTGCATTTTTTTTTTGCAATTTCACCGCACAGAATTTTTTTTCTCGTTTCCTAGTACAAGACATGGTAAAATCAATGGTGTTGTTCAAAAGTACAACTCGACCCGCAAAAAATAAGCCCTCACATGGCCATATTGACAGAAAAATAAAAAAGTTATGGCTCTGGGAAGGAGGGGAGCGAAAAACGAAACCGCAAAAACGAAAAAGGGCGGCGGCGGGAAGGGGGTTAAAGAACTTTGCAATTGGACTTTTTTTTTTTACCATTCTAGCTGTATATTTCTCACAGCGATATGCTTTGAATATTCATAATCAGTTTAGACAATGTTCTGTGATTGAATCCAGACCAGAGAGTTTAATGCAGGGGTCGGGAACCTATGGCTCGCGAGCCAGATATGGCTCTTTTGATGGCCGTATCTGGCTCGCAGACAGGGGGCCGGCAAGTAGGAAGCGGGGAGAAAAAAAAAAAAAAGACGCCCCTTTAAATCTTCGGGCGGCGCCGTCCGCCGCCATGACCAGCTCCCCCCACCCCCGGGCCCCGCCCCCGCTCTAATACTCACCTCTATTGGTTCCTGCGGCGCCGGCAGCTGCAGCGTCCTCTGACTCTGCGACGTCTCAGAGCAGAGGGCGCGATGACGTGACTCCTGTGCGCGCCGCTCAGCCTCTCTGTCCTGAGCGTCGCAGAGCCGGAGAGACGCTGACTGCACCGGACCTACGCTAGGAACGGGAGAGGTGAGGATTTTACTTTTTTTTTTTTTTTCTTTATGTCTGACTGTCTGTGGGCTGGGGCAATGCTGGACACACTGGGGCAATACAGGAGACTATGGGGCAGATTGCTGGACACACTGGGGCAATACTGGAGACCATGGGGCAGAATGCTGGACACACTGGGGCAATACAGGAGACCATGGAGCAGAATACTGGACACACTGGGGCAATACAGGAGACCATGGGGCAGAATGCTGGACACACTGGGGCAATACAGGAGACCGTGGGGCAGAATGCTGGACACACTGGGGCAATACAGGAGACCGTGGGGCAGAATGCTGGACACACTGGGGCAATACAGGAGACCATGGGGCAGAATGCTGGACACACTGGGGCAATACAGGAGACCATGGGGCAGAATGCTAGACACACTGGGGCAATACAGGAGACCATGGGGCAGATTGCTGGACACACTGGGGCAATACAGGAGACTATGGGGCAGATTGCTGGACACACTGGGGCAATACAGGAGACCATGGGGCAGATTGCTGGACACACTGGGGCAATGCTGGACACTGGGGGTAATATGCTGGACACACTGGGGCAGACTGCTGGACACACTGGGGAAAGGCTGGACACTGGGGCAGATTGCTGGACACACTGGGGGCAGTGCTGGACATACTGGGGCAGATTGCTGGACACACTGGGGGTAATATGCTGGACAACATGGGGGTAATATGCTGGACACACTGGGGCAGATTGCTGGACAACATGGGGGTAATATGCTGGACACACTGGGGCAGATTGCTGGACAACATGGGGGTAATATGCTGGACACACTGGGGCAGATTGCTGGACAACATGGGGGTAATATGCTGGACACACTGGGGCAGATTGCTGGACAACATGGGGGTAATATGCTGGACACACTGGGGCAGATTGCTGGACAACATGGGGGTAATATGCTGGACACACTGGGGCAGATTGCTGGACAACATGGGGGTAATATGCTGGACACACTGGGGGCAGGACTTGAGGCATGGGCAGAATGTAGATACGGTTACTGTGCAGAGTGACACTATATCGCCTTTTTTTCTTCATGTGATGTAATGTAGAAGTTGTGAAAAATTAAGTAATGTGTTCTGCAAGCGGAGCTCGAGATAACTGTGTTATTTCCTGCAGAAACGAGTCCTGGCTGGAAGGAATGATGGCGGTCTGTGCTGGATGAAAGATGAAGGACTTCACCTAGAGACGTCACTGGTGAGTCAGTGTTGCCTATACACTGACACTATATATACACTGTATACTATATACTCAAATCTGGCATTCTCTCAACATCAGGTGGGAAGAATGCCAGCTTCCAGTCATGCGCAGGAAAAAGAAGAAGCCAGACTGCTGGACTGATGTCATGCATCGCAAGCTCACAATGTAAGTTATTTATTTAATTTTTTACTGCTAATTACCATTGTTTCAGTCCAGTTGTGGCTTTATACAGCAGGGAGGAGCATTCCTTGCTGTACTAAGTGAACATTGGAGCGATTGATCTGTCAATGGCCCTTTAAACATATTGCACGGCTCTCGCGGAATTATATTTCAAAATATGTGGCGTTTACGGCTCTCTTAGCCAAAAAGGTTCCTGACCCCTGGTTTAATGCATGCTTCCTGTACAGATACAATGTAACCATTTCACATTCAGGTTGTTTAGACTGAATACAATTGTATCCAATCATCAGATGGATGAATTATTAGTGCTGTACATGAATGTAATCAGGAACATAATTCAGTCAGCTCAAAGATCTTGGGTAAAAGAAACACAAAGTCCATTAATAAGTTGCAGAACATTTAATTCTATAACAAAGCATTAATATGTTTCAAAACCTGACAAAGGGCAAGAAATGCTATAAAAATAAATGATTTCTCAAGTATTCAATCCCTCACCCAACTCCAGTAATCCTGCAGTGATGGCAGCACAGCCATGAATTGTGTGACCACTGCAGCCAATCACCGACCTAAGCAGAAATACCTGGATGTACAGTATGTTATTGGCTGTAATCAGGAGTGAACACAGACAGAAGAGGCCCCCTGTGCAACAACAATAAATTGGCCCTTTAAAGTTCAAAAGCTTCTCATAATGCACAATACCACCTGCTTGGAGGCGATAGTGGCCCCTGTGTGGCCGCACAGGATGCACCAATGGTATGTCCGCCGATAGCTGTAGTGATCATGTGAGGATTATGGATGAGACAAAATACTAGTAATGATTGTTTTTACCGAGTGCAGACAACCCCCTTTTATATATAATATATTGAGTGATTGCTGCAGCAAATACAGCTCCACTGATGTAACTTACCCATGATGGCAGCCTGGTACAAGCAGTCGCCTCAGGGAGATGAGAGTCCCATGTGCAGCGCCCGCCTCTCCTGCAACAAGAGGAAAACGTGTTATATCTAGATGCTTTCTTCAAAATGTACATAAAAGCAAAATAAATCTGGGATCTCCCCAAGGCCAAGAACGATCCTTTATAAGGTGCAGTCCCAGCAGCCAGGTCGGGCACAGCTCATTTTTAGTAAAGCTGCATTGCAATTTGGCAGGTCCAAGTCTTCCCATACATTCCTAGATAACCCACCCCCATCCCCCAGGACCATAAGGGGGTACACGGCCATGGAAACACAATCAGAACAAGTCTGAAACCTGCAAACCAGTCCAGCTGGAAATTCAAGAGCAGCAGCAGGACTTCGGATTCTACCCAAAAAAACATACAACTCATTTTCCCAGGCAGAAGACAGATCGTGTTTCTAGCTCTAATATGGTTGTGCGTGGTTCCTAAAGTATAAAAATAAGATGCAGCAGAACATTACGTGCAGACGGCGGAGCGCTCCGCAGACTAAACACCAAACAAACACTGAAAGTATCGATGCCCCCTGGGACCAGGCCTTCCAGAAAAGTTACTGAGCGCACAGCACAGCCCTCTGCTGAATCTACAAGGTGGGCACCTGGTGTAATGACCCAGGAGGGTCACCCCCATAAAAAACAGGACAGGTGGAAAGAGACCACTAACGTACCAAATAAACCATGTCACATCCAAGCAGACCGAGCTGTGTGAAGTCATGTCTCGACCATTCAATGAGCTCAGAAGCGTCATCCAGGACTACAGTCAGACATTGAGCACATTTTCCACTGCTGATTTTACAGCAGATTTGCAGTAAATCTGCATCACATGTGCAACAAGAGGACTAGCCAAGGATTTGATGAAATGCTGGTGCGTGCAGCTACCCCACTGCAGTTTTGCAAAATTCCTAATATTAATCTATCTTTACATGGGTTGTGCCAAGGTCTCCTGCAGCAGTGTATCACTCCCAGCCGCGTATTTTTGGGGACGGTGAGCCTCTGCTTGATAGACCCTGCAGCATTGTTGTGCCACTGGCCTGAACTGTGCACTCTACCTCACAGCACTGGATGAGGGGCAGGGGCATCGAGGCTGGATTGGGAGATCACAACGTGCCCCCGCAAACCTGCCTGCTTCAGAGCAGTGCTTACAAGCACTATTGGAAAGCGCTTGTAAGCTCTGCATATGTACGGCCACAGCTGCTGAACTGCAGAAGAAAACTGCCAATCAGTTGGTTTAACCCCTTACCGACGTCAGTACCCCCGCTTTGAGGTGGGCTCCAGCGTTGAGCCCACCTCAAAGCCGCAACATGTCAGCTGTTTGCAACCCGCTGACATGTGCCCGCAATAGGCGCGGGCAGAATCACGATCGTCCCACACCTATTAACCAGTTAATTGCCGCTGTCAAACTCTGACAGCGGCATTTAACAAGTGCTTCCGGCCAATACGAGCACTGCTGACTCCCGTCACGTGATCGGGGGTTAGCAGTGCGTCGGCATGACAACCCGAGGGGTCTCCTGAAGACCTCTATGGTTGTTGATGCCAGTTTGCTGTGAGAGCCAAACAAAGTGTGGGATTGCACTATTTTTGCAATTTCACCGCACTTTGATTTTTTCCCCCGTTTTCTAGTACACTACATGGTAAAATCGATGATGTCATTCAAAAGCACAACTCGTCCCGCAAAAAATAAGCCCTCACGTGGCCATAATGATGGAAAAACTAAAAAAGAAATGGCTCTGGGAAGGAGTGGAGCAAAAACGAAAATGCAAAACCGAAAAAAGCTTTGGGGGTTAACAAGCACTTTGCCAATATCTGAACATAGGTTCACTGTAAGGGTATGTGCACACGGTGCGTATTTGCTGCAGATCCGCAGCGGATTTTATCGCGCAGAAATGCTGCAGATCCGCACTGTGATGTACAGTACAATGTTAGTGGAAAAAAAAAAAAGATGTGCAGACGGTGCAGAAAAATCAGTGCGGATTTGCTGCAGATTTCAAAGTAGTGCATGTCACGTATTTTGTGTGAATCTGCAGAGTTTCTGCAACCCCTCCATGTTAAAAATCCGCAGTGGCAAAATCTGCAGCAATTATGCATAAAAAAAACGCACAAAATCCGCATAAAAAACGCGGCTGCGGATTCTGCCAGGAGCTGCGGATTTTGTGCAGAAAATTCTGCACCTCTTTTCTTACGTGTGCACATAGCCTAAAGGGATCTGTGGACAGCACATAGGCACTGGCCAGGTAGGTATATTTGACTGAAACACTGCATCCAAAATCCCAGAGGACCGAAGCGCTCTGGAGACAGATAGGCAGGTCCCTGGCGGCTTCTCCCCACCTCCTGCCCTGGATTGACAGGTCTCTACCTACCTGGGCATATAGGCAGAGACTGTCCCTCTAGGCTAGCGGGTGGGGAGAAGCCACCGGGGACCTGACAATCTGACTAGTGCCCAGCCCGGTTCAGTCTGTGGCAGTCTGTCTTTCTATGAAACCGCAGTGATTCAGAGTCAAACATACCTGGTGAGTTCATACAGCCAGTGAGTACGTATAAGCAGAGAAATTCCCTTTACAGTAAGTTCACACCAGGCGCTTTTTAATGCGCTTTTATGCAAATTTTCAGCTGTGTTTTACAGTACCAGCTACGCATGAGATTTCTAAAATCTCACACATCATGGGTTTTTTGTCATCAGTATTTTGTGCTTTGCATGTTTTTTCCACAATATAGCATGTCACTCGTTTTTTTTCCAACGTTATTCACCCATTGACATAAGTGGTGAAAAAATGCTGAAAATCAGCAAAAACGCAGGTATCAGGCTTTTCTGTGTTTTTTTTGTGCGAAAACCCAATTCTATATAATATGACTTTTTTTTTGCACTAAACTATCAGCATGCACAAGAGAACTCTAGCATGCCAAAAATATAGCAAAAAACGTAAGAAAAAAACAAGGAAAACACTTTCTACAGCTTCTTTCCTGGCAAGAGATCAGTTGTTGCTGCAGAGAAAAAAAAACACCTAGTGTGAACTTACTCTTATTGCAAGTTCCCTTTATTTATAAAGTGCGTGTTGTTTCTCATGACAACTTACCCATGGGCTGCTCCCATCTGAAACATTTAAGAAATATAGAGAGGTGCCCAGAAGAGTTGTCAAAAATGTGGAAGTGGCTGTGCAGAGGCAGCTCTCTAGCTGTTTGGGACATGGGTATTGCAATTCCTCTTTTGACATTTTCCATCCATATTTTAACACTGGGTGCAAGTCCAAAAATCTCAGTGTCGCCCCCACACAAGGAAGCATCGCTCCTGTGGAATCAGCCTGAAGTCCTTGGTAGAAATGATGCAGCCCCCGCCATGGGAAGAACAATGAGGTACAGCACATGCTCTTGTGGTGATGAGCCCCAGAAACACAGGAACACTTGGCCTGAAGCCACAGCCAGACAACCTGTTACTGGCCCAAGAGACACTGCCAGAAGAAGACAATCCAATAAATATCTCTAATAAGAGCTTACAAGATCTCTGCTTGCTATAAATGAATTAACACATTTACATTCAGATGCTGAAAACCCTTCACAGCTGAGAGTTTGTAACAATTGCATCCAGCCTAGATATTGCTCTGTGATATCAGCAGTCTGAACTCCAGACAGATACATTGTATCCACACTCGCATAACAGTAACCAACAAGTTAAGAAATATTATTGCTATAAATGGTTCCCCAAGACTGGACCCTGCGCACGTGCAGAACTCAAAGTGAAGAAGATCAGCTGCGTAAACGCTGCCGTCAGTGGGGAGTAACAGGACCAGCTTTGTCACTTATTTTGTGTTTTTGTTTGATCTACCTTCATATAACAAAGATGATCAGTTCCCTGTGATCCTGCTATCGGATCCATCAATTCTCCCCAATGATCTTTATTGCTGATTTTCTAAATGATGCCATTGACTATAATCGGGCAAGTGCTGCTTATAAGGACTGGGAAAAGATGAGCTGTGTGAATAAGCCCCGAGGCAGGAGTTCTGCAGGCTGCAGATATGTCCTCACCCTGCACAATGTAGCAGAACATGTACGAGGTGCAGAGAAAAGGGAAGTGAGGAGTTCACAGGACACGTTTCATCACACCCGGTGCACAGGACGCATCTACCGTACGACAAGCAGAAACCAGCAGCAGTGGGGCGACAAGACGGGGGGGGCACCTGTGGGGTGGTGAAAGAAGGCTGGGGTGTGGGGTGACAAGACAGGGGGGGGAGCGGGAGTCCACAGTGGGGCGACGAGAAGGCTGGGGAACGGGGGTCCACAGTGGGGCAACAACATAGTGGAATGGGAGGCCCTCTGTGGGACGAAAAGAGAAGGTTGGCGAGTGGGGGTCCCCAGTGGGGCGACAAGAGAAGGCTGGGGAGCGGGGGTCCCCAGTAGTGGAGGAGCAGGAGGTCCCCAGTGGGGCAACAAAATAGCAAAGGGGGAGCAGGAGGTCCTCTGTGGGGTGACAAGAGAAGGCTGGGGAGCGGGGGTCCCCAGTGGGGCGACAAGCCAGAGGAGGAGGAGTGGGAGGTCCCCTATGGGCTGACAAGACAGCGAGGGGAGCAGGGGGTCCCCAGTGGGGTGACAAGGTTAGGATGGGGAGCCCCTAGCCGCTGGGCAACAGGGCAGAAGGGGCAGTGTCAGTAGTGGAGGGACAGGGAAGGCTAGGGCAGGATCACTGCAGGGGAATCCAGTAATCTGCCCCCCACCACTTGCTCTTCCAGGGTCACAGATTTTCTTATTAACTTCTTACATTAGAGACAGAACCTGACGATATTGGGGGCCAGATGTGGGGTCCGTGCAGGAGCTATAGGGCCGGAACCATTAGTGGTGGGGGGACTACTACAAAACCAGCACAGAAATGTTGGCGGTATCGGACGTATCGGCGGCTTCCTCAGTGTCGGCGGTGTATCGGACGTATCGGCGGCTTCCTCAGTGTCGGCGGTGTATCGGACGTATCGGCGGCTTCCTCAGTGTCGGCGGTGTATCGGACGTATCGGCGGCTTCCTCAGTGTCGGCGGTGTATCGGACATATCGGTGTATCGGACATATCGGTGTATCGGACATATCGGTATATCGGTGTATCGGACAAAAAATTCAAAGTTTATTAACAATAAATAGCATAAAACTATATTTTTAACATAATAATACGACAAGAATGCCTCCAATCCAATGAACCGGTGCTAGATGCATTGCAGGTATTTAGCCAGTAATAGTACTAAGGATATACACCAAGAATATTTCCATTTGTCATATGACTTATATCCTACAGCTAAAATATATATTTATGCACAAATGGGCCGCTGAAGCAAAATATCCCACTGTGCTATAGTGCTAGTATAACTATAAAACAAGGGCTGTACCATGGCCTATATCTTTAACTATGAATGTACTTCACTCTGAATTGTGGCCCAAGCACCATGTATACACAAGCACCATGTATACACAAGCACCATGTATACACAAGCACCATGTATACACAAGCACCTAAATACACTCTGTTTATGTGACATAGTGACACAGGGGATTCCCAGCGATAACCTAATGAAGAGACATAATTACCTCTGCACATGCACACAGGACCGGTGCCCGGCGCCCCCGGAAGAAGAATCTTATCGAAACGCGCGTAGGGGTACTGCACCGGTCCTGTGTGCATGTGCAGAGGTAATTATGTCTCTTCATTAGGTTATCGCTGGGAATCCCCTGTGTCACTATGTCACATAAACAGAGTGTATTTAGGTGCTCGTGTATGCATGGTGCTCGTGTATGCATGGTGCTCGTGTATGCATGGTGCTCGTGTATGCATGGTGCTCGTGTATGCATGGTGCTCGTGTATGCATGGTGCTCGTGTATGCATGGTGCTCGTGTATGCATGGTGCTCGTGTATGCATGGTGCTCGTGTATGCATGGTGCTCGTGTATGCATGGTGCTCGTGTATGCATGGTGCTCGTGTATGCATGGTGCTCGTGTATGCATGGTGCTCGTGTATGCATGGTGCTCGTGTATGCATGGTGCTCGTGTATGCATGGTGCTCGTGTATGCATGGTGCTCGGGCCACAATTCAGAGTGAAGTACATTCATAGTTAAAGATATAGGCCATGGTACAGCCCTTGTTTTATAGTTATACTAGCACTATAGCACAGTGGGATATTTTGCTTCAGCGGCCCATTTGAGCATAAATATATATTTTAGCTGTAGGATATAAGTCATATGACAAATGGAAATATTCTTGGTGTATATCCTTAGTACTATTACTGGCTAAATACCTGCAATGCATCTAGCACCGGTTCATTGGATTGGAGGCATTCTTGTCGTATTATTATGTTAAAAATATAGTTTTATGCTATTTATTGTTAATAAACTTTGAATTTTTTGAATGTAAACATTCTGTGGCCTAGTTAATATACCTCTTGGGCTATTAGTGTATCTATATGGTGAATGTGTTCTCAACCCTCTCTTTTTGGACTAATATGTATAAATATCGGGGTATCGGACATATCGGCGGTATCCTCAGTGTCGGCGGTATCGGACATATCGGCGGTATCGGACATATCGACATATCGGGGTCACTCACTTGTGCTCGCTCCGTCCGGTCTTCCTCGGTCTCACCTCCCCCGCCCCCCAGCCCGCTCCTCCCGGGGTCCGGGGGGACACAGGCCCGGGGGCAGCTCTTCTCTCCGCCCGAGGACCAGTCACATGAGTCCGCGGCTCCGCAGCTCTCCAGCGGCCCTGTCACAAGATGGCGACCATTCGGACTCGGCGGCGACTACAGCCAGAGAGGAGCACGCGCTCCGGAGCCGGTGTCGGGGCTGCACGAGGCGGCGGGTCCGGGAGATCCTGCGGTAATCCGGGCGCCGAGGAGAGCGCGCGACAAGCAGCGACCAGAACCGAGCGGCGTCCACACACGTGACGTCACGGGGGGGCGGGCGCTGCCTCCTTCGTGGCGTTCTCTGGCTGACGTCTCACCAGGGGCGTGGTTAAGGGGGCGGGAGTTCACGGCACTTGATTGACAGGTGGCTGCACATTTGCTGAGGTGATCGGTGAACTTGTAAATTGCGCAGGCGCGGTACATTCTCTGCATTCTTCAAGCTTCAGTGCAGATTTCTTACTGTGGACTCGTGATTAAGTGTGAGGCGTCAGGACTAGTGATGAGCGAATATACTTGTTACTCGAGATTTCCCAGCACGCTCGCTCGGGGGTTCTCCGAGTATTTTTTAGTGCTCGGAGATTTAGTTTTTCTTGCTGCAGCTGAATGATTTACATCTGTTAGCCAGCATAAGTACATGTGGGGGTTGCCTGGTTGCTAAGGGAACCCCCACATGTACTTTTGCTGGCTAATAGCTGTAAATCATTCAGCTGCGGCAAGAAAAACTAAATTTCCGAGCACTAAAAAATACTCGGAGGACACCCAAGCGAGCGAGCTGGGAAATCTCAAGTAATGTTTATTCGCTCATCACTAGTTACGACAGAGCGTTCAAAGAAGAACGTGTCCTGTCCATAAAACAGGAGGAGCCACATTTAACCCCATGGCGGTACCACATCTGGAGGACCCCATGGCGGTACCACATGTGTACAGAGAGAACTCAGGTCCAAAGAGGATGACATTTTGATGCAGAATGATGGTAACAAAATGAATGCGGCGTTCTGAGACAGATGAGCGTTGTGGAGAGACCCCTAATAGCCGGTAACCCTGCGATACCTGCACTGGAGGTTTACAGATCGCGGACATCTATGTTGACCAGGATACAGCAGCCAGCTGCAATGATCTGCAGAGACGACCGGTGTACGGTGTGGAGGATCGCAGGGTTTCATCACAGATCATTTTAATGCTATAATTTTGCTTTACTCCTGATACATTTCTGTAGCATTTAGATTTGTCCCGTGTTTTCCTCCACTGCAGCGACCACCTGATAAACACCTGGGATGGGTGGACACACGCTAATATGGTGGCTCCATGTCCTGACGCTTCACACGTCCTCACGTTTACTGTGTCAACTTCACAATAACAATCTGCACTGAAGCTTCGAGGGCGACGTGAATATTTATTCTATGAAAATTTACGGACGCAGCAAAATAAAGTCAAAACCAAAAACATTGAAGCCGGTCTCCAAGACGTCGACAGCCCGGGGCGGTAAAATCTGTTTATATGCAAAATCGAAGCGTTGCCTGTCACCACCAATCAGGTCGCTGCTTTTATTTTCTAACCTCCCTAACAGCTGGAAGCTGATTGGTTGCTGTGAGTGACAGCTGTATTTTCATTACAGATCTACACACATTTTTAGTTTTTCTTTGTATTGAAAATAAATGGAGTTTAACACAACCTTATATTTAAAAATAGCAGTCACTCGTTTATCCCACGCACTACTATATTATATATATTCAGTTCCAGGGAAAACCAGAAAAAGAAAAGGTGCATGGCACTACCAGAAAACAAATCCTGGTGGAAAAAAAATCTCCAAACTGGACACTGAAAGTTACAGAAAAAAAATAATTCAAAGCTTTGCCAAAACGCGCGTCGGGTTGGACACACGTCCAGGTGATTGCTTGCACTGTTACCATTGAGATTAATGTGCTATATCTTCACTAATGTTATTACACAGCTAACCTGCGGTGTAGATAATTACATTGTATGTATACTGTGCCATTCTGCACTGAGCTATGTAGCCATCATTGGATTATTTGATATATGGCCATAGGCCAATACTCGTATGTGATGTGCGTCCACGCTCTCCATGTGTGTATGTACCCTTCCTTCCCCCAGCGCCTGATCTTACAATACACTTTATATTTGGATTATTTGAGGACATTATATCCTTTTTTTCTTTGTTTGTGTCCATTCTGCTATTTAACAATTTGTCCTAATATTTTTAATACGTCTGACTCCATGTTATATTTACTGTTTAGTTTTTATATATACACATACTGTATTGTTTGATTAGTAATCTCCATTACCCCCGGTATATAACCTCCGGCCCCCCGCCATGCCATCGCCTTTACTACCATGTGACTGATCGGCCAGTGTTGCAGAGTTCACTGGTACCAGCGCAGTCCTGTAATAGGAGCCACTGGAGTAACAATTCCGTCCATGACATTTCTTCCTCCATCACCATCCATATTATGTAGAACTTGAAGGAACCGCAGCAACTCAGCCACGAAGTGAAGACCCCCGTAAAACTACTGAGCGGGGGGCCGAATGCTGAGGAGCAGAGGATAGAAAAGTCACCACCGCTCTGCTGACCCCATAACTGCAGAGTCCAGACCTCCACTGTTATCAGCACAAACACTGCGGCCCCCGCCGGGAGCTTCATGGACGAGCAGCTGCATGCAGCCGTACATCACCAAGCACAAGGCCGAGCGTCGGATGGAGCGGTGTAAAGCCGCCACCACTGGACTCTGGAGGAGACGGGTTCTGTGCAGGGACGGATCGCACTTCTCTATCTGCGTCTGATGGAGGAGTCTGGGTTTGGTGATTCCAGGAGGACGTTACCCCCTGACTGCGCTGTGCCCCCTGTACTGATGGTGGAGGGAGATACTGCTATGGGCTGTTATCAGGGGGGACACGGACCCTCAGCTCCAGTGATGGGAAAGCTTAATCTTCAGCACCAGAAATTGTGGACAATTTTAGCTTCAGCTTTGGGGGAAGTTTGGGGAAGACCCTTATCTGCCCCCCATGACTGTGCCCACTGCACAAGCTCCATACAGACATGGAGGGGAACATAAGCAGCTGCACAGAGCCCGGACCCCCAATCCCATCCTCCACATATAATGGAGATTGTGAACCCGGCCTCCCCCCAACATCAGGGTCTGACCTCACAAATGCTCTTATGGATGGAGGCCGCCTCCAAAATCGTGTACAACTCCTTCTAGAAGAGCGGAGCCGTTATATCTGCAGAGGAGCGACTCCATATTAATGTCTATGGATGTAGATGGGGACAGAGAAGCCCCCGGAGGAGGATGTGGGGGGCACATACTTTCTCCATATTAATGTCTATAGATGTAAATGAGGACAGAGAAGCCCCCGGAGGAGGATGTGGGGGGCACATACTTTCTCCATATTAATGTCTATGGATGTAGATGGGGACAGAGAAGCCCCCGGAGGAGGATGTGGGGGGCACATACTTTCTCCATATTAATGTCTATAGATGTAGATGAGGACAGAGAAGCCCCCGGAGGAGGATGTGGGGGGCACATACTTTCTCCATATTAATGTCTATGGATGTAGATGAGGACAGTGAAGCCCCCGGAGGAGGATGTGGGGGGCACATACTTTCTCCATATGTCTATGGATGTAGATTAGGACAGAGAAGCCCCCGGAGGAGGATGTGGGGGGCACATACTTTCTCCATATTAATGTCTATGGATGTAGATGAGGACAGAGAAGCCCCCGGAGGAGGATGTGGGGGGCACATACTTTCTCCATATTAATGTCTATGGATGTAGATGGGGACAGAGAAGCCCCCGGAGGAGGATGTGGGGGGCACATACTTTCTCCATATTAATGTCTATGGATGTAGATGAGGACAGAGAAGCCCCCGGAGGAGGATGTGGGGGGCACATACTGACTCCATATTAATGTCTATGGATGTAGATGGGGACAGAGAAGCCCCCGGAGGAGGATGTGGGGGGCACATACTTTCTCCATATTAATGTCTATGGATGTAGATGGGGACAGAGAAGCCCCCGGAGGAGGATGTGGGGGGCACATACTTTCTCCATATTAATGTCTATAGATGTAGATGAGTACAGTGAAGCCCCCGGAGGAGGATGTGGGGGGCACATACTTTCTCCATATTAATGTCTATGGATGTAGATGAGGACAGAGAAGCCCCCGGAGGAGGATGTGGGGGGCACATACTGACTCCATATTAATGTCTATGGATGTAGATGGGGACAGAGAAGCCCCCGGAGGAGGATGTGGGGGGCACATACTGTCTCCATATTAATGTCTATGGATGTAGATGAGGACAGAGAAGCCCCCGGAGGAGGATGTGGGGGGCACATACTGTCTCCATATTAATGTCTATGGATGTAGATGAGGACAGAGAAGCCCCCGGAGGAGGATGAGGGGGCACATACTGTCTCCATATTAATGTCTATGGATGTAGATGAGGACACAGAAGCCCCCGGAGGTGGATGTGGGGGGCACATACTTTCTCCATATTAATGTCTATGGATGTAGATGAGGACAGAGAAGCCCCCGGAGGAGGATGTGGGGGGCACATACTGTCTCCATATTAATGTCTATGGATGTAGATGAGGACAGAGAAGCCCCCGGAGGAGGATGTGGGGGGCACATACTGTCTCCATATTAATGTCTATGGATGTAGATGAGGACAGAGAAGCCCCCGGAGGAGGATGTGGGGGGCACATACTGTCTCCATATTAATGTCTATGGATGTAGATGAGGACAGTGAAGCCCCCGGAGGTGGATGTGGGGGGCACATACTTTCTCAATATTAATGTCTATGGATGTAGATGGAGGACAGTGAAGCCCCCGGAGGTGGATGTGGGGGGCACATACTGTCTCCATATTAATGTCTATGGATGTAGATGAGGACAGAGAAGCCCCCGGAGGAGGATGTGGGGGGCACATACTGTCTCCATATTAATGTCTATGGATGTAGATGAGGATAGAGAAGCCCCCGGAGGAGGATGTGGGGGGCACATACTTTCTCCATATTAATGTCTATGGATGTAGATGAGGACAGAGAAGCCCCCGGAGGTGGATGTGGGGGGCACATACTTTCTCCATATTAATGTCTATGGATGTAGATGAGGACAGTGAAGCCCCCGGAGGTGGATGTGGGGGGCACATACTTTCTCAATATTAATGTCTATGGATGTAGATGGAGGACAGTGAAGCCCCCGGAGGTGGATGTGGGGGGCACATACTGTCTCCATATTAATGTCTATGGATGTAGATGAGGACAGAGAAGCCCCCGGAGGAGGATGTGGGGGGCACATACTTTCTCCATATTAATGTCTATGGATGTAGATGAGGACAGTGAAGCCCCCGGAGGTGGATGTGGGGGGCACATACTGTCTCCATATTAATGTCTATGGATGTAGATGAGGACAGTGAAGCCCCCGGAGGTGGATGTGGGGGGCACATACTTTCTCCATATTAATGTCTATGGATGTAGATGAGGACAGAGAAGCCCCCGGAGGAGGATGTGGGGGGCACATACTTTCTCCATATTAATGTGTACGGATGTATATGAGGACAGAGAAGCCCCCAGAGGAGGATGTGGGGGGCACATACTTTCTCCATATTAATGTCTATAGATGTAGATGAGGACAGTGAAGCCCCCGGAGGAGGATGTGGGGGGCACATACTTTCTCCATATTAATGTCTATGGATGTAGATGAGGACAGTGAAGCCCCCGGAGGAGGATGTGGGGGGCAAATATTATATTAATGTCTATGGATGTAGGAGGAGGTCAATGAAGCTGGAGGTCCGGCCATCTTCTATCTAATGTGTATGGGGGGCTTCGTTCAGAGAACCAAACACTCAAGGACCAACCTCGGCTAATGCGCTAGTTCTCGAGCGATTTCCTGCATGGACTGATGGACACATTTGCAGAACTTTTCATTCGCATCGTGATTTATATTGGAAAGTCTGGACGATCCCCTTCATAAAATAGATTTATAAAGTGATCCCAAAACATGCGAAAAAAGGAAAATCTAAAAACGTGCATTAAAATAAACTTTATTATTATACTATTACATATTTTCAAAATGAGCATATTGACTTATTCAAAAGTCACAGATCATGAAGTGAAAACAAAATAATTTAGTCATAAGCAACATTGGGGAGGAGGCAGTGTGACATTTCATTTCTCACCACTTTCAAAATTGCTGCTTGCTGTCAGTGAATGGCAACATCTGACAGAAAATCTAAACTTAAAGGGACTCTGTCACCTGAATTTGGCGGGACTGGTTTTGGGTCATATGGGCGGAGTTTTTGGGTGTTTGATTCACCCTTTCCTTACCCGCTGGCTGCATGCTGGCTGCAATATTGGATTGAAGTTCATTCTCTGTCCTCCGTAGTACACGCCTGCGCAAAGCAATCTTGCCTTGTGCAGGCGTGTACTATGGAGGACAGAGAATGAACTTCAATCCAATATTGCAGCCAGCATGCAGCCAGCGGGTGAGGAAAGGGTGAATCAAACACCCGAAAACTCCGCCCATATGACCCAAAACCAGTCCCGCCAAATTCAGGTGACAGGTTCCCTTTAACATCTACGTATTCAGTTCTCACAGCTGAGGGTTTGCTGCAATGTCATCTGCTCTCCAGGAGCCCTTGTGAACTGCTGCACAGACACATTGAAGCAATGTATGGACAGATGGAGGTCACAGGACGTCAGCGAGCCTCCTCCTAGGGGAAGTAATTGGGGCTGTTCTTTAGCCTCTGATTGGAAACCAAATTGTTTACATTCACTGACAGCAAGGAGAGGTCTTGACAGGAGGTGAAGACGTGCGACAATGAGCCACAAAACTACACAATATTTATTCACATAAACTAGAACCCCGTGGGTATTGTCAGCTGTCGTCCCGGCTCTGCTGGGACCCACAGCCATCTTGAAACTTGGGGGTCCCCATCTCAAGGCTGCGGTTAATAGAGAGGAGGCCTTATGTGCAACTTTCTCCATTGATTTCTATGGGAGTTCTGCAAACAGTCGAACCAGCATTTATGATATACCCTTATGCTACTGCCATAAAAGCCTGAGATGAGAATAGCCCTTTAAGGCAGCCATAGCAATAAGGCACTGATCGGTCGGGCATTTTCTTTCCCCCATTACCTGTGTAGTTTTGATAATGTACGACCATTATAAGTACAGGCGGATTTACTGCAATGTTTTAGTTTCTAAGTGCCCCCTCCCCTGATGATCACTATCTGACGTATTAAAGGCCCATTGTACGGGCGCTAATTGATGGTTACGAGACGATCTGCGCTGGTTTATTCACAATCCTGTATGGGGCAGAATAACAGATGATAGGACGGCTCCTGCCCCGTACAGTCTGCGTGCATCCTGCGCATGTGCAGCGCTCAGTGTCTGCATCAGGAACATTGGGCTTAGCTACATCTCGTCCTGTGCAGCTGCTCCTTTATCTTTATGTCTGAGCGCTAAAAATCAATTTTCCCATTCATCTAATAATAAGGCCTGTTAAGAACCTGCAACGCTTTAATCAGTGCTCATTATGCCATTCATTCAGCTCGGCAATTAAGCCAGGCGGCTGCGAGAATCGTGGCTTCGGACATCACAGCTTTGATGGCGGGAGGTCTGCAATCATTTTCTTCAAAGCTTTGGCGTTCTCCCCATCTGGAGCTGGCGGCCATCTATCGTGGTCTGGACAGAAATGACACGTGGCTGGTTAATACCTGTGATCACCACCTAATAAAACACAGATTACATCCCCCACTGCAGCCGGTGGCCATTAATGGTTAATTCCCAACACGGAAAACTACTGTCAGAATGGAGCCACGGATGAGCCTGTGCATCCCCCCCATACTGAGAAAAATGGAGAACTGTTCTCCTCTCCGGAGGTCCCATAAAGAAAGAAAGGAGTGGTGGCAACCATGGGGGTCCCAGCATTCAGAGTTAGTACCCATCCTATGAAAGTGACAACTCAATGTTGGGAATACGCCTTTAATCACATGTGAGACCCTAAAACAGATTTGTATTCATTACCACTGGTCCTCCACTGGGGGGTACCAAAGGACGGAATTTCCACCTCTGATGTTAAAGGCAATGTCCAGAATTAGACAAATATGGCTGCCGTCTGACAAGTCTATCATAGAAGAAGGCCCACTGGAGTGAATGGGGTTGATGTGTCCTGAAAACAGGGGGGTTGGCAACCTCTGGCACTCCAGCTGCTGAGAAACTACAAGTCTCAACATGTCCTGATGGCCGTCTGTGTGATACTATAGAAGAATGCTGGGACTTGTAGTTTTAGCGCAGCTGCTGATCTATGCTGTAAACAGGTGTGGCGCTGTTTTTGAAAACATCGGCCAATGTTTTGTAATCCTGCAAACCCCTTTAATCTTCAATAGCCTCCATGTAATACGTGATCTCGCACGTACCTTCTTTCTAAAAGTAAAAATATTCACATTTCTGTGAGAAACCACGCAATAGCATCCACGTATCACGAGACGTTTATAAGACCCCATGTAATAAAACAGAGATCTGCATATGGCTCCACGTCCTGTGATACAATAATATTTACAACCCAAAATTATATAATAAATGCAACTTCATTCTGCAAGGAAAGATCTCGGAGAATCTCCGGTCTACAGCGCGCGTCGCCTACCTGGCACCTCCCAATGGCTGTGGTACAAGCTCTGCCCGGCGTCCACCTTCACAGTCTCTCCAGAGATGAAGGAGGCGGCAGGAGACAGCAGGAAACAAACCATAGGTGAGATCTGCACAGGAAAGAAGAAGCGGGGACAATTAGGCCTTGTTCACACTAGGTTTTATCGCTTGAGATTACTGTATATACTGGGAAAGCTCAAGACGTACATGTGAGATTTCGGCTCAGACAGATGTCCAAGGCCATGTTCACATTAAGATTTATGGTCAGAAAAAGTTCCCGACATGTTATATAGATGCTCAGACAGATTCCTGAAAGAGACCTCCATCAGTCACAGAGATCCCTCCCGGAGACCTCCATCAGTCACAGAGATCCCTCCCGAAGACCTCCATCAGTCACAGAGATCCCTCCCGGAGACCTCCATCAGTCACAGAGATCCCTCCCGGAGACCTCCATCAGTCACAGAGATCCCTCCCGGAGACCTCCATCAGTCACAGAGATCCCTCCCGGAGACCTCCATCAGTCACAGAGATCCCTCCCGGAGACCTCCATCAGTCACAGAGATCCCTCACAGAGACATCCATCAGTCACAAAGATCCCTCACAGAGACATCCATCAGTCACAGAGATCCCTCACAGAGACCTCCATCAGTCACAGAGATCCCTCCCGAAGACCTCCATCAGTCACAGAGATCCCTCCCGGAGACCTCCATCAGTCACAGAGACCCCTCACAGAGACATCCATCAGTCACAGAGATCCCTCACAGAGGCCTCCATCTGTCACAGAGATCCCTCCCGGAGACCTCCATCAGGTACAGATGGAGATACCTCAAAGAGACCTCCATCAGTCACAGAGATCCCTCACAGAGACCTCCATCCGTCACAGAGATCCCTCACAGAGACCTCCATCCGTCACAGAGATCCCTCCCGGAGACCTCCATCAGTCACAGAGATCCCTCACAGAGACATCCATCAGTCACAGAGATCCCTCACAGAGACATCCATCAGTCACAGAGATCCCTCCCGAAGACCTCCATCAGTCACAGAGATCCCTCCCGAAGACCTCCATCAGTCACAGAGATCCCTCCCGGAGACCTCCATCAGTCACAGAGATCCCTCACACAGACCTCCATCTGTCACAGAGATCCCTCCCGGAGACCTCCATCAGTCATAGAGATCCCTCACAGAGACATCCATCAGTCACAGAGATGCCTCCCGGAGACCTCCATCAGTCACAGAGATCCCTCCCGAAGACCTCCATCAGTCACAGAGATCCCTCCCGGAGACCTCCATCAGTCACAGAGACCCCTCACAGAGACATCCATCAGTCACAGAGATCCCTCACAGAGGCCTCCATCTGTCACAGAGATACCTCCCGACGACCTCCATCTGTCACAGAGATCCCTCCCGGAGACCTCCATCAGGTACAGATGGAGATACCTCAAAGAGACCTCCATCAGTCACAGAGATCCCTCACAGAGACCTCCATCCGTCACAGAGATCCCTCACAGAGACCTCCATCCGTCACAGAGATCCCTCCCGGAGACCTCCATCAGTCACAGAGATCCCTCACAGAGACATCCATCAGTCACAGAGATCCCTCACAGAGACATCCATCAGTCACAGAGATCCCTCACAGAGGCCTCCATCTGTCACAGAGATACCTCCCGACGACCTCCATCTGTCACAGAGATCCCTCCCGGAGACCTCCATCAGGTACAGATGGAGATACCTCAAAGAGACCTCCATCAGTCACAGAGATCCCTCACAGAGACATCCATCAGTCACAGAGATCCCTCACACAGACCTCCATCTGTCACAGAGATCCCTCCCGGAGACCTCCATCAGTCATAGAGATCCCTCACAGAGACATCCATCAGTCACAGAGATGCCTCCCGGAGACCTCCATCAGTCACAGAGATCCCTCACAGAGACATCCATCAGTCACAGAGATCCCTCACAGAGACATCCATCAGTCACAGAGATCCCTCCCGAAGACCTCCATCAGTCACAGAGATCCCTCCCGGAGACCTCCATCAGTCACAGAGATCCCTCACAGAGACATCCATCAGTCACAGAGATCCCTCACAGAGACATCCATCAGTCACAGAGATCCCTCACAGAGGCCTCCATCTGTCACAGAGATACCTCCCGACGACCTCCATCTGTCACAGAGATACCTCCCGACGACCTCCATCTGTCACAGAGATACCTCCCGACGACCTCCATCTGTCACAGAGATCCCTCCCGGAGACCTCCATCAGGTACAGATGGAGATACCTCAAAGAGACCTCCATCAGTCACAGAGATCCCTCACAGAGACATCCATAAGTCACAGAGATCCCTCACACAGACCTCCATCTGTCACAGAGATCCCTCCCGGAGACCTCCATCAGTCACAGAGATCCCTCCCGAAGACCTCCATCAGTCAGAGATCCCTCACAGAGACATCCATCAGTCACAGAGATCCCTCACAGAGACATCCATCAGTCACAGAGATCCCTCCCGAAGACCTCCATCAGTCACAGAGATCCCTCCCGAAGACCTCCATCAGTCACAGAGATCCCTCCCGGAGACCTCCATCAGTCACAGAGATCCCTCACACAGACCTCCATCTGTCACAGAGATCCCTCCCGGAGACCTCCATCAGTCATAGAGATCCCTCACAGAGACATCCATCAGTCACAGAGATGCCTCCCGGAGACCTCCATCAGTCACAGAGATCCCTCCCGAAGACCTCCATCAGTCACAGAGATCCCTCCCGGAGACCTCCATCAGTCACAGAGACCCCTCACAGAGACATCCATCAGTCACAGAGATCCCTCACAGAGGCCTCCATCTGTCACAGAGATACCTCCCGACGACCTCCATCTGTCACAGAGATCCCTCCCGGAGACCTCCATCAGGTACAGATGGAGATACCTCAAAGAGACCTCCATCAGTCACAGAGATCCCTCACAGAGACCTCCATCCGTCACAGAGATCCCTCACAGAGACCTCCATCCGTCACAAAGATCCCTCCCGGAGACCTCCATCAGTCACAGAGATCCCTCACAGAGACATCTATCAGTCACAGAGATCCCTCCCGAAGACCTCCATCAGTCACAGAGATCCCTCCCGAAGACCTCCATCAGTCACAGAGATCCCTCCCGAAGACCTCCATCAGTCACAGAGATCCCTCCCGGAGACCTCCATCAGTCACAGAGATCCCTCCCGGAGACCTCCATCAGTCACAGAGACCCCTCACAGAGACATCCATCAGTCACAGAGATCCCTCACAGAGGCCTCCATCTGTCACAGAGATACCTCCCGACGACCTCCATCTGTCACAGAGATCCCTCCCGGAGACCTCCATCAGGTACAGATGGAGATACCTCAAAGAGACCTCCATCAGTCACAGAGATCCCTCACAGAGACCTCCATCCGTCACAGAGATCCCTCACAGAGACCTCCATCCGTCACAGAGATCCCTCCCGGAGACCTCCATCAGTCACAGAGATCCCTCACAGAGACATCCATCAGTCACAGAGATCCCTCACAGAGACATCCATCAGTCACAGAGATCCCTCACAGAGGCCTCCATCTGTCACAGAGATACCTCCCGACGACCTCCATCTGTCACAGAGATCCCTCCCGGAGACCTCCATCAGGTACAGATGGAGATACCTCAAAGAGACCTCCATCAGTCACAGAGATCCCTCACACAGACCTCCATCTGTCACAGAGATCCCTCCCGGAGACCTCCATCAGTCATAGAGATCCCTCACAGAGACATCCATCAGTCACAGAGATGCCTCCCGGAGACCTCCATCAGTCACAGAGATCCCTCACAGAGACATCCATCGGTCACAGAGATCCCTCCCGAAGACCTCCATCAGTCACAGAGATCCCTCCCGAAGACCTCCATCAGTCACAGAGATCCCTCCCGGAGACCTCCATCAGTCACAGAGATCCCTCACACAGACCTCCATCTGTCACAGAGATCCCTCCCGGAGACCTCCATCAGTCATAGAGATCCCTCACAGAGACATCCATCAGTCACAGAGATGCCTCCCGGAGACCTCCATCAGTCACAGAGATCCCTCCCGAAGACCTCCATCAGTCACAGAGATCCCTCCCGGAGACCTCCATCAGTCACAGAGATCCCTAACAGAGACATCCATCAGTCACAGAGATCCCTCACAGAGACATCCATCAGTCACAGAGATCCCTCACAGAGGCCTCCATCTGTCACAGAGATACCTCCCGACGACCTCCATCTGTCACAGAGATCCCTCCCGGAGACCTCCATCAGGTACAGATGGAGATACCTCAAAGAGACATCCATCAGTCACAGAGATCCCTCACAGAGACATCCATCAGTCACAGAGATCCCTCACACAGACCTCCATCTGTCACAGAGATCCCTCCCGGAGACCTCCATCAGTCATAGAGATCCCTCACAGAGACATTCATCAGTCACAGAGATGCCTCCCGGAGACCTCCATCAGTCACAGAGATCCCTCCCGAAGACCTCCATCAGTCACAGAGATCCCTCCCGGAGACCTCCATCAGTCACAGAGATCCCTCACAGAGACATCCATCAGTCACAGAGATCCCTTACAGAGACATCCATCAGTCACAGAGATCCCTCACAGAGGCCTCCATCTGTCACAGAGATACCTCCCGACGACCTCCATCTGTCACAGAGATACCTCCCGACGACCTCCATCTGTCACAGAGATACCTCCCGGAGACCTCCATCAGTCACAGAGATCCCTCACACAGACCTCCATCTGTCACAGAGATCCCTCCCGGAGACCTCCATCAGTCATAGAGATCCCTCACAGAGACATCCATCAGTCACAGAGATGCCTCCCGGAGACCTCCATCAGTCACAGAGATCCCTCCCGAAGACCTCCATCAGTCACAGAGATCCCTCCCGGAGACCTCCATCAGTCACAGAGACCCCTCACAGAGACATCCATCAGTCACAGAGATCCCTCACAGAGGCCTCCATCTGTCACAGAGATACCTCCCGACGACCTCCATCTGTCACAGAGATCCCTCCCGGAGACCTCCATCAGGTACAGATGGAGATACCTCAAAGAGACCTCCATCAGTCACAGAGATCCCTCACAGAGACCTCCATCCGTCACAGAGATCCCTCACAGAGACCTCCATCCGTCACAAAGATCCCTCCCGGAGACCTCCATCAGTCACAGAGATCCCTCACAGAGACATCTATCAGTCACAGAGATCCCTCCCGAAGACCTCCATCAGTCACAGAGATCCCTCCCGAAGACCTCCATCAGTCACAGAGATCCCTCCCGAAGACCTCCATCAGTCACAGAGATCCCTCCCGGAGACCTCCATCAGTCACAGAGATCCCTCCCGGAGACCTCCATCAGTCACAGAGACCCCTCACAGAGACATCCATCAGTCACAGAGATCCCTCACAGAGGCCTCCATCTGTCACAGAGATACCTCCCGACGACCTCCATCTGTCACAGAGATCCCTCCCGGAGACCTCCATCAGGTACAGATGGAGATACCTCAAAGAGACCTCCATCAGTCACAGAGATCCCTCACAGAGACATCCATCAGTCACAGAGATCCCTCACACAGACCTCCATCTGTCACAGAGATCCCTCCCGGAGACCTCCATCAGTCATAGAGATCCCTCACAGAGACATCCATCAGTCACAGAGATGCCTCCCGGAGACCTCCATCAGTCACAGAGATCCCTCACAGAGACCTCCATCCGTCACAGAGATCCCTCACAGAGACCTCCATCAGTCACAGAGATCCCTCACAGAGACCTCCATCCGTCACAGAGATCCCTCACGGGGTCCTCCATCAGTCACAGAGGTCCATCACGGAGGCCTCCATCAGCCATGTGCAGGTCCTTCCTTCTATTTGCACCATATTACAGACATGTCAGGAGCTTTTCCAGATTGTTGGGAGATTTCACCCGCAGAGTGACAGACACAGAAGGGAGGCCACCTTTCAACGGCTCCATCATTAAACAGCTACGATAAAGCCTCCATTACTGACAGGCGGTGGCAGATACATTTTTTTTTACTAGACCTTGTAGGATTAAGAAGCAGAGTCTACAAAACAAATGGATTCATTTTTGCAGCAAGACAAACCACAATGGCCCTCGGGACAACATAGCCCTATGGAAACATTCAGCATTTCCATCAGGAGATTTCACCAGTGACCTCAGAGGCTCCCACTGTGGCTGTGGGGCAC
Organism: Ranitomeya imitator; assembly: GCF_032444005.1. NCBI lineage: Eukaryota > Metazoa > Chordata > Amphibia > Anura > Dendrobatidae > Ranitomeya > Ranitomeya imitator. Next base: position 10,684,036 of record NC_091288.1, read on the forward strand.
CAGAAGGACCCGAGCTGACACCTTAATGTACAGATGAAAGTTGCTCCAACTCAATGATTCCGGTCAAACATCTGAATAATCTGATAATCGGGTCTCAACTCTCCAAAGATTGTCGGGGATAGAAGGATTGGGCAGTTCTGATTTCAATGCAAGACCCACATGTTCACTTAAGAGATAAGATGGGGACAGATGAGCCCCCAGAAAGGGGCAGACGTGATGCCCAAAGGGGTGACATGAGTCACCGTAGAGGAGGGGGGATTCAGACGAGCCGCCCAGAAGAGGGGTGGGGAGGACAACACACGAGCCGCCCGGAAGGGGAGAGACGTGACGCCCGAAAGGACTGGGGGTGGGGAAATAGGGACAGACAAGCAGCCCCTGAAGGTGGGAGGGAATGATGACACACAAGTGTGAGAGGAGACGAACGAGTCGCCCGGAAGGGACAGATGAGCTGCCCGGAAGGGACAGATGAGCTACCCAGAAGGGACAGATGAGCTACCCAGAAGGGACAGATGAGCTACCCAGAAGGGACAGATGAGCTACCCAGAAGGGACAGATGAGCTACCCAGAAGGGACAGATGAGCTACCCAGAAGGGACAGATGAGCTACCCAGAAGGGACAGATGAGCTACCCAGAAGGGACAGATGAGCTACCCAGAAGGGACAGATGAGCTACCCAGAAGGGACAGATGAGCTACCCAGAAGGGACAGATGAGCTACCCAGAAGGGACAGAGGAGCTACCCAGAAGGGACAGAGGAGCTACCCAGAAGGGACAGAGGAGCTACCCAGAAGGGACAGAGGAGCTACCCAGAAGGGACAGAGGAGCTACCCAGAAGGGACAGAGGAGCTACCCAGAAGGGACAGATGAGCTACCCAGAAGGGACAGATGAGCTACCCAGAAGGGGGAAGCACAGACAAGCATGGCCGCACCCCTCGCATGCACAGCTCAGGACCGCTTAGCTGAGCGTTCTTGTGTCTGGGGATCCAAGAGAGGAAGGAGTTGGAAGAACGCACGGCCGACATCTCTCTTGGGCCTATTCACTTGTCTGCCCCAGGGTGGAGGTTTGTTACAGTTACTTCCAGTGTATTACATGGATGACAGGGGAGCCGCAGACCTCGGCCTGGGTAACATCCTACCTCCTCAGGGAGGCCAAGTCTCTTGGCTGGAATTTTAGGGATGTAATTATAAAACATTGCAGGCCCGCCATCTTTATAATTCTCAACGGCAGTCTTCGAAAAGATGGTTCCCTGCAAAAAAAGAGCAGGAACACTGTGAAATGAAACTGAAGCGACAATCTGCAATGGGTAGATGAGATGCACGTATGGGGAACACGTCCCCGATCCAAGCAGTCGCTGGTATGGTGAGAGTAAAAGTAGCAAACATCCAGATACTTACCGGAGCAACAGAATTTACCCGGACCCCAGAGTGAGCCCACTCAATAGCGAGGCTTTTTGTCAGGTTGTCCACAGCGGCTCGTGCTGCTCCTGTGTGACTGCCGACAGCAAACACAACAATGAATGGAAGTGCTGAACACAGAGACCACAACCCTACTCATGCTCCGCAAGAAATGGGCCATCATGTAAAGATCCTCAATTTATTACAAAGAGAGTTTTAAGAATTATGCTCCAGAGCAGTATTCACAGTTCAGTTTTAAGCCACTGCAAACAGTCAGCAATCTTGTCATCAGACATGCACCTAACAGCTTAGCAGAGCTCCTACAATGCAGGCTCGGGGGCTACATAACATTAAAGTAAGAGGTGATAAATTATATCTTACGCCATGATGGGAAATCCACGCCACATGTCTGCTACAATATTCACTATGGCGCCGCCATGTTCTTTCATCCAGGAATTGTACACTAGAAGAGGACACAGATCATACTGAGTGACAATCCGACAAGTCTGCCACCGGCAGGAGAACAGAGGACATCTGTATGGATCCTTATAATGTACTAAACCCCGTGATATTCATGGCCACTGCCCAATGGGCAAGACTGTTCAGTTCTGGTGCACTGCAGCCCCGTCACGTACTATATACTCCAGAGCTGCACTCACTATTCTGCTGGTGCAGTCACTGTGTACATACATTACATTACTGATAATGAGTTCCCTCCTGTAACATTCTCCAGAGCTGCACTCACTATTCTGCTGGTGCAGTCACTGTGTACATACATTACTGATCCTGAGTTACATCCTGTATTATACTCCAGAGCTGCACTCACTATTCTGCTGGTGCAGTCACTGTGTACATACATTACATTACTGATCCTGAGTTACATCCTGTATTATACCCCAGAGCTGCACTCACTATTCTGCTGGTGCAGTCACTATGTACATACATTACATTACTGATCCTGAGATACCTCCTGTATTATACCCCAGAGCTGCACTCACTATTCTGCTGGTGCAGTCACTATGTACATACATTACATTACTGATCCTGAGTTACCTCCTGTATTATACCCCAGAGCTGCACTCACTATTCTGCTGGTGCAGTCACTGTGTACATACATTACATTACTGACCCTGAGTTACATCCTGTATTATACCCCAGAGCTGCACTCACTATTCTGCTGGTGCAGTCACTGTGTACATACATTACATTACTGATCCTGAGTTACATCCTGTATTATACCCCAGAGCTGCACTCACTATTCTGCTGGTGCAGTCACTGTGTACATACATTACATTACTGATCCTGAGTTACATCCTGTATTATACTCCAGAGCTGCACTCACTATTCTGCTGGTGCAGTCACTGTGTACATACATTACATTACTGATCCTGAGTTACCTCCTGTATTATACCCCAGAGCTGCACTCACTATTCTGCTGGTGCAGTCACTGTGTACATACATTACATTACTGATCCTGAGATACCTCCTGTATTATACCCCAGAGCTGCACTCACTATTCTGCTGGTGCAGTCACTGTGTACATACATTACATTACTGATCCTGAGATACCTCCTGTATTATACCCCAGAGCTGCACTCACTATTCTGCTGGTGCAGTCACTATGTACATACATTACATTACTGATCCTGAGATACCTCCTGTATTATACCCCAGAGCTGCACTCACTATTCTGCTGGTGCAGTCACTGTGTACATACATTACATTACTGATCCTGAGTTACATCCTGTATTATACTCCAGAGCTGCACTCACTATTCTGCTGGTGCAGTCACTGTGTACATACATTACATTACTGATCCTGAGATACCTCCTGTATTATACCCCAGAGCTGCACTCACTATTCTGCTGGTGCAGTCACTATGTACATACATTACATTACTGATCCGGAGTTCCCTCCTGTAACATTCTCCAGAGCTGCACTCACTATTCTGCTGGTGCAGTCACTATGTACATACATTACATTACTGATCCTGAGTTCCCTCCTGTAACATTCTCCAGAGCTGCACTCACTATTCTGCTGGTGCAGTCACTGTGTACATACATTACTGATCCTGAGTTCCCTCCTGTAACATTCTCCAGAGCTGTACTCACTATTCTGCTGGTGCAGTCACTGTGTACATACATACATTACTGATCCTGAGTTACATCCTGTATTATACCCCAGAGCTGCACTCACTATTCTGCTGGTGCAGTCACTGTGTACATACATTACATTACTGATCCTGAGTTACATCCTGTATTATACCCCAGAGCTGCACTCACTATTCTGCTGGTGCAGTCACTGTGTACATACATTACTGATCCTGAGTTCCCTCCTGTAACATTCTCCAGAGCTGTACTCACTATTCTGCTGGTGCAGTCACTGTGTACATACATACATTATTGATCCTGAGTTACATCCTGTATTATACCCCAGAGCTGCACTCACTATTCTGCTGGTGCAGTCACTGTGTACATACATACATTACTGATCCTGAGTTACATCCTGTATTATACCCCAGAGCTGCACTCACTATTCTGCTGGTGCAGTCACTGTGTACATACATTACATTCTGTATTCTCCTCCTGACATATTTACCGGCTTTGCAGCAGTAGAAAGTACCGGTCAGGTTGGTCTCCACCACGGCGTTCCATCCTTTAGAATTAATCGCTTCACTTGGACAAGGGAATTGACCTCCTCCATTGTTGACTAAGAAGTCGATACGGCCGTAGATGCTCAGTGTGGACTGAACCAGCGATTCTACCTGTTCTCAGAAGATAGCAAACCAGAATGAAAACAAGGAGCCAGCATTGCAGAGGTTAACACGTCTGCACACAAAACCTTATAGTTCTACAGGAGCTCAATAAAGTGTAACTCCTTGTCTCACAGCCCCCACATCATCACAGGAAGGGACCGAATCCCAAAAGATCAGCAAACGTTTCTCCTGAAATACTCTGCACAGCAGGCCTGCTGCCGCCGCACTCCCATCATGATCCACATGCACAGAAGAAAGAAGCTGTTCAGCGTCCGCTCACCTCCTCCTCTTTGCGGATGTTACACTGCAGCGCTGTCACCATAGACGGGTTTGTGGGGGAGATCAGGGACACAAGGTCATTGGCGGCTTTCTTCAACCTGTCAAGTTTCCGAGAGGCAATCACCACACTGCAACCTGCGAAGCACAAATAAAGGATAAGCATGGATGATGGGAGTTACAGCCGTGGAGCCCCCAATCCCCAGGATCAGCAGCCTGCGAGACCACTGCAGCCACAAGACAAATCGTCATTGAAGCTAAATGTATGCCCTCCGAGCAGGGGAGAGTAACAGCACATTACAGCATGGGCAACCCCTGAGGACATGTCTGACACATCCCAAATATTCCCTGCTCCTCCCACTCTCCTGAGATACTCTGTGCTACTGTGACCCTGCTCCCCCACTCTCCTGGGATACTCTGTGCTGCTGTGACCCTGCTCCCCCACTCTCCTGGGATACTCTGTGCTGCTGTGACCCTGCTCCCCCACTCTCCTGGGATACTCTGTGCTGCTGTGACCCTGCTCCTCCCACTCTCCTGGGATACTCTGTGCTGCTGTGACCCTGCTCCTCCCACTCTCCTGAGATACTCTGTGCTGCTGTGATCCTGCTTCTCCCACTCTCATGAGATACTCTGTGCTACTGTGACCCTGCTCCCCCACTCTCCTGGGATACTCTGTGCTGCTGTGACCCTGCTCCCCCACTCTCCTGGGATACTCTGTGCTGCTGTGACCCTGCTCCCCCACTCTCCTGGGATACTCTGTGCTGCTGTGACCCTGCTCCTCCCACTCTCCTGAGATACTCTGTGCTGCTGTGACCCTGCTCCCCCACTCTCCTGGGATACTCTGTGCTGCTGTGACCCTGCTCCCCCACTCTCCTGGGATACTCTGTGCTGCTGTGACCCTGCTCCCCCACTCTCCTGGGATACTCTGTGCTGCTGTGACCCTGCTCCCCCACTCTCCTGGGATACTCTGTGCTGCTGTGACCCTGCTCCTCCCACTCTCCTGGGATACTCTGTGCTGCTGTGACCCTGCTCCTCCCACTCTCCTGAGATACTCTGTGCTGCTGTGACCCTGCTCCCCCACTCTCCTGGGATACTCTTTGCTGCTGTGACCCTGCTCCCCCACTCTCCTGCGATACTCTGTGCTGCTGTGACCCTGCTCCCCCACTCTCCTGGGATACTCTGTGCTGCTGTGACCCTGCTCCCCCACTCTCCTGGGATACTCTGTGCTGCTGTGACCCTGCTCCCCCACTCTCCTGAGATACTCTGTGCTGCTGTGACCCTGCTCCCCCACTTTCCTGGGATACTCTGTGCTGCTGTGACCCTGCTCCTCCCACTCTCCTGAGATACTCTGTGCTGCTGTGACCCTGCTCCTCCCACTCTCCTGAGATACTCTGTGCTGCTGTGACCCTGCTCCCCCACTCTCCTGAGATACTCTGTGCTGCTGTGACCCTGCTCCCCCACTCTCCTGAGATACTCTGTGCTGCTGTGACCCTGCTCCCCCGCTCTCCTGAGATACTGTGTGCTGCTGTGACCCTGCTCCTCCACTCTCCTGAGATACTCTGTGCTGCTGTGACCCTGCTCCCCCACTCTCCTGAGATACTCTGTGCTCCTGTGACCCTGCTCCACCCACTCTCCTGAGATACTCTGTGCTGCTGGGGGGAATTACTACACCCTTGTCATAAACAGCCTTGCTACAAAGGCCGTTTCTGCATTAGAGACTGTATCCAATTAAGACAATCCCTTGTGATACAAAGTGAAGACTCCAGACTGATACATTGTAACAAACTATCAGGACAGCATTGAGATTGTCACAGTACACACTGACGCTGCTACAAGTAGGAAGCTAAAATCACCAGAAACCCTACAGATAATTGGAGAGTGCAGACCTGACGTCTTAGGCTACTTTCACATTAGCGTCGGTTTGGGGCCGTCGCACTGCGTCGGCCCGACATACCGACGCATACTGTGCAAGCGCCGCACAACGGGGGCAGCGGATGCATTTTTCCAGCGCATCCGCTGCCCCATTGTGAGTTGCGGGGAGGTGGGGGCGGAGTTCCGGCCGCGCATGTGCGGTCGGAAATGGCGGAGACAACGCAGCAAAAAACGTTACATGTAACGTTTTTTGCTGTCGACGGTCTGCCACAACACGGCGCATCCGTCGCACGACATTTGCGACGTGTGGCAAAGCGTCGCAATGCGTCGCTAACGTAAGTCAATGGAGAAAAAACGCATCCTGCAAGCAATTTTGCAGGATGCGTTTTTTCTCCTAAACGACGCATTGCGACGTGCAGTGCACGACGCTAGTGTGAAAGTAGCCTCATACAAAGCCTCGACTACCAGGAAGGCGTAACGTCCACGTCGCTCCGATCCTTGGAGGCCACGGCAGGACGTCGCCATTGCACATGTTATGTGCTGCGGTGATACTGGAGATTGCCCTGAACTTTGCACATCTCAGACACCTCCAGGAGCAGAGCACCGGCCTCCCCCGACCGCCACGCTCCCCTCCATATAATACAGCATACACTTCTCGTACTGGAATACCCCTTTAATCCATGTACACTGGATGCACCAATACATTAAAGGGGTTTCCCACACTATACCATCCACGAGCTGTAAGCAGCATTGGGCGTCCAGGAGAGCCACATACTTAGAGCTATAGCGGCAGTATTCAGATAAATAGCGCTTACATCTGGTCTTCTGCGGCTGCAGGGAAAAAAACGACGTTTTATTGTCCTTGCAGCCGATGGCTGAAGGCCGGCTCTGCAGCGCATGCTCCTAATCACTGTGACGGGGAGCGACTGCAGCTGAGCCCCCATATACAGAACAGTGACGGTTACTCCTCCATGTATGGCTGGAAGCGAGCGCCTGCAGGGAGATTACATCTTCATTTTCTCCCTGCAGCTGCTGCCCACAGTATAGAGAGCAGTGACTGTTACTCCTCCCTGTATGGCTGGAAGCGAGCGCCTGCAGGGAGATTACATCTTTGTTTTCTCCCTGCAGCTGCTGCTCCAGTTCCCTTACAAGGGACACAAGACTCCTCTGCATTTCTGAGATACGGCCCTCTCTTCCTTGTAAATAACTCTAGGAAAGGTTTTAAGCCAAGTGGGTGTGGTCTACTCCTCTGAATGACCACGCCCTCTCAGTGCAAAAGACTGGATTTACATACCGGACAGAAGAGGAATTCAGGAGGACGCATTTACTGCCGGGGAGAACATGACATAACGGAAAGTGTCAGGGAGAGATAACGAGGGGTCGGGACCTGGAGAGATGGCTTTTAGGGTGCGCACCCCCCGATCAGTAGTTTGGAGGCAGCGACAATACGCTGCGTCCAAAGCGGTGCGATTTCCTGACCGCGGGCACGTACCTTACCATTTTCTTGCGGTCCGAGGCGGGGCCTTACACTGAGCCTTGTATTGACCCCTCACAGGTCAGAGGTCGCGTCCTTAGCACAGACGACATGATCGTGCCGTTCTGACCCCGGCAGAGACGCCCTCCGCAGCCGAGGGCCGCGACAACTGCTTCTTACTAGGGACTGAGGACAGACACCGGCGGTGACAGGACCCTACACTGCGGCCAGCGAGGACGGAATCGGGGTATTCTGTCCAGAAGTACGAGGGGACATAAAGGCTGAGGAAACGATATCGCCGACTATAAAGCCGCTCTCTGCACGTGGCAGCCGCATAGTGGACAGCCCCTTTAAGAACAACGCTCTGCACTGGCGGCCGCACCCAGAGAACATTGGTATCCGCGGCGTCCATGTACCAGGGGCACAATCAGCCTCCACCGCCACAGACACGAGTGGGGCTGAGGCCTCCCCTCACAGAGGACACGTCCCGGCCTCCACCCTCACAGAGGACACGTCCCGGCCTCCACCCTCACAGAGGACACGTCCCGGCCTCCACCCTCACAGAGGACACGTCCCGGCCTCCACCCTCACAGAGGACACGTCCCGGCCTCCACCCTCACAGAGGACACGTCCCGGCCTCCACCCTCACAGAGGACACGTCCCGGCCTCCACCCTCACAGAGGACACGTCCCGGCCTCCCCCCTCACAGAGGACACGTCCCGGCCTCCACCCTCACAGAGGACACGTCCCGGCCTCCACCCTCACAGAGGACACGTCCCGGCCTCCACCCTCACAGAGGACACGTCCCGGCCTCCACCCTCACAGAGGACACGTCCCGGCCTCCCCCCTCACAGAGGACACGTCCCGGCCTCCACCCTCACAGAGGACACGTCCCGGCCTCCACCCTCACAGAGGACACGTCCCGGCCTCCCCCCTCACAGAGGACACGTCCCGGCCTCCACCCTCACAGAGGACACGTCCCGGCCTCCACCCTCACAGAGGACACGTCCCGGCCTCCACCCTCACAGAGGACACGTCCCGGCCTCCACCCTCACAGAGGACACGTCCCGGCCTCCACCCTCACAGAGGACACGTCCCGGCCTCCACCCTCACAGAGGACACGTCCCGGCCTCCCCCCTCACAGAGGACACGTCCCGGCCTCCACCCTCACAGAGGACACGTCCCGGCCTCCCCCCTCACAGAGGACACGTCCCGGCCTCCACCCTCACAGAGGACACGTCCCGGCCTCCCCCCTCACAGAGGACACGTCCCGGCCTCCCCCCTCACAGAGGACACGTCCCGGCCTCCCCCCTCACAGAGGACACGTCCCGGCCTCCCCCCTCACAGAGGACACGTCCCGGCCTCCCCCCTCACAGAGGACACGTCCCGGCCTCCCCCCTCACAGAGGACACGTCCCGGCCTCCCCCCTCACAGAGGACACGTCCCGGCCTCCACCCTCACAGAGGACACGTCCCGGCCTCCACCCTCACAGAGGACACGTCCCGGCCTCCCCCCTCACAGAGGACACGTTCCGGCCTCCACCCTCACAGAGGACACGTCCCGGCCTCCACCCTCACCGACACATTGTGGCCATTGGTCTCATACACAAAAGCACAGCAGCTGAAGAACTACAAATCCCAGCAGAGCACACCGACCTCCCACAGCGCGGTTCCCACTGTGTCACCAGCATGGCATGCCGGGACTTGTAGTTCTACAACTAGCTGAGCGGCGCCGGGCCTCTCTGCTGTCACCGCGAGGAATACCGGCAATGAAAGTGTTAACAGCCGCCGCACACCGGACCTAGTCCCAGCAGCTCCGCCGCTATGGCCTTCCCGATGCCGGTGCCGCCTCCGGTCACAATGGCGACTTTGTTCTTGAACAGTCCAGGAGAGAACACACTGGGGGCCGCCATGATCGCAGCAATCACGTGACGCTTCCGGATCAGGGGTCACGTCACAGTGTTTCCATGGAGACCAATGCAGCCTTAGCAACTGCTAAAGATGTCCCAGAGCAACCTGTGAGCCGGAAATACATCCCATAATAATGTACAGGCTACAGCGCATAATATATACACCCCGTAATGGTGCAGGGGCCATAGATGCATCCACAGATCCCCCATAACAGTGCGTCCCCCACAGATCCCCCATAACAATGCGTCCTCCACAGATCCCCCATAAGTGCATCATCCACAGATCCCCCATAACAGTGCGTCCCCCACAGATCCCCCATAACAATGCGTCCTCCACAGATCCCCCATAACAATGCGTCCTCCACAGATCCCCCATAAGTGCATCATCCACAGATCCCCCATAACAGTGCGTCCCCCACAGATCCCCCATAACAGTGCGTCCCCCACAGATCCCCCATAACAGTGCGTCCCCCACAGATCCCCCCATAACAGTGCGTCCCCCACAGATCCCCCCATAACAGTGCGTTCCACACAGATCCCCCATAACAGTGCATTCCCCACAGATCCCCCATAACAGTGCGTCCCCCACAAACCCCCATAACAGTGCGTCCCCCACAGATTCCCCATAACAGTGCGTCCCCCACAGATCCCCCATAAAAGTGCGTCCCCCACAGATCCCCATAACAGTGCGTCCCCCACAGATCCCCATAACAGTGCGTCCCCCACAGATCCCCCATAAGTGCGTCATCCACAGATCCACCATAACAGTGCGTCCCCCACAGATCCCCCATAAGTGCGTCATTCACAGATCCTCCATAAGTGCGTCATCCACAGATCCCCCATAACAGTGCGTCATCCACAGATCCCCCATAAGTGCGTCCCCCACAGATCCCCCATAAGTGCGTCCCCCACAGATCCCCCATAACAGTGCGTCATACACAGATCCCCCATAAAAGTGCATCATCCACGGATTCCCCATAAGTGCGTCCCCCAGAGATCCCCCATAAGTGCGTCATCCACAGATCCCCCATAACAGTGCGTCATCCACAGATTCCCCATAACAGTGCATCATCCACAGATCCCCCATAACAGTGCGTCATCCACAGATTCCCCATAACAGTGCATCATCCACAGATCCCCCATAACGGTGCGTCCTCCACAGATCCCCATAACACTGCATCATCCACAGATCCCTCATAACAGCCCACAGATCCCCCATAACAGTGCGTCCCCCACAGATCCCCCATAAGTGCGTCATCCACCATAACAGTGTGTCCCCCACAGATCCCCCATAACAGTGCATCCTCCACATATCCCCATAACACTGCATCATCCACAGATCCCCCATAAGTGCGTCATCCACAGATCCCTCATAACAGCCCACAGATCCCCCATAACAGTGCGTCCCCCACAGATCCCCATAACAGTGCGTCCCCCACAGATCCCCCATAACAGTGCATCCTCCACATATCCCCATAACAGTGCATCATCCACAGATCCCCATAACAGTGCGTCCTCCACAGATCCCCCATAAGGGTATGTGCACACATTGCAGATTCTCTGCGGATCCGCAGCGTTTTTCGCGGTGCAGAAACGCTGCAGATCCGCAATTGATTTACAGTACAATGTAAATCAATGAGTAAAAGAAAATGCTGTGCTAATGGTGCGGAAAATCCGCTGCGGAAACGCTGCGGTTTAAAAGAAGTAGCATGTCACTTCTTTTTTGTGAATCTGCAGCGTTTTTGTACCTAACCGCAGGGGTAAAAAAAGTAGCAAATCCGCAAGAAAGCCACAGCAAAAACGCACAAAAAACACTGCGGAACCGCACAAAAACCGCAACAAATCCGCAGGTGCGTTTTCTGCCAGTAGAGGCAGAATCCGCACCAGAAATTCCTAAGCCTAAACCGCAACGTATGCACATAGCCTAAGGGTATGTGTCCACGTTCAGGATTTGGTCAGGATTTTATGCAGGTAAAATCCTGACCAAATCTGCACCTAAGGTCACTGGCAGGTCACCCGCACTGTCCTTGCGTTGTTTTTGCAATGTAAGGACATGATGCGTTCTTAAAAGACGCGCCGCATTTGCATTTTCGCGGGTCTGCCGCATGCGTTTTTACTGCATAGTGGAGACGGGATTTCATTAAATCCCCTCCACTGTGCTGTAACATCTGGACGCTGTGTGTTTGACGCTGCGGCTCAACACTTGAACGTGGAAACATACCCTAATAGTGCATCATCCACAGATCCCCATAACAGTGCATTATCTGCAGATCCCCCATAACAGTGCGTCCTCCACAGATCCCCATAACAGTGCATTATCTGCAGATCCCCATAACAGTGCATTATCTGCAGATCCCCATAACAGTGCATTATCTGCAGATCCCCATAACAGTGCATCATCCACAGATCCCTCATAACAGTGCATCATCCACAGATCCCCATAACAGTGCATCATCCACAGATCCCCCATAACAGCGCGTCCTCCACAGATCACCATAACAGTGCATTATCTGCAGATCCCCCATAACAGTGCGTCCTCCACAGATCCCCATAACAGTGCATTATCTGCAGATCCCCATAACAGTCCATTATCTGCAGATCCCCATAACAGTGCATCATCCACAGATCCCCATAGCAGTGCATCATCTGCAGATCCCCATAACAGTGCATCATCCACAGATCCCCATAACAGTGCATCATCCACAGATCCCCATAACAGTGCATCATCCACAGATCCCCATAACAGTGCATTATCTGCAGATCCCCATAACAGTGCATTATCTGCAGATCCCCATAACAGTGCATTATCTGCAGATCCCCATAACAGTGCATTATCTGCAGATCCCCATAACAGTGCATCATCCACAGATCCCTCATAACAGTGCATCATCCACAGATCCCCATAACAGTGCATCATCCACAGATCCCCCATAACAGCGCGTCCTCCACAGATCACCATAACAGTGCATTATCTGCAGATCCCCCATAACAGTGCGTCCTCCACAGATCCCCATAACAGTGCATTATCTGCAGATCCCCATAACAGTGCATTATCTGCAGATCCCCATAACAGTGCATTATCTGCAGATCCCCCATAACAGTGCATCCTCCACAGATCCCCATAACAGCGCATCCTCCACAGATCCCCATAACAGCGCATTATCTGCAGATCCCCCATAACAGCGCGTCCTCCACAGATCCCCATAACAGCGCATCCTCCACAGATCCCCATAACAGCGCATTATCTGCAGATCCCCCATAACAGTGCATCCTCCACAGATCCCCATAACAGCGCATCCTCCACAGATCCCCATAACAGCGCATTATCTGCAGATCCCCCATAACAGCGCGTCCTCCACAGATCCCCATATCAGTGCATTATCTGCAGATCCCACTGCTCTGGATGGGACACTTTCTGGGGTCTCATTTTCTTGCTTCCCATCATCAGCGTTAGGCCAGTGATGAGCAGCAGCTGGGGTCTGTGCCTGCATGACGTCATGTGTAAGCGCTCAGGCCCCTCCCAGGGATGTGCCCGGTGGGCGGGGCTATGTCTGTAGAGGGGCTACACTCTGGTCTTTGTGCAGGGAGGAGCAGTCCTGGGATGGACACTGCTATATCCTGATCTACCTCACATATGGGGGTCTCCATCACCCAGGGGATAGCAGAAAAGACCCCCTTGGCTTGGTACCAGGTGAGCAGCACATGTATTCCTTCCTCACAGTCTCCTGTCCAGCAGCTTTGCTGCAGATCACTGCACTGACTATTGCTTCCATTAGGAGGATGAGGAATAGGAAGCTTTTGTAAGCAGCTAATTAAATGTCCGCCTCATTAATTGCTGAGGGATTTATAATTAAATTACTGGAGTGTGTATCTGTGGGAGGAAGAGGTTAATAGGCGCATATGTAAAGCGCTGCGGAATATGTTTGCGCTATATGAATAGATTATTATTATTATAATATAGTGCGCTGTGCCATTACAGGCTGAGGGGAGGAGGGAGCACAGTAAATATTTCTGTTCCACTGATACAATGTTTATAGAACAGCACAATGTGGATACAATGTATCAGTGCAGCCAGTGCCCCACAGATCACGTGATGGGGCTGGTAATGTGGATGATACAATGTATCACACTGGATTTAAATCTGAATAGTGTTTATTATAGCGATCTTTGCTTCATGTAGCTCTTACAGTGACCCCTTTATATATCTCATTACTCCCGAAATAATCACCAGAATTGCAGTGAATAGAATAGGGAGTCGTCTGTTTTCCGCTGAGGTCTTCGTTCTGCCTCCCAGTGAGGGAATTTCCTATCTATTATTATATATGGCCCTACAGTCGCGCTCCCCATCCCCCCCACCTTTAGGCCACATACACCAAATTTCCCCTATTAAGAGATCATGGCTCCAATATTTTATTCTGTATAGGAAAGCGTGTTTGATATTTGGTCAGTAGGAAGACTCTGCAAAAATTGTATGAAATAATTTGTGCATTGCCTTTAATTCCCAGCCAAATATTAAAGTGATAATGAGCCTTACAATGTAATTATCCCATCTGTAGACTGGTTTTCCATTGTTTCATCAGTGTAATCCCCAAGTATCATTCATAAAATGAACGCTGCACTTTAGATTGAGGATGATCACATGGCTCAGATTGGAGGCTGTAATTTCAGCTCTTCCCTACATGTGAATGTGGTGCAGCAGGTGCATGGATTTCTGCAAGTCCCAGTGTGATGAATGAGACAGACGCACCAATGTCTGCATCAGACCTGCCACTCATGACTTTAGCTCCATGAAGGAGTGTTCATTGTACTGCAAAAATGGTAAAAACCACAAAGCAGGTACCATAAAACTCATCGTATGGCCACCGGAACCGCTCCAGTCAGTTGTCCTACAGCTACATAGGATCCTGGATTGCTGGCCTGAGTGGCGATGCAAAGCAGGGGGACAATGCAGGGATGTTATGCATGTATGGACCCCAACCAACCGACTCAAATGTTTCCTAGCAGAATTTTCAATGTGACAGAAGAGGGCAACTCAAGGACTTTTATATTTACAGAGAATTCTTCTATTTTTGGAATTTTTATCGATCTCCATAGGATGCAGCCGCATGAAACTCATGAAAGTCCATAATTTGCAGCTAAATCCATATGTGTAACACATTTGCTTAGCTTTGATCATTTGCCTTGTAAATTCATGATGCACTTGATATGTTTCTCATTTGAAAATCTACATCATAAGTTACTTTTTTTTTTCTTCCAAAGGCCATTTGATTCCATTATATTGCATTTGCCTCAAAGCCAGCACTAAGGCTATGTGCACACGTTGCAGATTCGTGTGCGGATTTTGAAAAATCCGCAGGTAAAACGCCCTGCACCTGTGGTTTTTGTGCGGATTTCACCTGCGTTTTTACACCTGTGGATCCCTATTGAGGAGCAGGTGTAAAACGCTGCGGAACCTGCACAAAGATGCGGATTTTGTTTTCCATAGGTTTACATGGTGCTGCAAACCTCATGGAAAACTGCTGAGAATCAGCAGCCAAATCTGCAACATGTGCACATACCCTAAAGGTTTCCCCACACAGGAATGATACCGTGCAGAAAACTGGACATGGAAAACAACAACCAACCATGTAAAAAAAAAAAAAAAAATTTTGCTGAAAATGCTGCAGTTTTGGCCCATTGCAGAGTGCAAAATCTGCAGTGAAATTTCTCTGCATGAATTTATATACTGCAGATTAATTAATGTAAACAGAAACACATGGGCTACTTGCACAGTGAACAAGTCTGTATGATCATGTTCACACACCACCAAGAAACCTGAAGACACAAAAGAGAATAGTAAAACCAAAAACACTCAGTTTGAAAAAAATGTTGCAGTAATCCGCAAGTGCTAGTAAAAGATGTAAAAAACAGGGTATTTGGTTGATACGTTTTTTGCAAAAAATGTATACTAAGCTGCTCTACCAATCTTCACGGTATACCCTTATCAGAGCAGTCCTAACTAATGTATGCAATCCCTATCTGATGTATTTAAAAACCTGATCATCTGTATATAACCTGTGTGAACAGGGTTCAGAGAGGAAAAAATCCATGTGTGCATACAGGGTAGAACAGCTTTTGTGCAGATAGCCCAAGAGGAGTGGTGGAACTCCCCAGTCTTGTAGACACAAGAGAACAATTATGGAAACAGAAACACATGGGCTACTTGCACAGTGAACAAGTCTGTATGATCATGTTCACACACCACCAAGAAACCTGAAGACACAAAAGAGAATAGTAAAACCAAAAACACTCAGTTTGAAAAAAATGTTGCAGTAATCCGCAAGTGCTAGTAAAAGATGTAAAAAACAGGGTATTTGGTTGATACGTTTTTTGCAAAAAATGTATACTAAGCTGCTCTACCAATCTTCACGGTATACCCTTATCAGAGCAGTCCTAACTAATGTATGCAATCCCTATCTGATGTATTTAAAAACCTGATCATCTGTATATAACCTGTGTGAACAGGGTTCAGAGAGGAAAAAATCCATGTGTGCATACAGGGTAGAACAGCTTTTGTGCAGATAGCCCAAGAGGAGTGGTGGAACTCCCCAGTCTTGTAGACACAAGAGAACAATTATGGAAACAGAAACACATGGGCTACTTGCACAGTGAACAAGTCTGTATGATCATGTTCACACACCACCAAGAAACCTGAAGACACAAAAGAGAATAGTAAAACCAAAAACACTCAGTTTGAAAAAAATGTTGCAGTAATCCGCAAGTGCTAGTAAAAGATGTAAAAAACAGGGTATTTGGTTGATACGTTTTTTGCAAAAAATGTATACTAAGCTGCTCTACCAATCTTCACGGTATACCCTTATCAGAGCAGTCCTAACTAATGTATGCAATCCCTATCTGATGTATTTAAAAACCTGATCATCTGTATATAACCTGTGTGAACAGGGTTCAGAGAGGAAAAAATCCATGTGTGCATACAGGGTAGAACAGCTTTTGTGCAGATAGCCCAAGAGGAGTGGTGGAACTCCCCAGTCTTGTAGACACAAGAGAACAATTATGGAAACAGAAACACATGGGCTACTTGCACAGTGAACAAGTCTGTATGATCATGTTCACACACCACCAAGAAACCTGAAGACACAAAAGAGAATAGTAAAACCAAAAACACTCAGTTTGAAAAAAATGTTGCAGTAATCCGCAAGTGCTAGTAAAAGATGTAAAAAACAGGGTATTTGGTTGATACGTTTTTTGCAAAAAATGTATACTAAGCTGCTCTACCAATCTTCACGGTATACCCTTATCAGAGCAGTCCTAACTAATGTATGCAATCCCTATCTGATGTATTTAAAAACCTGATCATCTGTATATAACCTGTGTGAACAGGGTTCAGAGAGGAAAAAATCCATGTGTGCATACAGGGTAGAACAGCTTTTGTGCAGATAGCCCAAGAGGAGTGGTGGAACTCCCCAGTCTTGTAGACACAAGAGAACAATTATGGAAACAGAAACACATGGGCTACTTGCACAGTGAACAAGTCTGTATGATCATGTTCACACACCACCAAGAAACCTGAAGACACAAAAGAGAATAGTAAAACCAAAAACACTCAGTTTGAAAAAAATGTTGCAGTAATCCGCAAGTGCTAGTAAAAGATGTAAAAAACAGGGTATTTGGTTGATACGTTTTTTGCAAAAAATGTATACTAAGCTGCTCTACCAATCTTCACGGTATACCCTTATCAGAGCAGTCCTAACTAATGTATGCAATCCCTATCTGATGTATTTAAAAACCTGATCATCTGTATATAACCTGTGTGAACAGGGTTCAGAGAGGAAAAAATCCATGTGTGCATACAGGGTAGAACAGCTTTTGTGCAGATAGCCCAAGAGGAGTGGTGGAACTCCCCAGTCTTGTAGACACAAGAGAACAATTATGGAAACAGAAACACATGGGCTACTTGCACAGTGAACAAGTCTGTATGATCATGTTCACACACCACCAAGAAACCTGAAGACACAAAAGAGAATAGTAAAACCAAAAACACTCAGTTTGAAAAAAATGTTGCAGTAATCCGCAAGTGCTAGTAAAAGATGTAAAAAACAGGGTATTTGGTTGATACGTTTTTTGCAAAAAATGTATACTAAGCTGCTCTACCAATCTTCACGGTATACCCTTATCAGAGCAGTCCTAACTAATGTATGCAATCCCTATCTGATGTATTTAAAAACCTGATCATCTGTATATAACCTGTGTGAACAGGGTTCAGAGAGGAAAAAATCCATGTGTGCATACAGGGTAGAACAGCTTTTGTGCAGATAGCCCAAGAGGAGTGGTGGAACTCCCCAGTCTTGTAGACACAAGAGAACAATTATGGAAACAGAAACACATGGGCTACTTGCACAGTGAACAAGTCTGTATGATCATGTTCACACACCACCAAGAAACCTGAAGACACAAAAGAGAATAGTAAAACCAAAAACACTCAGTTTGAAAAAAATGTTGCAGTAATCCGCAAGTGCTAGTAAAAGATGTAAAAAACAGGGTATTTGGTTGATACGTTTTTTGCAAAAAATGTATACTAAGCTGCTCTACCAATCTTCACGGTATACCCTTATCAGAGCAGTCCTAACTAATGTATGCAATCCCTATCTGATGTATTTAAAAACCTGATCATCTGTATATAACCTGTGTGAACAGGGTTCAGAGAGGAAAAAATCCATGTGTGCATACAGGGTAGAACAGCTTTTGTGCAGATAGCCCAAGAGGAGTGGTGGAACTCCCCAGTCTTGTAGACACAAGAGAACAATTATGGAAACAGAAACACATGGGCTACTTGCACAGTGAACAAGTCTGTATGATCATGTTCACACACCACCAAGAAACCTGAAGACACAAAAGAGAATAGTAAAACCAAAAACACTCAGTTTGAAAAAAATGTTGCAGTAATCCGCAAGTGCTAGTAAAAGATGTAAAAAACAGGGTATTTGGTTGATACGTTTTTTGCAAAAAATGTATACTAAGCTGCTCTACCAATCTTCACGGTATACCCTTATCAGAGCAGTCCTAACTAATGTATGCAATCCCTATCTGATGTATTTAAAAACCTGATCATCTGTATATAACCTGTGTGAACAGGGTTCAGAGAGGAAAAAATCCATGTGTGCATACAGGGTAGAACAGCTTTTGTGCAGATAGCCCAAGAGGAGTGGTGGAACTCCCCAGTCTTGTAGACACAAGAGAACAATTATGGAAACAGAAACACATGGGCTACTTGCACAGTGAACAAGTCTGTATGATCATGTTCACACACCACCAAGAAACCTGAAGACACAAAAGAGAATAGTAAAACCAAAAACACTCAGTTTGAAAAAAATGTTGCAGTAATCCGCAAGTGCTAGTAAAAGATGTAAAAAACAGGGTATTTGGTTGATACGTTTTTTGCAAAAAATGTATACTAAGCTGCTCTACCAATCTTCACGGTATACCCTTATCAGAGCAGTCCTAACTAATGTATGCAATCCCTATCTGATGTATTTAAAAACCTGATCATCTGTATATAACCTGTGTGAACAGGGTTCAGAGAGGAAAAAATCCATGTGTGCATACAGGGTAGAACAGCTTTTGTGCAGATAGCCCAAGAGGAGTGGTGGAACTCCCCAGTCTTGTAGACACAAGAGAACAATTATGGAAACAGAAACACATGGGCTACTTGCACAGTGAACAAGTCTGTATGATCATGTTCACACACCACCAAGAAACCTGAAGACACAAAAGAGAATAGTAAAACCAAAAACACTCAGTTTGAAAAAAATGTTGCAGTAATCCGCAAGTGCTAGTAAAAGATGTAAAAAACAGGGTATTTGGTTGATACGTTTTTTGCAAAAAATGTATACTAAGCTGCTCTACCAATCTTCACGGTATACCCTTATCAGAGCAGTCCTAACTAATGTATGCAATCCCTATCTGATGTATTTAAAAACCTGATCATCTGTATATAACCTGTGTGAACAGGGTTCAGAGAGGAAAAAATCCATGTGTGCATACAGGGTAGAACAGCTTTTGTGCAGATAGCCCAAGAGGAGTGGTGGAACTCCCCAGTCTTGTAGACACAAGAGAACAATTATGGAAACAGAAACACATGGGCTACTTGCACAGTGAACAAGTCTGTATGATCATGTTCACACACCACCAAGAAACCTGAAGACACAAAAGAGAATAGTAAAACCAAAAACACTCAGTTTGAAAAAAATGTTGCAGTAATCCGCAAGTGCTAGTAAAAGATGTAAAAAACAGGGTATTTGGTTGATACGTTTTTTGCAAAAAATGTATACTAAGCTGCTCTACCAATCTTCACGGTATACCCTTATCAGAGCAGTCCTAACTAATGTATGCAATCCCTATCTGATGTATTTAAAAACCTGATCATCTGTATATAACCTGTGTGAACAGGGTTCAGAGAGGAAAAAATCCATGTGTGCATACAGGGTAGAACAGCTTTTGTGCAGATAGCCCAAGAGGAGTGGTGGAACTCCCCAGTCTTGTAGACACAAGAGAACAATTATGGAAACAGAAACACATGGGCTACTTGCACAGTGAACAAGTCTGTATGATCATGTTCACACACCACCAAGAAACCTGAAGACACAAAAGAGAATAGTAAAACCAAAAACACTCAGTTTGAAAAAAATGTTGCAGTAATCCGCAAGTGCTAGTAAAAGATGTAAAAAACAGGGTATTTGGTTGATACGTTTTTTGCAAAAAATGTATACTAAGCTGCTCTACCAATCTTCACGGTATACCCTTATCAGAGCAGTCCTAACTAATGTATGCAATCCCTATCTGATGTATTTAAAAACCTGATCATCTGTATATAACCTGTGTGAACAGGGTTCAGAGAGGAAAAAATCCATGTGTGCATACAGGGTAGAACAGCTTTTGTGCAGATAGCCCAAGAGGAGTGGTGGAACTCCCCAGTCTTGTAGACACAAGAGAACAATTATGGAAACAGAAACACATGGGCTACTTGCACAGTGAACAAGTCTGTATGATCATGTTCACACACCACCAAGAAACCTGAAGACACAAAAGAGAATAGTAAAACCAAAAACACTCAGTTTGAAAAAAATGTTGCAGTAATCCGCAAGTGCTAGTAAAAGATGTAAAAAACAGGGTATTTGGTTGATACGTTTTTTGCAAAAAATGTATACTAAGCTGCTCTACCAATCTTCACGGTATACCCTTATCAGAGCAGTCCTAACTAATGTATGCAATCCCTATCTGATGTATTTAAAAACCTGATCATCTGTATATAACCTGTGTGAACAGGGTTCAGAGAGGAAAAAATCCATGTGTGCATACAGGGTAGAACAGCTTTTGTGCAGATAGCCCAAGAGGAGTGGTGGAACTCCCCAGTCTTGTAGACACAAGAGAACAATTATGGAAACAGAAACACATGGGCTACTTGCACAGTGAACAAGTCTGTATGATCATGTTCACACACCACCAAGAAACCTGAAGACACAAAAGAGAATAGTAAAACCAAAAACACTCAGTTTGAAAAAAATGTTGCAGTAATCCGCAAGTGCTAGTAAAAGATGTAAAAAACAGGGTATTTGGTTGATACGTTTTTTGCAAAAAATGTATACTAAGCTGCTCTACCAATCTTCACGGTATACCCTTATCAGAGCAGTCCTAACTAATGTATGCAATCCCTATCTGATGTATTTAAAAACCTGATCATCTGTATATAACCTGTGTGAACAGGGTTCAGAGAGGAAAAAATCCATGTGTGCATACAGGGTAGAACAGCTTTTGTGCAGATAGCCCAAGAGGAGTGGTGGAACTCCCCAGTCTTGTAGACACAAGAGAACAATTATGGAAACAGAAACACATGGGCTACTTGCACAGTGAACAAGTCTGTATGATCATGTTCACACACCACCAAGAAACCTGAAGACACAAAAGAGAATAGTAAAACCAAAAACACTCAGTTTGAAAAAAATGTTGCAGTAATCCGCAAGTGCTAGTAAAAGATGTAAAAAACAGGGTATTTGGTTGATACGTTTTTTGCAAAAAATGTATACTAAGCTGCTCTACCAATCTTCACGGTATACCCTTATCAGAGCAGTCCTAACTAATGTATGCAATCCCTATCTGATGTATTTAAAAACCTGATCATCTGTATATAACCTGTGTGAACAGGGTTCAGAGAGGAAAAAATCCATGTGTGCATACAGGGTAGAACAGCTTTTGTGCAGATAGCCCAAGAGGAGTGGTGGAACTCCCCAGTCTTGTAGACACAAGAGAACAATTATGGAAACAGAAACACATGGGCTACTTGCACAGTGAACAAGTCTGTATGATCATGTTCACACACCACCAAGAAACCTGAAGACACAAAAGAGAATAGTAAAACCAAAAACACTCAGTTTGAAAAAAATGTTGCAGTAATCCGCAAGTGCTAGTAAAAGATGTAAAAAACAGGGTATTTGGTTGATACGTTTTTTGCAAAAAATGTATACTAAGCTGCTCTACCAATCTTCACGGTATACCCTTATCAGAGCAGTCCTAACTAATGTATGCAATCCCTATCTGATGTATTTAAAAACCTGATCATCTGTATATAACCTGTGTGAACAGGGTTCAGAGAGGAAAAAATCCATGTGTGCATACAGGGTAGAACAGCTTTTGTGCAGATAGCCCAAGAGGAGTGGTGGAACTCCCCAGTCTTGTAGACACAAGAGAACAATTATGGAAACAGAAACACATGGGCTACTTGCACAGTGAACAAGTCTGTATGATCATGTTCACACACCACCAAGAAACCTGAAGACACAAA
This sequence comes from Ranitomeya imitator, assembly GCF_032444005.1. Taxonomy (NCBI): domain Eukaryota; kingdom Metazoa; phylum Chordata; class Amphibia; order Anura; family Dendrobatidae; genus Ranitomeya; species Ranitomeya imitator. The sequence goes on from NC_091288.1 coordinate 10,706,550, forward strand.
AGAGAATAGTAAAACCAAAAACACTCAGTTTGAAAAAAATGTTGCAGTAATCCGCAAGTGCTAGTAAAAGATGTAAAAAACAGGGTATTTGGTTGATACGTTTTTTGCAAAAAATGTATACTAAGCTGCTCTACCAATCTTCACGGTATACCCTTATCAGAGCAGTCCTAACTAATGTATGCAATCCCTATCTGATGTATTTAAAAACCTGATCATCTGTATATAACCTGTGTGAACAGGGTTCAGAGAGGAAAAAATCCATGTGTGCATACAGGGTAGAACAGCTTTTGTGCAGATAGCCCAAGAGGAGTGGTGGAACTCCCCAGTCTTGTAGACACAAGAGAACAATTATGGAAACAGAAACACATGGGCTACTTGCACAGTGAACAAGTCTGTATGATCATGTTCACACACCACCAAGAAACCTGAAGACACAAAAGAGAATAGTAAAACCAAAAACACTCAGTTTGAAAAAAATGTTGCAGTAATCCGCAAGTGCTAGTAAAAGATGTAAAAAACAGGGTATTTGGTTGATACGTTTTTTGCAAAAAATGTATACTAAGCTGCTCTACCAATCTTCACGGTATACCCTTATCAGAGCAGTCCTAACTAATGTATGCAATCCCTATCTGATGTATTTAAAAACCTGATCATCTGTATATAACCTGTGTGAACAGGGTTCAGAGAGGAAAAAATCCATGTGTGCATACAGGGTAGAACAGCTTTTGTGCAGATAGCCCAAGAGGAGTGGTGGAACTCCCCAGTCTTGTAGACACAAGAGAACAATTATGGAAACAGAAACACATGGGCTACTTGCACAGTGAACAAGTCTGTATGATCATGTTCACACACCACCAAGAAACCTGAAGACACAAAAGAGAATAGTAAAACCAAAAACACTCAGTTTGAAAAAAATGTTGCAGTAATCCGCAAGTGCTAGTAAAAGATGTAAAAAACAGGGTATTTGGTTGATACGTTTTTTGCAAAAAATGTATACTAAGCTGCTCTACCAATCTTCACGGTATACCCTTATCAGAGCAGTCCTAACTAATGTATGCAATCCCTATCTGATGTATTTAAAAACCTGATCATCTGTATATAACCTGTGTGAACAGGGTTCAGAGAGGAAAAAATCCATGTGTGCATACAGGGTAGAACAGCTTTTGTGCAGATAGCCCAAGAGGAGTGGTGGAACTCCCCAGTCTTGTAGACACAAGAGAACAATTATGGAAACAGAAACACATGGGCTACTTGCACAGTGAACAAGTCTGTATGATCATGTTCACACACCACCAAGAAACCTGAAGACACAAAAGAGAATAGTAAAACCAAAAACACTCAGTTTGAAAAAAATGTTGCAGTAATCCGCAAGTGCTAGTAAAAGATGTAAAAAACAGGGTATTTGGTTGATACGTTTTTTGCAAAAAATGTATACTAAGCTGCTCTACCAATCTTCACGGTATACCCTTATCAGAGCAGTCCTAACTAATGTATGCAATCCCTATCTGATGTATTTAAAAACCTGATCATCTGTATATAACCTGTGTGAACAGGGTTCAGAGAGGAAAAAATCCATGTGTGCATACAGGGTAGAACAGCTTTTGTGCAGATAGCCCAAGAGGAGTGGTGGAACTCCCCAGTCTTGTAGACACAAGAGAACAATTATGGAAACAGAAACACATGGGCTACTTGCACAGTGAACAAAACACTCAGTTTGAAAAAAATGTTGCAGTAATCCGCAAGGTTTCTTGGTGGTGTGTGAACATGATCATACAGACTTGTTCACTGTGCAAGTAGCCCATGTGTTTCTGTTTCCATAATTGTTCTCTTGTGTCTACAAGACTGGGGAGTTCCACCACTCCTCTTGGGCTATCTGCACAAAAGCTGTTCTACCCTGTATGCACACATGGATTTTTTCCTCTCTGAACCCTGTTCACACAGGTTATATACAGATGATCAGGTTTTTAAATACATCAGATAGGGATTGCATACATTAGTTAGGACTGCTCTGATAAGGGTATACCGTGAAGATTGGTAGAGCAGCTTAGTATACATTTTTTGCAAAAAACGTATCAACCAAATACCCTGTTTTTTACATCTTTTACTAGCACTTGCGGATTACTGCAACATTTTTTTCAAACTGAGTGTTTTTGGTTTTACTATTCTCTTTTGTGTCTTCAGGTTTCTTGGTGGTGTGTGAACATGATCATACAGACTTGTTCACTGTGCAAGTAGCCCATGTGTTTCTGTTTCCATAATTGTTCTCTTGTGTCTACAAGACTGGGGAGTTCCACCACTCCTCTTGGGCTATCTGCACAAAAGCTGTTCTACCCTGTATGCACACATGGATTTTTTCCTCTCTGAACCCTGTTCACACAGGTTATATACAGATGATCAGGTTTTTAAATACATCAGATAGGGATTGCATACATTAGTTAGGACTGCTCTGATAAGGGTATACCGTGAAGATTGGTAGAGCAGCTTAGTATACATTTTTTGCAAAAAACGTATCAACCAAATACCCTGTTTTTTACATCTTTTACTAGCACTTGCGGATTACTGCAACATTTTTTTCAAACTGAGTGTTTTTGGTTTTACTATTCTCTTTTGTGTCTTCAGGTTTCTTGGTGGTGTGTGAACATGATCATACAGACTTGTTCACTGTGCAAGTAGCCCATGTGTTTCTGTTTCCATAATTGTTCTCTTGTGTCTACAAGACTGGGGAGTTCCACCACTCCTCTTGGGCTATCTGCACAAAAGCTGTTCTACCCTGTATGCACACATGGATTTTTTCCTCTCTGAACCCTGTTCACACAGGTTATATACAGATGATCAGGTTTTTAAATACATCAGATAGGGATTGCATACATTAGTTAGGACTGCTCTGATAAGGGTATACCGTGAAGATTGGTAGAGCAGCTTAGTATACATTTTTTGCAAAAAACGTATCAACCAAATACCCTGTTTTTTACATCTTTTACTAGCACTTGCGGATTACTGCAACATTTTTTTCAAACTGAGTGTTTTTGGTTTTACTATTCTCTTTTGTGTCTTCAGGTTTCTTGGTGGTGTGTGAACATGATCATACAGACTTGTTCACTGTGCAAGTAGCCCATGTGTTTCTGTTTCCATAATTGTTCTCTTGTGTCTACAAGACTGGGGAGTTCCACCACTCCTCTTGGGCTATCTGCACAAAAGCTGTTCTACCCTGTATGCACACATGGATTTTTTCCTCTCTGAACCCTGTTCACACAGGTTATATACAGATGATCAGGTTTTTAAATACATCAGATAGGGATTGCATACATTAGTTAGGACTGCTCTGATAAGGGTATACCGTGAAGATTGGTAGAGCAGCTTAGTATACATTTTTTGCAAAAAACGTATCAACCAAATACCCTGTTTTTTACATCTTTTACTAGCACTTGCGGATTACTGCAACATTTTTTTCAAACTGAGTGTTTTTGGTTTTACTATTCTCTTTTGTGTCTTCAGGTTTCTTGGTGGTGTGTGAACATGATCATACAGACTTGTTCACTGTGCAAGTAGCCCATGTGTTTCTGTTTCCATAATTGTTCTCTTGTGTCTACAAGACTGGGGAGTTCCACCACTCCTCTTGGGCTATCTGCACAAAAGCTGTTCTACCCTGTATGCACACATGGATTTTTTCCTCTCTGAACCCTGTTCACACAGGTTATATACAGATGATCAGGTTTTTAAATACATCAGATAGGGATTGCATACATTAGTTAGGACTGCTCTGATAAGGGTATACCGTGAAGATTGGTAGAGCAGCTTAGTATACATTTTTTGCAAAAAACGTATCAACCAAATACCCTGTTTTTTACATCTTTTACTAGCACTTGCGGATTACTGCAACATTTTTTTCAAACTGAGTGTTTTTGGTTTTACTATTCTCTTTTGTGTCTTCAGGTTTCTTGGTGGTGTGTGAACATGATCATACAGACTTGTTCACTGTGCAAGTAGCCCATGTGTTTCTGTTTCCATAATTGTTCTCTTGTGTCTACAAGACTGGGGAGTTCCACCACTCCTCTTGGGCTATCTGCACAAAAGCTGTTCTACCCTGTATGCACACATGGATTTTTTCCTCTCTGAACCCTGTTCACACAGGTTATATACAGATGATCAGGTTTTTAAATACATCAGATAGGGATTGCATACATTAGTTAGGACTGCTCTGATAAGGGTATACCGTGAAGATTGGTAGAGCAGCTTAGTATACATTTTTTGCAAAAAACGTATCAACCAAATACCCTGTTTTTTACATCTTTTACTAGCACTTGCGGATTACTGCAACATTTTTTTCAAACTGAGTGTTTTTGGTTTTACTATTCTCTTTTGTGTCTTCAGGTTTCTTGGTGGTGTGTGAACATGATCATACAGACTTGTTCACTGTGCAAGTAGCCCATGTGTTTCTGTTTCCATAATTGTTCTCTTGTGTCTACAAGACTGGGGAGTTCCACCACTCCTCTTGGGCTATCTGCACAAAAGCTGTTCTACCCTGTATGCACACATGGATTTTTTCCTCTCTGAACCCTGTTCACACAGGTTATATACAGATGATCAGGTTTTTAAATACATCAGATAGGGATTGCATACATTAGTTAGGACTGCTCTGATAAGGGTATACCGTGAAGATTGGTAGAGCAGCTTAGTATACATTTTTTGCAAAAAACGTATCAACCAAATACCCTGTTTTTTACATCTTTTACTAGCACTTGCGGATTACTGCAACATTTTTTTCAAACTGAGTGTTTTTGGTTTTACTATTCTCTTTTGTGTCTTCAGGTTTCTTGGTGGTGTGTGAACATGATCATACAGACTTGTTCACTGTGCAAGTAGCCCATGTGTTTCTGTTTCCATAATTGTTCTCTTGTGTCTACAAGACTGGGGAGTTCCACCACTCCTCTTGGGCTATCTGCACAAAAGCTGTTCTACCCTGTATGCACACATGGATTTTTTCCTCTCTGAACCCTGTTCACACAGGTTATATACAGATGATCAGGTTTTTAAATACATCAGATAGGGATTGCATACATTAGTTAGGACTGCTCTGATAAGGGTATACCGTGAAGATTGGTAGAGCAGCTTAGTATACATTTTTTGCAAAAAACGTATCAACCAAATACCCTGTTTTTTACATCTTTTACTAGCACTTGCGGATTACTGCAACATTTTTTTCAAACTGAGTGTTTTTGGTTTTACTATTCTCTTTTGTGTCTTCAGGTTTCTTGGTGGTGTGTGAACATGATCATACAGACTTGTTCACTGTGCAAGTAGCCCATGTGTTTCTGTTTCCATAATTGTTCTCTTGTGTCTACAAGACTGGGGAGTTCCACCACTCCTCTTGGGCTATCTGCACAAAAGCTGTTCTACCCTGTATGCACACATGGATTTTTTCCTCTCTGAACCCTGTTCACACAGGTTATATACAGATGATCAGGTTTTTAAATACATCAGATAGGGATTGCATACATTAGTTAGGACTGCTCTGATAAGGGTATACCGTGAAGATTGGTAGAGCAGCTTAGTATACATTTTTTGCAAAAAACGTATCAACCAAATACCCTGTTTTTTACATCTTTTACTAGCACTTGCGGATTACTGCAACATTTTTTTCAAACTGAGTGTTTTTGGTTTTACTATTCTCTTTTGTGTCTTCAGGTTTCTTGGTGGTGTGTGAACATGATCATACAGACTTGTTCACTGTGCAAGTAGCCCATGTGTTTCTGTTTCCATAATTGTTCTCTTGTGTCTACAAGACTGGGGAGTTCCACCACTCCTCTTGGGCTATCTGCACAAAAGCTGTTCTACCCTGTATGCACACATGGATTTTTTCCTCTCTGAACCCTGTTCACACAGGTTATATACAGATGATCAGGTTTTTAAATACATCAGATAGGGATTGCATACATTAGTTAGGACTGCTCTGATAAGGGTATACCGTGAAGATTGGTAGAGCAGCTTAGTATACATTTTTTGCAAAAAACGTATCAACCAAATACCCTGTTTTTTACATCTTTTACTAGCACTTGCGGATTACTGCAACATTTTTTTCAAACTGAGTGTTTTTGGTTTTACTATTCTCTTTTGTGTCTTCAGGTTTCTTGGTGGTGTGTGAACATGATCATACAGACTTGTTCACTGTGCAAGTAGCCCATGTGTTTCTGTTTCCATAATTGTTCTCTTGTGTCTACAAGACTGGGGAGTTCCACCACTCCTCTTGGGCTATCTGCACAAAAGCTGTTCTACCCTGTATGCACACATGGATTTTTTCCTCTCTGAACCCTGTTCACACAGGTTATATACAGATGATCAGGTTTTTAAATACATCAGATAGGGATTGCATACATTAGTTAGGACTGCTCTGATAAGGGTATACCGTGAAGATTGGTAGAGCAGCTTAGTATACATTTTTTGCAAAAAACGTATCAACCAAATACCCTGTTTTTTACATCTTTTACTAGCACTTGCGGATTACTGCAACATTTTTTTCAAACTGAGTGTTTTTGGTTTTACTATTCTCTTTTGTGTCTTCAGGTTTCTTGGTGGTGTGTGAACATGATCATACAGACTTGTTCACTGTGCAAGTAGCCCATGTGTTTCTGTTTCCATAATTGTTCTCTTGTGTCTACAAGACTGGGGAGTTCCACCACTCCTCTTGGGCTATCTGCACAAAAGCTGTTCTACCCTGTATGCACACATGGATTTTTTCCTCTCTGAACCCTGTTCACACAGGTTATATACAGATGATCAGGTTTTTAAATACATCAGATAGGGATTGCATACATTAGTTAGGACTGCTCTGATAAGGGTATACCGTGAAGATTGGTAGAGCAGCTTAGTATACATTTTTTGCAAAAAACGTATCAACCAAATACCCTGTTTTTTACATCTTTTACTAGCACTTGCGGATTACTGCAACATTTTTTTCAAACTGAGTGTTTTTGGTTTTACTATTCTCTTTTGTGTCTTCAGATTAATTAATGTGCAGATTTTTCCCACAGTGTGCATGAGACTTCATATAACCTTATCAACCTTGCTGCCACTGTAATAATATGCAGGACTTTTTCCTCCAGGAATATCCTGATGCAAAGGCCACAGAATATCTGTCCCATGTGAACATGGCCCTAAAAATCAGCATGTGTGAATTTGACCAGATAAAGGGATGACTCATTGTCCGGGCGCTGCAGATATTTCTTTATGTTCTCTGAATATCCTGTGTTACAGCTCATTGTATAGGAAGGAAGGATCAGTCATTGATTTTTCCTCGGTGAAATCTTTCTACTTTGCCTCATTGTGCAGCTCACACTTTCCTGTTTATGCAAGTAATTTTCAAACCAAAAAGGCAGCAGTTGCTTGGGGCTCATATGGAGCCATTACTAGTGCTAGGCGTTTGTTTCCAACTTCCAGTCTGAAATCTGCTTTTCTGGGCATCAAGTGTCTTGCTACAGCTGCAGATCTCTTAAATTGCAAATTTGAGGACGTACAGGCTTTGGAGGGATAAATTGACTACTATCAAATTGGGGAGAACCCCAAATAAACACTCAATAAAGAAAGCCTAAGGCTATGTGCACACGTAGGAAAAGAGGTGCAGAATTTTCTGCACAAAATCAGCATCTCCAGGCAGAATCCGCAGCCGCGGATTTGCCGCGGTTTTTATGCGGAATTGATGTGGATTTTGTGCGGATTTTGTGCGGTTTTTGCCACTGCGGATTTTTAACATGGAAGGGTGCAGAAGCGCTGCAGATCCGCACAAAAGAAGTGACATGCACTTCTTTGAAATCCGCAGCAATTCCACACCGATTTTTCCGCACCATCTGCATAGCTTTTTTTTTTTTTTTATCCCATTGAATAATATACTGTACATCACAGTGCGGATCTGCAGCGTTTCTGTGCGGAAAAATCCGCTGCGGATCCACAGCAAATCCGCATTGTGTGCACATAGCCTTAGAATTAACTTTTAATTAAATTTGATTAAATCATTAAAAATGAGTTAGGTACATAAAATATATATGTCCCTAATCTACCTATATATCCTTATATTATTATATTGCTCACTGTTAGCTTTTAGAGCAAATTCAGTAGCACCCTGGGGTGCCAGCCCCTACTTGGCAGAATAGGACATAATTGTCAGAGGGTCACTTCCGTCTTTCTGTCTGTAACGGAAATCCCGCGTCGCTGATTGGTCTCGCCAGCTGCCTGTCCTGGCTGCCGTGACCAATCAGCGACGGCCATAGCCCGGCCGAGAATTAGTCCCTCCTACCCCCGTCCAGTCAGTGCCCGGCGCCAGCTCCATACTCCCCTCCAGTCACCGCTCACACAGGGTTAATGGCAGCGTTAACGGACCGCGTTATGCTGCGGGTAACGCACTCCGTTAACGCTGCTATTAACCCTATGTGTCCCCAACTTTTTACTATTGATGCTGCCTATGCAGCATTAATAGTAAAAAGATCTAATGTTAAAAATAATAATAAAAAAAAACCCTGCTATTCTCACCCTCCGTCGTCCAACACTTCCGTTCCCAGAGATGCATTGCGAAATTACCCAAAAGACTATTTTTTTATTTTAATTATTTTCTTTAACAGGGATATGGTGCCCACACTGCTATATTCTACGTGGGCTGTGTTATATACTGCCTGGCTGCTATTTACTACGTGGCCAGAGTTGGATACTATGTGGGCTGTGCTATATATTACGTGGGTTGTGTTATATACTGCATGGCTGCTATATACTACGTGGGCTGTGTAATATACTACATGGGCTGTGGTATATACTGCATGGCTGCTATATACTACGTGGGTTGTGTTATATACTACGTGGGCTGTGTTATATACTGCGTGGCTGCTATATACTGCATGGCTGCTATACTACGTGGGCTGTGTTATTTACTGCGTGGCCTGTATTAACGCATCGGGTATTCTACAATATGTATGTATGTATATAGCAGCCACATAGTATATAGCAGCCACACAGTATTTGTCTGCTATATACTACATGGCTCCTATATACTACGTGGCAGGTGTTATATACTATGTGTCTGCTACATACATACATACAATCGAGCCACCATCTAGTAGGACATGAAGTTTAGCACACTAGTTCCCCCCAATATGTTTCACCGCAGCGTCATCAGGGGATCATTTCTAGCCTATGTCCCATCCCCTGATGACGCCGTGGCTGCGGTGAAACGTTGGGAGAACTATATGAGAGAATCGCAGCACAGCTGAGGACACGATGGAGAGTAAGATTTCTCCATTGTGTGAGCCGGTGGACATTGGAGTGCAGTACGGGGTTTTCGACGCACACAGTGACTTGAATGGTTGGGTGTGATCCGATTTGCGCAGCTGAATTGTCAGGAGAAGAAAAAAATCACTAATCGGCACTGCCCCATAGTATAACATGGTCCGAGTGCTATCCCATAAAACATCAGCAATCTCCGGTGGGCATGCTCCTGTGAGCGAACACTTACCATGAAAGATTTTCTAGTTCACTTTAGAATAAAAAATAACCTGGCGTCTCCTATTCTCTACAATGTTAAATGCCGTCCATGCGCTGTCCGTTGTTGTGTGCTGTCCACGAGTAATATTGTAAGTCTATGTTCACACAACTGTACTTCTCTGTCTGAGCGCTGTCTGTGGAAAATACTGACTGTGCTTGGGAAAATGTTCTTCAGTAGGGCCGTTCAGGTGAACGTTTGTTGTGTGTCTGATTGAGGCCTTAAACTGCAAAACTTCGATCCTTTTTCTTAATTTTTTTCCCATCAGTGAATGACCACGGATCATAAACTGAAACAGTGACCAAACGCTGATGAACCTCTGATTCCAAACATTGGTGAACAAATGTTCATGTCTTTTCACACGAGAAAAAATTTTTTGTGTTATGCAAAAGAAAAGAAATGGCCATGTGAATAATGCAGACATTATGGGTACGGCTATGTGCACACGTTGCGGATTTGCCTCAGGAATTTTTTGCGTGGATTCTGCATCTCTTGGCAGAAAACGCAGATGTGAATTTGACGCGTTTTTTGTGCGGATTTACTCCAGATTTTGTGCGGATTTACTGCATTTTTTTTACCCCTGCGGATTTCTATAATGGAATGGGTACAAAAACGCTGCAGATCCGCACAAAAGAATTGACATGCTACTTCTTTTAGTCCGCAGCGTTTCTGTGTGGAATTTTCCGCACCATTAGCACAGCATTTTTTTTTCCCTATTGATTTACATTGTACTGTAAATCACTTGCAGATCTGCAGCGTTTCTGCACGGCAAAAAACTCTGCGGATCCGCAGAGAATCCGCAACGTGTGCACATACCCTTAATGTTCTGTCCAAGATTCACAGGCTTGTACATGTAGCCTCACACTCATGAAGGAAGTTCTACAATTCTGGGATGTCTTTTCTGTGGGACCTAACAGGACTTCACCCTCGTTGCACTATGTGCACATGTTGTGGATTTCCTGCGGATCCGCAGCGTCTTTTTTCCGTGCAGAAACGCTGCAGAACCGCAAGTGAATTACAGTACAATGTAAATCAATGGGGAAAATAAAAATGCTGTGCTAATGGTGCGGCGGAAAATTCCGTGCGGAATCCGCAGTGGATTTAAAAAAGGACCATGTCAATCCTTTGTGCTTTTCTGCACCCTTCCATTATAGGAAAACGCTGGGGTAAAAACGTACGAAACCAGCACCGAATCCACAGTAAAAACGCACAAAATCCGCATAAAAAATGCACAGATTCTGACCTGCGTTTTCTGCCAAGAGATGCAGAATCCGCACAACAAATTCCACAGGCAAATCCGCAACGTGTGCACATAGCCTTATAGCCAGTGTGGATCTGTCCCATCCTCTGCTTCCTTATCATCCCAGTGACCAGACCCCTAGCATCCCCTAGTGCTCCCTCCTCCGCTGCCCTGAGAAGTCACCGCCGGGGTCACATCTGGTCTGTGATGGTCACATTCTTCTGTGGTGGAAATTAATGGTAATTCCTGAAGCCACATTCATCATTGTCTATAGATAGCAGCCCTCACATAGCAGACCATGGGCTGTCGTCCCTTAAAGGGGAACTGTCACTTCTTGTTAATATCTTTATAGGGATAGTTAGATTTTGTCTTTGTGCAGAAGGACAATTGCGCAGTTCGGTATGGAGCCAAACTACCAGCCATATTTAACAAGGTGATCAGAAACATCAATGTTATATATCGCTCAGTAGATTTTATTGTTCCCTGGTATCAGCCATTGCAGATTTTATAAATAATAAAAAAAATTGAAGCCTTCCTTCCACGGCGTCTCCAGACTCTGTCACGTCTGTCATGTGGTCAGTGTGAACCTGCGTTCATCTGTGAAGAGCACAGGGCACCAGTGGTGAATTTGCCAATCCTGGTGTTCTGTAGCAAATGCCAAGCGTCCTGCACGGTGTTGGGCTGTGAGCACAACCCCCATCTGTGGACGTCGGGCACTCAGACCATCCTCATGGAGTCGGTTTCTAACCGTTTTGTGCAGACACATGCACATGTGTGGCCTGCTGGAGGTCATTTTGTAGGGCTCTGGCAGTGCTCCTCCTGTTCCTCCTTGCCCAAAGGCTGAGGTAGCGGTCCTGCTGCTGGGTTGTTGCCCTCCTACAACCCCCTCCACGTCTCCTGGTGTACTGGCCTGTCTCCTGGTAGTGCCTCCAGCCACTGGACACTACGCTGACAGACACAGCAAACCTTCTTGCCACAGCTCGCATTGATGTGCCATCCTGGATGAGCTGAACTACCTGAGCCACTTGCTGCGCCTGTGCGGATGTCCTGCCTGTGAATCCCAGCCCCGTAGTATGAATAAATAAGAAGACACTGCGGGGCTGGGATTCACAGGCAGGGCGTCCGCACAGGCGCAGTCAGCTGGGCTGCATATGAGGACAGACTGGCAGCGCTCACTGCGCTTGCCCAAGGCAGGAGAAAAGAGCGCAGGCGCCGGCTCATTTCAAAATAGCGATGAGGAGGCGGCGCCAAGAAGATTTGAGTGACGGCTGTGAGGCGTCTGCAGCAGGGGGGAAAGGCCTGCCTCCTTGACTGAAGAAAAGGTATTCAGGACAAATTACAAAACTGATTATTTCGGCAGTTACAGCACCCAGAACTAAAAGAGCCACCTTGTCAGAATGCAGCATTACTGCTGCACATGGTGGCTCTTTTAGTTAAAAACGCCTGGGGGGGGGGGGGGGGTGACAGGTTCCCTTTAAGAGGAAAAAAAAAGAAACAGAGAAGCAAACTAGAAGCAAACTTAGGAGGCAAAGTCAGACCACGATTTCAACTTTTTTAATTCATGTCTTATTCTCCAGTCACAGCCAGAGCTGCATCTAAAATACTGCCGGCTGCCCTCTAACAACACTCTTAATGATGACTGGGAACCTGCAAAACTGTGATTGCAGCTCTGGAGGTGACTGGAGCAGATGGAAAATCCTAAGATAAGAATTTGATTAAAAGGGCTTGTCCACTACCAAGCTGCAGCGGATCCCTGGCTTCATCTTCATGTTTGAGTTCTCTGATGGTGGAGACAGTGACGCCATCGCCGATGAGGCGCTGGCGTCATGTGTCACAACAAATACACAGGAGCCCCTGGAGAACGAGCGCTGACTCTGCGGGACGGCGCCGGCACGGGAGGGGAGTATAGGCTTTATTCTGTTATCAGGGCCTAGCGAGGGGAATGAGGAGTTCTCCAAGTAGCGGACGACGTGTTCAAAGTGCATGCGAGGTTACATTATATTCAAATAATAAGGAAAAAAGTTAAAAACGTTTTATAAATTCCAACATTTAAAGTGATTGATACTTTGTAGAAACTGTTGCTACATACATTGATCGTACTGCACTGTTGTTTTCTGGGGTCGTACTGCTCACGTGCAGCATTTTTGCACCCTGTGTTATGTCTTTACATGCTTTTACTGATATGATTTTTTTTTTTTTTTTTTTTTTTTAAGGTTGATCACTGTGGATGGTCCGGATGACTAACATAACTAGGGTTTACAGAAGCTTCCAGCCATCATGCAGGGCGAGGTCATTCCCAATGATGCTGGGATAGAGGAGACTGCCCCAAAACCAAATAAGAGCGCCCCAAACAGTCCGTTACGGGACACTCTGCGGAGAGCCGCGGCTGCCGTGTCCTTTGAGGGCGTGACAGGAGAAGCAAGTATAGAGAGGAAGAAGAAGAAAAAGAAGGAGCCTCGTCCAGAATCGATAATTGTGTATCGCTCCGATAATGAAAAGGTCCTGGAGGACGAGACGGCGGCAAATCAGGAAACTGGAGAGAGAAGCACAGAGGAAGGATCAAGATTTCTGGGGACTCCGCTGAGTGATGGTAAGTAATATACACCAAGAAGAAGAAGTGACATGTATTCTAATCCTAATAAGAGTAACAATTGTATCTGACGTGTAATAATCACATCACCCACTGTAAACCAGACTATAGCTAGTGTACCCTATGTACAAGAATATAACTACTATAATACTGCCTCTATGTACAAGAATATAACTACTATAATACTGCCCCTATGTACAAGAATATAACTACTATAATACTGCTCCTATGTACAAGAATATAACTACTATAATACTGCCCCTATGTACAAGAATAGAACTACTATAATACTGCCCCCTATGTACAAGAATATAACTACTATAATACTGCCCCTATGTACAAGAATATAACTACTATAATACTGCTCCTATGTACAAGAATATAACTACTATAATACTGCTCCTATGTACAAGAATATAACTACTATAATACTGCCCCTATGTACAAGAATATAACTACTATAATACTGCTCCTATGTACAAGAATAGAACTACTATAATACTGCCCCTATGTACAAGAATAGAACTACTATAATACTGCTCCTATGTACAAGAATATAACTACTATAATACTGCTCCTATGTACAAGAATATAACTACTATAATACTGCTCCTATGTACAAGAATATAACTACTATAATACTGCTCCTATGTACAAGAATAGAACTACTATAATACTGCCCCTATGTACAAGAATAGAACTACTATAATACTGCCCCTATATACAAGAATAGAACTACTATAATACTGCTCCTATGTACAAGAATAGAACTACTATAATACTGCTCCTATGTACAAGAATAGAACTACTATAATACTGCTCCTATGTACAAGAATAGAACTACTATAATACTGCTCCTATGTACAAGAATAGAACTACTATAATACTGCTCCTATGTACAAGAATAGAACTACTATAATACTGCTCCTATGTACAAGAATAGAGCTACTATAATACTGCTCCTATGTACAAGAATAGAACTACTATAATACTGTCCCTATGTACAAGAATAGAACTACTATAATACTGTCCCTATGTACAAGAATATGACTACTATAATACTGCTCCTATGTACAAGAATATAACTACTATAATACTGCTCCTATGTACAAGAATATAACTACTATAATACTGCTCCTATGTACAAGAATATAACTACTATAATACTGACCCCTGTGCACAAGAATATAACTACTATAATACTGCCCCTATATACAATAATATAACGACTATAATACTACCCCCTATGCACAAGAATATAATGGGAATGTAACGCGGTTGTTGTGTCTGACAGGCGGGTGGAATATGCCTCCAGACAGTCGCTATGTCACTTTAACTGGAACAATCACGCGTGGAAAGAAGAAGGGGCAGATGGTGGATATTCACGTCACGTTAACCGAAAAGGAACTTCAAGAACTCACGCGATCCAAGGAGCCATTACAGGACGAGCCCGTGGAAGGGAAGAAGACTTGTTCTGTGGGGCCGGATCGGGGGCCGCATGTTCTCCTGTGGAGTGTTCTCTGCGTGCCGGTCGTGTTTGTTCTTTCCTTCGTTCTTTCCTTTTATTATGGGACCATTACTTGGTACAACATTTTCTTGGTCTACAACGAAGAGAGGACTTTCTGGCACAAGATCACCTGCTGCCCGTTCCTAATCATCTTTTACCCCATCCTCATCGTGGCGGTGTCTTTGTCTCTGGCCACGTACACGGCCGTGACTCAGATCTCGTGGTTGTTTGCGGAATGGTGGCTCGCGGTGAAGGACATGGAGAAGGGCTTCTGCGGGTGGCTCTGTAGCAAGCTGGGTCTCGAGGACTGCTCTCCGTACAGTATTGTGGAATTGCTGGACTCGGACAATATATCGGGGAGTTTGTCTGTGAAGGGCTCTACGCTGGGGGTGGAGACCTCGGCCGTGTGACCTCTTACCCATTATTTAATTAAGGAATGCTGATGTATGGAGAGTCCTGTGCCATATGGTTAATGCTGGTGATTAGTGAACCTGTGCCACTGCCTATTGCATGCTGGGATTGCGACCTAAGACAAGTTCATTCTTTAAGGTGACCCATCACCCAGACCCCTTGCCTTAGTATCGGGGCATTTGTTGGATGTCCTACAGAAGTAAGTCTAGTGAGCAAATTTGCACCTCCCCCAATGATCCCTCAATATGCCAGTTATGCATGTAAAGGTGGTAAGCTCCACCCACTGGACCCTGAGCACTTCCTGTTTCTGCAGGGAATGTCACGATTGCTGTTGTCTGCTGAATGAGAAGGCTGATGGAGCCGAACTGCAAAAAATGTGGGCTAGTTTGTGAGTACAGGTGTGCCCCATCTAAGGTGACCGGTTCCCTTTAAACAAACTGACATGTAATTATTATTTTTTTTTGTATTGTACACAATGAATCACTGCATGAAGGCAGCAATCACTCAGTCAATCACTGCACCCACTGCGCAGCGGGTCCTCACCATCCATCGCTGCACCCACTGCGCAGCGGGACCTCACCATCCATCGCTGCACCCACTGCGCAGCGGGGCCTCACCATCCATCGCTGCACCCACTGCGCAGCGGGACCTCACCATCCATCGCTGCACCCACTGCGCAGCGGGACCTCACCATCCATCGCTGCACCCACTGCGCAGCGGGACCTCACCATCCATCGCTGCACCCACTGCGCAGCGGGGCCTCACCATCCATCGCTGCACCCACTGCGCAGCGGGACCTCACCATCCATCGCTGCACCCACTGCGCAGCGGGACCTCACCATCCATCGCTGCACCCACTGCGCAGCGGGACCTCACCATCCATCGCTGCACCCACTGCGCAGCGGGACCTCACCATCCATCGCTGCACCCACTGCGCAGCGGGACCTCACCATCCATCGCTGCACCCACTGCGCAGCGGGACCTCACCATCCTTCGCTGCACCCACTGCGCAGCGGGACCTCACCATCCATCGCTGCACCCACTGCGCAGCGGGACCTCACCATCCATCGCTGCACCCACTGCGCAGCGGGACCTCACCATCCATCGCTGCACCCACTGCGCAGCGGGACCTCACCATCCATCGCTGCACCCACTGCGCAGCGGGACCTCACCATCCATCGCTGCACCCACTGCGCAGCGGGACCTCACCATCCATCGCTGCATCGACTGCGCAGTGGAGTCACACTTTCCATCATTGCACCGACTGCTCAGCGGGACCTCACCATCCATCTCTGCACCCACTGCGCAGCGGGACCTCACCATCCATCTCTGCACTGACTACGCAGCGGGCTCTGCGTAATGAAACATTTATGTCTTCAGATTAGTGTATTAAAAGGGATGTTCCACCAGTGTTTACTGGCACTCCACAAGATACATGGAGAATGTACGATTTCTAGAGAAGTGTGACCATGAAAGTGAAAGTCCCCCGTGTAAATGTAGCGGAGTGCACATACGTCCTCACAGCTATAGCATTATGCAGTGTCCACGCCTTCTGAGGACAGGATGGAGAGGTGGTCACGCATGCACTAGACCCCGGTGAGGATTGTTGGTGGGAGTCCCAGCTGTGAGACCACTTCCGATCAGACGTTACACCTTTTTGTAGGTGGGTGAGAAATCTTGGTGAGAAATCCCTTTTCTAGCCGCTCCGACTATGCAGCATTATGCGCCGACGTCTGTTAATTCTGCCACAGAAGGTGAGTAGCGCTAACGATGGACGGCCGACGGTGGCTTCCCGGGACGCACGTGGCCCCCGGAGTCTCCGGTCTATGGGATGTCGTTGGCAGCGCTCGCCTCCCAATGTGGAATGAGCCGCCCCGGGGCGAAGCTTTAAGACCGCAAACTACAATCCCTCTATGTTTATTGCCCTTTTCAGAGTTTTTATATTTGTCTGATGCAACAAAAAGTTTGTTTTGTTTGTTTTTTTAACAAGCGGAACAATAATTTATTTTTGTCTCTGTCTATTAGTGATAAATGTCGTCCACTACTTTAAAACACATTCTAAATAGGACCAAGGCGTTGGGGAAAAATAAACTCAATCCTCATCTACCAGACTGGGGCCGCTCCTCCGTACTCTGCACTCTAGGACCCCCGCCGGTCCCATGGCTGCAGCGGTGCATCATATGACCCCTGCAGCCAATCAGTAGCCACTGACCGGCACAAGCTGTGAACATTCCATCCGAGCTAGAGGAGGGATCTGGGGTGCTGATTGGTTGCAGAGGCCACATGACGCCCCCTACTGGAAGAAGCAGAGATCGGCAGGGTAGACCATGCGGAGTACAGAGGAGCAGAGTCAGTCTTGTAGGCGAGTATCTGATTTTTTTCCCTTGTTGTTCCCATCTACTTTGGCTCATTTTAACATGTGCTTTAAAGTAGCGGACGACCCCTCTAATGTTCTGACACCGCACAGAATTTTACTAGTCTGCACTGCACCTGAAATAAAATAAGAAACTTCTCAATGAACCTAAATCCTTGAGTCGTCGCTTCTTGTAAGTTGTGGATGGTTTTGTGGAGCCGTCTCTTACTTGTATTTTGGATGGGACCCTGAGCCTGTTGCAGCCCCCACTGGGTGGTCGCCCATCGCTTCTGCTCTCCCTCGTCACTTACTTTACCCGTAGATCTGATGGCTTATTACCTACTTAAACTGTAGGGTGAAATCTTCTGCAGCGTCCTAGAATACTTTGGGCCCAATTCATCATTTGTGTTTATTGTAAATTACTTTTCTTTCTTGACTTGTGATCTTTGTTGCCGCTTTTTTTTTTTTTTTTGCACCATGATCTTTAAAATGGCACACGAGGGGTTCATGAACTTCACGAAAGATCAAAAATATTGTATATTTTTTTTTTTCCCCCTTTTTTGTAACCTTTTGCTCTAAAAGGGATTATCTGGACTATTTAAGAAAGTAGCTGCTAACTATCTGTCTGTTCTGCCCGGCACTGGCTAAAAATGATCCCGCCCCGCTCCTGCCGGTGAATCTGCTGCTTCATTCGATTTCACGCCAATAGAGCTGCCCTACAACTTCCAGACTGTTCTGGGCATCACTGCAGATGTCACTCTGACAGCTGGCTCCCTGCAGTGAGGCAGCGGGGAGCCAACTGTCAACATGAAATCAGCAGAGTGAAGAGAAACAGCTGCTCACCAGAAGCCACAGAATCGCAGGCAGGAGCGGTCTGTGTATCCAGCTGTAAGCAAGAAGGATTCACGTCTGCACCACAGGCGATGTCTGTGCATTTAGTGAATATTTGTATCATGATGGTTAATATCCGTACAAGAAGCATTTGTGGATTGCCTAGTAAAGCTAAAACTGTGAAACTTCAGAATATGATTTGTTTTATTGAACAGAAGAGGGCGACTCTGGTATTATAATTTGTATAAAAACTGATCAACATATTCCATTAATCATACTGCAGAGCTGTAGTCGCAATTCTGCATGCCTCAAAATTGCCCAGGTGCCCTGCTTGTTCAGTGAGTGCACAGAGCTGGTTAATTATGATTTTTTTTTAACATAGGACACCGTACAGTAAACTGAAAAAATGAACTACTCCTGTATTCTAGGATCTCAGCTAAGCTGTTTAGGGATGTCAGCTAATATACAATTCATGATAACATCCAGCAGAATAGTGAGTGCAGCTCTGGGGCATTATACAGGATGTAACTCCGGTACAGTAATGTAATGTATGTACACAGTGACTTCACCAGCAGAATAGTGAGTGAAGCTCTGCAGTATAATACAGGAGGTAACGCAGGAGCAGTAATGTAATGTATGTACACAGTGACTGCATCAGCAGAATAGTGAGTGCAGCTCTGCAGTATAATACAGGAGGTAAGTCAGGATCAGTAATGTAATGTATGTACACAGTGACTGCACCAGGAGAATAGTGAGTGCAGCTCTGGGGTATAATAGATATAACTCAGGATCAGTAATGTATGTATACAGTGACTGCACCAGCAGAATAGTGAGTGCAGCTCTGGGGTATAATACAGGATGTAACTCAGGATCAGTAATGTATGTACACAGTGACTGCACCAGCAGAATAGTGAGTGCAGATCTGGAGTATAATACAGGATGTAACTCAGGATCAGTAATGTAATGTATGTACACAGTGACTGCACCAGCAGAATAGTGAGTGCAGCTCTGGGGTATAATACAGGATGTAACTCAGGTTCAGTAATGTATGTCCACAGTGACTGCACCAGCAGAATAGTGAGCGCAGCTCTGGAGTATAATACAGGAGGTGTTGTGAATTCTGTGGCTGAATTCACTCCTGTGGTCACAAGTGGTACTGCAGCTTCTGGGCTTCCTCCCTCAGGTGTTCTGGTGAGCTCGTTGGCTGCCTTGTTATTTAACTCCACCTGATTCTGTCTTCCTTGCTCCTTGTCGATGTTCCAGTGTTGGATCTGAGCTTCTGGATCTTTCCTGTGGCCTGCTGCTCTGCTTAGATAAGTGCTTCTTTGCTTTTGTTGCTGTTTTTTCTGTCCAGCTTGTCTATTCGTTTTTGCTGGAAGCTCTGAGACGCAAAGGGTGTACCTCCGTGCCGTTAGTTCGGCACGGTGGGTCTTTTTGCCCCCTTTGCGTGGTTTTTTGCTTTAGGGTTTTTTGTAGACTGCAAAGTTCTCTTTGCTATCCTCGCTCTATCTAGAATATCGGGCCTCACTTTGCTGAATCTATTTCATCCCTACGTTTTGTCTTTTCATCTTGCTAACAGTCATTATATGTGGGGGGCTGCCTTTTCCTTTGGGGTATTTCTCTGAGGCAAGTCAGGCTTGTATTTCTATCTTCAGGCTAGTCAGTTCCTCAGGCTGTGCCGAGTTGCATAGGTAGTGTCAGGCGCAATCCACAGCTGCCTTTAGTTGTGTTTAGGATAGGTTCAGGTATTGCGGTCTACAGAGATTCCACGTCTCAGAGCTCGTTCTATTGTTTTTGGGTTATTGTCAGATCACTGTATGTGCTCTGATTGCTGGCACACTGTGTCACTGGATTGCCTTCATAACAAGGAGGTAACTCAGGATCAGTAATGTAATGTATGTCCACAGTGACTGCACCAGCAGAATAGTGAGCGCAGCTCTGGAGTATAATACAGGAGGTGTTGTGAATTCTGTGGCTGAATTCACTCCTGTGGTCACAAGTGGTACTGCAGCTTCTGGGCTTCCTCCCTCAGGTGTTCTGGTGAGCTCGTTGGCTGCCTTGTTATTTAACTCCACCTGATTCTGTCTTCCTTGCTCCTTGTCGATGTTCCAGTGTTGGATCTGAGCTTCTGGATCTTTCCTGTGGCCTGCTGCTCTGCTTAGATAAGTGCTTCTTTGCTTTTGTTGCTGTTTTTTCTGTCCAGCTTGTCTATTCGTTTTTGCTGGAAGCTCTGAGACGCAAAGGGTGTACCTCCGTGCCGTTAGTTCGGCACGGTGGGTCTTTTTGCCCCCTTTGCGTGGTTTTTTGCTTTAGGGTTTTTTGTAGACTGCAAAGTTCTCTTTGCTATCCTCGCTCTATCTAGAATATCGGGCCTCACTTTGCTGAATCTATTTCATCCCTACGTTTTGTCTTTTCATCTTGCTAACAGTCATTATATGTGGGGGGCTGCCTTTTCCTTTGGGGTATTTCTCTGAGGCAAGTCAGGCTTGTATTTCTATCTTCAGGCTAGTCAGTTCCTCAGGCTGTGCCGAGTTGCATAGGTAGTGTCAGGCGCAATCCACAGCTGCCTTTAGTTGTGTTTAGGATAGGTTCAGGTATTGCGGTCTACAGAGATTCCACGTCTCAGAGCTCGTTCTATTGTTTTTGGGTTATTGTCAGATCACTGTATGTGCTCTGATTGCTGGCACACTGTGTCACTGGATTGCCTTCATAACAGTACAAGGAGCCAAACTAATGATTCTCAATAGAGGGAAAAAAGAAGTTCTGACATCATTTTTTTTTCTCAGCTCTGTGTTCAGTCTTTTTTTTCCCCTAGACATTTGGGTGCTTCAGGACACAGCTGTGGACATGGATATTCAGGCTCTGTGCTCTTCAATGGATAATCTCGTTATAAATGTACAAAAGATTCAAGATACAATTGATCAGAAATCTATGTTAGAACCAAGAATTCCTATTCCTGATTTGTTTTTTTGGTGATAGAACTAAGTTTCTGAGCTTCAAAAATAATTGTAAGCTATTTCTGGCCTTGAAACCTCATTCTTCTGGTAATTCAGTTCAACAGGTTTTGATTATTATTTCTTTTTTGCGCGGCGACCCTCAGGACTGGGCATTTTCTCTTGCGCCAGGAGACCCTGCATTGAGTGGTGTCGATGCGTTTTTCCTGGCGCTCGGATTGCTGTACGATGAGCCTAATTCAGTGGATCAGGCTGAGAAAAATTTGCTGGCTTTGTGTCAGGGTCAGGATGATATAGAAGTATATTGTCAGAAATTTAGGAAGTGGTCAGTACTCACTCAGTGGAATGAATCTGCGCTGGCAGCTTTGTTCAGAAAGGGTCTCTCTGAGGCTCTTAAGGATGTCATGGTGGGTTTTCCTATGACTGCTGGTTTGAATGAGTCTATGTCTTTGGCCATTCAGATCGGTCGTCGCTTGCGCGAGCGTAAATCTGTGCACCATTTGGCGGTACTGCCTGAGGTTAAACCTGAGCCTATGCAGTGCGATAGGACTATGACCAGAGTTGAATGGCAAGAACACAGACGTCTGAATGGGCTGTGTTTCTACTGTGTTGATTCCACTCATGCTATTTCTGATTGTCCTAAGCGCACTAAGCGGTCCGCTAGGTCTGCCGTCATTGGTACTGTACAGTCCAAATTCCTTCTGTCCATTACCTTGATATGCTCTTTGTCATCATATTCTGTCATGGCGTTTGTGGATTCAGGCGCTGCCCTGAATCTGATGGATTTGGATTATGCTAAACGTTGTGGGTTTTTCTTGGAGCCTTTGCGGTGTCCTATTCCGTTGAGAGGAATTGATGCTACACCTTTGGCCAAGAATAAACCTCAATACTGGGCCCAGCTGACCATGTGCATGGCTCCTGCACATCAGGAAGTTATTCGCTTTCTGGTGTTGCATAATCTGCATGATGTGGTCGTGTTGGGGTTGCCATGGCTGCAAACCCATAATCCAGTATTGGATTGGAATTCTATGTCGGTATCCAGCTGGGGTTGTCAGGGGGTACATGGTGATGTTCCATTTTTGTCTATTTCGTCATCCACTCCTTCTGAGGTCCCAGAGTTTTTGTCTGATTATCAGGATGTATTTGAAGAGCCCAAGTCCGATGCTCTACCTCCGCATAGGGATTATGATTGTGCTATCAATTTGATTCCGGGTAGTAAATTCCCTAAAGGTCGATTATTTAATTTATCCGTGCCCGAACACGCCGCTATGCGCAGTTATGTGAAGGAATCCCTGGAGAAGGGACATATTCGCCCATCGTCATCACCACTGGGAGCAGGGTTCTTCTTTGTAGCCAAGAAGGATGGTTCGCTGAGACCGTGTATTGATTACCGCCTTCTTAATAAGATCACTGTTAAGTTTCAGTATCCCTTGCCATTGTTATCTGACTTGTTTGCTCGGATTAAGGGGGCTAGTTGGTTCACTAAGATAGATCTTCGTGGTGCGTATAATCTGGTGAGAATCAGGCAAGGAGATGAATGGAAAACTGCATTCAATACGCCCGAGGGTCATTTTGAGTATCTAGTGATGCCGTTCGGACTTGCCAATGCTCCATCTGTGTTTCAGTCTTTTATGCATGACATTTTCCGTGAGTATCTGGATAAATTCCTGATTGTTTACTTGGATGACATTTTGATCTTCTCGGATGATTGGGAGTCTCATGTGAAGCAGGTCAGAACAGTTTTTCAGGTCCTGCGTGCTAATTCTTTGTTCGTGAAGGGATCAAAGTGTCTCTTCGGTGTGCAGAAAGTTTCATTTTTGGGGTTCATCTTTTCCCCTTCTACTATCGAGATGGATCCGGTTAAGGTCCAAGCCATCCAGGATTGGACTCAGCCGACATCTCTGAAAAGTCTGCAAAAGTTCCTGGGCTTTGCTAATTTTTATCGTCGCTTCATCTGTAATTTTTCTGGCATTGCCAAACCATTGACCGATTTGACCAAGAAGGGTGCTGATTTGGTTAATTGGTCTTCTGCTGCTGTGGAAGCTTTTCAGGAGTTGAAGCGTCGTTTTTGTTCTGCCCCTGTGTTGTGTCAGCCAGATGTTTCTCTTCCGTTCCAGGTCGAGGTTGATGCTTCTGAGATTGGAGCAGGGGCGGTTTTGTCACAGAGAGGTTCTGGTTGCTCAGTGTTGAAACCATGTGCTTTCTTTTCCAGGAAGTTTTCGCCCGCTGAGCGTAATTATGATGTGGGCAATCGAGAGTTGCTGGCCATGAAGTGGGCATTCGAGGAGTGGCGTCATTGGCTTGAAGGAGCTAAGCATCGCGTAGTGGTATTGACTGATCATAAGAACTTGACTTATCTCGAGTCTGCCAAGCGCTTGAATCCTAGACAGGCCCGTTGGTCGTTATTTTTTGCTCGCTTCGATTTTGTGATTTCGTACCTTCCGGGCTCTAAAAATGTGAAGGCGGATGCTCTGTCTAGGAGTTTTGTGCCCGACTCTCCGGGTTTATCTGAGCCGGCGAGTATCCTCAAGGAAGGAGTCATTGTGTCTGCCATCTCCCCTGATTTGCGGCGAGTGTTGCAAAAATTTCAGGCTAATAAACCTGATCGTTGTCCGGCCGAGAAACTGTTCGTCCCTGATAGGTGGACTAGTAAAGTTATCTCTGAACTTCATTGTTCGGTGTTGGCTGGTCATCCAGGAATCTTTGGTACCAGAGAGTTAGTGGCTAGATCCTTCTGGTGGCCATCTCTGTCACGGGATGTACGTACTTTTGTGCAGTCCTGTGGGATTTGTGCTAGGGCTAAGCCCTGCTGTTCTCGTGCCAGTGGGTTGCTTTTGCCCTTGCCGGTCCCGAAGAGGCCTTGGACACATATTTCGATGGATTTCATTTCTGACCTTCCCGTTTCTCAAAAGATGTCAGTCATTTGGGTGGTCTGTGATCGCTTTTCTAAAATGGTCCATCTGGTGCCCTTGGTTAAATTGCCTTCCTCCTCTGATTTGGTGCCTTTGTTCTTCCAGCATGTGGTTCGTTTGCATGGCATTCCTGAGAATATTGTTTCTGACAGAGGTTCCCAGTTTGTTTCAAGGTTCTGGCGAGCCTTTTGTGGTAGGATGGGCATTGACCTATCCTTTTCCTCGGCTTTCCATCCTCAGACTAATGGCCAGACCGAACGAACCAATCAGACCTTGGAAACATATCTGAGATGTTTTGTTTCTGCAGACCAGGATGATTGGGTGTCCTTTTTGCCGTTGGCTGAGTTCGCCCTTAATAATCGGGCCAGCTCGGCTCCCTTGGTCTCTCCATTTTTCTGCAATTCTGGGTTCCATCCTCGTTTCTCTTCAGGACAGGTTGTCTTTGGACTGTCCTGGTGTGGATTCTGTGGTGGACAGGTTGCAGCAGATCTGGACTCAGGTAGTGGACAATTTGACCTTGTCCCAGGAGAAGGCTCAACTTTTCGCTAATCGCAGACGCCGTGTGGGTCCCCGACTTCGTGTTGGGGATCTGGTTTGGTTATCTTCTCGTCATATTCCTATGAAGGTTTCCTCTCCTAAATTTAAACCTCGTTTTATTGGTCCGTATAGGATTTCTGAGATTCTCAATCCTGTGTCCTTTCGTCTGACCCTCCCGGACTCCTTTTCCATACATAATGTATTCCATAGGTCGTTGTTGCGGAGATACGTGGCACCTATGGTTCCATCTGTTGAGCCTCCTGCCCAGTGGCGTAGGAAGGGGGGTGCGGTGGGGGCGGTCCGCCCCGGGCGGCACAATGCCGGGGGCGGCCGCGGCCGGCGCTGCAGGAGAAGAAGGAAAAAAAAAAAAAAAAGAAGACGCCCCTTTAAATCTTCGGGCGGCGCCGTCCGCCGCCACGACCAGGGCCAGCTCCCCCGGGCCCCGCCCCCCGCTCTAATACTCACCTCTCCTGGTTCCTGCGGCTTCAGCGTCCTCTGACTCTGCGACGTCTCAGAGCAGAGGGCGCGATGACGTCACTACTGTGCGCGCCGCTCTGCCTCTCTGTCCTGAGCGTTGCAGAGCCGGAGAGACGCTGACTGCACCGGACCTACGCTAGGAACGGGAGAGGTGAGGATTTTACTTTTTTTTTTTTTTCTTTATGTCTGACTGTCTGGGGGCAATGCTGGACACACTGGGGCAATACTGGAGACCATGGGGCAGATTGCTGGACACACTGGGGCAATACTGGAGACCATGGGGCAGAATGCTGGACACACTGGGGCAATACTGGAGACCATGGGGCAGAATGCTGGACACACTGGGGCAATACTGGAGACCATGGGGCAGAATGCTGGACACACTGGGGCAATACTGGAGACCATGGGGCAGAATGCTGGACACACTGGGGCAATACAGGAGACCATGGGGCAGATTGCTGGACACACTGGGGCAATACAGGAGACCATGGGGCAGATTGCTGGACACACTGGGGCAATACTGGAGACAATGGGGCAGATTGCTGGACACACTGGGGCAATACAGGAGACTATGGGGCAGATTGCTGGACACACTGGGGCAATACTGGAGACCATGGGGCAGAATGCTGGACACACTGGGGCAATACAGGAGACCATGGGGCAGATTGCTGGACACACTGGGGCAATACAGGAGACTATGGGGCAGATTGCTGGACACACTGGGGCAATACTGGAGACCATGGGGCAGAATGCTGGACACACTGGGGCAATACTGGAGACCATGGGGCAGAATGCTGGACACACTGGGGCAATACAGGAGACCATGGGGCAGATTGCTGGACACACTGGGGCAATACAGGAGACTATGGGGCAGATTGCTGGACACACTGGGGCAATACTGGAGACCATGGGGCAGAATGCTGGACACACTGGGGCAATACTGGAGACCATGGGGCAGATTGCTGGACACACCGGGGCAATACTGGAGACCATGGGGCAGAATGCTGAACACACTGGGGCAATACAGGAGACCATGGGGCAGATTGCTGGACACACCGGGGCAATACTGGAGACCCTTTGGCAGATTTCTGGACACATTTAGGCAATGCTGGAGACCCTGGGGCAGACTTCTGGACACACTGGGGCAATGCTGGACACTGGGGCAGATTGCTGGACACACTGGGGCAATGCTGGACACTGGGGGTAATATGCTGGACACACTGGGGCAGACTGCTGGACACACTGGGGAAAGGCTGGACACTGGGGCAGATTGCTGGACACACTGGGGGCAGTGCTGGACACACTGGGGCAGATTGCTGGACACACTGGGGGTAATATGCTGGACACACTGGGGCAGATTGCTGGACAACATGGGGGTAATATGCTGGACACACTGGGGCAGATTGCTGGACAACATGGGGGTAATATGCTGGACACACTGGGGGCAGGACTTGAGGCATAGGCAGAATGTAGATACGGGGCATGATTGGAGATACGGGGCAGGATTGGATCATGGGGCAGGACGGATACGATGGAGGTTGGTGGGGCAGGATGGGGAGATCATATGGGGTAGAATGGATACTCATGAGGGCAGGATGCGAGAACATATGGCTGGAGCCAGGAATGAGATAAACGGGGCCAGGGTGGGGAATAGTGTTACCATAGGGGATAATTAAGGGATATTGTTACTGCAGTGATGTATTTATTTTATTTTTTGAGTATACTGTTTTAAATGGGGGGGCGGTCCTGTTACTGTGCAGAGTGACACTATATCGCCTTTTTATCTTCATGTGGTGTAATGTAGAAGTTGTGAAAAATTAAGTAATGTGTTCTGCAAGCGGAGCTCGAGATAACTGTGTTATTTCCTGCAGAAACGAGTCCTGGCTGGAAGGAATGATGGCGGTCTGTGCTGGATGAAAGATGAAGGACTTCACCTAGAGACATCACTGGTGAGTCAGTGTTACCTATACACTGACACTATACACTGTATACTATATAGAGGTCCTGTGTATAATGTCACCAGTGATCTCTGTATTACCTCTACACAGACACTGCATACTAAGTACAGATCTCCTGTGAATACTGGCACTTATGGTGATAGTATTGTGGGTTTTTTTTTATTACTGATCAGTATTGTAGTATTCAGTCACTATGTGGTGGTAATATGTGGTCTGGAAATGGTGTTGTGGTATTTGTCCCTTGTATGTAGTATTATTCGGTCACTATGTGGCCTGGTCATGGTGTGGTGGTATTAAGTCACAGGTTTGGCATGTGGGGGTGACACCATTAGGCCCAGTTTACGTTCTACAAAACAGGAAAACCATTTTTGGTAACCTTTGTGTGTATTGAGTGGGGGGTGGGGGGGTGGGGGGGGGGGGGCGCCAAACTCGGGAACAGCCTCGGGCGGGAAAAGCTCTAGCTACGCCTCTGCTCCTGCCCCTGTTTTGGTGGAGGGGGAATTGGAGTATATTGTGGAGAAAATTTTGGATTCTCGTGTCTCTAGACGGAAACTCCAGTATCTGGTTAAATGGAAGGGTTATGCTCAGGAAGATAATTCCTGGGTTTTTGCCTCTGATGTCCATGCTCCAGATCTTGTTCGTGCCTTTCATGTGGCTCATCCTGGTCGGCCTGGAGGCTCTGGTGAGGGTTCGGTGACCCTTCCTCAAGGGGGGGGGGGTACTGTTGTGAATTCTGTGGCTGAATTCACTCCTGTGGTCACAAGTGGTACTGCAGCTTCTGGGCTTCCTCCCTCAGGTGTTCTGGTGAGCTCGTTGGCTGCCTTGTTATTTAACTCCACCTGATTCTGTCTTCCTTGCTCCTTGTCAATGTTCCAGTGTTGGATCTGAGCTTCTGGATCTTTCCTGTGGCCTGCTGCTCTGCTTAGATAAGTGCTTCTTTGCTTTTGTTGCTGTTTTTTCTGTCCAGCTTGTCTATTCGTTTTTGCTGGAAGCTCTGAGACGCAAAGGGTGTACCTCCGTGCCGTTAGTTCGGCACGGTGGGTCTTTTTGCCCCCTTTGCGTGGTTTTTTGCTTTAGGGTTTTTTGTAGACTGCAAAGTTCTCTTTGCTATCCTCGCTCTATCTAGAATATCGGGCCTCACTTTGCTGAATCTATTTCATCCCTACGTTTTGTCTTTTCATCTTGCTAACAGTCATTATATGTGGGGGGCTGCCTTTTCCTTTGGGGTATTTCTCTGAGGCAAGTCAGGCTTGTATTTCTATCTTCAGGCTAGTCAGTTCCTCAGGCTGTGCCGAGTTGCATAGGTAGTGTCAGGCGCAATCCACAGCTGCCTTTAGTTGTGTTTAGGATAGGTTCAGGTATTGCGGTCTACAGAGATTCCACATCTCAGAGCTCGTTCTATTGTTTTTGGGTTATTGTCAGATCACTGTATGTGCTCTGATTACTGGCACACTGTGTTACTGGATTGCCTTCATAACAAGGAGGTAACTCAGGATCAGTAATGTAATGTATGTACACAGTGACTGCACCAGCAGAATAGTGAGTGCGGCTCTGGAGTATAATACAGGATGTAACTCAGGATCAGTAATGTAATATATGTACACAGTGACTGCACCAGCAGAATAGTGAGTGCAGCTCTGGGGTATAATACAGGATGTACCGTATTTTGCGGACTATTAGACGCACTTTTTCCCCCCCAAAAAAGGGGGGAAAATGGGGGGTGCGTCTAATAGTCGCAATGCAGGCTTACCTAGGTGGCAGAGGTCCGGTGGCAGAGGTGCGGTGGCAGAGGTGTGGCAGCAGAGGAGGCGCAGTAAGCGGGGTCCCTTTCCCCGGTATGGTGATGCAGCAGGCCCGGTATGCAGCAGAGCCGGGTGAATCCTCTTGTTATCGGTGGGCGCGGCCATCTTCCCGAGGCCGCGCGTGTGCAGATGAAGCGCTCTGCTTCCCGGGGCTTCAGGAAAATGGCCGCCGCGATCTCCATCTGCGCACGCGCGGCCTCCCGCGGCCATTTTCCTGAAGCCCCGGGAGCAGAGCGCTTCATCTGCACACGCGCGGCCTCGGGAAGATGGCCGCGCCCACCGATAACAAGAGGATTCACCCGGCTCTGCTGCATACCGGGCCTGCTGCATCACCATACCGGGGAAAGGGACCCCGCTTACTGCGCCTCCTCTGCTGCCACACCTCTGCCACCGCACCTCTGCCACCGGACCTCTGCCACCTAGGTAAGCCTGCATGATAAGCCAGGGACCCCTCCAGCACCTCCTGATCCCAGCACCTTCTCATCCCAGCACCTCCTGATCCCAGCACCTGATCCCAGCACCTCCTGATCCCAGCACCTTCTCATCCCAGCACCTCCTGATCCCAGCACCTTCTCATCCCAGCACCTCCTGATCCCAGCACCTCCTGATCACAGCACCTCCTGATCCCAGCACCTTCTCATCCCAGCACCTCCTGATCCCAGCACCTCCTGATCCCAGCACCTCCTGATCCCAGCACCTTCTCATCCCAGCACCTCCTGATCCCAGCACCTTCTCATCCCAGCACCTCCTGATCCCAGCACCTCCTGATCCCAGCACCTCCTGATCCCAGCACCTTCTCATCCCAGCACCTCCTGATCCCAGCACCTCCTGATCCCAGCACCTTCTCATCCCAGCACCTCCTGATCCCAGCACCTCCTGATCCCAGCACCTCCTGATCCCAGCACCTCCTGATCCCAGCACCTCCTGATCCCAGCACCTCCTGATCCCAGCACCTCCTGATCCCAGCATCACCCCACCTCTGCCGACACCTTGCCTCCTGTGACCCTGCTCTGCCACCGCCATAAGATACTGTAAATTCGGACAATAAGACGGACCCCCATGTTATAAAAAATCTTTTTTTCTGCAATTTTCACCCCAAGTTTGGAATGCGTCTTATGGTCCGGTGCGTCTTATAGTCCGCAAAATACGGTAACTCAGGATCAGTAATGTAATGTATGTACACAGTGACTGCACCAGCAGAATAGTGAGTGCAGCTCTGGAGTATAATACAGGATGTAACTCAGGATCAGTAATGTAATGTATGTACACAGTGACTGCACCAGCAGAATAGTGAATGCGGCCCTGGGGTATAATACAGGATGTAACTCCGGTACAGTAATGTAATGTATGTATACAGTGACTGCACCAGCAGAATAGTGAGTGCAGCTCTGGGGTATAATACAGGATGTAACTCAGGATCAGTAATGTAATGTATGTACACAGTGACTGCACCAGCAGAATAGTGAGTGCAGCTCTTGAGTATAATACAGGATGTAACTCCGGTACAGTAATGTAATGTGTGTACACAGTGACTGCACCAGCAGAATAGTTAATGCAGCTCTGGGGTATAATCTGGGATGGTCAGGATCATTACAAGAGAAATAATGTTATTACAAAATGACTGGACTATTTAAGTGGATTCATTTTTATTTGAAAAATTATCAAATCCATAGTTACCAATGTGATGGTTATGTATCTATATTTTCTATGTTTTTTTTCCTTATACACTGGATTTTTCTTGGTCGCTGTCTTTATTCATGTTTCTTGTGACTTAACACGAGTTTGTCGCTGTCTTATAAATTCTCCCAGACGATCGTTTAGAAGGGCTGCACTGACCCACATTTCCGCTGATTGAACATGGAAGAGACAGGTTTGTTTTTTTTCTTCTTTGCACTTTTGTAACAGCTGAATGCAGCGCAGTCATAAGCCATGAAAGCCGGTGATGGGGAATCGTGTTAGAACCTGCTGCTGTGGTGTGAGGACAATGTAAGACATCAGGTTAAAAAAAATAAAAATAAAACTTGCAATAAATGACATCTTGTTGGTGAGTTTCTTTTTTATGGTGCAGCGAAGGTCTTGGATGAGTCAATAACAGTAAGCAGTCGGTGCACCGGCAGGGTGTAGAGTCAACAACAGTAAGCAGTCGGTGCACCGGCAGGGTGTAGAGTCAACAACAGTAAGCAGTCGGTGCACCGGCAGGGTGCAGAGTCAATAACAGTAAGCAGTCGGTGCACCGGCAGGGTGCAGAGTCAACAACAGTAAGCAGTCGGTGCACCGGCAGGGTGCAGAGTCAATAACAGTAAGCAGTCGGTGCACCGGCAGGGTGTAGAGTCCGCCGGGCTCGGTGGTACCAGGCTTCGCACCGTTGTGGACTGGCTGGTACTCTGACACTGCCCGTTAGTGATTACAATGCGCCCATGAGATCCTGTCTACCTCGGGCACTTATATTTAGAGGTGATGCAGATATTTTGGGGGTTTCATAGTTCACATTTTAAAACCTGTTCACAGAGAGACGACTGCGGGGAAATGTTCTGTTGTGTGCTCGGTTTTTAGCTCGTAATACATGGGAATAAAATGATTGCCCCTGTGGGGTGTTACAGCCTTTTAGTGCTGTGACAGCCGCCCCTGTGTCCCCCTCCGACTGCTCTCCTGAGTATTTGTGGAGACATCTGAGCTTTATATACAGACATGGCCACAAATAAACCGAAGATGTGTTCTCTGCGAGGTCGGGTGCGGGGTCCGGGGATTCCTGCCCAGATGAGGGCTAACAAAAGACATTAATGACTGCGGATGACAAATGACGCTCCAAATCCACGCCGGAGTTACTAAATTGTTACTTCCTATCTATATATTTGTCACCTGAAATGTTAAAGGGAACCTGTCACCTGAATTTGGCGGGACTGGTTTTGGGTCATATGGGCGGAGTTTTCGGGTGTTTGATTCACCCTTTCCTTACCCGCTGGCTGCATGCTGGCTGCAATATTGGATTGAAGTTCATTCTCTGTCCTCCATAGTACACGCCTGCGCAAAGCAATCTTGCCTTGTGCAGGCGTGTACTATGGAGGACAGAGAATGAACTTCAATCCAATATTGCAGCCAGCATGCAGCCAGCGGGTAAGGAAAGGGTGAATCAAACACCCGAAAACTCCGCCCATATGACCCAAAACCAGTCCCGCCAAATTCAGGTGACAGAGTCCCTTTAAATTGCAACAATGTTACAGTTGGACCAAACATATTTGTGCGACTTGCTGTTGTGCGACTATTTTAGAGCAGTGATTCTGCTGTACGTGAAGCCGCCAAGTTACAGACACGTCGCATTTCATGTTGGACTTGTATTGACGTCTACGGCAGAAGCATCATATGAAACCAGCAACGACAAATCCGACACATTTGAAAACCAATGCACCGCCAATCGCAACATGACTCCAAAGTAATCGTCACATCCAATGTTGCAGTGTCAGTGCGATTTTAGTGTCTCACTGCACGAGTCGCCATATAGCGCAGCCTAAAGCTGTCAATCCTCTGACAACTATTCTACCCTCCCCTTCCCCGTAGACAAGCTCTCTGTGACGTCTTGGCCGTCTCTGGCCGCAGCTTCTCACACTTGACAATAATGGACCAGACATGTTGAAATCCCACATGCCCAATCCTCCTATTCCCCAACACCTGCCATTAGGGGAGAGTCGTGTCCCCCTGATAAACATCAGGAGCGTTTTCTAAAGAATCCAGAGGGTTGGATGTGTACAGTCAGATTTACAAAGGTGAAAAGTATGGGAGATGATTGGAGCTAATGGCTACCGAGCAAATGGGGCCTGCAGCCAAATGATCCAAGATGGGATTAGATACACGACCGGTTAGCAGTAGAGTCTCCCTAGAATTCTCTCTGTAATGCAAAGGCCTCTTTCACACTTCCGTATTTTCAGCAAATGTGCCCGCAGGATCCGTTTTTTTTCCCATAGACTTGTATTAGCGACGGATGGCCACATGTCGCATCCATCGTGCGACGGATCCGTCCGTGTTTTGGCGGACTGTCGTCTGGAAAAAACGTTCAATGTAACGTTTTTTGTCTGCGTCGGGAAAACGTGTCGCGACGGATCCTGCAGCATACGTCGTTGACTAGAATGGAAGCCTATGGACGTAGGATCCGTCGTGACAGGTTGAATGACGGAATCCAGTGCTGGAATCCGTTTTTTTTTACACTGAGCATGCTCAGAATCAGGAATTTGTAGCCAACAGGCCAGACAGGCCCCAAATGTATATAAACCTGGCCTGGGGCGTCACCCCCAAATGTGCCAGCAAGACTCCTGCCAGCATACAGCCTGAAGACAGCATCCAGTCAATATTTTGGTTTCCCTATTTTCCAGTAGCCAATCACATTTGGGAAACTCCCATTTTTAGGCATGGAAAATGGATCCGTCCAAAAAAAGGGATGAAACGTATGGTAAAATGGACAAAACGGATGCAACGGATCCAGTTTTTCAACGGAACAGTCTAGCGAATCCATCGAAATACTGGATGCGCTGCATCCGTTTTTCACTATTTTTGACACATTCATCGCGCCGATGTATTGTGACGGATTAAAAAAAACGGAAGTGTGAAAGTAGCCTAAG
This sequence comes from Ranitomeya imitator, assembly GCF_032444005.1. Classification (NCBI taxonomy): domain Eukaryota; kingdom Metazoa; phylum Chordata; class Amphibia; order Anura; family Dendrobatidae; genus Ranitomeya; species Ranitomeya imitator. The sequence continues at coordinate 10,740,252 of NC_091288.1, forward strand.
AGCCAGGTTCCCTCCTGACAGCTCTGCTTATATCCAGGGGTTAAATCTCTTTCCATGGAAGTAGGTCAGAGCGGCGCCATCCACTGTCACAGCGATTTAGATTACGGTAGTCACTAGATCGGGAGGTGCAGGATCTGGAGAACTCATCAAACATGTCAGGCCGTCTGCAGAAATCCCTGTGCAAATGTACAGAGCATCAGTTATTTATTACCGGGAGTAATGCTCTGCAGAACTGTTAATAACCCTGCAGAGCATTGCTCCCAGTAAGCAGTGTTCAGTAGCAATGCTCTGCAGAGCTGTCAGTCTGTGGGAGCAATGATCTTCAGAATATTACCGGGAGCAATGCTCTGCAGAACTGCTAATAACCATGCAGAGCATTGCTCCCAGTAAGCAGTGTCCGGGAGCAATGCTCTGCAGAACGGTGAGTCTGTGGGAGCAATGATCTTCAGAATATTACCGGGAGCAATGCTCTGCAGAACTGCTAATAAATATGCAGAGCATTTCTCCCAGTAAGCAGTGTCTGGGAGCAATGCTCTGCAGAGCGGTCAGCCTGTGGGAGCAATGATCTTCAGACTACTACCAGGAGCAATGCTCTGCAGACCTATTACAGGGGGTCCTCTCCCCTAGGGGGGTCCTTTCCCATACAGACCCTTGAGCCAGATCCCTAATGGTGCAGCTTCTCTCGAAATCTCCTGCACCAGGACCGGCCCCTTTATCTTGGGGCCCATAAGCAGCCACATGGTCTAAGCTATAACATTCTGGACTCTGCTGTTGCTGGATCATGGGGTCTAAAGCCATAATCATAGGGGGCACCATTCTCAATATTGCAATAATTGTGAGGCAGAAACTGAGAAAACCGAACCATTGTGGTGTCGCTGTCACGAAGCAGTTGAGGATAGAAGGGGAAGAACCTGTATTAAGACCGCGACGCGTTTCACAAGTGATCTGATCTCTTCCTTCATACAAAGACGAATATAAGAGTTTACATTTCATTTCTTCGTTTGTATTCGGATTATTTACTCATCTTATGCTGCTCTCTTGTGTCCGGTTCTGATTCTCTTCTGTAGGTGGGACGCGTTATTTCCGTGGATCTCGGCTTCCTTCATAAGTTCTTTTATATCCTTCTTTGTAAGAAACCAGATCAGTTGTGAAACGCGTCGCTGTCTTGTAATAAATGTTGGTTGTTCTTCCCCTTCTCATCCTTGTCTTCATCATGACACCGACACCACAAGGTTTTGTTTATTTATTTCTCATTTTTTGCTTCACAATTGTTTTAATGAGCCTTTGTCAGCCTTGATGGGTGGAGGCCAGGTACGGACTGGGACTGAAATTCAGCCCTGGCATTTGAAATCACACAGACCCATGTTGTCCCCGTCCCCATGACCCAGATTGTATATATCACTAATATTACCCTGGATGGAGGAAAGGAAGATTTACTACAAGACCAATATTTCTAATGATCCCCATGGCCTCTGGGGTGAGTGACTTTGTGCTTCCTCATAACTCTCAACAGTATAGGTATCTTAAAGGGAACCTGTCACCCCGTTTTTTCAGATTGAGATATAAATACTGTTAAATAGGGCCTGCGCTGTGCATTACTATAGTGTATGTAGTGTACCCTGATTCCCCACCCACGCTGCGCAATACATTACCAAAGTCGCCGTTTTCGCCTGTCAATCAGGCTGGTCAGGTCGGGTGGGCGTGTTCACAGCGCTGTTTCTTCCTCAGCTTTACGTTGGTGGCGTAGTGGTGTCCGCATGTTGAGGTGACTAATCCACTGTGGGCACGTGAACAAGGAGCGCGCGATCTGCGCTATCACCCCCTGTCATCGGTGGGGGCGGCCATCTTCCTGGGGCCGCGCGTGCGCAGATGGAGTGCTCTGCTGCACGGGGCTTCAGGAAAATGGCCGCGGGATGCCGCGCGTGCGCACAAGAGATCGCGGCGGCCATTTTCCCAAAGCCGAGTTTGCATCTCGTAGTGTAGGTGGGGAATCAGGGTACACTACATACACTATAGTAACGCACAGCGCAGGCCCTATTTAACAGTGTTTATATCTCAATCTGAAAAAACGGGGTGACAGGTTCCCTTTAAGAACACAGATTCTATTAACAACGAAGCAGACAAGGCAGCCCACGACCAGACAGGCCCTACTGGCATTTGCCAGAATTTCCAGATGGCCAGTCCGGCTCTGGTGGAGGCCGTCTGCACGAGGACTCCCACCGCACTACTACTCTCATCAGAGCTGTGCGGGACCTGGAGGACTGCGCCAGGGGAGCAGATTCCATCGACTCTCCCCTTTCTTATCACCACGACGTCTCCATGGAGCCTCCTATTTTATCTTCTAGAATATTACAATAAGGACCCTGTGCTCGGTATATGCCCTGCTTATAAATTCCAGGCTCCTTCCGGGACCCCAGCCTGAAATGGCTGATAGCAGAGACAACAGCAGATTGCATTCAGCGGCTCAGACATGGACACCACAGATCCCCACTGCCAGGCTGGGCTCAGCTCACACACATGCAGCGCTGTCTGACTCCTATGAAGGCGCCATTGTTCTGCGCCTTTGCGTGCAGAGAGGAAAATGCAGGAGAACCAGGATGAAGCCCCCTGTGGCCATTGGCCGGGCTGAGGGTCTCATTACTATCTCACGGTGCAGTTCAGACAATGACCTCTACTACAAGACACTCATGTCTCCGCTGCAGAATATTCCCTCTCTATATGACTCCTCTTATATCTGATATTAAATGATAAATACATTTGCAGAAATTTCTGCTCTTTTCATATTGATGTTAGATTTCATTATCCTCTGCTCACATCCAAAGCTGCAATCAGACTTTGGCTGGTTTCTTGGTAGTCTCTGCTGCCCCCAGGTGGGATTTATTGAGAATGTTTCTAAGTGTAATGCGGCCCGTCACCTTCTATTGTTTTTCAGAGGTGTAGCTTGGAGTTTGGTTGAGGGGGACGAAACCAGATAAGGCCAGGTTCACATTGCGTTAACAGCAGCCCGTTCAACAAATGCGTTAACGGGCTGCTGTTAACGCAAGTGCCGACTTGTCATACCGCTAAGGCAGATAGAGCTAGCGGTGACAGACCCGGAAATGCGGCAACCCGCGTCCCAGGGTCCGTCACTCAATGACGGCACATCGCTAGCGCACTCCCATTGTGGGCATGCACTAGTGATGTGTCCGCCATTGGGCTTAATAGCGGCGTTAACGGACTGCGTTACACCACATTATGCCATGGTGTAACGCAGTCCGTCTAATGGACCGCTAAAACGCAGTGTGAACCTGGCCTAACCCTGATTACAACTATGGCGGAGCCCCCTAACAGTGGATGTAGGAGAATATGAGCAGATGACCGCACTGTTACTAATAAAAAAACACTGAACTTACTGCCATACGGTGACATATAGTGGAAGATACCGATCCTGCAGAACATACACTACCGTTCCAAAGTTTAGGGTCGCCCAGGCAATTTTGTGTTTTCCATGAAAACTCCTACTTTTATTAATCACATGATTTGCCAAATAAATGTAAAATCTAGTCCAGACATTGACAAGGTTCGAAAAAAAGATTTCTATTTGAAATAATAATTTTCTCCTTCAGACTTTGCTTCCGTCACAGAATGCTCCTTTGCAGCAGTTCCAGCATTGCAGACCTCTGGCATTCTAGCAGGTAATTTGCGGAGGTAATCTGGAGAAATTTCCCCCCATGCTTCCAGAACTCTCCCACAAGTTGGTTTGGCTTGATGGACACTTTCTGCACCATACGGTCAAGCTGCTCCCACAACAGCTCAATGGTGCTGAGATCTGGTGACTGCGCTGGCCACTCCATTACAGATAGATACCAGCTGCTGCTTCTTCCCTAAATAGTTCTTGCATAATTTGGAGGTGGCTTTGTGCTTTGGGTCATTGTCCTGTTGCAGGATGAAATTGGCTCCAATCAAGCGCTGTCCGCAGGGTATGGCATGGCATAATACAAGAAGAGCAAGCGTATGCACAGAAATTGGGATCACCACAACATGTTATAGCAATATAATAAATCTTTTATTCAAAGAACAACATAAACAAAACATTTAAAAACATCTAAAAACAGAAAGGACATAAAGGGTCCATGAATACAATATATAGCATAAATACTGCAAATACGCCAATGTCCCACACAGCTTAATCTAGAATTTTACCATAATTAGGCATAAGAACACACCTATTGCTGACAGCTCTTTCCCACCCCGTATATACACTCCAAAAAAGGTCTAGGAGCCTGATACCATATAGGAACTAATGCCCAAATAAAGGTGGGTAGGGAAGAAACTGGATATACAGACACTAATCCCACTACATCCACCTCCAAGGGATGGTGAAAAGGGTCTTACCTAGCCCTAGTGCGGTAACCTATGCCAGTAACCATAACCAGCAGGCGTGTCAAAATAATGAAGCTCTAGGCGTGTTCATCTATGGTCTCTTTGTGGTGCCCGTGTGCTGGGGATCTATTGGGGTGAGTTAGTTGTGGGTACCGATGTATAGAGAGGATTATTTCTGGTTTCTTTTACAGGTGTTACAGGTTGTTTCATCCACCGGTGCCAAACCGACTAGATACAGCAAAACCCTTGATTTCGACCCCCTTTGGGCACTATCGGGATAGAAAATCTCAGAATCGGAAATCGGCTTCGGAGGAATGGAAGCTCACAATTCCCAGACCCGAGGAAGAGACTGGAGTCGTTTTTCCCTAAAAAAAACGAAAAAGGAGAAAAAAAATCTTTTTAAAAAATCTTTTGAACATCTAACTATCGGACTGTCTTCGGGTGGCCTGGTCCTCGGCCCTTCTCTTTCCTGGGATTCTACTAATTCGGACTTGTGGATTTTTTGTATTCCTGGTCCTGGTGAGATCTGACACGTCGTGGTAGGTCGTGTTCATGTCTCTTGGTCCAAACTAAGTGCTTAGATCCGTTTATTTCACCAGTATTTCTCACCTCACTGAGCATGCACTACCCTGCCCCTTTACATATTTTGGTTTGGGGGCATAAGTTCGTGCATGCATCGTGGGTGAGATTGAACATTATTTTTTGTTGACCAATAGCCCAGATAGGTGATATATTCTGTCATAATGTAATATAGTCCCTCCCTCGTACCAGCATTTCTTGGTGGGCTTGGTTATGTATGTCTGTGTGGGTGTCTGTGCCCTGGCCAGGGTCGATATTTGCTGGCGTGTATGGGATACTTCAATTTGTGTGTTATATGTGTTTTAGAGGTGCTATAACGGTGGATGGGATAAAATGGGCCCCTGCTTTGTGCGTAATGGGTTAATTACCCTTGCAGCCAAATATGGGCTTTGTGGTGGGACATGTGGAATCCAATGAGGGATCCTCATCTGACCCACATTTGTGGTATGGTGTGGAACCCTATTCGGATTCGATATAGACATATATGTCTCTCTTTTTTTGTATATATATCGCCATGCCGGTTATGTGGGGAGACTGTTCCTAAATCCTGAGCGCGTGCGCAACCTGTGGTTATTTCAAATTTGCGAAAATCCCCCTCCAGTGGGGTGGGAGGGTTGCGCGTGTGCCCAGGAACTATATTGATAGTGTGACACTTGTATAAGGTGTCACTGCTTGAATAAATCACGGCCGGCAAGCGCAGGTGGTCTCCATGGCAACCTCATCTGAATTGGAGGGGTACTGCGCATGTCAGGTTTACTGCGCACAGCCCTCTGGGTCCTCTTCCCTTCAGCGCCTGCGCAGTCTATCGGCCAGAACGCCGGTTTGAAACCCCGACGCCGCCATGCCACTTCACAGCTGAGAGGCGCTTCCTGTGTGATTTGTTTACTATAAGTACTGGGGAACAACGTAAGTAACTTCAGAGCGACCTTGACGAAGACGCCTTGAGCGTCGATACGCGTGGGTCTGAGCACCCACACAGCTTCATTATTTTGACACGCCTGCTGGTTATGGTTACTGGCATAGGTTACCGCACTAGGGCTAGGTAAGACCCTTTTCACCATCCCTTAGAGGTGGATGTAGTGGGATTAGTGTCTGTATATCCAGTTTCTTCCCTACCCACCTTTATTTGGGCATTAGTTCCTATATGGTATCAGGCTCCTAGACCTTTTTTGGAGTGTATATACGGGGTGGGAAAGAGCTGTCAGCAATAGGTGTGTTCTTATCCCTAATTATGGTAAAATTCTAGATTAAGCTGTGTGGGACATTGGCGTATTTGCAGTATTTATGCTATATATTGTATTCATGGACCCTTTATGTCCTTTCTGTTTTTAGATGTTTTTAAATGTTTTGTTTACGTTGTTCTTTGAATAAAAGATTTATTATATTGCTATAACATGTTGTGGTGATCCCAATTTCTGTGCATACGCTTGCTCTTCTTGTTGTATTATACTGTTTGTTGGTATGCATATGGTGATCCCCCCTTCATATTGTAAGATTTGATGGTGCCCGCTCATACACAAGTACTCAGGGTATGGCATGGCATTGCAAAATGGAGTGATAGCCTTCCTTATTCAATATCCCTTTTACCTTGTACAAATCTCCCACTTTACCAGCACCAAAGCAACCCCAGACCATCACATTACCTCCACCATGCTTGACAGATGGCGTCAGGCAATCTTCCAGCATCTTTTCAGTTGTTCTGCTTCTCACAAATATTCTGTGTGATCCAAACACCTCAAACTTGGATTTGTCCGTCCATAACACTTTTTTTTCAATCTTCCTCTGTCCAATGTCTGTGTTCTTTTGCCCATATTAACCTTTTCCTTTTATTATCCAGTCTCAGATTTGGCTTTTTCTTTGCCACTCTGCCGTGAAGGCCAGCATCCCGGAGTCGCCTCTTCACTGTAGACGTTGACACTGGCGTTTTGCGTGCACTATTTAATGAAGCTGCCAGTTGAGGACCTGTGAGGCGTCGATTTCTCAGTACAGACTAATGTACTTGTCTTGTTGCTCAGTTGTGCAGCGTGGCCTCCCACTTCTTTCTACTCTGGTTAGAGCCTGTTTGTGCTCTCCTCTGAAGGGAGTAGTACACACCGTTGTAGGAAATCTTCAGTTTCTTGGCAATTTCTCACATGGAATAGCCTTCATTTCTAAGAACAAGAATAGACTGTCGAGTTTCACATGAAAGTTCTTTTTTTCTGGCCATTTTGAGAGTTTAATGGAACCAACAAATGTAATGCTTCAGATTCTCAATTAGCTCAAAGGAAGGTCAGGTTTATAGGTTCTCTAATCAGCCAAACTGTTTTCAGCTGTGCTAACATACTTGCACAAGGGTTTTCAAGGGTATTCTAACCATCCATTAGCCTTCTTACACAGTTAGCAAACACAAAGTACCATAAGAACACTGGAGTGATGGTTGTTGGTAATGGGCCTCTATACACCTATGAAGATATTGCATTACAAACCAGACGTTTGCAGCTAAAATAGTCATTTACCACATTAACAATGTATAGAGTGTATTTCTGAATCATTTAATGTTAGCTTCATTGGAAAAAACTGTGCTTTTCTTTCAAAAATAAGGAAATTTCTAAGTGACCCTAAACTTTTGAACGGTAGTGTATAACAGATTACAGTACAGTTATAAATAGTGACTTACCGCTGAGATTCTTTCTGATGGAATCGTTCACTTTTCCAGTCTTTTTCCACTTTCCCAGCCCGACATGACAACTTCTCCAGCTGCGACTTATCTGCAGAGATTACAGCACAGACACATCGGACTTCTCACATTTCCTGCACCGTCCCCCTCTATTCCAAATCTACACAAACTGCTCATCCTGCTGATATCCCAGTGCTGAGCCTCTGCTGCCATATGTGTCCCTATTACTGCACCTGCTGTGTGGTTCTCTGTGCCCTCTAGATGGTAAAACAAACCTCTATAATATAGTAATGCCGGGTGCAGATGCCCTAGAAAACAGTGCCCATGTATTGCCCCCTAGAAAGTAATAATGCGTGCTGTGTGCCCCTTTTACAGTCACAGTAACCTGAGTTCCCCATTAACAATAAGTGCCCACTTTACATTTAATAATGTCCCGAGTCTCCCCCCCCCGTACAGCTCCCCTATATACAGTATGATGCCCCCAAGCAGCATACTGACTACCTAGGAGCCCTCAAACTGGTTGATGGCTCCCATACTGCATGATGGCCCCCTAAATACCCTCTATATAACATGACACTCCATAGTCATCCATGTAGTATAGTGCACTCCTATAGGACACAATATAGAATAATGCACTCCCTGTAGTCCTCCATATAGTATACTGCACTCCCCATAGTCCTCCATATAGTATACTGCACTCCCCATAGTCCTCCATATAGTATAATGCACTCCCCATAGTCCTCCGTATAGTATAATGCAGTCCCCATATGCAGAATCCATATAGTATAATGCACTCCCCATAGTCCTCCATATAGTATAATGCACTCCCCATATGCAGAATCTATATAGTATAATGCACTCCTCATAGTCCTCTATATAGTATAATGCACTCCCCATATGCAGAATCTATATAGTATAATGCACTCCCCATAGTCCTCTATATAGTATAATGCACTCCCCATAGTCCTCCATATAGAATAATGCACTCCCCATATGCAGAATCTATATAGTATAATGCACTCCCCATAGTCCTCTATATAGTATAATGCACTCCCCATAGTCCTCCATATAGAATAATGCACTCCCCATATGCAGAATCTATATAGTATAATGCACTCCTCATAGTCCTCTATATAGTATAATGCACTCCCCATATGCAGAATCTATATAGTATAATGCACTCCCCATAGTCCTCTATATAGTATAATGCACTCCCCATAGTCCTCCATATAGAATAATGCACTCTCCATAGGTCTGCATATAGAATACTAAACTCCGCTTAGGCCTCCAATGCGGCCCAACAAGACGTAGTAAGATGCTTCTATTCCCTGCTTATTGCTGTACAGTAAGGAAAGAAATATTATGTGGAAACCATCAATAAGTAGGGTAGTTGTTCTTAACAGATCTTAATTTGGCTTTATCTCTACATTCATGGTCTGAAGTGTCGGCACCTGTGAAACTGTTCCAGAAAATGAAGAATTTTTCCAGTAAATTATTGCACTTACACATTTTTGTTATACACATTTATTTCCTTTGTGTGTATTGGAACAACACAAAAAAAAAAGAAAAAAGGCAAATTGGACAGAATTTCACACAAAAACCCCAAAATGATCAGGACAAAATTGATGGCACCTTCCAGTTACTATTTGGTTGCAGCCTCTGGAATAAATAACTGCGACCAATCGCTTCCTAATACCATCCAGAAGCTTCACTCCTCTGTTAGATTTTCGGGTGACTCTTCTTACAAGCTGCTATCGGTCTCTCATATATCTCCTTCTCCCACCAGCAATTGTAAGATCTCTCCACAGGTGATCAATGGGATTTAGATCCGGACTCATTGCTGCCGCTTCAGAACACTCCAGTGCTTGGTTTCCATCCATTTCTGGGGGCTTCTTGAAATATGTTTGGGGTCATTGTCCTGCTGGAAGACCTGCGACCTAGGACGCACACCCAGCTTTCTGAAACTGTGCACTACATTGTCACCCAAAATTCTTTAGTAATCTTCATATTTCATGATGCCTTGCACACAGTCAAGGCCCCCAGTGCCAGAGGCAGCAAAAAATACCCCAAAACATCTGTGACCCTCCACCATATCTGACTGTAGGTACTGTGTTATTTTCTTTGTAGACCTCATTCTGTTTTCAGTAAACAGTAGACTGATGTGATGTGCTTTACCAAAAAGCTCTATATTGGTCTCATCTGTCCACAAGACACTTTCCTAGAAGCATTTTGGCTTACTCACGTACATTTTGGCAAACTGCAGTCTAGCTTTTTTGTGTCTCTGGGTCAGCAGTGGCGTCTTCCTGGGTCTCCTGAAATAATGTTTCATTTCTTTCACATGTGGACGGTCAGTTTGTGCTGACACTGCCCCACCTGAGCCTGCAGGACAGCTTGAATTTCTTTGGACCTGTTTATACACCATCCTGACTATACTGCATTACAACCTCTCATCAATATTTCTCTGCCATCCACATCCAGGGAGATTAGCTGTAATGCCATGGGCTGTAAACTTCTGGATTATGTTGCGCACCTTGGAAAAAGGAATAAGATCTCTGGAGACGGACTTGTAACCTTGAGATTGTTGATATTATTCAATAATTTTGGTTCTCAAGTCCTCAGACCATTCTCTCCTCCTTTTTCTGTTCTCCATACTTAGTGTGACACACACAATGCAAAGATCAAGTCAACTTCTTGCATATTGCCACACCTGTTACTTGCCACAGGTGAGTGTGAACGAGCATCATATGTTTGAAACAATTTTGTCCCTCCCATTTTCGGGGTATTTTGCGAAGTTATGTCCAATTTGCCTTTTTTTTCTGTGTTTTTTTACGTTGTTACAATAAACACAAAGGAAATAGACATGTGTAATTGCAATAATTTTCTGAGAGAAATACTTCATTTTTTGGAACAATTTCAAGTGTGTCAACACTTTTGGTCATGACTATATTTAAGTGATGACATGTACTGAAGTTCTGCTCAATGAACATCCACGTTATCTGGTAGCACATGTAATACATGGGCATGGTGACAAGAAATAACCTACAGATTCTGCACAAATGTCTCCACCTGAGCTGCACAGACCCTCAGACGGGACGCAAGCTCCCCTGCAGCTCTGCATGTGGCAGCTTACGTCTACTGACTCAGAATATGCGAACATGATACATTGTTATATACATGAGATATTCACCGATGTTTGATTCTCACTGACCGGGAGCCATTGATAAAGATGCACCTTCACTACATGCAGGGCTTTCAAAAAGTATTCACACGCCTTAAATGTTTCCAGATTTTTCACGTTACACCCACAAACTTAAATGTATTTTACTTGGATTTTCTGTGATACAAACACAATGTAACAAGTATTTGTGATGTGTAAAGGAAATAATCAAGATTGAGCTTCCTACAGAACGTTCATCCATCAAGTCGACATGGATCGAGATTGCGCTGAAGGCCGTTAATAATAATAATAAAAATAATAATAATAATATTATTAATAAGAATAAAAAAGGAAATTCTATGGAGTTTTCTAATTATTTTTAAAATAGCAATCTGAACATTGTGAGGTGCATTTAAATTCAGCCCCCATTAATCTGATACCCCTAAATAAAATCCTGAGGGACTAGTTTCTTCCAGCATTATGCATGGGAATCTGGCACCTGCACAGTGAGGATCTCTGCGCCTGTCCCCATCTCGCTCTGCCTCTTTCTTCCAGAGATCATCACTGCGCAGGCGCCAAATTCCCAGCCCCGCAGTATGAACACATCATAACACACTGCGGGGCAGGATCTGGGGCCTCCGCTACATGCAGGTACAGGCACCTGATGTAAGTTCCCGGGCAGCTGGGGTATAATATATCCTGTATTATACCCCAGAGCTGCACTCACTATTCTGCTGGTGCAGTCACTGTGTACATACATTACATTACTGATCCTGAGTTACATCCTGTATTATACCCCAGAGCTGCACTCACTATTCTGCTGGTGCAGTCACTGTGTACATACATTACATTACTGATCCTGAGTTACCTCCTGTATTATACCCCAGAGCTGCACTCACTATTCTGCTGGTGCAGTCACTGTGTACATACATTACATTACTGATCCTGAGTTACATCCTGTATTATACTCCAGAGCTGCGCTCACTATTCTGCTGGTGTAGTCACTGTGTACATACATCACATTACTGATCCTGAGTTACATCCTGTATTACACCCCAGAGCTGCACTCACTATTCTGCTGGTGCAGTCACTGTGCACATACATTACATTACTAATCCTGAGTTACATCCTGTATTATACCCCAGAGCTGCGCTCACTATTCTGCTGGTGCAGTCACTGTGTACATACATTACATTACTGATCCTGAGTTACATCCTGTATTATCCTCCAGAGCTGCACTCACTATTCTGCTGGTGCAGTCACTGTGTACGTACATTACATTACTGATCCTGAGTTACCTGTTGTGAATTCTGTGGCTGAGTTCACTTCTGTGGTCACAAGTGGTATTGCAGTCTCTGGGCGTCCTCCCTCAGGTGTTTTGGTGAGCTCGTTGGCTGCCTTGCTATTTAGCTCCACCTGAGTCTGTCTTCCTTGCTCCTTGTCAATGTTCCAGTGTTGGATCTGAGCTACTGCATCTTTCCTTGGGCCTGCTGCTCTGCTAGATAAGTGCTTCTAGTTTGTTTTCTGTTTTTTTCTGTCCAGCTTGCTATTGTCTTTTGCTGGAAGCTCTGAGAAGCAAAGGGGTGTACCTCCGTGCTGTTAGTTCGGCACGGTGGGTCTTTTTGCCCCTTTGCGTGGTTTTCGTTTTAGGGTTTTTTGTAGACTGCATAGTTCTCTTTGCTATCCTCGCTCTGTCTAGAATATCGGGCCTCACTTTGCTGAATCTATTTCATTCCTACGTTTGTCTTTTCATCTTGCTAACAGTCATTATATGTGGGGGGCTGCCTATTCCTTTGGGGTATTTCTCTGAGGTAGACCAGGATGATTGGGTGTCATTTTTGCCGTTGGCTGAGTTCGCCCTTAATAATCGGGCCAGCTCGGCTACCTTGGTCTCTCCATTTTTCTGCAATTCTGGGTTCCATCCTCGTTTCTCTTCAGGACAGGTTGAGTCTTCGGACTGTCCTGGTGTGGATTATGTGGTGGACAGGTTGCAGCAGATCTGGACTCAGGTAGTGGACAATTTGACCTTGTCCCAGGAGAAGGCTCAGCTTTTCGCTAATCGCAGACGCCGTGTGGGACCCCGACTTCGTGTTGGGGATCTGGTTTGGTTATCTTCTCGTCATATACCTATGAAGGTTTCCTCTCCTAAATTTAAACCTCGTTTTATTGGTCCGTATAGGATTTCTGAGATTCTCAATCCGGTGTCTTTTCGTCTGACCCTCCCAGACTCCTTTTCCATACATAATGTATTCCATAGGTCGTTGTTGAGGAGATACGTGGCACCTATGGTTCCATCTGTGGAGCCTCCTGCCCCGGTTTTGGTGGAGGGGGAATTGGAGTATATTGTGGAGAAGATTTTGGATTCTCGTGTCTCTAGACGGAAACTCCAGTATCTGGTTAAATGGAAGGGTTATGCTCAGGAAGATAATTCCTGGGTTTTTGCCTCTGATGTCCATGCCCCAGATCTTGTTCGTGCCTTTCATGTGGCTCATCCTGGTCGGCCTGGGGGTTCTGGTGAGGGTTCGGTGACCCCTCCTCAAGGCGGGGGTACTGTTGTGAATTCTGTGGCTGAGTTCACTTCTGTGGTCACAAGTGGTATTGCAGTCTCTGGGCTTCCTCCCTCAGGTGTTTTGGTGAGCTCGTTGGCTGCCTTGCTATTTAGCTCCACCTGAGTCTGTCTTCCTTGCTCCTTGTCAATGTTCCAGTGTTGGATCTGAGCTACTGCATCTTTCCTTGGGCCTGCTGCTCTGCTAGATAAGTGCTTCTAGTTTGTTTTCTGTTTTTTTCTGTCCAGCTTGCTATTGTCTTTTGCTGGAAGCTCTGAGAAGCAGAGGGGTGCACCGCCGTGCTGTTAGTTCGGCACGGTGGGTCTTTTTGCCCCTTTGCGTGGTTTTCGTTTTAGGGTTTTTTGTAGACTGCATAGTTCTCTTTGCTATCCTCGCTCTGTCTAGAATATCGGGCCTCACTTTGCTGAATCTATTTCATTCCTACGTTTGTCTTTTCATCTTGCTAACAGTCATTATATGTGGGGGGCTGCCTATTCCTTTGGGGTATTTCTCTGAGGTAAGTCAGGCTTGTATTTCTATCTTCAGGCTAGTCAGCTCCTCAGGCAGTGCCGAGTTGCATAGGTAGTGATAGGCGCAATCCACTGCTGCTTATAGTTGTGTGAGGATAGATCAGGTACTGCAGTCTACAGAGATTCCACGTCTCAGAGCTCGTCCTATTGTTTTTGGTTATTGCCAGATCTCTGTATGTGCGCTGATTACTGCACGCTGTGTTGCCTGATTGCCAGCCATAACAGTTACCTCCTGTATTATACGCCAGAGCTGCACTCACTATTCTGCTGGTGCAGTCACTGTGTACATACATTACTGATCCTGAGCTACCTCCTGTATTATACTCCAGAGCTGCACTCACTATTCTGCTGGTGCAGTCACTGTGCACATACATTACATTACTGATCCTGAGTTACATCCTGTATTATACTCCAGAGCTGCACTCACTATTCTGCTGGTGCAGTCACTGTGTACATACATTACATTACTGATCCCGAGTTACATCCTGTATTATACTCCAGAGCTGCACTCACTATTCTGCTGGTGAAGTCACTGTGTACATACATTACATTACTGATCCTGAGTTACATCCTGTATTATACCCCAGAGCTGCACTCACTATTCTGCTGGTGCAGTCACTGTGTACATACATTACATTACTGATCCTGAGTTACATCCTGTATTATACTCCAGAGCTGCACTCACTATTCTGCTGGTGCAGTCACTGTGTACATACATTACATTACTGATCCTGAGTTACATCCTGTATTATCTTCCAGAGCTGCACTCACTATTCTGCTGGTGCAGTCACTGTGTACATACATTACATTACTGATCCTGAGTTACATCCTGTATTATACCCCAGAGCTGCACTCACTATTCTGCTGGTGCAGTCACTGTGTACATACATTACATTGCTGATCCTGAGTTACATCCTGTATTATACCCCAGAGCTGCACTCACTATTCTGCTGGTGCAGTCACTGTGTACATACATTACATTACTGATCCTGAGTTACATCCTGTATTATACCCCAGAGCTGCACTCACTATTCTGCTGGTGCAGTCACTGTGTACATACATTACATTACTGATCCTGAGTTACATCCTGTATTATACCCCAGAGCTGCACTCACTATTCTGCTGGTGCAGTCACTGTGTACATACATTACATTACTGATCCTGAGTTACATCCTGTATTATACTCCAGAGCTGCACTCACTATTCTGCTGGTGCAGTCACTGTGTACATACATTACTGATCCTGAGTTACATCCTGTATTATACTCCAGAGCTGCACTCACTATTCTGCTGGTGCAGTCACTGTGTACATACATTACATTGCTGATCCTGAGTTACATCCTGTATTATACCCCAGAGCTGCACTCACTATTCTGCTGGTGCAGTCACTGTGTACATACATTACATTGCTGATCCTGAGTTACATCCTGTATTATACCCCAGAGCTGCACTCACTATTCTGCTGGTGCAGTCACTGTGTACATACATTACATTACTGATCCTGAGTTACATCCTGTATTATACCCCAGAGCTGCACTCACTATTCTGCTGGTGCAGTCACTGTGTACATACATTACTGATCCTGAGTTACATCCTGGATTATACTCCAGAGCTGCACTCACTATTCTGCTGGTGCAGTCACTGTGTACATACATTACATTACTGATCCTGAGTTACATCCTGTATTATACTCCAGAGCTGCACTCACTATTCTGCTGGTGCAGTCACTGTGTACATACATTACATTACTGATCCTGAGTTACATCCTGTATTATACTCCAGAGCTGCACTCACTATTCTGCTGGTGCAGTCACTGTGTACATACATTACATTACTGATCCTGAGTTACATCCTGTATTATACTCCAGAGCTGCACTCACTATTCTGCTGGTGCAATCACTGTGTACATACATTACATTACTGATCCTGAGTTACATCCTGTATTATACCCCAGAGCTGCACTCACTGTGTACATACATTACTGATACTGAGTTGCATCCTGTATTACACCCCAGAGCTGCACTCACTGTTCTGCTGGTGTTACTCCCTACCTGCAGACTATAGGACAGAGACTTTTCACCATAGCAGCACTCACTGACTTCAGCCAATTCTATACGTAGCAATATCCAGACTGGCCACTAGATGCCGCTGCGCGCCCTCCTGTCAGACTCGGAACCTACTTTCTCGGTGTCTGTACCCGGCGGAAGAATAATAGACTCGTCTCAAACGGAAATCACAAACGGGAAAAAAGCATGGCGCGGGCGGGGAAGGTACGAAAACCGGGAATATTCTTCTGCCGGCCTCAGACGGTGCGGAGACATAGCCGGAGCCGCTCACCCATGTTGTAGCGCGCAGCCCTGTTCTTTGTGGTGCTGCATTTAGTGTAGTACAGGCAATAGACGCGCTGTTACCACTGCAATATTCCCGCTTACACACAGATGGCGGCGCCGGTACAATGTTACTCTGCTGTGTAGATTTCAGGCTCACCGTCAGATAACGTGCGACTCCGACAAGTCCGGGCAGCTCCCAGCGGGCGCAGCTCCGGCAATCACCGCTAGATGGCGCGCTCGCACTGCGCCGCTTGTTTCCAGTACACGCTCTGTGCCTGCAGTTCCCGCTGTTCACCACCAGATGCCGCTGTATTATGTATATTGCTTGCTGCCTCCATCATGGCCACCTCTGGAGCGGCCTGAGTGTTCCTCAGCTGTGCTGCAGCATTTCGGAGCTCCAGTGTTCACTTTCCATTATAACCAGAATGGTCACGATGCCAGTGTCGATTCATGACTGTAAGTGACAAAAATGAATGAGTTTGAGCTGGATTTGGGTGATGCCTCCTGTTTGCGCCGTAATGGCGGTCACCCAGCTTTTCCAGGATCGGGTAGCTCCTGATGGAAGAGGGCGACTTGTGGGCGTTCACAGCAGAATATTTGATGGCCCCGACACTCGGCCAGGACTTCTACAATGTGACTTTAACGTTTCATCCTGTTTTCTTTACAGACGGCGATTGTTCTGTGTATGGATGTCGGACTCGCCATGAGTCACTCCAGTCAGGGGGAAGAGACGCCATTCGAACAGGCGAAGAAAGTCATGACGCTGTTTGTGCAGAGACAGGTGAAGGCAAAGGCCTCACTATGACTTATGGCCGGGAGAGGCTGGTGGAGGGTTTAACGGTCACTGCCTGGAGGAGGGTCTGACGGTGACTGCCGGGAGGAGCTGGAGGAGGGTCTGATGGTGACTGCCGGGAGCAGCTGGAGGAGGGTTTAACGGTCACTGCCATGAGGAGCTGGAGGAGGGTCTGACGGTGACTGCCGGGAGGAAGTGGAGGAGGGTCTGCCGGTGACTGCCAAGAGGAGCTGGAGGAGGGTCTGACGGTGACTGCCGGGAGGAGCTGGAGGAGGGTCTGACGGTGACTGCCGGGAGGAGCTGGAGGAGGGTCTGATGGTGACTGCCGGGAGCAGCTGGAGGAGGGTTTAACGGTCACTGCCATGAGGAGCTGGAGGAGGGTCTGACGGTGACTGCCGGGAGGAAGTGGAGGAGGGTCTGCCGGTGACTGCCAAGAGGAGCTGGAGGAGGGTCTGATGGTGACTGCCTGGAGGAGCTGGAGGAAGGTCTGACGGTGACTGCCAGGAGGAAGGTCTGACGGTGACTGCCAGGAGGAGCTGGAGGAAGGTCTGACGGTGACTGCCAGGAGGAGCTGGAGGAGGGTCTGACGGTGACTGCTAGGAGGAGCTGGAGGAGGGTCTGACGGTGACTGCCAGGAGGAGCTGGAGGAAGGTCTGACGGTGACTGCCAGGAGGAGCTGGAGGAAGGTCTGACGGTGACTGCCAGGAGGAGCTGGAGGAACGTCTGACTGTGACTGCCGGGAGGAGCTGGAGGAGGGTCTGACGGTGACTGCCAGGAGGAGCTGGAGGAAGGTCTGACGGTGACTGCCAGGAGGAGCTGGAGGAAGGTCTGACGGTGACTGTCAGGAGGAGCTGGAGGAAGGTCTGACGGTGACTGTCAGGAGGAGCTGGAGGAACGTCTGACTGTGACTGCCGGGAGGAGCTGGAGGAGGGTTTGACGGTGACTGCCGGGAGGAGCTGGAGGAGGGTCTGACGGTGACTGCCGGGAGGAGCTGGAGGAGGGTCTGACGGTGACTGCCGGGAGGAGCTGGAGGAGGGTCTGACGGTGACTGCCTGGGGGAGCTGGAGGAGGGTCTGACGGTGACTGCCGGGAGGAGCTGGAGGAGGGTCTGACGGTGACTGCCGGGAGGAGCTGGAGGAGGGTCTGACGGTGACTGCCGGGAGGAGCTGGAGGAGGGTCTGACGGTGACTGCCGGGAGGAGCCGGAGGAGGGTCTGACGGTGACTGCCGGGAGGAGCCGGAGGAGGGTCTGACGGTGACTGCCGGGAGGAGCCGGAGGAGGGTCTGACGGTGACTGCCTGGAGGAGCGTCTGACGATGACTGCCGGGAGGAGCGTCTGACGATGACTGCCGGGAGGATCTGGAGGCGGGTCTGACGGTGACTGCCCGGAGGAGCTGGAGGAGGGTCTGACGGTGACTGCCGGGAGAAGCTGGAGGAGAGTCTGACGGTGACTGCCTGGAGGAGGGTCTGACGATGACTGCCTGGAGGAGGGACTGACGATGACTGCCTGGAGGAGCGTCTGACGGTGACTGCCGGGAGGAGCTGGAGGAGGGTCTGATGGTGACTGCCTGGAGGAGGGTCTGAAGGTCACTGCTGGGAGGAGCTGGAGGAGGGTCTGACTGTCACTGCCAGGAGGAGGGTCTGACAGTGACTGCTGGAGTCGGGGCTCGGTGTGACTGTCGGGAGGAGTGGGGGCTCAGTGTGACGGTGGCTGTCGGTAGGAGTCGGGGCTCGGTGTGACTGTGGCTGTCGGTAGGAGTCGGGGCTCGGTGTGACTGGCTGTCGGGAGGACTCGGGGCTCGGTGTGACTGGCTGTCGGGAGGAGTCGGGGCTCTGCGTGGCTGTCGGGAGGAGTCGGGGCTCTGCGTGGCTGTCGGGAGGAGTCGGGGTTCGGCGTGGCTGTCGGGAGGAGTCGGGGCTCGGCGTGGCTGTCGGGAGGGGTCGGGGCTCTGCGTGGCTGTCGGGAGGGTCGGGGCTCTGCGTGGCTGTCGGGAGGGTCGGGGCTCGGCGTGGCTGTCGGGAGGGTCGGGGCTCTGCGTGGCTGTCGGGAGGGTCGGGGCTCGGCGTGGCTGTCGGGAGGAGCTGAGGGAGGGGGTGGAAGCTTCTAATTTTTAGTTTTCGATTTCAAAAGGTTTTATTGGGTTTTCCAACTTTTCAACTGGGGAGGGTAGATATGGGGAGGGAGGGATATGAGTATGGGGAAAAATACCCCTATAAAATATAGGGGAGACAAACCATTACATAATACAGTAATAATATACAACACTGAGGTAAAGCATCATAGTAGGTTTGTAGAGTAGTATAGTGGTCATTATTTTACATATAAGGGATTTGATTAGCTAATTCTGACGATGCTGCAGCTTCAGAGATAATACAACCTAAAAACAAAGGGTTAGTTAAGTAATGCATAAACATAAGTAATGCGTTAGTTCTGAAGTTGTTTCGAGATAGCATATTTATACACGTAAGTATATAGAGGGCACAAAGGCTGTCCAGTAGAATAAAGATTATGTAAGGGCCTGTCGGCTCCCAGGCATCATCCGATGACCTGAGGACTTAGTGGGCAACTGTTCGGTTCAATTACAAGCTGTGACGTGGACTAAATGCAAAGAAGTGATATGAGTTTCAAAGTTCTCCTTTAGGCTTGGGTTTGGACTCAGGGCCAGGAGGCGATTTAGGAGGGCTAATTCCCGCACAGTTCAGGAAGACCGCCGCCTCGTCTGGAGAAGTGAAGGTACGCCACTTTGCCGCATAATAAAATCTCAGGCTGGAGAACTGATGCCAAGTGTATTGTGTTCCAGCTTGCTGTAGTCTGTAAGTGACGTGTTGGAATGCTTTTCGCTTTTGTAGAGTATCCCTACACAGGTCCCTATAGAAGGACAGGTGGCTGTATGGGGAAGAGACAAACTTTGATTCCCTTGCAACATTGAGCAACGCGTCTCTCAGCCAGTTAGGATAAAATGAGACAATTACGTCTGCGGCTAGATTTGACGGGAGAGACTGTGGTCTGGGTATCCTAAATGTTTTTGCAACTAATTTTTCCCCTTTCGTGTTGGGGAGTAGGTAGGATATCATGGATGAGACAAATTTACCCAGTTGTGATTTTTCTACTGAGTCTGGGATTCCACGTATCTTCAAGTTGTTCTTTCTTTTAAAGTTCTCAAAGTCTGAAAGGTTATTCTTAAATGTGACAATGTCTTTTTGTAGATTGGTCATAGGGTCTAGTTGTGTAGGTTCCCCCCCTGTGTTATGGGAAGACTTCGACTCATGATGTATCTTAGAGGCGTCGGGTTTTTTCAGGGTGGCAGGAGGTTTGACTAAAGACACTTTACGTTTAGAATTTGGAACGACGTTGAGTTGAGAGAATGTCTTTAAATAGTTTTTTGAAGATTTTCTCAGATGCTCTGGTACCCGCTAAGGCCATAGATGTTGAGAGAGCCTTACTTACAAAGATTGACCATGAACTTCACCGAGGGGTAGTCTTCAGAAGCTGAGATTTTGTCTATTAAGGAGTGGCTAGGGACCTCATAGTGAGATTGATCTTGCTCCATGTCGCTATTATCTGATGCCTCTGACATGTCATCTAAGCCGCTCGAATCTTCAGTGTCACTAGACCCCACTGAGTACCCATCTGAACCTAACAGGCTCTCGTTGTCAAAGTTGTCAGATGAACCATTATGGTCAGTATCGGAGGAAGCTGGGGATTCCATACAGTTGTCTGAGTGTATATAATCCTCTTCTAATTGTGACATATTAGGGTCAGGGGTTATTTGAGAGCAGTCAGTATTGGGCTGATCTTTAGGTCTATCTCTGTCAGAGGTTATAAGCTCATGTAGTGATTTTAAACGATCATGGGGCAGCTTTGTAAAAATTTCTGCTAAACCACTTAGTGAAGATTTGTTTTTTGAAGATACATAGTCAGTGTTGGTGTCGAGCCGAATCCCCACCTCCAGTGATAATACTTCTTCCTCATCCTCTATAGAGTTCAGCAGTGGAGGTGATAGGGAGCTGTCATTATAATTGTGCCCCTGATGTGGCTTATTGTCTTTTCTTTTGTCATTAATTAGCTTCCCCCTCGCATTCTGGAGGGATGTGCGGCTCCCATAGTGCTCTCTCTCAGGGTGTAGTGCAGCGGCGAGGTCTCGCCGTTGCTCTCCAGCTTCCCCCTCCTCTGACTCCGCTCCCCATGGTTGGTTCCCTCTGTCCCCTTCATGGCCCGGTGTGAACTCTTGAGCGTCATACCTTAGAACGCTCCGGTGTGACCGGGGGATCTCTCCATGGCTGGGCTGCTGGGTTACTTGCGTCTCCTCTGTCAGCTTCCTCCGCGGTGCCGGGGCTCGCGACGCTGGAGTGGATTCTCGGCGTCCTTTTTCCTCTTCCCCGCTGGCCTTCAGTAGCTGGGCGGGTGCAGGGAACCTCGTCGCTGGCATCGCTGCACTATTTGTAGTGTGACTCCGCTGCGACGCTGCACCGTGGAGCCCGGCGGTGTCTCTGCCTATTACCGGCTTGTCTGCAGTCTGTGCCGGGGTAGAGGCAGGGACAGGAGATCGCCGTAGTGCCGCTTGGGTCGCTGCTCTCTGTGATGTGCTTCCTCCGCGACGCTGCTTGTTGGATCCCGGCGGTGTCCCTGCCTCTTACCGGCTTATCTGCAGTCTGTGCCGGGGTAGAGGCAGGGACAGGAGACCGCCGTATTGCTGCTTGGGTCGCTGCTCTATCTGTGATGTGCTTCCTCCGCGACGCTGCTTGTTGGATCCCGGCGGTGTCCCTGCCTATTACCGGCTTATCTGCAGTCTGTGCCGGGGTAGAGGCAGGGACAGGAGACCGCCGTATTGCTGCTTGGGTCGCTGCTCTATCTGTGATGTGCTTCCTCCGCGACGCTGCTTGTTGGATCCCGGCGGTGTCCCTGCCTATTACCGGCTTGTCTGCAGTCTGTGCCGGGGTAGAGGCAGGGACAGGAGACTTCCATACTGCCGCTTGGGTCGCTGCTCTATCTGTGATGTGCTTCCTCCGCGACGCTGCACAATGGAGCCCGGCGGTGTCTCTGCCTATTACCGGCTTGTCTGCAGTCTGTGCCGGGGTAGAGGCAGGGACAGGAGATCGCCGTAGTGCCGCTTGGGTCGCTGCACTATTAGTAGCATGCATCCGCCGCGACGCTGCACCGTGGAGCCCGGCGGTGTCTCTGCCTATTACCGGCTTATCTGCGGTCTGTGCCGGGGTAGAGGCAGGGACAGGAGACCTCCGTAGTGCCGCTTGGGTGGTCTTCAGCAGTTTTTGTGGCTGCAGGACCGCTGCATTCCGGCCGGCCGCTCTGTTGCTCTGAGTCACGGAACTACTTTCTTCCTCACCAGAGGGAAGCTTGCGGCCGCCATTGTTGATATACTCCCGGGAACTTCTGAGCCCAAATGAGGGAGATTTCGTCAGCGTGCCGGCATTTTTCTTGATCCCCCCTGGTCCTGACATGTTCATGAAGGTTGGGGAGTAAGATAGTCCACGTTTGAGTATGTCCAAATAGTAGCAAACAAGGGAACAGCAGGATCTCCAGACAAGCACGTCTGCTCCTGTTCCCTGGCAAACCACGCCCCTAATTTTTAGTTTTATCCAGTGAAGATCCCTTGCACTTTTTAACCTGCACTGATAAATTGTAACAAACTGAGGAGAGAGGATTGTGCTGCTGACGTGTGAGATTCAGAGAACGTGTTACAATTGCACCAAACCCTCAGCTGTATTGATTAGTAGCAAAGAAGAATGTGTCTGTGCACTGACAACAATCGAAGGTGTTTCCATTGTGAGCAGTTGTCTCCCGTATATGGGAACTACAGGTCCCAGCAACTCAGTGTCTTCCTGTGAATCTGTCATGTGTTTCTCCGCTGTTTCAGGTCTTCGCAGAATCCAAGGACGAGGTTGCAGTCGTGCTGTTTGGTACCGATGGCACCGACAACGCGCTGGCAGCTCCGGACCAGTACCAGAACATCACGGTGCAGCGACATCTGATGCTCCCGGACTTCCAGCTGCTGGAGGAGATCCAGGACGTGATTGAGCCCGGCGCCCAGCAGGCCGACTGTATCCTCCGCACGGCCCGACTACCACCCCCACCCTCCACTGCGCCTTCCCTTAAAGGTACCGTCACACTAAGCGACGCTGCAGCGATACCGACAACGATCTGGATCGCTGCAGCGTCGCTGTTTGGTCGCTGGAGAGCTGTCACACAGACCGCTCTCCAGCGACCAACTTTCCCGAGGTCCCCGGTAACCAGGGTAAACATCGGGTAACTAAGCGCAGGGCCGCGCTTAGTAACCCGATGTTTACCCTGGTTACCATCGTTAAAGTAAAAAAACCAACCGCTACATACTTACCTACCGCTGTCTGTCCCCGGCGCTGTGCTTCTCTGGTCTGGCTGTGAGCGCCGGGCAGCCGGAAAGCAGAGCGGTGACGTCACCGCTGTGCTCACAGCCAGAGCAGAGAAGCAGAGCGCCGAGGACAGACGGCTGTAGGTAAGTATGTACTGTTTGTTTTTTTTTTACTTTTAGGATGGTAACCAGGGTAAACATCGGGTTACTAAGCGCGGCCCTGCGCTTAGTTACCCGATGTTTACCCTGGTTACCAGTGAAGACATCGCTGAATCGGTGTCACACACGCCGATTCAGCGATGTCTGCGGGGAGATCCAGCGGCCAAATAAAGTTCTGGACTTTCTTCCCCGACCAGCGACAGCACAGCAGGGGCCTGATCGCTGCTGCCTGTCACACTGGACGATATCGCTAGCGAGGACGCTGCAACGTCACGGATCGCTAGCGATATCGTCTAGTGTCGTGGTTCCTTTACTCACTGGCTCGTTGCTCTGTGGTTATGTGGCACTTAGTGATGCAGATATAATGTGTGATGGTTATTACAGGGTTTCTCCGTCTGCCGGCGCTCCAGATCTCGGCCTGGCCGGACGTGGGCTCAGTCTCGCGTAACATGACACAGGGTGTGCACTGACAACCCTTGCCGGATAGTGGGGTCTGGCCTCTCACTGCCCCCATTAGTAACCGAGCCAGGACTGTAGCGGCCACACAGGGAGGATGAGGAGGCCGCACTCAGCCTTTAATAACTGCCCCATTGGGTGGTGACAGTGCAGATGACGGCGCCCACAGTGCGGCTGCGGAGGGTCCCACCGCACACTCTGGGGGTCTGTCTTTTACAACCTTGAGTCTCCCAAATGCTGCAGTTAGAATCTGGGTTCGGAGTCTGTGTCCAGTTTGGTAGAGTTGGTATAAAAATGTATGGACTCCTATCATCTATAACACAGTGGGTGCAGTAGTACAAGGCGGGATGTGCTGTAAATGTTTCCATAAGAATTTGGGAAAGTTCTGAAATGTCCTATAAATGTCCGTTCTGTTCCCAGATCTCAGGATGTCGGCCTTTACCGGAGATGAATCTGTGCTGCACTTTATGTAAGAAAAGAGGGAAAGTTCCGGCTTCTGGTAACATTTCACATATGATCGTTATTCCATCAAAATCAATTAAAAAATAGTGACAGGATGGTCGGCGAGCAACGCGTTTCGAGCTTGACAAAGAATTGTTGGAAACGCGTTGCTCGCTGACCATCCTGTCCATATTTTTTTATTGATTTTGATGGAATAAAGGTCATATGTGAAATGTTCCCACCAGAAGCCGGAACTTTCCCTCTTTTCTTACATTTGCCAACACGACTGGTCAGCTCGTGGTTCAGAGCACGCTGGATTTCTACGTACTTAAATCTTTTTTCTGCACATGCTCAGTAGTGAGATTGTGTTATAGTTGAGATGAATCTGTGCTGCACTTTATGCACATGCTCAGTAGTGACCGCAGCTGTGGTGTCAGTCGATGGGTTGGCTTACCGATTCCACAGCCCTGGTTAGACGAAGGTCCCACCGGGGTTCAGAATTCCTTCTCCCACTTCCCCCAGTCCTGTGAGGTCCCTTTATCCCCCACCAATCCCACTACTGCTCTGCCACTTACTGGGCTTAATGGCACTACTATATCCCCGATGGGCCAATTCCTTTGCACCCCGTGACCGCACTTCTCATGTTCTCCTTAACCCTTCCAGTCCTGGATGCCTTGATCGTCTCTATGGATATTCTGCAGAAGGAGACGCTGTAAGTGACCGGTGACGTACAGAGATGTGATGCCTTAAAACATCAAGTCTGGGGTCTGCAAAAGCTCAGGGACCACCACTGTGGAGCCATAGTGTTGCTGCCAGGGCTCGGTGTGTGCTGCTGGGTGTCATGGGTGCTGCCCCTCTTACTGATCAGGCTCAGTGGGTGTTGCCGTAACTGGGGCTCGGTGGGCCCTGCCGGGCCTTATTGTCCTTGCTGTCAATAGTGCTTGGTTAGCGCTGCTGGGGCTCGGACACTGCTGTCACTGGAGCTCGGTGGGCCACTGTTGGTGCTCACTATGAGCTGCCATTGCTGGGGCTCGGTGGTCTCTGCCAGGGCTTGCTGGGAACTTCTGGGGCTCGGTGGTCACTGCTGTTGCTGAGGCTCGTTGGTTGCTGCCGTTGCTGAGGCTTGGTGAGCGCTGCCAGGGCTCGGTGGGCGCTGCCATTTCTGTGTCTTGGAGGTCGCTGCAGGGGCTCGGTGGTCGCTGCCGGGGCTTGGTGGGAGCTTCAGGGGCTCAATGGGTGCTGCTGTGTCTTGGTGGTCGCTGCTAGGGCTTGATGGGAGCTTTTGTGGTCTCTGTCGTTGCTGGGGCTCGGTGGTCGCTGCCGTTGCTGGGGCTCGGTGGTCGCTGCTAGGGCTTGATGGGAGCTTCGGGGGCTCGGTGGTCGCTGCCGTTGCTGGGGCTCTGTGGTTGCTGCCGTTGCTGGGGCTCGGTGTTCGCTGCCGTTGCTGGGGCTCTGTGGTCGCTGCCATTGCTGGGGCTCGGTCGTCGCTGCCGTTGCTGGGGCTCGGTGGTCGCTGCTAGGGCTTGATGGGAGCTTCTGGGGCTCGGTGGTCGTTGCTGGGGCTTGGTGGTCGCTGCTGTTGCCGAGGCTTGGTGGTCGCTGATAGGGCTTGATGGGAGCTTCTGGCTCTCGGTGGTCGCTGCTAGGGCTTGATGGGAGCTTCGGGGGCTCAGTGGTCGCTGCCGTTGCTGAGGCTCGGTGGTCGCTGCTAGGGCTTGATCGGAGCTTCGGGGGCTCGGAGGGCGCTGCTGTTGCTGGGGCTCGGTGGTCGCTGCCGTTGCTGGGGCTCGGTGGTCGCTGCCGTTGCTGAGGCTCGGTGGTCGCTGCCAGGGCTTGGTGGGAGCTTCAGGGGCTCAATGGGTGCTGCTGTGTCTTGGTGGTCGCTGCTAGGGCTTGATGGGAGCTTCTGTGGTCGCTGCCGTTGCTGGGGCTCGGTGGTCGCTGCCGTTGCTGGGGCTCGGTGGTCGCTGCTAGGGCTTGATGGGAGCTTCTGGGGCTCGGTGGTCGCTGCCGTTGCTGTGGCTTGGTGGTCGCTGCCGTTGCTGAGACTCGGTGGTCGCTGCTAGGGCTTGATGGGAGCTTCGGGGGCTCGGAGAGTGCTGCTGTTGCTGGGGCTCGGTGGTCGTTGCTGGGGCTCGGTGGTCGTTGCTGGGGCTCGTTGGTTGTTGCTGTGGCTCGGTGGTCGCTGCCGTTGCTGGGGCTCGGTGGTCGCTGCCGTTGCTGGGGCTCGGTGTTCGCTGCCGTTGCTGGGGCTCGGTGGTCGCTGCCGTTGCTGGGGCTCGGTGGTCGCTGCCAGGGCTTGGTGGGAGCTTCAGGGGCTCAATGGGTGCTGCTGTGTCTTGGTGGTCGCTGCTAGGGCTTGATGGGAGCTTCTGTGGTCGCTGCCGTTGCTGGGGCTTGGTGGTTGCTGCCGTTGCTGGGGCTCGGTGGTCGCTGCTAGGGCTTGATGGGAGCTGCTGGGGCTCGGTGGTCGCTGCTGTTGCCGAGGCTTGGTGGTTGCTGATAGGGCTTGATGGGAGCTTCTGGCTCTCTGTGGTCGCTGCCGTTGCTGAGGCTCGGTGGTCACTGCTAGGGCTTGATGGGAGCTTCGGGGGCTCGGAGGGCGCTGCTGTTGCTGGGGCTCGGTGGTCGTTGCTGGGGCTCGGTGGTCGCTGCCGTTGTTGAGGCTCGGTGGTCGCTGCTAGGGCTTGATGGGAGCTTCTGGGGCTCGGTCGCTGCCGTTGCTGGGGCTCGGTGGTCGCTGCCGTTGCTGTGTCTTGGTGGTCGCTGCCGTTGCTGAGGCTCGGTGGTCGCTGCTAGGGCTTGATGTGAGCTTCTGGGACTCGGTGGTCGCTGCCGTTGCTGTGTCTTGGTGGTCGCTGCCGTTGCTGAGGCTCGGTGGTCGCTGCTAGGGCTTGATGTGAGCTTCTGGGACTTGGTGGTCGCTGCCGTTGCTGGGGCTCAGTGGTCGCTGCTTGTTTCTTTTTGCGATTTAAGTTTTTTCTTTTTCTTAGAGGTAAGAAATACGAGAAGCTGCATATTGCGGTGCTGACCGACCTGAGCAGCCCCTTCACCGAGGATCAGCTGGAAATAATCATCGCCAACATGAAGAAAGCCGGCATCACCCTGCAGTTCTTGTACGTGACCTGTACCTTCTGGTGAACTACAAATCCCAGCATAGCCACCACAAACATCATTGAGTGTCCAGTATAAAAGTAATGCAAAATCGCCCTATAATGGAGAATTCTCCAGCGCTGCCATTCCTTGTTCCTGGGGCCTCCGCTTGCTGTCAGTGAATGTAAACAGTCTCTCTTTTCATCGGCCTGACGCCTCGCTGTGACCTAACACTTCTCCCACAGGTGACAGCCATCTCAGGAGATTCACTGGAGGTAACTGATACATTGTAACGACTGCTGCCCCCGTGTGAGAGAATGAGGTCAGGGTGTGTTTAGACCTGCAGGTTTCCATACACTGACATGAAGCATGTGAGGAGCATCCTGTGACTTCTCCATCTGCGCCTCTTATCGGACCTCTGTGCCGGTCACCGTCCGTTATAACAGTATAATCATCTCTCCGCACAGCTTGCCCTTCCATGTGGATGAGGATGGAGCCGGTGATGGTGGAGATGATGGCAGGCGGTCCGGCCCGGGCAAAGGACTCTCTGCCCAGCAGAAAGATGGCATCCAGATGGTGCGGCAAATCATGTTCTCTCTGGAGGGTGAAGACGGCCTTGGCGAGGTCTATACCTTCAGGTAATCGCACATGGTGGGTGCCTCCATGTAAATAAGCAGAGCTGCAGTGTAAAGCATGGGGGACAGTGTGTGCTCACAGGAGGGGATAATAGCCCACGTCTGACTCCAGTAGTCGCTGACTCGGCCGGCCATATATTTGCAGGCCACTGAATTAACTGAGGCCAGTGACCTTTTTCTGTTTTTTGGGGGTTTCAGGGACAGTCTAGAGAATCTCTCCATGTTCAAGAAGATCGCGCGGCGTCCCATGGCGTGGCCGTGCGTGCTGACCATAGGATCCAACATTTCCATACGCATCGTAGGATACAAGTCGGTGAGTGTCAGTGATCAGCAGTTGTCCACAGTTGTCAGCCAATTGTCATTTATAGTGAGAAAAATGGCTGCCAGACAACCGGGCACCTCTGATCTCAAGAGTCAGCCTCCACTTTGCATGATCCTCGTCTTCCCCGGGAGGAGATGTTAATGGCATGCTGGGAGTTATAGTCCCCCAGAATCCGTGCCATACATATCCGATGGTTAGTGAATCTGGTGAGATCCACGGAGACGACGGCTCAGTATATACATCTCCGCATTGTCAGTGAATTACTTAAAACCAGCACAGACTCAACAGCTGGGGGTTTGTTACAGTTGTATCCAGTGCAGACAATCCTCTGTGACACAGATTGATACGTTTTCCCTGCGCTGACACATTGTAACAAGTTGTCTTCTAGGTAGAAAAAGGACTCGTTCTCCTGCTGATATGATCTAGACAGAACCCACGTGTAACAAACCCTCAGCTGTGACACGCATTACATCTGTGCAGCTTTCTGTTTGCTTCCACTGACAGCAAGCGGAGATCTTACAGATGGCTAAGACCAGTAGGCGATGGCAGATGCTTTGTAACGCGAACGGTTTAACCCTGTTTTCACCGCCCCAGGTCACAGAGGAGAAGGTGAAGAAGAGCTGGATGAATGTTGACGCCAAATCCCTGAGAAAAGACGACATCCAGAAGGAAACCGTTTTCTGCCTGAATAACGACGAAGAGTCTGAAATTGACAAAGAGGACACCATACAAGGTGCGGGCAACCGGCGGCGAGACACCGGAAGTTGGGACTGTAACTAACCCTTCCCAAAACATGATGTACATGCACGATACGGCGGCGGGGCTCGGAGGTGCTGTTGGGGCTCGCTGAGGAGCAGCGGCGGGGCTGGGGAGCGGTGGCGGGGCTCGGAGGCGCTGTTGGGGCTCGCTGGGGAGCGGTGGCGGGGCTCGGAGGCGCTGTTGGGGCTCGCTGAGGAGCGGCGGCGGGGCTGGGGAGCGGTGGCGGGGCTCGGAGGCGCTGTTGGGGCTCGCTGAGGAGCGGCGGCGGGGCTGGGGAGCGGTGGCGGGGCTCGGAGGCGCTGTTGGGGCTTGTTGGGGAGCGGCGATAGGGCTCGGGAGCAGCGACGGGGCTGGGGAGCGGCGGCGGGGCTCGGAGGCACTGTTGGGGCTCGCTGGGGAGCGGCGATAGGGCTCGGGAGCAGCGACGGGGCTGGGGAGCGGTGGCGGGGCTCGGAGGCGCTGTTGGGGCTTGTTGGGGAGCAGCGACGGGGCTGGGGAGCGGCGGCGGGGCTCGGAGGCGCTGTTGGGGCTCGCTGGGGAGCGGCGATAGGGCTCGGGAGCAGCGACGGGGCTGGGGAGCAGCAATACTGAGTGGTTACACACCCGGTGCCGGCTCAGGAGCGGTTATATGGCAGCTTTTGAGCAGTTATACAGCTGTCGCCTGTTTAGCCACTAAACTGTTGCTGTCGTCCTCATTAGCGACATTAAAATGCTGCGATCCCGGTGGGGCTCAGACTGGTTTAACCCCTTTTTTGTTCGTGTTTGTTTTCTGCTCCCCTCCTTCCCAGAGCCATAGCTTTATTATTCTGTCAATATGGCCATGTGAGGACTTTTTTTTTGCGGGACGAGTTGCACAACACCATTGGTTTTACCATATGATATCATGGAAAAAAAATCCAAGTATGGTGAAACTGCAAAAAAAGTGCAATTGCACTACTTTTTTTTTTTTTTTTTTTAACCATGCTCACCAAATGCTAAAACTGACCTGCCATTATGATTCTCCAGGTCGTTATGAGTTTGCAGACACCAAACATGTCTAGGTTCTTTTTTATTTAAATTGTGAAAAAAATCCAAAGTTTTCTAATAAATAAAAATTGTGCCATTTTCCGAGACCCATCATGTCTCCATTTTTCGTGATCTGGGGCTGGGTGAGGCTTATTTTTTGCGTACCGAGCTGACTTTTTTAATAACATTTTGCTGCAGATGCAATTTTTTTGATCGCCCGTTATTGCATTTTAATTCAATGTTGCGGCCACCAAAAAATGTAATTCTGGCTTCTTTTTTTTTTTTTTGCTACGCCGTTTAGTGATGGGATTAATTTTTTTTTATAGCTTGATAGATCGGGGGATTCTGAACGCGGCGATATTGAATGTGTATTTTTATTTATTTTTTGTTTTATTTTGAATGGGGCAAAAGGGGGGGGGGGTGATTCAAACTTTTATATTATTTAATATTTTTTAAAACTTTTTTTTTTTTTATTACTTTTGCCATGCTTCTATAGACTCCACGAGAGACTAGATGCTGCCATAACCTGATCGGCTCTGCTACATACAGGCCATGATCAGATCACCTGTATGTAGCAGAAATGCTCACTTGCTATGAGTGCCGACCGCTGGGAGGCACTTATAGCAATCCGGCAATGACAACCACAGGGATCTCCTGCCAACCCATCAGCGACCCGCGGTCATGTGACGCAGGCGCAGATGTGCGGGATTAGTGACGCGCTTTCGGCGCGATCACATTAAATGCTGCCTTCAATAGCTAACGGGTTAACAGTCGCTGGTGGATTGCGATTCCACCCGTGGCTGTTAGGGGCACATGTCAACTGTTCAAAACTACTGACGTGTCAGGAAATATGTGGGATCACCACCGGAGCAAACATCAAAGGGACATGACATGCGCAGTACATGCACGGTGCATGTCGTGAAGGGGTTAAAAGGCCATGCACAACACATATCAGCAACTGTGGGAATGTGACCGTTTTGCTTTAATAAATGTTCACCTCTACGTACTGGGAGTGGTGGCATTGCTGACTTTCTGATACTCTGGATGCCAGTCCTAGTTATTAAGGGGTTCTGTCTTGTGACCTTGGGCATGCTGGGAGTTGTAGTGTGGCAGTGGTTGGGAAGACTCTTTCTTTATGAATCCTGTGACACATTGTCTCCTTTGTCTCTGATCAGGTTTCCGCTATGGCAGTGACATAATCCCGTTCTCAAAAATGGATCAAGATCAGATGAAATACAAAACCGAATCCAAGTGTTTCTCCGTTCTGGGGTTCGCGAAGGCGTCACAGGTCCCTCAAACGTTACTGTCCCTTTAATTGAACGGCCATAAATTACAGCAATACCTATGATGCAAAGCCACACGTCGCAGGTTACACTCCATTCTCTACTCATATTCAGAGCTGCGTTTATCCTTTGCCTAACACTGTACTGGGTGCAATGCATCTTGTGCAGAGCAGAGCACGGCGCACGTCAGCAGAGCACGCACCATGCAGACCCTGAATATGCAGTAAAATGTGCGGTCTTGCAGCCTTAGAGGTTACCGGCAGAATTCTGGATGCAGCTCTGGATGTGACTGGAGCATGAAATGTCACATAAGTGAAGCTGCGCTGTAGGAGTCAGTTCCCTGTGTGCTTTTTCATGGTGACCTGTCTCTGGTTTCAGATCGAGAGGACGCATTTTCTGGGCAATCAGGTTCTGAGGGTCTTTGCCCCCAGCGATGATGAAGTAAGTGCCAGTAGATTTAACAGGAGCTGATAACTGATCTCATTAACTCTTCCCGACACCGTGTGTCCATGAATGGCGACAAAACACTTAATTTTATTTTATTTTTTACAAAGTTTCTGAATATTTAAAATATATATACAATCCGTCCTTTAGATCCTTCTCCTTTCATGTCGGCAGCAGATCCGCAAATAATGTACAAATGTTCTTCCTGGATCCCCGCACGGCACCGGCCTCATGTGTTTCCTGGTTCTGTTCCTTAGGCCGCCACCATCGCGCTGTCCGCATTGATCCGCGCACTTCATGACATGGAAATGGTCGCTGTGGTGCGGTACGCCTACGATAGGCGGTGTAATCCTCAGGTCGGAGTGGCATTTCCACTCATCAAGGAGAAGTACGAGGTGATTACTATGCAACAGGGTGACAAAAAATAAGTGTCATGTGCAGTGCATTGTGGGAGAAAAACTGCTGCACATATAGATAAACCAGGGAGTGCAGCTCTGGAGTATAATGCGGGATGCAACTCAGGATCAGTAATGTAATGTATGTACACAGTGATTGCACCAGCAGAATAGTGAGTGCAGCTCTGGGGTAAAATACAGAATGTAACTCAGGATCAGTATTGTATGTACACAGTGATTGCACCAGCAGAATAGCGAGTGCAGCTCTGGGGTATAATACAGAATGTAACTCGGGATCAGTAATGTAATGTATGTACACAGTGACTGCACCAGCAGAATAGTGAGTGCAGCTCTGGGGTAAAATACAGAATGTAACTCAGGATCAGTAATGTATGTACACAGTGACTGCACCAGCAGAATAGTGAGTGCAGCTCTGGGGTATAATACAGGATGTAACTCAGGATCAGTAATGTATGTACACAGTGACTGCACCAGCAGAATAGTGAGTGCAGCTCTGGAGTATAATACAGGATGTAACTCAGGATCAGTAATGTATGTACACAGTGACTGCACCAGCAGAATAGTGAGTGCAGCTCTGGGGTATAATACAGGATGTAACTCAGGATCAGTAATGTAATGTATGTACACAGTGATTGCACCAGCAGAATAGTGAGTACAGCTCTGGAGTATAATAATAATAATAATAATAATTTTTATTTATATAGCGCCAACATATTCCGCAGCGCTTTACAAATTATAGAGGGGACTTGTACATACAATAGACATTACAGCATAACAGAAATACAGTTCAAAACAGATACCAAGAGGAGTGAGGGCCCTGCTCGTAAGCTTACAAACTATGAGGAAAAGGGGAGACACGAGAGGTGGATGGTAACAATTGCTATAGTTATTCGGACCAGCCATAGTGTAAGGCTTGGGTGTTCATGTAAAGCTGCATGAACCAGTTAATTAATTTTTTTTTTTTTTTTTAATATAGGCCACACAGGGATCGTTAGGTTAATGCATTGAGGCGGTAGGCCAGTCTGAACAAATGAGTTTTTAGGGCACGCTTAAAACTGTGGGGATTGGGGATTAATCGTATTATCCTAGGTAGTGCATTCCAAAGAATCGGCGCAGCACGTGTAAAGTCTTGGAGACGGGAGTGGGAGGTTCTGATTATTGAGGATGCTAACCTGAGGTCATCAGCGGAGCGGAGGGCACGGGTAGGGTGGTAGACTGATACCAGGGAGGAGATGTAGGGTGGTGCTGAGCCATGGAGTGCTTTGTGGATGAGGGTAGTAGTTTTGTACTGGATTCTGGAGTGGATGGGTAGCCAGTGTAATGACTGGCACAGGGTAGAGGCATCGGTGTAACGGTTGGTGAGGAATATGATCCTGGCTGCAGCATTCAGGACAGATTGGAGCGGGGAGAGTTTTGCAAGAGGGAGGCCGATTAGTAGAGAGTTACAATAGTCCAGACGAGAATGAATAAGTGAAACAGTCAGAGTTTTTGCAGAGTCGAAAGTAAGAAAAGGGCGAATTCTAGAAATGTTTTTGAGATGCAGGTAAGAAGAGCGAGCCAGTGATCGGATGTGGGGGGTGAATGAAAGGTCAGAATCAAGGATGACCCCAAGGCAGCGGGCATGTTGCTTTGGAGTAATGGTGGAACCGCAAACGGAGATGGCAATGTCAGGCAAAGGTAGGTTAGTAGAGGGAGAAAACACGAGGAGTTCAGTTTTTGACAGGTTTAGTTTCAGATAGAGGGAGGACATGATGCTAGAGACAGCGGTAAGACAATCACTGGTGTTTTCTAATAAGGCAGGCGTGAGATCAGGAGAAGAAGTGTATAGTTGGGTGTCGTCAGCATAGAGATGGTACTGGAAACCAAATCTACTGATTGTTTGTCCAATAGGGGCAGTATACAAAGAGAAGAGGAGGGGGCCTAGGACTGATCCTTGAGGAACCCCAACAGTAAGGGGAAGGTGAGAGGAGGAGGAACCAGCGAAACATACAGTGAAGGATCGGTCAGAGAGATAGGAGGAGAACCAGGAGAGAACGGTGTCCTTGAGGCCGATGGAGCGGAGCATAGTGAGGAGGAGCTGATGATCCACAGTATCAAATGCTGCAGAGAGATCCAAGAGAATTAGCATGGAGTAGTGACCATTAGATTTAGCTGTTAGTAGGTCATTAGAGACTTTAGTGAGGGCAGTTTCAGTAGAGTGTAAAGAGCGGAAACCAGATTGAAGAGGGTCGAGAAGAGAGTTATCTGAGAGATAGCGGGTAAGACGGGAGTGGACCAGGCGTTCGAGGAGTTTAGAGATGAAGGGAAGATTAGAGACAGGTCTATAATTAGCGGCACAGTTTTGATCGAGGGATGGTTTTTTAAGTAATGGATGTATGATGGCATGCTTAAATGAGGAGGGAAAAATACCGGAAGTGAGGGAAAGGTTGAATATTTTTGTTAGGTGAGAGGCGATAGCCGGGGAAAGGGACTGGAGGAAATGTGACGGAATGGGGTCACTGGTGCAAGTGGTCGGGCGAGAAGATGCAAGGAGCCTGCTTGCTTCTTCTTCTGTAACTGCTTCAAAGTCAGAGAGTGAACTAGATGCAGTGGGGGAGGGAGGACAGTGCATGGTATGAAGAGATTGGGAGATGATTTCCTGTCGAATATGGTCAATTTTTTCTTTGAAGTAATTGGCCAGATTGTCAGCACGGAGATCCGTGGTTGGGGCCTGCGCTCTTGGGTTGAGTAGGGACTGGAACGTGTCAAAGAGACGTTTAGGGTTATTGGACAGGGAGGTGATGAGGGTGTTGAAGTAGGTTTGTTTGGAGAGGTGAAGGGCAGAATTGTATGTCTTTAGCATGAACTTATAATGGATGAAATCTTCGGGTAGATTAGATTTTCTCCACAGACGTTCTGCGCACCTGGAGCACCGCTGCAGGAAACGTGTTTGCAGCGTGTGCCACGGTTGTTGCCGTCTGTGCCGAGTTGTTTTATGTATAGGAGGAGCAGCTTCATCCAGGGCACTTTGCAGGGTTTCATTGTAATGCTTCAGAGCAGAATCAGGACATGAGATGGAGGAGATTGGGGCCAATGAGGACTGCAAGTTCTTCATAAGTTCCTGGGTGTTAATGGCCTGTATGTTTCTATAAGTGTGGAAAGTGGGGGTGACCTGAGCGGGATGGCAGTTCTTGATAGAGAATGAAAGAAGGTGGTGGTCAGAGAGTGGGAGAGGGGAGTTTGTGAAATCATCCACTGAGCAAAGCCGGGAGAAGACCAAGTCAAGGGAGTTTCCATCTTCATGTGTTGGAGAGTTAGTATGCTGCGAGAGGCCGAAAGAGGAGGTTAGAGCCAAAAGGTGAGAAGCAGATGGGGAGAGGGGAGAGGCAATAGGGATGTTGAAATCACCCATGATAAGGGTGGGGGTGTCACAGGAAAGAAAGTGTGGAAGCCAGGTGGCAAAGTGATCAAGGAACTTATGAGAGGGGCCGGAAGGACGATACACCACCACCACTCGCATGGAGAAGGGGACGTAGAGTCTGACCACATGGACCTCAAAGGAAGGGAAGACAAGTGAGGGTACTTGGGGGATAACTTGGAAAGTACATTTTGGTGAAAGGAGCAGACCAACGCCTCCACCTGCTCTGTTGTCCGATCTTGGGGTATGAGAAAAGTGTAGTGCACCATATGAAAGAGCAGCAGCAGCGGTGGTGTCTGACTGCTGGATCCAGGTTTCAGTAAGAGCCAGGAGATTAAGAGAATTAGAAAGGAAGAAGTCATGGATGAAGGAGAGTTTATTACACACAGAGCGAGAATTCCAAAGGGCACAATTGAAAGAGACAGCAGGCATGCAGGGAATATTAATAAGGTTAGAGGGGTTTCTGGGTGTAGCAATTGGGAGGTTTGACTGGCTATAACATGGGGGGCCGGGGTTTGGAGAGATGTCTCCAGCAACTAGGAGGAGGAGGATCGAAAGAGTGAGCAGATGGTTAAGTGATTTGTGAGAGCGTCTCTTGTGTTGGATGGTGGGACTGAATGGATCTGTGCTGTTAAGCAATGTGAACAGAGCATGAGTGCTATACATAGGAGAGGCAAGGACAGAGGGGCCGATATGGATGGAGTGTAGAGAGTTAATGCAAGGGCGGTGAATGTGAGTGAATGCAGCAGCCAGGATATAGAATATGCAAATAAATATGGTGAGTATTTGTGCTGTTTCAAGTGAATAGGGAATAGATTTAGATTGTCTTACCTGTCTCCTGCCCTGTCTAACTGCCATGTTATAACTGCCGAGTACTTAGAAAAAAAAGTACTTTGAATAAAAAATACACGAATAACAGTGCACGAATGCATCCCCAAGCTAAGTCTACATTTATAGAAGGCTAGCCCTTAGATCTTCCTATTTTTTTTTTTTTTTTGTGTTAAAGCTCGTTAGCAATCAATCAAACTCAGTTGAGACAACAGGACACAATAAATGTAGTGATCAGATAAACAAATGTCCAGGTCTACATGGATCATAGACCACTTTGAAACAGTTATGTGATCTCTCTGAGTAAGGACATGCAAAGTCAGATTAAATATCTATAAACACAAAAAATGCATAATAGGATGACTAACATATATAGATATATGCAGGATTCAATGCCGAAGATGGAATGACTCAGATACCATCCAAGCTGCTTGCTGTCAGGGACTGGAGCAATAGACATGCAGGATATTTCAGCTCAGAGAATGAATGATCTGTTTACCTGTATGAAGAGAGAAGAGATGCTTGATTATATTCTGCCATGTTATAACTGCCGAGTACTTAGAAAAAAAAGTACTTTGAATAAAAATACACGAATACAAGTGCACGAATGCACCCCAGTAGTGTAATGTATGTACACAGTGACTGCACCAGCAGAATAGTGAGCGCAGCTCTGGGGTATAATACAGGATGTAACTCAGGATCAGTAATGTAATCTATGTACACAGTGATTGCACCAGCAGAATAGTGAGTGCAGCTCTGGGGTATAATACAGGATGTAACTCAGGATCAGTAATGTAATCTATGTACACAGTGACTGCACCAGCAGAATAGTGAGTGCAGCTCTGGAGTATAATACAGGATGTAACTCAGGATCAGTAATGTATGTACACAGTGACTGCACCAGCAGAATAGTGAGTGCAGCTCTGGAGTATAATACAGGATGTAACTCAGGATCAGTAATGTAATGTATGTACACAGTGACTGCACCAGCAGAATAGTGAGTGCAGCTCTGGGGTATAATACAGGATGTAACTCAGGATCAGTAATGTAATGTATGTACACAGTGACTGCACCAGCAGAATAGTGAGTGCAGCTCTGGAGTATAATACAGGAGGTAACTCAGGATCAGTAATGTAATGTATGTACACAGTGACTGCACCAGCAGAATATTGAGTACAGCTCTGGATACACTAAAGATGATGTATGCAGATATTTTGGGGTTGTGTATATGTGGTTGATACTATCCCAGTGCTGATACATTGTTACAGATTTCTCCTCTGCTTACAGTGTCTGATATATGTGCAGCTGCCGTATATGGAAGATCTTCGTCAGTATCTCTTCCCATCGCTCAGCAATAATAATAAGTTCCGGCCCTCAGGTAGAGCGTTCCTTACCTCCAGATGTCTCTCTATGACTCTTGTTTGTTGCACTTATTTCCTCCCAACACTAAACTTTCATTTTGTTCCAGACGCTCAGCTCACCGCTGTGGACTCTCTGATTGACAGCATGAGTTTGGTTCATGAAGATGATGAAGGGATTGAAGATTTATTCAAACCAAGCAAAATTCCAAATCCCCAGTTCCAAAGATTATTCCAGGTAAACGCTCTTTCAGAAAGAGACATGTACACTTGTTCATCCTGAGCTTCCTGTGTTCAAAATTATACAGCCACCACTAGTGGTAGCTCACTACATACAGATTTATACAGTCACCACTAGGGGGAGCTCACTACATACAGATTTATACAGTCACCACTAGGGGGAGCTCACTACATACAGATTTATACAGTCACCACTAGGGGGAGCTCACTACATAGAGATTTATACAGCCACCACTAGGGGGAGCTCACTACATACAGATTTATACAGCCACCACTAGGGGGAGCTCACTACATAGAGATTTATACAGTCACCACTAGGGGGAGCTCACTACATACAGATTTATACAGCCACCACTAGGGGGAGCTCACTACATAGAGATTTATACAGTCACCACTAGGGGGAGCTCACTACATAGAGATTTATACAGCCACCACTAGGGGGAGCTCACTACATAGAGATTTATACAGTCACCACTAGGGGGAGCTCACTACATAGAGATTTATACAGTCACCACTAGGGGGAGCTCACTACATAGAGATTTATACAGCCACCACTAGGGGGAGCTCACTACATACAGATTTATACAGCCACCACTAGGGGGAGCTCACTACATACAGATTTATGCAGCCACCTCTAGGGGGAGCTCACTGTTTGGAGCCTTGCAACATGCATAAGAGTTAAACAAATAGATTTGCAGGACCTTGCACCAGTGGCCATGTCAGTATTTTGTGGCCATTGGATCTGAGCTCTGTGAACTTCTTCTTATGTGCTGGTTTTCTAGGCACCTCTATGATTAGTAGGCCCTGTGTAAGAGGTGCATGGGGCTCTGGCTTGCTGGCTACGGACTAACAACATGGCCACGGTTCCTGGGAATCTTTTGTTCAACTCTCATATTTGTGCTTTAATTCTCTTGCTTTCCTCCAGTAATGAGACACATGACAGATCTGGTGCCCTATTTCATAAATACTAAATCCTAGTTAGTGGATAGATCGTTTTGGTGAGAGCTGCAGCCTCCTCGCTGCTCCTGGACACCTTCACTACGGACTCATTTATGACATTAGTGCTGAATCCGCGTCTGAGCGCTTCTTCTAGGTCACCAGGAGTCTTCATGACTGAGCCCTTGATGTCTGAACCCACCGTGTCCGCTCACCTGTGATGCTGGAGTCATGACACGATGATCCCTGTATATAATTTCCTGTGTCTGGGGAACCTGGGTTTTCATTCTTATGATGGCCGATACAGCTTGCACATCATCACTCTGCATTCCTGGCTCCCTAGTGGCAGATCTGCTGCCGTAGCCCTGACGGATCCACTACATCACCTGGCAAATCTGCCGTAGCCCTGACTGATCCACTACATCACCTGGCAAATCTGCCGTAGCCCTGACTGATCCACTACATCACCTGGCAAATCTGCCGTAGCCCTGACTGATCCACTACATCACCTGGCAGATCTGCTGATGGAGCCCTGACGGATCCACTATATTACCTGGCAGATCTACTGACAGAAGCTCTGACGGAAACACTACATCACCTGGCAGATCTGCTGACAAGCCCTGATGGATCCACTACATTACTTGGTAAATCTGCTGACAGAAGCCCTGACTGATCCATTACATAACCTGGCAGATCTACTGACATAAGCCCTGATGGATCCACTACATCACCTGGCAGATCTTCTGTCGGAGCCCTGACAGATCCATTACATCACCGGGCAGATCTGCTGACCGAAGCCCTGACTGATCCACTAAATCACTTCTGCACGGGAAGGTGTAATGGTGGCGTGGTCCCAGATGTGGTCGCCTCCACCGTGCCGTCAGCGCTTACCTGTGTCCTCCCTTGTATATGCCAGTGCCTACAGCACAAGGCCTTGCACCCTGATGACCCCCTCCCGGACATTGAGCCGCGCCTCCTGGACTTGCTGCAGACCCCGGCAGAGGTGAAGACCCAATGTCAGGCTGCACTGGAGAAGGTGAAGAGCTGCTTCCCCTTACAGGAGTCCAGCAAGAAGAAGGAGCAGGTGACGGCCCAGCACGTCTTCTCAGATAGGTACGTCCCGCAGCTCTCGTGTACCGGGTGCTCTCCACCTCTTACATCCACTTCTTACATCTGTGCAGAGTCCTTTCTTCTTGCGTCTATTACAAAGCCAGTTAACCCTTTCATCAGCTCGGCTGAGTTACATGCTCCTCAGTGTAGTAGAAACAAGACCTCAGATACAGATAACATTGCCATAGAACACAATCCCGTCTGGAATACGCAGGACTGATGGGGTAAATACCCTGAGATACTCCTACGAATATGAAAGACCACAAGAAATGAAGTATAATAACTCAGAAAAAATTACCATATAAAAATTGAATGTTTATTAGTGCTAAATCAGCAACACTAAAAAATATATATATATCAGAAACAACATGTCCAGATATATAATAATAACACAATACAGAGACATTCGAATATTGAGACAAGGGTGCAATAAAAACAATGTTGCACCATAGATAAAGGAAAAACAATGGGTTGGGGGGGATATAATAGGGGGTCATGGGTATCTAATAATACACAGTAGTAGCTGCTGCCTATAGTGGAGGATAAAGTGCACAGTGCTAAAGAAATCCCCTGGCAGCTATATCAAATGGGAGCATAACATCTAGTACCGGGCAAGTGGCCCATAGCTCAGCAACACCCACAACAATCAAAGTGTACAATGACTAAACCCCTATCCCCATCTTACCCTTGTCCTTCTCCATGGTAAACAACACGCGCCCCTACGCACGGATGCGGGCCCCCCGACGAAGCTGTGGGCGAAACGCGCGTAGGGGCGCGTGTTGTTTACCATGGAGAAGGACAAGGGTAAGATGGGGATAGGGGTTTAGTCATTGTACACTTTGATTGTTGTCGGTGTTGCTGAGCTATGGGCCACTTGCCCGGTACTAGATGTTATGCTCCCATTTGATATAGCTGCCAGGGGATTTCTTTAGCACTGTGCACTTTATCCTCCACTATAGGCAGCAGCTACTACTGTGTATTATTAGATACATTATATCCCCCCAACCCATTGTTTTTCCTTTATCTATGGTGCAACATTGTTTTTATTGCACCCTTGTCTCAATATTCGAATGTCTCTGTATTGTGTTATTATTATATATCTGGACATGTTGTTTCTGATATATATATATTTTTTAGTGTTGCTGATTTAGCACTAATAAACATTCAATTTTTATATGGTAATTTTTTCTGAGTTATTATACTTCATTTCTTGTGGTCTTTCCAAGTGTAGTAGCCTGGCACAGAAGCTGTCATGTCTGCTCGGGGTTCAAAAAATCACAGGAAAAAATGTCCTCCCCTAAAAGAAAATTAAGATAATAAATTTTTTCATCAATTAAAGCGGTCATTTGTTACATTTACCATAAGATATATTTTGGAATTTGGTTCCTCTACAGTCACGATGACTCGTTACATAACGGTAACTTTTTTTTACATCATTGTAAAGTGCAAAAAATATCATTTTCTTTTCTTTCATAAAGAAAGGATAATAGTGATTACTTTCACCCCAAGAGAGCAGCAGTATAAGCTACGGTCCGAGCCTCTAAAACCAGCGGCAGGAAATAAAGCGCCAATGGAAACCTCCCTGGTATTGCTCGGTCTTTAGCAGGTAAATAAAATCCTGATGCCGCCTGTGATTTATGTCCTGATGGTGATTGACAGGTGGCCGCAGCGCTGCCGCCACTCACCATATGGAACAGTGAGTGGCCCCAGCGCTGTCAGGCAGACGTTAGATTGAGTATGTGGGTGCTCCGTGTCCAGATGAGGGGTTCACAGTGTCCTGTTCACACATTACAGAAAAAGTGCGAACACCTTACATTAAGGGGGATTTTGCAGAACGGAGCGCCAGGTGCCGACCTCTGCTGCCTGCATGATCGGGGTTAGGTGGGTGCTCGTTAATGGCCCCGTTACTGCAGATGCATGGCATGTAAGCCGTACTCTACGTTGCTTCTTTGTCCTATGCAGATGACTGTTTCCAGGCGCTTGACAGTGTGAGCGGCGCTGCTGCCCGGGGCGTATAATTAGACGCCATTTGGGTGAATGTCACGGGCCGATTCCATGCGTCTGGCGCTCGTGTTACTGCTGCGCCATCTTTCTCAGTCTCCTTTGTTAATCTCGGTAGCGTCCATCCCAGATGAGAAGCCGCAGTAATAAGTGGGTGAGGCGCGTCCTAGCCATACACACTGCCAGCGGCTGAGGGGTTAATGCCGCGCTGCTGCCGAGGCCGGACTCGTCTATTAGGCTGCAGGCTGGATTCCTCATTTGCAGCTTTCCACTGTTTGATTACAGCCCCGGCTCCTGACAAGTCTTCTGATTAGCTGATTGCAAATTATTGATTTCTGCTCTGGAGCACAATAATGGAACCTTGACCCGTCTGATCTGTGCTGCGAGCGCAGCTCCCACCCTCACCAGATGGGGGCAGCACAGGAAGAGCCTGACGACCTCTTATTGCTGTGCATTATGGGGCAGCTGAAGGGTAATCCCTGCACAGGGGAATAATGATCCGCAGGTGGAGGAGAAGACGCTGCACAAGTGATACTGCGGGCAGCACCCCGACTACGGGGGACCCCCGGGGTGGGGGAATGTAAGGGGTTTCCCACAGTCACTTTAATGTATACAGGCTCTGTTCTCAGGAATCCATCTCTGCAGCGTTAGTGCAATCATTTATCATTAATGTTACTTGTTTATTGTAGTAACCAGGAGCCCGAGTCCAAGAGAATGAAGACCGAGGACGAGGATTTCAGCGTCTCCCAGGTGGCAGATGCAAATGTCACGTCGGTAAGCCCCAGCGCCTGCACACTACACACACTCCAGACAATCGCACTGTAGGATTTGTGCATAATTTATTTGCATTTTATTGCATGAAATAAGTATTTGATACAATATAAAACATTAATATTTGGTACAGAACGATTGTAATCCATGATGGTGTAGTGTGTTACTAACGGTAATGTGTGAGACTGTGGTCCCAGCTCTCTTCAGGTCATTGACCAGGTCCTCCTGAGTAGTTCTGGGCTGATTCCGGACCTTTCTCAGAATCATCCTTCTCCCACGAGGCGAGATCTTGCATGTAGCCCCAGACCAAGGAAGATTGACAGTCATCTTGTGTTTCTCCCAATTTCTAATAATTGTGCCATCAGTTGTTGCCTTCTCACCAAGCTGCTTGCCTATTGTCCTGTAGCCCATCCCAGTCTTGTGCAGGTCTGCAATTTTGTCTCTGGTGTCCTTAAACAACTCTTTGGTGTTGGCCATGGTGGAGACGTTGGAGTGTGATGGATTGTTTGGACAGGTGCAATTAATACAGGTAGTGAGTTGGAGGCTTATTGCTAAAAAACTAACAGGCCTGTGAGAGCAGAATTCTTGCTGGTTAGTCGGTGATCAAATACTCAATTAATTTGCATTTTATTGCATGAAATATGTAAAAATCCTACAATATGATTTTCTGGATTTTATTGTTTGATTCAGTCTCTCACAGGTGAAGTGTACCTACGATAAAATTACAGATCTCTCCATTCTCTGTACGTGGGAAAACTTGCAAAATCGAGAGTGTATCAAATACTTATTTCCCAACTGTATACCGTATTTTTCAGACTATAAGATGCACCCCAAATTTTCAGAAGAAAAATAGGGAAACAAAAAAAAGAAGTCAAATGGGGGTCCATCTTACAGACCGAATTCAGCTTATCGGGGGGATCTGAGCACTGGTGGAGTGTGGTTCGGTGGTCCAGCGATATGACTCCCATCCCAGACTGGTGTAGC
Source organism: Ranitomeya imitator (assembly GCF_032444005.1). Classification (NCBI taxonomy): domain Eukaryota; kingdom Metazoa; phylum Chordata; class Amphibia; order Anura; family Dendrobatidae; genus Ranitomeya; species Ranitomeya imitator. The sequence continues at coordinate 10,784,188 of NC_091288.1, forward strand.
AGGTTCAGCGGTGCTAAAGGTGCGGGTGCTCTTCCCAGAGGCCCAGCACATCCATTGCTGCGATGCGGTGGCCTTCGGGAAAATAGCCGCTTGGGGTGGTGCATGCTCAGATTAAGATGTTGGCAACGAGATCTCGTCGTGGCTCCACCCGTGAAGAGGACAGGGCAGCGAGTCTCCACCCGTGAAGAGGACAGGGCAGCGAGTCTCCACCCGTGAAGAGGACAGGGCAGCGAGTCTCCACCCGTGAAGAGGACAGGGCAGCGTGGCTCCACCCGTGAAGAGGACAGGGCAGCGAGTCTCCACCCGTGAAGAGGGCAGGGCAGCGAGTCTCCACCCGTGAAGAGGGCAGGGCAGCGAGTCTCCACCCGTGAAGAGGGCAGGGCAGCGAGTCTCCACCCGTGAAGAGGACAGGGCAGCGAGTCTCCACCCGTGAAGAGGACAGGGCAGCGAGTCTCCACCCGTGAAGAGGACAGGGCAGCGAGTCTCCACCCGTGAAGAGGACAGGGCAGCGGGTCTCCACCCGTGAAGAGGACAGGGCAGCGGGTCTCCACCCGTGAAGAGGACAGGGCAGCGAGTCTCCACCCGTGAAGAGGACAGGGCAGCGGGTCTCCACCCGTGAAGAGGACAGGGCAGCGGGTCTCCACCCGTGAAGAGGACAGGGCAGCGGGTCTCCACCCGTGAAGAGGACAGGGCAGCGGGTCTCCACCCGTGAAGAGGACAGGGCAGCGGGTCTCCACCCGTGAAGAGGACAGGGCAGCGGGTCTCCACCCGTGAAGAGGACAGGGCAGCGGGTCTCCACCCGTGAAGAGGACAGGGCAGCGGGTCTCCACCCGTGAAGAGGACAGGGCAGCGGGTCTCCACCCGTGAAGAGGACAGGGCAGCGGGTCTCCACCCGTGAAGAGGACAGGGCAGCGGGTCTCCACCCGTGAAGAGGACAGGGCAGCGGGTCTCCACCCGTGAAGAGGACAGGGCAGCGGGTCTCCACCCGTGAAGAGGACAGGGCAGCGGGTCTCCACCCGTGAAGAGGACAGGGCAGCGGGTCTCCACCCGTGAAGAGGACAGGGCAGCGGGTCTCCACCCGTGAAGAGGACAGGACAGCGGGTCTCCACCCGTGAAGAGGACAGGGCAGCGGGTCTCCACCCGTGAAGAGGACAGGGCAGCGGGTCTCCACCCGTGAAGAGGACAGGGCAGCGGGTCTCCACCCGTGAAGAGGACAGGGCAGCGGGTCTCCACCCGTGAAGAGGACAGGGCAGCGGGTCTCCACCCGTGAAGAGGACAGGGCAGCGGGTCTCCACCCGTGAAGAGGACAGGGCAGCGGGTCTCCACCCGTGAAGGGGACAGGGCAGCGGGTCTCCACCCGTGAAGAGGACAGGGCAGCGGGTCTCCACCCGTGAAGAGGACAGGGCAGCGGGTCTCCACCCGTGAAGAGGACAGGGCAGCGGGTCTCCACCCGTGAAGAGGACAGGGCAGCGGGTCTCCACCCGTGAAGAGGACAGGGCAGCGGGTCTCCACCCGTGAAGAGGACAGGGCAGCGGGTCTCCACCCGTGAAGAGGACAGGGCAGCGGGTCTCCACCCGTGAAGAGGACAGGGCAGCGGGTCTCCACCCGTGAAGAGGACAGGGCAGCGGGTCTCCACCCGTGAAGAGGACAGGGCAGCGGGTCTCCACCCGTGAAGAGGACAGGGCAGCGGGTCTCCACCCGTGAAGAGGACAGGGCAGCGGGTCTCCACCCGTGAAGAGGACAGGGCAGCGGGTCTCCACCCGTGAAGAGGACAGGGCAGCGGGTCTCCACCCGTGAAGAGGACAGGGCAGCGGGTCTCCACCCGTGAAGAGGACAGGGCAGCGGGTCTCCACCCGTGAAGAGGACAGGGCAGCGGGTCTCCACCCGTGAAGAGGACAGGGCAGCGGGTCTCCACCCGTGAAGGGGACAGGGCAGCGGGTCTCCACCCGTGAAGGGGACAGGGCAGCGGGTCTCCACCCGTGAAGGGGACAGGGCAGCGGGTCTCCACCCGTGAAGGGGACAGGGCAGCGGGTCTCCACCCGTGAAGGGGACAGGGCAGCGGGTCTCCACCCGTGAAGGGGACAGGGCAGCGGGTCTCCACCCGTGAAGGGGACAGGGCAGCGGGTCTCCACCCGTGAAGGGGACAGGGCAGCGGGTCTCCACCCGTGAAGGGGACAGGGCAGCGGGTCTCCACCCGTGAAGGGGACAGGGCAGCGGGTCTCCACCCGTGAAGGGGACAGGGCAGCGGGTCTCCACCCGTGAAGGGGACAGGGCAGCGGGTCTCCACCCGTGAAGGGGACAGGGCAGCGGGTCTCCACCCGTGAAGGGGACAGGGCAGCGGGTCTCCACCCGTGAAGGGGACAGGGCAGCGGGTCTCCACCCGTGAAGGGGACAGGGCAGCGGGTCTCCACCCGTGAAGGGGACAGGGCAGCGGGTCTCCACCCGTGAAGGGGACAGGGCAGCGGGTCTCCACCCGTGAAGGGGACAGGGCAGCGGGTCTCCACCCGTGAAGGGGACAGGGCAGCGGGTCTCCACCCGTGAAGGGGACAGGGCAGCGGGTCTCCACCCGTGAAGGGGACAGGGCAGCGGGTCTCCACCCGTGAAGGGGACAGGGCAGCGGGTCTCCACCCGTGAAGGGGACAGGGCAGCGGGTCTCCACCCGTGAAGGGGACAGGGCAGCGGGTCTCCACCCGTGAAGGGGACAGGGCAGCGGGTCTCCACCCGTGAAGGGGACAGGGCAGCGGGTCTCCACCCGTGAAGGGGACAGGGCAGCGGGTCTCCACCCGTGAAGGGGACAGGGCAGCGGGTCTCCACCCGTGAAGGGGACAGGGCAGCGGGTCTCCACCCGTGAAGGGGACAGGGCAGCGGGTCTCCACCCGTGAAGGGGACAGGGCAGCGGGTCTCCACCCGTGAAGGGGACAGGGCAGCGGGTCTCCACCCGTGAAGGGGACAGGGCAGCGGGTCTCCACCCGTGAAGGGGACAGGGCAGCGGGTCTCCACCCGTGAAGGGGACAGGGCAGCGGGTCTCCACCCGTGAAGGGGACAGGGCAGCGGGTCTCCACCCGTGAAGGGGACAGGGCAGCGGGTCTCCACCCGTGAAGGGGACAGGGCAGCGGGTCTCCACCCGTGAAGGGGACAGGGCAGCGGGTCTCCACCCGTGAAGGGGACAGGGCAGCGGGTCTCCACCCGTGAAGGGGACAGGGCAGCGGGTCTCCACCCGTGAAGGGGACAGGGCAGCGGGTCTCCACCCGTGAAGGGGACAGGGCAGCGGGTCTCCACCCGTGAAGGGGACAGGGCAGCGGGTCTCCACCCGTGAAGGGGACAGGGCAGCGGGTCTCCACCCGTGAAGGGGACAGGGCAGCGGGTCTCCACCCGTGAAGGGGACAGGGCAGCGGGTCTCCACCCGTGAAGGGGACAGGGCAGCGGGTCTCCACCCGTGAAGGGGACAGGGCAGCGGGTCTCCACCCGTGAAGGGGACAGGGCAGCGGGTCTCCACCCGTGAAGGGGACAGGGCAGCGGGTCTCCACCCGTGAAGGGGACAGGGCAGCGGGTCTCCACCCGTGAAGGGGACAGGGCAGCGGGTCTCCACCCGTGAAGGGGACAGGGCAGCGGGTCTCCACCCGTGAAGGGGACAGGGCAGCGGGTCTCCACCCGTGAAGGGGACAGGGCAGCGGGTCTCCACCCGTGAAGGGGACAGGGCAGCGGGTCTCCACCCGTGAAGGGGACAGGGCAGCGGGTCTCCACCCGTGAAGGGGACAGGGCAGCGGGTCTCCACCCGTGAAGGGGACAGGGCAGCGGGTCTCCACCCGTGAAGGGGACAGGGCAGCGGGTCTCCACCCGTGAAGGGGACAGGGCAGCGGGTCTCCACCCGTGAAGGGGACAGGGCAGCGGGTCTCCACCCGTGAAGGGGACAGGGCAGCGGGTCTCCACCCGTGAAGGGGACAGGGCAGCGGGTCTCCACTCATGAAGCCTGGAGCTGTCAGATAAGATTGGGAAATGTGCCCACACCGGGGTTTTGGAGGTGCATTGGTCAGTGTCAGTTAGGTTCCCCTGTGATGCCTTTCCAGTGAGGACTGCAGAATGCAGGTGCTGATTGTGGCAGCCTGTCCATTGTGAATGACATCTCCGTGTGCGGCGGGGTTATGGGTAGGGGGCATCCTCATTATATACCCCTCGTAGTGCAGCTCTCTAATATAATGGTTGTCCTTCCTCGCTCCTGCTGATTCTCACCTTCATCCGTGCAGAGTTTCCTGCGCACAGATCAGACGGCGTCCAGTTTGGCCCCGGGTGATGCTGGACGGAGACGGCGTCTGATCAGTGGGTGAATTTCCGCACTGAGTAGATGACGCATCCAGATTTGCTGTCTGTGGGGCTTCTGTAGGGGGCGTCATTCGTGCTGCCGAACTGCTGAGACCCCTGAGACTTACACGTGGAAATCCCATTGAGGTGTCTGGCAATGTGCACTGTAGCCTTAAAGGGTCGTCCACACTCCTGTAAGGGAAGCTAAAGTTCCGTAACTCTCAAATGTTCCATATCTCCATTATCCATGGTACAACATCTATGCTTGCGGTCAGTGAACTGATTTTACATAAGTATAAGCACCCATCCTGACCTGATCTGACACTGATCCGTGTAATTTACAGCATACATTGCTTCAAGCCCTGCAGCTGTGAGTGCACCGAGGTCCGCACATACTTTCAGCCTATTGGAATACGGTTGTCTTCATTCACTGGCAGCAAGCGGTGCTGTAATGAAGAAATGATTCAGGTCCTTCTCAAAAAATTAGCATATAGTGTTAAATTTCATTATTTACCATAATGTAATGATTACAATTAAACTTTCATATATTATAGATACATTATCCACCAACTGAAATTTGTCAGGTCTTTTATTGTTTCAATACTGATGATTTTGGCATACAACTCCTGATAACCCAAAAAACCTGTCTCAATAAATTAGCATATTTCACCCATCCAATCAAATAAAAGTGTTTTTTAATAACAAACAAAAAAACCATCAAATAATAATGTTCAGTTATGCACTCAATACTTGGTGGGGAATCCTTTGGCAGAAATGACTGCTTCAATGCGGCGTGGCATGGAGGCAATCAGCCTGTGACACTGCTGAGATGTTATGGAGGCCCAGGATGCTTCAATAGCGGCCTTAAGCTCATCCAGAGTGTTGGGTCTTGCGTCTCTCAACTTTCTCTTCACAATATCCCACAGATTCTCTATGGGGTTCAGGTCAGGAGAGTTGGCAGGCCAATTGAGCACAGTAATACCATGGTCAGTAAACCATTTACCAGTGGGTTTGGCACTGTGAGCAGGTGCCAGGTCGTGCTGAAAAATGAAATCTTCATCTCCATAAAGCATTTCAGCCGATGGAAGCATGAAGTGCTCCAAAATCTCCTGATAGCTAGCTGCATTGACCCTGCCCTTGATGAAACACAGTGGACCAACACCAGCAGCTGACATGGCACCCCACACCATCACTGACTGTGGGTACTTGACACTGGACTTCAGGCATTTTGGCATTTCCTTCTCCCCAGTCTTCCTCCAGACTCTGGCACCTTGATTTCCGAATGACATGCAAAATTTGCTTTCATCAGAAAAAAGTACTTGGGACCACTTAGCAACAGTCCAGTGCTGCTTCTCTGTAGCCCAGGTCAGGCGCCTCTGCCGCTGTTTATGGTTCAAAAGTGGCTTTACCTGGGGAATGCGGCACCTGTAGCCCATTTCCTGCACACGCCTGTGCACGGTGGCTCTGGATGTTTCCACACCAGACTCAGTCCACTGCTTCCTCAGGTTCCCCAAGGTCTGGAATCGGTCCTTCTCCACAATCTTCCTCAGGGTCCGGTCTCCTCTTCTCGTTGTACAGCGTTTTCTGCCACATTGTTTCCTTCCAACAGACTTACCATTGAGGTGCCTTGATACAGCACTCTGGGAACAGCCTATTTGTTGAGAAATTTCTTTCTGGGTCTTACCCTCTTGCTTGAGGGTGTCAATGATGGCCTTCTTGACATCTGTCAGGTCGCTAGTCTTACCCATGATGGGGGTTTTGAGTAATGAACCAGGCAGGGAGTTTATAAAAGCCTCAGGTATCTTTTGCATGTGTTTAGAGTTAATTAGTTGATTCAGAAGATTAGGGTAATAGGTCGTTTAGAGAACCTTTTCTTGATATGCTAATTTATTGAGACAGGTTTTTTGGGTTATCAGGAGTTGTATGCCAAAATCATCAGTATTAAAACAATAAAAGACCTGACAAATTTCAGTTGGTGGATAATGAATCTATAATATATGAAAGTTTAATTGTAATCATTACATTATGGTAAATAATGAAATTTAACACTATATGCTAATTTTTTGAGAAGGACCTGTACAATGTTTTCATGAAACTGTTGTTAGATCTAGTGCTGCTCACACAGCTGATGGGTTTGGTACAATGTATCAGTGTAAATAATAGCTGTCAGTGACATCTAGTGTGGGATCCCAGATTGTGTGCAGGGTCCCGTGGTGCAGATCTGTGCCCGCTGACAGCCGGGATTAATGGCGCTGACGATCCTGCCAGACTCCTGTCACAGTGACTGAGTGCCGCGAGCGCTGGGTCACAGGTCTGGAGATATGTGGGGTATACAGGGACATACAGACGCTCATCACAGCGGCCGACGCTCAGACTGGGGACTTGTCCATTGGGCCGATGTTATAATGACACTGACTGCTGAGCAGGAAGACACCGTCCGTAAGACCCCGGCTCCATAGGATGCTTCACCAGCCGTCCCCCTGTCCTGGACAGCCCTCGTGTAACTGCAGATATACAATGTATCCGTGTATATACTGTGCTGCTCCAGTTTTGGGCACCGGTGCTCAGGAAGGATATAATGGAACTAGAGAGAGTACAAAGGAGGGCAACAAAATTTAATAAAGGGGATGGGAGAACTACAATACCCAGATAGATTAGCAAAATTAGGATTATTTAGTCTAGAAAAAAGACGACTGAGGGGCGATCTAATAACCATGTATAAGTATATAAGGGGACAATACAAATATCTCGCTGAGGATCTGTTTATACCAAGGAAGGTGACGGGCACAAGGGGGCATTCTTTGCGTCTGGAGGAGAGAAGGTTTTTCCACCAACATAGAAGAGGATTCTTTACTGTTAGGGCAGTGAGAATCTGGAATTGCTTGCCTGAGGAGGTGGTGATGGCGAACTCAGTCGAGGGGTTCAAGAGAGGCCTGGATGTCTTCCTGGAGCAGAACAATATTGTATCATACAATTATTAGGTTCTGTAGAAGGACGTAGATCTGGGGATTTATTATGATGGAATATAGGCTGAACTGGATGGACAAATGTCTTTTTTCGGCCTTACTAACTATGTTACTATGTAATGCTACCACCCTGTCACCTTATTCCAGGTGGGAAGTGTGAACCCAACTAATGACTTCCGTGTGTTGGTCAGACAGAAGAACGCAAACTTCCAGAACTGTAAGTTCATAGATATTTGTGATTTCTAAGATTGTTACGGTAAATGCCCCCCTCCCTCCCCCGAGCCCGAAAATAATACCTGTCTCACAGCCTTGTACATCTATTAATCTAATCTATGGCCAGTAACCTCTTCCGAAGATCCAACAACTGGTCACTCCAAATGTTTATACAGCCTGTAAATATATTGCTGAACTTCTGGTGCAGTCACTGTGCACATACATTACATTACTGATCCTGAGTTACCTCCTGCATTATACTCCAGAGCTGCACTCACTATTCTGCTGGTGCAGTCACTGTGTACATACATTACATTACTGATCCTGAGTTACATCCTGTATTATACTCCAGAGCTGTACTCACTATTCTGCTGGTGCAGTCACTGTGTACATACATTACATTACTGATCCTGAGTTACATCCTGTATTATACTCCAGAGCTGCACTCACTATTCTGCTAGTGCAGTCACTGTGTACATACATTACATTACTGATCCTGAGTTACATCCTGTATTATACTCCAGAGCTGCACTCACTATTCTGCTAGTGCAGTCACTGTGTACATACATTACATTACTGATCCTGAGTTACATCCTGTATTATACTCCAGAGCTGCACTCACTATTCTGCTGGTGCAGTCACTGTGTACATACATTACAGATCCTGAGTTACCTCCTGCATTATACTCCAGAGCTGCACTCACTATTCTGCTAGTGCAGTCACTGTGTACATACATTACTGATCCTGAGTTACATCCTGTATTATACTCCAGTGCTGCACTCACTATTCTGCTGGTGCAGTCACTGTGTACATACATTACATTACTGATCCTGAGTTACAGCCTGTATTATACTCCAGAGCTGCACTCACTATTCTGCTGGTGCAGTCACTGTATACATACATTACTGATCCTGAGTTACATCCTGTATTCTACTCCAGAGCTGCACTCACTATTCTGCTGGTGCAGTCACTGTGTACATACATTACATTACTGATCCTGAGTTACATCCTGTATTATACCCCAGAGCTGCACTCACTATTCTGCTGGTGCAGTCACTGTGTACATACATTACATTACTGATCCTGAGTTACATCCTGTATTATACCCCAGAGCTGCACTCACTATTCTGCTGGTGCAGTCACTGTGTACATACATTACAGATCCTGAGTTACCTCCTGCATTATACTCCAGAGCTGCACTCACTATTCTGCTAGTGCAGTCACTGTGTACATACATTACATTACTGATCCTGAGTTACATCCTGTATTATACTCCAGAGCTGTACTCACTATTCTGCTGGTGCAGTCACTGTGTACATACATTACATTACTGATCCTGAGTTACATCCTGCATTATACTCCAGAGCTGCACTCACTATTCTGCTAGTGCAGTCACTGTGTACATACATTACATTACTGATCCTGAGTTACATCCTGTATTATACCCCAGAGCTGCACTCACTATTCTGCTGGTGCAGTCACTGTGTACATACATTACAGATCCTGAGTTACATCCTGTATTCTACTCCAGAGCTGCACTCACTATTCTGCTGGTGCAGTCACTGTGTACATACATTACATTACATTACTGATCCTGAGTTACATCCTGTATTATACCCCAGAGCTGCACTCACTATTCTGCTGGTGCAGTCACTGTGTACATACATTACATTACTGATCCTGAGTTACATCCTGTATTATACCCCAGAGCTGCACTCACTATTCTGCTGGTGCAGTCACTGTGTACATACATTACTGATCCTGAGTTACATCCTGCATTATACTCCAGAGCTGCACTCACTATTCTGCTGGTGCAGTCACTGTATACATACATTACTGATCCTGAGTTACATCCTGTATTCTACTCCAGAGCTGCACTCACTATTCTGCTGGTGCAGTCACTGTGTAGATACATTACATTACTGATCCTGAGTTACATCCTGTATTATACTCCAGAGCTGCACTCACTATTCTGCTGGTGCAGTCACTGTGTACATACATTACTGATCCTGAGTTACATCCTGTATTATACTCCAGAGCTGCTGCACTCACTATTCTGCTGGTGCAGTCACTGTGTACATACATTACATTACTGATCCTGAGTTACATCCTGTATTATACCCCAGAGCTGCACTCACTATTCTGCTGGTGCAGTCACTGTGTAGATACATTACATTACTGATCCTGAGATACATCCTGTATTATACTCCAGAGCTGCAGTCACTATTCTGCTGGTGCAGACACTGTGTACATACATTACTGATCCTGAGTTACCTCCTGCATTATACTCCAGAGCTGCACTCACTATTCTGCTAGTGCAGTCACTGTGTACATACATTACATTACTGATCCTGAGTTACAGCCTGTATTATACTTCAGAGCTGCACTCACTATTCTGCTGGTGCAGTCACTGTATACATACATTACTGATCCTGAGTTACATCCTGTATTCTACTCCAGAGCTGCACTCACTATTCTGCTGGTGCAGTCACTGTGTACATACATTACATTACTGATCCTGAGTTACATCCTGTATTATACCCCAGAGCTGCACTCACTATTCTGCAGGTGCAGTCACTGTGTACATACATTACATTACTGATCCTGAGTTACCTCCTGTATTATACTCCAGAGCTGCACTCACTATTCTGCTGGTGCAGTCACTGTGTACATACATTACATTACTGATCCTGAGTTACATCCTGTATTATCCCCCAGAGCTGCACTCACTATTCTGCTGGTGCAGTCACTGTGTACATACATTACATTACTGATCCTGAGTTACATCCTGTATTATACCCCAGAGCTGCACTCACTATTCTGCTGGTGCAGTCACTGTGTACATACATTACATTACTGATCCTGAGTTACATCCTGTATTATACCCCAGAGCTGCACTCACTATTCTGCTGGTGCAGTCACTATGTACATACATTACATTACTGATCCTGAGTTACATCCTGTATTATACTCCAGAGCTGCACTCACTATTCTGCTGGTGCAGTCACTGTGTACATACATTACATTACTGATCCTGAGTTACATCCTGTATTATACCCCAGAGCTGCACTCACTATTCTGCTGGTGCAGTCACTGTGTACATACATTACTGATCCTGAGTTACATCCTGTATTATACCCCAGAGCTGCACTCACTATTCTGCTGGTGCAGTCACTGTGTACATACATTCCATCCAGTTTTATACTCCGGAGCTATTCTTAATTGCTGCTCATTATCGTGAATTGTCTGCCTACTACCACCCCCAACATCTCCTCTTTTTTCCTTTCTTTGCAGTGAGTAAACAGCTGGTGAAGCGGATCTACGAGTTCCTGGACATCAAACAGTCGCAGTATTACATGAAGAGCATGAGCTGCATTAAGTGTTTTAGAGAAGAAGCAGTTCGGGTCGGCATTACTCTGTTACCGGCTCTTTCCTGGCACTGATCTGTAGATGTGCTCATTCTTTACGTTTCTTATGCCCCCGCAGATGTCTCACGCCCCAGATTTCAATGACTTCCTTCAGTCTTTGAAGGAGAGGACGGCGAGCAACGTTTTCAGAGAATTCTGGGAAATCGTGGTACAAGGTGGGTGAGTTGTGTCTGTAGCAGGGTGGACCCTAGATGTTACAGATCTGTGGGTTAATTATTGGGATCGTCCACTTTAACCCCTTCATGACCGGGGGATTTTTCGTTTTTCCGTGTTCGTTTTTCGCTCCCCTCCTTCCCAGAGCCATAACTTTTTTATTTTTCCGTCAATTTGGCCATGTGAGGGCTTATTTTTTGCGTTGTACTTTTGAACGACATCATTGGTTTTAGCATGTCGTGTTCTAGAAAACGGGAAAAAAATTCCAAGTGCGGTGAAATTGCAAAAAAAGTGCAATCCCACATTGGTTTTTTGTTTGGCTTTTTTGCTAGGTTCACTAAATGCTAAAACTGACCTGACATTATGATTCTCCAGGTCATTACGAGTTCATAGACACCAAACATGACTAGATTATTTTTTATCTAAGTGGTGAAAAAAAATTCCAAACTTTGCTAAAAAAAAAAAAAAAAAAAGTTGCGCCATTTTCCGATACTCGTAGCGTCTCCATTTTTCATCATCTGGGGTCGGTTGAGGGCTTATTTTTTGCGTGCCGAGATGACGTTTTTAATTATAGCATTTCGGTGCAGATACGTTCTTTTGATCGCCCGTTATTGCATTTTAATGCAATGTCGCGGCGACCAAAAAAACGTAATTCTGGCGTTTCGAATTTTTTTCCCGCTACGCTGTTTAGCGATCAGGTTAATACTTTTTTTTAATTGATAGATCGGGCGATTCTGAGCGCGGCGATACCAAATATGCGTAGATTTGATATTTTTTTTATTGATTTATTTTGATTGGGGCGAAAGGGGGGTGATTTAAACTTTTATGTTTTTTTTATTTTTTTCACATTTTTTTAAACTTTTTTTTTTAACTTTTGCCATGCTTCAATAGCCTCCATGAGAGGCTAGAAGCAGGCACAGCACGATCGGCTCTGCTACATAGCAGCGATCTGCTGATCGCTGCTATGTAGCAGAATTGCGCGTGTGCTGTGAGCGCCGACCACAGGGTGGCGCTCACAGCGACGGGCAATCAGTAACCATAGAGGTCTCAAGGACCTCTATGGTTACCATTCACAAGCATCGCCGACCCCCGATCATGTGACGGGGGTCGGCGATGACGTCATTTCCGGCCGCCCGGCCGGAAGCGGTAGTTAAATGCCGCTGTCTGCATTTGACAGCGGCATTTAACTAGTTAATAGGTGCGGGCAGATCGCGATTCTGCCCGCGCCTATACGGGCACATGTCAGCTGTTCAAAACAGCTGACATGTCCCGGCTTTGGTGCGGGCTCACCGCGGAGCCCTGCATCAAAGCAGGGGAGCCGGCATCGGACGGTATAGTACTTCCGATGCCGGTAAGGGGTTAATCTGCGTTCCAAACTCTTCAATTTCAAAACTTCTGCTCAACCCTGCACTGGATACATTGTATCAACCTCCGGGCGTTGCCGACACATTGCAGCAGCCCCTCAGTAGTGAGACATATTGGACAGATGTGACCGAGAGTTCACATTCGCCAACAAGGGATACGAAGTAGTTAGTGTAACCAATGGACAATCAGAAGAGACCCTGCAATCACCCACCACAATTTTATTATTTTCTGTTATTTTTTCTGCATTTTTGCTGCTACAGCTTTTTTTTTTCATTGACGGAGTTGTGTGGTGCTCAGTTTTTTGGAGCACAAATGTTCGCTCTGTTTTGGGTTACAAATAAATAAGAAACCTGGTCCAGCTCACCCAAACATTGAAGTAGCCAGCGAGTCCTCGGCTCTGACGAAGTCCTCATGAGTAAGGACTGAGATTGTGAGAAACTTGTAGGGAAAACTCTCACCTTTTATATTTTTTAATGTTTCCTATAGTTCTGGGAATGTTCTGTTTTATTCCATCCTACAAATAGTTCTTTGCTAAATTTTATCCAAAAATACAGCTGGATAGCGTTAACTTTATCCTACAAATAAATGATCTCGTGATTTATACCTTAGTTTTCTACATTAAAAAAAAAAAATCTTTCATTTATGTTTCTTACTGTTCTCATTTCTCACCAAACAACCCGATGAATTCTCCAGGGTAATGTAGTCATGTGGATACAGATTGTGTCAGCTTTATGGGGGTTTATTTGTAAATATTGAAGTTTTAAAAGGTATTTTGTTTAAAAAAGTGATTTTTATTTTAGTCGGTCTTTTAGTGCAGCAATACATGCATTCTTCTCTTAAGGGTGTAGTATTTGCTGCTCCGGCGAGATGACGGTGCTTGGTCGTATCAGATTGAATGTGTCCTATTATTGGGGTCCCTGCAGTTAGCGGTGGTCCGGCGTCCCATCATCGTTTGTCATCTTCTTTGTTTCCCAGATGGAATTTCCCTTATAACCAGTAAAGAGTCTGCAGGCAGCGCAGTGACTCCTGACGAGGCCCAACAGGTACCGGATTCCTAATCTGAGGCTGCCCAGGTGTCCACCATCGCCCCGATACAGCGCCTGTACCCCCAGCCTCACATTTATCGGCCAGTCTGGCCATCAATCCCCCCTTCCAGGAGATGACCTCCTCTGTTACAAGAATGGCAGTATGTGTGGGGGGAGGGGAACCTAAGGTTGCAGAGTTCTCCCTTTTTCTTCCTATCCTCTGCAGTCAGATTAACCCTTCACCTGCTGCACCGTCTAATAACCGCCCCTTTAATCACGTCTTCATCTTTCATGCAGTTTTTGGCTCCAACTGAGGAGATCAAGGAGGACAAGTCCGTGATGGAGGAGGGCGGAGACGTGGACGATCTGGTAAGATAATACAGGTGGACAGCGCGCAGATTAGAGCGTGCAGATGAGTCGCGTGCATCCATATGGTGAGACTACTGTTCAGTAACTGCAGGCAAAAAAAGCCAATAATCTGGAAATAAAGGATTCCGTACGTGCAGCTTCGTGTTTGCAGAAATAACTTTCGTACCTGTTGAATTCTGCATTATTTTCCTGAAATTCCTTCTTGCTGTCAGTGAATTAAAACTTTGTTTTCGTTCAGTGACTAAATAGCTGGAGCGTTGTCTGCAGTGAAATCAAGTCTGGAATCACTTAAAGAGAATCTGTCGCCACAATTCAAAACTATACACAACGTTAAAAAAATGCAGACTTGATGAAACTGATGTACTTACTGTGAAAATCCATGTGAGAATGGCTGTGTGATCCTCTATAAACGGCTCCCTGATGTATACTTGAATTAAAGATGGTGTCCACTACTTTTACATTGATGGCCTATACGTCACCAATGTCTGATCGGCCGGGGTCCTGGCACTATCGCCGATCAGATGTTCTCAGTGCCAGCGGCGGCCACCGGACTGAAGTACTTACTTGTGGAGCTGCTCTGTCCGCCTGTAGTGGCCGGGGCGTGTGGCTGCACATCCGCCTGCTATTGACTTGTATAGTAAGCTGTGGCGGCCACTACAAGTACTTCCGGTAACCGCTGATCTGCGGGGGTCCCAGACCCCGGCACAATCAGATATTAATGACCGATCCTAAGCAGTGGATGGTTTTTTTTTTTAGATTGACTCGAAATGTTCCTCTTTGTCTGGAATTTATAGCCACAGTTTTCTCAGTAAGTACACCAGCCTCATCATGTCTAAAAGATCGATTTAATTTTGTATTCATGTTGTGTAGTGAAAACTGGTGCCAGATCTCTTTTTGTTTTTCACAATTTTTCGGCAGTGCAGCTCTGGGGTATAATACAGGATGTAATGTATGTACACAGTGACTGCACCAGCAGAATAGTGAGTGCAGCTCTGCGGTATAATACAGGAGGTAACTCAGCATCAGTAATGTAATGTATGTACACAGTGACTGCACCAGCAGAATAGTGAGTGCAGCTCTGAAGTATAATACAGGATGTAACTCAGGACCAGTAATGTAATGTATGTACACAGTGACTACACCAGCAGAATAGTGAGTGCAGCTCTGGAGTATAATACAGGATGTAACTCAGGATCAGTAATGTAATGTATGTACACAGTGACTGCACCAGCAGAATAGTGAGTGCAGCTCTGGAGTATAATACAGGATGTAACTCCGGATCAGTAATGTAATGTATGTACACAGTGACTGCACCAGCAGAATAGTGAGTGCAGCTCTGGAGTATAATACAGGAGGTAACTCAGGATCAGTAATGCAATGTATGTACACAGTGACTGCACCAGCAGAATAGTGAGTGCAGCTCTGGAGTATAATACAGGAGGTAACTCAGGATCAGTAATGTAATGTATGTACACAGTGACTGCACCAGCAGAATAGTGAGTGCAGCTCTGGAGTATAATACCGGATGTAACTCAGGATCA
This sequence comes from Ranitomeya imitator, assembly GCF_032444005.1. Lineage (NCBI taxonomy): Eukaryota > Metazoa > Chordata > Amphibia > Anura > Dendrobatidae > Ranitomeya > Ranitomeya imitator. The sequence continues at coordinate 10,799,547 of NC_091288.1, forward strand.
GTAATGTATGTACACAGTGACTGCACCAGCAGAATAGTGAGTGCAGCTCTGGAATATAATACAGGATGTAACTCAGGATCAGTAATGTAATGTATGTACACAGTGACTGCACCAGCAGAATAGTGAGCGCAGCTCTGGAGTATAATACAGGATGTAACTCAGGATCAGTAATGTAATGTATGTACGCAGTGACTGCACCAGCAGAATAGTGAGCGCAGCTCTGGGGTATAATACAGGAGGTAACTCAGGATCAGTAATGTAATGTATGTACACAGTGACTGCACCAGCAGAATAGTGAGTGCAGCTCTGGAGTATAATACAGGATGTAACTCAGGATCAGTAATGTAATGTATGTACACAGTGACTGCACCAGCAGAATAGTGAGTGCAGCTCTGGAATATAATACAGGATGTAACTCAGGACCAGTAATGTACAGTATGTACACAGTGACTACACCAGCAGAATAGTGAGTGCAGCTCTGGGGTATAATACAGGATGTAACTCAGGATCAGTAATGTATGTACCCAGTGACTGCACCAGCAGAATAGTGAGTGCAGCTCTGGGGTATAATACAGGATGTAACTCAGGATCAGTAATGTAATGTATGTACACAGTGACTGCACCAGCAGAATAGTGAGTGCAGCTCTGGAGTATAATACAGGATGTAACTCAGGATCAGTAATGTAATGTATGTACACAGTGACTGCACCAGCAGAATAGTGAGTGCAGCTCTGGGGTATAATACAGGATGTAACTCAGGATCAGTAATATAATGTATGTACACAGTGACTGCACCAGCAGAATAGTGAGTGCAGCTCTGGGGTATAATACAGGATGTAACTCAGGATCAGTAATGTAATGTATGTACACAGTGACTGCACCAGCAGAATAGTGAGTGCAGCTCTTGAGTATAATACAGGATGTAACTCAGGATCAGTAATGTATGTACACAGTGACTGCACCAGCAGAATAGTGAGTGCAGCTCTGGAGTATAATACAGGATGTAACTCAGGATCAGTAATGTAATGTATGTACACAGTGACTGCACCAGCAGAATAGTGAGTGCAGCTCTGGGGTATAATACAGGATATAACTCAGGATCAGTAATGTAATGTATGTACACAGTGACTGCACCAGCAGAATAGTGAGTGCAGCTCTGGAGTATAATACCGGATGTAACTCCGGATCAGTAATGTAATGTATGTACACAGTGACTGCACCAGCAGAATAGTGAGTGCAGCTCTGGGGTATAATACAGGATGTAACTCAGGATCAGTAATGTAATGTATGTACACAGTGACTGCACCAGCAGAATAGTGAGTGCAGCTCTGAGGTATAATACAGGATGTAACTCAGGATCAGTAATGTAATGTATGTAGACAGTGACTGCACCAGCAGAATAGTGAGTGCAGCTCTGGGGTATAATACAGGATATAACTCAGGATCAGTAATGTAATGTATGTACACAGTGACTGCACCAGCAGAATAGTGAGTGCAGCTCTGGGGTATAATACAGGAGGTAACTCAGGATCAGGAATGTAATGTATGTACACAGTGACTGCACCAGCAGAATAGTGAGTGCAGCTCTGGGGTATAATGCAGGATGTAACTCAGGATCAGTAATGTAATGTATGTACACAGTGACCGCACCAGCAGAATAGTGAGTGCAGCTCTGGAGTATAATACAGGAGGTAACTCAGGATCAGTAATGTAATGTATGTACACAGTGACTGCACCAGCAGAATAGTGAGTGCAGCTCTGGGGTATAATACAGGATGTAACTCAGGATCAGTAATGTAATGTATGTACACAGTGACTGCACCAGCAGAATAGTGAGTGCAGCTCTGAGGTATAATACAGGATGTAACTCAGGATCAGTAATGTAATGTATGTAGACAGTGACTGCACCAGCAGAATAGTGAGTGCAGCTCTGGGGTATAATACAGGATATAACTCAGGATCAGTAATGTAATGTATGTACACAGTGACTGCACCAGCAGAATAGTGAGTGCAGCTCTGGGGTATAATACAGGAGGTAACTCAGGATCAGGAATGTAATGTATGTACACAGTGACTGCACCAGCAGAATAGTGAGTGCAGCTCTGGGGTATAATACAGGATGTAACTCAGGATCAGTAATGTATGTACACAGTGACTGCACCAGCAGAATAGTGAGTGCAGCTCTGGAGTATAATACGGGCTGTAGCTCTGGATCGGTTCTGTGGGGTATATTCTATATTACGGCCTCTTTCTCTCTCTCTGCAGTTGGATATGATATAACAGACACATTATGGGACATCAGACGACGCTCCGGATCTTCCGTGTTTACATTCTTCCTTTTCTTCTTTGGATCTTGCTGATTTCTGGATGGTCAGAGATCGTCGGCTGTGGACATGTGATGGAACTGATAAATGCTAATAATTTAGTACACCTTGATTTGCCTTTTTCCTCGCAGTGCTGGTGATGGCACTTTGGGGCTACGTCTCACCTCACAGACCCCCTTACTGTACATTCCAGCACTTTTATACTTTATATTACGCTACAGCGGCCGTTAAGCATCTGCGCTTCGTGTCTGACAAGGTTCATAGATCTGACGTATCTGCTAGCAGAATTGTGATTGCAGCTCTGGATCAGCCATCTCAGGACACGGGGGCAGGAATCACAGGAATATGCCTATGGGGGAGATTAAGGGAGGTGACTGCCATGAAGGAGTCGCACATTTGTGTCCATCATGCACTCGCCCCAGTGAATTGTTTGGTTTCTACTTTTTGCCTTTTCCATAATATCTTGATTTTTGTATTGTAAAGAGATATAATAAATTTCAGACTCTAGCCTCTTCTCTTACGGGACCGCCGCACCGATCAGCTGTTGGGTCAGACAATGCACGCGGCATCGACGATACAGAGAGGAGAGGACCGGGCCCTGGTCGGCGGCATCAATCATACGGAGAGGAGAGAACCGGGCCCTGGTCGGCGGCATCGATCATACGGAGAGGAGAGAACCGGGCCCTGGTCGGCGGCATCGACCATACGGAGAGGAGAGGAGCGGGCCCTGGTCGGTGGCATCGACCATACGGAGAGGAGAGGACCGGGCCCTGGTCGGTGGCATCGACCATACGGAGAGGAGCGGGCCCTGGTTGGCGGCATCGACCATACGGAGAGGAGCGGGCCCTGGTTGGCGGCATCGACCATACGGAGAGGAGCGGGCCCTGGTCGGCGGCATCGACCATACGGAGAGGAGCGGGCCCTGGTCGGCGGCATCGACCATACGGAGAGGAGAGGACCGGGCCCTGGTCGGCGGCATCGACCATACGGAGAGGACCGGGCTCTGGTCGGCGGCATCGAACATACGGAGAGGAGAGGACCGGGCCCTGGTCGGCGGCATCGACCATACGGAGAGGAGAGGACCGGGCCATGGTCGGCGGCATCGACCATACGGAGAGGAGAGGAGCGGGCCCTGGTTGGCGGCATCGACCATACGGAGAGGAGAGGATCGGGCCCTGGTCGGCGGCATCGACCATACGGAGAGGAGAGGACCGGGCCCTGGTCGGCGGCATCGACCATACGGAGAGGAGAGGATCGGGCCCTGGTCGTCGGCATCGACCATACGGAGAGGACCGGGCCCTACGGGTGCAATTAGAGGGATGAGCCGCTGCTGATTGATTTGTGGAGAAAAGAGCAATGAGAGGGAGGCGCGAGAGCGCTGCACGGACGGTAAGACTCCATCACCAGGCTCAACGTGAGCAGTGTCACACACCATGGGTTTAGATACATTCAACAATGTCACATAGGTTAGGGCTAGACACAGCTCAGCAGACAGTATCACACAGGATAGGATTAGATACACGGCTCAGCAGACAGTATCACACAGGATAGGATTAGATACACAGCTCAGCAGACAGTATCACACAGGATAGGATTAGATACACGGCTCAGCAGACAGTATCACACAGGATAGGATTGGATACACAGCTCATCAGACAGTATCACACAGGAAGGGATTAGATACACGGCCCAGCAGTCAGTATCACACAGGATAGGATTAGATACACACCTTAGCAGGCAGTATCACACAGGAGAGGATTAGATACACGGCTCAGCAGACAGTATCGCACAGGAGAGGATTAGATACACGGCTCGGCACACAGTATCACACAGGATAGGATTAGATACACGGCTCAGCACACAGTATCACACAGGAGAGGATTAGATACACGGCTCAGCAGACAGTATCGCACAGGAGAGGATTAGATACACGGCTCAGCAGACAGTATCACACAGGAGAGGATTAGATACACGGCTCAGCAGACAGTATCACACAGGAGAGGATTAGATACACGGCTCAGCAGACCGTATCACACAGGATAGGATTAGATACAGAGGTCAGCAGACAGTATCACACAGGAGAGGATTAGATACACGGCTCAGCAGACAGTATCACACAGGATAAGATTAGATACACGGCTCAGCAGACAGTATCACACAGGATAGGATTAGATACACGGCTCAGCAGACAGTATCACACAGGATAAGATTAGATACACGGCTCAGCAGACAGTATCACACAGGATAGGATTGGATACACAGCTCATCAGACCTTATCACACAGGATAGGATTAGATACACAGCTCAGCAGACAGTATCACACAGAAAGGGATTAGATACACGGCCCAGCAGTCAGTATCACACAGGATAGGATTAGATACACAGCTCATCAGACAGTATCACACAGGATAGGATTAGATACACGGCTCAGCAGACAGTATCACACAGGAAGGGATTAGATACACGGCCCAGCAGTCAGTATCACACAGGATAGGATTAGATACACACCTTAGCAGGCAGTATCACACAGGAGAGGATTAGATACACGGCTCAGCAGACAGTATCGCACAGGAGAGGATTAGATACACGGCTCGGCACACAGTATCACACAGGATAGGATTAGATACACGGCTCAGCACACCGTATCACACAGGAGAGGATTAGATACACGGCTCAGCAGACAGTATCGCACAGGAGAGGATTAGATACACGGCTCAGCAGACAGTATCACACAGGAGAGGATTAGATACACGGCTCAGCAGACAGTATCACACAGGAGAGGATTAGATACACGGCTCAGCAGACCGTATCACACAGGATAGGATTAGATACAGAGGTCAGCAGACAGTATCACACAGGAGAGGATTAGATACACGGCTCAGCAGACAGTATCACACAGGATAAGATTAGATACACGGCTCAGCAGACAGTATCACACAGGATAGGATTAGATACACAGCTCAGCAGACAGTATCACACAGGATAGGATTAGATTCACAGCTCAGCAGACAGTATCACACAGGATAGGATTAGATACACGGCTCAGCAGACAGTATCACACAGGACAGGATTAGATTCAGCATTGTTGCTCCTGTTTCCGGTTTTGCAGTGATTCCAGACTATTGGATGCCGGATTACTGGACTTGCAGTGCGAGGTGCTGGTAATTATAGAGACGTTACGTTTCATGTTACTTTCCTCGCATACAGTATTGTGTGACTGCGGCGCCGTCTTTGTGCGCTGCGGGTAATTGGGCCGATCGGGTCACTTGTAATCATTTGCTTTTTGCGGAGACGTGAACACTGGATGAAAAGAATCATTTCCGTAGCCAATTATCAGCATAAACACAGACAAAACCCAGAATAATTACTGCGCCAATTCAGGCAGATTTGATTACTGTTAGTGAGCGCCGCAGAATCCCAATCAGGTCTGTGCAGCGCCACAAATCGCTCGTTTTAATTCACGGCCTCATCCAGAAGCTTTGTGTGACCAGGAGGCCCGGACGTCAGCGAAGATCGGCGTCTACCAACTGCACCTATTGGTTGGAGATTGGGGAGAGGGGACTAGTGCTGCCGGATTATACTGCCAAAATCATCATGTGGCCCAGGGGGCTTGTAATCCTATAATCATAGAGATTCCTGGTTTATCAAATGTTCTAGATTATCAGAAGAACAGAAAATAAATTAACCTTACCTTTTAAGGATCCATGACCTCCAGGGACACTGTTCAACATTCCGCTCAGTTTTCACTCCTGACAGCCACCACTAGAGGGCACTGAACCAATTCATACACTCCTATTGACTATTATAATCTGTACACAGGAGCTCCCCCTTGTGGTGACTGCAGACAGGATCTTATCATGTATCTCTGTATACAGGGAGCTCCCCCTTGTGGTGACTGCAGACAGGATCTTATCATGTATCTCTGTGTACAGGGAGCTCCCCCTAGTGGTGACTGCAGACAGGATCTTATCATGTATCTCTGTGTACAGGGAGCTCCCCCTAGTGGTGGCTGCAGACAGGATCTTATCATGTATCTCTGTGTACAGGGAGCTCCCCCTTGTGGTGACTGCAGACAGGATCTTATCATGTATCTCTGTATACAGGGAGCTCCCCCTTGTGGTGACTGCAGACAGGATCTTATCATGTATCTCTGTGTACAGGGAGCTCCTCCTAGTGGTGACTGTGGACAGGATCTTATCACGTATCTCTGTATACAGGGAGCTCCCCCTAGTGGTGGCTGCAGACAGGATCTTATCACGTATCTCTGTATACAGGGAGCTCCCCCTAGTGCTGACTGCAGACAGGATCTTATCATGTATCTCTGTATACAGGGAGCTCCCCCTAGTGGTGGCTGCAGACAGGATCTTATGTATCTCTGTATACAGGGAGCTCCCCCTAGTGGTGGCTGCAGACAGGATCTTATCATGTATCTCTGTATACAGGGAGCTCCCCCTAGTGGTGACTACAGACAGGATATTATCATGTATCTCTGTATACAGGGAGCTCCCCCTAGTGGTGGCTGCAGACAGGATCTTACCATGTATCTCTGTATACAGGGAGCTCCCCCTAGTGGTGACTGCAGACAGGATCTTACCATGTATCTCTGTATACAGGGAGCTCCCCCTAGTGGTGGCTGCATACAGGATCTTATCACGTATCTCTGTATACAGGGAGCTCCCCCTAGTGGTGGCTGCAGACAGGATCTTATGTATCTCTGTATACAGGGAGCTCCCCCTAGTGGTGACTGCAGACAGGATCTTACCATGTATCTCTGTATACAGGGAGCTCCCCCTAGTGGTGGCTGCAGACAGGATCTTATCATGTATCTCTGTATACAGGGAGCTCCCCCTAGTGGTGGCTGCAGACAGGATCTTATCATGTATCTCTGTATACAGGGAGCTCCCCCTAGTGGTGGCTGCAGACAGGATCTTACCATGTATCTCTGTATACAGGGAGCTCCCCCTAGTGGTGACTGCAGACAGGATCTTACCATGTATCTCTGTATACAGGGAGCTCCCCCTAGTGGTGGCTGCATACAGGATCTTATCACGTATCTCTGTATACAGGGAGCTCCCCCTAGTGGTGGCTGCAGACAGGATCTTATCACGTATCTCTGTACACAGGGAGCTCCCCCTAGTGGTGGCTGCATACAGGATCTTATCATGTATCTCTGTACACAGGGAGCTCCCCCTAGTGGTGACTGCAGACAGGATCTTATCATGTATCTCTGTATACAGGGAGCTTCCCCTAGTGGTGACAGCAGACAGGATCTTATCATGTTTCTCTGTATACAGGGAGCTCCCCGTAGTGGTGGCTGCAGACAGGATCTTATCATGTATCTCTGTATACAGGGAGCTCCCCCTAGTGGTGGCTGCAGACAGGATCTTATCATGTATCTCTGTATACAGGTAGCTCCCCCTAGTGGTGACTGCAGACAGGATCTTATCACGTATCTCTGTATACAGGGAGCTCCCCCTAGTGGTGGCTGCAGACAGGATCTTATCATGTATCTCTGTATACAGGGAGCTCACAGGGAGCTCCCCCTAGTGGTGACTGCAGACAGTATCTTATCATGTATCTCTGTATACAGGGAGCTCCCCCTAGTGGTGGCTGCAGACAGGATCATATCATGTATCTCTGTGTACAGGGAGCTCCCCCTAGTGGTGGCTGCAGACAGGATCTTATCATGTATCTCTGTGTACAGGGAGCTCCCCCTAGTGGTGACTGCAGACAGGATCTTATCATGTATCTCTGTATACAGGGAGCTCCCCCTAGTGGTGACTGCAGACAGAATTGTATCATGTACCTTTTAACAGTGTGGAGGAAAGAATAGGATTTGGAGTTCTGCATTATAATGGTGAATCTCTATAAAGATGTTTGATGAAATTAATCAGCATAGAATTTTTGTCCTAATATTAAAAGATGCAGGACAATAAAGCGGAATCATGTCTTACACTCCAGTCACATCCAGAGCTGCAGTCTCATTTCAGCTGGTTTCCAGACTTTATTTAATAGTTTAGAGACTATTATGACAGGAGAGGAGTTTTTAACATTTTTTCCCATTGCAGTTTTTCCTCCCAACACTAAATGTCTATGTACAGGTAACAAAGTCTCCAAACTCTCCGACATCTCAGAACTGAGCAGAGAAGTCACAGATCTTATAGAAAAGTCTAGACAAACCCCTGTTTTTTAGTAACCGATAGTATTGTCAGTGCAGCTTTGGAGGTGACTAGAGAGTAAGATTCAACCAATAATGTAAAGTTTTGTGTAACTTTACTGTTAGAACTGGATCCACATCAATCACACAAGAGGTTAAATGGCGGATATTACCTTCAGCTTCTCATAAATGTTCTTCCCGGCAGCGACATGTCACCCCGCTGTCGTGTCATCTGAATGTAGCAGTGATCAGGGGATGGGGGAGACACGAGGCCGATAGACGGCAGATGAATCATCCAAAAAATGGCCCCGGGGTGAGAACCGAGATGAACTTGGAATCCCGACTGATGTTCACGGCAGGAGTCGCCGCGTGTTTCCCATAAGCGAAAATGTTTCCTGTAAACTGATAGATCGGAACGTTTTTATCATTGTATCTGTGATCTCCAACCTGCGGCCCTCCAGCTGCTGTGACACTACAACTCCCAGCATGTGTAGGCAGCACCAAATCCATCCTCCATGTTATAGCTTCATTTCCCCTTTTTGCATTTTCTAATATTTTTCTCTTAATCTTACCTTACTGCTACCTAGAAAATCTCTGGTTACGAATTGGAAACCATCAGCAAGCAGGTGTCATTCTTACTGCCGAGCTCAGTGACGTCCGCGCTGCAGCGAATAGCTGACACCGGGAGCAGCGGAGGAGACTCCGCTCTGCAACCGAGGAGGAGGAGTGAAGAGGATTTTTTTTTCTTCAAATAAGAAACTGCACCCAGGAAGTAAGTTTTTCTGTAAGTGGACGTCCCCTTTAAGTAGCACATGCCCAGACTGTGCAAATGTTAAAGAACAGGACTACATTCCTTGCTGATGGTTTCCACTAAGCAAATAAATGAAAAATGATCTAAAGGTGGAAAAAAGGCCTTGAAGACATAATGTGCTGACAGCAGTGTTACTTAGTGTATATAATGCGGAGGGGGGAGCGGAGCTTATTTGTTAGCGTTTCTCACTACTCCCCTAATTCCACCATTCTCAGCACAGACCGGATCTCTGGTCACCGCCTGCGCCCTACGCTCCCCTCTAAGGCTACGTTCATATTTGCGTCTTTTGCCGCAGCGTCGTCGATGCAACGCACAACGCAAGTAAAACGCAGGTTTAATAGACGCACGCGTTCAAGACAAAGACCTGACCAAGGCGCCATTAATTGTTTATTTGGATGAGGGCAGTTTGCTGCAGGTTCATCACAGGTGGTCTCCTCCCTCTATTGGGGTCTTATCAGCCCCCACAGAAGTTGACAGCTGCCTTCCCTGATTTTCCTGCCGCTCCCACACACGGAACCTCCCAGGATCCTCCTGCAATTGATACTTAGTAATTTTTGTTAATAATTTAATTTCCTGTTTCTTTTGTTTGTCTTTGGTTTCTTTGTCCTCACACAGATTCCCTGCAGCGAGCGAGCGAAGTCTGCAGGGGGATAATAATCCGAGTGATAATTCCCCGGAGAAGCTGCAATAAAACAGTAAAATACTTAATATTCCATTATACTGAGACCAGGAGGTGAAACAAACACTGAATCCTAATCATCTGGGAAGTGAACATGTGAGAAAAGAGGTGAGAAGATGAATGCGAGAACCTGGAGGTCACCAGCACGAAAGGGGTTAAGACCAACAATTCCTCATTACATTATCACATCTGTTATATAAGTGTAACACAAATGGCGCAGAAGAATCAGTAATATCAGCACCAAACAGTAAGAATAAGAACATCACCTACACTTCACTGAGATCAGCGGTGACATCATTGAGAATACCTCCTATCCATCACCAGAGATCAGCGGTGACATCACTGAGAATGCCTCCTATCCATCACCAGAGATCAGCGGTGACATCACTGAGAATGTCTCCTATCCATCACCAGAGATCAGCGGTGACATCACTGAGAATGCCTCCTATCCATCACCAGAGATCAGCGGTGACATCACTGAGAATGTCTCCTATCCATCACCAGAGATCAGAGGTGACATCACTGAGAATGCCTCCTATCCATCACCAGAGATCAGCGGTGACATCATTGAGAATACCTCCTATCCATCACCAGAGATCAGCGGTGACATCACTGAGAATCCCTCCTATCCATCACTAGAGATCAGAGGTGACATCACTGAGAATGCCTCCTATCCATCACCAGAGATCAGCGGTGACATCACTGAGAATGCCTCCTATCCATCGCCAGAGATCAGCGGTGACATCACTGAGAATCCCTCCTATCCATCACCAGAGATCAGCGGTGACATCACTGAGAATGCCTCCTATCCATCACCAGAAATCAGCGGTGACATCATTGAGAATGCCTCCTATCCATCACCAGAGATCAGAGGTGACATCACTGAGAATGCCTCCTATCCAGCACCAGAGATCAGCGGTGACATCACTGAGAATGCCTCCTATCCATCACCAGAAATCAGCGGTGACATCATTGAGAATGCCTCCTATCCATCATTAGAGGTGACATCACTGAGAATGTCTCCTATCCATCACCAGAGGTCAGAGGTGACATCACTGAGAATAAAGTTTCACACCATGGGATATTTAGTTTACAATCAGGTGTTTTTTTAAATTACTATATTTATTAAAAATAAGTAAAAGTAATCTGCAACTTTCACACTGGCCTATGGAAACTTACTGTCATTTCAAGAAGAATAGTTTACAGCAGCTTAATTATCATCAGAAGCATAATGATTAACACCTCTATATACAGTAGATAACACAGGATCCACCATTCACAATAGGTGATGTCACAGCTCTCCTCCTCCTCCTGTACAATGACTGATAACACCTCTATATACAGTAGATAACACAGAATCCACCATTCACAATAGGTGATGTCACAGCTCTCCTCCTCCTCCTGTACAATGACTGATATCACCTCTATATACAGTAGAGAACACAGGATCCACCATTCACAATAGATGATGTCACAGCTCACCTCCTCCTGTACAATGACTGATAACACCTCTATATACAGTAGATAACACAGAATCCACCATTCACAATAGGTGATGTCACAGCTCTCCTCCTCCTCCTGTACAATGACTGATATCACCTCTATATACAGTAGAGAACACAGGATCCACCATTCACAATAGATGATGTCACAGCTCACCTCCTCCTGTACAATGACTGATAACACCTCTATATACAGTAGATAACAGAATCCACCATTCACAATAGGTGATGTCACAGCTCACCTCCTCCTCCTGTACAATGACTGATAACACCTCTATATACAGTAGATAACACAGGATCCACCATTCACAATAGGTGATGTCACAGCTCACCTCCTCCCCCCCTTCCTTCACAATTACTTTGCACATGCTCAGAGTCTGGTTGCTAATGTACATGTGAATTTCCTGGAACATCATTAAAGGGAACCTGTCACCCCGTTTTTTCAAGAAGAGCTAAAAATAGCGTTAAATAGGGGCAGAGCTGTGCTTTACATTAGTGTATTTTGGAGCCTTTATTCCCCACCTATGCTGCCGAAATACCTTTGTAAATTCGCCGTTTTGGGCTGTCACTCACGCTGCTCAGGTCATATGGGCGTGGTGACATCGCTGTTTCTCCCCCAGATCTCCGTTGGTGGCGTAGTGGTGTGCGCATGTCCAAGTGGCGAATCCACTGCGCAGCTTCAAGGAAAATAGCGTGATCTGCGCTATCCAGACGTTTATCGGTGGGCGCGGCCATCTTTGTGAGGCCGCGCGTGCGCAGATGGTTCTTCTCGGCTTCCCGGGGCTTCAGGAAAATGGCCACGGGATGCCGCGCGTGCGCAGATGGAGATCGCGGCGGCCATTTTCCTGCAGCCGAGATGCGAACTCGGTGGGGAATAAAGGCTCCAAAATAGCTCTTCTTGAAAAAACGGGGTGACAGGTTCCCTTTAAGAAACCATCTAGAATAACCCCAGTGGCCAGTGCGAGAATTGCAAGATTTCTATTTTTAAGTTTTAATACAGATACTGATATGAAAAAAATTGCCAAACCAAAACATTTAACACAAAAAGACGGATTTAACTAATAGGTAATTTTCTAATGACACATTCCCTTTCAGTGTAGTGAACCCAATATCTATGATTTATTCGTTACTTCCCCTTTGCTGCTTCTGCTCTAGATCTAACGCCCAATTATTAATTGTAAGAGGAAAATAATTATTTATACAATTAATTTGGAAAAAACCGACAACAAAACGTCCTTGTTACTGGGGGGCTCCCCGGCTTTAGCCCCTGGACCCTATGTTTGTCGGTATATATAATCTGCCTGTTTAGCGATGTCATTATGTATCAAGTCAGCGCCAGATTAGAAGCTGGAAATCCTCTTTAATAAACCGCTGTGAAAATATGAGAGCGTCGGCCCTTTAACAAGTGGGTGATCGGGCCAGATATTTATCACACGTCAGTGATCTCCGAACGTTGTCAATCCGAATAAGCCAATCGCCCTCATCTCGGCCTATTGATGCCCGCGGAGCCGCTGATTATTCATCGGGGCATGTAACAGACCAATCTCATCATTCCGCCGCGCCGGGCACATGAATCCATCATGGCCGCATTGACACATCTAATCACTTCTCGCAGACGGGCTGAGACGTCTCGCTTCTTTGCTCTTTTGCAGTTTTTAATGATGCATTTGTAATAATACTTGTCTGATTCATGCGCCGTTCAGGGTTTGTGTAGAGCTGGGAGGCAATGTCTATGGCCTCTGGGATGTCACGTATTCGTAGCACCCAGCACCCACTGGTCCATGTAGGAGGCTTTTATTACTGGGTCCTTCTAAATGTAAGGGCAATATCCAGTCCTGGCATCTGGTGTTCTGGAAATGCAATTTATTGCAAAAATATCATGTAATGTAACGAAACCAGGAACAGAAGACGAAGCCGAGACACAACACAGAGACAGATTGCTGCTTTATTTATTCCCAGTGATTATGTTCAGTTTGTTTATTATTTGTTTGTTACAATGTATCAGTCGCAGTTCAGGTTTATAGCAGTTACCTGCGCATGCGCTGATCCATCACAACAAGCCCATAAACAAGGACACGTCGTAGAATGGCTCCTTGTTTCTTCACATCAATATGGTGTTAAAGGGAAACTGTCAGCAGGTTTGGCCGATATACAGCCCTCATATACCGCATTCTATAATGTATCTGTATATCTGCCCCCGAACCGAGGGCAACAAAAGAAAAGCACCTCTATACTCACCTGCGGGGTGGTCCGGTCCGAGGGGTCTCGCTGTCTTGCTCTGGCGCCTCCCTTCTTGCGATGCCATTCTCCTCCTTGGTTCATGTGGATGACATATCCCTGCATCATCCACACAGTATTCACGGCGTCGCCCTCCTGCGCAGGCGTACTTACCTGCACTGAGTAGGGCAGAGTAAAGTCCTGCAGAGCACAGGTTCCTGGGAAAGGTGAAAGAAAAAAATCGCTGCCCCGCACTGCCCCATTGGGACCCGGGAAAGGTTAGAGAAGAGAATCGCTGCTCCACACTGCCCCATTGGGACCAGGGAAAGGTTAGAGAAGAAAATCGCTGCTCCGCATTGATCTATTGGGACCCGGGAAAGATTAGAGAAGAAAATCGCTGCTCCGCACTACCCCATTGGGACCCGGGAAAGGTTAGAGAAGAGAATCGCTGCTCCACACTGCCCCATTGGGACCCGGGAAAGGTTAGAGAAGAGAATCGCTGCTCCGCATTGATCTATTGGGACCCGGGAAAGGTTAGAAAAGAAAATCGCTGCTCCACACTGCCCCATTGGGACCCGGGAAAGGTTAAAGAAAATCACTGCTCTGCACTGATCCATTGGGACGCGGGAAAGGTTAAAGAAAATCACTGCTCCGCACTGATCCATTGGGACCCGGGAAAGGCTAGAGAAGAATATTGCTGCTCCGCACTGCCCCATTAGGACCCGGGAAAGGTTAGAGAAGAAAATCGCTTCTCCACACTGCCTCATTGGGACCCGGGAAAGATTAGAGAAGAAAATCGCTGCTCCGCACTACCCCATTGGGACCCGGGAAAGGTTAGAGAAGAAAATCGCTTCTCCACACTGCCCCATTGGGACCAGGGAAAGGTTAGAGAAGAAAATCGCTGCTCCACACTGATCCATTGGGACCCGGGAAAGGTTAGAGAAGAAAATCGCTGCTCCGCACAGCCCCATTGTGACCCGGGAAATGTTAGAGAAGAAAATCGCTTCTCCACACTGCCCCATTGGGACCCGGGAAAGGTTAGAGAAGAAAATCGCTGCTCCGCACGGATCCATTGGGACCCGGGAAAGATTAGAGAAGAAAATCGCTGCTCCGCACTACCCCATTGGGACCAGGGAAAGGTTAGAGAAGAAAATCGCTTCTCCACACTGCCCCATTGGGACCCGGGAAAGGTTAGAGAAGAAAATCGCTGCTCCGCACGGATCCATTGGGACCCGGGAAAGATTAGAGAAGAAAATCGCTGCTCCGCACTACCCCATTGGGACCCGGGAAAGGCTAGAGAAGAATATTGCTGCTCCGCACTGCCCCATTAGGACCCGGGAAAGGTTAGAGAAGAAAATCGCTTCTCCACACTGCCTCATTGGGACCCGGGAAAGATTAGAGAAGAAAATCACTGCTCCACACTGCCCCATTGGGACCTGGGAAAGGTTAGAGAAGAGAATCGCTGCTCCACACTGCCCCATTGGGACCAGGGAAAGGTTAGAGAAGAAAATCGCTGCTCCGCATTGATCTATTGGGACCCGGGAAAGGTTAGAAAAGAAAATCGCTGCTCCACACTGCCCCATTGGGACCCGGGAAAGGTTAAAGAAAATCACTGCTCTGCACTGATCCATTGGGACGCGGGAAAGGTTAAAGAAAATCACTGCTCCGCACTGATCCATTGGGACCCGGGAAAGGCTAGAGAAGAATATTGCTGCTCCGCACTACCCCATTGGGACCCGGGAAAGGTTAGAGAAGAAAATCGCTTCTCCACACTGCCCCATTGGGACCAGGGAAAGGTTAGAGAAGAAAATCGCTGCTCCACACTGATCCATTGGGACCCGGGAAAGGTTAGAGAAGAAAATCGCTGCTCCGCACAGCCCCATTGTGACCCGGGAAATGTTAGAGAAGAAAATCGCTTCTCCACACTGCCCCATTGGGACCCGGGAAAGGTTAGAGAAGAAAATCGCTGCTCCGCACGGATCCATTGGGACCCGGGAAAGATTAGAGAAGAAAATCGCTGCTCCGCACTGCCCCATTGGGACCAGGGAAAGGTTAGAGAAGAAAATCGCTTCTCCACACTGCCCCATTGGGACCCGGGAAAGATTAGAGAAGAAAATCGCTGCTCCGCACTGCCCCATTGGGACCAGGGAAAGGTTAGAGAAGAAAATCGCTGCTCCGCACTGCCCCATTGGGATCCGGGAAAGGTTAGAGAAGAAAATCGCTTCTCCACACTGCCCCATTGGTACCCAGGAAAGGTTAGAGAAGAAAATCGCTGCTCCGCACTGCCCCATTGGGACCCGGGAAAGGTTAGAGAAGAAAATCGCTGCTCCACACTGATCCATTGGGACCCGGGAAAGGTTAGAGAAGAAAATCGCTGCTCCGCACTGCCCCATTGGGACCCGGGAAAGGCTAGAGAAGAAAATCGCTGCTCCGCACTGCCCCATTGGGACCCGGGAAAGGCTAGAGAAGAAAATCGCTGCTCCGCACTGCCCCATTGGGACCCGGGAAAGGCTAGAGAAGAAAATCGCTGCTCCGCACTGCCCCATTGGGACCCGGGAAAGGCTAGAGAAGAAAATCGCTGCTCCGCACTGATCCATTGGGACCCGGGAAAGGCTAGAGAAGAAAATCGCTGCTCCGCACTGCCCCATTGGGACCCGGGAAAGGCTAGAGAAGAAAATCGCTGCTCTGCACTGCCCCATTGGGACCCGGGAAAGGCTAGAGAAGAAAATCGCTGCTCCGCACTGCCCCATTGGGACCCGGGAAAGGTTAGAGAAGAAAATCGCTGCTCCGCACTGCCCCATTGGGACCCGGGAAAGGTTAGAGAAGAAAATCGCTGCTCCGCACTGATCCATTGGGACCCGGGAAAGGTTAGAGAAGAAAATCGCTGCTCCGCACTGATCCATTGGGACCCGGGAAAGGCTAGAGAAGAAAATCGCTGCTCCGCACTGATCCATTGGAACCCGGGAAAGGTTAGAGAAGAAAATCGCTGCTCCGCACTGATCCATTGGAACCCGGGAAAGGCTAGAGAAGAAAATCGCTGCTCCGCACTGCCCCATTGGGACCCGGGAAAGGCTAGAGAAGAAAATCGCTGCTCCGCACTGCCCCATTGGGACCCGGGAAAGGCTAGAGAAGAAAATCGCTGCTCCGCACTGCCCCATTGGGACCCGGGAAAGGCTAGAGAAAAAAATCGCTGCTCCGCACTGCCCCATTGGGACCCGGGAAAGGCTAGAGAAGAAAATCGCTGCTCCGCACTGATCCATTGGGACCCGGGAAAGGCTAGAGAAGAAAATCGCTGCTCCGCACTGCCCCATTGGATAACATTTGTGCGAGTGCTGTATGTAGTTTTCATGGACAGTTCTCGGACCGAACATTTAACATGTGTGATTGAGCTCTTACAATGATTAGTTGCTTTTTTTTGCCAAAATTAAAAATCTCCTTGAAATGAATGTTAAAACAAAAGATCGTGTGGGTCTGTGGGAGGTTTACTAAAACAATGAACCAGAATTTTAATGCCGTTGACTGTAGTCCAGGCCGTCCACCCATTTATTAAGCAATTTAGACACTTCTTGCACTTCATATGACAATGGGGAGTGGCTTTGTGAAAAGAGGCGAGGCTTAAAGTGACTAAAGATGCACCAGATTAGTCGCCAGCAGTGACTCCTGTGATAAGTTTGGCGCATTTTAAGATTTTCCAGTTTGGAGTTCCCTGGAAACTTAGAAATAAAGTTTTGCTTTGTGTCTTGTTGTTTGTTTCCCTTTAAGTCACAATCCTTTACATTTCCCCCAGAGTCTGTTCCTTAGCAGAAGCTGTAGCCCCTCGGAGTCAGGATTTATCTCCCCCCGGTTGTATTTCCGTCTGGATTGTGTATTTTCTCTCTATGTAACACTTATGTTCCGGATAAGATCATAAATCACATTAAATGAGAGATTGCTGGATGTGCGGTGTGTAAATCTGCTCCGAGCAAGAAGGGAACTGCGATACATCTGTGGCGGAATATGGAGAAATCACATTTATAGCCGTTGCAAGGACGACATTGCAATTTATGATCATAGATCAGCACAAAAAAAAAAAAAAAAAATCAGAAACGGCCTCTTTATATCTCTTCTATCATGTGAGGAATCTTCTGTAACATGCCGACCCGGGCCTTCAGCAAAAGATAAAAATGTGATTGTCTTTTACTGGTTGGGGGTCGCTTGTTCAGCATCTCTAAATCCCCTCCATGGTCACATAATAACACTCTCACTTCCTGCTGCCACCACTAGGGGGAGCCCAGGAGCTGACCGCAGACTGTGTCATTACTGAGTGCAGACTGTGTATAACCAGTATGCAGGAAGCTCCTTAGCTCCCTCTAGTGGTGGCAGCAGGTTTATAAGTGACAACACAGAACAGCAGACTGAGGACAAGCATGTGCCGCCTTCACAATGCCATATGGCGGTATTTCTGGCATTATTATATGAATCTTATTTTTTGGCTACCTAATGACATGATTGCGTGGGAAGTACCGAAAAGTGTGAAATCAGCACTATATGTTCTCTAGGTTAGTATCTTTTAGGAACTGTAAATGGCCACTGGATGGCTGAATCGTATGGACCTTGTAATATTTGTCATTGTGCGGCAGTATCCAGGTTTGTGTCCCTGTTTTGTTATGTCTGGAGTTCTCCTTTAATTTATTAAGGTGTAGAGGTATTAGCGGCAATTATGCGTCTTACTAACGATCACCAATCAATCGTTACAGGTTAGAAAGGAAGCGACGGCGCACGGAAAAAGCTGGCCGCACTAATTAATAATAGGCTACTGGTGGTCTCACATACAATTAACCTTCGGATGGAGGCAGAGGATCGGTCACCATTATCCTTCATCTAATAATTACTGTCACCTCGTCGTCCAATCACCATCAGGATTAACGACCAACTCATTAGTAATTAGCTGGTTAACTAAACCGTGTGTCAACGAGAGATACAGTGTAACAGGCGCAGTCATCCTATTCTACAGGGCATGCAGCAAAATCACAGGTCTTATATCATTGTGTCCAATCTGCCGCCCCTCCCCCACCTCATATATAGGATGAGACCATCCTCCTAATTATGGGACAGCGCCGGACGGCAGGAATCCCGTAATTAGTAATACAGGGTAATGCCACATTGTTACATGTATTATTACATATATCATTACATATATTGTTACGTATATTACTACCCACTTGTCAACGTTTTGAAATAAGCTTCAAATATATTTCCATTTTAGTGGAGGCACGCAGCATGAGTTTTCTTCATAAGCCCCAGCTCTTCCTATAGGCCCAACCCCTTTAAGGGCTGCTCCACACCGTACCCCTCCATCAAGTGTACGGACCCCACAGATTTTATGTCCAGGGTCCGGATCTCGATCTGATGATGCAGCGTCCAGCACCAGAGAAAAGAAACACTGAAGACGCAATGGAAATAGATGAAGAAATACATTAGTAGAAATATCCTATAGAGCAGTTAATTGAGAAACTACAGCGGCTTGTGAAAGTTTTCACCCCCCTGCATTCTCCCTCTTTGCCACCTCACAACCTGGAATTTCACTGTTGTTGTTTTTTTAGGGTTTGCATTAGTTCATGTAAAGAACATGTATAGAACTGTGGACATTTGGTTTTCTGTGTATTCTGAAGCAAACAACAAATAGGAAAAAATAAGTGAAAACTTCAGTGTGTATAACTATTCACTCCCCCCTCCCCCACTAAAGTCAGTAATTGCTTGCACCAGAATCTTTTAGGGCCTTAATAGCAAAAAGTGTTCATGCATATGCACAGGCCATTTGCTAGTTATTTGATCCTATAAATTTAATGTTTGTCTATATTTTTCTCACTTCTCCAACTTAGACTATTTAGTGCTGATGCGTCACACACAAATCACATTACAAAAAATATTTATTCATGGGTTGTAATGTAGTAAAATAGGTAAAAAAGCCAAGGGAGGAGGTGAATACATTGTATGTATATTGTGAACTCCCCCTAGTGGTATCTGTATAAATCTGTATGTAGTGAGCTCCCCCTAGTGATGGCTGTATATATCTATATGTAGTGAGCTCCCCCTAGTGGTGGCTGTATAAATCTGTATGCAGTGAGCTCCCTCTAGTGGTGACTGTATAAATCTGTATGCAGTGAGCTCCCCCTAGTGGTGGCTGTATAAATCTGTATGCAGTGAGCTCCCCCTAGTGGTGGCTGTATAAATCTGTATGTAGTGAGCTCCCCCTAGTGGTGGCTGTATAAATCTGTATGTAGTGAGCTCCCTCTAGTGGTGACTGTATAAATCTGTATGCAGTGAGCTCCCCCTAGTGGTGGCTGTATAAATCTGTATGTAGTGAGCTCCCTCTAGTGGTGGCTGTATAAATCTGTATGTAGTGAGCTCCCCCTAGTGGTGGCTGTATAAATCTGTATGCAGTGAGCTCCCCCTAGTGGTGGCTGTATAAATCTGTATGTAGTGAGCTCCCCCTAGTGGTGACTGTATAAACCTGTATGTACTGAGCTCCCCCTAGTGATGGCTGTATATATCTATATGTAGTGAGCTCCCTTGGTGGCTGTATAAATCTGTATGTACTGAGCTCCCTCTAGTGATGGCTGTATATATCTATATGTAGTGAGCTCCCTTGGTGGCTGTATAAATCTGTATGTAGTGAGCTCCCCCTAGTGGAGGATGCATAAATCTGTATGTAGTGATCTCCCCCTAGTGGTGGCTGTATATATCTGTATGTAGTGAGCTCCCTCTAGTGGTGGCTGTATATATTTATATGTAGTGAGCTCCCTTGGAGGCTGTATATATCTGTAGGTAGTGAGCTCCCTTGGAGGCTGTATATATCTGTAGGTAGTGAGCTCCCTTGGAGGCTGTATATATCTGTAGGTAGTGAGCTCCCTCTAGTGGTGACTGTATAAATCTATATGTAGTGAGCTTCCCCTAGTGGTGGCTGTATAAATCTGTATGCAGTGAGCTCCCCCGTTGGTGTCTGTATAAATCTGTATGCAGTGAGCTCCCCCTAGTGGTGGCTGTATAAATTTGAATGTACTGAGCTCCCTCTAGTGGTGACTGTATATATCTATATGTAGTGAGTTCCCACTAGAGGTGACTGTATAAATCTGTATGTAGTGAGCTCCCCCTAGTGGTGTCTGTATAAATCTGTATGTAGTGAGCTCCCCTTAGTGGTGACTGTATAAATCTGTATGTAGTGAGCTCCCCCTAGTGGTGACTGTATAAATCTGTATGTAGTGAGCTCCCTCTAGTGGTGGCTGTATAAATCTGTATGTAGTGAGCTCCCCCTAGTGGTGTCTGTATAAATCTGTATGTAGTGAGCTCCCCCTAGTGGTGGCTGTATAAATCTGTATGCAGTGAGCTCCCCCTAGAGGTGATTGTATAAATTTGAATGTAGTGAGCTCCCCCTAGTGGAGGCTGAACATAGTTACTATGACAGTGAATGCCCCCACAGGTCCCATACCTGTCTGTAACAAGGTGTTGTCTGATACTTAATGGCTCTACTACAAAAAATGTGTCAACTAGACACTCAGTGCTACCATGTAGGTAGCAACCGAACTGTAACAGGGAATTCATGAAGACGAGGGCAGGTATTTTTTTTTCCATGATTAACCCCTTCCATGCTGCAGGTTGTCTTAGCACCTGCTTCCATTTGCACACACAAGCGATGCTAGATGGCAGACTTTTCGGTGTACATCACTGCAGTCTACGTGACTCCCACTGACTGCTCCGCGTGTCTTATGGGGAGGGACGCAGAATAGTAAATGTGATCATTATTGGCGTTGACGACATTAGCAGCTCGTTAATGACTCATTCTTAGGCCTGATGACCCAACGCTCGTTATTGTCACATCCCGGCTTCCATTAACCCTTCCTGCATATACATCATGGACGCTGATGTTCCGTAACTTCATTGTAATGGTGAACGTCCCCATTAAGGAACAGATATTAGCGAACGAACACGTAGATCTTCTCCCGCCGCTCAATCGTTTCCAGGAACTTATTAACACGGTAATTGACGAAGAGCCTCACACAGGCCACAATAGCTCTTCATTTCATCGACCCGTCATGGCTGCTACTTGGCGCTCTACATTCATCCTCATAATCACTGGGATACGCGGATACATCAAGCAGATGAGAATTGTCTCATAGGATTTAGTACAATGTGTTTTTTTAATCTTCAAATCTCAGAATCCTATATAATCTTATGGACATTATCGAAAGAAAAATAGATGAAATCTTGATTTTTTCCAAAAATTTGTAGCAGCAAAAAATAGAAAAAAAAACAGAGCAGGAAAGTCTATATCCAGAGTTACTGTCTCTCTGAATATCCGACCTCATCCATCCTCCCATCAATACGGTGCAGTTGTCCTGTCCACTTTCAGGAAAAGCACCCTCAAAGTATGATGTTTCCCCCACCATGCTTCACGGTTAGGATGGTGATCTTTGGATTGTATTCATCCTTCTTCCTGATACCAAGAAGTTTCATTTTCGTCTCATGTGACCACATGACCTTCTCCCGTGTGCCTCCTCTGGATCATCCAGATGGTCATTGGTGGACTTCAGACGGGTCTGGACATGTGCTGGTGTGAGCAGGGGGACCTTGACGGCATAGTGCGTTACTAACGGTAATGTGTGAGACTGTGATCCCTGCTCTCTTCAGGTCTTTGACCAGGTCCTCCCGTGTTGTTCTGGGCTGATTCCGGTCCTTTCTCAGAATCATCCTTTCCAGAGGCGAGATCTTGCATGGAGTCTCAGACCAAGGAAGACTGACAGCCATCTTGTGTTTCTTCCATTTTGCAACAATTGTGCCATCAGTTGTTGCCTTCTCACCAAGCTGCTTGCCTATTGTACTGTAGTCCATCCCAGCCTTGTGCAGGTCTACAATTTTGTCCCTGGTGTCCTTAGACAGCTCTTTGGTCTTGGCCATGGTGGGGCGGTTGGAGTGTGATTAAGTGTGAGGACAGGTGTCTTTTATACAGGTAACGAGGTCAAACAGGTTCAATTAATCCAGGTAATGAGTGCAGAGTAGGAAGCTTCTTACAGAAAAACTAACAGGTCCGTGAGGCAGAATTTTTGCTGGTTGGTCGGTGATCAAATACTTATTTCATGCAATAAAATGCAAATTAATTATTTAATAAACATACAATGTGATTTTCTGGATTTTATTTTTAGATTCCTTCTGTCACAGGTGAAGTGTACGATAAAAATTACAAACCCTCCATTCTTCGTAGGTGGGAAAAGTTGCAAAATCGGCAGCGTATCAAATACTTATTTCTCCGCTGTACATAATGACACAAACCTTTTAAAGAAAGCCATATATCTGAAATCTTGTTTTCTCTTGTGCAGGAATAAAGTAGCTCCAAGCTCCTGTATAACACCTCCGAACATCAAGACGGATGATGCATTGAAAATGCAAAAATGGAGAAAAATGCAAATCTTCCCCTCATAAGCAGCTGCAGAATTTCTGAATGCTTCTTTGAATGAGTGGAAATTGCTGCCAGGACCAGATGAGCCGCCAGGAGTTCGCCGCCATCATCACAGCTCAGCGATCAGCTTATTACCAGGGGCAGACTCAGACAGAAAAGGGCCCCTGTGCACGAACAATATATGCGCACTTTGCAGCCCAAGAGATCATAAAAATGCAAAAATCGCAGCTGCTTAGGGGGTGGATGTGGCCCTCTTCACCTCTTGGGCCCCTGAGTGAAAAGTCCCACATCATTATATATGGCATCTCAGTGATTGGAGGACGGCGAAATGTCTCCAGTTCTTTTCAATCGTTGCGTCTTGTTTTCTGGAGCAAACAACGTTCCATTCCCAATCTTTCCAGAGATGATGGAACGCCTTCTGTATTTGGGATTTCCTAACTAAAAGGGAAATTCTCAGTCTCTGGAGTCTTTTATGTACATTTCGGCGTTTTCTCTTTCATGTGCGTCAGCTTCTATAAATAAGTCATTGACTGGAAACCCGGCTCCGATTCTTCATCTGCATCAGCCGAGGTCACGCAGAGTTCTTGTATCCGGCGGCTGATCGCACAAGCAACTATTAATGTTATACACGGCATATTGCAGTCACTTACATGGAAAATCCCATCGGAGCTGTGACTCGAAAGGAAGCGACTAATGTGTCGTCTCATAGAAAACAGCTCCTAATGGAGGTGAGAAGTTGTCAGATATGACCCAGAAAAGGTCTGCAGGCGAAGAGTTGTCAGGTATGGTCCGAGCGTTGGTCTAGAGATGAGACATTGTCAGATACGACCCAGAAAAGGTCTGCAGGTGAAGAGTTGTCAGGTATGGTCCGAGTGTTGGTCTAGAGATGAGACGTTGTCAGATATGACCCAGAAAAGGTCTGCAGGTGAAGAGTTGTCAGGTATGGTCTGAGTGTTGGTCTAGAGATGAGACGTTGTCAGATATGACCCAGAAAAGGTCTGCAGGTGAAGAGTTGTCAGGTATGGTCTGAGTGTTGGTCTAGAGATGAGACGTTGTCAGATATGACCCAGAAAAGGTCTGCAGGTGAAGAGTTGTCAGGTATGGTCCGAGCGTTGGTCTAGAGATGAGACATTGTCAGATATGACCCAGCAATGGTCTGCAGGTGAAGAGTTGTCAGGTATGGTCCGAGCGTTGGTCTAGAGATGAGACGTTGTCAGATATGACCCAGCAATGGTCTGCAGGTGAAGAATTGTCAGGTATGGTCCGAGCGTTGGTCTAGAGATGAGACGTTGTCAGATATGACCCAGCAATGGTCTGCAGGTGAAGAGTTGTCATGTATGGTCCGAGCGTTGGTCTAGAGATGAGACATTGTTAGATATGACCCAGCAATGGTCTGCAGGTGAAGAGTTGTCAGGTATGGTCCGAGCGTTGGTCTAGACATGAGACATTGTTAGATATGACCCAGCAATGGTCTGCAGGTGAAGACTTGTCAGGTATGGTCCGAGCGTTGGTCTAGAGATGAGACGTTGTTAGATATGACCCAGCAATGGTCTGCAGGTGAAGAGTTGTCCGGTATGGTCCGAGCGTTGGTCTAGAGATGAGACATTGTTAGATATGACCCAGCAATGGTCTGCAGGTGAAGAGTTGTCAGGTATGGTCCGAGCGTTGGTCTAGAGATGAGACGTTGTTAGATATGCTCCTAGTGTATGTCTGGAGTTGTGAAGTTGTTGGATATAGTCCGAGCATAGGTTTAGATGACTGCGAATACATCGTAGATTTTGCCTCTTGGTATTTGCGTAGTAGAAGCCCAGTCTGATGGCAGAATCGACGCGTTTCAGACTATGGAAGGTCAGCTCTATCTACGGTGCCTTCATGAAAACTACAATGATGTGCCGTTGTGATACACCGGATAGATTCACTGTTCCCAATAGTCGATTGCACATTCTCTATAGAGACAATGGGTGATATCATTAGTAGGGAAAAGCCTTGTTAGACCTCGCTGCACGCTGTGGTGCTTCCAGGCAGTCAGGATCAGAGGACGGAGGATATCCATTCATTATTCTCACTAAACTATGTAGTATTCTAGTCTGTAGGGATCAGAGGACGGAAGATATCCGTTCATTATTCTTATTATACTATGTAGCATTCTAGCTGGGATAAGAGGATGGAGGATATCTGTCCATTATTCTCACTAGACTATGTAGTATTCTAGTCTGTAGGGATCAGAGGACGGAAGATATCCGTTCATTATTATTAGACTATGTAGTATTCTGGTAGGGATCAGAAGATGGCGGATATCCGTTCATTATTCTCACTAGACTATGTAGTATTCTAGCCTGTAGGGATCAGAGGACGGAGAATATCCGTTCATTATTCTCACTAGACTATGTAGTATTCTAGTCTGTGGGGATCAGAGGATGGAGGATATCCATTCATTATTCTCACTAGACTATGTAGTATTCTAGTCTGTAGGGATCAGAGGACGGAAGATATCCACTCATTATTATTAGACTATGTAGTATTCTGGTAGGGATCAGAAGATGGCGGATATCCGTTCATTATTCTCACTAGACTATGTAGTATTCTAGCCTGTAGAGATCAGAAGATGGAGGATATCCATTCATTATTCTTATTAGACTATGTAGTATTCTAGTCTGTAGGGATCAGAGGACGGAGGATATCCATCCATTATTCTCACTAGACTATGTAGTATTCTAGTCTGTAGGGATCAGAGGATGGAAGATATCCACTCATTATTATTAGACTATGTAGTATTCTGGTAGGGATCAGAAGATGGAGGATATCCGTTCATTATTCTCACTAGACTATGTATTATTCTAGCCTGTAGGGATCAGAGGATATCCGCTCATTCTCACTAGACTGCGACACTGGACGCCTTGGTGCTGAGACATAGTGCTCAGTTCGAGACGTGATTTTCAGGTTATTACCACCAACAGATGTCTGTCTGCAGATATGGAATACATTCTAACAAGACAAAGCTTTGTGTTCTAGACACCATTGGCCGGTGTCATCTTACTGCAAAAAAGTCTCATCAGCTCCAATGAATATGGATGTAATGCAAAGCATGACAGGATGCCAACCTGGCAGCGAGCCGCGGGCACCTTGTTATCTTGACTTTTGAGAGCCGCTGACAAGAATTCTGAGCCAAAGGTGAATAAAGCAGAATGGAGCCATCTCACGTCTAATTAGCTACAAAGTCTGTATCTTATTACGGGAAGTCTTCAGGTCCGGATTGTCACCTCTACATGACGTCTGCCGACACCAGGAGCAGGTAATAAACTCCGAAGACGATCATTTCCATCATGTATTTGGTGGTGCCAGGACTGGAAATCAATCAGCTTGAGGTTCAGCTGACGCCCGTCTCCCTCCATCAGGAGCTTTCCAGAATTGTGCAGTCACTAAATCATTTCTGTGTCCCCTGAAAGTCACAAATATAATTTGTAGGATTGTGGTTTTATACTCCAGTACATTCTTCTCAGGGAAATATTGTCCTCAGAAAACACCAGAAGAAAATGACGTCACCAGAAGAAAGCCACTCCAGAAAAGTCTCAACACAAGCCCTCTGGTAGACACGGGCAGGAGGTCCATCATGATTCTAGAAGATGCTCGAATATAGATCTGAATTTCTCCAGGACATCGCAAGTCGTTCACTTCATCCTCTAGATTAGAAGAAATTCAGACCCATTATTTATATCTAAAAGACAACAATCATTTGTGGTGATATTTAAAGAAAACATTCACTCATAGCTCAAGAATATATTCAATCATAGCTCTTAAATAAATCAGCACTGTAGAAGAAAATAGCTCCTCGGTGTAGTCACTCGCTCCAGAAGACATACATGCACGGCGGGTGATGGCACGTACTCATCATTCTAGAACTCTACAGCTCTAAATTACACTCGTCTCTCTAGAAAACATTGACTCTGCGGAGCGTTTACTCACTGCTCTAGAAGACACTGGGGCATAACTATGGGTGGAAATGGGGGATGTGATCCTGAGTGGGAGGCCAGGGCCAGCGTGCCACTTTGCCTTGGCCAGGGTATTTAGATATAGAACTAGGGAACCTAGACGGAACCTGAAAACCCACCTCTCCGGGAAAGCTTACAGACTGCACTGACCCCGCTTCTTCCTCACCACTACCGAAGCTGCTGCAACCCCCCAACCCATTGTCTCCTTCCTGAAGACACGTGGGACCGTGAGGAACTTGGGCAGACAGCAATCCCAGAAGCAGTAGGACGGGTGAAGTGTAATCCAGCAGAGGTGCATTGAAGCTAAAGCACAATATCTGCCGATTGTGGAGCCCAGCAACATAGGACTCTGGAGTCTAATCCTAAAAGATAGGTGTGTGTACTAATGAGCCTTAGATAGGATTAGGGAAATGATTTCTCAGAGCCGCACTGGGCAACCTGTAAATTTTGATGTGGAGCACAACTGAGGGCAGCAGACCGAAATGAAGGAAGCAGAGCCTAAGATGCCTGGAACAGTGTGTAACACCAATCCTATTGAAGAAATAACTAAGATCTTGGTATACACCTAATCCAGAAAACATTCATCGCCAAGGTGCTCACTAAAAAAAAAAGTGTCTTGTAGAGAGTATGGAGGTGGTGAACTCATGTGTTCACTCGAGAAGACATTCAGTCCCATATATCATGGACTCCACTCAGAAGATAAGGGACTATCTCCAAAACCATTCAATAGAAACTCAAATGAACACTCTAGAAATTATTTCCTAAAGAAACTTCTAAGTACTTTCTACAAACCCCCTCATTCATCAGCCTCTAAGGGTTTGTTTCCACGTTCATGAAGCGTTGAGCCGCAGCGTCAAAAACGCAGCATCCAGATGTTACAGCATAGTGGATGGGATTATTTCATGAAATCCTGTCTCCACTATGCATTAAAAGACGCATGCGGCAGACCCGCGAAGACGGACATGTGGCGCGGCTTTTAAGAACGCATCATGTCCTTACATTGCAGAAAAAACGCAAGGACAGCGCGGGTGACCTGCCAGTGACCTCAGGTGCAGATTTGGTCAGGATTTTACCTGCATAAAATCCTGACCAAATCCTGATGCCATCCTGAACGTGGACACATACCCTAATACTATCACAGTCAACCGAAAGACACCACCTGCTTCAGCACATCCTGGAAAGCAAGAACACAACTGTCTATAAGGCTGTTACTCAAGAAAAGACAGCTGAATAATTATGTTCCCAATGCAGAAGACATCATTCTAGAATGTATCTCCCCCTTCTTCACTCCTGTAGATGACTTGAAGATACTTACTTTCTCTAAAAGATACTCACTTTATAAAACAACGGTATTAGTTGGCCCATGCATAAGTAGACACTCGTGAAAAAAGTCGCTAATTAACCTATCTAGAATGTAATAATTAAAAAGTCTTTCTTCATATAAGATGTTCCTCTAGAAAGAAGTCACTAATTTTTTTCAGAAGATGTTTCAAGAGATATTTAGATTATGTGTGCAGGACAGTGACCAGGAAAGCTCATGCACACGCCTTGGTAAGAAACCTACTCAGTGAAAACCCCATACTAATCCAGAAGAAGCAGAATAGTGGAAGATACTTCAGAACAATCTTGAGGATTTGTGGCCTCTAACCAATATGTCTCCTCTGATCATAAAAGAATCACATGTGAGAACATGTTCAGAGTTGTAGTTTTTACAATTTGAAGAGACACAGACAGGCGGCCACCACTCTGGATCATACTCCTGACAGAAGATACGGTAGAATGAAGTGACTGGAAGGAGCCGATAAACCAAGAAATGCAAACACCTCAATAAGACTCGTTGTTGTTGACTTCTGCAGGTTCCTCATCCATCCGTCTCTTTTCATGAATTAAAGTTACCATCACTCACATCCAGAACACAAGACTGAGCCAGTACATCGTCGTCGCAGATTTTAATGTGACGGTAAAAGCACAAAATGTTCAAAGAGAACAAAACCTAAGAACGTGGATGAGAATTTCCATTCGAAACCTTTACAACTTGCATAAACCTTTTAGGATTTTTCCACAATTTGGCCAAAACGACTGCAAATTGCCTCCCAGTAATCAGATCAAACTGATCTAGAATAGAAATGGAGGGAGCTCATCTCTGTTGGCAAATTCATAAAGCGTCAGCTCGATAACTTTTGGGGGTGTTGTCTAATTTTTAATCCAAATTTACAAGCATGCCACTAACAGAGTGCCCAGTTTACAAGGGGGGTTGCCAGTAATGATACCCGGTAACGTTAAATACCCCAAATACTCTGCTACAGTGGCTGCATAGATTGTTTCTGCACAGTTTTTAGAACTTTAAGCCCAAAAAGGGTTTCATTTCATGTTGGTCTCAAGTATATTTTAAAGAAATAGATTAAAAGTTAATTTTTATTTGGCGCACATTATCCTTAAATGATGCCATTATTGTAAATGAAGCGTGCACAGTGTTAGATTTTGGCTATGTTTATTGATTTGGTATCCAAAATGGTTTTTGTTTTATTTATGGTAGCAATGGGTGACAAAAAAAAAAAGAGTCAACAGACAAAACATATATTTATGTATCATTCTACTGCACAGGTTAGGCCTTCCATGTATAAGTGGTGATTACACGCAGACATAAAATGCATAGGATCCCACAGACGCAGAGATGCAGCAGAGCTGAGTGTGCTCTTTAGCATGGTTAGTTGTAATGTAATATCAAGCTGTGGGACGTGTGGCCAGCTGTAGCACAAATAAGTTCAGCTCTGCTACATCCTTCGCTTTCTCTAGAAGCTCACACTGTATCAGGTTTTAAGGTGCGACGCTCCAAGTTACAATGTGTCCGTATACTCGCTGTTAACAGTGGATGAATACAGTACTATCCACGTTATCAGACGGATTCGCCACATGACTACTCCCATCTGCCTAATCAATGGAGCAATGTATGGCTGGATCCACCAATCACTATGTAACAAATTTGTATTTAGTTTTTGTTCCTGGGTCCAAAGTGTGTTTTCCTAACCCGTTATGCCTAAAACAAATAGGAAATAGTTGTTGTTCCACAAAAACTTTGCTTCAGTGATCAGGAGAATGAAGACTCCTCAGTACTGAATACGAATGGAGAATTTTCCCGAAAACAGACAAATTTCAAAATGTCATTGTCTTGATCACAGAAGCAAATTTTTGTGGAACAACAACTATTTTCTATTTGTTTTAGGTATAAGGCTATGTGCACACGTTCAGGTTTTTTTGCGTTTTTTTTTTGCGTTTTTTCGCTATAAAAACGCTATAAAAACTCATTAAAAACGCATACATTATGCATTCTATCATTTAGAATGCATTCTGCATGTTTTGTGCACATGTCCATACCAGGGTATGTGCACACGTCAGGATTTCTTGCAGAAATTTTCCTGACAAAAACCGGAGATTTCTGCCAGAAATCCGCATGCGTTTTTACCGCGATTTTGACGCGTTTGTGGTGCGTTTTTTCCCAAATGCATAGAATTGTGGGAAAAACGCAGAAAATCCGCAAAAATAATGAACATGCTCATTTTTTTACCGTGATGCGTTTTTTTTCACGGAAAAAAATGCATCCATGTGCACAAAACATGCAGAATGCATTCTAAATGATAGAATGCATAATGTATGCGTTTCTAATGAGTTTTTATAGCGTTTTTAGCGCGAAAAAACGCGGAAAAAACCTGTACGTGTGCACATAGCCTAACAGGTTAGGAAAACACACTTTGGACCCAGGAACAAAAAAAATATGTAAAAATTTCTTATAGTGTAATTTCCTTTTTTTGACACAATATATGCGCCATTTTTCTGCCTTGTGGTCATAAAATCAAAGTTTGTGCTGAATGAAGTCCTTTTTCCATAGTCTTTAAACATAAGCAGTTGAAATATTACACTTGGAAGCCAGGAACAAAAATTGTGTTACATAGTGGTTGGTCTCCATTTCATGGGTGTTAGCATTGTGCCATGTGACATTGCAAAACATTGTGCTCTTCTATATTCACCTTGCTTGGAACTTTAAAGGGGTTTTCTTATCTTGTGAAATGGTTAATATTGTAAAGTGTTTGTAAAAAAAAAAAAAGCAACTTTACAGTTTACTTCTTATTAAATATTCTCCCTGTTCTCAAGAAGGAAGGGATTTTTAATTCTAGAATGTACAGCTCGTTGCTAAGGTTACCGGCCGCCTCTGCAGTCTACACGTTTGCAACCATTTTGCTTTAGTTCTTGCAAGTTGCACTCTGAATCCG
Organism: Ranitomeya imitator; assembly: GCF_032444005.1. Classification (NCBI taxonomy): domain Eukaryota; kingdom Metazoa; phylum Chordata; class Amphibia; order Anura; family Dendrobatidae; genus Ranitomeya; species Ranitomeya imitator. Next base: position 10,830,927 of record NC_091288.1, read on the forward strand.
GCCGGGCCTCTGCAGGACCTGCACTTTTCTGATGTGGCACTGCCTCTGCATGCCGCTCTCTGAACTGTCAATCATCAGAAGTGCACCGCAACAGCGAGAAGCCAAGAATTCGTGGAGCGGTGAGCTGCGGAAGATGAAACATAAGAACAACCCTTTATGTTTTTCCTCGGTCTGGGATTTTATCACTTATTAATCATTGTGCTCTCCTTGTGCTCTAGGAATAGCGGTATTAATGCCCCGCACAGCATCAGGGGGAGGAATAACACCTCCAGTCCCTCTCATTAAATAGACAACTTGTGAGTAATCTGAGTAAACTATAGAAAAATCAATTGTGCCGTAAACCGGAAGTAACTTGTTGCAACAACAATGGAATAATCTGAAACAATGTATCACTTCAGAAAAAGGAGGAGAGAACACAGAATTCCTCGGGCTTTACCTGCTGCAGCTTGACCTTGAGCTTCAGCTCATCTAGGTTTTGGGGACAGGGATAAAATCACTGACTATGGACGCCGTACACAATGTTACAAAGTGAAGATTCGGGCTGCACTAGATAGGAAGTAATGTATTCTAACAATGCAGAATAGGGGGAGAATTATCTCTTCTGATCAAAATGTTATGGTAAAAACTAAAGTGATTATTGGGATATTACATAAAGCAGCAGCAGATAAAATCCCAAAGTCTTGTAAAGGGGAATTTGATTATTCTGCCTGTGGAGAAATCAATGTATAACAGTAGTAAAAACGGAATAAATAATTATCACCTGAATCTGAGAAACACAGTCACGATTCAATGCTTTGCTGTAAAAAGGCAACATACGGAATTGTATGGGCTTTACGTGCTGCAACCTGATCCTGAGGACCAGGGAAAATGACCGAATGTAATTCTGGCAGCTGTAAAGGATTTTCAGTAATATTGTGCTGAACTTAGACAATAATTTGTAAGAATTAGACATATAATAGGAAATCACTTGTGCTAGAAATCTTTACATCTTTGAACATTTTTCAAGGATTTGGGAGCAAGAGCACCGACAGGTTTCTTATTTGCTTTCCTGATAAATAAAAATACTAAAAGAGAATTGCACAGGCTTTACCTGCAGCACACTGATTCTGAGCACAATCCCTGGAAACCTCGGGGGCATTACCTAACTGAGAAGGATCTCCACCACAGACGCTGGAGCTCGGTGCCCATTTTATCAAAAACATTTAACAGAAAACACCTTTGTGCTTAGGCTGGATTTCTGCTGACAACCGAGCAGTGACTTGGAGCAGTGGAAATTCTTGGACTACAGACAGAAACTGCTAAACGGGGACTTCTCACGGGGTCGATTTAACTCTCCCCGTGTGGATTTGGTAACTGCAAGAACCTCCGGATCAAATGAGTGCAATAGTCATGCTACGTCTTATCAGGATACGGTCCATATTGCACTTTGGGATGAACCATGGACCAGCACAACAGCTTCCATCGCCTCTTTCACTCCTTCTGCGCTCGAGAAGGTTGAGCTGAGGCATTGATATTTCAAGACAAGGCACGCATCTCCCAGGTAAGGCCTGCGGTAACCTCAGACAGTGGTCACTCTCATGACAAACTCTCTGTTAGTACTAGATTGGCTCCTCTGTTCGTGTGGTCTGAGATGGCTGAGGATGTGAAAAAAAGTGTAAGCACAGTGATGGTCAGACACGGAGCCCCCATGCCCACCACTGTCCCCAGGCGTAGAATTATTTGCTGTGCCAGCAGTGGTAATGGCGGAGTTATTAGTCTGGGTTGAAGTGCGTTGGTTTGTACGTTGGCTACTTCCTAATTTCTGATCCTCTAAATCTTTAGTCTTGTCATAATTGAGAACTTTCCATTGTTGGTTCACTGCTTGCCAGCGCTTAAATATCCGAAAAACTGAAGGTCCCTCATGAATAATCAGTCCTGAAAAGAAGCAGAAATAAAGCCGTGAATAAATGGACAAGAATGAAATTGTAACGTGCAATATGTCTATAACGTACAGTGTGTGCGACGTGTAATGTGTCTATAACGTACAGTGTGTGCAACATGTAATGTGTCTATAACGTACAGTGTGTGCAACGTGTAATGAGTCTATAATGTAGTGTGTGCAACGTGTAATGTGTCTATAACGTACAGTGTGTGCGACGTGTAATGTGTCTATAACGTACAGTGTGTGCGACGTGTAATGAGTCTATAACGTACAGTGTGTGCAACGTGTAATGAGTCTATAACGTACAGTGTGTGCGACGTGTAATGAGTCTATAACGTACAGTGTGTGCAACGTGTAATGAGTCTATAACGTACAGTGTGTGCAACGTGTAATGTGTCTATAACGTACAGTGTGTGCAACGTACGTTATCGCCTCCTGAAGAAGTCTTAAGGAAACGTGCGTTGGGGCGGCGGGGACCACCAGTTACCAGCATCGTGCCTGCTTAATAGTCTGTAAGTATTTTATACCTCTTTTTATGTTTGGTTTATGCATTCTAAAACGGTCCATTATGGACATGATGCACTATGCACTTTAGATATAATGAAATGCTGATATTTAATCCAAAGCCATTTGTACAGACCATTATGTCTGTACCTTGCACAGTAACATTTGAGAGGTATTGAGCAATAGTGTTTACATAGGCATTGTCTGTGTGCTGGTCACAGTGCTCCCTTTGACTAGTGGTATCCAGTAGTTCCTTTTTATTTATTGTTTGTGATTTTTATGATGCTTTTGTTATTCAATAAAATGTTTATTTAATGATTATACTCTTTTTTTGTGGTCATTATGTACCGCCTTTGATATGTTTGTGTGTGCAACATGCAATGTGTATATAACGTGCAGTGTGTGCAACATGCAATGTGTATATAACGTGCAGTGTGTGCAACATGCAATGTGTATATTACGTACAGTGTGTGCAACATGCAATGTGTATATAACGTGCAGTGTGTGCAACATGTATATAACGTACAGTGTGTGTAACATGTAATGTGTCTATAACGTACAGTGTGTGCAACAGGTAATGTGTCTATAACGTACAGTGTGTGCAACATGCAATGTGTATATAACGTACAGTGTGTGCAACAGGTAATGTGTCTATAACGTACAGTGTGTGCAACATGTAATATGTATATAACGTACAGTGTGTGTAACATGTAATGTGTCTATAACGTACAGTGTGTGCAACATGCAATGTGTATATAACATACAGTGTGTGCAACATGCAATGTGTATATAACGTGCAGTGTGTGCAACATGTATATAACGTACAGTGTGTGTAACATGTAATGTGTCTATAACGTACAGTGTGTGCAACATGGAATATGTATATAACGTACAGTGTGTGTAACATGTAATGTGTCTATAACGTACAGTGTGTGCAACATGCAATGTGTATATAACGTACAGTGTGTGCAACATGTAATGTGTCTATAACGTACAGTGTGTGCAACATGGAATGTGTATATAACGTACAGTGTGTGCAACATGTAATATGTATATAACGTACAGTGTAACATGTAATGTGTCTATAACGTACAGTGTGTGCAACATGCAATGTGTATATAACGTACAGTGTGTGCAACATGTAATGTGTCTATAACGAACAGTGTGTGCAACATGGAATGTGTATATAACTTACAGTGTGTGCAACATGTAATGTGTCTATAACGTAGTGTGTGCAACATGGAATGTGTATATAACGTACAGTGTGTGCAACATGTAATATGTATATAACGTACAGTGTGTGTAACATGTAATGTGTCTATAACGTACAGTGTGTGCAACATGCAATGTGTATATAACGTACAGTGTGTGCAACATGTAATGTGTCTATAACGTACAGGGTGTGCAACATGGAATGTGTATATAACGTGCAGTGTGTGCAACATGCAATGTGTATATAACTTACAGTGTGTGGAACAGGTAATGTGTCTATAACGTACAGTGTGTGTAACCTTTAATGTGTATATAACACATTATATAAATGAGCCAGGTGATTGGATGATTTATGTTGGAACATAAAGCATTATTCTCGACACCACATTGACAGTGTAAACAGAGGACTTGCTGCTGATAACATGATAGTGTACGGAGAGAGAATAATAGCAATGATGCTGTCCCTATAATTCTTCAGCAGCAGATGCAAAGAGGCCGATGATCAGACGCCACATTATGTGATTATTGCTGATTTGTCCTCATTTAACAAGTCTGAAATTGGCTCATGTTAATGCACCAATGATTTGGTATGCCCCCCATATACAAGAATATAACTACTATAATACTGCCCTTATGTACAAGAATGTAGCTACTATAATGCTGCCCCTATGTACAAGAATAAAACTACTATAATACTGCTCCTATGTACAAGAATATAACTACTATAATACTGCTCCTATATACAAGAATATAACTACTATAATACTGCCCCTATGTACAAGAATATAACTACTATAATACTGCCCCTATGTACAAGAATATAACTACTATAATACTGTACCCTATGTACAAGAATGTAGCTACTATAATACTGCTCCTATATACAAGAATATAACTACTATAATACTGCCCCTATGTACAAGAATAAAACTACTATAATACTGCTCCTATGTACAAGAATATAACTACTATAATACTGCTCCTATATACAAGAATATAACTACTATAATACTGCCCCTATGTACAAGAATATAACTACTATAATACTGCCCCTATGTACAAGAATATAACTACTATAATACTGTACCCTATGTACAAGAATGTAGCTACTATAATACTGCTCCTATGTACAAGAATATAACTACTATAATACTGTACCCTATGTACAAGAATGTAGCTACTATAATACTGCTCCTATATACAAGAATATAACTACTATAATACTGCCCCTATGTACAAGAATGTAGCTACTATAATACTGCCCCTATGTACAAGAATATAACTACTATAATACTGTACCCTATGTACAAGAATGTAGCTACTATAATACTGCTCCTATATACAAGAATATAACTACTATAATACTGCCCCTATGTACAAGAATATAACTACTATAATACTGTACCCTATGTACAAGAATGTAGCTACTATAATACTGCTCCTATGTACAAGAATATAACTACTATAATACTGCTCCTATGTACAAGAATGTATCTACTATAATACTGCTCCTATATACAAGAATATAACTACTATAATACTGCCCCTATGTACAAGAATGTAGCTACTATAATACTGCTCCTATGTAAAGGAATATAACTACTATAATACTGCTCCTATATACAAGAATATAATTACTATAATACTGCTCCTATGTACAAGAATATAACTACTATAATACTGCCCCTATGTACAAGTATATAACTACAATAATACTGCTCCCTATGTACAAGAATATAACTACTATAATACTGCCCCTATGTACAAGAATATAACTACTATAATACTGCTCCCTATGTACAAGAATATAACTACTATAATACTGCCCCTATGTACAAGAATATAACTACTATAATACTGCCCCTATGTACAAGAACATATCTACTATAATACTGCCCCTATGTACAAGTATATAACTACTATAATACTGCCCCTATGTACAAGTATATAACTACTATAATACTGCTCCCTATGTACAAGAATATAACTACTATAATACTGCTCCTATGTACAAGAACATATCTACTATAATACTGCCCCTATGTACAAGTATATAACTACTATAATACTGCACCTATGTACAAGAATATAACTACTATAATACTGCTCCCTATGTACAAGAATATAACTACTATAATACTGCTCCCTATGTACAAGAATATAACTGCTATAATACTGCTCCTATGTACAAGAATATAACTACTATAATACTGCCCCTATGTACAAGTATACACGGTAACTACTATAATACTGCCCCTATGTACAAGAATATAACTACTATAATACTGCTCCTATGTACAAGAATATAACTACTATATATACTGCCCCTATATACAAGAATATAACTACTATAATACTGCCCCTATGTACAAGAATATAACTACCATAATACTGCCTCCTATGTACAAGAATATAACTACTATAATACTGCTCCTATGTACAAGAATATAACTACTATAATACTGCCCCTATGTACAAGAATATAACTACTATAATACTGCTCCTATGTACAAGAATATAACTACTATAATACTGCCCCTATGTACAAGAATATAACTACTATAATACTGCCCCTATGTACAAGAATATAACTACTATAATACTGCTCCTATGTACAAGAATATAACTACTATAATACTGCTCCCTATGTACAAGAACATAACTACTATAATACTGCTCCTATGTACAAGAATATAACTACTATAATACTGCCCCTATGTACAAGAATATAACTACTATAATACTGCCCCTATGTACAAGAATATAACTACTATAATACTGCTCCTATGTACAAGAATATAACTACTATAATACTGCCTCCTATGTACAAGAATATAACTACTATAATACTGCTCCTATGTACAAGAATATAACTACTATAATACTGCTCCTATGTACAAGAATATAACTACTATAATACTGCCCCTATGTACAAGAATATAACTACTATAATACTGCCCCTATGTACAAGAATATAACTACAATAATACTGCTCCTATGTACAAGAATATAACTACTATAATACTGCTCCCTATGTACAAGAATATAACTACTATAATACTGCTCCTATGTACAAGAATATAACTACTATAATACTGCTCCTATGTACAAGAATATAACTACTATAATACTGCTCCTATGTACAAGAATATAACTACTATAATACTGACCCTATATACAAGAATATAACTACTATAATGCTGCTCCTATGCACAAGAATATAACTACTATAATACTGCTCTTATGTACAAGAATTTAACTACTATAATACTGCTCCTATGTACAATAATATAACTACTATAATACTGCTCCTATGTACAAGAATATAACTACTATAATACTGCTCTTATGTACAAGAATTTAACTACTATAATACTGCTCCTATGTACAATAATATAACTACTATAATACTGCTCCTATACACAAGAATATAATTACTATAATACTGACCCTATATACAAGAATATAACTACTATAGTACTGCCCCTATACACAAGAATATAATTACTATAATACTGACCCTATATACAAGAATATAACTACTATAGTACTGCCCCTATACACAAGAATATAACTACTATAATACTGCTTCTATGTACAAAAATATAACTACTATAATACTGCTCCCTATGTACAAGAATATAACTACTATAATACTGCTCCTATGTACAAGAATATAACTACTATAATACTGCCTCTATGTACAAGAATATAACTACTATAATACTGCCCCTATGTACAAGAATATAACTACTATAATACTGCTCCTATGTACAAGAATATAACTACTATAATACTGCCTCTATGTACAAGAATATAACTACTATAATACTGCCCCTATGTACAAGAATATAACTACTATAATACTGCTCCTATGTACAAGAATATAACTACTATAATACTGCTCCTATGTACAAGAATATAACTACTATAATACTGCTCCTATGTACAAGAATATAACTACTATAGTACTGCTCCTATGTACAAGAATATAACTACTATAATACTGCCCCTATGTACAAGAATATAACTACTATAATACTGCTCCTATGTACAAGAATATAACTACTATAATACTGCTCCTATGTACAAGAATATAACTACTATAATACTGCCCCTATATACAAGAATATAACTACTATAATACTGTCAGTATGTACAAGAATATAACTACTATAACACCGCTCCTATGTACAAGAATATAACTACTATAGTACTGCTCCTATGTACAAGAATATAACTACTATAATACTGCTCCTATGTACAAGAATATAACTACTATAATACTGCTCCTATGTACAAGAACATAACTACTATAGTACTGCTCCTATGTACAAGAATATAACTACTATAATACTGTTCCTATGTACAAGAATATAACTACTATAGTACTGCCCTTTTGGTCTGAACTTAGACTAGACAGTGTAATGAATATGACATGGTGGATTTATCAGTGAGAATCAGGCTGTATGATAAATCTGATGAGTAGTAAGGCTGTCTCGCACTGTCTACTAATCAATACGTTTGGATAAATCAGCCCAATTTTTGTCTTCTCTATATGTAAATCTTACTGGTGAAACAAAAAGTGAATAGATGACACACAGGTTTCAATCTCCAGCAATGTCTGTCCCAATAACCCTCCGTCCTCGGCACTGGGTCCGTTCCGGCTCTTTTCTCAAGCTCCGGCACAGGATACACTGCAATCATACAACCCATTGTGAAGGCATGAGGACGAGCCGCATCCAAATCCCTGAATTCATCCATCTGGAGGAATGAGTGGCGTCTCGTTTTTATTTCCTCTCCCCTTCAGTACTTAAAATTGGGTATTGATTTTCTGTGTTGAGATCAGGAAGCTGCTGAATGAGCAATGGAGACAAGGAGCCGCTACAAACAGACGGTAAGCAACAAGAGTCACTGCCAGATATAATGCCAAAAATGTACCATTCAAAAGAAATGCCCTCAAAATGTAGGAAGAGTCTGGAGATATCTTATTATTAGGCCTCCTTCACTCGTCCTGGTGATTCCTAGGTAGGAAAAAGCAGCACTGGTGAGATCTGTGTTCATGTGCCATCTATATGTACGTATGTGACATCCGCGTAGCAATATGCCGTCCGTGTGACCCGTACCAGCGCCTGGGAAGAAGCAGCACAGTTCGCCCTTTTCCAAGGCGCCGACTGCTGAAGGCAACTCTCATCATTGTCGCCTGGTGACTCTGATCATAGGGAGACCAGGCGACAATGATGAGAGCTGCCTTCAGCAGTCGGCATCTGGGAACAGTGCGAACTGTACTGCTTATTCCCAGGCTCCAGTACGTGTCACACTGATGATCATCATTGTAATCAGTGTGCGCATGTGCGGCATGCATTTAGTATATGATGCACAAGAAAACTGACATGTCTGCTGGTATTTCACACAGACACATGGTCCGTGGGAAAACACGACATATGCGCCCCACCAATGAATAGAATGGGTGATTATGGAAGTGGAGAAAAAGACTTCCACCATAAAATTAAACTTTCCTTCCGATTGTGGGAAACCATCTCTCCATATGGCATAGAGAACTCTCTTAAAAAAAAAATGTTCATGGACTATGATGAGAGAGGAAAGATGTCTTCATGAGATTAGGGGGTAGGAACCTACAAGACAGAAAGCAGACAACTAGGGTAGGAGACAGAAGCTAGATACCCAACAATGGTAGGAGAAAGGAGCTAGATACCCAACTATGATAGGAGAAAGAAGCTAGATATCCAAATACAGTAGGAGAAAGAAGCTAGATATCCAACTACAGTAGGAGAAAGAAGCTAGATATCCAACTACAGTAGGAGAAAGAAGCTAGATATCCAACTACGGTAGGAGAAAGAAGCTAGATATCCAACTATGGTAGGAGAAAGAAGCTAGATATCCAACTACAGTAGGAGAAAGAAGCTAGATATCCAACTACAGTAGGAGAAAGAAGCTAGATATCCAACTACAGTAGGAGAAAGAAGCTAGATATCCAACTACAGTAGGAGAAAGAAGCTAGATATCCAACTACAGTAGGAGAAAGAAGCTAGATATCCAACTACAGTAGGAGAAAGAAGCTAGATATCCAACTATGGTAGGAGAAAGAAGCTAGATATCCAACTATGGTAGGAGAAAGAAGCTAGATATCCAACTATGGTAGGAGAAAGAAGCTAGATATCCAACTAAGGTAGAAGAAAGGAGCTAGACACCCAACTATGGTAGTTGGATATCTAGCTTCTTTCTCCTACTGTAGTTGGATATCTAGCTTCTTTCTCCTACTGTAGTTGGATATCTAGCTTCTTTCTCCTACCATAGTTGGATATCTAGCTCCTTTCTTCTACCTTAGTTGGATATCTAGCTTCTTTCTCCTACCATAGTTGGATATCTAGCTTCTTTCTCCTACCATAGTTGGGTGTCTAGCTCCTCTCCTTTCTTCTACCTTAGTTGGATATCTAGCTTCTTTCTCCTAAGGTAGAAGAAAGGAGAGGAGCTAGACACCCAACTATGGTAGGAGAAAGAAGCTAGATATCCAACTATGGTAGGAGAAAGAAGCTAGATATCCAACTAAGGTAGAAGAAAGAAGCTAGATATCCAACTATGGTAGGAGAAAGAAGCTAGATATCCAACTAAGGTAGAAGAAAGGAGCTAGACACCCAACTATGGTAGTTGGATATCTAGCTTCTTTCTCCTACTGTAGTTGGATATCTAGCTTCTTTCTCCTACTGTAGTTGGATATCTAGCTTCTTTCTCCTACCATAGTTGGATATCTAGCTCCTTTCTTCTACCTTAGTTGGATATCTAGCTTCTTTCTCCTACCATAGTTGGATATCTAGCTTCTTTCTCCTACCATAGTTGGGTGTCTAGCTCCTCTCCTTTCTTCTACCTTAGTTGGATATCTAGCTTCTTTCTCCTAAGGTAGAAGAAAGGAGAGGAGCTAGACACCCAACTATGGTAGGAGAAAGAAGCTAGATATCCAACTATGGTAGGAGAAAGAAGCTAGATATCCAACTAAGGTAGAAGAAAGGAGCTAGATATCCAACTACAGTAGGAGAAAGAAGCTAGATATCCAACTACAGTAGGAGAAAGAAGCTAGATATCCAACTACAGTAGGAGAAAGAAGCTAGATATCCAACTATGGTAGGAGAAAGAAGCTAGATATCCAACTACAGTAGGAGAAAGAAGCTAGATATCCAACTATGGTAGGAGAAAGGAGCTAGATATCCAACTATGGTAGGAGAAAGAAGCTAGATATCCAACTATGGTAGGAGAAAGAAGCTAGATATCCAACTATGGTAGGAGAAAGAAGCTAGATATCCAACTATGGTAGGAGAAAGAAGCTAGATATCCAACTAAGGTAGAAGAAAGGAGCTAGACACCCAACTATGGTAGGAGAAAGAAGCTAGATATCCAACTAAGGCAGAAGAAAGGAGAGGAGCTAGACACCCAACTATGGTAGGAGAAATAAGCTAGATATCCAACTATGGTAGGAGAAAGAAGCTAGATATCCAACTATGGTAGGAGAAAGGAGCTAGATATCCAACTATGGTAGGAGAAAGAAGCTAGATATCCAACTATGGTAGGAGAAAGAAGCTAGATATCCAACTATGGTAGGAGAAAGAAGCTAGATATCCAACTATGGTAGGAGAAAGAAGCTAGATATCCAACTAAGGTAGAAGAAAGGAGCTAGACACCCAACTATGGTAGGAGAAAGAAGCTAGATATCCAACTAAGGTAGAAGAAAGGAGAGGAGCTAGACACCCAACTATGGTAGGAGAAATAAGCTAGATATCCAACTATGGTAGGAGAAAGAAGCTAGATATCCAACTAAGGTAGAAGAAAGGAGCTAGATATCCAACTATGATAGGAGAAAGAAGCAAGATATCCAACTACAGTAGGAGAAAGAAGCTAGATATCCAACTACAGTAGGAGAAAGAAGCTAGATATCCAACTACAGTAGGAGAAAGAAGCTAGATATCCAACTATGGTAGGAGAAAGAAGCTAGATATCCAACTATGGTAGGAGAAAGAAGCTAGATATCCAACTAAGGTAGAAGAAAGGAGAGGAGCTAGACACCCAACTATGGTAGGAGAAAGAAGCTAGATATCCAACTATGGTAGGAGAAAGAAGCTAGATATCCAACTAAGGTAGAAGAAAGGAGCTAGATATCCAACTATGATAGGAGAAAGAAGCTAGATATCCAACTACAGTAGGAGAAAGAAGCTAGATATCCAACTACAGTAGGAGAAAGAAGCTAGATATCCAACTATGGTAGGAGAAAGAAGCTAGATATCCAACTATGGTAGGAGAAAGAAGCTAGATATCCAACTAAGGTAGAAGAAAGGAGAGGAGCTAGACACCCAACTATGATAAGAGAAAGGAGCTAGATACCCATCTACGGTAGGAGAAAGAAGATAGATACCCAACTATGATAGGAGAAAGAAGATAGATACCAAACTATGATAGGAGAAAGGAGCTAGATATCCAACTATGGTAGGAGAAAGGAGAGAAGCTAGATATCCAACTATGATAAGAGAAACGAGCTAGATACCCATCTACGGTAGGAGAAAGAAGCTAGATATCCAACTGCGGTAGGAGAAAGGAGCTAGATACCATCTATGGTAGGAGAAAGGAGCTAGATATCCAACTATGATAGGAGAAAGAAGCTAGATACCCAACTAAGGTAGAAGAAAGGAGCTAGATATCCAACTATGATAGGAGAAAGGAGCTAGATACCATCTATGGTAGGAGAAAGAAGCTAGATACGATCTATGGTAGGAGAAAGGAGCTAGATATCCAACTATGATAGGAGAAAGAAGCTAGATACCCAACTAAGGTAGAAGAAAGGAGCTAGATATCCAACTATGATAGGAGAAAGAAGCTAGATACCCAACTAAGGTAGAAGAAAGGAGCTAGATATCCAACTATGATAGGAGAAAGGAGCTAGATACCATCTATGGTATAGGAGAAAGGAGCTAGATACCATCTATGGTAGGAGAAATAAGCTAGATATCCAACTGCGGTAGGAGAAAGGAGCTAGATACCATCTATGGTAGGAGAAAGGAGCTAGATACACAACTGTGATAGGAGAAAGAAGCTAGATACCCAACTACGGTAGGAGAAAGAAGCTAGATACCCAACTACGGTAGGAGAAAGGAGCTAGATACCCAACTACGGTACGAGAAAGGAGCTAGGTACCCAACTACAGTAGGAGAAAGAAGCTAGGTACAAAAGAGACAAAGTATTTATCAGTGAGGTTAGAGGTATACGATCAAGAGAGAACTGTAAAGTTCAATGAGATTGGAGGCAAATAGCCATAAAAGTGAAGGTACTCCAATATAGGATTGGATTTGGACAACTGTGACAGTTGAAGAAAGGAGCTAGATACCCAACTACAGTAGGAGAAAGGAGCTAGATACCCAACTATGATAGGAGACAGGAGCTAGATACCCAACTACAGTAGGAGAAAGGAGCTAGATACCCAACTACAGTTGGAGAAAGGAGCTAGATACCCAACTAAGGTACGAGAAATGAGCTAGATTCCCAACTAAGGTAGAAGAAAGGAGCTAGATACCCAACTATGATAGGAGAAAGGAGCTAGATACCCAACTACGGTATGAGAAATTAGATAGATTACCCAACTACAGTAGGAGAAAGGAGCTAGGTACACAAGAGACAAAGTATTTATAAATGACGTTAGCTGTAGACGATCAAGAGAGAACTGTAAAGTTCAATGAGATTGGAGGCAAATATCCATAAAAATGAAGGTATTCCACTATAGGATTGGAATTAGACAACTGTGACAGTTGAAGGCATCTCAAACAATCAACCAGTCTCCTAATTTTCACCCGTGAGAGTCAAGTACCCTGAAATAACCCAATACAAATGAAGATTCTGCTTTGGGTTTATAACTAGTCATGGGCAAGGACTATATAAAGAGTCTGTACTGACAAACATGAATAGGGGGGCACTACAGATCCTTATATCTTTGCCTCCAATGCTATTTGCGTTATGGAGGTAAATATTTATGAATTTGGAGGTAACTTCCCAAAACTGTAATCTAAAGAAACCCACAATGCCGAGACATGAGACATAACATACCATTCCCTATACCTATTAAGTGTTTTGCATGCTGAACCTGATTTATTTTTGTACATCATATGCAATTTTCAACAAATTCCACTGCAAACAATGAGAATCTGAAGCTGCGTTCCCCGAGGTCCACACCGCAAATATTACACAAGAATCTAATATCCTGAGATCACATGTAAGGTCAGCACAATATTATATGTAATATACTGCAGTATCCAGCCTAGAAAAACACACCGAAAGGACACAGAAAGAAAGACCAATCTATGTACAAACCAAAGAATACAGCAGCCTCTGTAAGTGCAAAGATGTATAAACATTGAATATATGAAATAGAAGGTGCATTACTGCTATACAGACTAGACTTGTGCAACTTATACAATGAAGCTACTTAGTGCCGTGACAAGGAGCAGCTTCTCTGATGGGACCCCAAACCTGATATATATCAGACAGATCTATCCCAGGATAAAAGCCATATCTCTGAGACATTTAAATGACAGAGGGGCACTAGACAGGGATGTCCGTTGTCGCCCTTTCTCTTTGCCCTGGCCATTGAACCCTTTGCGTGTCGCCTAAGAGAGTCAAGAGATTTTACTGAGTTTAAATGTGGAGAAATAGAGAAGTGAGTCTCTATGCAGATGATATGCGGCTTTTTATAGATAACATCCTCAATTATTCCAATAATGTCAATCACAACAGACTTCGGAAGGTTGACAGGTTTATCAATTATTTGGAATAAATCTGCTTGATGCCAGGAGATTCTCTGTCCCATTTTCCAATAGTAGAAAAATCTCAGATACAAATTGTAGACAAGGTTAAATATGTATAAAACCCTCTGTCTCCAAACACATACAGCCCTCTAATGTCCTCTCCCGCTCACACCTAACACTTTCTCTGCTCCTCCTCACTTCCGGCGATATCTCCCCCAATCCTGGTCCTCCTTACCACATTCCACAGTCGTTTCTACCTCCCATCCACGCTCTATCACAAATTTGCATAACCTTCCTAACCTTATACCCATTCGCCCGGCCCCCGCTTCCCCAGTCCCACTAACAAGAGCTCTATGGAACGCTCGCTCTGTCTGCAACAAACTTTCCTACAGCCATGATCTTTTCATTACTAACAAACTTTCTTTCCTCGCCATCACTGAATCCTGGCTCACCCCCTCTGACACAGCCTGTCCTGCTGCACTTTCTTATGGTGGATTCCACCTTTCCCACAACTCCTGCCCCGGCAGAAAGCATGGCAGAATTGGTTCTCCCCTGTTAGATAACTGCTCCTTCACCCAAATTCCAATGCCACCTTCCATTACTCTCCCTTCATTAGAGGTGAACTCTTTGTGCATCTACTCCCCCTCCAACTGGCTGTCATTTACCTCCCGCCAGGGCCAGCCACCACCTTCTTTGACCAAATCACCACCTAGCTACCACATTTCCTTTCCGCTGACATCCCCCTATCTTCAACATCCCCATTGTCACATCCCACTCAGATGTCTCTAAGCTTCTATCTCTCACTTCCTCCAATGATCTTCCGCAGCCACTCACAAAGATGGACACACACTGGACCTCATCTTCACCTGTCTCTGTTCCCTATCTAACCTCTCCCTCTTCCTGACCTCAATCTACTTACATTTCTCTTCCCTCTCCTCTCCTCTCAGGTGCACAATCCTCACTCCACAAACTTTCCCACCATCGCAGAAATCTGAAACACCTTGATCTACACTCACTCTCTGAATCCCTTCTCCCTCTTGCAGACATAAGTTCCTTATACAATGTAGATGCTGCTGATGCTTTATATAACACCACAACAGATGCAGCTCTTGAGTCAGCCCCCTTGTCACAGATACCAAAGCTCGCACAATCAACAGGCAACCCTGGCACACGAGCCTGACTATAGAACTGAGGCGGGTGTCCGGGGTTGCTGAGTGAAGATGGAAAAAGTCCCATTCCAAAGAGCACTTCATCATATTCAAATAGTCCCTCACTACTTTAACCCCTTAACCCCCAAGGGTGGTTTGCACGTTAATGATCGGGCCAATTTTTACAATTCTGACCACTGTTCCTTTATGAGGTTATAACTCTGGAACGCTTCAACGGATCCCGGTGATTCTGACATTGTTTTCTCATGACATATTGTACTTCATGATACAGGTAAAATTTATTTGATATTACCTGCGTTTATTTGTGAAAAAAAAACGGAAATTTGACAAAAATTTTGAAAATTTCGCAATTTTCCAACTTTGAATTTTTATGCCCTTAAATCACAGAAATATGTCACAGAAAATACTTAATAAGTAACATTTCCCACATGTATGCTTTACATCAGCACAATTTTGGAACCAAAATTTTTTTCTGTTAGGGAGTTATAAGTTGACCAGCAATTTCTCATTTTTACAAAAAATTTACTTCAGCTCCAATTCGTTTTATTTTACCAAGGGTAACAGGAGAAAATGGACCCTAAAAGTTGTTGTACAATTTGTCCTGAGTACGCCGATACCCCATATGTGGGGGTAAACCACTGTTTGGGCGCATGGCAGAGCTCGGAAGGGAAGGAGCGCCATTTGACTTTTCAATGCAAAATTGACTGGGATTAAGATGGGACGCCTGTTATGAAAGGCAATTCAGTACTACAATGGACATAGCGGTCAGAGCACATACAGTGATCTGACAATAACCCGAAATCATAGAACGAGCTCTGAGACGTGGGAACTCTGCAGACCGCAATCCCTAATCCTCTCCAAACAACACTAGAGGCAGCCGTGGATTGCGCCTAACTCTGCCTATGCAACTCGGCACAGCCTGAGAAACTAACTAGCCTGAAGATAGAAAATAAGCCTACCTTGCATCAGAGAAATACCCCAAAGGAAAAGGCAGCCCCCCACATATAATGACTGTGAGTTAAGATGAAAAGACTAACGTAGAGATGAAATAGATTCAGCAAAGTGAGGCCCGACTTTCTTAACAGATCGAGGATAGAAAAGGTAACTTTGCGGTCTACACAAAACCCTAAAGAAAACCACGCAAAGGGGGCAAAAAGATCCTTCGTACCGAACTAACGGCACGGAGGTACACCCTTTGCGTCCCAGAGCTTCCAGCAACAAATTAGACAAGCTGGACAGAAAAAATAGCAAACAAATAGCAAAGAAGAACTTAGCTATGCAGAGCAGCAGGCCACAGGAATGATCCAGGGAAAAGCAAGTCCAACACTGGAACATTGACAGGAAGCCAGGATCAAAGCATTAGGTGGAGTTAAGTAGAGAAGCACCCAACGACCTCAGCAGATCACCTGAGGGAGGAAACTCAGAAGCCGCAGCACCACTTCCCTCCACCAACAGAAGCTCACAGAGAGAATCAGCCGAAGTACCACTCGTGACCACAGGAGGGAGCTCTGCCACAGAATTCACAACAGACGCCATGTTGCTTTTGGAGAGCCCCTGATGTGCCTAAACACTGAACCCCCCCACAAGTGCGATCATTTTGAAAAATAGACCCCCTAAGGAATTATCTAGATGTGTTGTGAGAACTTTGAACCCCCAAGTGTTTCACTAAAGTTTATAATGCAGAGCCGTGAAAATAAAAAAATCATTTTTTTCCCACAAAAATGTTTTTTTAACCTCCCAAATTTTTATTTTCCCAAGGGTAACAAGAGAAATTGGACCCCAAAAGTTGTTGTCCAATTTGTCCTGAGTACGCTGATACCCATGTTAGGGTAAACCCCTGTTTGGGCGCACGGGAGAGCTCGGAAGGGATGGAGCACTATTTTACTTTTTCAACGCAGAATTGGCTGGAATTGAGATCGGATACCATGTCGCGTTTGGAGAGCCCCTGATGTGCCTAAACAGTGGAAGCCCCCAATTCTAACTGAAACCCTAATCCAAACATACCCCTAACCCTAATCCCAACTCTACCCATAACCCTAACCACACCCCTAACCCGAACATGCCCCTAACCCTAACCACACCCCTAACCCCAACAAACCCCTAACCCTAATCCCAACCCTAACCACACCCCTAACTCCAACACACCCCTAACCCTAATCCCAACCATAACCATAACCACACCCCTAACCCTGACACACCCCTAACCCTAATTCCAACGGTAAATGTAATCCAATCCCTAACCCTAACTTTAGCCCCAACCCTAACCTTTAACTTTAGCCCCAAACCTAGCCCCTCCCCTAGCCCCAATCCTAACCCCAACCCTAACCCTAACCCTAATGGGAAAATGGACATAAATACATTTTTTTAATTTTTCCCTAACTAAGGGGGTGATGAAGGGGGGTTTGATTTACTTTTATAGCGGGTTTTTTAGCAGATTTTTGTGATTGGCAGCTGTCACACACTAAAATACGCTTTTCATTGCAAAAAATAGTTTTTGCGTCTCCACATTTTGAGAGCTATTATTTTTCAATTTTTTGGTCCACACAGCCATGTGAGGTCTTGTTTTTTGCAGGACGAGTTGTCGTTTTTATTGGTAACATTTTCGGGCACGTGACATTTCTTGTTCGCTTTTTATTCCGATTTATGTGAGGCAGAATGACAAAAAAAAAAACAGCTGTTCGTGAATTTCTTTTTGGGGGGTGCGTTTCTACTGTTCCATGTTTGGTAAAATTGATACAGCAGTTTTATTCTTCGGGTCAGTACGATTACAGCGATACCTCATTTATATCTATTTTTATGTTTTGGCGCTTTTATACGCTAAAAACGATTTTATAGAAAAAATTATTATTTTTGCATCGCTTTATTATGAGGACTATAACTTTTTAATTTTTTCGCTGATGATGCTGTATGGTGGGTCGATTTTTGCGGGACAAGATGACGTTTTCAGTGGTACCATGGTTATTTATATCCGTCTTTTTGATCGCGTGTTATTCCACTTTTTGTTCGGCGGTATGATAATAAAGCTTTGTTTTTTGCCTTGTTTTTTTTTTTTTTTTTACGGTGATCACTGACGGGGTTAACTAGTGGGACATTTTTATATGTTGGGTCGTTACGGATGCGGCGATACTAAAAATGTGTACTTTTATTTTTTTTATTATTTTTTTTAAGATAAAGAAATGTATTTATGGGAACAATATATTTTTTTTCTTTATTTAGGTTTTTTTTTTTTTACGTGTGAATATTTTTTTTTTTACTTTATAACATTGCCCGGGGGGGCATCATGTTATAGGGTCAGATCGCTGATCTTACACTTTGCAGAGCACTGTGTCAGATCAGCGATCTGACAGGCACTGCAGGGACACTTGCAAGCGCTTGCTCGGAGCAGGCGCTTGCAAGCCACCTCCCTGCAGGACCCGGAAGCAGCTCCGCGGCCATATTGGATCCGGGGCCTGCAGGGAGGAGGAGGTAGGAGACCCTCGGAGCAACGCGATCACATCGCGTTGCTCCAAGGGTCTCAAGGAAGCACGCAGGGAGCCCCCTCCCTGCTCGATGCTGGCCTATACCACCAGAACACTGCGATCATCTTTGATCGCAGTGTGCCGGGGCTAATATGCCAGGAGCGGTCTGTGACCGCTCCTGGCACATTGTGCCGGATGTCAGCTGCGATAGTCAGCTGACACCCGGCCGGGATCGGCCGCGCTCCCCCCGTGAGCGCGACCGATCGCATATGACGTAATATCCCGTCACTGGGAATTAAGTCCTAGGTCACCTCGACGGGATAGTACGTCATATGGGATTAAGGGGTTAAAGTCCACACTCACTGCAGCAAAATAAACTTACTTCTCAACTCTCAACCTTATCAGTTATTCAACTTTTTCAGTTCTCTCCTCCACCCCCCAATACCTTCCCCATCTTCTCTCAGATGAAGACTTTGCATCATTCTTCAAGCAGAAAATTGATAAAGTTTTTGCCTAAAGTCCCCACAGCCCCTTCTCATAACTACTCAGCCATCCTCCTCCAAAACCAGCTTACAAAAGATTAACTTTCCTCTCTACTCTCCAGATCGCATCTCACCACCTGTGCACTTGACCCGATGCCATCCCACCTCATTGCAAACCTCACCACAGTCTTCATCCCAACCCTAACCCATCTCTTCAACCTATCACTAACAACTGGTGTCTTCCCCTCTTGCTTCAAACATGACTCGATCACACCCATCCTCAAAATGCCCTCTCTTGACCCATCCTCTGTATGTAGCTATCGCCCTATATCACTTCTCCCCTATACCTCAAAACTACTGGAACAACAAGTCCATTTTAAACTGTCCTCCCATCTCTCTTCTTGCTCCTTCTTCGACCTCTTACAATCTGGCTTCCGACAGCATCACTCCACTGATACTGCTCTAACTAAAGTCACCAATGACCTATTAACTGCCGAAGCCAAGTGACACTACTCTGTCCTCCTCCTCCTCCTGGACCTGTCCCCTGACTTCAACACACTGGACCATTCCCTACTACTACAGACCCTCTCACCTCTTGGCATCACAGACTTGGCCCTATCTTAGATCTCCTCATACCTAACAGACCGGACCTTCAGCGTCTCCCACTCACACACCACCTCCTCATCTCGCCCCCCCATCGGTGTCCCCCAAGGTTCAGTCCTAGGGCCCCTGCTCTTCTCCATTTACACCTTCGGCCTCGGACAGCGCATAGAGTCCCAGACACAGATCTACATCTCTGGACCAGATATCACTTCCCAACTAACTAGAATCCCTCAATGTCTGTCCACTATTTCATCCTTCTTCTCTGCTAGATTTGTAAAACTTAACATGGATAAAACAGAATTCATCATCTTTCCCCTACCTCACTCAGCCCCCCAAACAGACCTGTCCAAAAAAGTCAATGGTTGCTCATTCTCCCCAGTCCTGCAAGCTCACTGACTCGGGGTAAAACTTGACTCTAACCTCTCCTTCAAACCACACATCCAAGCCCTTTCCACTTCCTGCCGCCTCCAACACAAAAATATTTGCCGAATCTGCACATTCCTCAACTACAACTCTGCAAAACCACTAGTGCATCATCTCCAGTCTTGACTACTGCAACCTCCTGCTCTGTGGCCTCCCCTCTAACACTCTCACACCCCTCCAATCTATTCTAAACTCTGCTGCCCGACTAATCCACCTGTCCCCCGCTATTCCCCGGCCTCTCCCCTCTGTCAATCCCTTCACTGGCTCCCCATTACCCAGAGACTCCAGTACAAAACCCTAACCATGACGTACAAAGCCATCCACAACCTGTCTCCTCCATACATCTGTGACCTCGTCTCCCGGTGCTTACCTACCTGCAACCTCCGATCCTCACAAGATCTCCTTCTCTACTCCCCTCTTATCTCCTCTCCCCACAATCACATACAAGTTTTTTCCAATACATCCCTCCTCAGACCCTTTGTTAGCTAAATGTGTAACTAAAGTGAATGCATGGTCCAACCTCCCATTATCAATTATAGGTAGAGGAAATCTTATAAGATGATCTTTATGCCACAGTTGTTATATGTGCTACATAACGCTCCTTGTTGGCTTCCTCCCCGTATATTTTGTAAAGTACAAACCATGTTCAGGAAATTACTATGGTGTAAACAGCATGCTCAAAGAAAACTACAAACTCTCCAACATAATAAGGATGAGGGTGGACTGCCCATTCCTGATCCATGGCGGTATTTTATCATATCCAAACACCTCCATGGATGTGGAGGCAGAGACGTCATGGGCAAGTCAGGAGCTCTTATTTTACAGAATATGAAATGGGCCTCACCTCTGTGTCTCTGGAGTCTGGGATTTCTCCCGGAGGGAATCCTCTTACTCTCACATTGGCGTTAGTGTATGAAGGGTGGAATAGAGGAAAGAAACTTATGGGTAGTAAGGGATTCACCAAATACACACCACAATGGCATATTCCTAATTTGGGTGAACTAGCAAAGGTAAAGGGTTTTTCTGATTGGGAGTAAAACGTGATCTTGTCGATAGACCAATTATTTGCAAATTCAGTTCTTAAAAGTTTACGACAGCTTTAAGTGGAATTCAATTTATCGCGTAACACTTTTTACCAATACCTATAAATCCGACTTGCTCCCTCAGCTCAATCGCGTCTGATGGATCTTAGCATACATCATCCCCTAATAGATACTATTGCTTCCACAGGTCATACAATGGCTTTAATTTCTACCATACAGAAGTGCCATCCCAACTGGTTGATCACCCGCTGACAGTGAAAGCTATATGGGAGGCAGATGAAGGCCCTTTAATCGATCAAGCAATGGAGAGAGATTCTAGAAACTGTTCCCAAATTATCTCCCGGTGTTGCACAAAAAGCTCTCACCTTTATTTAATTCACAGAGTAAAACAACCTCCAATCTTTTCACAAAATAGGATATCGCCATGATGCAAAATGCTCTAGGTGTGGGATTGATGAGGCTTATCTGATGCAATGATGTGGAAATGTAGACAGATAGACCCATTTTGGGATGAGGTCATCTCCTTGATAGAAAGAGTGTATGGAGTGAAATTGTTAACAGATACCCATATACCGTATGTATATTGGGATTATTTGAAGAATGAGTGGATCCTGACTTGCCCCTATTCATAGGTATCGCTCTTATCTTATTTCAAAGCACGTAAACTTCTTGCATGTCATTGGTTAGACACAGAACCTCCATCTAAGGGAGATTTACAATGACAGATAAATAATATAATCCAATTGGAAAGAGGAGTCATCATGAACGTAACTCGATTCGCAAATTTGAAAAGATGAAGAGTCCTTGATTGGATACTCCAGGCTGCCCACGAATCTACTAATTAGAAATAGAATATTTACGATGCGATCCTTTAATTGTTAGTCCCCTGTTTTCCTTTTTCTCCCCCTTCTATGAATTTTATACTCTGTTATTTTAGAACTGCTCTGAAAATGAAAATGGTCCTCTCTGGGATGTTTGGATTTGGGTTTAGGGTGAGTTAGGGAATTGAAGTTGAGTTACTTTGTTTATGTTTTATGCTATGGAATTATTATGTCATTTATATTATTGAACAGATGAAAAATGTGTATTTGGAGTTTTGCAATAAAAATGATTTGATTTAAAAAACAAAGAAAAAAAAAACAGCTTTAGGACAAAACAAAATGGTACTGGCGTCATCAGTATTTAGTCCGTTTTTACCAATAGTATTTTTCATGAATGGATTAATAAATAAATGACAAAGCAGCCCCATTGACTGTAGCAGGTACATTTTGTATCCGTATAAAACATGGATAGAACACGTGCGTGCGACACAAATGTCTGAGTGAGGCCTTACGCTGATGAGAAAAGATCAGCCAGATATTGAGGCAGAAACTACTTCCAATAGTGTACTACAAAATACTAATCAGCACCGCCGAGTATAAAGCCAATCAATCCATTTATCCCATATTTATCCATCTCATGTACATTTATCCATCTTTAGTAGAAGCACTGTATATTTGTAAGTCTGGTTCATTGAATGTTTTTACATTGTTGGCTTATTTTAACTAACAATTGTTACAAACCTTCACTGATACATTGTATCGGTACTGTGTGTTCCGATCCATATGAGAAGTTATATGTCGGCGGTTTTCATGGAGACGGACGTTGATGACCTCTCTCCAACTATTAGGGCTACGTGGCTCTAGGCCGTCAGCACCAGCCACAAGTCATCAGAACCTCAGAATCGCTGTTGCTGGGAACGACGAATGTGAGTGACAGATATGAGCTGGAGAAGTGAAGCAGGTGAGAGGGAAGATAACAGAAAGTGAAGGAATCAGGTCGCAGCTCTGATGCACGGACACATCCGCCAGCTTCTGCTGAGCTTACACTCTACACTGCCGCATACAACCAGCGTCAATATGTCCGGCCCGAGAATGTCAAAGGTATAGATTAATGTCCTTCCAGAAAGCTATCAGCAATGCTCAAAAAACAACCATGTGGGAGGAGCTAGAATAGGCCCAGCCCCTTTGGTTGATCAGATCACAAGATTATCTTGGAGGAATCAGGACAATTGGCAAATAATCGGTAACCTCCACCCAATCACTTCCCATGTACGCAGACTATATACCACCCACATACATCAGAGGCCTCTGACCAGTATCCCCCCTGCTAGAAATCCCAGACTTTGGCTTTCTGGGCAAAATACTGAAATGCAATTAAAACAGGTTTCATAAGCGTTGACCCCACTAACAACCAGCAAACACAGCGATCTGGGGTCATTTGTGTGTTGTCGGTGGCGTTCCGTCACCGTTACACATCGCGGTGGTGTGAAACCTCCTAATTTAATAACATTCATTAAATGAGATGGAGCAGACACTTCACCTTTTGAAATAACTATTTCCAGAGCTGCACTCAAAATTCTGCTGCTTCCTGCACAAAATGTTTCTACAGTTCATCTGTATTCACAGGTCAACTAGGATCACGCTGCCTCACTGACAGCCACAATGCTATGCAGAAAGAGAACAGAAATCCAAAAGAATTAAGAATACAGCTCTGTTTGTGACAAGAGTAAAATATAAGTACAAGATGAGCAGAGTATGTAACATCGTTATATAAAGAATAGAAAGGTGCGGAGCTGAGGTAGAAGAAAACTCACTACTATTCTAATCAACTGTTAGGAATCCTTCAGGATCCATCATAAATATATAAATGGACCAGAAGTTTATAAAAAAGTGTCCAAAATATGAAAACTGAACTGCTCTCTACAGTGAAGACTAACAGCATCTGTAAGGGGTTTATTAGCAAAGCATTAACTAAAAGAATGTGAGTGCAGCTCTGGAGAATGTTACAGGAGGGAACTCAGGATCAGTAATGTAATGTATGTACACAGTGACTGCACCAGCAGAATAGTGAGTGCAGCTCTGGGGTATAATACAGGATGTAACTCAGGATCAGTAATGTAATGTATGTACACAGTGACTGCACCAGCAGAATAGTGAGTGCAGCTCTGGAGAATGTTACATGAGGGAACTCAGGATCACTAATGTAATGTATGTACACAGTGACTGCACCAGCAGAATAGTAAGTGCAGCTCTGGAGAATGTTACATGAGGGAACTCAGGATCACTAATGTAATGTATGTACACAGTGACTGCACCAGCAGAATAGTGAGTGCAGCTCTGGAGTATAATACAGGATGTAACTCAGGATCAGTAATGCAATGTATGTACACAGTGACTGCACCAGCAGAATAGTGAGCGCAGCTCTGGAGAATAATACAGGATGTAACTCCGGATCAGTAATGTAATGTATGTACACAGTGACTGCACCAGCAGAATAGTGAGTGCAGCTCTGGGGTATAATAGAGGATGTAACTCAGGATCAGTAATGTAATGTATGTACACAGTGACTGCACCAGCAGAATAGTGAGTGCAGCTCTGGGGTATAATACAGGAGGTAACTCAGGATCAGTAATGTAATGTATGTACACAGTGACTGCACCAGCAGAATAGTGAGTGCAGCTCTGGAGTATAATAGAGGATGTAACTCAGGATCAGTAATGTAATGTATGTACACAGTGACTGCACCAACAGAATAGTGAGTGCAGCTCTGGGGTATAATAGAGGATGTAACTCAGGATCAGTAATGTAATGTATGTACACAGTGACTGCACCAGCAGAATAGTGAGTGCAGCTCTGGAGTATAATACAGGATGTAACTCAGGATCAGTAATGTAATGTATGTACACAGTGACTGCACCAGGAGAATAGTGAGTGCAGCTCTGGGGTATAATACAGGATGTAACTCAGGATCAGTAATGTAATGTATGTATACAGTGACTGCACCAGCAGAATAGTGAGTGCAGCTCTGGAGCATAATACAGGAGGTAACTCGGGATCAGTAATGTAATGTATGTACACAGTGACTGCACCAGCAGAATAGTGAGTGCAGCTCTGGAGTATAATACAGGAGGTAACTCGGGATCAGTAATGTAATGAATGTACACAGTGACTGCACCAGCAGAATAGTGAGTGCAGCTCTGGAGTATAATACAGGATGTAACTCAGGATCAGTAATGTAATGTATGTACACAGTGACTGCACCAGCAGAATAGTGAGTGCAGCTCTGGAATATAATACAGGATGTAACTCAGGATCAGTAATGTAATGTACTGTATGTACACAGTGACTACACCAGCAGAATAGTGAGTGCAGCTCTGGGGTATAATACAGGATGTAACTCAGGATCAGTAATGTAATGTATGTACACAGTGACTGCACCGGCAGAATAGTGAGTGCAGCTCTGGGGTATAATACAGGATGTAACTCAGGATCAGTAATGTAATGTATGTACACAGTGACTGCACCAGCAGAATAGTGAGTGCAGCTCTGGAGTATAATACAGGATGTAACTCAGGATCAGTAATGTAATGTATGTACACAGTGACTGCACCAGCAGAATAGTGAGTGCAGCTCTGGAGAATGTTATAGGAGGGAACTCAGGATCAGTAATGTAATGTAATGTATGTACACAGTGACTGCACCAGCAGAATAGTGAGTGCAGCTCTGGGGTATAATAGAGGATGTAACTCAGGATCAGTAATGTAATGTATGTACACAGTGACTGCACCAGCAGAATAGTGAGTGCAGCTCTGGAGTATAATACAGGATGTAACTCAGGATCAGTAATGTAATGTATGTACACAGTGACTGCACCAGCAGAATAGTGAGTGCAGCTCTGGGGTATAATACAGGATGTAACTCAGGATCAGTAATGTAATGTATGTACACAGTGACTGCACCAGCAGAAAAGTGAGTGCAGCTCTGGAGTATAATACAGGATGCAACTCAGGATCAGTAATGTAATGTATGTACACAGTGACTGCACCAGCAGAATAGTGAGTGCAGCTCTGGGGTATAATACAGGAGGTAACTCAGGATCAGTAATGTAATGTATGTACACAATGACTGCACCAGCAGAATAGTGAGTGCAGCTCTGGAGTATAATACAGGATGTAACTCAGGATTAGTAATGTAATGTATGTACACAGTGACTGCACCAGCAGAATAGTAAGTGCAGCTCTGGGGTATAATACAGGAGGTAACTCGGGAACAGTAATGTAATGTATGTAGACAGTGACTGCACCAGCAGAATAGTGAGTGCAGCTCTGGGGTATAATACAGGATGTAACTCAGGATCAGTAATGTAATGTATGTACACAGTGACTGCACCAGCAGAATAGTGAGTGCAGCTCTGGGGTATAATACAGGATGTAACTCAGGATCAGTAATGTAATGTATGTACACAGTGACTGCACCAGCAGAATAGTGAGTGCAGCTCTGGGGTATAATACAGGATGTAACTCAGGATCAGTAATGTAATGTATGTATACAGTGACTGCACCAGCAGAATAGTGAGTGCAGCTCTGGAGTATAATACAGGAGGTAACTCGGGATCAGTAATGTAATGTATGTACACAGTGACTGCACCAGCAGAATAGTGAGTGCAGCTCTGGAGTATAATACAGGAGGTAACTCGGGATCAGTAATGTAATGAATGTACACAGTGACTGCACCAGCAGAATAGTGAGTGCAGCTCTGGAGTATAATACAGGATGTAACTCAGGATCAGTAATGTAATGTATGTACACAGTGACTGCACCAGCAGAATAGTGAGTGCAGCTCTGGAATATAATACAGGATGTAACTCAGGATCAGTAATGTAATGTACTGTATGTACACAGTGACTACACCAGCAGAATAGTGAGTGCAGCTCTGGGGTATAATACAGGATGTAACTCAGGATCAGTAATGTAATGTATGTACACAGTGACTGCACCGGCAGAATAGTGAGTGCAGCTCTGGGGTATAATACAGGATGTAACTCAGGATCAGTAATGTAATGTATGTACACAGTGACTGCACCAGCAGAATAGTGAGTGCAGCTCTGGAGTATAATACAGGATGTAACTCAGGATCAGTAATGTAATGTATGTACACAGTGACTGCACCAGCAGAATAGTGAGTGCAGCTCTGGAGAATGTTATAGGAGGGAACTCAGGATCAGTAATGTAATGTAATGTATGTACATAGTGACTGCACCAGCAGAATAGTGAGTGCAGCTCTGGGGTATAATAGAGGATGTAACTCAGGATCAGTAATGTAATGTATGTACACAGTGACTGCACCAGCAGAATAGTGAGTGCAGCTCTGGAGTATAATACAGGATGTAACTCAGGATCAGTAATGTAATGTATGTACACAGTGACTGCACCAGCAGAATAGTGAGTGCAGCTCTGGGGTATAATACAGGATGTAACTCAGGATCAGTAATGTAATGTATGTACACAGTGACTGCACCAGCAGAAAAGTGAGTGCAGCTCTGGAGTATAATACAGGATGCAACTCAGGATCAGTAATGTAATGTATGTACACAGTGACTGCACCAGCAGAATAGTGAGTGCAGCTCTGGGGTATAATACAGGAGGTAACTCAGGATCAGTAATGTAATGTATGTACACAATGACTGCACCAGCAGAATAGTGAGTGCAGCTCTGGAGTATAATACAGGATGTAACTCAGGATTAGTAATGTAATGTATGTACACAGTGACTGCACCAGCAGAATAGTAAGTGCAGCTCTGGGGTATAATACAGGAGGTAACTTGGGAACAGTAATGTAATGTATGTAGACAGTGACTGCACCAGCAGAATAGTGAGTGCAGCTCTGGGGTATAATACAGGATGTAACTCAGGATCAGTAATGTAATGTATGTACACAGTGACTGCACCAGCAGAATAGTGAGTGCAGCTCTGGGGTATAATACAGGATGTAACTCAGGATCAGTAATGTAATGTATGTACACAGTGACTGCACCAGCAGAAAAGTGAGTGGAGCTCTGGAGTATAATACAGGATGTAACTCAGGATCAGTAATGTAATGTAACGTAATGTATGTACAAAGTGACTGCACCAGCAGAATAGTGAGTGCAGCTCTGGAGTATAATACAGGATGTAACTCAGGATCAGTAATGTAATGTATGTACACAGTGACTGCACCAGCAGAATAGTGAGTGCAGCTCTGGGGTATAATACAGGATG
Organism: Ranitomeya imitator; assembly: GCF_032444005.1. Taxonomy (NCBI): domain Eukaryota; kingdom Metazoa; phylum Chordata; class Amphibia; order Anura; family Dendrobatidae; genus Ranitomeya; species Ranitomeya imitator. The sequence goes on from NC_091288.1 coordinate 10,859,619, forward strand.
TAACTCAGGATCAGTAATGTAATGTATGTACACAGTGACTGCACCAGCAGAAAAGTGAGTGCAGCTCTGGGGTATAATACAGGAGGTAACTCAGGATCAGTAATGTAATGTTTGTACACAGTGACTGCACCAGCAGAACAGTGAGTGCAGCTCTGGAGTTTAATGCAGGATGTAACTCAGGGTCAGTAATGTAATGTATGTACACAGTGACTGCACCAGCAGAATAGTGAGTGCAGCTCTGGAGTTTAATGCAGGATGTATCTCAGGATCAGTAATGTAATGTATGTACACAGTGACCGCACCAGCAGAATAGTGAGTGCAGCTTTGGGGTATAATACAGGAGGTAACTCAGGATCAGTAATGTAATGTATGTACACAGTGACTGCACCAGCAGAATAGTGAGTGCTGCTCTGGGGTATAATACAGGAGATAACTCAGGAATAGTAATGTAATGTATGTACACAGTGACTGCACCAGCAGAATAGTGAGTGCAGCTCTGGGGTATAATACAGGATGTAACTCAGGATCAGTAATGTAATATATGTACACAGTGACTGCACCAGGAGAATAGTGAGTGCAGCTCTGGGGTATAATAAAGGATGTAACTCAGGATCAGTAATGTAATGTATGTACACAGTGACTGCACCAGCAGAATAGTGAGTGCAGCACTGGAGTATAATACAGGATGTAACTCAGGGTCAGTAATGTAATGTATGTACACAGTGACTGCACCAGCAGAATAGTGAGTGCAGCTCTGGAGTATAATATAGGATGTAACTCAGCAAGAATCTAGAAACAACTTCCTGACAGTCACTTGCATAGCCTCATTCAGATGCACCTGACTTGTCTCCTAATACGTCCTTCCACTATTGAGCCATCAACATCTGTCGTGTCGGCAGCTCGAGTCGCATCACTTGAGTTCGGCACAGGACTCGGCTGCTGAGCAGCTGGAGAATGATCTTCAGCTCTGAAGTCCAGGCAGGAGGGGGCTCCATTGTAAGACTTCGGTGACTTGTATGTTGCTCTCTGGCATTCTGCCCTCGCTCTGTGCAGTAGAGCAGCAGGTCAGGATTTGATCCCGCAGAATGTCTTGGAGCTTGCTGGGTTATTCTCTGCGCAGAGAGCGCCTGCTCTGCATGAGAATGGCATTGATTTGGATACAAGTGAGCGGAGCGTTCAGATGTTTTGGGCAGAGATGTGATGGTTTCATGGCTGGCAGGAGGCAAATGTAATTAGAGCAGAGGATGGAAAGATCAAATCACAGTCATTCTCTGCTTTATAGCCCCATACAAAGGAGAGGGGATACATAAAGATCCATCACATGTAACAAGAAATATGTACAGCTGGTATAACCTGGGCATCTCCAGTATATAATTATATATGTACAGCTGGTATAACCTGGTTATCTCCTGTATATAATTATATATGTACAGCTGGTATAACCTGGGCATCTCCTGTATATAATTATATATGTACAGCTGGTATAACCTGGGCATCTCCTGTATATAATTATACATGTACAGCTGGTATAACCTGGACATCTCCTGTCTATAATTATATATGTACAGCCGATATAACCTGGGCATCTCCTGTAGATAATTATATATGTACAGCTGGTATAACCTGGGTATCTCCTGTATATAATTATACATGTACAGCTGGTATAACCTGGACATCTCCTGTCTATAATTATATATGTACAGCCGATATAACCTGGGCATCTCCTGTAGATAATTATATATGTACAGCCGATATAACCTGGGCATCTCCTGTAGATAATTATATATGTACAGCTGGTATAACCTGGGTATCTCCTGTATATAATTATACATGTACAGCTGGTATAACCTGGGTATCTCCTGTGTATAATTATATACGGTATGTACAGCTGGTATAACCTGGACATCTCCTGTCTATAATTATATATGTACAGCCGATATAACCTGGGCATCTCCTGTATATAATTATATATGTACAGCTGGTATAACCTGGGTATCTCCTGTATATAATTATACATGTACAGCTGGTATAACCTGGGCATCTCCTGTATATAATTATATATGTACAGCTGGTATAACCTGGGCATCTCCTGTATATAATTATATATGTACAGCTGGTATAACCTGGGTATCTCCTGTATATAATTATACATGTACAGCTGGTATAACCTGGGCATCTCCTGTATATAATTATATATGTACAGCCGGTATAACCTGGGCATCTCCTGTATATAATTATATATGTACAGCTGGTATAACCTGGGTATCTCTTGTATATAATTATATATGTACAGTTGGTATAACCTTGGTATCTCCTGTATATAATTATATATGTACAGTTGGTATAACCTGGGCATCTCCTGTATATAATTATATATGTACAGCTGCTATAACCTGGTTATCTCCTGTATATAATTATATATGTACAGCTGCTATAACCTGGGTATCTCCTGTATATAATTATACATGTACAGTTGGTATCTCCTGTATATAATTATATACTCTATTATATCTATCTATTATATACACTCTATTGATGCATATGACAAATGATTATCTTCTCCACATGCATCATCAGAGAAGGATTTGCAGTTTCTCTTCATAGATCTGTCAGCAGCAGGCATCAAACACAGCTTAGCTCTGCGCTGCCTAGTTATGACCAACTCTGTTGTGGCTATTAATCACTCTGCCATAACACTGATGTAGATACAGCAGATAAAATCGGTCTGTCAGAGTCCAGTGCAGAGAGTACAAGAGGCATAAGGTGACTTATATACTTAGATTAGGTGGATGATAACTAAGAGCTGTGGGTCTAGTCTGGAGGGGGGAGGGACCTGCAGCACTGAGGAGAAGCAAGTGCTGCTGGGAAATGTAGTTTTAGTAGAAAAGAATAGCACCGCCCACTTAGTGCTGCGAAGTTGGATCCACCATGGGGACAATAGAGATGAAAAGGGTACAAGAAATAAAGTTCTGTTGGGCTTAGGGAACCGTAAGTTCTCATTTACTGTGCTATATCTGTAAATAAACCTTTAATACTTCTAGCAGCTGAGAATTTGGTACAATTGTATCACATCGTAACTGACACATTTCACCTGCACCGACACTGTGTCAGCTGCAGTCAAGACTGAATGGAATTGTGACAAATCCTCAGCTTTGCTCAGTATATTAGACTGAGATGGGCTTGTAGCCATCGTATGTAAAGGAGAATGCTCCCATTCACTGACAGCAAGCAGAGGTAGTGAAAACTGAGATGGGTTGGAGAATTCTCAGTCTGCACAGGTTAGGCTTCATTCATCGTCTGTCATCGGTCCTGGCGCTCTCGGAGGTCTGTACGGAGCTGTCAGCAGGCGCACGGCTGTCACCGGGTGAGATGTTCTCTGCTGCGCTGTAATCAGGCGGATTGTGCGGGTGACTCACGGGGACACATCAGGACATCAGCGCCGATGTATAGGAAACGGCAGAAAACGTTCCAGAACATAGAAAGAAGAAATTCTGCAAATCTGCTGCAGCGTGTGGTATCTCAGATTGTTACCTCGGACGCTGCGATGCATCCGATCTACAGCCAAAGGAGACCTCCAGAAATCAGAACTTTACTAGACACTACAACCCCCAACATGCAACACATCATCTCTATGGGGAGAGTGTCCAACCCACTCATGTCTGATAAGGTATCTAATCCTCTCATGTGTGATACTGTCTGCTGGGCTATGTATCTAATCCTGTCCTGTGTGATACTGTCTGCTGGGCTGTGTATCTAATCCTGTGTGATACTGTCTGCTGGGCTGTGTATCTAATCCTATCCTGTGTGATACTGTCTGCTGGGCCGTGCATCTATTCCTATCCTGTGTGATACTGATGGCTGAGCTGTGTATCTAATCCTATCTGTGTGATACTGTCTGCTGGGCTGTGTATCTAATCCTATCCTGTGTGATACTGTCTGCTGAGCTGTGTATCTAATCCCATCCTGTGTGATACTGTCTGCTGAGCTGTGTATCTAATCCTGTGTGATACTGTCTGCTGGGCTGTGTATCTAATCCTATCCTGTGTGATACTGTCTGCTGGGCCGTGCATCTATTCCTATCCTGTGTGATACTGATGGCTGAGCTGTGTATCTAATCCTATCTGTGTGATACTGTCTGCTGGGCTGTGTATCTAATCCTATCCTGTGTGATACTGTCTGCTGGGCTGTGTATCTAATCCTATCTGTGTGATACTGTCTGCTTGGCTGTGTATCTAATCCTCTCATGTGTGATACTGTCTGCTGAGCTGTGTATCTAATCCTCTCATGTGTGATACTATCTGCTGGGCTGTGTATCTAATCCTCTCATGTGTGATAATGTCTGCTGGGCTGTGTATCTAATCCTATCTGTGTGATACTGTCTGCTGGGCTGTGTATCTAATCCTCTCCTGTGTGATAATGCCTGCTGAGCTGTGTATCTAATCGTCTCCTGTGTGATACTGCCTGATGAGCTGTGTATCTAATCCTATCCTGTGTAATACTGTCTGCTGAGCTGTGTATCTAATCCTCTCATGTGTCATACTGTCTGCTGGGCTGTGTATCTACCGTAATCCTGTCCTGTCTGATACTGTCTGCTGAGCTGTGTATCTAATCCTATCCTGTGTAATACTGTCTGCTGAGCTGTGTATCTAATCCTATCCTGTGTGATACTGTCTGCTGAGCTGTGTATCTAATCCTCTCATGTGTGAACCTGTCTGCTGGGCTGTGTATCTAATCCTCTCCTGTGTGATACTGTCTGCTGAGCTGTGTATCTAATCCTCATGTGTGATACCGTCTGCTGGGCCGTGTATCTAATCCTCTCCTGTGTGATACTGTCTGCTGAGCCGTGTATCTAATCCTATCCTGTGTGATACTGTCTGCTGAGCAGTGTATCTAATTCTATCCTGTGTGATACTGTCTGCTGAGCTGTGTATCTAATCCTATCTTGTGTGATACTGTCTGCTGAGCTGTGTATCTAATCCTATCCTGTGTGATACTGTCTGCTGAGCTGTGTATCTAATCCTATCCTGTGTGATACTGTCTGCTGAGCCGTGTATCTAATAGTACCATGTGTGATACTGTCTGCTGGGCTATGTATCTAATCCTCTCCTGTGTGATACTGACTGCTGAGCTGTGTATCTAATCCTATCCTGTGTGATACTGTCTGCTGAGCCTGAGACGTTCATCTAATACTATCCTGTGTGATACTGACTGCTGAGCTGTGTAGCTAAAGGCCCCTTCACATTAAGCGATGCAGCGATACCGACAACGATCCGAATCGCTGCAGCGTCGCTGTTTGGTCGCTGGAGAGCTGTCACACAGACCGCTCTCCAGCGACCAACGATGCCGGTAACCAGGGTAAACATCGGGTAACTAAGCGCAGGGCTGCGCTTAGTAACCCGATGTTTACCCTGGTTACCATGCTAAAAGTAAAAAAAAACAAACACTAGATACTTACCTACAGCCGTCTGTCCTCCAGCGCTGCGCTCTGCTTCTCTGCTCTCCTCCTGTACTGTCTGTGAGCCGGAAAGCAGAGCTGTGACGTCACCGCTCAGCTTTCCGGCTCACAGCCAGTACAGGAGGAGTGCAGAGCACAGCGCTGGAGGACAGACAGCGGTAGGTAAGTATGTACTGTTTGTTTTTTTTTACTTTTAGCATGGTAACCAGGGTAAACATCGGGTTACTAAGCGCGGCCCTGCGCTTAGTTACCCGATGTTTACCCTGGTTACCAGTGAAGACATCGCTGGATCGGTGTCACACACGCCGATCCAGCGATGTCAGCAGGAGTCCAGCGACGAAATAAAGTTCTGGACTTTATTCAGCGACCAACGATCTCCCAGCAGGGGCCTGATCGTTGGTCGCTGTCACACAGAACGATTTCATTAACGATATCGTTGCTACGTCACAAATAGCAACGATATCGTTAACAATATCGTTATGTGTGAAGGTACCTTAATCCTCTCCTGAGTGATACTATCTGCTGAGCTGTGTATCTAATGCTTTTCTGTGTGATGTTGACTGCTGAGCTGCATATCTAATCCTCTCTTGTGTGATACTGTCTGTTGGGCTATGTATCTAATGCTATCCTGTGTGATACTGTCTGCTGGGCTATGTATCTAATCCTATTGTCACGGGGTCCTTCTCCGGTATCACACAATCAACAGAGAAGAGTGAACAAGCCCAAGACCTTTATTTAGGCAAAAATAAGAAAGGTCCATATACAATCCACCACACAAAGGATAAAATATTCCAGAACACGAATGCAGTTCAGTAACAGGATAAAAGTCCAACAATCCAGCAGACAGAGGATAGCATAGTCCATATACTCTTCTTTCTCTCTGAGATGCTGTGAACACATCATCATTCCACACTGGACTGTGTGTCACCTCCCTGATATTTACAAGCCCCCCTCCTCATTCACAGGTCAGGAGGGGGAAGGTCTCAGGGGCTCATTGTTTCAACAAGCTAGGTCAACATGTCATGAGCATATTAGCAAACAATACTGTAGGGGCTGATATCAGATAGCAGCAACAGCCATTTATCAATTAGCAAATAACTCCTTCTACAAGAGAACACCATGAAAATAAGTAAAATAGAAATATACACAAAAATGACATCCACATAGCATATCACAGCATCACACCTATACCGTGTGATACTGTCTGCTGAGCCGTGTATCTAATCCTCTCCTGTGTGATACTGTCTGGTGAGCTGTGTATCTAATCCTATCCTGTGTGATACTGTCTGCTGGGCTGCTATACCTGGCTCGATGGGCACAGATTCCAGTAAATAATATTGTCATACCCATCTTACTGGATCAGTGGGTATGCGGCCGAGTCTAGATAGCAGAGATGACCGTGAGCCAGCGCCGGGCGACTTTACATCAGCGCGCTCCTGCACCAGCCGGCAGTAAAATTTACAACCTTGGGTCCGTCAGTCATTGGTAACGCCGGCTGGTGTAATGTGAGCGCGCTCCTGCACCAGCCGACAGTAAACGTTACAACCTTGGCTCCGTCAGTCATTGGTAACGCCGGCTGGTGTAATATGAGCGCACTACTGTATCAGCCGGCAATAAACGTTACAACCTTGGCTCTGTCAGTCATTGGTAACACCGGCTGGGGTAATGTGAGCGCGCTCCTGCACCAGCCGGCAGTAAACGTTACAACCTTGGCTCCGTCAGTCATTGGTAACGCTGGCTAGTGTAATGTGAGCGCGCTCCTGCACCAGCCGGCAGTAAACGTTACAACCTTGGCTCCGTCAGTCATTGGTAACGCCAGCTGGTGCAATGCGAGCGCGCTCCTGCACCAGCCGGCAGTAAACGTTACATCCTTGGCTCCGTCAGTCATTGGTAACACTGGCTAGTGTAATGTGAGCGCGCTCCTGCACCAGCCGGCAGTAAACGTTACAACCTTGGCTCCGTCAGTCATTGGTAACGCTGGCTGGTGTAATGTGAGTGCGCTCCTTCACCAGCCGGCAGTAAACATTACATCCTTGGCTCCGTCAGTTGGTGGTAACGCCGGCTGGTGTAATGTGAGCGCGCTCCTGCACCAGCCGGCAGTAAACGTTACATCCTTGGCTCCGTCAGTCATTGGTAACACTGGCTAGTGTAATGTGAGCGCGCTCCTGCACCAGCCGGCAGTAAACGTTACAACCTTGGCTCCGTCAGTCATTGGTAACGCTGGCTGGTGTAATGTGAGTGCGCTCCTGCACCAGCCGGCAGTAAACATTACATCCTTGGCTCCGTCAGTTGGTGGTAACGCCGGCTGGTGTAATGTGAGCGTGCTCCTGCACCAGCCGGCAGTAAACATTACAACCTTGGGTCCGTCAGTCATTGGTAACGCCGGCTGGTGTAATGTGAGCGCGCTCTTGCACCAGCCGGCAGTAAACGTTACATCCTTGGCTCCGTCAGTCATTGGTAACACTGGCTAGTGTAATATGAGCGCGCTCCTGCACCAGCCGGCAGTAAACGTTACAACTTTGGCTCCGTCAGTCATTGGTAACGCTGGCTGGTGTAATGTGAGTGCGCTCCTTCACCAGCCGGCAGTAAACATTACATCCTTGGCTCCGTCAGTTGGTGGTAACGCCGGATGGTGTAATGTGAGCGCGCTCCTGCACCAGCCGGCAGTAAACATTACAACCTTGGGTCCGTCAGTCATTGGTAACGCCGGCTGGTGTAATGTGAGCGCGCTCCTGCACCAGCCGGCAGTAAACGTTACAACCTTGGCTCCGTCAGTCATTGGTAACGCCGGCTGGTGTAATGTGAGCGCGCTCCTGCACCAGCCGGCAGTAAACGTTACATCCTTGGCTCCGTCAGTCATTGGTAACACTGGCTAGTGTAATGTGAGCGCGCTCCTACACCAGCCGGCAGTAAACGTTACAACCTTGGCTCTGTCAGTCATTGGTAACGCTGGCTGGTGTAATGTGAGCGCGCTCCTGCACCAGCCGGCAGTAAACGTTACAACCTTGGCTCCGTCAGTCATTGGTAACGCTGGCTGGTGTAATGTGAGCGCGCTCCTGCACCAGCCGGCAGTAAACGTTACAACCTTGGCTCCGTCAGTCATTGGTAACGCTTGCTGGTGTAATGTGAGCGCGCTCCTGCACCAGCCAGCAGTAAACGTTACAACCTTGGCTCCGTCAGTCATTGGTAACGCTGGCTGGTGTAATGTGAGCGCGCTCCTGCACCAGCCGGCAGTAAACATTACATCCTTGGCTCTGTCAGTCATTGGTAACGCTGGCTGATGTAATGTGAGCGCGCTCCTGCACCAGCCGGCAGTAAACGTTACAACCTTGGCTCTGTCAGTCATTGGTAACACCGGCTGGGGTAATGTGAGTGCGCTCCTGCACCAGCTGGCAGTAAACGATACAACCTTGGCTCCGTCAGTCAATGGTAACACCGGCTGGGATAATGTGAGCGTGCTCCTACACCAGCCGGCAGTAAACGTTACAACTTTGGCTCCGTCAGTCAATGGTAACACCGGCTGGGATAATGTGAGCGCGGTTACACCCATTAATTCTGCTGCTGTAAAACCCTAAAAAAGTAAATCCTAAACCGCGTCAGCGCCTGATTGGCCGGATGAGCTCGTTGATTTGCTCCTTTGCTTGTCACTGGGATGAGAGAAAACGATTGCAGCCCCCCTGGCAGAAAACAAATATATGATTCAGATGACAACCTGAAAGGCGGCGTCCGCACAATCCAATGGGGGCATCATCCTGATGAGTAATGGCTGCACTTCCTGCTGTCTCTTCCTCACGCAGATGGGATGACGTGAAAAAAAACATCAAATTCACAAGATTTGTGGGGATTTTTATGGCGCTTTTGTCTCATTTACTAGTGAAGACATTAACTGGCTGCGGCAGCCTCTGAGCGGCGGCGAGAACAACGCTGCTCAGTAGTCGCTGCTCATTTTGGATAGAGGATTATTATTATGGCCCCGGGCGTGCGATGACGAATCAGGACTTCTCCGCTGTACAAATGCTTGTCTGGCGGAAAAGGAGATGTACGACGCAAACGGTGCAGGAGGGTACAAGGATGACGCGTTTCAAGCCATGGATGGGGCCAGAGCTGAAGGAAGAGCAAAACGGAGCCATAACATCGGCGGACACTATGGAGGCAGGTCCAGAGCTGAAAGAGCAGCACTAGCTGCCCCAACTAACAAGTCTTAGGGGGGGCACAGGGAGGCGAATGCCCACCACAATACATCGGAGACGGGGTTCATGTTGGATTCAGTTTATTGGGACCTCGATTTGTCTGTAGCAGTATAGGGGCTGGAGCTGCTCCTGGCAGTGCTTCCTTTACGCCCCCATTATATATGATAGATTAAAGACCTGGGGCTGCATTAGTGACCCCAGTACCTGCATGGCAATGCTGTAATGTGCCCACACAATTGCCCACCGAAGCTGCCCTAAGTGACCGAGCCCCCAGTATGAGATGATCTCCAGTTACCCCAACCCCCGAGGTCAGTGGTGTCACTAGCCATCAATGTGGCGGTATTTTATGGTGATAAGAGCCAGTGCGCTCGGAAGGTCCAGAAGACTTCTGGAGAATAGCGGAATTCTCCCAGACTTCGTGACGAGGTGGCAAATCTCCGCTGGCGTTCAGCCTTTATATGTGGCGCCAACCTGCTTCATACAAAACAGTGCCCGACACTTCCAGCTGCCGCAATGTCTGACGAGCAGCTCGACACTTTCCAGGCTGCATATTCTGTTTTGTGGGGTCTCGGTCGCAGCGTCCCCTCTGTTCTCCTTTCAGGGTAGCGCTAGGACCACCATGTTTACCGACACACTTGCTCTGATTATTAAGAAACCACTGATCCCCTGTGTCCTGGCAGCGGCGCTGCGCTCTGTCTAGACACCGAGATACCAGGAACCATCGTAGCGTGGCAACTGTAACGACTAATGGCAGCGACACAACAACCCACAGATAATTACAGCGAAAGCATCTTGACGGAGCGAAGCGGCCGCTCATCCCAGCTGCTCCGCACCAGCCATGTGACCAGGCCCTGAGACCTACGGATCTCTAGTGCCAAACAATGGGACAAACAATTAGAAGGAGTCCGTGTCCCCACTGGCCTGATTCACACGAGAAGCATGGTCTTCAGAAGACGGGTGCCACAATACAATGTTATTAAAGAGGCGGTATGAGATTAGAGAAACATGGCTATTTTCTCCCTGCGCATACATAGGCTGCAGTACCACAGCCAGCCATTAGCAAAGGTGGCGCTATTTCTAGAAGAAAACAGACACATTCTTTTAATCCAGGACATTCCCTTTAATACTAAGTGGTCAGGTGGTTGGGCAGTGCTGGAAATGTTTGGCCCCATTGGTGCCCCTTATATGAGCGGTGCCCCTCCGGGTCCAATCTCCACCTCCTCCACACCCAGTCTTCCCTTCTCCCAATACATCTGACCCTGCCTCCACAAGTCGCTGATTTCTGGAAGGTTTCCGCAGACCTGAAAGATTTGCTCTTTTTAATAGGAGCCGCTCGGACCTTCAGGGAGACTCGGGAAGGGTTAATCAGGATTAAAAAACATGGCTCTGTCTCTACAGAAACAGCGCCTCACCAGTACACAGGTTGTATGCGGTATTGCAGTTCATCCCCATTCACTTCTATGGAGATGAAATACCAGACACAACCTGTGGTCAGGGGTGGCGCTGTTTCGGTGGCAAAGTAGCCATGTCTCGCCGTGTGCGTACAGCAGATTTCGCTCAATCCATCAGCCCTTGTTTTAGGTGCAGACTGCAGGCAGGGCAATTTCTTTAATCCATTCATACATTTGTGACTTTTTTTGTGTATGTTTTTTGTTTGCTTTTTATGTTTGTCATTGTGAGCAGGTTTTACGGTTTTCAGATATTTTTGTCAGATTCATCAATTGCGACTTTTGAAAAAGTCACTAAATTTTGGGGCAAAATGTTCTCTGATCCTGACTACGGTGATTTTATATATTCCTGAATTTTTTGCACAAATTTCGGAACATTTTAATGGAAACATGCCACTTTTGAGCTAAAAAAAAAAGTCAGTAAAATATTACATTTTTTAAATAAAATATAATTTTTTGATTTTGCGCAAAAAAAAATTGTGTCAAAGGACAATAAATCCCAAAAGACAAAAAAAAAGTAAACTTGCCCCCCCTCCCTCCCACAAAGTGATGAATGTATCTCTGCATAGCGCCGGGGTCTTCTCACCTATACACACGATGTCCATGAAGCCGTACATCCCATAGCAGATCTGGAAGAGCAGGTCCTGACGCTGCCATTTGGCTGAGGGGCTGAATGTTGACCAGATGAGCCACGAGATGCTGGCAATGAGGAAGAGGGAGCCCAAGATGGCAGCTGCAATCTGCACCTTCTCAATGACCGTCAGCGAGATGGCTTGCCACTGGAAATAAGAGAGAGACACGGCTGAAAACAAGACAAAATCCTTCCCATCTGTAGGAACCGTGCACTGCTGCTTCCAGCTCTACGCTCACGTTCACACAGGGATGTCCAATGTGTGAAATATGTCTAAATCATATTTTTAAATTAAGTATCTAAGTGTTGATTGGCATTTTTTTTTACAATATATATATATTTTTAGAATATGTTGATATATTTAGTTTTGTTTTCCAGATAGAGCTCCAAACCCCCTGCACAGATCTAATGATAAAATTGTGTCTGCCTGCGGTCACCACAAGGGGGAGCTGAGGAGCTCACTGCATACTGTGTTACTATTATTTTCCTAGGCTCCCCCTGCTGGTGGCTGTAGGGAGTGAACATGTTGTCGTTTACCCTGCGTCTATTCAGGGAATTTGGAGCTGTAAAGACTGATCTCCAATTACTATAAAAATATATTAGGACACTAATCCCCCACGGAGTTTGGACCTAAAAACGATACACATTTTAAAAGGTGAATTTACATGAAAAAAAATTAGGGAAATGCAGCACTAATGCTCTGTGCGATCTGAATATTGGATCAAACTCGGGCATGCAGCGATTTGTTTTCCTTTGACAGACGGATTTCTGCAGTTTGATAAAATCCCTGTTTTCTCTGCTGCAGACCTACCGGCTCTCTGACCGATGAGCCCTGGACCTGAGTATACTGTGCATAGGCAGAAAGCTGCCAAGCAGTGGTGGTGGCGGGATTGTGCAGAGCTCATGAATATGGGAGCAGGGTTACTAGTCCTCTACTGATAATCTCCTGCTGGTAAAACAGTGATCTTATCAAAACTACAGCAAGCCAGCCCAGTGATACATCGCTGGAATCAGGGTCTCTGCACCTACATTAGGATTCCCTTTGAAACGTGTAAAAGCAGTTTTATTAAACTTTGCTAGAACTTTGTGGAAATCACAGCATATAAAACGAAGAAAAACAAACGTTCTAACACCAACAAGAAAAAATAATACAATTAAATAAAGGTAAATAAATAATAATAATGTGTAAAACTCCTAACAGGAGTGGCTAAGACCTGAACTAAGGAGTGGGGTCATCAGCGCGCCCGGCCGGGGATCACCTACCTTTACCTGAAGAGGGTTCTTTGTACTTATGGCAATGACGTGGTACTTGTAATAACACAGCTCACAACTCCAGGACCCCCGCTCACTTATCCACTTGACCAGGCAGGGCTGGTGTGTGCAACGCACCGACCCATCACAACGACATGGACTCAGCAGCTCCCCCTGCAGGAGAGAAACAGAATTACTCTCATAAAAAATGACACGCTTATCTCACCGGGGCAGCCCTCCAGATACAGACCGCTGAGCTACGCCGAATAGTATAACATTACTTTCCAACAACATGTAAACTTTAATAGAATACAAATATGTATCAATTCCTGAGCAGATGATACATGCAGCCACATCCTCCTCCAGCACCTCCACAGCCAGGAATGGCTGATAACAAAAAACAGTAGCTTGTCTGTAAGGCCTCTTTCACACTTCAGTCTTTTGGCGTCAGTCACTACCGACATAGTGACGGATTGACGGATCCGTCACAATTGTTGCGAAAACGGTTCTAACGGATCCGTTTTTTTGACGGATCCGTTACTTGGGGGTTGTCTGGGAGAAGTATCTACTTTTTGGAGCATGCGCAATTGAAAAAACGGATTGGGGCGACGGATCCGCCGAAAAAACGGTTGCGGCGGATCCGTCGCCCATAGGCGCCCATTCTATGGAATGGCGGACGCGACGGATCCGTCGCGATCCGCCATTTCGGCGTTGACAAAAAACGTTCCAATGTCCGTCTATTTTCAGAAAACGTCCGCCAAATGTCGACGGATCCGTCGCATGGCGGATGGAACGGACGACCATCCGTCACAATCCGTCACTAATGCAAGTCTATGGGAAAATAACGGATCCGTAAAAAAAAATGACGGATCCGTTATTTGAGGAAAATGGCGGTTTTAGACTGACGCCAAATAACTGAAGTGTGAAAGAGGCCTAACTGATAACGGACTCTGAGTGTACTATCCCTTTAAAAAGCAATCCATTAACAGTCCCAAACAGGATTCTTAAAGGGCACATACAACCTGAATACAGAAGTGCAGGCCCGGAGGTTAGAGGGATTTATACGCGGTCACTATCCAGGTCTCCGACTTACGGATTCTTTTAACTACTTCATAAATGGTTTCATTTTAATAATTAAGTTCTGAAACTTTCTAAAAACTGTAAAATATGAATTATTTATATTTTTAAAGCCTCATTAATTCCAAGGTGCTGGGCATTTGATATAAGTTCATGATTTTTCTTCTTGCTTTATATGTATGGAACACTTGTTTCCATCCACCAGATGTTGATTCCTGGCCTAATGCGTGTTGATATGATATTGGGTCCGTGGTAAGTTTACTATCAGAATTTATAGCTAAGGCTAAGTTCACACTAGGCGTTTAGCGGTTTTCTTTTTTTTTTTTAAACAGAAAAACCCGATCTCTTGGCAAGAAAGAAGCTGCAGAAAATAAAAATCATGTTTTTCTTGGTTTCTCTTGCGATTTTTTTTGCGCCGGTTTTGGCATGCTAGATTAGTCTCTTGTGCATGCTGGTAAAGAATGAGGTTTTGGCACAAAAAACGCTGCAAAAAATTATTCCTGCGTTTTGATGCATTTTTTCACTACCTATTCAAGTCAATGGGTGAGAAGTGCTGAAAAAAAAAGCTCAAAGAAGTGACCTTGTCCTAAAAACCAAGCTAAGCACAAAATACTGGTGACAACAAATACCAAGCTGTGTGCAGATTTCTGAAATCTCATAGGGCTTCGCCGGGACTGTAAAACGCAGCTGAAAATTAGCATTAAAAAAAACGCCCAGTGTGAACTTAGACAATTCTTTATGTGAACTCTTAGGCCATCTAGAGAAATCCTTAAAGTTACGGTACTTGAATCCAACTGATTTGTGCGGACACATGAGCGCCTCCATCGTCTATCATTTCACACACAATAATCTGCCATAATACCGCCACATAGAGTAGAAATCATGCTGCTATACAGAACCCAAATGTCACCACTGAACTCTGAAAAGTACCTAATTAATACACCTATAGACATGTGCAGCAGAACTAGAAAGTGTACAAATCACATTACGGAGAAGTGCCCAACAACCACGTGCAGGATGAAGGATTTCCCACTCACCAAATGTGATGAAACGCTTCTTTATTATTACATCAGAAATGACTCCCTCCGTAACCATACTCCCGAAACTAACACATAGAACAAGAATCAACCATCTGATAATGGAGCATCCAAATACATTTGTAGTATATGTACAATGTTTGGAAGTTATCGGCACATACGCCACATGGTGCTCAGAGAAGTACCCGCAGATAGCGAAGCTCTACCTGCATTTTATCAGTTGCTTCAATCCATGAAAAACCGAATAAGGTCTTAATAATGCTGCTGTACAAACGTGTCCTATGGCCCCCAATATCAGTGTATGAAAGAGCTCTGAGTAGGGCCAAATGATTGCCCCCAAAAACGCGCCCCCTGACGAAGCCAACGCGAAACGCGCGTTGGGGCTGTGCTGTGTGACCATCTGCTGCCTGCTATATGGGTAAGGAAGACTACCAGGAATTACGTTACATTTGATGTCAGATAGACAATAATATTTGGTCCTGGGGGTCTTTTTCTTGTCCCATTAAAAATGATAGTAGCACTAAGCACCTTATTTATGTTATGGCAGTGAGTGGCTGATCACACAGGTCTGGTACCGTTGTTGCTTTGCCTTGCTGAGCGTGTTATGTTAGATATATGGTATTTTATTATGATTGTTATTAATATTGAAGATTAATAAAATTGATATATTTTTATATACTAAATTGGACTTGAACTCCGTTTGTGTATATGGTTAATTGCCCCCAAAAAGTAGCAAAAATATAGTCACCAAATCATGAATGGGCATCACCTGTAATGTGGTGATCAAGGACCGTGCTGGAGCAGCCGCATGATGTAAAGGAAATAAGCGGCTCAAGTACCCCAGAAGGAAGATGTTAAGCTGAACAACCCTGAGGAAGTGTCTAGTGTAGACACGAAACGCGCGTCGGGGCTACCCGCCATCTTTTGGGGCTGACTGCCATCTTGTTGATTTTGTGCACAATTTTGGGTAAGTCTTGCCTTTAATTCATAATCTAACCTCCCTTGTTTTGTGGGCAATTAGACCATTATACTTTATTTGGCTAGACTTACCTTGTACTATGCTTGCATCTAGTTAAATCTCTGGGCAGATGCATTACTTCATGATTTACTACCGTGTGCACACTACTATTATATACATTCCTATGTGTCCATCCTGATTGACAATTTTATGGTGTGTTTTTTGATTATCTTTAATAAATTTTGTACTTTTTTACTCTTTAATTGGCTACTCCAATTTTTCTCCTGTTTATTACCGTACATTACAGGTGATGCTCGTTCATGATTTGGTGACTATATTTTTGCAACTTTTTGGGGGCAATCATTTGGCCCTACTCAGAGCTCTTTCATACACTGATATTGGGGGGCCATAGGACATGTGTGTACAGCAGCATTATTAAGACCTTATTCGGTTTTTCATGGATTGAAGCAACTGATATAATGCAGGTAGAGCTTCGCTATCTGCGGGTACTTCTCTGAGCACCATGTGGCGTATGTGCCGATAACTTCCAAACATTGTACATATATTACAAATGTATTTGGATGCTCCACTATCATATGGTTGTTTCTTGTTCTATGTGTTAGTTTCAGGAGTATGGTTACGGAGGGAGTCATTTTTGTATGTTTTTAATTGTTTTGTTCCTCGTGTTACCAATAAAGCTTATACTTTTTCACTTTATTGTTGGTGGTGTGCAAATGGTATAGTGGCTTCTTTTCTTGCGTTCTCATTATTCCCTATATCAGCCACTGTATTTGCACCCCCATTACTTATTTATATATCATTGTGGTGCGCCAGCCAACATATTTGGTTCATTTATTATTACATCAGGTTACAGCAAGTGGAAAAACAGCAACTCATGTGCGGTGACGGCTGCTTCACACTCACTAGTGCTTCTACGGCACTACTGTATATGTAGCACTGCCATATAGCGCAATGTATTGTATAGATCACATTACCCAGTGTTAAATAATACCACCATACTGTACTAACACGAATCCTTACGTGATACTAATACTGCTGTTCAAAACCAAAATAGTACCGCCATATAGTACCCTGCATGGTGGGCGTAGTAAAGGGGTAAAGAAGTGTTTTATAAATCACTAGATGCTGGCCTGATTCTAACGCATCGGGTATTCTAGAATATGCATGTCCACATAGTATATTGCCCAGCCACGTAGTGTATTGCCCAGTCATGTAGTATATTGTCCAGCCACGTAGTATATTGTCCAGCCACGTAGTATATTGCCCAGTCACGTAGTATATTGTCCAGTCACGTAGTATATTGCCCAGCCACGTAGTGTATTGCCCAGTCATGTAGTATATTGCCCAGCCACGTAGTATATTGTCCAGCCACGTAGTATATTGTCCAGTCACGTAGTATATTGCCCAGTCACGTAGTATATTGCCCAGCCACGTAGTATATTGCCCAGTCACGTAGTATATTGCCCAGTCACATAGTATATTGCCCAGCCACGTAGTATATTGCCCAGTCACGTAGTATATTGTCCAGTCACATAGTATATTGCCCAGTCACGTAGTATATTGCCCAGTCACATAGTATATTGCCCAGTCACATAGTATATTGTCCAGTCACGTAGTATATTGTCCAGTCACATAGTATATTGCCCAGTCACGTAGTATATTGCCCAGTCACATAGTATATTGCCCAGTCACATAGTATATTGCCCAGTCACATAGTATATTGCCCAGCCACATAGTATATTGTCCAGTCACGTAGTATATTGTCCAGTCACGTAGTATATTGCCCAGCCACGTAGTATATTGCCCAGCCACGTAGTATATTGTCCAGTCACGTAGTATATTGTCCAGTCACATAGTATATTGCCCAGTCACATAGTATATTGTCCAGTCACGTAGTATATTGTCCAGTCACGTAGTATATTGCCCAGTCACATAGTATATTGCCCAGCCACATAGTATATTGTCCAGTCACGTAGTATATTGTCCAGTCACGTAGTATATTGCCCAGCCACGTAGTATATTGCCCAGCCACGAAGTATATTGTCCAGTCACGTAGTATATTGCCCAACCACGTAGTATATTGCCCAGTCACGTAGTATATTGCCCAGTCACGTAGTATATTGTCCAGTCACGTAGTATATTGTCCAGTCACATAGTATATTGCCCAGTCACGTAGTATATTGCCCAGCCACGTAGTATATTGCCCAGTCACGTAGCACAGTGGGGGCAAAAAAGTATTTAGTCAGTCAGCAATAGTGCAAGTTCCACCACTTAAAAAGATGAGAGGCGTCTGTAATTTACATCATAGGTAGACCTCAACTATGGGAGACAAACTGAGAAAAAAAAATCCAGAAAATCACATTGTCTGTTTTTTTAACATTTTAGTTGCATATTATGGTGGAAAATAAGTATTTGGTCAGAAACAAAATTTCATCTCAATACTTTGTAATATATCCTTTGTTGGCAATGACAGAGGTCAAACGTTTTCTGTAAGTCTTCACAAGGTTGCCACACACTGTTGTTGGTATGTTGGCCCATTCCTCCATGCAGATCTCCCCTAGAGCAGTGATGTTTTTGGCTTTTCGCTTGGCAACACGGACTTTCAACTCCCTCCAAAGGTTTTCTATAGGGTTGAGATCTGGAGACTGGCTAGGCCACTCCAGGACCTTGAAATGCTTCTTACGAAGGCACTCCTACGTTGCCCTGGCGGTGTGCTTTGGATCATTGTCATATTGAAAGACCCAGCCACGTTTCATCTTCAATGCCCTTGCTGATGGAAGGAGGTTTGCACTCAAAATCTCACGATACATGGCCCCATTCATTCTTTCATGTACCCGGATCAGTCGTCCTGGCCCCTTTGCAGAGAAACAGCCCCAAAGCATGATGTTTCCACCACCATGCTTTACAGTAGGTATGGTGTTTGATGGATGCAACTCAGTATTCTTTTTCCTCCAAACACGACAAGTTGTGTTTCTACCAAACAGTTCCAGTTTGGTTTCATCAAACCATAGGACATTCTCCCAAAACTCCTCTGGATCATCCAAATGCTCTCTAGCAAACTTCAGACGGGCCCGCACATGTACTGGCTTAAGCATTGGGACACATCTGGCACTGCAGGATCTGAGTCCATGGTGGCGTAGTGTGTTACTTATGGTAGGCCTTGTTACATTAGTCCCAGCTCTCTGCAGTTCATTCACTAGGTCCCCCCGCGTGGTTCTGGGATTTTTGCTCACCGTTCTTGTGATCATTCTGACCCCACGGGGTGGGATTTTGCGTGGAGCCCCAGATCGAGGGAGATTATCAGTGGTCTTGTATGTCTTCCATTTTCTAATTATTGCTCCCACTGTTGATTTCTTCACTCCAAGCTGGTTGGCTATTGCACATTCAGTCTTCCCAGCCTGGTGCAGGGCTACAATTTTGTTTCTGGTGTCCTTTGACAGCTCTTTGGTCTTCACCATAGTGGAGTTTGGAGTCAGACTGTTTGAGGGTGTGCACAGGTGTCTTTTTATACTGATAACAAGTTTAAACAGGTGCCATTACTACAGGTAATGAGTGGAGGAAGGAGGAGACTCTTAAAGAAGAAGTTACAGGTCTGTGAGAGCCAGAAATCTTGATTGTTTGTTTCTGACCAAATACTTATTTTCCACCATAATATGCAAAAAAAATGATTAAAAAAAACAGACAATGTGATTTTCTGGATTTTTTTCTCAGTTTGTCTCCCATAGTTGAGGTCTACCTATGATGTAAATTACAGACGCCTCTCATCTTTTTAAATGGTGGAACTTGCACTATTGCTGACTGACTAAATACTTTTTTGCCCCACTGTATATTGTCCAGTCATGTAGTATATTGTCCAGTCACGTAGTATATTGTCCAGTCACATAGTATATTGCCCAGTCACATAGTATATTGTCCAGTCACGTAGTATATTGTCCAGTCACGTAGTATATTGCCCAGCCACGTAGTATATTGTCCAGTCACGTAGTATATTGCCCAGTCACGTAGTATATTGCCCAGTCACATAGTATATTGTCCAGTCACGTAGTATATTGTCCAGTCACGTAGTATATTGCCCAGCCACGTAGTATATTGTCCAGTCACGTAGTATATTGCCCAGCCCACGTAGTATACAGCACAGACACGTAGTATATTGCCCAGTCACGTAGTATATTGCCCAGCCACGTACAGTGGGGCAAAAAAGTATTTAGTCAGTCAGCAATAGTGCAAGTTCCACCACTTAAAAAGATGAGAGGCGTCTGTAATTTACATCATAGGTAGACCTCAACTATGGGAGACAAACTGAGAAAAAAAATCCAGAAAATCACATTGTCTGTTTTTTTTAACATTTTATTTGCATATTATGGTGGAAAATAAGTATTTGGTCAGAAACAAAATTTCATCTCAATACTTTGTAATATATCCTTTGTTGGCAATGACAGAGGTCAAACGTTTTCTGTAAGTCTTCACAAGGTTGCCACACACTGTTGTTGGTATGTTGGCCCATTCCTCCATGCAGATCTCCTCTAGAGCAGTGATGTTTTTGGCTTTTCTCTTGGCAACACGGACTTTCAACTCCCTCCAAAGGTTTTCTATAGGGTTGAGATCTGGAGACTGGCTAGGCCACTCCAGGACCTTGAAATGCTTCTTACGAAGCCACTCCTTCGTTGCCCTGGCAGTGTGCTTTGGATCATTGTCATGTTGAAAGACCCAGCCACGTTTCATCTTCAATGCCCTTGCTGATGGAAGGAGGTTTGCACTCAAAATCTCACGATACATGGCCCCATTCATTCTTTCATGTACCCGGATCAGTCGTCCTGGCCCCTTTGCAGAGAAACAGCCCCAAAGCATGATGTTTCCACCACCATGCTTTACAGTAGGTATGGTGTTTGATGGATGCAACTCAGTATTCTTTTTCCTCCAAACACGATAAGTTGTGTTTCTACCAAACAGTTCCAGTTTGGTTTCATCAGACCATAGGACATTCTCCCAAAACTCCTCTGGATCATCCAAATGCTCTCTAGCAAACTTCAGACGGGCCCGGACATGTCCTGGCTTAAGCAGTGGGACACGTCTGGCACTGCAGGATCTGAGTCCATGGTGGCGTAGTGTGTTACTTATGGTAGGCCTTGTTACATTGGTCCCAGCTCTCTGTAGTTCATTCACTAGGTCCCCCCGCGTGGTTCTGGGATTTTTGCTCACCGTTCTTGTGATCATTCTGACCCCACGGGGTGGGATTTTGCGTGGAGTCCCAGATCGAGTGAGATTATCAGTGGTCTTGTATGTCTTCCATTTTCTAATTATTGCTCCCACTGTTGATTTCTTCACTCCAAGCTGGTTGGCTATCGCAGATTCAGTCTTCCCAGCCTGGTACAGGGCTACAATTTTGTTTCTGGTGTCCTTTGACAGCTCTTTGGTCTTCACCATAGTGGAGTTTGGAGTCAGACTGTTTGAGGGTGTGCACAGGTGTCTTTTTATACTGATAACAAGTTTAAACAGGTGCCATTACTACAGGTAATGAGTGGAGGAAAGAGGAGACTCTTAAAGAAGAAGTTACAGGTCTGTGAGAGCCAGGAATCTTGATTGTTTGTTTCTGACCAAATACTTATTTTCCACCATAATATGCAAATAAAATGTTAAAAAAACAGACAATGTGATTTTCTGGATTTTTTTTTCTCAGTTTGTCTCCCATAGTTGAGGTCTACCTATGATGTAAATTACAGACGCCTCTCATCTTTTTAAGTGGTGGAACTTGCACTATTGCTGACTGACTAAATACTTTTTTGCCCCACTGTAGTATATTGCCCAGTCACATAGTATATTGCCCAGCCATGTAGTATATTGCCCAGTCATGTAGTATATTGTCCAGCCACGTAGTATATTGCCCAGTCACGTAGTATATTGCCCAGCCACGTAGTATATTGCCCAGTCAAGTAGTATATTGCCCAGTCACGTAGTATATTGCCCAGTCACGTAGTATATTGCCCAGCCACGTAGTATATTGCCCAGTCACGTAGTATATTGCCCAGCCACGTAGTATATTGCCCAGCCACGTAGTATATTGCCCAGTCACGTAGTATATTGCCCAGCCACGTAGTATATTGCCCAGCCACGTAGTATATTGCCCAGTCACGTAGTATATTGCCCAGTCACGTAGTATATTGCCCAGCCACGTAGTATATTGTCCAGCCACGTAGTATATTGCCCAGTCACGTAGTATATTGCCCAGCCCACGTAGTATACAGCACAGACACGTAGTATATTGCCCAGTCACGTAGTATATTGTCCAGCCACGTAGTATACTGCCCAGTCACGTAGTATATTGTCCAGTCACGTAGTATATTGCCCAGCCCACGTAGTATACAGCACAGACACGTAGTATATTGCCCAGTCACGTAGTATATTGCCCAGCCACGTAGTATATTGCCCAGTCACATAGTATATTGTCCAGTCACGTAGTATATTGCCCAGCCACGTAGTATATTGTCCAGTCACGTAGTATATTGCCCAGCCACATAGTATATTGCCCAGTCACGTAGTATATTGTCCAGTCACGTAGTATATTGCCCAGTCACGTAGTATATTGCCCAGCCACGTAGTATATTGCCCAGTCATGTAGTATATTGCCCAGCCACGTAGTATATTGCCCAGTCACATAGTATATTGTCCAGTCACGTAGTATATTGCCCAGCCACGTAGTATATTGCCCAGTCACAAAGTATATTGTCCAGTCACGTAGTATATTGCCCAGCCACGTAGTATATTGTCCAGCCACGTAGTATATTGCCCAGCCACGTAGTATATTGTCCAGTCACGTAGTATATTGCCCAGCCACGTAGTATATTGTCCAGCCACGTAGTATATTGCCCAGTCACGTAGTATATTGCCCAGCCCACGTAGTATATTGCCCAGTCACATAGTATATTGTCCAGTCACGTAGTATATTGTCCAGTCACGTAGTATATTGTCCAGCCACGTAGTATATTGCCCAGTCACATAGTATATTGTCCAGTCACGTAGTATATTGTCCAGTCACGTAGTATATTGCCCAGCCACGTAGTATATTGTCCAGCCACGTAGTATATTGCCCAGTCACGTAGTATATTGCCCAGCCACGTAGTATATTGCCCAGTCACGTAGTATATTGCCCAGTCACGTAGTATATTGCCCAGTCACGTAGTATATTGCCCAGTCACATAGTATATTGCCCAGTCACGTAGTATATTGTCCAGTCACGTAGTATATTGCCCAGTCACGTAGTATATTGCCCAGCCACGTAGTATATTGCCCAGCCACGTAGTATATTGCCCAGCCACGTAGTATATTGTCCAGCCACGTAGTATATTGCCCAGCCACGTAGTATATTGCCCAGCCAAGTAGTATATTGCCCAGTTACGTAGTATATTGCCCAGTCACGTAGTATATTGCCCAGTCACGTAGTATATTGCCCAGTCACGTAGTATATTGCCCAGTCACGTAGTATATTGCCCAGTCACGTAGTATATTGCCCAGTCACGTATATTGCCCAGTCACGTAGTATATTGCCCAGTCACGTAGTATATTGCCGAGCCACGTAGTATATTGCCCAGTCACGTAGTATACAGCACAGCCACGTAGTATATTTGACAGTCATGTAGTATACTGCCCAGTCACGTAGTATACTGCCCAGTCACGTAGTATATTGCCCAGTCACGTAGTATATTGCCCAGTCACGTAGTATATTGCCCAGCCACGTAGTATATTGCCCAGTCACGTAGTATACAGCACAGCCACGTAGTATATTGCCCAGTCACGTAGTATATTGCCCAGTCACGTAGTATATTGCCCAGCCACGTAGTATATTGCCCAGTCACGTAGTATATTGCCCAGTCACGTAGTATATTTCCCAGTCACGTAGTATATTTCCCAGCCACGTAGTAAATTGCCCAGTCACGTAGTATACAGCACAGCCACGTAGTATATTTGACAGTCATGTAGTATACTGCCCAGTCACGTAGTATATTGCCCAGCCACGTAGTATATTGCCCAGCTACGTAGCATATTGCCCAGCCACATAGTATATTGCCCAGTCACGTAGTATACAGCAGAGCCACGTAGTATATTTGACAGTCATGTAGCATACTGCCCAGCCACATAGTATATTGCCCAGTCACGTAGTATATTGCCCAGCCACGTAGTATATTGCCCAGTCACGTAGTATATTGCCCAGTCACGTAGTATACAGCACAGCCACGTAGTATATTGGCCAGTCATGTAGTATACTGCACAGCCACGTAGTATATTGCCCAGCCACATAGTATATTGCCCAGCCACATAGTATATTGCCCAGTCACATAGTATATTGCCCAGTCACATAGTATATTGCCCAGTCACATAGTATATTGCCCAGCCACGTAGTATATTGCCCAGCTACGTAGTATATTGCCCAGCCACGTAGTATATTGTCCAGCCACGTAGTATATTGCCCAGCCACGTAGTATATTGCCCAGTCACGTAGTATATTGCCCAGTCACGTTGTATATTGCCCAGTCACGTAGTATATTGCCCAGCCACGTAGTATATTGCCCAGTTACGTAGTATATTGCCCAGCCACGTAGTATATTGACCAGCCACGTAGTATATTGACCAGCCACATAGTATATTGCCCAGTCACGTAGTATATTCCCCAGCCACGTAGTATATTGCCCAGTTACGTAGTATATTGCCCAGCCACGTAGTATATTGCCCAGCCACGTAGTATATTGCCCAGCCACGTAGTATATTGTCCAGCCACGTAGTATATTGCCCAGCCACGTAGTATATTGCCCAGCCATGTAGTATATTGACCAGCCACGTAGTATATTGCCCAGCCACGTAGTATATTGCCCAGCCACGTAGTATATTGCCCAGCCATGTATAATATTGCCCAGCCACGTATGTAACAGGTTAAAAAAAATATATATATATATATATACTCACCTTACGAGGGCCCCTTGTAGTCCTGGCGCCTGTGTGCGGTGCACGCGGCAGCTTACGGTCCCAGGGTTGGTATGAGCGCATGAGCTGTGATGACGTCGTGGTCACATGACCGTGACGTCATGGCAGGTCCTTCTCGCATAGCATCCTTCCACCGGAACCTGCCGCTTGCACTGCCGAGGACAGGACGACAAGTCGGAGGGTGAGAATAATGTTTTTTTTAATTATTATTTGTAACAGTAGATCTTTTTACTATTGATGCTGCACATGCAGCATCAATAGTAAAAAGTTGGTCACACAGGGTTAATAGCAGCGTTAATGGAGTGCGTCACACCGCGCTCCGGAAACGCTGGAATTAACCCTGTGTGAGCGGTGACTGGAGGGGAGTATGGAGCGGGCACTGACTGCGGGGAGGAAAGAGCGGCCATGTTGCCGCCGGA
Source organism: Ranitomeya imitator (assembly GCF_032444005.1). Classification (NCBI taxonomy): domain Eukaryota; kingdom Metazoa; phylum Chordata; class Amphibia; order Anura; family Dendrobatidae; genus Ranitomeya; species Ranitomeya imitator. The sequence continues at coordinate 10,885,079 of NC_091288.1, forward strand.
CTGCGCCCATCGCTGATTGGTCGTGGCAATGGTCGTGGGCGTTTTGCCACGACCAATCAGCGACTTGGATTCCATGACAGACAGAGGCCGCGACCAATGAATATCCGTAACAGAAAGAAAGACGGAAGTGACCCTTAGACAATTATACAGTAGATGAGGATATGCCGTAAATGCCTGGAAGAAGAGTCCTACCAGTGAAGCCCAGCCAGCCGGGGTCCCTGGCCTCCCCAGACCTATGATGTGCAGGCCATAACGCTACCGTCCGAGCCCGCCATCAGGAAATACCTGGGCTTTGTAAAGCAGACATGAGGGAAATGTCGTTTATTAATGTTTTTTGTGGCGTGTGACTATATGGATTAAGGGGATAATCATTCAAAGTTTGAAAATTCCAATTTGTTTTTAATTTTTGTCAAATTTCTGATTTTTTTTATTAAAAAACGCAAAACATATCTAACTAAATGTACCATTATCATAACGTATGATGTGTCACTGATAAACAATCTCAAAATCAATGGGAAATGGTGAAGCATTGTAGAGTTATTACTACATAAAGTGACATGTCAGATTTAAAAAAAATTGGCCCGGTCACTAAGTGGGTTAAAACAGCACCACCACTATACAAAGGCCACCTGTGGTACTGCACCTCATTAACTGTAACGACGCTATTAAATGTGATACATTGTTCACTAAACACACAGTGATGACGATTCATCCATCAATAGGGGAGGAAAACACCCCCCATATAATTAGGTATTCTGGCAGACGGGGATATGAGTGGGGCAAGCCAAAATCTGCTCCCTACAATACATTAGGAAAGCCCCACGACTGTCCGCCCTGCGCTGTAATAAGCTGGGCAGAGATATAATTGGATTGCAATATTCCTCATCCCCAGCGCCATCTCCAGCCGATGAACCAGAAGACAAAGGCAAATCAAACTGACAAGCAAATCACGGGCACGGCGCCCGCACTTATTCCACCGAATGACTCCAGGCAATCTCTGCCTCACTGCAATCATCAAATTGGCCAGCACCGTCCCCTGATCAGTGACTCATGCAGAAAGTGGTCAGACTGGGGGAGGGGAGAATATGCACTGACTGTATACAGGACAGTGTATACAGGACACCTGCAGCATCTCACGGTCTCCAGCAGCCCTAGTGCAAGAACGGTATAGTATATGGGCCCCTCTGTGTCGGTGATAGGACCTGCTTGCTGATTTGGAGGGGATAATAGCCCCCTTACCTCTTGGGCCCTTATGTGGCTGCAGATTGCACCAATTCTATGTCCACCCCAGGTCTGTGATCGGCCACAGGATCAGCACACTCCTCTCCTGAAATGCTCTGTGCTGCTGCAGGGCCCCGTATAACAGGCTGTCTGTACCCCGTCCTCACAGTAAGGCCCCGTCCTATGCAGCCTGGTCCTCAGTGTGATCATCATATGAGTAGAGGTCACTGCACCCCACAGCATACTGACTTCTAAAATACTCTGTGCTGCTGGGGTTCCTACTTCCTCCTCTATGTAACTTTTAGTCTGTGACCATTGATAGGACCAGCACATTCCTCTGCTGAAATACTCTGCACAGCTGGAAGCTCAGACCCTTCCCTTACTCACCTCTTTCTATATGACCTCCCACAAGGTCCTCTGCTGAAATACTCTGTACCGCTGAAAGCTCAGATCCTTCCCTTACTCACCTCTTTCTATATGACCTCCCACAAGGTCCTCTGCTGAAATACTCTGTACCGCTGAAAGCTCAGATCCTTCCCTTACGCACCTCTTTCTATATCAGGGGTGTCAAACTGCATTCCTCGAGGGCTGCAAACAGGTCATGTTATCAGGATTTCCTTGTACTGCACAGGTGATAATTTAATCACCTACACAAATAATGAGTTGGTGATTAAATTATCACCTGTGCAGTACAAGGAAATCCTGAAAACATGACCTGTTTGCAGCCCTCGAGGAATGCAGTTTGACACCCTTGTTCTATATGACCTCCCACATGGTCCTCTGCTGAAATACTTTGTGCTGCTATTTCCACTGTGTCACTCTTTAGGCTACGTTCACATTTGCGTTGTGCGGGGCTGCGTCGGCGACGCACCGCACAACGCAAACAAAAACGCAACAAAACGCACGCTAAAACGCCGCGTTTTGCGACGCATGCGTCCTTTTTTGCCGAAATTTGGACGCAAAAAAAATGCAACTTGCTGCGTTTTCTGCGCCCAACGCTTGCGGCAAAAAAAACGCATGCGTCGCAAAACGCAGCACAACGCATGTCCATGCGCCCCCCATGTTAAATATAGGGGCGCATGACCCATGCATCGCCGTTGCTGCGCCCGACGCAACCACGCAAAACGCTAATGTGAACGTTTATCTTTACCTCCCATTTCACTCTTGTCCTGAAATACTCTGTGCTGTGCTCCTTCCACTGTGTAATTCAGCGTGCAATCTCCCACTTGCCTCCATCCCCTCCTCCCATCGTGGCGCTGACACAGTCACAGCCGATTCTCACCACCATTGGGAAGAGGTCACTGCCCACCCATTCCACTCCTGAAATCCTCTGTGCCCCTTGGATCAGGTTCCATTAGTGATCGCCCACTTATCTTATTCCTTCCTCATGCCATGATCATTGCAGTCATTTCCTGAGATACTGCTGCTGCTGCTGCTGCGGTCATCTACTATATAAAGCTGAATGTGTGTGTGTGTATGTATGTATGTATGTATGTGTGTATGTGTGTATGTCCGGGATTGGCATCTGCACCGTCGCAGCTACAGCCACAAAATTTTGCACAGTCACACGTCTGGACCCCGAGAGCGTCATAGGCTATATTGTGAGGCGAAATTTTAACCCCGCGCGTTCCAATTCGCCAAACAATTTTGCCCCTATCTACATAATGGGGAAAAAAGTGAAAGGAAAAGTGTTGGAGGCGTCGTAGCTACAGCCACAAAATATTGCAGTCACACGTCTGGACCCTGAGAGCGTCATAGGCTATGTTGTGAGGTGAAATTTTAACCCCACGCTTTCCAATTCACCAAATAATTTTGCCCCTATCTACATAATGGGGAAAAAAGTGAAAGGAAAAGTGTTGGAGGCGTCGCAGCTACAGCCACAAAATATTGCAGTCACACGTCTGGACCCTGAGAGCATCATAGGCTATGTTGTGAGGTGAAATTTTAACCCCACGCTTTCCAATTCACCAAATAATTTTGCCCCTATCTACATAATGGGGAAAAAAGTGAAAGGAAAAGTGTTTGAGGCGTCGCAGCCACAGCCACAAAATTTTGCACAGTCACACGTCTGGACCCTGAGAGCGTCATAGGCTATGTTGTGAGGTGAAATTTTAACCCCGCGCTTTCCAATTCACCAAACAATTTTGCCCCTATCTACATAATGGGGAAAAAGTGAAAGGAAAAGTGTTGGAGGCAAATTGACAGCTGCCAGATGTGAACAAGGGGGACTTAAAGAATGAGAGCGATGGCGCCAAAGAGTATATACCGTACAGTTGCTAAGGTGGGGCCCGACATGGGATACTCACCACACATGGGGATATGAACACACACAAAATGCGCCACACACTACCACGTGCTTGAACACATATTACCCTCAGCACACATTTCACCACACATACACCAACCTCGCCACATAAAAGTCGAAACACAAAAGTAGCCGCTCAAAACTCGCCACGCGCAAAACTCGCCACATGCAAAAACTAGGCTCACGCAAAACTCGCCACAAGTGCAAAACTCACCTCATGGAAAACTCGCCACACGCAAAACTTGCACACGCGGAAAAATTGCCACATGTACAAAAGTTGCAGCACATGCAAAAGTTGCCTCACACACAGCTTGCACATACTCAAAAGGCACCACACATAAAACTCGCCATGCGCAAAACTCGCCATGCGCAAAACTTGCTGCACACAACTTGCTACACTAACCTGTCACATGCAACTCGACACACAAAAAGTTGCTACATGCATGTTGCCACACAAAACTCATCTCACAAAAGTCGCTACATGCATGTCGCTACACGCAACTCAACACACACAACTTGACAAACGAAACTCGCCCTAAAACACACACAAGTCTGGTATTATCCTTCAAAAATAAAAATTAGATTAATAAGCAGACAAACTACAAGAGCAACAAATGTACCATATAGGAAATACGGCAGCTGTCAGTCACATGACCTGTCTATTATGTGTATGTGTGAGCTAATATATACTGCCAGGGGGAGGGCTTCTTCCTGTTGGCTGGGGATTTATCAGGCTGCCAATTTAGCTTACAAATACTGAGGTAAAAATACTGAGCAAATAATGTGTGAACGAGGTCTAATACAGGAGGAGATGACACACAGGTATATACTATATACAGGGGAGATGACACACAGATATATACTATATACAAGAGAGATGACACACAGGTATATACTATATAGAGGAGATGACATACAGGTACATACTATACACAGGAGGAGATGACACACAGGTATATACTATATACAGGAGCAGATGACCTACAGGTATATACTATATACAGAAGGAGATGACATACAGGTATATGCTATATATAGAAAATGACATACAGGTATATACTATATACAGGAGGAGATGACACACAGATATATACTATATACAGGGGAGATGACACACAGGTATATACTATATACAGGAGGAGATGACATACAGGTATATACTATATATAGAAGGAGATGACATACAGGTATATACTATATATAGGAGGAGATGACATACAGGTATATACTATATATAGGAGGAGATGACATACAGGTATATACTATATACAGGGGAGATGACACACAGCAGGTATATTATATATACAGGGGAGATGACATACAGGTATATACTATATACTGGAGATGACATACAGGTGTATACTATATATAAGGGAGATGACAAACATGTATATACTGAGGTGAAAATGAAAAGGTGTGAGTGCAAAATGAGAGGAGTGAGGGAAAATAGTGGAGTGATCGGAAAATGACAGATGTGAGGTCGAAATGACAAGTGTTAGGGGGGAATGAGAGGAGTGAGGAGGAAAATGAGAGGTGTAAGGGAGAAAATTAGAGATATGAGGGGGAAAATGAAAGATGTGATTGGGAAAATGAGAGGCGTGATGGGAAAATAAGAGAAGTGAGGTGCTATAACTAACCACAGATATTTACTATGCCCAGGCAACGCCGGGCTCTTCAGCTAGTCTAATATATAAAGTTGAATGTGTGTATGTATGTATGTATGTATGTCCGGGATTGGCATCTGCCCCGTCGCAGCTACAGCCACAAAATTTTGCACAGTCACACGTCTTGACCCCGAGAGCGTCATAGGCTATGTTATGAGGCGAAATTTTAACCCCGCGCGTCCCAATTCACCAAACAATTTTGCCCCTATCTACATAATGGGGAAAAAGTGAAAGGAAAAGTGTTGGAGGCGTCGCAGCTACAGCCACAACATTTTGCACAGTCACACGTCCGGACCCTGAGAGCGTCATAGGCTATGTTGTGAGGTGAAATTTTAACCCCGCGCTTTCCAATGCACCAAACAATTTTGCCCCTATCTACATAATGGGGGAAAAAAGAAAGGACAAGTGTTGGAGGCAAATTGACAGCTGCCAGATGTGAACAAGGGGGACTTAAAGAGTGAGAGCGATGGCGCCAAAGAGTATATACCGTACAGTTGCTAAGGTGGGGCCCCGACATGGGATACTCACCACACATGGGGATATGAACACACACAAAATGGGCCACACACTACCACGTGCTTGAACACATATACCACCCTCAGCACACATTTCACCACACATACACCAACCTCGCCACATAAAAGTCGAAACACAAAAGTCACCGCTCAAAACTCGCCACACGCAAAAGTCGCCACATGCAAAACTAGGCTCACGCAAAACTCGCCACACGTGCAAAACTCACCTCATGGAAAACTCGCCACACTCAAAACTTGCACACGCGGAAAAATTGCCACATGCACAAAAGTTGCAACACATGCAAAAGTTGCCTCACACAAAACTTGCACATACTCAAAACGCACCACACATAAAACTCGCCACACGCAAAACTCGCCATGCGCAAAGCTTGCTGCACACAACTTGCTACACTAACCTGTCACATGCAGCTTGACACAAAAAAGTTGCTACATGCATGTCGCCACACAAAACTCATCTCACAAAAGTCGCTACATGCATGTCACCACATGCAACTCAACACATACAACTTGACACATGAAACTCGCCCTAAAACACACACAAGTCTGGTATTATCCTTCAAAAATAAAAATCTGATTAATAAGCAGACAAACTACAAGAGCAACAAATGTACCATATAGGAAATACGGCAGCTGTCAGTCACATGACCTGTCTATTATGTGTATGTGTGAGCTAATATATACTGCCAGGGGGGAGGGCTTCCTGTTGGCTGGGGATTTATCAGGCTGCAAATTTAGCTTACAAATACTGAGGTAAAAATACTGACCAAATAACAAGTGTACGCGGTCTAATACAGGGGAGATGACACAGGTATATACTATACACAGGAGGAGATGACATACAGGTATATACTATATACAGGAGGACATGACACACAGGTATATACTATATACAGGAGGAGATGACATACAGGTATATACTATATACAGGAGGAGATGACAACCTGGTATATACTATATACAGGGGAGATGACATACAGGTACATACTATATACATGGGTGATGACACACAGGTATATAATATATACAGTGGAGATGACACACAGGTATATACTATATACAGGAGGAGATGACATACAGGTATATACTATATACAGGAGCAGATGATACACAGGTATATACTATATACAGGAGGAGATGACTTACAGGTACATACTATATACAGGAGGAGATGACACACGTATATACTATATACAGGAGGAGATGACATACAGGTATATACTATATAAAAGAGGAGATGACACATAGGTATATAGAGGAGGAGATGACATACAGCAGGTATATACTATATACAGGGGAGAAGACATACAGGTATATACTATATACAGGAGATGATATACAGGTATATACTATATATAGGAGGAGATGACAGACAGGTATATCGTATATACAGAAGAGAGGACATACAGGTATATAATATATACAGGAGGAGATGACACATGGGTATATACAATATACAGGAGGAGATGACATACAGCAGGTATATACTATTTACAGGGGAGATGACATACAGGTATATACTATATACAAGAGAAGACATACAGGTGTATACTATATATAAGGGAGATGACAAACATGTATATACTGAGGTGAAAATGAGGGGTGTGAGGTGAAAAGGAAAAGGTGTGAGTGTAAAATGAGAGGAGTGAGGGAAAATAGTGGAGTGATCAGAAAATGACAGATGTGAGGTCGAAATGACAAGTGTTAGGCGGGAATGAGAGGAGTGAGGGGGAAAATAAGAGGAGTGAGGGGGAAAATGAGAGGTGTGAGGCGGAAAATAAGAGGAGTGAGGGAGAAAATGAGAGGTGTAAGGGAGAAAATGAGAGGCATGATGGGAAAATAAGAGACGTGAGGTGCTATAACTAACCACAGATATTTACTATGCCCAGGCAACGCCGGGCTCTTCAGCTAGACTAATATATAAAGCTGAATGTGTGTGTGTGTGTATGTATGTATGTCCGGGATTGGCATCTGCACCGTCGCAGCTACAGCCACAAAATTTTTCACAGTCACACGTCTGGACCCCGAGAGCGTCATAGGCTATGTTGTGAGGCGAAATTTTAACCCCGCGCGTTCCAATTCACCAAACAATTTTGCCCCTATCTACATAATGGGAAAAAATGAAAGGAAAAGTGTAGGAGGCAAATTGACAGCTGCCAGAAGTGAACAAGGGGGACTTAAAGAATGAGAGCGATGGCGCCAAAGAGAATATACCGTACAGTTGCTAAGGTGGGGCCCCGACATGGGATACTCACCACACACGGGGATATGAACACACACACAAAATGCGCCACACACTACCACGTGCTTGAACACATATTACCCTCAGCACACATTTCACCACACATACACCAACCTCGCCACATAAAAGTCGAAACACAAAAGTCGCCACTCAAAACTCGCCACGCGCAGAATTCGCCACATGCAAAAACTAGGCTCTTGCAAAACTCGCTACAAGTGCAAAATTCTCCTCATGAAAAACTCGCCACACGCAAAACTTGCACACGCGGAAAAATTGCCACATGCACAAAAGTTGCAACACATGCAAAAGTTGCCTCACACAAAACTTGCACATACTCAAAAGGCACCACACAAAACTCGCCACGTGCAAAACTCGCCATGCGCAAAACTTGCTGCACACAACTTGCTACACTAACCTGTCACATGCAACTCGACACACAAAAAGTTGCTACACGCATGTTGCCACACAAAACTCATCTCACAAAAGTCGCTACATGCATGTCGCCAGGTATATGCTATATATAGAAGATGACATGCAGGTATATACTATATGCAGGAGGAGATGACACTCACATATATACTATATACAGGGGAGATGACACACAGGTATATTCTATATACAGGAGGAGATGACAGACAGGTATATGCTATATATAGAAGATGACATGCAGGTATATACTATATACAGGAGGAGATTACACACAGATATATACTATATACAGGGGAGATGACACACAGGTATATACTATATACAGGAGGAGATGACATACAGGTATATACTATATATAGAAGGAGATGACATTCAGGTATATACTATATATAGGGGAGATGACACAGCAGGTATATACTATATACAGGGGAGATGACACACAGCAGGTATATACTATATACAGGGGAGATGACATACAGGTATATACTATATACAGGAGATGACATACAGATGTATACTATATATAAGGGAGATGACAAACATGTATATACTGAGGTGATGAGGTGAAAATGAGAGGTGTGAGGTGAAAATGAAAAGGTGTGAATGCAAAATGAGAGGAGTGAGGAAAAATAGTGGAGTGATCAGAAAATGACAGATGTGAGGTTGAAATGACAAGTGTTAGGGGGGAATGAGAGGAGTGAGGGAGAAAATGAGAGGTGTGAGGGAGAAAATGAGAGATGTGAGGGGGAAAATGAAAGATGTGATGGGGAAAATGAGAGGCATGATGGGAAAATAAGAGAAGTGAGGTGCTATAACTAACCACAGATATTTACTATGCCCAGGCAACGCCGGGCTCTTCAGCTAGTCTAATATATAAAGCTGAATGTATGTATGTATGTGTGTATGTCCGGGATTGGCATCTGCACCGTCGCAGCTACAGCCACAAAATTTTGCACAGTCACACGTCTGGACCCTGAGAGCGTCATAGGCTATGTTGTGAGGTGAAATTTTAACCCCGCGCTTTCCAATTCACCAAACAATTTTGCCCCTATCTACATAATGAGAAAAAATGAAAGGAAAAGTGTAGGACGCAAATTGACAACTGCCAGATGTGAACAAGGGGGACTTAAAGAATGAGAGCGATGGCGCCAAAGAGTATATACCGTACAGTTGCTAAGGTGGGGCCCCGACATGGGATACTCACCACACACGGGGATATGAACACACACAAAATGCGCCACACACTACCACATGCTTGAACACATATTACCCTCAGCACACATTTCACCACAAATACACCAACCTTGCCACATAAAAGTCGAAACACAAAAGTCGCCACTCAAAACTCGCCACGCGCAAAACTCGCCACATGCAAAACTTAGGCTCATGCAAAACTCGCCATAAGTGCAAAACTCACCACACATAAAACTCGCCATGCGCAAAACTCGCCATGTGCAAAACTTGCTGCACACAACTTGCTACACTAACCTGTCACATGCAACTCGACACACAAAAAGTTGCTACACGCATGTTGCCATACAAAACTCATCTCACAAAAGTCGCTACATGCATGTCGCCACACGCAACTCAACACACAACTTGACAAACGAAACTCGCCCTAAAACACACAAAAGTCTGGTATTATCCTTCAAAAATAAAAATCTGATTAATAAGCAGACAAACTACAACAAATGTACCATATAGGAAATACGGCAGCTGTCAGTCACATGACCTGTCTATTATGTGTATGTGTGAGCTAATATATACTGCCAGGGGGAGGGCTTCCTGTTGGCTGGGGATATATGAGGCTGCCAATTTAGCTTACAAATACTGAGGTAAAAATACTGAGCAAATAACGAGTGAACGAGGTCTAATACAGGAGGAGATGACACACAGGTATATACTATATACAGGGGAGATGACACACAGATATATACTATATACAGGAGAGATGACACACAGGTATATACTATATAGAGGAGATGACATACAGGTACATATATATACAGGAGGAGATGACATACAGGTATATACTATATACAGGAGGAGATGACATACAGGTATATGCTATATATAGAAGATGACAGCAGGTATGTACTATATACAGGAGGAGATGACATACAGGTATATGCTATATATAGAAGATGACATACAGGTATATACTATATACAGGAGATGACACAGATATATACTATATACAGGAGGAGATGACATACAGGTATATACTATATATAGAAGGAGATGACATACAGGTATATACTATATATAGAAGATGACATACAGGTATATACTATATACAGGGGAGATGACACAGCAGTTATATACTATATACAGGGGAGATGACATACAGGTATATACTATATACAGGAGATGACATACAGGTGTATACTATATATAAGGGAGATGCAAACATGTATATACTGACGTGAAAATGAGGGGTGTGAGGTGAAAATGAAAAGGTGTGAGTGCAAAATGAGAGGAGCGAGGGAAAATAGTGGAGTGATCGGAAAATGACAGATGTGAGGTCGAAATGACAAGTGTTAGGGGGGAATGAGAGGAGTGAGGGAGAAAATGAGAGGTGTGAGGGAGAAAATGAGAGATGTGAGGGGGGAAAATGAAAGATGTGATTGGGAAAGTAAGAGAAGTGAGGTGCTATAACTAACCACAGATATTTACTATGCCCAGGCAACGCCGGGCTCTTCAGCTAGTTAGAATAAGAAGTCTATTTCCGACATAGACGACAGTTCACACCTGTTACTTGTGAGTTTTCAGCCCTTCAGTTTAGGGGCGATACAACTGGATGTGACCCTCACTACATGATACCTGCAGAGGGGGCACATCATTTCCGGGGTTTTGGTAGCAGCCCCTGCGGCATATTGTGACCACAACCAGGGACCGCAGAATAGATTTATGGGAGAATTCTGGGATGTATCGAAGCTCTCACCCCCCGGCTCATACTCCCTGCTCTTTCCTGCGCTGACAGGTGAACGTGCTCCTGACCGGCGGATCACTGTGACGTGTGATTACAGGATCACTCCTGCCCCATCCCGGGGATGTTCTCCTGACTGACAGGAGCGGATTATGAGCCTGACGTCCGGTGAATGAGATCAGAGGCCAAAGACTCGTCCGCCGTCAGCGCTGGAAATCTCTTATTGACCTGTCGGCAGGTGACTGAAATGGAGTAGATAGGAGGAAAGAGGCCCCAGTGGGCAAAGTCTGGAGAGTGGGGGGCCGAGCTAGAAACACGCATCCGGGCATACAGCATGTACCCTAGGAAAATGCCATCAACTATACTAAATATTGTTACATCTATTATATTATATTCAATGAAGAATTATTCATCCACACGCTACATCGCTCACCTACCAACCTATTCAGTTACTGACTCCCCAACTCACATCCACTCATTCGGTCACCCACTCACTTTCCTATTAAGGGGCAGTCACTCATCATCAGTCAGCACTTCCTCACCCACTCCAGTCTCCACTTACGTACCTAAAAACTTAACTTATCCACTATGTCGCTCAATCACTGACTCAGTCACAGACCAGCAGCTCACTCAATAAGTCCCTCACTCACTGAATAATTCACCGACTCATCTGTCTGCTCATTCATTCACTCACCAACCCACTAACTCGTCCATACATACACTCACTCAATCACTCACCAACCCACTCACTCATCTATACATACACCTACTCAATCACCCACTCAATCACTCACCAACCCACTCACTCATCTATACATACACCCACTCAATCACCCACTCAATCACTCACCAACCCACTAACTCGTCCATACATACACCCACTCAATCACTCACTCATCTATACATACACCCACTCAATCACCCACTCAATCACTCATCTATACATACACCTACTCAATCACCCACTCAATCACTCACCAACCCACTCACTCATCTATACATACACCCACTCAATCACTCACCAACCCACTAACTCGTCCATACATACACCCACTCAATCACCCACTCAATCACTCATCTATACATACACCCACTCAATCACTCATCTATACATACACCTACTCAATCACCCACTCAATCACTCACCAACCCACTCACTCATCTATACATGCACCCACTCAATAACCCACTCAATCACTCACCAACCCACTCACTCATCTATACATACACCCACTCAATCACCCACTCAATCACTCACCAACCCACTAACTCGTCCATACATACACCCACTCAATCACCCACTCAATCACTCACCAACCCACTCACTCGTCCATACATACACCCACTCAATCACTCACTCATCTATACATACACCCACTCAATCACCCACTCAATCACTCATCTATACATACACCTACTCAATCACCCACTCAATCACTCACCAACCCACTCACTCATCTATACATACACCCACTCAATCACTCACCAACCCACTAACTCGTCCATACATACACCCACTCAATCACCCACTCAATCACTCATCTATACATACACCCACTCAATCACTCATCTATACATACACCTACTCAATCACCCACTCAATCACTCACCAACCCACTCACTCATCTATACATGCACCCACTCAATAACCCACTCAATCACTCACCAACCCACTCACTCATCTATACATACACCCACTCAATCACCCACTCAATCACTCACCAACCCACTAACTCGTCCATACATACACCCACTCAATCACCCACTCAATCACTCACCAACCCACTCACTCGTCCATACATACACCCACTCAATCACTCACTCATCTATACATACACCCACTCAATCACCCACTCAATCACTCATCTATACATACACCTACTCAATCACCCACTCAATCACTCACCAACCCACTCACTCATCTATACATACACCCACTCAATCACTCACCAACCCACTAACTCGTCTATACATACACCCACTCAATCACCCACTCAATCACTCATCTATACATACACCCACTCAATCACTCATCTATACATACACCTACTCAATCACCCACTCAATCACTCACCAACCCACTCACTCATCTATACATGCACCCACTCAATAACCCACTCAATCACTCACCAACCCACTCACTCATCTATACATACACCCACTCAATCACCCACTCAATCACTCACCAACCCACTAACTCGTCCATACATACACCCACTCAATCACCCACTCAATCACTCACCAACCCACTCACTCGTCCATACATACACCCACTCAATCACTCACTCATCTATACATACACCCACTCAATCACCCACTCAATCACTCATCTATACATACACCTACTCAATCACCCACTCAATCACTCACACTCCTCCCCACTCAATCACTCAGTATCGCAACAACTTCCTCACTCATTCACCAGGTCAATCACTCACTCATTATCCACACACAGTCACTTATTCACTAATCCGCCCACCAGCTTAATCAGTTACCCACTCACTCATCACCTTAATCAATCACTCAGTTAATCTATATGCCCCCTGGCTCGCTCAATCCCTCACTCTTTCAATCAATCATTCACCATCTTTATGCCCACTCATGCACGCGCTCAGTGTCTCAATCACTCAACATCTTTCTGCCCACTCACGCATGCACCCGCTCAGTGTCTCAATCACTCACCATCTTTCTGCCCACTCACGCATGCACCCGCTCAGTGTCTCAATCACTCACCATCTTTCTGCCCACTCACGCACGCACCCGCTCAGTGTCTCAATCACTCAACATCTTTCTGCCCACTCACGCACGCACCCACTCAGTGTCTCAATCACTCACTCTCTTGATACACACAAGAAGACAATCAAACAATGAAAGTTCATTACTTCAAATCTACACATCTGCACCATACACGTGTCCGACTGCATTGTACAAACATCGTTCAGATGACGACACACATAGTGTACAAAACTGTTTGATAATAAGTCGGCTGAAATAAGGGAGATGACGGATCTTCCTTTTCCTGAACGATCGAAGCATACACATTATGGCACGGTCGATAGTTGTATGAAGGTATCACACATGGTCTAATCACTTTAAAAGAGGACTTAAAGGGAACCTGTCACCCCGAAAATCGCGGGTGAGGTAAGCCCACCGGCATCAGGGGCTTATCTGAAGCATTCTGTAATGCATTCTGTAATGCTGTAGATAAGCCCCCGATGTTACCTGAAAGAGGAGAAAAAGACGTTATATTATACTCACCCAGGGGCGGTCCCGCTGCTGGTCAGGTCGGATGGGCGTCTCTGGTCCGCTGCGGCACCTCCTATCTTCATTACAAGACGTCCTCTTCTGATCTTCAGCCACGGCTCCGGCGCAGGCGTACTTTGCTCTGCCCTGTTGAGGGCAGAGGATAGTACTGCAGTGCGCAGGCGCCGGAAAGGTCAGAGGCCCGGCGCCTGCGCACTGCAGTACTTTGTCTGCCCACAACAGGGAGATAAAGTACGCCTGCGCCGGAGCCGTGGCTGAAGATCAGAAGAGGACGTCTTGTAATGAAGATGGGAGGCGCCGCAGCGGACCAGAGACGCCCATCCGACCTGACCAGCAGCGGGACCGCCCCTGGGTGAGTATAATATAACGTCTTTTTCTCCTCTTTCAGGTAACATCGGGGGCTTATCTACAGCATTACAGAATGCATTACAGAATGCTGCAGATAAGCCCCTGATGCCGGTGGGCTTACCTCACCCGCGAATTTCGGGGTGACAGGTTCCCTTTAAAACATTTGTCACCCAAAAATTGAAAGCCCGCCATCTAAACAGAACGACGAACAATCGATTGGGTCAAAATCGCCAATTTGGAACAACTTTGATCTAATGGTGTCTGGGGGCCAAAAAAAACAGGCAGAACTTTGCGTTTTTTTTCCTATATTTAACATTGAAAACGCATGCGTTTTTTGTTGTTTTTTGTTGTACGCGTTTGGTCGCGTTTTGAAACGCATGCGTTTTTTTGCTGCATGCGTTCTTTTTCAGAAATGCAACTTGTAGTATTTTTGAGAGGCGTTTTCATGCTTTTTTTTGTGTCAAAAAATACATTGAAGTCAATGGAAACGCATGCGTTTTTAAGCACATGCGTTTGTTTGCTTTAAAAACGCATGCGTTTTTATTTAAAAAAAAACAGAAAACACACTGATATGCCACCCCCCACCATAAAGGTGATAAATGGATCCTAACCCTAACCCTAAAGGGATCCTAACCCTAACCCTAAAGGGATCCTAACCCTAACCCTAAAGGGATCCTAACCCTATCCCTAACCCTACCCCTAACCCTACCCCTAACCCTAAAGGGATCCTAACCCTAACGGGATCCTAACCCTACCCCTAACCCTACCCCTAACCCTAAAGGGATCCTAACCCTAACCCTAATCCCTTTAGGGTTAGGGTTAGGATCCCTTTAGGCTTAGGGTTAGGGGTAGGGTTAGGATCCCTTTAGGGTTAGGGTTATGATCCCTACCCCTACCCCTAACTATTTCTGTTTATAGTGGGTTTTTTACTTTATTTTGATGATTGGCAGCTGTCACACATTTCTCAGCATGCGTTTAAAAAACGCAAACGCATGAAAAAACGCATGTAAACGCGTCAAAACGCTGCGTTTTTTTTCACCACATGCAAAAACGCATGTGTCAAAAAAACGCAGCGTTTGCACGCGTTTACATGCGTTTTTTCACCAGCCTAAGACAGGACGGTAAGGCTATGTGCACACGTTGCGGATTTTGCTGCGGATTCGCAGAGGTTTTGACGCTGCGGATTCGCAGCAGTTTTCCATGCGTTGTACAGTACCATATAAACCTATGGAAAACAAAATCCGCAGTGCCCATACTGTGGAAAAAAATGCGCGGAAACGCTGGGTTGTTTATTCCGCAGCATGTTCATTTTTTGTGCAGATTCCGCAGGTGTAAAACCGCAGGTGGAATCTGCACAAAAACTGCAAAAAAAATCGCGGTAAATCCGCAGGTAATCGAAAGTGCGGTTTACCTGAAAATTTACAAAAACAGGTGTGGAAAAATCCGCAGACATCCCACCTACGTGTGCACATACCCTAAGGGTTGAGTCAAGGCTAAATGCACATACTACTTGGTGCAATTGTACACTGCATGAATTTAAAGGGACAGTGTCCTGGTGTTAAGATTCCTTTGAAATGCTCTTTCCAGGAAGCATCAGTCGGCAGGGCCATCGCATCTCCGCTCTGTTTCCCTTTATAGTCGCGCTTATCTCCTGAGTTTTGCACATTGTAGCTGGTGTTAAAGCAGCAAAGCAATTTCTATGAATGTTTTATGTGTCATATTTCTTGGCTATTTAATCCCAGCTGTGAGAGACTGAGCCGCGACAGAAGCCGTCACTTCTGGTTTTATTACTCTCCCAAACATCGCTAAAATCCTGGAATGAGACAAAACGCTGAGGCAGAAAAAACATCACACCAGCGCTTTAATTATGACAATGTGCTCGGATTCCCAGGGAAAACTGCTCATTTCTATATAAATGATCTAAGACAAAAGGGCGACTTCTCCGAGCTACGACGCGGCTCTCTGTATAAGAAGCAATTACGGTAAATGTAAAATACAAAGAATTTCCTGAAGCAAATAATATGGCTGTCCTCTATACTGGATACCAGGGGAGGCAGCCACAGAGATGACGACCATCAGGACGGTAGTATGCCGTAATACTGTACTCACGGACATTACATCACTGTTATTACTAACATCAATCATACAACAATCTCCATTAAAAAGATACATAGTAAAGCTACAGTATAGTACTGCCCCTATGTACAAGAATACAACTACTATAATACTGTCCCTATGTACAAGAGTATAACTACTATAATACTGCCCCCTATCTACAAGAATATAACTACTATAATACTGTCCCTATGTACAAGAATATAACTACTATAATACTGTCCCTATGTACAAGAATATAACTACTATAATACTGCTCCTATGTACAAGAATATAACTACTATAATACTGCCTCCTATGTACAAGAATATAACTACTATAATACTGCCCCTATGTACAAGAATATAACTAATATAATACTGTCCCTATGTACAAGAATATAACTACTATAATACTGCCTCCTATGTACAAGAATATAACTACTATAATACTGTCCCTATGTACAAGAATATAACTACTATAATACTGCTCCTATGTACAAGAATATAACTACTATAATACTGCCTCCTATGTACAAGAATATAACTACTATAATACTGCCCCTATGTACAAGAATATAACTAATATAATACTGTCCCTATGTACAAGAATATAACTACTATAATACTGCTCCTATGTACAAGAATATAACTACTATAATACTGCCCCCTATGTACAAGAATATAACTACTATAATACTGTCCCTATGTACAAGAATATAACTACTATAATACTGCTCCTATGTACAAGAATATAACTACTATAATACTGCCCCTATGTACAAGAATATAACTACTATAATACTGCCCCCTATGTACAAGAATATAACTACTATAATACTGCCCCTATGTACAAGAATATAACTACTACAATACTGCTCCTATGTACAAGAATATAACTACTATAATACTGCCCCTATGTACAAGAATATAACTACTATAATACTGCCCCTATGTACAAGAATATAACTACTATAATACTGCCCCTATGTACAAGAATATAACTACTATAATACTGCCCCTATGTACAAGAATATAACTACTATAATACTGTCCCTATGTACAAGAATATAACTACTATAATACTGCCCCTATGTACAAGAATATAACTACTATAATACTGCCCCTATGTACAAGAATATAACTACTATAATACTGTCCCTATGTACAAGAGTATAACTACTATAATACTGCCCCTATGTACAAGAATATAACTACTATAATACTGCCTCCTATGTACAAGAATATAACTACTATAATACTGCCCCTATGTACAAGAATATAACTAATATAATACTGTCCCTATGTACAAGAGTATAACTACTATAATACTGCCTCCTATGTACAAGAATATAACTACTATAATACTGTCCCTATGTACAAGAGTATAACTACTATAATACTGCCCCTGTGTACAAGAATATAACTACTATAATACTGCCTCCTATGTACAAGAATATAACTACTATAATACTGCCCCTATGTACAAGAATATAACTACTATAATACTGTCCCTATGTACAAGAATATAACTACTATAATACTGCCCCTATGTACAAGAATATAACTAATATAATACTGTCCCTATGTACAAGAGTATAACTACTATAATACTGCTCCTATGTACAAGAATATAACTACTATAATACTGCCCCTATATACAAGAATATAACTACTATAATACTGCCCCTATATACAAGAATATAACTACTATAATACTGCCCCCTATGTACAAGAATATAACTACTATAATACTGCCCCTATGCACAAGAATATAACTAATATAATACTGTCCCTATGTACAAGAGTATAACTACTATAATACTGCCCCCTATGTACAAGAATATAACTACTATAATACTGCTCCCTATGTACAAGAATATAACTACTATAATACTGCTCCTATGTACAAGAATATAACTACTATAATACTGCCCCTATGTACAAGAATGTAACTACTACAATACTGCTCCTATGTACAAGAATATAACTACTATAATACTGCTCCTATGTACAAGAATATAACTACTATAATACTGCCCCTTTGTACAAGAGTATTATTACATTAATTGTGCAGGATATCCTATTGGTCGTGCTTTTGTGCGGAGATACTATAATCATCATGAATCCCTGAAGAAATATGCTATGAATAAATATTAATAAGTAGATAACTAATTATATGGAGTCAGGGTCGGGGTGTGGTTCCTTCAGTTTTTCATATATCTTTGTCACGGTCTCCTATGTTTTTCATCATTATCTCACAGTTTTGTCACTTTTGTTTTTTTTCCGCTACACACTTGTATTTGGGACTATTCGTACGTCTCGTGGGGGAGGGGATAGCGAGGCTTCTGCTTCTCTGGGAGATTATATATTTACTCCTCCTGTCTGCGCCCCTTTCTTCCCACTTTGTTTTGGGGATGTACAGTTTCTGTGAATGTTTGTCGGACTTATTCCCTTGTGCTAAGTGTTAGATCTCTGCTTGGGGGAAGGACATCTTATTAGTTTTGTCTGACAAATATTTCATATTTCCTGGAGACATTTGATGAGCTGTGAGATTCTTTAGCTTTCATTTACCCACTATCAATGTCAACTTCATGCTGATGGCGCATTATAGGAGAAAAAAAAAAGAGTGCTCCTTGGTGATGATCTCTGCAGCCTGGTCCACTGCCAAGGTTAAAAACTGTCCACATGGCCAGAGGTAATCCAGTCCGAGTGCACTGGTGGCCACGCTGGCAGGGCTGCATTTGATCTGGACTTGGCCATAGACATTACTTTCAATATTTGTTAGTGGATCCCATTCATTTCAATGGAAAAAGCTGATAATCCATAGAGGAACAACCCAACCAAGCCCCCAAGTCTTCATAGATAACAGCAGGTGCATTACGATGGTTTGAAGGCACCTATACATGGTATAGGAGGTATCCGGGGCTTGGGGGTTCACCTTGAGGACAAGCTGGTCAAAATTCGTCTCTACAGCTAAGTCCATATATATTTGGACAGAGACAACATTTTTCTAATTTTGGTTATAGACATTACCACAATGAATTTTAAACAAAACAATTCAGATGGAGTTGAAGTTCAGACTTTCAGCTTTCATTTGAGGGTATCCACATTAAAATTGGATGAAGGGTTTAGGAGTTTCAGCTCCTTAACATGTGCCACCCTGTTTTTAAAGGGACCAAAAGTAATTGGACAATTGACTCCAAGGCTATTTCATGGACAGGTGTGGGCAATCCCTTCGTTATGTCATTCTCAATTAACCAGATAAAAGGCCTGGAGTTGATTTGAGGTGTGGTGCTGCATTTGGAAGGTTTTGCTGTGAAGTAAACATGCGGTAAAGGAGCTCTCCATGCAGGTGAAACAAGCCATCCTTAAGCTGCGAAAACAGAAAAAAACCATCCGAGAAATTGCTACAACATTAGGAGTGGTAAAATCTACAGTTTGGTTCATCCTGAGAAAGAAAGAAAGCACTGGTGATCTCATCAATGCAAAAAGAACTGGGCGCCCACAGAATACAACAGTGGTGGATGATCGCAGAATAATCTCCATGGTGAAGAGAAACCCCTTCACAACAGCCGACCAAGTGACCAACATTCTCCAGGAGGTCGGCGGATCAATATCCAAATCTGTCATAAAGAGAAGACTGCATGAAAGTAAATACAGAGGGTTCACTGCACGGTGCAGCCACTCATAAGCATCAAGAATAAAAAGGCTAAAAACATCTAAAAAAGCCGCACAGTTCTGGAAGAACATTCTATGGACAGATGGAACCAAGATCAACCTCTACCAGAATGATGGAAAGAGAAAAGTATGGTGAAGGCGTGGTCCAGCTCATGATCCAAAGCATCCCACATCATCTGTAAGACCCGGCGGAGGCAGTGTGATGGCGCGGGCATGCATAAACCCGGCGGAGGCAGTGTGATGGCGCGGGTATACATGGCGGCCAGTGGCACTGGGTCACTAGTGTTTATTCATGATGGGACACAGGACAGAAGAATGAATTCTGAGGTCTTCAGAGCCGCCATACTGTGTGCTCAGATCCAGCCAAATGCAGCCAAACTGATTGGTCGTCGTTTCATACTACAGATGGACAATGACCCAAAACATAAAGCCAAAGCAACCCAGGAGTTTATTAAAGCAAAGAAGTGGAATATTCTTGAATGGCCAAGTCAATCCCCTGATCTCAGCCCAACTGAGCAGCATTTCACTTGTTAAAGACTAAACTTCAGACAGAAAGGCCCACAAACAAACAACAACTGAAAACACAGCAGTGAAGGCCGGCCGAGCCTCAAAAAGGAGGAAACACAGCGTCTGGTGATGTCCATGAGTTCAAGACTTCAGGCAGTCATTGCCAACAAAGGGTTTTCAACCAAGTACTAAAAATGAACATTTTATTTACAATTATTGAATCTGTCCAATTACTTTTGGCCCTTTTAAAAACAGGGTGGCACATGTTAAGGAGCTGAAACTCCTAAACCCTCCATCCAAATTTAATGTGGATACCCTCAAATGAAAGCTGAAAGTCTGAACTTCAACTGCATCTGAATTGTTTTGTTTAAAATTCATTGTGGTAATGTCTATAACCAAAATTAGAAAAATGTTGTCTCTCTCCAAATATATATGGACGTAACTGTATGACTACAAACAAGGTCAATACAAAGAACATGAACTATTTATGCCATGGTCTGTACACAGGACCAGGAAACATTCACCAAGTCTGGAGAAACTGCTCAAACTTCACGATCAGAAATTATCCAGAGATGATTTTCTCAGTGATGAGCTGCATGTGGGGATACATTATATGATTGTTTCTATGTAGATTATGAACCTTGTACACAGCAGATTCTCTGTAGATTTAATCAGCTGTTGTGTAATCTCTGGTAGAGATCCGGTCACAGATGGAATCTACAGAGACAAGAGAAGTAAAATAATGGAACTTCCATGGAATCTTCTGTAGTGTAATTTCCAGGCTGTGTACGGTGCTGAGCACCGAGCCACCGTGCTGCCCCAGTCTGGTTGTTTCCCAGTCTCGTGGGATTTGCAGGACCCAGTGCCACATTTTGTGCTGGGGACCGGCGGTTTCACTTCCACTCATTAGATGAGCTACTATTGCGGCTGTTCTTATGCCGCCATAAGCCAGAAGCACTTTCCAGACATGAAATCCATTGCACTGTGCCTGACCCCAGACGACAGATGATTCATTAGTGCAGATTATCTGGCTGGAATACAGATGCTCGCACCTGTACAGATCCAGAAACTGGGAGATAAAGTGACCAGGGAGCAGAAATGTCCCTATAGTAATAGACCGTTAGCACAACCGGTGAAAAAGGTCCTCAAGTCGGTTCCCAAACCTTGCAATCTTGTGTATTCTACTTGGCACGCTTTGTTTAGTCGAGGTG
Source organism: Ranitomeya imitator (assembly GCF_032444005.1). Taxonomy (NCBI): domain Eukaryota; kingdom Metazoa; phylum Chordata; class Amphibia; order Anura; family Dendrobatidae; genus Ranitomeya; species Ranitomeya imitator. The sequence continues at coordinate 10,907,506 of NC_091288.1, forward strand.
AAGAGATTTAATGTGATCCAAAAGAAAAATACATACAGTAGTCACAAACGTTTCGGTCATGAAGACCTTCATCAATGTACTAGAGTGTAAAAAGAAAGATCCTGAGGATCTCTCGGCAATAAATGGCTCAGTCTGTATGTGTAACCTGGCTGGGATTAATCGTCCACATCTGAGACTCCACATTGAGATTTGGGACTTCAGCTACTAATACCTGGGATTAATCCCTGCCAGGTTATACATACAGACTGAGCCACTTATTGCTGAGAGATCCTCATGATCATTCTTTATACACTCTAGTACATTGATGAAGGTCTTGATGACCGAAACATTTGTGATTACTGTACGTATTGTTGTTTTGGATCACATTAAATCTCTTCACCTCGACTAAACAAAGTGTGCCAAGTAGTTTACACCTGACTCAGGAGCAGGCACCGCGGCTCGTGACTCCTTCACCTAAATGAATGATATTTTCTCTAATGTTTTAGATATAATTCCACATCATTGTCTAGATCTCTGCTTTCTGTCGGTGAATGGGAACATTCTTGCTTATGCCTAGGGGTTTTTCTCAAAAACATATATAACTAAGAAAACGCATTAGCATTAAGTAGTTAGATTATTGATGTCCCCTCATTAAAATATGGAGGAAAGTCTGCTATATACATAGTTCTGCTATAGTCATCCACAGCTTACAGACTAGGGAGTTGCCCCCATAATCAGAGAGTGAGATTTTGGGGCTCGCGAATGTTGATTTGGAGATGTGTACAGAACATGTGTATTTCCATCGACTTCCATTGATCTGCTGCACCCTGTGCCATAAAGCCCTGGAGCTGGGGGCTTATAAAAGGAGAATTACCTCTTGGAGAGCCGCGGGTGCTGTGAGGAGGGATTAGATGTCATGGTCATGTTCAGCCCAGAAGAAAAGGAGATTAAGAAAAGCTATCATAGTAGTGTTTAGCATCCTAAAGAGGATAGAGAGCGACACAAAGCAGAGCGAGCGCGTCCATTGAAGCGGCTGATATCTCGTGAATGCAGAGGGCAGGCGCAGAGCTGGAATAGATAGAAGTAGGGAGAATTAAATGGATTACAGGGTCCTCACGGAGCCAGCGCAATGCAAGACCTGATGGCTGCTGAATAAACAGAAAGGCATTGCCTGGCATAATATGGGGTGCATCGGGCTGGCAAAGATTAGGAGACCACTACAATGCTTTACTATAGCCCAACGAGTGTAATCTTCTGCAACCAATTTCTTTCATTGAATCTAAAATAAAAAATGAAGCAACTTTTAAACAGTTTAGACGTTTGTCGCTCTATAGAATGCAAGCAGTGGGAGATCTGCTGTATACTTCACATAGGAGACACCGAGAGGTGTATTTACATCGCAAAGGAGATGCTGAGACTGCATTGATCATTTCACACAAAACTCCAAAAATGGGCCAGACAAAAGTATTGGCACCCTCAGCCTAATACTTGGTTGCACAACCTTTAGCCAAAATAACTGCGACCAACCGCTTCCGGTAACCATCAATGAGTTTCTTACAATGCTCTGCTGGAATTTTAGACCATTCTTCTTTGGCAAACTGCTCCAGGTCCCTGATATTTGAAGGGTGCCTTCTCCAAACTGCCATTTTTAGATCTCTCCACAGGTGTTCTATGGATTCAGGTCTGGACTCATTGCTGGCCACCTTAGAAGTCTCCAGTGCTTTCTCTCAAACCATTTTCTAGTGCTTTTTGAAGTGTGTTTTGGATCATTGTCCTGCTGGAAGACCCATGACCTCTGAGGGAGACCCAGCTTTCTCACACTGGGCCCTACATTATGCTGCAAAATTTGTTGGTAGTCTTCAGACTTCATAATGCCATGCACACGGTCAAGCAGTCCAGTGTCAGAGGCAGCACAGCAACCCCAAAACATCACCTCCGCCATGTTTGACTGTAGGGATCGTGTTCTTTTCTTTGAATGTCTCTTTTTTCTCCTGTAAATTCTATGTTGATGCCTTTGCCCAAAAAGCTCTACTTTTGTCTCATCTGACCAGAGAACATTCTTCCAAAACGTTTTAGGCTTTTTTAGGTAAGTTTTGGCAAACTCCAGCCTGGCTTTTTTATGTCTCGGGGTAAGAAGTGGGGTCTTCCTGGGTCTCCTACCATACAGTCCCTTTTCATTCAGACGCCGACGGATAGTACGGGTTGACACTGTTGTACCCTCGGACTGCAGGGCAGCTTGAACTTGTTTGGACATTAGTCGAGGTTCTTTATCCAACATCCGCACAATCTTGCGTTGAAATCTCTTGTCAATTTTTCTTTTCCGTCCACATCTAGGGAGGTTAGCCACAGTGCCATGGGCTTTACACTTCTTGATGACACTGCGCACGGTAGACACAGGAACATTCAGGTCTTTGGAGATGGACTTGTAGCCTTGAGATTGCTCATGCTTCCTCACAATTTGGTTTCTCAAGTCCTCAGACAGTTCTTTGGTCTTCTTTCTTTTCTCCATGCTCAATGTGGTACAAGGACACAGGACAGAGGTTGAGTCAACTTTAATCCATGTCAACTGGCTGCAAGTGTGATTTAGTTATTGCCAACACCTGTTAGGTGCCACAGGGAAGTTACAGGTGCTGTTAATTACACTAATTAGAGAAGCATCACATGATTTTTCGAACAGTGCCAATACTTTTGTCCACCCCCTTTTTCATGTTTGGTGTGGAATTATATCCAATTTGGCTTTAGGACAATTCTTTTTGTGTTTTTTCATTTAAGACAAATTAAATGAAGATAATAATACCAAATAATTTGTGTTTGCAATCATTTTCAGGAAGAAAATGAGTATTATCTGACAGAATTGCAGTGGTGTCAATACTTTTGGCCATGACTGTAGGAGGCACCTAGACTGTTGTATATACATCACACAGGAGATACAACGACTGCTGTATACATCACAAATTGGACATCGAGACTAATGTATATACAGTGGTGCAAAAAAGTATTTAGTCAGTCAGCAATAGTGCAAGTTCCACCACTTAAAAAGATGAGAGGAGTCTGTAATTTACATCATAGGTAGACCTCAACTATGGGAGACAAACTGAGAAAAAAAATCCAGAAAATCACATTGTCTGTTTTTTTATCATTTTTTTTGCATATTATGGTGGAAAATAAGTATTTGGTCAGAAACAAACAATCAAGATTTCTGGCTCTCACAGACCTGTAACTTCTTCTTTAAGAGTCTCCTCTTTCCTCCACTCATTACCTGTAGTAATGGCACCTGTTTAAACTTGTTATCAGTATAAAAAGACACCTGTGCACACCCTCAAACAGTCTGACTCCAAACTCCACTATAGTGAAGACCAAAGAGCTGTCAAAGGACACCAGAAACAAAATTGTAGCCCTGCACCAGGCTGGGAAGACTGAATCTGCAATAGCCAACCAGCTTGGAGTGAAGAAATCAACAGTGGGAGCAATAATTAGAAAATGGAAGACATACAAGACCACTGATAATCTCCCTCGATCTGGGGCTCCACGCAAAATCCCACCCTGTGGGGTCAGAATGATCACAAGAACGGTGAGCAAAAATCCCAGAACCACACGGGGGGACCTAGTGAATGAACTGCAGAGAGCTGGGACCAATGTAACAAGGCCTACCATAAGTAACACACTACGCCACCATGGACTCAGATCCTGCAGTGCCAGACGTGTCCCACTGCTTAAGCCAGTACATGTCCGGGCCCGTCTGAAGTTTTCTAGAGATCATTTGGATGATCCAGAGGAGTTTTGGGAGAATGTCCTATGGTCTGATGAAACCAAACTGGAACTGTTTGGTAGAAACACAACTTGTCGTGTTTGGAGGAAAAAGAATACTGAGTTGCATCCATCAAACACCATACCTACTGTAAAGCATGGTGGTGGAAACATCATGCTTTGGGGCTGTTTCTCTGCAAAGGGGCCAGGACGACTGATCCGGGTACATGAAAGAATGAATGGGGCCATGTATCGTGAGATTTTGAGTGCAAACCTCCTTCCATCAGCAAGGGCATTGAAGATGAAACATGGCTGGGTCTTTCAACATGACAATGATCCAAAGCACACCGCCAGGGCAACGAAGGAGTGGCTTCGTAAGAAGCATTTCAAGGTCCTGGAGTGGCCTAGCCAGTCTCCAGATCTCAACCCTATAGAAAACCTTTGGAGGGAGTTGAAAGTCCGTGTTGCCAAGCGAAAAGCCAAACACATCACTGCTCTAGAGGAGATCTGCATGGAGGAATGGGCCAACATACCAACAACAGTGTGTGGCAACCTTGTGAAGACTTACAGAAAACGTTTGACCTCTGTCATTGCCAACAAAGGATATATTATAAAGTATTGAGATGAAATTTTGTTTCTGACCAAATACTTATTTTCCACCATAATATGCAAATAAAATGTTAAAAAAACAGACAATGTGATTTTCTGGATTTTTTTTTCTCAGTTTGTCTCCCATAGTTGAGGTCTACCTATGATGTAAATTACAGACGCCTCTCATCTTTTTAAGTGGTGGAACTTGCACTATTGCTGACTGACTAAATACTTTTTTGCCCCACTGTACATCACATAGGAGATACTGAGACTGATGTACATACATCACATTGGAGACACCTGGGATAGAGTATATACATCAAATGGGACACACTGGGGCTGGAGTATATACATCATTAAACGTGCTGCAGTGTTCAGTACTGAAAGCTGTGCGCTCACTCTCGCAGAGCAAGAAGAAATTAAAAGGCAGACAGCTGTCAAATCGCAGCGGCCGATCCAGGCACTGCGGTCCTTGGGAATTTGCCTGGGGGCTGGAGAAAAGGTCTTCGCGGGTCGTAAATGGCCCAATCGCCTGAGGATCCCCACCCCTGGAGTGCAGGATCTGACTGTACAATGTTTGATTGTAGTTTACAACCATGGAACTAAATAAACTGGAATAGGAGCTGCATAAAAAAAAAAATTCTGAATTTTTCATTGGTTTAGATGCATGAATTGCAAAAGTATATACACCTCATGGTGTGCCCAATAGAGTCAATCACTTGGAAAATATACATTTCTCACTAAACAGATCATTTTTAAACCTCATATTGGGACTATACAGGAGGAGTGTCATACTATTCTGGAATTTCTGGACATCTATAAAACATGTAATGGGGCAAGTTCTGTCACTAGAGTCCAATTCAGGGAGTAGCCATAGCAGAATGAAAAAGAAACAAACGCACACATACAGTCTATGCAGCTTTCTAGTAAGCGTTTTATCTCACTCCTGTTACGGATTCATTGCTACGTCCCTCCATTCTGCTCCGTTCTACTAAGTGTTGAATCTCACCCTTGTGCTGGATTCTTAACCACACTGCTCAGTACAGCACAGTTATTATTATCCATTATTTATGTAGCACCAACATGCAGACGTAACCAGTGGAGCTCACAATCTATATACATACTATATTTACGGTAAGTAATAACACTATTTGTTTACAATTAAAGTCTATACAGAATATTCCTGTGCAGTGTTCAGAGTCTGGGATGGACCTATAGGGGGTGCACAGGTGGCAGAAAGAGGGCCATTACCATATGAGAAGGCTGCAGTATTATACAAGGCAGATGATGTAGGTTTTCTATTTGGACCTAGGAACTTCACGTTACACCTTTGCACGATTCCTTTAGCCAAACAAAGCACCAACTTGAAACCTTGTCACCAATTATTATTATCATGCCCTGCAGCATTATGTGCAAACCTGGTCCAGAACTACAGGAAACGTCTGACCTCTGTAATTGCAAACAAAGGTTTCTGTAACAAATATTACATAGTCACCTTTCTTTATAAAAGACTCCTGTCCACAGACTCAGTCAGTCAGACACTAACCTCTACAACATGGGCAAGACCAAAGAGCTTTATAAGGAAGTCAGGGACAAGATCATAGACCTGCACAAAGCTGGAATGGGTTACAAAGCCATAAGTTATGCGCTGGGAGAGAAGAAAACTGTTGGTGCAATAGTAAGAAAATGGAAGAAATACAAAATGACTGTCAATCGACATCGATCTGGGGCACCGTGCAAAATCTCACCTCGTGGGGTATCCTTGATCATGAGGAAGGTGAGAGATCAGCCTAATACTGCATAGGGGGAACTTGTTAATGATCTCAAGGCAGCTTGGACCACAGTCACCAAGAAAACCATTGGTAACACATTATGCCATAAAGGGTTAAAATCCTGCAGTGCCCTCAAGGTCCCCCTGCTCAAGAAGGCACATGTGCAGCCCGTCTGAAGTTTGAACACCTGGATGATTCTGTGAGTGATTGGGAGAAGGTGCTGTGATCAGACGAGACAAAAATTGAGATCTTTGGCATTAACTCAACTTGCCGTGTTTGGAGGAAGAGAAATGCTGCCTATGACCCAAAGAACACCATCCCCACTGTCAAGCATGGAGGTGGAAACATTGTTTTGGGGGTGTTTCTCTGCTAAGGGCACAGGACTACTTCACCTCATCAATGGGAGAATGGATGGAGCCATATACCGTAAAAATCCTGAGTGACAACCTCTTTCCCTCGCCAGGACATTAAAAATGGGTTGTGGCTGGATCTTCCAGCAAGACAATGATCCAAAACATAGAGCCAAGGCAACAAAGGAGTGGCTCAAAAAGAAGCACATTAAGGTCATGGAGTGGCCTAGCCAGTCTGCAGACCTTAATCCCATAGAAAACTTATGGGGGGAGATGAAGCTCCGAGTTGCCAAGCAAGAGCCTCAAAATCTTAATGATTTAGAGATGATTTGCAAAAGAGGAGTGGAGCAAAATTCCTCTTGACATGTGCGCAAACCTCATCATCAACTACAAAAAATATCTGACTGCTGTGCTTGCCAACAAGGGTTTTATCACCAAGTATTAAGTCTTGTTTATATATATATATATGTATATATACATCTACACGCTCACACAGTATGGTGCTAACCACTGAGCCACCGTGCTGACCACTGATAAGTCTGTGCAATCCATGGAGCGTAATACATGAAGCCTCTAGAACTCAGTGTATCTCCATGTGCTTCGGATTTCATAGAAAGTCATCTCATCTAGGTTTCATATCTCCATAACACACTGCTGTGCACCATATAAACGTACAAAGCCACCCATTGATGTGTGCACAGTCTGGTGGTATTATTTGGTAGTTTTTGTGAACGGTAATAGGGCTTCAATTGGGTTTTGCACTATGTGAGCGGGGTAATCTCAGATTGTCTTGTTTCAGGATGCTGCAAGTCTGGCGACTTTGATGGAAAGTCCAAAGTCATGAAGGATTTTGTGCCTGTAGGTGCTTGAAATGTGAATCTGCTGCTGGTGAGAAGTCATGCTGACACCTACAGCCACTAAAACACATCTCTACTGCAGTATCATTGACTCACCAGGGGGACAACACCTCATCTAAGTAGATTTTTCTATACATGGAGCTATAGGACGAGCATCTAATCTATTGGTCGCCAGATTCTCCACTTCATCTGCCATTAATACAATTTGCCCCTTTATTTTTAGGCATTACCGTAATTAAATATAAAATATTTGCAATGAGAAACAGTCAGCTGAAAGGTATTAAATAAAGGATTTGTGTCCAGACAATTCCATTAGTATTAGTGGCAGATCAGACATTATATATTCACTTATGTATTAGCAATCAATCACACTTTATGCAACAGCATCACTGATACTTTATTTATCCCATATGTATCAGCAGCAGATCATATTTTATATAATTCCTAATGAATCAGTTGTAGTTAACAGTGTATCAGCGGTGGTTTACAATTTATATATCCTCTATGTATCAGCGGTGGCTTACATTTTATGCATCCCCTATGTATCAGCGATGGTTTACACTTTATACAGGTGCTTCTCACAAAATGAGAATATCATCAAAAAGTGAATTTATTTCAGTTCTGCAATACAAAAAGTGAATCTCATATATTATATAGAGTCATTACACACAGAGTGATCTATTTCACGTGGTTATTTCTGTTAATGTTGATGATTATGGCTTACAGCCAATGAAAATCCAAAAGTTATTATCTCAGTAAATTAGAATACTTTATAACACCAGCTGGAAAAATGATTTTAAAATCCAAAATGTTGTCGTACTGAAATATATGTTCAGTAACTGCACTCAATACTTGGTCGGGCTCCTTTTGCATCAGTTACTGCATCAATGCGGCGTGGCATGGAGGCGATCAGCCTGTGGCACTGATGAGGGGTTATGGCAGCCCAGTGTCATGTTCCGTTCCAGAGTTTAATCCTGTCTGCCCTTTTTCCGGGCGGATCATGTCAAGGGTTAACTTTGCTCTGCCTCATTCTGGGTTCAGGTTTGCTATTTAGTTCCGATGCATCCTGCTGGTGATGTCAGCTATATTTCTGCCTTCGGCGTGTGTACCCGACTCTGGTAGCTCTTGATTAGACCTGCTGTGATCCCTGACTTGCCCTGTGTCTGTTGACTCCCTCTGTCTGCCCTTTTCCCTGTTTGTTGGTTTGATTCTCTGGTTTTTTACTTGGCTTGTATTCGGAATCGCTTCTGCCTTCTGTCTTTGTCTTATCCACTTCTGACCATTGCTGAACCCCCTGGCTTGTTCCTGACCATGTGTACTGCTGCTACTTTTGGTACTTCTGCTTCTGACTGTTTTTTGGCTCGGCTTGTCTGACCACTCTCTCGCCACTTGGTAGCGTCTGTGCTGCTGCTCTGCGGGTGCAGTCTCACTTCCCACTCAAGCTCCGCCTGGTGGAGGCTGCGCTATACTGCACTGCAGCAGCATGCCACACATGTTGCTTTGAGATGTATCAGTGGTGAATCCCACTTTATATATTCCATATGTAGCAGCGGTGGTTTACACTTTATATATCCTGTATGTATCAGTGGCGGATGACATTTTATATATTCCCTATGTGCTAGTGGTGAATAACATTTTATATACAGTCGGAAAAAAAGTATTCAGTCAGCCCCGAATTGTGCAAGTTCTCCCACTTAAAAAGATGAGAGAGGTCTGTAATTGACATAATAGGTAGACCACAACTATGAGAGTCAAAATGAGAAAACAAATCCAGAAAATCACCTTGTCTGATTTGGCAAGATTTATTTTGAAAATATGGTGGAAAATAAGTTATTGGTCACCTAAAAACATGCAGGATTTCTGGCTCTCACAGACCTGTAACTTCTTCTTTAAGAGGCTCCTCTGTCCTCCACTCATTACCTGTAGTAATGGCGCCTGTTTGAACTTGTTAACAGTATAAATACACCAGTCCACAACCACAAACAGTCACACTCCAAACTCCACTATGGTGAAGACCAAAGACCTGTTCAAGGACACCAGAAACAAAATTGTAGCCCTGCACCAGGCTGGGAAGACTGAATCTGCAATAGGCAAGCAGCTTGGTGTGATGAAATCAACTGTGGGAGCAATAATAAGAAAATGGAAGACATACAAGACCACTGATAATCTCCCTCGATCTCACAAGAACGGTGAGCAAAAATCCCAAAACCACACGGGGGGACCTAGTGAATGACCTGCATAGAGCTGGGACCACCGCATCAGTAACACACTACGCTGCCAGGGACTCAGATCCTACAGTGCTAGACGTGTCCCCCTGCTTAAGCCAGTACATGTCCGGACCCGTCTGAAGTTTGCTAGAGAGCATTTGGATTATCCAGAAGAGTATTGGGAGAATGTCATATGGTCTGATGAAACCAAAGTAGAACTGTTTAGTAGAAACAAAACTCGATGTGTTTGGAGGAAACAGAATGCTGAGTTGCATCCAAAGAACACCATACCTACTGTGAAGCATGGGGGTGGCAACATCATGATTTGGGGCTGTTACGACTGATCCATGTACATGAAAGAATGAATGGGGGCCATGTATCGTGAGATTTTGAGTGCAAACCTCCTTCCATCAGAAGATGAAACATGGATGGTTCTTTCAGCACGAAAATGATCCCAAGCACACCACCAGGGCAACGAAGGAGTGGCTTTGTAAGAAGCATATGAAGGTCCTGGAGCGGCCTAGCCAGTCTCCAGATCTCAACCCATAGAAAACCTATGGAGGGAGATTAAAGTCTGTGTTGCCCAGCGACAGGCCCAAAACATCACTGCTCTAGAGGAGATCTGCATGGAGGAGTGGGCCAACATACCAACAACAGTGTGTGGCAACCTTGTGAAGACTTACAGAAAATGTCTGACCTCTGTCATTGCCAACAAAGGATAAATAACAAATATTGAGATGAACTTTTGTTAATGACCAAATACTTATTTTCCACCATAATTTGCAAAATAAATCTTACCAAATCAGACAATGTGATTTTCTGGATTTGTTTTCTCATTTTGACTCACATAGTCGTGGTCGACCTATGATGTCAATTGCAGGCCGCTCTCATCTTTTTAAGTGGGAGAACTTGCACAATTGGTGGCTGACTAAATACTTTTTCCCCCCACTGTATCCTGTATGTATCAGTGGTGGCTTACACTTTATATGTCCTGTATGTATCAGTGGTGGCTTACACTTTATATGTCCTGTATGTATCAGTGGTGGCTTACACTTTATATGTCCTGTATGTATCAGTGGTGAATCATACTTTGTATAAGCATTATGTATCAGTGGTGGCTTACACTTTATATGTCCTGTATGTATCAGTGGTGAATCATACTTTGTATAAGCATTATGTATCAGTGGTGGCTTACACTTTATATATCCTATATGTATCAGTGATGAATCAGAATCATACTTTGTATAAGCATTATGTATCAGTGGTGGCTTACACTTTATATGTCCTGTATGTATCAGTGGCGGACCACACTTTATATATCACCTATGTATCATTGGCGGACCAGTACATACATTTGGGACGCCAGTAGGTGCCACGCTGACAGGTGACGACTGTGCTCCTTGTCTCTTTGTATTTTGATACAATATTAATAATTTAATTATGTTTCAACATTTCCTTTAATAATTAAGTGCCTTTTATTTGCTAAAGCAGAGAGCGGATTGTGATATTTTCCAGGACAACTCCTCTGAATGCTTCTCGGCTTCGGTTATTTAATTGCTGGTGTTTGGCATGAGTCATCCTAATGCATAACAGGCTGCGCTGGAACATTGAAAACATCAAGGTGCATTGCAATGACGCTCCATTGCTCCACCGCGATCTATATGCAGGATTGGGACAGAGGTGAGGCCGCCAGGCACAATGGAGACTAGTGCAATACAGTGGTTCATTAAGAGGGCAACCACTGGCCATATGACTTATGAAGGCACATGGACATCATGAAGGGGCTCCGAAGGTCCTATCAGTGTCAATTCATCAAGTCATTAGGTTGTTTAACGCGGCCCATAAACCTTTTTGGTATATCAATCTAATCTGAATAACGGCTGTAGATCCCACCCAAACATGCACCTTTGGATTGATTTTCTTGAATATCATTGTTTTCTATGGAGATAAGTGGCGCCAAATGTTTATGGCGACCTCTCATCTCTGCGTCTGCGCCATTTTAAGTGAGTCCAAGGAATGTGATAAATTGCTGGTCGCCCTAGTGTTTCCTATAAGAGTTTCCTCGGGGCAGACAACTCATTTAAAGGTTATTGTTGGGGTAGATAATAAGTTGATAAAATCCTTTAATTGTGGGAGAAGTATAACAACTCCCAGGGCAGTAAGGAATATAACCACCCCCATGTCTTAGATCTTGGAGGAGAAGATGGCTATTTCTACTCACATTCTACAACTGTGATCTCTTAACCTGTGGCTCTCTAGGTTTTGTACAACTACAACTCCCAGCATGCACAGATAAAGTACTGAGGGTTGTAGTTTTGTCGTTGGAGACGTCTTCTCTACAAGGAGACATTTAATTATTTCTGTGCAGTGAGAAGGCTTCTATCATGGCGAGCGGCTGCCAGGAGGAGCTATGAGAGGAACAGGAGGTGTCGCCGAGTGTCCCGGTGACAGAAAAGCAGCACCATGGGGAGTAAATATGGCGGACACTAGAGACTATGTAGAGTATACTGGCTGCACAGGAGGAGTCTGGGGCCCGGACGAGATTTCGTCTTCGGCTCGAGCTCTGCGCTTAGCTTTCACGTTTTCTTGAAATATTAAATATTGAAATATTAAGTGTTTGTTTCTTGACAGCCATTCGTTAGGCACAAGATAAGAAGATTTTTCTCTCTCTGGTGCAGTTTGGGTCTTGGCAGAAGAGCTCAGAGGGAGGCGAGTCACAAATTACACTCAGATTGCCATGGACTTTCTGCAACAGTATTATGGCGGCTCTAATTATGTAACATGGAAAATGTTACAGCCGAAAAATGTAAAAGCTCCGGGGCCCTAAGGCAAAATCTGTAAGACGGCCCCCACCGACCATGGAGCGCTGCCGCCTCTGTACCTCTCATGGATGCACGACTGTCACAAAACCAGAATGCCTGTCAGTAGGACTTCCCAATAGATCTGCAAATTCACAAATGATCCATCTGCTCTTACTGCTAGTATCTCAGCACCCTCTGTGCCTCTCACAGTGAAACGTTTGTTACAAAGTGTCATGGAGGAGTTTATCAAGTGTTTGTGCAAGTATTTTGTTGTCAAAATGTTTCAAACTTTGTCACACTCTATTTTTGAGCAAAATAGTTTTTTTTTGTTTTTTTTTAACGTTTTAACCATTTAACACAGCTCTTGCCAGTTTTAAAAGGTTGGGTGTAACCTTGTAATGGTTGCCTATGCCAATTAGGTTTAGGCCAGATTTATGAATTGCAAGTTTTTAAAAACACAGTCACATTTTTCAGAGCACTTGGTGGAAAGAACGGTCTCAGGCTGAGAAATAAAAAGAAAAGATACATTGTTGCAGGATTTGGGGTTTCACACTAGTTTATTTCTCAGACAGCAAGAAGAGATTTTGAAAATGGTGAAGAACTGAAATATAAATTATCAAGAAGGATGAAAAAAATTAGATTATAAAGATTCAGTACATGTTGTACACAAGTCCAGATGAGACGTGATTGACTAAAGTCATTCCTGCAATGGAACAATGATGGGGGCAGACTTAGTGCCTGAAGGCGCCATCTGCCATGTAAGAGGACAGCAGCAATAAAGGACACATAGGAGCTGTGGAGGGGGGTTTTGTTTTGGATTGTAATCCTAAAAGTTTCAGGTTTCATCATGTAAAATTCTGGCCAAGCTGAGACAGAACACATCATCCTGCCTCCGACCACGAGGGCATGCTGAGAGCTGTAGTTGCAGATCTCAGGGGGTCCCATTAGTCAGTAGATACACCTGTGCTTGTATCTGTGTATACACACAGCCTGTATACATCTCGTTTGATGGTTGTGGAAGTCTGGATATAATCAAAACGCTTCTCCGACTGTTATTACAAGCTGCGCGGTGTCAGACGTGCGTGATCTATAACACGATGACTGTAAGGTATAATGGGAATCATCGGCATGGCGCTGCGTAGCACGGGCAGTGTACAACGAGGCTGGAATGAAGAAGAGGCACAATGTATGATATTCACACACCGCAGATTTACTGCAGACATTCCCAATTCATCTCAATGGGGCCTGAAAAAATCCAAACTTTTGCCAAATTAAACCCTTCCTGGCGCCGGATAGGACTGATTCTCAATAACGGAAACTACTGCAGCTGATCTGCCACAAAACTCCAACAATCTCATCATTTCACAAATTTTTCTCCAAAGACCGCAGTTAAGAGTTGGCAAACCGCTTTGGATGTAAATAGAGAATAAAAAACACTGCGACCCCAGATCAGCACAAGAGTAAATTATTGGGTAACAGGAGGAATGTTTGCATTGACTTGTGTAATATCAGGATTAGAGCTCATATTCATCTGCGTTTAAAACGGACGAGTGCAATCAGATAAAAAAAAAAATCAGATTGCACTCTGACTAGTGTTCTTCAATGATTCTGCGTTCATCTGCGATTTTTTTTCTCAAATTGGATTCGACTGAGGAAAAAAAAAATCGCAACATGCTGCGAGTGACATTGTATATCGGACAAGACTTGGCAATGCAAGTGAATGAGCAAGAGAAAAAAAAAACGAATGGCACACGAACCATGTATGTGCCGTGCGATTTTTATCCACCCATCTCATAGGAAACCCAATATTTCATCAGCTGAGTACAGTAAATTCACAACCTGAACTGTCAGAATGGTATAGATATATAGACAGAATAAAATAAAGAAATGGAGTGGGGTCTCTCATATTTTTCTTGACTAGCCGAGGGAAAGCTGACAGCTGGTGGCTAATGTTTATAGTCTAGGGAAGGGGTAATAAACATGGTGATTCCAAGCTGTTATTATCAGCTCACAGCTGTCTACTTAGCCTTTACTGGTTATTAATAAGGGGCGATCCCCCCACAAAATGAAATGGAGCCCCCCTATTATTAATGACCAGCTAAGGCTAGGCAGACAGCTCTGGCTGATATTAATAGTCTAGGATGGAGCCATGGATATTGGCCCTCTCCCAGAATAAGAACATTAGCCCTCAGCTGCCCCAGAAATGGCACATCCATCATATGCGCCAATTCTGGTGCTTAGCCTCGCTCTTCCCACTTGCCCTGGTGCTGTGTCAAGTGGAGTAATAGTACTGGGCTTGCTGTCAGCTTTGTATTGTCAGCCGACATCGCACCTAGGGGTTAGTAATGGAGAGGTGTCTATAAGACACCACCATTATTAACCCCATAATCAAATGTAATCAAGACAAACACAGATTAATTTTTCTGTAATAGAAATTAACACTCCCCGACCTCCTTTTATCCATTTATTAATATCAAAATAAAAATAAAAACACAAAGTCATCCTCACCTGAACACAGAATCCCTGTGTGATGCTGTCCCACGAAGAACTCCAGCTCTGCTACATCCGGATGGTTTGCCGAGCAGTGGTCACCTTACTCACGTCACAGCTCGCACCGTGAGAAAATTCTCATGATGCGAGCGGTGACATCAGTGAGGTGAACGGAGTTCATTGGCTATGAACTCTCGTGACCTTACTCACATCAGCACTGGACACTGCAGGAGAGTTCTCACTCTCCTGTCTCACTGTATTCCAGCTGGCTTACTGAGAGGTCGCATCATGCTACTGCTCACCAAACCACCCATCTTTATTACATTTGATTATGTGGTTAGTAATGGGGGCATCTTATAGACACCTCTCCATTACTAACCCCTGGGCTTGATGTCAGCTGATAATACATAGCTGACATCAACCCACCAATAATATCCCACTTGCCATCGCACCAGGAAGAAGGAAGAGCAGAGGTTAAATGTCAGAAGTGCCATTTCTGGGGTTGCTGAGGGCTGATGTTCTTAGTCTGGGGGGAGGCCAATATCCACGGCCCCTTCCTAGGCTATTAACATCAGCTGCAGCTGTCTCCCTACCTTTTGCTGGTTATAAATATAGGGGGATCCCAATACATTTTTTGGGCGGGCACCAGTAATAACCAGTAAAGGATTAGTTGACAGCTGTGTACTGATATTAATAGTTTGGGAAGCTCCATGTTTATTACCCCCTTCCCAGAATATAAACATCACTCCTCAGCTGTCATCTTTCCCTCAGCTGGTAAAGAAAAATATTGGGCACCCCATTTCTTTATTAGCTAAATACATGTACAGTTAGTTGCACATGCACTGCAGTGATCATATATCTCAATTACATTTATCCATCTACTGTATCTATCTACCACTCATTTAGCTATATCTGTATATTTTCTCACCATGAAGACAACTAAAACCCTCACTGTCGCCCTGATCCACTCCCGCCTGGACTACTGTAATGCTCTATTAATTGGCCTCCCCCTCACTCGACTTTCCCCTCTCCAGTCCATCCTTAATGCGGCAGCCAGGGTCGTCCATCTGGCTAATCATTACTCGGACTCGTCCGCTCTTCGCCAGTCGTTACACTGGCTGCCCATTCATTACAGGATACAATTCAAAGTACTTGTTCTCACCCACAAAGCTCTTCACAGTGCGGCCCCCCATACATCTCCTCACTCATTTCTGTCTATCGGCCTAACAGACCACTGCGCTCTGCAAATTACTTTCGACTAACCTCTGCACTAATCCGTACCTCCCACTCCCGACTCCAAGACTTCTCCCGTGCTGCGCCAATCTTCTGGAATGCTCTACCCCAAGATATTAGGACCATCCACAATTTGCATAGTTTTAGGCGCTCGCTCAAAACACATTTGTTCAGAGCGGCCTATCACGTTCACTAATCAAAGTCATTTTATGTTTGTGTGTGGCCCATTCACTATCCCCATCTATCCCCCACCCCCTGAAGATGGCTGGACCATCATTGTAAATACATCATTGTAAATACACACCTGTACTTTGTATCTCCCCTCCTCATTGTAGATTGTAAGCTCTCACGAGCAGGGGCGGCTTATTTCGCTTTAATTATTGTATTGTTAACGTTGTTACTTATGACTGTTGTGTTTGAAACTGTTGAACTGTAAAGCGCTGCGGAATATGTTGGCGCTATATAAATAAAGATTATTATTATTATATAAGATTGTTTTGTTACTTAGTAATCTAGCTTGAAATTACTGAGAATTAATGTATGCAAAAGCTGATGTTAAAAACGCATTGCATTCGCTTGTCAGACTGATGCTACTTGCTAAAAATTGTATTCACATGACACTCGTCCTATCTTTCAGGAACATCAGACTGATTTTATTTACGTTGATGAGTGTCAGCCCTTATATTGGATAATTTATCTTTGAAATTGGAAATTCTCCTAAATCTGTACCTTTGGGCTTTGCTTGATTTACTGATCAGCGGTCTCTTTTTCCTTCTCCTTACAATCAGTCTGTCCTGATATCAAATTCCAATGCAATTATTTCCTGCTGAGCTAATGAGCCAATGTGAACAAGCAGAGCTGCAGTGTAAAGCAAGGGGAAGAAGAGAGCAATATCCTGAGAGTCAGACAAGGTGGATTGTGGATTCTTGGTTTTTTAGTGTTGTGTTATGAGTACATTTTATCCATTGCTGTCTTGGCTGGCGGGATCACAGACCCGGCATTACTTGCTTAGTTGCGGTTTTATTTTTAGTTTCATTACTTCAGGGCAACTTAGATTCTGTGGTATTGACAAAACTGCAGCAATAGTCAGCGGGCCATGCTGGGACTTGTAGTTATGCAGCAGTCAGAGCCATTCCCAGCTTCTCCAGCATTGAGGGCGTCCCCGCTGCTGGAGATCTACATGTGATGAAATATTCATCTCCGTGGTGTGCAGAGGTTCTCACTTATTTATTTGGTTCACTTTATAGCTGACACTTCGGAGCCGAGTTTATAAGTAGAGATGATGTGACTATGGTCTAGAGAGCGGGGAACGTGCTGGACTATCGGGCCGTAGGGCTGGCGGTGACAACCCGTAGTCTACAGTCTTACTGGTGTCACAGTGGGGTCCTAGGAAACAAGCTGAGAAGACCCCTATCCCTCCGATACATATACACTGAAGGTTTACATACAAATAGCGCCATACAGTGCCCACTAATACCGCACAGTTTGAATTATTCGTGGGCATAGTTCTCTAACCCAATCCTTGGGACGCCGTCCTAACATCCCCATAGAGGTATTAGGGCCTATACTCCAGCTGTCGGGCCCTCGGTAAACTCGAGAATGAGACTAGTACCCTGTCTTGAGGAGCCTATGTGCGGCTTTGGCTCCACTCATTGTCTATGGGACTGCTGGAGAAAGCAGAGATCAGTGCTAGACAATTTCTGACAGTCTAAGGACGCAGTCAGACGACTGTCTAACATGGACGACGATCGCAGTGCACGGATTAGCCGGCGGCTCTCCTCTCCCGAGCGACACTACTGAAATACATGCCGTCACACACTGTTCAGGAGAGCCGCCAGCCAGTCCGTGCACTGCGATGTGATCGTCGTCTGTATTATACGCCTTAATAGACAATGGAGTCCGAGCATGTGCTCCTCCGATCCATTAAAGATGGTGTGCTACAAAAATACAAGTTACTCCATAGGATATGATAACTTAGTGATCTCTGGGGCACGACCACTAGGACCTCCACCGATCAATATGTGATCCCCTATCTTACAGTGTATAACTTGTGCATTTACGAATAACCCATTAAAGGGATTGTCCAGGATTAGAAACACACGTCTGTTCTCTTCTAATAATAGCACCATGGAGTCCACGGGTGCGTCTTGTACTGGAGTCCAACGATTGGGGCCGTGTTACTACATCTCACACAACCTAGAAAAAGCGTCGCTCCTAAAATCTTTTCTGCATTAAAGTGGAACAGCGTTTTTTGCGTGCATTTTTTCGAGCTTCCCATAGAAGCCCATAGTTATGTTCCGAAGTTGCGGAAATGCTGCGTTTTTCTTGTGAACGGAAAATCTGATGCATTTAACTCTCCAAGCAAAGAGTATGCGATTTCAAGAAAACTTCTGACCACCGTGCGTCTCAAGAGGCTGCAGAACCGTGCGTATTTGGTGCATTTTTTTCTCTATAGGCTTCTATGGCGAAACAAAACTAACCAGCACCTTTAACAGAATAAAGCAGGTGTGAACAAATGCAAGCAGACATAGCTGCAGAATACACAAACCAAAGAATACAGCCGCCTCTGTTAGCGGCAAGATGTCTGCAATCATTGAATATATGAAATATACACCTAATTACTGCTATATAAAATATACGTACCGTATATAATGGGGGTACTTAGAGCACAAATTGGCTAATTCATGAGAGCCCAACAGTCACGACAAGACGACCTCTCTAATGGGACCCCAAAAGCAGCATTTATCAGAAATGTCTCTCCCAGTATAAAAGCTACAAATATAAGGGGCAGGTAGTATCCAGCATTAATTAAAAACAGCCTGAGGGCTCTACAGATGTCCATTGATTTTGGTATGAGCACAGACCGCAACGTACAGACTGCTGCAAGTCTCCTAATCCAGCTTCATATATATGAGAGAGTCGCGGCCAGTCCTGCATTGTGGTCCATGCCCGGACTGATTTGCTTTGGAGTCTGCATACGCTCTTATGGTGATGGGCGGACTAGTCACCAATAGTAAACTACAAAAAACAAGTGACCAGAACAGAATAAACCAAGTCTGAACAGGTTCACGTGGGGATCCCGAAACACCGCATGTAAAAAATGCAGTAGTGTCTTTAAGTGCGGAAATAAACCTTTTCTGTACATAGAAAAAAATGCATTAAAAATGAGCTTCCAATCTGTACCAAAAACGATTCAAATAGAAGGAAAAACACAGCAGGCGGGCAATAATCAGAGAAGATTGCTATGGTGTACTGAACATAAAAAAAAATATGCAGCATTCACGCCACATGTGAAAACAGCCTGAAAGGAGGGGTTACATAAAACCACATCCATTTCGCATGAACAGTTAGGCCACGTTCACACGATCAGTATTTGGTCAGTATTTTACATCAGTATTTGTAGCCAAAACCAGGAGGAACAATCAGAGGAGAGGTATAATAGAAACTCGTCAGCACTTCTGTATTTATCACCCTCCTGGTTACAAATACTGATGTGAAATACTGACCGAATACTGAACGAGGGAACGTGATCTTAAACGCAGCAGATTTTCTGCAGAAACCCCCCAGCATTTACACAATGTGGAAACCTGGTCCATACGTTCTTACATCCTACAGATACATTTCTTTTGTTCCTAGCAGTCATAGTAAAACCTGAACATATAACTTTCTGCCCATTTTTAGGCCTCATTCACACGTCAGTATTTTGTCATCAGTATTTCTTTGCCAAAGTAAGAAGTGCAACTTCCAGAGAAAAACTATAATTGAAAGACTGACACTTGTTCTGTGTTTTGGAGACATTCCTGATTTTGGGAAATACAAATAATGGCACAAAAATATTGTGAAAAGTGTGAATGAGGCCTTATTCTGTATTGTTGTTAGAATTTTCTTGTGAAAGTTTTGCCGATACTGATACTTAATAACAAACCCAGCAGCTGTGTGAGCAGGACGGCATCATATAGTCAGACACAAGAATGTGAACGTTTACTAACAAAATGTCGAGATATTGAAAAATATACAGAAGTGAAACAAATTATAATCGGTGCACGTTATCAGACACACTGTAGATGTAAAGCATTTTTCCCAATATTAATCTTATTTTGACATTGTGCAATGTTCTCATATACTTTGTATTTCAATATCTCACATTTTTTTACATTCAAAGGACATCATTCTTGTCCCAGACACATCCTGCTCACAAAACTGCAGGACTCCTTGGAAAAGCAGCTGAAACGCAATGAACCATGTGTGAGCCGAACTAGATCAGGTTTTCAGCCCTTGAATGTAAACAATAAAATGTAATTCACTGACTGCAAGCAGAGAGTACGGCATATAGAAAGTATATTACAATGTTAAACAGGAAGATTCACTTATATACAACAGAAAACGTGGAAGGCGAAAAATAAAAGGGTCTCATCCAGTATAGGAACAGAAGGCAAAGATCTTCATCTAGGAAAAAAAAAATGGTGGAATGACCCTATTCCATTGCCATACTGGTGGAGACTGGGAGTCATAAGCAGGAGTATGCTGCCCTAAGGGAAGGTGGAGAAAACCACTGGAACTCAGCGCCCATTATACAGGACAACTACTACAGGAGCAATCAAGTCCATACCAATGGATGGTAAACAGGCTTAGTCCAAAGGGAGGGTCCGCAGCCGGACCCCGTGCCTTACTGCAGCATGGAACACAAGGCAGCACTGCAAAATAACAGAACACCCAAAAGTTCTCTACCACCTTAGTGACAGTTCTTTCAGAGTCCAATAGACTCAGGCCCAAAACTTTTAACATGTTGAGACAAACTCCAAAAAAATTGCAAACTATTAATTCACTGCAGGTGATAAAAATGTTATCTCCATCGCAATAAACCCAAATGATGGTTTTCAATGCTAAGGAACAGAGGCTGATGGCCACCAGTACAATGCCAATGGGGCTGACAAATTATGGCTTTCAAGGTGTTCTTCTAAGGAGCAGAGGCTGATGGCCACCAGTACAATGCCAATGGGGCTGACAAATTATGGTTTTCAAGGTGTTCTTCTAAGAACAGAGGCCGATGGCCACCAGTACAATGCCAATGGGGCTGACAAATTATGGTTTTCAAGGTGTTCTTCTAAGAACAGAGGCTGATGGCCACCAGTACAATGCCAATGGGGCTGACAAATTATGGCTTTCAAGGTGTTCTTCTAAGAACAGAGGCTGATGGCCACCAGTACAATGCCAATGGGGCTGACAAATTATGGTTTTCAAGGAGTTCTTCTAAGAACAGAGGCTGATAGCCACCAGTACAATGCCAATGGGGCTGACAAATTATGGCTTTCAAGGTGTTCTTCTAAGGAACAGAGGCAGATGGCCACCAGTACAATGCCAATGGGGCTGACAAATTATGGCTTTCAAGGTGTTCTTCTAAGAACAGAGGCTGATGGCCACCAGTACAATGCCAATAGGGCTGACAAATTATGGTTTTCAAGGAGTTCTTCTAAGAACAGAGGCTGATAGCCACCAGTACAATGCCAATGGGGCTGACAAATTATGGCTTTCAAGGTGTTCTTCCAAGGAACAGAGGCTAATGGCCACCAGTACAATGCCAATGGGGCTGACACTGCTGTAGATCGTTACCCACCTCTCCTCTCGACCTCTCAATACCACATTTTGGAGCCATAATAACAACCACCAGTTGGGTTTTTAGGGCTAAAAATCATCTATTGTACTGAGTCGCCCACACAGTCAAGGCTTACCTGTTCAGGTCCTTGGAAGCAAATCCTGCAGAGAGGGGTCCTCATCCCACTGTCCAAGCTGCCAAGAGAAAACCTGTCCTCGGCTTTTCCTTTGCAGAACTCATCTGAAGAGTTGCTACTGACCATGGACATGGGTTGGTGCTGGAGTCCAGGCGCTGTAGCTGGGTAACACCAGTCCTCCTCTGGAGTAGTCGTCCCCCCAGCTGGAACCCTCCAGGCTCGCCCCAGTGCTGTCAATGTATTATTGTTGGCCGCCAAGCTCCCTCCGGCGCCCACCTCACATTCTGAGCTGTTCATGGGCAAACTAGGCGTCTGTGGAGGGCGCCGGAGTAATAAGACCTTCAAGTCATTGAAAAGCATGCGGCATCGGCACTTGAGGAGACCCTGATGGCGCAACATTTGTCTTGGACCCAATAATCCACAGCACCACAAAAGCAGGACGGTTCTCAACATGTGCAGGCTTTACACTCCAAAATATAAGGGGGAAAAGTGTCAGACGTGTGCTCTGATCTTGGGTTGTGCTCACTGTATAAACGAAGGTCCCCTTCCTAAAAACCTATTGTAAAACTCCCAACACCTGGAAAGGGTAAATCAACACCGACAAAGAGGGGGCATTGGTATAAAATAACACCTTAGACAATGGGGGAGAATGCAAACAAAGGCTCTTCACTTCCTAATTGGATGGCGAATATTATGGAGGACTGTAAAAAGTGCACCGTGACAATAAAAAATCATCAATTATCAAAACCAACTTCATCAACTTTCACATTAAATTCAAACCAGGAATCAAGAAGTTTTCTTAATTGTCCTGAATTAGGGGTAAATTGCTTAACATCTTTAAGACTGAAAGACGCGATCTGACCGCACGCCCCCCATAAAAAGAGCCCGAAACTTCCCAGAATTCCAAGAAGCGGAAGAAAACCTAATGTCTAAATCTGGTTCATCCATTCATCACAGCAGCAAGCTCACCAGCACCCCAAAACCAAAGGGGAGCAACAGTCATACTGCATAGACCACCACTCTACCCCACCTCGCTGCCAGGGAATAAGAAGCCCCCACACCGCTCAGGATCATCCCTGCTGCCGTGTGTTGTTGGCATGGCAGGCGACCATGTCCAGAGCAGTCCCTGAATGCGATGATGCCAGCGCTGCCCAGGGTGCTGCCACTTGTGCTGCTCCAGATCACGAGGCTGAGGATGTGGAGTCTGCTGTTGGCTCCGCTGCTGTTGCTACCTCCCTGGGATGGAAGAGGAAGGATTCTTGTACAAGGGCTCAGTCCTGTGTCTGCACAATAGGATGATGGCAGTGTGCTCCTGGATGGCTGGTGTTCCTTGAGGAGGCAGGGGCAGCAGTGCACCAGTGTGTGGGGAGCAGGGTGGAGGAGATGGGTGCAGGGTTTGCATTGGGCACGGTGCTGGCAGTCAGTGTTGCTGCAGTTTCAGCACTATGTTCTATGGACAGCTCCCTCCCCGTCTGCAACGTCACCCCGCTGGGGGCAATGACGCAGGAAGAGGGGGTGGGGGGCAGGGCCTGGGAGGGAGGGGGTTGTAGTACTGGAGTAGTGGCCACAAAGTCATCCTGGCACCAGGACCCTCCTTACTACAGCTCCAGGACAAAGGCTGCAACGTGTGATACATGGCTGTGATCACAGGCTGCAACCAGCACCTTCCTCCTCCACTGTGCTATATAATATGTGCAGAATATGGACACACAGAAATCCCCAACACACCCAAGAAGAGACAGCAGAAAACCCTACAGTGACACCTAAATAACCAGCACAAAACAGAAATCACAGGAAACTACAACTGCCCCTATGTACACGAATATAACTGCTATAATACCGCCCCTATGTGCAAGAATATAACTACTATAATACTGCCCCTATGTACAAGAATATAACTACTATAATACTGCCCCTATATACAAGAATATAACTACCATAATACTGCCCCTATGTACAAGAATATAACTAATATAATACTGCCCCTATGTGCAAGAATATAACTACTATAATACTGCCCCTATGTGCAAGAATATAACTACTATAATACTGCCCCTATGTGCAAGAATATAACTACTATAATACTGCCCCTATGTGCAAGAATATAACTACCATAATACTGCTCCTATGTACAAGAATATAACTACTATAATACTGCCCCTATGTACAAGAATATAACTACTTCAATACTGCTCCTATGTACAAGAATATAACTACTATAATACTGCCCCTATGTACAAGAATATAACTACTATAATACTGCCCCTATGTACAGGAATATAACTACTATAATACTGCCCCTATATACAAGAATATAACTACTATAATACTGCCCCTATGTACAAGAATATAACTACTATAATACTGCCCCTATGTGCAAGAATATAACTACTATAATACTGCCCCTATGTGCAAGAATATAACTACTATAATACTGCCCCTATGTGCAAGAATATAACTGCTATAATACTGCCCCTATGTACAGGAATATAACTACTATAATACTGCCCCTATGTGCAAGAATATAACTACTATAATACTGCCCCTATGTGCAAGAATATAACTACTATAATACTGCCCCTATGTACAAGATTATAACTACTATAATACTGCCCCCTATGTTCAAGAATATAACTGCTATAATACTGCCCCTATGTACAGGAATATAACTACTATAATACTGCCCCCTATGTACAAGAATAGAACTACTATAATACTGCCCCTATGTACAGGAATATAACTACTATAATACTGCCCCTATGTACAAGAATAGAACTACTATAATACTGCCCCTATGTACAAGAATATAACTACTATAATACTGCCCCTATGTACAAGAATATAAGTACTATAATACTGCTCCTATGTACACGAATATAACTACTATAATACTGCCCCCTATGTACACGAATAAAACTGCTATAATACTGCCGCTATGTACAAGAATATAACTACTATAATACTGTCCCCATGTACAAGAATATAACTGCTATAATACTGCTCCTATGTACAAGAATATAACTACTATAATACTGCCCCATATGTGCAAGAATATAACTACTATAATACTGCCCCTATGTGCAAGAATATAACTACTATAATACTGCCCCTATGTACAAGAATATAACTACTATAATACTGCCCCTATGTACAAGAATATAAGTACTATAATACTGCTCCTATGTACAGAAATATAACTGCTATAATACTGCCCCTATGTACAAGATTATAACTACTATAATACTGCCCCATGTACAAGAATATAACTGCTATAATACTGCCCCCTATGTACAAGAATATAACTGCTATAATACTGCCCCCTATGTACAAGAATATAACTACTATAATACTGCCCCTATGTACAAGAATATAAGTACTATAATACTGCTCCTATGTACACGAATATAACTACTATAATACTGCCCCCTATGTACACGAATAAAACTGCTATAATACTGCCGCTATGTACAAGAATATAACTACTATAATACTGTCCCCATGTACAAGAATATAACTGCTATAATACTGCTCCTATGTACAAGAATATAACTACTATAATACTGCCCCATATGTGCAAGAATATAACTACTATAATACTGCCCCTATGTGCAAGAATATAACTACTATAATACTGCCCCTATGTACAAGAATATAACTACTATAATACTGCCCCTATGTACAAGAATATAAGTACTATAATACTGCTCCTATGTACAGAAATATAACTGCTATAATACTGCCCCTATGTACAAGATTATAACTACTATAATACTGCCCCATGTACAAGAATATAACTGCTATAATACTGCCCCCTATGTACAAGAATATAACTACTATAATACTGCCCCTATGTACAAGAATATAACTGCTATAATACTGCCCCTATGTACAAGAATATAGCTACTATAATACTGCCCCCTATGTACAAGAATATAACTGCTATAATACTGCTCCTATGTACACGAATATAACTGCTATAATACTGCTCCTATGTACAAGATTATAACTACTATAATACTGCCCCTATGTACAAGAATATAACTACTATAATACTGCTCCTATGTACAAGAATATAACTACTATAATACTGCTCCTATGTACAAGAGTATAACTACTATAATACTGCTCCTATGTACAAGAATATAACTACTATAATACTGCTCCTATGTACAAGAATATAACTACTATAATACTGCCCCTATGTACAAGAATATAACTACTATAATACTGCTCCTATGTACAAGAATATAACTACTATAATACTGCCCCTATGTACAAGAATATAACTACTATAATACTGCTCCTATATACAAGAATATAACTAGTATAATACTGCCTCCTATGTACAAGAATATAACTACTATAATACTGCCTCTATGTACAAGAATATCACTACTATAATACTGCTCCTATATACAAGACTATAACTACTATAATACTGCCTCCTATGTACAAGAATATAACTACTATAATACTGCTCCTATATACAAGAATATAACTACTATAATACTGCTCCTATGTACAAGAATATAACTACTATAATACTGCCCCTATGTACAAGAATATAACTACTATAATACTGCCCCCTATGCACACGAATAACTGCTATAATACTGCCCCTATGTACAAGAATATAACTACTATAATACTGCTCCTATATACAAGAATATAACTACTATAATACTGCTCCTATGTACAAGAATATAACTACTATAATACTGCTCCTATGTACAAGAATATAACTACTATAGTACTGC
This sequence comes from Ranitomeya imitator, assembly GCF_032444005.1. Taxonomy (NCBI): domain Eukaryota; kingdom Metazoa; phylum Chordata; class Amphibia; order Anura; family Dendrobatidae; genus Ranitomeya; species Ranitomeya imitator. The sequence continues at coordinate 10,934,019 of NC_091288.1, forward strand.
CCCTATGTACAAGAATATAACTACTATAGTACTGCCCCTATGTACAAGAATATAACTACTATAATACTGCCCCTATGTACAAGAATATAACTACTATAATACTGCTCCTATGTACAAGTATTGGTGGGTTTAGGTAACTGAAGTCTATTGTCAGATGAGCGATGTCACCAATTCTTAGGATGACGTTACATATGTCGGTGTTTTGCCTGCAGTTCGTGGATCTCTGGAATCTCTATTCTAATATATGGATATTTGAGTAATGAATCTGCTGTGTGTGGATTCGCCCTTGTATGTGATGGCGCATTGCTCGCCGTTCTTGGACAGATGGGTTTATTTTGCCGTTTCCAGGTCTGCATTGATCCTGATCAGATGTGTTGATCCTGATCGTCACGCTCGCAGTGTGAAGTCTAATTTAATTTAATGGATGGAATCACTTCTTGCATGACAAGTGTTCATCGCTAAGTTACTTACAATAGCGAGATGTCTACCAGGGACGGGGATTTAATTGTTAGCACATCTCACAAAATGCAGCAATTTGTGATATCATCTGGTTTATTTGCTGCTGGAAAAATTTCCCTTGTGTTTCAGTATTAACAGATGGGATGAAATGATTTATCAGCAATGGAATGAAAGAAGAGCAACGTGAAAGGAGGAATGTAGCCGCCATGTATCATCGGGGGACTTATATTTATAAATATAAGCCAGGATGTGAAAGCTGTGGCGGAAATCACAAAAGCAACTCACTAGCGTCAAGTAAGGTCTCGTTCAGACGTCTGTCGGTGTTTTTCATGGATAGAACATGTATCTATTATATTCTATGGGGCTGTTCACAAATCCGTGCATTTCTGCTGACCAAGTGGTCCGGACTGAGTCACAGATCAAACTCGCCAATGCAAGTCTATGGGTCCGGGAAGAATACAAAATCGCAGTGCACTTGTGTGCCATGTGCTGTCTGGTTATCACTTATTGTTTGATATGAGAAGTTGGAAAAATCTCCAGCAGATTATTTTTTTTGTATACAAGAAAAAACGATGAAACTCTGATGGTAAAAACTGAAAAATAGAACAAAGACTGATGAAAATCTAATATAAACCACTGGTGACACTTGGACCATTTTTTCGTATGAGAAAAATCTGTGATTTCTGACGGGGCCTCAAATCAAACTTTGCAATGTAAATGGCACCCGGCAGCAGACGTAATGTAATGCCATATACAGTCGTGTGAAAAACTGTTCACCCCCTTCCTGATTTCCTATTCTTTGCAAGTTTGCCACACTTAGGCTATGTGCACACGATGCGGAAAATGCTGCGGATCCGCAGCAGTTTCTCATGAGTTTACATTATAATGTAAACCTACGGGAAACAAAAAACGCTGTGCACATGCTGCGGAGAAAAACGCGCGGAAACGCAGCAGTTTACATTTCGCAGCATTTCACTTCTTTCTGCGGATTCCGCAGCGGTTTTACAGCTGCTCCTGTAGAAAACCGCAGTTGTAAAACCGCAGTGAAATCCGCAGAAAAACCGCGGTAAATCTGCAGCAAAAACGCAGCGTTTTTACCCTGAAGATTTATCAAATCCGCTGCGGAAAAATCCGCAGTGGCCCATTATACGTGTGCACATAGCCTTACATGTTTCAGATCACTAAACAAATGTAAATATTAGACAAAGAGAACACAAGTAATCACAATATGCAGTTTATAAACGAAGGTCTTTATTATTAAGTGAAAAAGAAATCCAAACCTGCAGGGTCCTGTGTGAAACAGTGATTGCCCCCTAAACCTAATAACTGGTTGGGCCGCCATCAGTAGGAACAACTGCAATCAAGCATTTGCGAAAACTAACAATGAGTCTCATACAAGGCTCTGGAGGAATTGTGGCCTTTCCTCTTTGCAGAATTGTTGTAATTCAACCACATTGGAGGGTTTCCGAGCATGAACCGCCTTTTTATGGTCATACCACATAATCTCAATCGGATTAAAGGGACTCTGTCACCTGAATTTGGCGGGACTGGTTTTGGGTCATATGGGCGGAGTTTTCGGGTGTTTGATTCACCCTTTCCTTACCCGCTGGCTGCATGCTGGCTGCAATATTGGATTGAAGTTCATTCTCTGTCCTCCATAGTACACGCCTGCGCAAAGCAATCTTGCCTTGTGCAGGCATGTACTACGGAGGACAGAGAATGAACTTCAATCCAATATTGCAGCCAGCATGCAGACAGCGGGTAAGGAAAGGGTGAATCAAACACCCGAAAACTCCGCCCATATGACCCAAAACCTGTCCCGCCAAATTCAGGTGACAGGTTCCCTTTAAGGTCAAGGCTTTGACTAGGCCACTCTAAAGTCTTAATTTTGCATTTCTTAAGCTATTCACAGGTGGACTTGCTGGTGTGTTTTGGATCATTGTCCTGCTGCATAACACAAGTGCACTTTAGCTTCAGGTCACAAACAGATGGACGGACATTCTGCTTCAGGATTTTTTGGTAGCCAGCAGAATTCATAGCTCCATTTACCACAGCAAGTCTTCCAGGTCCTGAAGCAGCAAAACTGCCCCAGACCATCACACTACCACCACATAGTAACATAGTAACATAGTTAGTAAGGCCGAAAAAAGCCATGTGTCCATCCAGTTCAGCCTATATTCGGTCACAGATCTACGTCCTTCTACAGAACCTAATAATTGTATGATACAATATTGTTCTGCTCCAGGAAGACATCCAGGCCCCTCTTGAACCCCTCGACTGAGTTCGCCATCACCACCTCCTCAGGCAAGCAATTCCAGATTCTCACTGCCCTAACAGTAAAGAATCCTCTTCTATGTTGGTGGAAAAACCTTCTCTCCTCCAGACGCAAAGAATGCCCCCTTGTGCCCGTCACCTTCCTTGGTATAAACAGATCCTCAGCGAGATATTTGTATTGTCCCCTTATATACTTATACATGGTTATTAGATCGCCCCTCAGTCGTCTTTTTTCTAGACTAAATAATCCTAATTTCGCTAATCTATCTGGGTATTGTAGTTCTCCCATCCCCTTTATTAATTTTGTTGCCCTCCTTTGTACTCTCTCTAGTTCCATTATATCCTTCCTGAGCACCGGTGCCCAAAACTGGACACAGTACTCCATGTGCGGTCTAACTAGGGATTTGTACAGAGGCAGTATAATGCTCTCATCATGTGTATCCAGACCTCTTTTAATGCACCCCATGATCCTGTTTGCCTTGGCAGCTGCTGCCTGGCACTAGCTGCTCCAGGTAAGTTCATCATTAACTAGGATCCCCAAGTCCTTCTCCCTGTCAGATTTACCCAGTGGTTTCCCGTTCAGTGTGTAATGGTGATATTGATTCCCTCTTCCCATGTGTATAACCTTACATTTATCATTGTTAAACCTCATCTGCCACCTTTCAGCCCAAGTTTCCAACTTATCCAGATCCATCTGTAGCAGAATACTATCTTCTCTTGTATTAACTGCTTTACATAGTTTTGTATCATCTGCAAATATCGATATTTTACTGTGTAAACCTTCTACCAGATCATTAATGAATATGTTGAAGAGAACAGGTCCCAATACTGACCCCTGCGGTACCCCACTGGTCACAGCGACCCAGTTAGAGACTATACCATTTATAACCACCCTCTGCTTTCTATCACTAAGCCAGTTACTAACCCATTTACACACATTTTACCCCAGACCAAGCATTCTCATTTTGTGTACCAACCTCTTGTGCGGCACGGTATCAAACGCTTTGGAAAAATCGAGATATACCACGTCCAATGACTCACCGTGGTCCAGCCTATAGCTTACCTCTTCATAAAAACTGATTAGATTGGTTTGACAGGAGCGATTTCTCATAAACCCATGCTGATATGGAGTTAAACAGTTATTCTCATTGAGATAATCCAGAATAACATCCCTCAGAAACCCTTCAAATATTTTACCAACAATAGAGGTTAGACTTACTGGCCTATAATTTCCAGGTTCACTTTTAGAGCCCTTTTTGAATATTGGCACCACATTTGCTATGCGCCAGTCCTGCGGAACAGACCCTGTCGCTATAGAGTCCCTAAAAATAAGAAATAATGGTTTATTACATTACTTAGTTCTCTTAGTACTCGTGGGTGTATGCCATCCGGACCCGGAGATTTATCTATTTTAATCTTATTTAGCCGGTTTCGCACCTCTTCTTGGGTTAGATTGGTGACCCTTAATATAGGGTTTTCATTGTTTCTTGGGATTTCACCTAGCATTTCATTTTCCACCGTGAATACCGTGGAGAAGAAGGTGTTTAATATGTTAGCTTTTTCCTCGTCATCTACAACCATTCTTTCCTCACTATTTTTTAAGGGGCCTACATTTTCAGTTTTTATTCTTTTACTATTGATATAGTTGAAGAACAGTTTGGGATTAGTTTTACTCTCCTTAGCAATGTGCTTCTCTGTTTCCTTTTTGGCAGCTTTAATTAGTTTTTTAGATAAAGTATTTTTCTCCCTATAGTTTTTTAGAGCTTCAATGGTGCCATCCTGCTTTAGTAGTGCAAATGCTTTCTTTTTACTGTTAATTGCCTGTCTTACTTCTTTGTTTAGCCACATTGGGTTTTTCCTATTTCTAGTCCTTTTATTCCCACAAGGTATAAACCGCTTACACTGCCTATTTAGGATGTTCTTAAACATTTCCCATTTATTATCTGTATTATTAGTTCTGAGGATATTGTCCCAGTCTACCAGATTAAGGGCATCTCTAAGCTGGTCAAACTTTGCCTTCCTAAAGTTCAGTGTTTTTGTGACTCCCTGACAAGTCCCCCTAGTGAAAGACAGGTGAAACTGTACAATATTGTGGTCGCTATTTCCTAGATGCCCGACCACCTGCAGATTTGTTATTCTGTCAGGTCTATTAGATAGTATTAGGTCTAAAAGTGCTGCTCCTCTGGTTGGATTCTGCACCAATTGTGAAAGATAATTTTTCTTGGTTATTAGCAGAAACCTGTTGCCTTTATGGGTTTCACAGGTTTCTGTTTCCCAGTTAATATCCGGGTAGTTAAAGTCCCCCATAACCAGGACCTCATTATGGGTTGCAGCTTCATCTATCTGCTTTAGAAGTAGACTTTCCATGGTTTCTGTTATATTTGGGGGTTTGTAACAGACCCCAATGAGAATTTTGTTACCATTTTTCCCTCCATGAATTTCGACCCATATGGACTCGACATCCTCATTCCCTTCGCTAATATCCTCCCTTAAAGTGGACTTTAGACAAGACTTTACATAGAGACAAACCCCTCCTCCTCTCCGATTTTTACGATCCTTTCTAAACAGACTGTAACCCTGTAAGTTAACTGCCCAGTCATAGCTTTCATCTAACCATGTCTCGGTTATTCCCACTATGTCAAAGTTACCTGTAGATATTTCTGCTTCTAGTTCTTCCATCTTGTTTGTCAGGCTTCTGGCGTTTGCGAGCATGCAGTTTAGAGGATTTTGTTTTGTTCCAATCTCCTCGCTGTGGATTGTTTTAGAAATGTTCTTACCTCCCTTCTGAGTATGTTTTCCTGGATCTTCTTTGTTCAAGTCTAATACCATATGTTACTGTTGGTATGATGTTCCTTTTCTGAAATGCTGTGTTAGTTTTACGTCAGATGTAATGGGACATAAACCTTTCAAAAATTTCAACATTTGTCTTGTTAGTCCACAGAGTATTCTCCCAAAGGTTTTGTAGATCATCAAGATGTTTTCTGGCAAAACTGAGATGAGCCTTTATGTTGTTATTGCTCAGAAGCGGTTTTCATCTTGGAACTCTGCCATGGAGGCCATTTTTGTCCTGTCTCTGTCTTATGGTGATGTCATAAACACTGACCTTAACTGAGGCAAGCGAGGTCTGAAGTTCTTTGGATGCTGTTGTGGGGCCTTTTATGAACTCTTGAATGAGTTGTTGCTGCGTTCTTGGGGTAATTTTGACCGGCTGACCACTCCTGGGTAGGTTCACCATTGTTCCATGTTTTCATCATTTGTGGATAATGGCTCTCACTGTGGTTCGCCGGAGTCCCAAAGCTTGAGAAATGGCTTTATAACCTTTTCCAGACAGATACCTCAATTACTTTGCTATTTGTTGAAGAATTTTCTTTGGATCGTGGCATGATTTCTAGCTCTTGAGAATCTTTCGGTCTACTTCAATTTGTCAGGCAGGTCCTAGTTAAGAGATTTCTTGATTGACAAACAGGTGTGGCAGTAATCAGGCATGTGAGTGGTTAGGGAATGTGAACTCAGCTTCCCAAAGATGTGATAAACTGCAGTTAATTTATGTTTTAAGGGTGGGAGGGCAATCACTTTTTCACACAGGCTCCTGTAGGTTTGGATTTCTTTTATCCTTAATAATAAAGACCTTCATTTATAAACTGCATTTTGTGATTACTTGTGTTATATTTGTCAAATATTTACATTTGTTTGGTGATCGGAAGCAGTTAAGTGTGACAAACACACAACAGAATAGGAAATCAGGAAGGGGGTGAACACTTTTTCACACGACTGTAAATGACTCTGACAACCACCCATCATATACTCCAGACCGGTACAATTTTAAGTGGTCAGATAATCATTGGTGTGTATTGTGTCCTTACATAAAATCCTAACTCAAGTCAAAAGCTTCAGATTTTACAAGTAAGGGTAAGACAAATCTGTTAAATTCTGACGTGTTGGATGGAAAAGCGCTATGTAAAATATGTGCATTTTTACGTGTTTTTTATGCATATTTTTTGCATTTTTCCAATTTATTAGAGTAAGTAAAAAACGCTACAAAAATGCTAAAATAATTGACATTGACATGCTGCAGATGAAACTGCTTCAAATCTGCAGGTAAATTATATCCAACATGTGCATGAGATTTCAGAAATCCCATTCACTTTCCTGGGACAGTAAAAAGCTGCATTAAACGTGGCAAAAACACAATGTGTGAACGTAGCCTTAAAGTAGTCAGGGCCACATAAAGTGGAAGGTACACCAAGGTCATTTACAATGCTGACAAACCCCGGTGATGTTACAGACACTGTCCACTACTTTAAAAACTGGTCCCAGGGTACTTCAAAAGTAAAATAGTAAAAAAAAATAACATTCTCCCCTACCATGCCGCCTCATCTGTTCTGCTGTTGGTGCCCTGTCTGGGCTCCTGCTCTTTCGGTGATCGGCTGCAGCCTTAACTTTCCCTCTGAGCCAGAGCCTGGTGGGGGACGGCAGCAGAATGACAGTCTCATAGGGGAGCATGAACTTTTTTTTTAGCCTCCTGATACCTAGAGAAGAGGCCGCTGAAAGCACGCACGGCGCCGTATACTGTGTAGTGGCCGCTCTGTTACTGCAGCTCAGGTCACATTCATTTCAATGGGAGATTGGCCTGATGCTGGTCCCATCGTCACATATTATACATGTGGCCGCGCTCTTTACCTGTTGGAAAACTACTTGTTTTTCTTGGAATAACAGAAATAGACCATTGAGGGGTGCAAAGTATTTTCAGAGGATGAAAGAAAAAAACAAAGAACCCCATATTCTGCGCTGCGTTGTGTTGCTGGCCGGCAGCTCGCAGTCTCTATTGTCGTTTTTGCTGCGATGCTTATTAGTGCAGGGGCGCGGGCTGGCTTTGTAAAAGGTCAGTGTGGGGGCTCGGCGGGGGTCATAGCTCCATACACAGAACGCTCTATATTATTCAGTCTCTTAAGGTACCTTCACACATAACGATATTGTTAACGATATCGTTGCTATTTGTGACGTAGCAACGATATCGTTAATGAAATCGTTATGTGTGACAGCGACCAACGATCAGGCCCCTGCTGGGAGATCGTTGGTCGCTGAACAAAGTCCAGAACTTTATTTCGTCGCTGGACTCCCTGGAGACATCGCTGGATCGGCGTGTGTGACACCGATCCAGCGATGTCTTCACTGGTAACCAGGGTAAACATCGGGTAACTAAGCGCAGGGCCGCGCTTAGTAACCCGATGTTTACCCTGGATACCATGCTAAAAGTTAAAAAAAACAAACACTACATACTTACCTACCGCTGTCTGTCCTCCAGCGCTGTGCTCTGCACTCCTCCTGTACTGGCTGTGAGCCGGAAAGCAGAGCGGTGACGTCACAGACAGTACAGGAGGAGAGCAGAGAAGCAGAGCGCAGCGCTGGAGGACAGACAGCGGTAGGTAAGTATGTAGTGTTTGTTTTTTTTAACTTTTAGCATGGTATCCAGGGTAAACATCGGGTTACTAAGCGCGGCCCTGCGCTTAGTTACCCGATGTTTACCCTGGTTACCGGCATCGTTGGTCGCTGGAGAGCGGTCTGTGTGACAGCTCTCCAGCGACCAAACAGCGACGCTGCAGCGATCCGGATCGTTGTCGGTATCGCTGCAGCGTCGCTTAATGTGAAGGGGCCTTTACACTAATGAACGCTCACTGAGCTTTTATGTCTTCGCATTTTTTACTTGTGAAAATGAGCAGTGAAAATGCAAATTATATTTCACATCAAGAACATTGCAAATGAAGGTAAAAAGGTAGAATCCTTCCAGCGTGAATGCAAAGTGTATGAGCAGATCTGTCACCAGAGGTCACAATATAAGGGGCACTCCCCTGGTGGATTTCCAGGTAGATCACTTGGATCTTATAAGACTGGGGCTCTCACAATGAAAATCCATGTCAGAATGGCTGTATAATCCTGATATGAAAATTAGCATTGTAGGTGCCTGGAGCAGAGAAATCTCATGAGTCCAAGTTTATTTACTCAGTGAAAAGAGACACTGAGGGGCTGATAATCAGGTTAGGTGGGCAGAGATTTAGCAGCAGGGAGGAGGGACTCTGAGGGGCTGATAATCAGGCTAGGTGGGCAGAGATTTAGCAGCAGGGAGGAGAGACTCTGAGGGGCTGATAATCAGGCTAGGTGGGCAGATATTCAGCAGCAGGGAGGAGAGACTCTGAGGGGCTGATAATCAGGCTAGGTGGGCAGAGATTTAGCAGCAGGGAGGAGAGACTCTGAGGGGCTGATAATCAGGCTAGGTGGGCAGAGATTTAGCAGCAGGGAGGAGGGACACTGAGGGGCTGATAATCAGGCTAGGTGGGCAGAGATTCAGCAGCAGGGAGGAGGGACACTGAGGGGCTGATAATCAGACTAGGTGGGCAGATATTCAGCAGCAGGGAGGAGGGACTCTGAGGGGCTGATAATCAGACTAGGTGGGCAGAGATTCAGCAGCAGGGAGGAGGGACACTGAGTGGCTGATAATCAGGCTAGGTGGGCAGAGATTCAGCAGCAGGGAGGAGGGACTCTGAGGGGCTGATAATCAGGCTAGGTGGGCAGAGATTTAGCAGCAGGGAGGAGAGACTCTGAGGGGCTGATAATCAGGCTAGGTGGGCAGATATTCAGCAGCAGGGAGGAGAGACTCTGAGGGGCTGATAATCAGGCTAGGTGGGCAGAGATTTAGCAGCAGGGAGGAGAGACTCTGAGGGGCTGATAATCAGGCTAGGTGGGCAGAGATTTAGCAGCAGGGAGGAGGGACACTGAGGGGCTGATAATCAGGCTAGGTGGGCAGAGATTCAGCAGCAGGGAGGAGGGACACTGAGGGGCTGATAATCAGACTAGGTGGGCAGATATTCAGCAGCAGGGAGGAGGGACTCTGAGGGGCTGATAATCAGACTAGGTGGGCAGAGATTCAGCAGCAGGGAGGAGGGACACTGAGTGGCTGATAATCAGGCTAGGTGGGCAGAGATTCAGCAGCAGGGAGAAGGGACTCTGAGGGGCTGATAATCAGGTTAGGTGGGCAGAGATTTAGCAGCAGGGAGGAGAGACTCTGAGGGGCTGATAATCAGACTAGGTGGGCAGAGATTCAGCAGAAGGGAGGAGGGACTCTGAGGGGCTGATAATCAGACTAGGTGGGCAGAGATTCAGCAGCAGGGAGGAGGGACACTGAGGGGCTGATAATCAGGCTAGGTGGGCAGAGATTTAGCAGCAGGGAGGAGAGACTCTGAGGGGCTGATAATCAGACTAGGTGGGCAGATATTCAGCAGCAGGGAGGAGGGACTCTGAGGGGCTGATAATCAGACTAGGTGGGCAGAGATTCAGCAGCAGGGAGGAGGGACACTGAGTGGCTGATAATCAGGCTAGGTGGGCAGAGATTCAGCAGCAGGGAGAAGGGACTCTGAGGGGCTGATAATCAGGTTAGGTGGGCAGAGATTTAGCAGCAGGGAGGAGAGACTCTGAGGGGCTGATAATCAGACTAGGTGGGCAGAGATTCAGCAGAAGGGAGGAGGGACACTGAGGGGCTGATAATCAGACTAGGTGGGCACAGATTCAGCAGAAGGGAGGAGGGACACTGAGGGGCTGATAATCAGGCTAAGTGGGCAGAGATTCAGCAGCAGGGAGGAGGGACACCGAGTTATACATTTTGGCAGGTATTTTAATACTAATTTCTAGTGTAAACAAGTCCCCGACTGTGCTTTCTAAGCTGTACAATTTTCCTAAAGGTGTTCTAATCTGCTGCCTGTCCACTAGGTGGCGCTCAGAGAGCTATGTGTATATAGTGGCGTCTCGTCATCACGGTTGGCGGCACAATGCTGCTGCTTATAGTAAGAAAATATTGAGGAAAATTTAGCAAAAAGTTTCAATCTTAGACGGAGCCGATATACACTGGATAGGCTACAGATGTGCCAGATTTTTCACAGTGGTTCACATTGTAGCAACATTTTGGGGCATTCAGCTTGATAAATCCAATTAAATAGTATCTTGTTAGCAAACATTGAGGAAAAACTCCACACAGGAAACAATCAATGATACAAAGCATGTGGGAATGAAATGACATGCTTACAACATAAAGGAAGTGTGAACACCGGCCTCCATCTCAGACTGGCGTGTTTCGCCCTTAGCTTCACCCAGGGGTACAAGGTAGAGAGGGCTAAACAGGCTCTCTCGGCATTTAATATTGATGACCTATCCTTACCTCAGTCCTGGACATCCCCTTTAAAGTAACCCTAATTATGCAGTGATATTCACAAAGAGCCTTGCAACTACAGGGATAAAATCTGAGTATGTTCTATGTAAGATCTAGTTACCTTGTCTCCTTGTACCAGTCTGACCCATCCTGGACTCCACACGACCTCGGATACCTGTAGTGTCTGGCGCTGAGATATTAGCAGCCGATCCTTCAACTCCTGTGCGTCGCTCTCTGCGGCCTCCATGGATTAGATCTCCAGCACATTGCACAGATGATCCGTCAGATTGAAGGAAATTCAGGGATCTTCTCTAAACCCGCAGAGAGGTGACATTACAGAACATTAGCGTGTGACCCAGGCAGGCCTATGGCGGCAATAAAACTCCGCATGGGAGTGGATCTAATCCTACCATGTGTGATACCATCTGAGCCGTGCATCTAATCCTATCCTGGGTGATACTGTCTGCTGAGCTGTGTATCTAATCCTCTCCTGGGTGATACTGTCTGCTGAGCTGTGTATCTAATCCTATGCTGTGTGATACTGTCTGCTGAGCCGTGTATCTAATCCTATCCTGTGTGATACTGACTGCTGAGCTGTGTATCTAATCCTCTCCTGTGTGATACTGTCTGCTGAGCTGTGTATCTAATCCTATCCTGTGTGATACTGACTGCTGAGCCGTGTATCTAATCCTATCCTGTGTGATACTGTCTGCTCAGCTGTGTATCTAATCCTATCCTGTGTGATACTGTCTGCTCAGCTGTGTATCTAATTCTCTCCTGTGTGATACTGTCTGCTGAGCCGTATATCTAATCCTCTCCTGTGTGATACTGTCTGCTGAGCTGTGTATCTAATCCTATCCTGTGTGATACTGACTGCTGAGCCGTGTATCTAATCCTATCCTGTGTGATACTGTCTGCTCAGCTGTGTATCTAATTCTCTCCTGTGTGATACTGACTGCTGAGCCGTGTATCTAATCCTATCCTGTGTGATACTGACTGCTGAGCTGTGTATCTAATCCTATCCTGTGTGATACTGACTGCTGAGCCGTGTATCTAATCCTCTCCTGTGTGATACTGACTGCTGAGCCGTGTATCTAATCCTATCCTGTTTGATACTGACTGCTGAGCCGTATATCTAATCCTATCCTGTGTGATACTGACTGCTGAGCCGTATATCTAATCCTCTCCTGTGTGATACTGACTGCTGAGCCGTGTATCTAATCCTATCCTGTGTGATGCTGTCTGCTGAGCTGTGTATCTAATGCTATCCTGTGTGATACTGACTGCTGAGCTGTGTATCTAATCCTCTCCTGTGTGATACTGACTGCTCAGCCGTATATCTAATCCTATCCTGTGTGATACGGTCTGCTGAGCCGTATATCTAATCCTATCCTGTGTGATACTGACTGCTGAGCCGTATATCTAATCCTATCCTGTGTGATACTGACTGTTGAGCCGTATATCTAATCCTATCCTGTGTGATACTGTCTGCTGAGCTGTGTATCTAAACCTCTCCTGTGTGATACTGTCTGCTGAGCCGTGTATCTAATCCTCTCCTGTGTGATATTGATTGCTTAGCCGTATATCTAATTCTCTCCTGTGTGATACTGACTGCTGAGCTGTGTATCTAATCCTATCCTGTGTGATACTGACTGCTGAGCCGTATATCTAATCCTATCCTGTGTGATACTGACTGCTGAGCCGTATATCTAATCCTATCCTGTGTGATACTGTCTGCTGAGCTGTGTATCTAAACCTCTCCTGTGTGATACTGTCTGCTGAGCCGTGTATCTAATCCTCTCCTGTGTGATATTGATTGCTTAGCCGTATATCTAATTCTCTCCTGTGTGATACTGACTGCTGAGCAGTGTATCTTATCCTATCCTGTGTGATACTGACTGCTGAGCTGTGTATCTAATCCTATCCTGTGTATCTAATCCTCTCCTGTGTGATACTGACTGCTGAGCCGTGTATCTAATCCTATCCTGTTTGATACTGACTGCTGAGCCGTATATCTAATCCTATCCTGTGTGATACTGACTGCTGAGCCGTATATCTAATCCTCTCCTGTGTGATACTGACTGCTGAGCCGTGTATCTAATCCTATCCTGTGTGATACTGTCTGCTGAGCTGTGTATCTAATGCTATCCTGTGTGATACTGACTGCTGAGCTGTGTATCTAATCCTCTCCTGTGTGATACTGACTGCTGAGCCGTATATCTAATCCTATCCTGTGTGATACTGACTGCTGAGCCGTATATCTAATCCTATCCTGTGTGATACTGTCTGCTGAGCTGTGTATCTAATCCTATCCTGTGTGATATTGATTGCTTTGCTGTATATCTAATCCTATTCTGTGTGATACTGTCTGCTGAGCCGTGTATCTAATCCTACCCTGTGTGATACCATCTGCTGAGTCGTGTATCTAATCCTATTCTGTGTGATACTGTCTGCTGAGCCGTGTATCTAATCCTATCCTGTGTGATACTGACTGCTGAGCCCTGTATCTAATCCTATCCTGTGATACTGTCTGCTGAGCCGTGTATCTAATCCTATCCTGTGTGATACTGACTGCTGAGCCGTGTATCTAATCCTATCCTGTGATACTGTCTGCTGAGCTGTGTATCTAATCCTATCCTGTGTGATACTGACTGTTGAGCTGTGTATCTAATCCCATCCTGTGTGATACTGTCTGCTGAGCCGTGTATCTAATCCTATCCTGTGTGATACTGACTGCTGAGCTGTGCATCTAATCCTATCCTGTGTGATACTGTCTGCTGAGCCGTGTATCTAATCCTCTCCTGTGTGATACTGTCTGCTGAGCCGTGTATCTAATCCTATCCTGTGTGATACTGACTGCTGAGCCGTGTATCTAATCCTATCCTGTGTGATACTGTCTGCTGAGCTGTGTATCTAATCCTATCCTGTGTGATACTGTCTGCTGAGCCGTGTATCTAATCCTCTCCTGTGTGATACTGTCTGCTGAGCCGTGTATCTAATCCTCTCCTGTGTGATACTGTCTGCTGAGCCGTGTATCTAATCCTATCCTGTGTGATACTGACTGCTGAGCCGTGTATCTAATCCTATCCTGTGTGATACTGTCTGCTGAGCTGTGTATCTAATCCTATCCTGTGTGATACTGTCTGCTGAGCTGTGTATCTAATCCTCTCCTGTGTGATACTGTCTGCTGAGCCGTGTATCTAATCCTCTCCTGTGTGATACTGTCTGCTGAGCCGTGTATCTAATCCTATCCTGTGTGATACTGACTGCTGAGCCGTGTATCTAATCCTATCCTGTGTGATACTGTCTGCTGAGCCGTGTATCTAATCCTATCCTGTGTGATACTGACTGCTGAGCCGTGTATCTAATCCTCTCCTGTGTGATACTGTCTGCTGAGCCGTGTATCTAATCCTATCCTGTGTGATACTGACTGCTGAGCCGTGTATCTAATCCTCTCCTGTGTGATACTGTCTGCTGAGCCGTGTATCTAATCCTATCCTGTGTGATACTGACTGCTGAGCTGTGTATCTAATCCTATCCTGTGTGATACTGACTGCTGAGCCGTGTATCTAATCCTATCCTGTGTGATACTGTCTGCTGAGCCGTGTATCTAATCCTATCCTGTGTGATACTGTCTGCTGAGCCGTGTATCTAATCCTCTCCTGTGTGATACTGTCTGCTGAGCCGTGTATCTAATCCTATCCTGTGTGATACTGTCTGCTGAGCCGTGTATCTAATCCTCTCCTGTGTGATACTGACTGCTGAGCCGTGTATCTAATCCTATCCTGTGTGATACTGTCTGCTGAGCCGTGTATCTAATCCTCTCCTGTGTGATACTGTCTGCTGAGCCGTGTATCTAATAATCTGTGTGATACTGACTGCTGAGCTGTGCATCTAATCCTCTCCTGTGTGATACTGACTGCTGAGCCGTGTATCTAATCCTCTCCTGTGTGATACTGACTGCTGAGCTGTGTATCTAATCCTATCCTGTGTGATACTGTCTGCTGTAATGATGTATCTAATCCTATCCTGTGTGCCAGGTTGCAGTACTAGTGTATCTAATGCTGTGTGATACCGTACAGTAGGTGACACTGGTGTATGAGGGAGAATGTCTCAGGACGCCTCAGCTTTACGTCCTTCCTCTCGAGTTGCCGCCAGCAGTTACCATGGCGCCCGGTGTGTCAGTGACGTCAGCCCTGCGCCTCTCCTTTGCTGCGGTCGCAGAGTGATGACGTCAGATTGTAACTGGCGGCGCCGCTGGTGATCTGTGATGGGGAATGAGGCGGGTAAGTGACAGCGGCCACTTCTCGGGCTGTAGGCATGCTGGGGGCAGTAGTGCTGAGAGTAGGAGTACTAGTACTGGGAGTGATAGTGCTGCTTGTTGTAGTAGTGCTGGGAGTTGTAGTGCTGGGAGAATTAGTAGTGCTGGGAGTTGTAGTAGTGCTGCTTATTGTAGTAGTGCTGGGAGTTGTAGTAGCGCTTGGAGTTGTAGTGCTGCTTGTTGTAGTAGTGCTGGGAGTTGTAGTCCTGGAAGTAGTGCTGCTTGTTGTACTAGTACTTGAAGTGATAGTGCTGCTTGTTGTACTAGTGCTGGGAGTTGTAGTGCTGCTTCTTGTAGTAGTGCTGGGAGTTGTAGTGCTGCTTGTTGTAGTAGTGCTGGGAGTTGTAGTGCTGCTTGTTGTAGTAGTGCTGGGAGTTGTAGTAGTGCTGGGAGTTGTAGTGCTGGAAGTAGTGCTGCTTGTTGTACTAGTACTTGAAGTGATAGTGCTGCTTGTTGTACTAGTGCTGGGAGTTGTAGTGGTGCTTGTTGGAGTAGTGCTGCTTGTTGTAGTACCGCTTGGAGTTGTAGTGCTGCTTGTTGTAGTAGTGCTGGGAGTTGTAGTAGTGCTGCTTCTTGTAGTAGTGCTGGGAGTTGTAGTGCTGGAAGTAGTGCTGCTTGTTGTACTAGTACTTGAAGTGATAGTGCTGCTTGTTGTACTAGTGCTGGGAGTTGTAGTGGTGCTTGTTGGAGCAGTGCTGCTTGTTGTAGTACCGCTTGGAGTTGTAGTGCTGCTTGTTGTAGTAGTGCTGGGAGTTGTAGTAGTGCTGCTTCTTGTAGTAGTGCTGGGAGTTGTAGTGCTGCTTGTTGTAGTAGTGCTGGGAGTTGTAGTGCTGGAAGTAGTGCTGCTTGTTGTACTAGTACTTGAAGTGATAGTGCTGCTTGTTGTACTAGTGCTGGGAGTTGTAGTGCTGCTTGTTGTAGTAGTGCTGGGAGTTGTAGTAGTGCTGCTTCTTGTAGTAGTGCTGGGAGTTGTAGTGCTGGAAGTAGTGCTGCTTGTTGTACTAGTACTTGAAGTGATAGTGCTGCTTGTTGTAGTAGCGCTTGGAGTTGTAGTGCTGCTTGTTGTAGTAGTGCTGGGAGTTGTAATGCTGGAAGTAGTGCTGCTTGTTGTGCTAGTACTGGAAGTGATAGTGCTGCTTGTTGTAGTAGTGCTGGAAGTTGTAGTGCTGGGAGTTGTAGTAGTGCTTGTTGTAGTGCTGGGAGTTGTAGTGCTGGGAGTTGTAGTCCTGGAAGTAGTGCTGCTTGTTGTACTAGTACTTGAAGTGATAGTGCTGCTTGTTGTACTAGTGCTGGAGTTGTAGTCCTGCTTGTTGTAGTAGTGTTGTGAGTACTAGTGCTGGGAGTAGTAGTGCTGCTTGTTGTAGTAGTGCTTGGAGTTGTAGTGCTGCTTGTTGTAGTAGTGTTGTGAGTACTAGTGCTGGGAGTTGTAGTGCTTGGAGTAGTGCTGCTAGTTGTAGTAGTGCTGCTTGTTGTAGTAGTGCTGCTAGTTGTAGTAGTGCTGCTAGTTGTAGTAGTGCTGCTTGTTGTAGTAGTGCTTGGAGTTGTAGTGCTGCTTGTTGTAGTAGTGTTGTGAGTACTAGTGCTGGGAGTTGTAGTGCTTGGAGTAGTGCTGCTAGTTGTAGTAGTGCTGCTTGTTGTAGTAGTGCTGCTTGTTGTAGTAGTGCTGCTAGTTGTAGTAGTGCTGCTAGTTGTAGTAGTGCTGCTAGTTGTAGTAGTGCTGCTTGTTGTAGTAGTGTTGTGAGTAGTAGTGCTGGGAGTTGTAGTGCTGGGAGTAGTCCTCGTGTAGCATAGAGACATAACGCCCTGTGTGATGGCGGCTGAGCTCCCGGCAGAGGGGCAGGATGTGTCTGATCTCTGTGGCTTCTGTCTCTGACTGTCTCTTCCTTATGGATGATGTCACGTGACACGACACACTTCCCTCCCTACGACATATGGAGGCGCCTCCATCCGACCGCTGCAGCCTGTGGCCCTTTCACGGCTCCTCACAGCCGCCGCTTTTAGTTTTTCCTTCCTCCCAGAGCTAGGTCTTCTTATTTTCCTTCCCCAGACCCTGTGATTGTTTTCTGTGAGACGAGGTGAAGCGAAGAAAGACGCTTTTCAGTTTACTGTATAATGTAGTGAAAAAAAAATCCAAGTGTGGTCAAATAAAAAAAAAAAAAAAATACAAGTTTTTGGAGTTTTGTTTTCACAGCGTTCATGATGCGATATCAGTGAGCTGACTGCACGATTACAGCGACACCAAACCATCGTAGATTGTTCTTGTTTTTTGTTATAACAACTTAAATATAAAGCCGATTTTCTGTCGCCATTTCTCAGACCCGTGACGTTTTCATTTCTCTGTGGATGGAGCTGCGTGACGGCTCGTTTTCTTGGTACCGAGCTGGGGTTCCTATTGGAAACACATTAGGCTGCATAAAACAATTTGATCACTTTTTATTATTGCCTTTCAATGTTGCATTTTTATTTATACTTTATTTTCTTTACAGCGTTTCCAATAATTTTCAGATTTCAATAGACTAGACTTTTCTGGACACAGCGATATCAATTATCATATTCTTTTGTATTTATATATTTTTTTTTTAGCTTGGAAAAAGATTTTTATTTTATTTTTTTTATTTGTTTTTCAACTTTTTTTTTAGTTGACTCTGATTGCTGCTGTTAGTTGCAGGTGACGGCACCCAGGATCTTCATTTCTTACACTTCTCAAAGGAGTTAAAAGGGGCTGTCCAACCTACCGCTGCAAGTCTGCAGTGACTCTGTGACTGCAGACTTGTGAATCCTTACATTGCATGCATTGCGCTCTGTGAAGATTCTCCAGTCCCAGCGCTGGGAATGGCGTTCATGTGACCACAAGTATACTCCGGCCACAATCTGACTAGACTGTGTCCAGTGTTGCTCAGTACACCCTTCTAGTCAGCACGTGACTGCATATATGCAAGTTACTTACTTGCCACAACGCGCTTGCCAGCATTGGAGAATCCTGCACAAGATGTGAGGATTCACAAGTCTGCGGTCACATAAAGTAACTTCAGACTTGTAGCCTAAGGCCTGACAATGACTTTAAGGCTCCATTCAACTCCGCGCTGAGCGATGACATCACACGTAGTGTAAGATTGTAGTAGCATCGTACGTAGTGAAGAGGCAGTGACCCACAAAGTTCTAACACAAAAGTCTCTTTAATGTGTTTCCTCACAGCGTTAAAGTCCAATTCACACAAATGCATATAACTTCAGTGTATATTATCAGTGTTCAGTTCACACCAGTTCATAGCAATACATATCATATGGCTTTAAACTTGCAGTCCCTAAACAGGCCAGACTTCCCTTGTCCAGTTTCCCTGGGCGACCGCACGCTATATTACAGTCTCCATTTACACAGCCTCATATGTTGCAGACACTACACACGCCAGCCTTCCTCTGACTAGTTCTCGTGGGTGTCCTGCATCACTGTATCACAGTCTCTTAAAGTCTCTTTACTCACACAGCCCAGGATATCCTCCGGATAGCAGCCGGGCACCATATCCACCTGTTTGCATTCGATACACATGCTGGTCCTCTTTCAGGCACAGGACATCCACCTCCGGGCACAGGACTGCCCACATCCGTCTTTTTCGGGCACAGGACATCCACCTGCAGGCACAGGACTGTCCACATCCGTCTCTTTCGGGCACAGGACATCCACCTCCGGGCACAGGACTGTCCACATCAGTCTCTTTCGGGCACAGGACATCCACCTCCGGGCACAGGACTATCCACATCCGACTCCTTCGGGCACAGGACATCCACCTCTGGGTACAGGACTGTCCACATCCGTCTCCTTCGGGCACAAGACATCCACCTCTGGGTAGAGGACTGTCCACATCCGTCTCCTTCAGGCACAGAACATCCACCTCCGGGCACAGGACTGTCCACATCCGAGACCAGTAGCATGGACGATTGCATCACTGTATACGCTGCGGGTGCCAGGCTATTCAGCTGCCCTGGGTGCTGGCTCTGCTGGCCTGGGCCTCCATGCACTCAGCCAGCGCTCTGCAGGACTCTGCTCTGCACACCAGACTGACACTGAGATTGCACCTCACACCTGACACACCCATACCTCTTACTGCAGGGCGTTTAACACACACAAACCTGTGGCCTTCAGCCACATGGAAAACCGGGATCGGAAATCCGTGACTCCCATGAACACCTATGGACTTCATCCGTCTGCATGCACAACCTGGGGAGCACACACTGCCTCACAGTAGTTATACCTGCCTGGTCAAGTGTGATTGTCAGGTATTGTGCTCCTGTCCTCAATTGGCGTTTGAGCTCCTTCTGACCAGGACAGGAGCAAGATTACTGTCGCTTGTGCACATGACGTGGCCGGTATCAGTAATGGCACATGACTGTAGAATTCCAGGAGGAGGCACACAGCTCTGTCTGATATGACTGAAGGATCAGAGTGCACACTGTTGGTTAGTAGTCTGTAACTGTGGAGATGCATAAGTCTGCATTGAAGCTGTGTACGCAAAATTATAGATTTCTTAACTCAAAACTGTTTGACAAGTTGCTTATTTTATTTTTTTGATGCCCTGAAACAATAACAAATAGTTGACTCTTGAGGGGGTATTCATTGTCTAAAATTAGCAGCCTGCGTTCCATTTTCCAAACACACTGTGTGACCATTTTGTGTTTTCTCAGGTTACAGCAGTTAATTCTGATCTGAGGGCAAATCCAAGACGATGTCCGTCTGTCTGACCGAGGAGCAGAAGAGACGAATTGAGGAGAACAGGCAGAAGGCTTTGGCCAGGAGAGCGGAGAGGCTCACCTCCCAGAAAAACGAAATTAGTCCACATGCGCCCCCCATTTCCAGTACCAAATCTCAGCCAACCGGAGGCAACCACCTGCAAAATGCACAACCGGCCTTCAGCACAGCGGCGACCAAAAATGAAGACTGGAAAGGTCATAGTGTTAAAAACGTCCTTCCAAATACTGGAAACTGCAGTGCGAATGCATCAGGCAATATCAAGAATCCGCCAAGTGCACCAACGACCTCCACCGCCCTGGAAAACGCAGCGGCAGCTCCAGCAAAGGTGGATTATAGGACGACCTACTCTATTGTTGGTGCTGGACGAACAACTCAACCAGATGTAGGCAAAAACTTTCTCCAAGACTCCCACAAATCCCCCGATAACTCGCACAGGGCGCACGACGTGCGTTCTGGGACTGAGCTGATGAAGAGCATCAGTACTGCTTCTAAATTCTATGGGTCGGGTGCATCAGCAAGCTCCGCTAAGACCATGGTGCCTGCGCCACAGACAGAAGGGAGGGAGACTACGGCCAGTGCCAACAGCTCCGAGGCCGTACCTGCCAAAAAAGGTGCGATCAGCATAAAAGGTCGGTGCGTGAAACACGCCGACGAGAGGTTCCGGGTAGAGGTCGGATACAATGTACAGCTCATCGCCCTCTTCAAAGGGATTCCCAGCAAAAATTACGGTGAGCGCATCACACGGTTCACTATTCATTCACTTCTCAAATACGTTGTCAAGTAGTCCAGAAACGTAGAATATCCGATAATCTGGCGCTTGTTACTGGCACGAGTGAATTTATTAGACTTTACTACTGATGTCTGAGAATACAGAAAGTCTGATAATGCAGGATTTAAACAAACATGATCATATTCACTGACAGCAAGCAGGCATTTTGAAAAATGTGAATTTAAAGCAAAGTGTATTAGAAAGTTTTAGAATTAATTTGACCTTAGTAGGTCGGCGTTCTGAAACCCTGGTTCATATGTCGGTTCTCGCCAGAATGAGCCCCTCGTCTGACGAGTGCACTAACACGGGGAGGATTTGTCTTATTGGGACCCCAGATGGTGCAGGTCGCAGTGCTGTGTGATCATTCTGGTGTTGCAGCAAGAAGCGAGGCTGCAGTCCCGCTCTGACGGAGGATATCGGTTAAAGAGCTCCGCTGTTTAACCCATCGAGTGCTGCAATCAGTGCTGATCTGTGCATTAAAGCACAGCGCCGCAGGTGGGGACCCCCTTAGATTGTGTCACAGGGAATCTCTGACCCCTATTATGTATTTGTACCTAAAATGTGGCTCATCCTGCAAAAATGAAATCCTCATACCGATATGTGGGGTAAAATCCACCATTTATCGTCTCTCTGCTGATTCACAGTATTTCTCCCCACATCAGTAGTGTAACGCCTGGCTCCGTCTGCAGGTCTACTGAGCTATTAATCCTTCATTTTTGTGTACCACGCTGATGTATAGGATCTGTTGTTCTCTGTTGTCAGCCATTTCAGGCTATTTGTAGTCTTTTCCAATCATCACATTATTCCACTTGTGTTTTATTATTGATTTATTCTTCCTTTTTAGATCCTGCAACTAAAATGTGGAATTTCAGCCTGGAGGATTACCCAAGTCTGAGTGAGTAGAGGAGCGACGCCTCATCCTTTATGTAAAACCTGAGTATTTCTATCCTATCTAACACTCTGGTCACATCCAAAGCTCCATTGAATTGTCTTACACTCTGGTCACATCCAAAGCTGCATTGAATTGTCTTACACTCTGGTCACATCCAAAGCTGCATTGAATTGTCTTACACTCTGGTCACATCCAAAGCTGTATTGAATTGTCTTACACTCTGGTCACATCCAAAGCTCCATTGAATTGTCTTACACTCTGGTCACATCCAAAGCTGCATTGAATTGTCTTACACTCTGGTCACCTCCAAAGCTGTATTGAATTGTCTCCTAGGAGGCTTTCCGCTCTCCGGCTGCTCATCTCCTTGCTGGTCCTGTGGTCCGTACATTGTGAGATGCACTACATCGCAGCATCGGCTGAAAACACTCCACTTCCCCCATCTTCCACAATGCAATAACGTGGGAAATAATGTAGTCTGCATGGAACAGCTATGAAAAATACGATTGAAGTATATATATATCTAACAACCCTCCTGTCTGTCTGCAGTGAGCGAGGTCCAGAAGCTGCAGAACGTATCTCTGAAGCCCCTGGAAGGAATGGAGGACATCAGTATCCCCGCACTACTGTCCAGTGCCAGCGGGGGTGCTAGCGCTCTTCTAGCCATGTGCAGCAACTGGCAGAGACCTAATGCCGTCTTAAAGGGCAGGTGCCTGCTAGTGTCTCGTTCTCGCTTTGAGGTGGACATAGGGTATCACATGGAGGTCATCGGTCTGTTCAAGCAGATGAACTCTCGGAATTATGGTAAGAAGCAGATTGTGTCTGGTTATTGATCAGTGGAGATGGTGCAAATCGACTCTTTTAAGTCCCGGTCCATCATCCGTGTCAGTACTCTGTGGCTGCTGGACGGGAGTTCTGGGAACAGACTCTTCCATGATGGCTCTTCTCTTGATTAGCTGGCCTGGCATGACGTCACAATCAGAAGAGGAGCTGGGCTGCCATCACCCCTACAGGTCCTGCTATGTGATCGGCCATTGCTGGGTCCCAATAGCATCCGGCTTTTTAGACTCCTCACTAATAAACCTGCCTTGTTCTGCAAAGTTACCAGACTTACGAGTATCTGGAGTCTGGTAAATCTGGATTAGTGCCCCAGTGGAGCTGTAATGGTTGCCAGAATCGTACATCTCTGGCCCTCAATGACTATGATTACTGGTACCGCTAACCTGCGGGTTGTCATCCAAACTTTTCCAGACTCCTGAAACTTCCTGACTTCCAATATTGCTAAACAAAGCAGATGTGTTGTGTAAGAGTTTGGGTCCGTCCATATGGGAACGGTTATGACAGGCACATTGGTTCTTGCTCAACTTTTCCTGCATTTTTTGCAGTACTGCTGCTCAGGACGTTGGGTGATCACTCTGGCATCAGCTACATTGGGGGACATATTGGTTATTGACTATCTTTTCTAATTGAAAAGAATTGAATGCTTGGAAAGAATAGAGTCTATGTAGTTAAAGGAATTGTCCAGGACTTGGGTATACTTCCTTATGATTGATCATCAATATCTCATTTGTAGGGGGTTCAACACTAGTCACCCCCCCACCACCACCAATCTGCTGATTGCATACTCACTGCAGTACCAAGACCGTCCACTACACAGTGTAGGAGCTGTGCTGATCTGGCTCTGTACGCTGTGATCAGCTGATCGGGGGGGTGCAGGGTGTCGATCTGATATTGATGACCTGTCATATGGATTAACCATTAATACATAAGTATTGGACACCTCTTTAATGACTGCACTGGATTCCTCCTCATACAGATCTGTGTAGAGAGTGATCAGAACCAGCCAGCCCCCTTCATCCTCATGGGAATAAGCAGTTTCGGGGGGGATCTGGTTTTATCCATTTATAAGTGTTGTCAGGTCTGAGGAATAATGGATGAGGCTGTGAAAGTCATCAATGTGTGCAGTAAATAAAGGAAAACTAAGAAAGCAGCAAGTGGCCGAGACCTGACGAGAGGTGAAGCCGCACTTTACATTTCAGCCGCGTCCTCGTCTGGGGCCGCTTCTACGAGAGACCTATCAGGCAGCGGTAAATTCCAAGATTTTATCTATTAGCAGTGCAGAAAAAAAATAAAAACTGCAATGTTTGAATCCTTCCCTACCAGACAAGGGCAGATTTTTATCCTCTAGGTGTAAGGAAGAATATTTGCTGATAGCAAGCAGTGATACTGAAAACGGTGAGGAGCTGAAGCACAGCGTGTATAAAGTCCGAGGACATTGATATCTCTGACAAGTTACATGAACGCCGCAGCTATTCTGCTCACCCACCCCTCACACCAGTGCCCCCTCGCTCCATCCACGAGCGCACGTCCTCTCACTAGGACAAGAGGAGTAAATCACTTGTCTCGCTTCAGGACATGAGGATCAGCCATGTTGAAATCCAAGAGTCCAATCCTCTCTTTCCCCAACATCACCAGTCAAAGCAGAGTAGTCAGGAGGCACCATACAAATAATACAGTCGTCCCAGCTGCCAACAAGCCAGCGTTCCTCTGAGAAACATGTCCTCCTGCTAATATCAGCCCTGAGCTATCGGCAGCCAAAAGCAGCAAGACAGCCGGCTATGTACAGGAGTTACATTAATTCTACACCAACAAGTTGGTAATTTTCATGAAAGACTTTAGAGAAAGTTCGTTAATAATGAAGTAAAACAATATTCAGTGCAGTCAGATCTGACTGACCGCGGTTCTATGGCAAGCTGTGTCCTATGTGCAGGCGATTTCAGTGTCCGCTCCTCTCTGCTGCTTTCATCTCGTTATAAACGTTGGGTTTGATACTTTTTCTGTTTTTTTTTCATTTATTGCTTTTGTTTATTATATTCTTATTTCATTATAGACATGAAAACCAGAAAATGGAGCTTTCTCCTGGAGGATTACCAGAAACTGAGTAAGCTTCTCTCCATCAGATCACAATCGGGCTACGAGTGCACAGATCAGATCTGCAGAAATCAGCAGAGCAAATCCAACAGTCTGCAGGGCAATCCTCCGCAGTAAATGCATACTAAATTTAGTGCAGGTTTTACTTGGGTTTGTAAGTTGTGCACTCGCCATACTGATCCCCCGTCACTTCCGTGATGACTTTTGCTGGGGTCCTGTCGGTCTCTTTATCCTGACCTCCATACGAGAGGCTATACCCAGAATGAAGAGCTGTCCAGTGTGGGGACCTGTTCTGGGGTCACCCTCCGATCCGCTGTCCTCTGCTTGTCTGATGGTGCATGTCCACGCTGCGGTCCTGTCCGCTCTGGGGGTCTGTTCTGGGGTCACCCTGCGATATTCTGTCCTTTGCTTGTCTGATGGTGCATGTCCACGCTGCGGTCCTGTCCGCTCTGGGGGTCTGTTCTGGGGTCACCCTGCGATATTCTGTCCTCTGCTTGTCTGATGGTACATGTCCATTCTGCGGTCATGTTTGCTCTGGGAGTCTGTTCTGGGGTCACCCTGCGATATTCTGTCCTCTGCTTGTCTGATGGTACATGTCCACGCTGCGGTCATGTTTGCTCTGGGAGTCTGTTCTGGGGTCACCCTGCGATATTCTGTCCTTTGCTTGTCTGATGGTACATGTCCACGCTGCGGTCCTGTCAGCTCTGGGGGTCTGTTCTGGGGTCACCCTGCGATATTCTGTCCTCTGCTTGTCTGATGGTACATGTCCACGCTGCGGTCCTGTCAGCTCTGGGGGTCTGTTCTGGGGTCACCCTGCGATATTCTGTCCTCTGCTTGTCTGATGGTACATGTCCGCGCTGCGGTCCTGTCCGCTCTGGGGGTCTGTTCTGGGGTCACCCTGCGATATTCTGTCCTCTGCTTGTCTGATGGTACATGTCCGCGCTGCGGTCCTGTCCGCTCTGGGGGTCTGTTCTGGGGTCACCCTGCGATATTCTGTCCTCTGCTTGTCTGATGGTACATGTCCACGCTGCGGTCCTGTCAGCTCTGGGGGTCTGTTCTGGGGTCACCCTGCGATATTCTGTCCTCTGCTTGTATGATGGTACATGTCCGCGCTGCGGTCCTGTCAGCTCTGGGGGTCTGTTCTAGGGTCACCCTGCGATATTCTGTCCTCTGCTAGTATGATGGTACATGTCCACGCTGCGGTCCTGTCAGCTCTGGGGGTCTGTTCT
Source organism: Ranitomeya imitator (assembly GCF_032444005.1). Classification (NCBI taxonomy): domain Eukaryota; kingdom Metazoa; phylum Chordata; class Amphibia; order Anura; family Dendrobatidae; genus Ranitomeya; species Ranitomeya imitator. Next base: position 10,959,834 of record NC_091288.1, read on the forward strand.
GGGGTCGCCCTGCGATACCCTGTCCTCTGCTTGTATGATGGTACATGTCCGCGCTGCGGTCCTGTCCGCTCTGGGAGTCTGTTCTGGGGTCACCCTGCGATATTCTGTCCTTTGCTTGTCTGATGGTACATGTCCACGCTGCGGTCCTGTCCGCTCTGGGGGTCTGTTCTGGGGTCACCCTGCGATATTCTGTCCTCTGCTAGTATGATGGTACATGTCCACGCTGCGGTCCTGTCAGCTCTGGGGGTCTGTTCTGGGGTCACCCTGCGATATTCTGTCCTTTGCTTGTCTGATGGTACATGTCCACGCTGCGGTCCTGTCAGCTCTGGGGGTCTGTTCTGGGGTCACCCTGCGATATTCTGTCCTCTGCTTGTCTGATGGTACATGTCCATTCTGCGGTCCTGTCCGCTCTGGGAGTCTGTTCTGGGGTCACCCTGCGATATTCTGTCCTCTGCTTGTCTGATGGTACATGTCCACGCTGCGGTCCTGTCAGCTCTGGGGGTCTGTTCTGGGGTCACCCTGCGATATTCTGTCCTCTGCTAGTATGATGGTACATGTCCGCGCTGCGGTCCTGTCAGCTCTGGGGGTCTGTTCTAGGGTCACCCTGCGATATTCTGTCCTCTGCTAGTATGATGGTACATGTCCACGCTGCGGTCCTGTCAGCTCTGGGGGTCTGTTCTGGGGTCGCCCTGCGATCCCCTGTCCTCTGCTTGTATGATGGTACATGTCCGCGCTGCGGTCCTGTCCGCTCTGGGAGTCTGTTCTGGGGTCACCCTGCGATATTCTGTCCTTTGCTTGTCTGATGGTACATGTCCACGCTGCGGTCCTGTCCGCTCTGGGGGTCTGTTCTGGGGTCACCCTGCGATATTCTGTCCTCTGCTAGTATGATGGTACATGTCCACGCTGCGGTCCTGTCAGCTCTGGGGGTCTGTTCTGGGGTCACCCTGCGATATTCTGTCCTTTGCTTGTCTGATGGTACATGTCCACGCTGCGGTCCTGTCAGCTCTGGGGGTCTGTTCTGGGGTCACCCTGCGATATTCTGTCCTCTGCTTGTCTGATGGTACATGTCCATTCTGCGGTCCTGTCCGCTCTGGGAGTCTGTTCTGGGGTCACCCTGCGATATTCTGTCCTCTGCTTGTCTGATGGTACATGTCCGCGCTGCGGTCCTGTCAGCTCTGGGGGTCTGTTCTGGGGTCACCCTGCGATATTCTGTCCTCTGCTTGTCTGATGGTACATGTCCGCGCTGCGGTCCTGTCAGCTCTGGGGGTCTGTTCTGGGGTCACCCTGCGATATTCTGTCCTCTGCTAGTATGATGGTACATGTCCACGCTGCGGTCCTGTCAGCTCTGGGGGTCTGTTCTGGGGTCACCCTGCGATATTCTGTCCTTTGCTTGTCTGATGGTACATGTCCACGCTGCGGTCCTGTCACCTCTGGGGGTCTGTTCTAGGGTCATCCTGCGATATTCTGTCCTCTGCTAGTATGATGGTACATGTCCACGCTGCGGTCCTGTCAGCTCTGGGGGTCTGTTCTAGGGTCACCCTGCGATATTCTGTCCTCTGCTTGTATGATGGTACATGTCCACGCTGCGGTCCTGTCACCTCTGGGGGTCTGTTCTAGGGTCACCCTGCGATATTCTGTCCTCTGCTAGTATGATGGTACATGTCCGCGCTGCGGTCCTGTCACCTCTGGGGGTCTGTTCTAGGGTCACCCTGCAATATTCTGTCCTCTGCTTGTATGATGGTACATGTCCGCGCTGCGGTCCTGTCAGCTCTGGGGGTCTGTTCTAGGGTCACCCTGCGATATTCTGTCCTCTGCTTGTATGATGGTACATGTCCGCGCTGCGGTCCTGTCAGCTCTGGGGGTCTGTTCTAGGGTCACCCTGCAATATTCTGTCCTCTGCTAGTATGATGGTACATGTCCACGCTGCGGTCCTGTCAGCTCTGGGGGTCTGTTCTGGGGTCGCCCTGCGATCCCCTGTCCTCTGCTTGTATGATGGTACATGTCCACGCTGCGGTCCTGTCAGCTCTTGGGGGTCTGTTCTGGGGTCACCCTCCCACTCTTTTTGCAGCGGTCAGATATACACAGGGTACCGTGACCGTTCTCCAGTGCTGCAGCTCCGCTCCCATGACGGGGGTCTGCAATGTCTGAGTCCTGGAGGACCACTCATCAGTGCAGCTCTGTCTTGTGCCTTCACTAGCAGCCTACACCATGCAGGCGACTATCTCAGAGATTTCTAGGTCTACATTTAGCAGATTACAATCCCTGTTGCCTGATCCTAAGCGCTGATGTCTGCTTTGTGTTTCCTTGCAGTGGAGGCCTTACTAAGAATACAGCAAGCAGAGGTAGAGCCTCTCCCCAGACCCGTGGTACAAGCATTTGCATCTCAATTCGATAAAACGTGTGTAAGTCGCCCTGAGACCCCGGATGTGGACCTGTCTACGGTGGACTCCAAGCTGGAGAGCAACCTGATGCCGTTCCAGAGGGAGGGGGTGAAGTAAGTGAAAGACGTGACCCCAGTGCTGCCGGTGGCACCAGTGCATGAGCTGTGGCCCGCAGATTGCAGCGGTGGTCGCCGCGTAGTGGTGGATGAGGCGCTGAGTGCTGATCGTTATTACATATGATGCAAAGGACAGAGTCCGCACCTCCTGGAGACCACCATCTGAGGCTAGGGGTGAAATTAAGAGGAATGTAGTTGATTAGCAGAGTCCTAATTTGTGAGATCTCCCATCAGATAGACCCCTGGTCTCCAGCGGATAATCTCCGCAGCAAAACCTCTGCTGCTTACTGCAGGGGCAGCGCGGTAAGGACCACCAGTCTGCAGCCACTTCAGTGTCGCCTCTCCCCAACTCTGCAGCCACTTCAGTGTCGCCTCTCCCCAACTCTGCAGCCACTTCAGTGTCGCCTCTCCCCAACTCTGCAGCCACTTCAGTGTCGCCTCTCCCCAACTCTGCAGCCACTTCAGTGTCGCCTCTCACCAAGTCTGCAGCCACTTCATTGTCGCCTCTCCACAACTCTGCAGCCACTTCAGTGTCGCCTCTCCCCAACTCTGCAGCCACTTCAGTGTCGTCTCTCCACAACTCTGCAGCCACTTCAGTGTCGCCTCTCCCCAACTCTGCAGCCACTTCAGTGTCGCCTCTCCCCAACTCTGCAGCCACTTCAGTGTCGCCTCTCACCAAGTCTGCAGCCACTTCAGTGTCGCCTCTCCACAACTCTGCAGCCACTTCATTGTCGCCTCTCCCCAACTCTGCAGTCACTTCAGTGTTGCCTCTCCCCAACTCTGCAGCCACATCAGTGTCGCCTCTCCCCAGCTCTGCAGCCACTTCATTGTCGCCTCTCCCCCACTCTGCAGCCACTTCAGTGTCGCCTCTCCCCAACTCTGCAGCCACTTCAGTGTCGCCTCTCCCCAACTCTGCAGCCACTTCATTGTCGCCTCTCCCCCACTCTGCAGCCACTTCATTGTCGCCTCTCCCCAACTCTGCAGCCACTTCATTGTCGCCTCTCCCCAACTCTGCAGCCACTTCAGTGTCGCCTCTCCACAACTCTGCAGCCACTTCAGTGTCGCCTCTCCCCAACTCTGCAGCCACTTCATTGTCGCCTCTCCCCCACTCTGCAGCCACTTCATTGTCGCCTCTCCCCAACTCTGCAGCCACTTCATTGTCGCCTCTCCCCAACTCTGCAGCCACTTCAGTGTCGCCTCTCCCCAACTCTGCAGCCACTTCAGTGTCGCCTCTCCCCAACTCTGCAGCCACTTCATTGTCGCCTCTCCCCCACTCTGCAGCCACTTCATTGTCGCCTCTCCCCAACTCTGCAGCCACTTCATTGTCGCCTCTCACCAACTCTGCAGCCACATCAGTGTCGCCTCTCCCCAACTCTGCAGCCACTTCATTGTCGCCTCTCCCCAACTCTGCAGCCACTTCAGTGTCGCCTCTCCCCAACTCTGCAGCCACTTCAGTGTCGCCTCTCCACAACTCCGCAGCCACTTCAGTGTCGCCTCTCACCAAGTCTGCAGCCACTTCAGTGTCGCCTCTCCACAACTCTGCAGCCACTTCATTGTCGCCTCTCCCCCATTCTGCAGCCACTTCAGTGTCGCCTCTCCCCAACTCTGCAGCCACTTCATTGTCGCCTCTCCCCCACTCTGCAGCCACTTCATTGTCGCCTCTCCCCAACTCTGCAGCCACTTCATTGTCGCCTCTCCCCAACTCTGCAGCCACTTCAGTGTCGCCTCTCCCCAACTCTGCAGCCACTTCATTGTCGCCTCTCCCCCACTCTGCAGCCACTTCATTGTCGCCTCTCCCCAACTCTGCAGCCACTTCACTGTCGCCTCTCCCCAACTCTGCAGCCACTTCAGTGTCGCCTCTCCCCAACTCTGTAGCCACTTCAGTGTCGCCTCTCCCCATCTCTGCAGCCACTTCATTGTCGCCTCTCCCCAACTCTGCAGCCACTTCAGTGTCGCCTCTCCCCAACTCTGCAGCCACTTCAGTGTCGTCTCTCCACAACTCCGCAGCCACTTCAGTGTCGCCTCTCCCCATCTCTGCAGCCACTTCATTGTCGCCTCTCCCCAACTCTGCAGCCACTTCAGTGTCGCCTCTCCACAACTCCGCAGCCACTTCAGTGTCGCCTCTCCACAACTCTGCAGCCACTTCAGTGTCGCCTCTCCACAACTCTGCAGCCACTTCAGTGTCGCCTCTCCCCAACTCTGCAGCCACTTCAGTGTCGCCTCTCCCCAACTCTGCAGCCACTTCAGTGTCGCCTCTCCATAACTCTGCAGCCACTTCAGTGTCGCCTCTCCACAACGCTGCAGTCACAATCCGCTGAGAAGACAATCTAACAATGGGGATCTGGGACAGTAGGAGGAAAGCGGGACCCTCTGTCTTAATCCTGATGGCAGGATCCCAAGAGGCGGTTGCTTAGTATATTAGGAAAACATCGCTGCTGTTTACAGTATCGGTAAAGTGGATGAGAATTAGGAAATGTCGTTCACATGCTGAGAAAACTGGATTTTTAATGTACAGCGGGCCAATTAATGCTGCAGATTTTGACCTTTGCGTTGCATATCTGCAGTGTTTCTGCAATGAAATCTGCACTTAGTGCAGTTGTGTTGTTGGTGATTTGCAGTATCTGTCCGATGGGCGCTGGGCGCACCTCCGCTGCTGGTTTCCTAACTCCTCTCACTTCTTTTCAGCTTTGCCATCTCACGGGAAGGTCGTCTGCTCCTTGCTGATGATATGGGCCTGGGGAAGACGATCCAGGCCATCTGCATCGCTGCCTATTACAGGAAGGAGTGGCCGCTGCTTGTGGTGGCGCCATCGTCCGTCAGGTTTACCTGGGCTGAGGTGAGGAGTCTCCTGGCACTAAGATGTATGCGTGTAACTACACGTGTAGTCCGGTCTGTGAAGGAGGACGCTTCTCCCAGCTACAACTCCCATCATGGTCATGAACCTAAATTAGCAGGTGTCCCTGATCTATCATACATCCTTATTTAGGCTTTCCATAGATGGCTGCCGTCCGTCAGGTCAGACAGCATCAATGTCATAGTCACCGGTCGCGACAGCCAGTCCGCCAGCCTCATCAACATCGTCAGCTTCGACCTCCTCGGGAAGATGGACAAGACAATTACCTCCAATTTCCGAGTCATTATTATAGTAAGTGCCGTACTCGCCCCGGACCCTTCTCATGGAATAACTGCCCGTACTCGCCCCGGCCCCTTCTCATAGAATAACTGCCCATACTCGCCCTGGACCCTTCTCATGGAATAACTGCCCGTACTCGCCTTGGACCCTTCTCATGGAATAACTGCCCGTACTCGCCTTGGACCCTTCTCATGGAATAACTGCCCGTACTCGCCCTGGATCCTTCTCATAGGATAACTGCCTGTACTCGCCCCTGACCCTTCTCATAGAATAACTGCCCGTACTCGCCCCGGACCCTTCTCATTAAATAACTGCCCGTACTCGCCCCAGACCCTTCTCATAGAATAACTGCCTGTACTCGCCCGAGACCCTTCCCATAGAATAACTGCCCGTACTCGCCCCGGACCCTTCCCATAGAATAACTGCCCATACTCTCCCTGGACCCTTCTCATGGAATAACTGCCCGTACTCGCCCTGGACCCTTCTCATGGAATAACTGCCCATACTCGCCCCGGACCCTTCTGATAGAATAACTGCGTGTACTCGCCCCGGACCCTTCTCATTGAATAACTGCCTGTACTCGCCCCGGACCCTTCTGATAGAATAACTGCGTGTACTCGCCCCGGACCCTTCTCATTGAATAACTGCCCGTACTCGCCTTGGACCCTTCTCATAGAATAACTGCCTGTACTCGCCCCAGACCCTTCTCATAGAATAACTGTCCGTACTCGCCCCGAATCCTTCTCATGGAATAACTGCCCGTACTCATCCTGGACCCTTCTCATAGAATAACTGTCCGTACACGCCCCGGACCCTCCTCATGGAATAACTGCCCGTACTCGCCCCGGTCCCTTCTCATGGAATAACTGCCCGTACTCGCCCCGGTCCCTTCTCATGGAATAACTGCCCGTACTCGCCCCGGTCCCTTCTCATGGAATAACTGCCCGTACTCGCCCCAGACCCTTCTCATAGAATAACTGCCCGTACTCGCCCCTGACCCTTCTCATAGAATAACTGCCTGTACTCGCCCCTGACCCTTCTCATAGATTAACTGCCTGTACTCGCCCCGCACCCTCCTCATAAGGTAACTGCCCTTACTTGCCCCGGACCCTTCTCATAGAATAACTGCCTGTACTCGTACTCGTCCTGGACACCTCTCATAGAATAACTGCCCGTTGGTCACTGGTTCCCAATTTATTGTTTCAAGGACGAATCTCACTTTCTGAAGAACGTGAAGACGGCCAGATGCAAGTCTGCTACGCCCTTGTTAAAGGTACACAAGGCCCTGACTATGGCGTCCACGGTGTGGGATGTATGTGGTTATACCTGTGATGTAAAGGAAAACTGCCTGAAGTTCTGTGCTATAAGGCTCTGACACAGAATCGATGCAGTTTGAAATGTTCTGCAGCTTTCATTACATTTCTCTACATTTTCAAGAGCTCTGCTTGCTGGCAGTGAATAGGAGCATCGTTGTTTGTGTGTGGCTGGTGAAAAATATCTTCCAGAATTAGGATGCCTCACTCCACTTTCTTACAATCCTGAACGGCACGGTGTTAGATCACTAACAGAGACAAGCCTCTTGTGTGTCGCAGAGTGCCAAGAGAGTCATCCTGCTGTCCGGCACCCCGGCCATGTCCAGGCCTGCAGAGCTGTACACCCAGATCGCCGCCGTGAGACCCAGCTTCTTCCCACGTTTCCACGACTTTGGAGTCCGATACTGTGACGCCAAACAGGTGAGTGTCATGTGACCCTATAACAGAGCCGCTATCTGTGATCGGAAAATGTCAGCCACTTCTCCTACCTAGATGCCCTGGGGATGGGATTACTCTGGATCCTCCAATATGACCGAGCTGAAACTGCTGCTAGAGGAATCCATAATGATTAGACGGCTGAAGTCCGATGTCCTGTCCCAGCTGCCCGCCAAACAGCGCAAAATGGTGGTCGTCGCTCCCGAAGGCATCAACGCCAAGACGAAAGCAGCGTTAGTCGCAGCGGCTAAGGAAATGGCGCAAGGCTTCAAAAGCGTGAGTCCCCAAACATCCAGCCAGATACATAATGTGGGAAACATTATAACAAGTGGTCTCCATAGTAACAGACTATGGCAGGTCCTGTGTAGTCAGGTCCTAACACACGCCCTAGATACACACACCACAAGAGAGCTATAGGTACACACTGGCATGTAAAAGTTTGTGCACCCCTGGTCAGAATTACTGTTATTGTGAACAGTTAAGCAAGTGGAAGATGAAATGATCTCTAAAAAGCCTAAAGTTACAGATGACACATTTCCTTTGTATTTTAGGCAATAATATATATATTTTATCATTACATTATATATTTAATCAATATCATATTTTTACATTTTAAAAATTACAAAAAGGAAAATGGACCAATGCAAAAGTTTGGGCACCCTGCTTGGTTAGTACCTAGTCTCACTCCTTTTTGAAAGTATCACAGCTTGCAAACGCTTTTTGTAGCCTGACAAGAGACTTTCAATTCTTGTTTGAAGGATTTTCCTGCATTCTTCCTTGAAGAATTCCTCCAGTTCTGTGAGATTCCATCCTCTGCTATTTTGAGGTCTAGCCTCAGATTTTCAATGATGTTCAGATCAGGGGACTGTGAGGGCCATTGTAAAACCTTCAGCTTGCACCTTTTGGGGTCGTCTATTGTGGATTGTGACGTGTGTTTAGGGTCATTATCCATTTGTAGCAGCCATCCTCTTCTCTTCTCACCTTCAGCTTTTTACAGATGGTGTTATGTTTGCATCAAGAATTTGTTAAAATTTACTTGATTCCAGCCTTCCCTCTCACGGTGAAATGTTCCCTATGCCATTGACTGCAACACATCCCCAAAGCCTGATTGCTGTACTCCATCATGCTTAATGGTTGGTGAGATGTTCTTTTGCTGAAATTCTGGGCTCTTTTTTTTCTTCACACATACCTTTGATCATTCTGGCCACAGAGATCTATTTTATCCTTATCGGTCCAAAATGCATAAGGCTTGTTCAGATGTTCTTTTGCATACTTCTGACGCTGAATTTTATGGTGAGGATGCAGGAGAGGTTTTCTTCTGATGACTCTTCCATATTTGTGCAGGTGTCTCTGAACAGTAAAACAATGTACCACAACTCCAGAGTCTGCTAAATCTTTCTCAAGGTCTTTTGCTGTCAGATGGGGGTTTTGATTTGCCTCTCTAGCAATTTTACAAGCAGCTGTCACTGAAATTTTTCTTGATCTTCCAGTCCTTATCTTGCCCTCCACTCTTCCTGGTAACGGCCATTTCTTAATTACATTTCAAACAGAGGAAAGGACAACTTGAAAACAGTTTGCTATCTTCTTGCAGCCCTCTGCTTTGTGGGCCTCCACCATTTTCATTCTCGGAGTGCTCGGCAGATGCTTAGAAGAACCCATGGCTGCTGGTTTTTGGCACAAAGTTAAGAGGAGGCTCGGTTTTCGTGAAATCTGCATCACCTGGCCTTTCCTAACGATGATGGTGAACGACCTATGACCCTAACAGGATAACTAAGGTCTGAAACCTTGGTCAATGTTGTCTGAGCATACAAATCTACAACGGTGCACAAACTTTTGCATCAGCCCATTTTCCTTTTTGTAATTTTTTTTTAAATTTAACCCCTTTCTGACATGTGACGTACTATCCCGTCGAGGTGGTATCGGCCGGTATGACCGACGGGATAGTACGTCATCACCGATCTGCTACGCTCACGGGGGGAGCGCGGCCAATCAGGACCGGGTGTCAGCTGACTATCACAGCTGACATCTGGCACTATGTGCCAGGAGCGGTCACATTAACCCATGGAACACTGCGATCAAACATGATCGCAGGGTTCCGGCGGCATAGGGAAGCATCGCGCAGGGAGGGGACTCTCTGCGTGCTTCCCTGAGATCCTCAGAGCAACGCGATGTGATCGCGTTGCTCCGAGGGTCTCCTCTGTCCTCCTCCCTGCAGGCCCCGGATCCAGAATGGCCGCGGCGCTCCTTCCGGGTCCTGCAGGGAGGTGGCTTGCAAGCGCCTGCTCAGCAAGCGCCGGGAAGCCTCCCTGCTGTGCCTCTGTGATCGCTGATCTGACACAGTGCTGTGCAAAGTGTCAGATCAGCGATCTGACACTATACAGTGATGTCCCACCGTAGGAAAAAGTTAAAAATATATATAAATTTACATGTGTAAAAAAAAATCCTAAATAAATAAAAAATATTGCTCCAATAAATACATTTCTTTATCTAAATAAAAAAACAATAAAAGTACACATATTTAGTATCGCCGCGTCCGTAAGGACCCGACCTATAAAACTGGCCCACTAGTTAACCCCTTCAGTGAACACTGTAAAAAAAGAGGCAAAAAAACAACGCTTTATTATCGTACCGCCGAACAAAATGTGGAATAACACGCGATCAAAAAGACGGATATAAAAAAAATGGTACCGCTGAAAACGTCATCTTGTCCCACAAAAAATGAGCTGCCACACAGCGTCATCAGCAAAAAAATAAAAAAGTTATAGTCCTTAGAATAAAGCGATGCAAAAATAATTATTTTTTATATAAAATAGTTTTTATCGTAGAAAAGCCCCAAAACCTAAAAAAAATGATATAAATGAGGTATTGCTGTAATCGTACTGACCCGAAGAATAAAACTGCTTTATCAATTTTACCAAACGTGGAACGGTAGAAACGCCCCCTCCCCCCCCCCCCCAAATTCATGAATTGCTGGTTTTTGGTCATTCTGCCCCACAAAAATCGGAATAAAAAGCGATCAATGTCACGTGCCTGAAAATGGTACCAATAAAAACGTCAACTCGTCCCGCAAAAAACAAGACCTCACATGACTGTGGACCAAAATTTGGAAAAATGTTAGCTCTCAAAATGTGGAGATGCAATGACAATTTTTTTGCATTAAAAATCATCTTTTAGTGTGTGACAGCTTCCAATAATAAAAATCCGCTAAAAAAAAATGCTATAAATAGTAAATCAAGCCCCCCATTATCACCCCCTTAGTTAGGGAAAAATAATGAAATTAAAAAAATGTATTTATTTCCATTTTCCCATTAGGGTTAGGGTTGGGGCTAAAGTTAGGGTTAGGATTACATTTACGGTTGGGGTTAGGGGTGTGTTGGGGTTAGGGAAATGGTTGAGATTAAGGTTAGGGGCGTGTTCGGGTTAGGGGGTGTGGTTAGGGTTATGGTTGGGATTAGGATTAGGGATGTGTTTGGGTTAGGGTTTCAGTTAGAATTGGGGGGTTTCAATATTTAGGCACATCAGTGGCTCTCCAAACGCGACATGGCGTCCGATCTCAATTCCAGCCAATTTTGCATTGAAAAGTCAAATGGCGCTCCTTCCCTTCCGAGCTCTCTCATGCGCCCAAACAGTGGTTTACCCCCACATATGGGGTATCAGCGTACTCAGGACAAATTGTACAACAACTTTTGGGGTCCAATTTCTCCTGCTACCCTTGGTAAAATAAAAGAAATTGGAGCTGAAGTACATTTTTCCAGGACGTCCCCCTGACAGCACATTGGAGGACGTCCTCCTCCTCCTTGCAGGGACAGGAAACACAACACGAGAGGTTAAAAGGTCCCACTCCACCCCCTTTTCCTCAGTGTTTTTCCTGTCCCTGCATGGAGGGACACATGAGAGAAGGAGCGCTATACTAGCGTGAAGACTCACCAGTCCGGAGGCTCGGGGGATCGTGCGGCTAACGCCAATATCCTTTCCCCGCTCCACTAAGCCCCAGGCAGAAACTTCCCGGTGGGGAGTCCCTCTGCCATAAAGACCAGTAGAGCGGATGAGCTCCTGGGTCGAACCGCTTCCTCCCGGTGGGGGGCTCTCGGTTCGGGCGCCAGGAGAAGAGGCGCCGCTAGAGGATCCAGCAGCAGCGTGCGTTCCACTGTGTGGAACGCGGAAGTAGGACTAATAAGACAGGCGCGATACTTCCGGTGTCAGGCGCAGGTAAGGTGACGTCACATCCGGGGTCGGGGCCATCTCGGCGTGCGTTCCACCTGGTGGAACGCGGAAATGAGCAGGCTTAAGAGCGCAAAGAGGGGCTCTCGCAGATGTTATCCAGTGCTTCCTCTGGTGGTAAGAAGCGCTAGAGGGCATCCCTGGAGAAATTGGCTACAGGACACAGTAAGGTCCGTACGACCAGATTGCTGCAGACATGCCGGAGTCTAAGGGTGAGTGCAGCAGTCGCTGCTATATCCCTTTTTTACATCTGTTACCATAAGGATCACTTACTTATAGTGGCATTTCTCCACAGAAGATATGGAGAACAGGAATGAGGAAATGGGGGTAAGTGCGCAATGCGCAGAGTACTCAAATATACGCCTGCACACACTGAGCCATTCTTGTCCTTATTATTACATTTAGGATAAAGAGGCCAGTCAAGCTTCCCTCCCTCAGTCTAAAAAGTCTGGCAAGGTATTGACTAAATCTAAGAGGTGCTCTCTTTGTAACACAAAACTGTCAGAAACATACAAGAAGGATCTGTGCAGCTCTTGTATTAAGAAAATTGTCAGAGAAGAACAACCATCAATGTTGTCCGAAATGAGGAATATAATCCGGGAGGAGGTCCAGAATTCCTTAGCTTCAATGTCACAACGGGAAGTGTACAGTCCGGGCCCGGCTCGTAAAAGACCAAGGAAAGATCCAGAACAGGAGGTTCAGGATGGTTCGTCGGAGGCGGAATCAGAATATAGAGGTTCTGATCAAGAAGAAGGAGAACTGCCAGTAGAAGAACAAGAAGGGAAAAGGTACTACTTTCCAGTCGAAGAAACAGAAGAACTAGTCCAGGCGGTCAGACGTACTATGCAGGTGAAAGAAGATCCACAGCCGAGATCTAGACAAGATCAGATGTTCGGAGGGCTCACATATCAGGAACGGACGGTGTTCCCGGTGAGTGAACACATACGTAAGATGATCTCACAAGAATGGAAAGATGCGGAGCGAAGATTGGTGATGTCCAGAGAGTTTAAAAACCGTCTTCCGTTTTATTCAGAAGAGATCAAGACATGGGAAGAGATTCCGAAGGTAGATGTCCCTTTAGCCAAGGTGGCAAAGAAAACATCCATACCTTTCGAAGATTCATCTAGTCTTAAGGATGCAATGGATCGCAAGGCGGATATCCTTTTACGTCGAGCCTGGGAGACTTCAGCAGCTTTAATAAAAACTAACATCGCAGCTACTTCTGTAGCGAGATCCATGTTCCTGTGGATGGAACAGCTGGAAGAACATTTAATTAATAAGACTTCACGGGCGGATATAATTGCTTCTCTGCCTATCATTAAGTCAGCCACGGCCTTTATGGCAGATACATCAGCTGAATCTGTGAGATTTGCGGCTAGGAATAGCTCCTTGTCCAATGCAACACGAAGGGCTATTTGGCTTAGATCTTGGTCGGGGGATAATGCATCCAAAAATAAATTATGCGCCATTCCATTTTCAGGTTCCAGAATATTTGGTCAGGCTTTAGATGACATCCTAGAGTCAGCAGCTGATAGTAAAAGAGGGTTTCCCGAGGATAAACCCAAGAAGTTTCAGCCCTTTCGGAGGAGGCCTCTCCCCCCTCCCCCTCCCCCCCGCAGATTTCCAGAGTATAGAGAACAATGGAGATCAGGTAGAGGATCCTTTAGGAGTTCCTACGCTCAGAATAGAAGGGGTAGGAATTCCTTGTTCGGTTCTGGCTATAGACCAAGGAAACAATGACGCCATAGGGATAGGCGGGAGATTAAGTTTCTTCCTCAAACAATGGAGTCAGATCTCAGACAACGATTATGTCCTCAAGATAATCTCAGAGGGTTACAGAATAGAGTTAATATCCCGCGTACCTCAAAGGTGTATCTTACCAACAATGTTAGCCAAAGATTCCCCTATGTTTCTAGACCTACAAAAACTGTTCGACTCCGGGGTTATAGTTCGGGTTCCTACTCCAGAAATAGGTTCAGGTCACTATTCCTCTCTTTTTTCTATTCCAAAACCGTCAGGGGAATCCCGTACAATAATAAATTTAAAACCTCTGAACGTTTTCGTCAAATACAAACGGTTCAGAATGGAGTCGATCAGGTCCATCATTCATCTTATAAACAAAGATTCGGTAATGTGCACTCTCGATCTGAAGAGTGCGTATTATCAGGTCCCGATACATCTCTCTTCTCAGGAGCTTCTGAGATTCTCGGTAAGTCTCCCGGACATGACCTGCCACTTCCAATTTCAATGCCTCCCTTTCGGTCTAGCATCCGCCCCAAGAATTTTCACCAAATTGGTAGCAGAGGTGGTGGCTTTCTTAAGAAACCAAGGAATAACAATAATTCCATACTTGGACGATTTTCTGGTTGTGGCACGATCAAGGGCCATTCTGCTACAACACAGAGATCGGGTCATAGCAGTATTAGAGGAAATAGGATGGGTGGTCAACAGGAAAAAGTCACATTTAAAGCCAGAATCCCAGAAGATATTTCTAGGAGTACTCTTGGATTCTACAACCAGGCAGTCCTTCTTACCAAAGGACAAACGAACCTCATTAAAAAAGATGATCTTAGAATTCCAAAGAAGTCCAGTGACGATAAGAGCAGCTATGAAAGTCTTGGGGAAGATGACAGCATGCATTCCGTGTGTCAGATGGGCTCAGGCTCACTCAAGGCCTTTACAAGAACAGATACTCATGGTATGGGATCGACGTCGTTCCACATTAGACAAGAGGCTAGAGCTATCAATGAAGACAAGAAGATCACTACGATGGTGGATCCAGGACTACAATCTAAAAAAGGGCATCCCTTGGATATCAACCCCTTGTGTGATAATCACCACAGATGCAAGTCAGTGGGGATGGGGAGCGCACCTGGAAGGAAAATTCTTTCAGGACAAGTGGCCCGAGGAGATCAGTCAGATGTCGTCAAATTACAGAGAATTATACGCAGTCTGGGAAGCTCTCAGAAGAAACCGTTCACGCCTAAAGGACAAACATGTAAAAATCCTATCCGACAATGTAACAGCGGTATCCTTTTTGAGGCATCAGGGAGGTTCCAAACACAAAGCGCTTCAAGGTCTAGCGCAGAGAATATTTGCCTGGGCAGAAGACGTTGTCTTATCTATAACAGCAGTGCATCTAGAAGGGTCACAGAACATACTAGCCGACTATCTAAGCAGAAAGAAAGTTTCTCCAACCGAATGGGAACTAAGTCAAGAAATGTTCCAAATTCTTTGCCACCGTTGGGGAACGCCCAGGATAGATTTATTCGCCACAAGGAAAAATTCAAAGGTTCCCAGATTTTATTCCCTCAACCCTCTAGACATGCCGGAAGCAGTCGACGCCTTAAGTCAAGCATGGAGCGAACCTCTGTCTTACGCATTTCCACCAATAGCACTTATTCCAGTAGTGCTCAGGAAGATTCAGGAAGACCAGGCAACAGTGCTGACGATTGTACCATTCTGGCCAAAGAGAAGTTGGTTCCCATTGTTGGGGGCCATGGCAACGGAAGACCCTATCATACTCCCGTTATGGAAGGATATAATTCATCAAGGGCCTGTTTTACACCAAAACCCGGAGAGACTGCATCTATCAGCATGGATCCTGAGAGGGACATCTTGAAATCCAGAGGTCTTTCAGATGAAGTAATTACAACCATCCAGACTAGTAGGAAGCCTGTCACCTCAGCCATCTACCACAAAATCTAGAAAAAATTTTGTATGGGAAGTGGCGGGTCAGCTGTGATTCCGGGGGTCTTAGATGTTCCTAGAGTCTTAAAATTCTTACAGGCAGGCTTTGACTTGGGGCTCAGGCCAGGTACAATTAAAGTCCAGATCTCGGCCCTTAGTACTTTTCTGGATTATCCATTAGCTTCCCACCCCTGGATAATCAGATTTGTGAGGGCTATCCAAAGATTACGGCCTACCTTGAGACAGCTAGCTCCCACATGGGACTTAAATTTAGTCCTTAGGGCTCTATGCAAAGATCCCTATTCTCTAGAGGAGGACATGCCTATTTCAGTTCGTACCTGGAAGACGGCCTTCCTAGTAGCGATTACAACAGCTAAACGCGTAGGGGAAATTCAGGCTCTATCAATTAAGGATCCATATCTTCAAGTCAGAGAGGATCATATAATCCTAAAATTAGACCCAGCTTTTATCCCAAAAATAGCTTCAGCAAAAAATCGAGATCAGGAAATAATTTTACCTTCCTTTTGTGAGAACCCTTCTAATGAAAAAGAACAGGCTTTACACTCCCTGGATGTTAGGCAGGCAGTATTAAACTATCTAGAGGCCACTAGCTCCTGGAGGAAGGATTCTAATCTTTTTATCCTATTTGGAGGTAAGAATAAAGGTAAAAAAGCTTCCAAGGCGTCTATAGCTAGATGGATTACTACTATAATTTCAAAAGCCTACGCATCAGAAGGGATAGCGTGCCCAACAGGGATTAAAGCTCACTCTACTAGGGCTGTTTCAGCATCATGGGCTGAGCGAGCAGGAGCGTCACTAGATCAGATTTGCAAGGCAGCAACTTGGGCCAGAGTAAACACGTTCTGTAAGCACTATAAGCTAGACGTAGTAGCAGCTCAGCAGACGTCTTATGGGAGGAAAGTTCTCCAAGCAGTTGTCCCACCCTAAACGTGTGCTGTCAGGGGGACGTCCTGGAAAATGGGTATTATTACCTACCGATAATTCGGTTTCCAGGAGTCCATCCTGACAGCACCGTTATTTCCCCCCCTATGCATGTCAGTTCATATGCTGTAATATGTTTGGTCAAATAAAGTTTTCAAAAGTATATCTATCCATGGTGTGGTACTTGTCAAAACACTGAGGAAAAGGGGGTGGAGTGGGACCTTTTAACCTCTCGTGTTGTGTTTCCTGTCCCTGCAAGGAGGAGGAGGACGTCCTCCAATGTGCTGTCAGGATGGACTCCTGGAAACCGAATTATCGGTAGGTAATAATACCCATTTTTGTGAAAAAAAAGTTAAATGTTCATTTTTTGTTAAACATTCCAAAAATTCCTGTGAAACACCTGAAGGGTTAATAAACTTCTTGAATGTGGTTTTGAGCACCTTGAGGGGTGCAGTTTTTAGAATGGTGTCACACTTGGGTATTTTCTATCATATAGACCCCTCAAAATGACTTCAAATGTGATGTGGTCCCTAAAAATAAATGGTGTTGTAAAAATGAGAAATTGCTGGTCAACTTTTAACCCTTATAACTCCCTAACAAAAAAACATTTTGGTTCCAAAATTGTGCTGATGTAAAGTAGACATGTGGGAAATGTTATTTATTAAGTATCTTGTGTGACATATCAAGTTAAAAAAATTGCAACATTTTCAACATCTTCGCCAAACACAGGTAACCTCAAAGAAATGTTACCACTAACATGAAGTACAATATGTCACGAGAAAACAATGTCAGAATCATCAGGATCCATGGAAGCTCCAGAGTTCTAACCTCATAAAGGGACAGTGGTCAGAATTGTAAAAATTGGCCCGGTCATTAACATTCAAACCACCCTCGGGGGTAAAGGGGTTAAATATACCGCAGGAGAAATATTTTAGAGATACATGTGCCGCAGTGTGTACATCTGAGCACAACTAACATCGCTCCAATATGTTCCCTGTTGTTACAGAAAGTGCAAGAGAAAGAAGCGCTGTTACTCTTCTACAACAGGACGGCAGAAGCCAAAGTCCGATGTGTTATGTGAGTGACGCTTCAGGGGATGATGTGTCTAATGCCGAAATGAAGAGAACTAGGCCCACTGTATCCGATCTACAGGGTCTGGTGTAATGTATGTACACAGTGACTGCACCAGCAGAATAGTGAGTGCAGCTCTGGAGTATAATACAGGATGTAACTCAGGATCAGTAATGTAATGTATGTACACAGTGACTGCACCAGCAGAATAGTGAGTGCAGCTCTGGGGTATAATACAGGATGTAACTCAGGATCAGTAATGTAATGTATGTACACAGTGACTGCACCAGCAGAATAGTGAGTGCAGCTCTGGGGTATAATACAGGATATAACCCAGGATCAGTAATGTAATGTATGTACACAGTGACTACACCAGCAGAATAGTGAGTGCAGCTCTGGGGTATAATACATGAGGTAACTCAGGATCAGTAATGTAATGTATGTACACAGTGACTGCACCAGCAGAATAGTGAGTGCAGCTCTGGGGTATAATACAGGATGTAACTCAGGATCAGTAATGTAATGTATGTACACAGTGACTGCACCAGCAGAATAGTGAGCGCAGCTCTGGAGTATAATACAGGATGTAACTCAGGATCAGTAATGTAATGTATGTACACAGTGATTGCACCAGCAGAATAGTGAGTGCAGCTCTGGAGTATAATACAGGAGGTAACTCAGGATCAGTAATGTAATGTATGTACACAGTGACTGCACCAGCAGAATAGTGAGTGCAGCTCTGGGGTATAATACAGGATGTAACTCAGGATCAGTAATGTAATGTATGTACACAGTGACTGCACCAGCAGAATAGTGAGTGCAGCTCTGGGGTATAATACAGGATGTAACTCAGGATCAGTAATGTAATGTATGTACACAGTGACTGCACCAGCAGAATAGTGAGTGCAGCTCTGGGGTATAATACAGGATGTAACTCAGGATCAGTAATGTAATGTATGTACACAGTGACTGCACCAGCAGAATAGTCAGTGCAGCTCTGGAGTATAATACAGGATGTAACTCAGGATCAGTAATGTAATGTATGTACACAGTGACTGCACCAGCAGAATAGTGAGTGCAGCTCTGGGGTATAATACAGGAGGTAACTCAGGATCAGTAATGTAATGTATGTACACAGTGACTGCACCAGCAGAATAGTGAGTGCAGCTCTGGAGTATAATACAGGATGTAACTCAGGATCAGTAATGTAATGTATGTACACAGTGACTGCACCAGCAGAATAGTGAGTGCAGCTCTGGGGTATAATACAGGATGTAACTCAGGATCAGTAATGTATGTACACAGTGACTGCACCAGCAGAATAGTGAGTGCAGCTCTGGAGTATAATACAGGATGTAACTCAGGATCAGTAATGTAATGTATGTACATAGTGACTGCACCAGCAGAATAGTCAGTGCAGCTCTGGAGTATAATACAGGATGTAACTCAGGATCAGTAATGTAATGTATGTACACAGTGACTGCACCAGCAGAATAGTGAGTGCAGCTCTGGAGTATAATGCAGGATGTAACTCAGGATCAGTAATGTAATGTATGTACACAGTGACTGTACCAGCAGAATAGTGAGTGCAGCTCTGGGGTATAATACAGGATGTAACTCAGGATCAGTAATGTAATGTATTTACACAGTGACTGCACCAGCAGAATAGTGAGTGCAGCTCTGGAGTATAATGCAGGATGTAACTCAGGATCAGTAATGTAATATATGTACACAGTGACTGCACCAGCAGAATAGTGAGTGCAGCTCTGGAGTATAATACAGGATGTAACTCAGGATCAGTAATGTAATGTATTTACACAGTGATTGCACCAGCAGACTAGTGAGTGCAGCTCTGGAGTATAATGCAGGATGTAACTCAGGATCAGTAATGTAATGTATGTACACAGTGACTGCACCAGCAGAATAGTGAGTGCAGCTCTGGGGTATAATACAGGATGTAACTCAGGATCAGTAATGTAATGTATGTACACAGTGATTGCACCAGCAGACTAGTGAGTGCAGCTCTGGAGTATAATACAGGAGGTAACTCAGGATAAGTAATTTTATGTATATATACACGTGATGTAGAGAACTATTATAATTATGTATTTACGATAAATATTTCAGGAAGTTATTAATTAGATGTATTGTGTGTAGCGCAGTCTGGAGACGCCTGATCGGCGCTGCTGTATTTATGGATGATAATCGTCTTCGTACATGTTGGACATTTGCAGAGAATACATCCTGGATCTGCTGGAGAGCGGGCGGGAGAAGTTTTTGGTGTTCGCCCATCACAAGCTGGTTCTGGACCATGTTTGCGAAGAGCTGGGGAAGAAGGTGACCTGCGAGATTCTCCATCTTCACCTGCTTTTACATGAATGTGAATAATTGGTGGTTGGGTCATTGTATAACCCTCTGCAGCCATATGGTGCTTGTAGCTGCAGTCGGTTATGCCGCGTGGTGCCTGTAGCTGCAGTCGATTATGCTGTATGGTGCCTATAGCTGCAGTCGGTTATGCCGCGTGGTGCCTGCAGCTGGTTATGCTGTATGGTGCCTGTAGCTGCAGTCGGTTATGCCGCGTGGTGCCTGCAGCTGCAGTCGGTTATGCTGTATGGTGCCTGCAGCTGCAGTCGGTTATGCCGCGTGGTGCCTGCAGCTGCAGTCGGTTATGCCGCATGGTGCCTGTAGCTGCAGTCGGTTATGCCACGTGGTGCCTGCAGCTACAGTCGGTTATGCCGCGTGGTGCCTGCAACTGCAGTCGGTTATGCTGTATGGTGCCTGTAGCTACAGTCTGTTATGCCGCGTGGTGCCTGCAGCTGCAGTCTGTTATGCCGCGTGGTGCCTGTAGCTGCAGTCTGTTATGCTGTATGGTACCTGTAGCTGCAGTCGGTTATGCCGCATGGTGCCTGTAGCTGCAGTCGGTTATGCCACGTGGTGCCTGCAGCTACAGTCGGTTATGCCGCGTGGTGCCTGCAGCTGCAGTCGGTTATGCCGCGTGGTGCCTGTAGCTGCAGTCGGTTATGCCACGTGGTGCCTGCAGCTACAGTCGGTTATGCCGCGTGGTGCCTGCAGCTGCAGTCGGTTATGCTGTATGGTGCCTGTAGCTGCAGTCTGTTATGCCGCGTGGTGCCTGCAACTGCAGTCGGTTATGCTGTATGGTGCCTGTAGCTGCAGTCTGTTATGCCGTGTGGTGCCTGCAGCTGCAGTCTGTTATGCCGCGTGGTGCCTGTAGCTGCAGTCTGTTATGCTGTATGGTACCAGTAGCTGCAGTCGGTTATGCTGTATGGTGCCTGTAGCTGCAGTCTGTTATGCCGCGTGGTGCCTGTAGCTACAGTCGGTTATGCCGCGTGGTGCCTGCAGCTGCAGTCGGTTATGCTGTATGGTGCCTGTAGCTGCAGTCTGTTATGCTGCGTGGTGCCTGTAGCTACAGTCAGTTATGCCGCGTGGTGCCTGCAGCTGCAGTCTGTTATGCTGTATGGTGCCTGTAGCTGCAGTCGGTTATGCTGTATGGTGCCTGTAGCTACAGTCGGTTATGCCGCGTGGTGCCTGCAGCTAGTCGGTTATGCCGCGTGGTGCCTGCAGCTACAGTCTGTTAAGCCACGTGGTGCCTGCAGCTGCAGACGGTGATGCCAGATGGTGCTTGTAATCGGGTTTTGTTACCTGGGTTTCCCACCGTATTATCAATCAATTATTCTGAATTCTGTGGATTATCCCTTTTCTGCGCTCTGATCCTGGCATCTGACTTGTAGCTCTTTTCCTAACCGTGGCTGCACATTTCTTACAGAATGTAGGATTTATCCGCATTGATGGATCCACTTCCTCAGCTGATCGCCAGTCACTTTGCCAAAGATTCCAGTTTTCGGAGAAGTCCTGTGTCGCTGTGTTGTCCATAACGGCCGCCAACATGGGGCTGACCCTGTCCTCAGCAGACTTGGTGGTGTTTGCTGAGCTGTTCTGGAACCCGGGGGTGAGTGCTCTCCTCCCATCTCGCTTGTCTACACTGAATGCCTTTTAATGCCACATGAACATGATTTCAGCTCCTTTATTGTGGGTCCCCGGGATGTCTCTAAACCTGGTGCTGCCGCCGCCGCCGAACTCGTGCTGTAAACAGAAGTAAATCAGCACCTAATGAATCCACAAAGCTTTGTAAGCCCAGCGACTTCCAGGAATTGTGGCACTCACGTTGACGCAGATGCAATCAGCCTCATGTAGCTCCGAATTGCTCCCCTCGTCTGCTCTTCACCTCCCTTCACCCGACTGCAGTGTGGAGGGGCAGGATGTTCTCCCAGGAACCCGAGTTCCAAGTATTTTACATTTCCAAAATAGTCACTTAAACCCCACAGATTTCATGGGGAAGGGCACGTAGCTTAGATATAGGGAGAGAAAAAACAGTAAATACCAAAATCAGATTTGGACACAAATATTTGGCTGAAAGTTGGGTGACGAGCAGTGTGGCTGCGCTTACAGCTCTTTTTGGGGCTGTTACAAAGCTTTCTTTGACTCCAGAATGGCTTGTTATACAGGGACACATCCCAAAATACTAAATAACTGACCATTCAGAGTGTAGGAAAGTGAAGTGGCTGGTACGGCAGCTCTATTGGTTGTCATCCAATGTTCTCCTATATCTGGATCGTTAACCCTTTAAGGAGATACATGATGGCCTGCAGTTTAGTGGGGTCTAATCACTGGGTCCAAACAATCCCAAATACAAGACCCTGAATTGCCACATTGGAATAGATATGAAATTCATTGGTTATGGGGCAGCTGTAGATAACGGGGCTCTGTAATACGCAGTCCCCAACAGTCCCATAGATGGTGAATGGAGCAGTGGCTTGGCCGTATGACTATTTCTCTCTGCACATTCACTCCTCATACGCTGCCTCTCTGCGCGCACGCTCGCTCCCTCCTCATACGCTGCCTTCTCTGCGTGCACGCTCACTGCCTCTCTGCGCATGCTTGCTCCCTCATACGCTGCATCTCTGCCCGCATGGTCGCTCCCTCCTCATACGCTGCCTCTCTGCGCATGCTTGCTCCCTCGTATACTGCATCTCTGCCCCCATGGTCGCTCCCTCCTCATACGCTGCCTCTTAGCGCACGCTCGCTCCCTCCTCATACGCTGCCTCTCTGCCCGCATGGTCGCTCCCTCATACGCTGCCTCTCTGCGTACGCTCGCTCCCTCCTCATACGCTGCCTCTCTTCGTACGCTCGCTCCCTCCTCATACGCTGCCTCTCTGCGCATACTTGCTCCCTCATACGCTGCATCTCTGCCCGCATGGTTGCTCCCTCCTCATACGCTGCCTCCCTGCGCACGCTCACTCCCTCCTCATACGCTGCCTCTCTGCCCGCATGGTCGCTCCCTCATTCGCTGCCTCTCTGCGTACGCTCGCTTCCTCCTCATACGCTGCCTCTCTGCGCATGCTTGCTTCCTCATACGCTGCCTCTCTGCCCGCATGGTCGCTCCCTCATTCGCTGCCTCTCTGCGTACGCTCGCTTCCTCCTCATACGCTGCCTCTCTGCGCATGCTTGCTCCCTCATACGCTGCCTCTCTGCCCGCATGGTCGCTCCCTCATTCGCTGCCTCTCTGCGTACGCTCGCTCCCTCCTCATATGCTGCCTCTCTGCACGCACACTCTCTCCCTCCTCATATGCTGCCTCTCTGCACGCACACTCTCTCCCTCCTCATACACTGCCTCTCTGTGTGCACGCTCACTCCCTCGTACTCTGCCTCTCTGCACGCACGCTCGCTCCCTCGTACTCTGCCTCTCTGCGTACACGCAATCAGTCCTCGTACGTTGCCTCTCTGCGCACACGCTCCCTCCCTCCTTGGACTCTGCCTCTCTGTGTACGCTCACTCCCTCGTACTCTGCCTCTCTGCACGCACGCTCGCTCCCTTCTTGTACTCTGCCTGTGTGCACGTTCGCTCCCTCGTACTCTGCCTCTCTGCGCACACGCACGCTTCATCCCTCGTACTCTGCCTCTCTGCGCGCACGCTCCATCCCTCCACGTACGTTGCCTCTCTGCGCGCACACTCCCTATCTCACTCCCTGTACGCTTCTACTTTCCCTCATTGTATAATTGTAAGCTCCCTCTGCACGCTAGTCCCCTCCCCGTATGTTCTCTGCGCGCGCGCGCCCTCCCCGAACTAAGCTTTCGGTAAATTACATAACTCTCGTTGGCTTCACATTCATGATTGTTTCTTTGTAGGTTTTGATTCAAGCAGAAGATCGGGTGCACAGAATAGGTCAGACGAGCTCCGTCAATATCCACTACCTGGTAGCCAAAGGAACAGCGGACGACTACTTGTGGTAAGAAGAAATCTAATTCACCACATGTACATTGTTTTTCACAGCTACATTGACTTTTGCCGTAATTGTTTGTGTTGTAACTCAGTATTCAGGATGTGCTGCTGTTGACGGATCTTCAATATTTCTCTGCTTGTTTACAGGCCAATGATCCAGGAGAAGATCAAGGTGCTGGGCCAGGCGGGTCTGTCAGAGGCCAATTTTTCAGAAACGACAGAATCTACCGACTATTTCTATAAGGTAAGATAAGAAGGGCGACGACATCTACACCTCACAGTACTGAGTCCTATCTGTGATCCATCCAGATCTAGTCACTTACTCTCAGATCTACTGTATATTTCATGTAGCTCTCGCTTACCTATCCCTGTGATAGATGGAAACAAAAAAACAATCCAATATGTGGGTGCGAACCATCGTCCGAGGAAAGTAGCTGATAAGTTCCATCAAAAGAACAGAATTGGGGGCGTGGCTATGTAAGCTAGGAGAGAAGACGCACCTTTTGGAGGCTCCCATAATCCTGATCTGAATCCGGCCATTAATCCCCCTGAACTGCAGCTTATACCGGCTGAGACGGTGCCCTGAGAGCTTGGGAGACCGGCGACCCCTCGGGCGGCGGCGGTGGAGCGCTGGAGAGCCGGTATCTGTGGCGGCCTGGAAGAGCGGCAAAGTCCCTGAGCTGCGGCGGCCATCTTTGAGCGCGGCTCCGGCGGGCGGGACGCAGTGCCGGCGGCGGCTGGAGCCGGGTGGATCCCCTGGGAGCGCGGCAGACATCTACATACAGCGGGGACGCTGTGGAACATCGGGGAACAAGAGACAGGTGCCGGGTCTGGAGCGGCGGGCGGGCCCTGGGGGACGGCGGCCATTACCACAGCGCACTCTCCAGCAGCAAGGAGAGAGGCGCTATATAGCAAGACTGCGGTGCATTCAGGAGGTGAGCTACCGGCCTGAAATACTAAAGGGGGCAGAGCGGTGTGCGCCCTGAAAAATTGGGCCCTGCACCCCCCTTATCAAAAACCCCTGCTGGCACCATAACTTTGGAGGGATCGTCCCCCCTCCCTGCTGTTCTGCCTGGGGAGCTGTGGCTGCTCTGAGACCAGTGCCTGGGCAAACTCCTAAACTGATACATTTGCAAATATCTGAGACTCTTTGCTTGGTTTGCTGCCTCTCTGGGGTGCATGCCGGTGTTTGGCCCTGTCCGGTCTGCTAGTGGAGAATAGACTGCCATAATAATAAATCCGGTCCTTTGGTGGGGATCTTCTGTCAATCACCATGCATCATCCTAAAGGAGCGGGGGCTGCTGACAAGTTGAGGAAATATGCCAGAGACGATGCCCCAGATAATACACGTTCTCTCAGAAATAATCCCACGCAGAGTCAACGCAAAAATCGTCTTTCTGACAGCAATGAGGAGGGAGAACGAGACGAACTGACTCTTAAACAAGCATGTGAGCAGTTGATGCAGGCCATATCTCTCACCAGGTCCTCTCTCACTGAGAAAATAGAAGACGTGCATACTGAAGTGGGCCGTCTGCGACAAGATATACAAACTATGAGAGGGCGTATTTCAGAGGTTGAAACAAGGGTGTCCCAGATAGAGGACACCATTGCCCCAATGGAGGCTAAGTTATCAAAGGCCACTGGCTCTGTGAATGCCTGGAAGCAAAAGGCAGATGACCTGGAAAACAGGCTGCGTCGTAATAACATTCGAATTATTGGCCTGCCGGAACGCTCGGAGGGTCAGCAACCTGAGCAATTTCTAGAGGACTGGCTTAAAACCTCCCTGGGAGATGGATTCTCCTCAACATTTTCTGTGGAGAGGGCCCATAGGGTCCCAACGAGACCTCTTCCTCCCGGAGCTCCGCCTCGACCCTTTCTGGCACGTCTCCTTAACTGCAGAGACAGGGATGCAATTCTTCGCTTGGCAAGGCAGAAGACCCCTATTAAATTCAATAACGCCACCATATCAATCTTCCCGGATTTCTCTATGGAACTTCAAAAGCAGCGAGTTCGATTTATGGAAGTCAAAAAGCAGCTCAGGGATAA
Source organism: Ranitomeya imitator (assembly GCF_032444005.1). Classification (NCBI taxonomy): domain Eukaryota; kingdom Metazoa; phylum Chordata; class Amphibia; order Anura; family Dendrobatidae; genus Ranitomeya; species Ranitomeya imitator. The sequence continues at coordinate 10,985,479 of NC_091288.1, forward strand.
AAACATCATTTACTCCATGCTTTATCCAGCTCGACTCCGTATTGTTCATGAAGGCTCCTCCTTGTTCTTTACTGACCCGGCGGAGGCGGTCGAATGGTTACGGTCATATAAGGGGCCTAGTACCCCGGACTCTTGAGTAGCTCTTTCTATCTGATGGCAACACACTATGTCGGTGCTGAGTTTATCAACTATACCGGACGCTGATTCCAGTGAGGGTATCCCCTATTCTACTCAACTATAGGAGTGTAGGATTACACTCCTCCACTGTTCAAATGTTGTTTGGTTTGGTATTTTACACCAGTTCTGATTGTTTGTTATGTTTGTTAGTCGCCAGTGATAACCTTATGCTCTATATGATGTTCCTGATTCCCGCCCAGGCTGAGGTGTACATTATGCCTCTTCCCGAACGTAGATATGGGATCTGAGATTGTATGTATGACGTGGAACATACGGGGTATTAAGACTCCTCGAAAGAAAATTAAGATATTTTCACAAATTAAAAGGTATCATCCACATATTGTAGCACTTGTGGAGACGCATTTGACCAGAGACACAGCTAAGTGTACGCAAAAGCCGTGGGTGCAATGGTCCCTTCACGCATTTCACACCAGTTACTCCAGAGGGGTCTCCCTGTTGGTACATAGGAATGTCAGGTGGGAGGCTAGAGAGTCACGACGCGATCCCGAGGGTCGCTTTGTTTTTGTTCATGCCTTTATTAATATGCGGGAATATGTGATATTATGTGTTTATAACCCACCCCCAGCTGGCATATCGGTTCTCCGCATGGCACTGGGTTTCTCCCTAAATTATCCTAATGCTAGTGTTATCTGTATGGGAGACTTTAATTTAGTCATGGATAATCTTAAAGACAGACTGAGACTAGACGGCGAGATGTCAAGGGGGCCCCTTTCTCAATCTCCCTCTCAATTGGCATCATTTATGAACGGTAGCGGATGGTTAGACCTATGGAGAACACGTCACCCTGAGACAAAGGAATATACTTGTCATTCATCAACTAGACAGTCTCTATCCCGTATAGATTACATATTTGGATCTAGTGACCTAGCGCTATGGGTGAATAGTATCGAACATGGTAACAGGGGGATATCAGATCACAGTCCAGTTATTCTCAAACTTAAATACGGTCAGTCAAATAATAATATACCTTGGAAATTGAATCCCTTCTGGCTGAAACTGATAGATTCTAGTGATAGAACGGTTGATCAGTTAAACTGCTTTGTCTCTACTCACCCAGACCCCTCGAATCTCAATCTGTCCTGGGACACTCTAAAGGCATACTTGAGGGGATGTCTGTCCTCTACAATCTCCTATATAAAGAGGGTGACGGCGGGGGAGGATGACGAAATTGAGCGACGACTGAAGGATTCGGAAGCCGCCTATGTGGCCAATCAGACTAACGGCAACAGGGTGGAGTGGCTCACTTCCCAAAGACTATACACCCAAAATATAGACACTAAATCGAAACGTAAATTATTCTTTACCCGTCAATCTTATTTTGAATTGGGGAATCAGGCCAGTACACTCCTAGCTTTTCTAGTACGTCAGCATAACACCTCTAATACGGTACTACAGATTCGGACACTCGATGGTTCGTTGGTATCCTCCACCGAGGAAATTCTTCAAAGTTTTTGTAATTATTATAAGACACTGTACAAATCGGGTAGTGATCTTGGGGTCCCTGAATGTGCAGACTATTTATCAGACATAGCATTCCCCTTACTGAGCCCAACCCAGCAAGCTTTTATGGAAGCTGAGTTTACTCTGGAGGAGGTGGAACAGGCTATAATGGACATGGCCACCGGGAAGGCCCCTGGACCTGACGGGTTTCCCGTTGAGTTCTATAAAAAATATCGGGACCACCTGGCACCACTTTTATTGAAGGTGCTTCAGAATATATGGGAGGGAGAAATTATGCCTGAAACATTTTATGATGCAAATATCATTGTACTTAAGGAGGGAAAGGACCCCTTGGAATGTGGATCATACCGCCCCATATCATTGGTGAACGTAGATTATAAAATCTTCACTAAAATATTGGCTACTAGACTAAATACGATCATATTAGACCTTATACACCCAGATCAAACAGGCTTTATGCCCGGGAAAAGTACCTCCATTAATATTCGGCGGGTCCAATCAGTGATTCAATATAGCTCCCTAGAATTGGATAATAACTGGGCTCTGGCATCCCTAGACACAGCTAAAGCGTTTGACTCCCTCGAGTGGCCTTTTCTTTCCGCATGTCTGCAGAAATACGGTTTTGGAGATAAATTTATTAGAGGGATAGATACACTATATAGGAATCCTAGGGCGCGGGTAATTGTGAATAATTCTATCTCTGATTCCTTTACTTTACATAGGGGAACCCGTCAGGGATGTCCTCTGTCCCTGGCCCTCTTTGCCCTCGCGATAGAAGCCTTGGCAATACGCATTAGGTCTTCCACAGATATCAAAGGAATAAGTATTGCGGATTGTGTGGATACCATCGGTCTATATGCTGATGATATGATCATATTTATGGATAAAACAGAAGAAACACTACCACGAGTAATAACGACTATAGATAATTTTAGCAAATTCTCTGGTCTCTATATAAATTGGGATAAGTCTGCTCTGATGCCTCTGTCTCATGTGCCGGTGCCTTGTCTCAAAAATCTCTCGTCACTACCTGTAGTCTCCAGTTTCAAATATCTAGGAATTTATATGTCTCAATATAGTCAGCTGGACCTACGACTTAATATTTATCCACTATTGGACCTGGCCAAATCTAAATTTATAACCTGGAGCAAACTCCCTCTCTCCTTTGCAGGTCGCATTAATTTAGTTAAGATGATATTGCTCCCCAAACTTAATTATTGTCTCCAACATAGTGCTGTGCCAATACCCAAATCTTTCTTTGCAAACTTAAACTCCCTGACCACGTCCTTTATATGGGGGAAGACTAGACCCAAACTCAAGCTATCTACTCTACAGAGACCGACAAGGGGGGGAGGGGCAGCCTTACCAGACTTTTATCTATACTATCTTGCCGGGCAGGCTAGGGCGATAAGCAAGTGGATGCCTAGCAACCCCCTACCCAATTCAGAAAGCCATTTAATCCATTCTGCCCGAATTGACTGTCCACTGGGTTTTTTGGAAATGGAGAAAGTCAGTGCTCCCCGTTTGCTGCCATTGCTTCGACAAGCGAGATTAATATGGAGACAAATTTAAAAAGTTATTAAATATACAGATATAATAGCTGAAATGCCACTGTGGTACAATAGTTATTTTCCAGAATTACTAAATCACCCGTCTACCGAGTTCTGGATCTCATGTGGTGTTCTCTCGGTAGGTAATTTATATAACCAGGAAGTTTTTGTATCCTTTGAACAATTACGGGATACCTGCAATATCTCAATTCTTCCGTTATTTACAGCTGAGGTCAGCCTTCCAGTCACATATGCGAAATATGGGTGCAAGTCGAGCAATTTCATCTCTACCCCTTATAGGCATTCTCAAATCACAGGGTCCTCAGGGGCTCATCTCCTCTTTATACACATATCTATTATCCGTGGGAGATGGGCTCACTATTAACTCCTTAAAGAAGAAATGGGAGGGACTCCTTCCCGATACACTGGGAGAGGAGTGGGAAGATATTCTAGAATCTCCAACTAAAGTTTCTCCCTCAGTTAATAACAGGATGACCCAGCTATGTATTATATATCAGACTTATTTGACCCCGACACGACTTTTTAAAATGGGTCGCCTCCATACGTCAGACTGCCTACGATGTCACACACGTGATGCGGATTTTATCCACATGATATGGAGGTGCCCGGTAATTTTTCACTATTGGAAAGAGGTCACGACATTGTTAACTTCTTTATTGTTAATCCCTGTCCCACTTGAACCATTGACTTGCCTATTTGGGGTATGGGATACAGAGACCTGGGATCACCATACTGGGATCTTCCTTCGAGAAGCGCTCTTCTTAGCACGAAAGGTACTGGCGTTAAGGTGGATGGGTAGCTCTTCCCCAACTCTCGGAGCTTGCATTGACCTGGTGAACTCGGTTATCCCATATGAGAGAACACTGTACCATAATAGAGGGTGCCCAGGTAAATTCGAAAAAATTTGGGGTAGATGGAACTCATCTCATCATACTCTGTAGTCTGCACTGATTAGATATATACACGAGAGGGAGGGCATGTGGTTTTGGGACATCATTACGGAGCAAACTTAAATCCGTTTTTCTTTTGGCGACTTATTACTAATGGTTAAAGTTGTTTAAGTTGTATAGTAGGTATTTTATAGGCACTAATGACTCAACATGCACAGTCTATTACCTCTGTGAACTTTGGATATGATAATGTTCTGTAATCATTTGTATCTGATGATATATTTAATAATGATAAATGTAATATGTGCAATGTTTGTTTACTCTGGAATTAATAAACGAATTTAAAAAAAAAAAAGAACAGAATTGTCAAAAATAGAGGGAGGTTCTCCCAAGTCTGCAAATGAAAAATATGAGGGGCCCGATTTCATCATTTGCGGGGTTTTTAAGTTCCTTTTCATTTTTGGTCTTTTGGAATTTGTTGGGTGTTTTTATTGCTCCAAATTCTTTAAAATGCTGCACGCAGGTTCATGATTTTTGTACAAAATCCAAACTGCTCTTTATTTTTCTCATTTACATTTTTTGTGCCTTCTTAGAGCAAGACATGTCGCATGTTTCAAAATTTGCAGAAAACATTTCAGACTTACACGAATTGACCCCATGGGAGGAATGGAGTTCAACCGTGCAAAAAAATTATGTTCCGAGCTTCTAAAACTTGAAGTTGATGAATCTGTTGCAAACATCCCGGAATCACAGTGACAAACATACGAATAAAAAATGCAAACACATAAAATATCCAGGGGCTCAATTCATCGCCAAACTTCACAACATTTTCATGCAGTTCAGAGTTACACGAACGTTCTGCAGATTTTCTAAGTGTTTGATGAATCCAGTGCGCCAGTCTGGCACATATCCGCCCACCATCAGTGACCTGGAGTATCAGGTTTTCTGGAGGATTGTTCAGATTGACGCAGTCCGACATCTAACAAGCCATGTGATTACAGAACCTCGGAGTGGGCGACATGGAGCCCAGTGCTTGTAATCATTCCTGTGCTAGACCAGCCGAAGGGCCGGACTATCAGAATTCATCTACGGCTAGAGACTTATGATACCCAAAAAGAAGAGGCAGTAGAAGCATCATAGTAAAATATACCAAAACCTTATGGAAATTCCATATTAAATATTAAAAAAAGAAAGAGGATAATGTATAGGAAACAAGGGCCACATCGAGCGAGGGAGTGCACTGCACCAGCGTAAATGGATGGTAACAAAAAAGACAGATGATAACAAAATGTCAGGTTTGCACAACCTGAATAGAAAACTGTACACCCCTCAGTAAGTATATACAAAATATGAGGTGCAAATCAAACATATATAACAGAGTATTCATGATATTTAAAGTGCCAGTGCAATAACGATCATATAACCAATTATATGGAGATGGGTGGTGGCCAAGTGACAGTTAAATTAAAGCGGCGACAGAGAGTAAATAGGTAAAAACCTATAAAGCCATGGGGTCTAAGCACAATAAAAAGGAAACCTACCCAGCCTTAAATCTCTATGCATAAAGTATATAGGTGGAAACCAATGTAAGAATAAAAACAATACACAAGTGCATCCAAAATAAACACAAACACAGTGACCTGTCAGCAGTCTTCTGAATACCTAAGCAGATCACCACATGAAGACCCCCATATAGCACGAGCATATCATTAACTTAAAACTGAAATTAAAGATTAAACAACAACCACAAGACGGATTTCATTACCAGGTATCCGTGTAATCAGTATAACAGTACCGACCTGACACTGTCTGTAGTCACTGAGCACAATCCTGATCACAGGCATCAGTGTAATCAGTATAACGGCACCGACCTGACACTGTAGTCACTGAGCACAATCCTGATCACAGGTATCAGTGTAATCAGTATAACGGCACCAGCCTGACACTGTCTGTAGTCACTGAGCACAATCCTGATCACAGGTATCAGTGTAATCAGTATAACGGCGCCAACCTGACACTGTCTGTAGTCACTGAGCACAATCCTGATCACAGGTATCAGTGTAATCAGTATAACGGCGCCAACCTGACACTGTCTGTAGCCACTGTGCACAATCCTGATCACAGGTATCATTGTAATCAGTATAATGGCACCGACCTGACACTGTCTGTAGTCACTGAGCACAATCCTGATCACAGGTATCAGTGTAATCAGTATAACGGCACCGACCTGACACTGTCTGTAGTCACTGAGCACAATCCTGATCACAGGTATCAGTGTAATCAGTATAACGGTGCCGACCTGACATTGTCTGTAGTTACTGAGCACAATCCTGATCACAAGCATCAGTGTAATCAGTATAACAGCACTGACCTGACACTGTCTGTAGTCACTGAGCACATTCCTGATCACAGGTATCAGTGTAATCAGTATAACAGCACCGACCTGACACTGTCTGTAGTTACTGAGCACAATCCTGATCACAGGTATCAGTGTAATCAGTATAACGGCACCGACCTGACACTGTCTGTAGTCACTGAGCACAATCCTGATCACAGGTATCAGTGTAATCAGTATAACAGCACTGACCTGACACTGCCTGTAGTCACTGAGCACAATCCTGATCACAGGTATCAGTGTAATCAGTATAACTGCACCGACCTGACACTGTCTGTAGTCACTGAGCACAATCCTGATCACAGGTATCAGTGTAATCAGTATAACTGCACCGACCTGACACTGTCTGTAGTCACTGAGCACAATCCTGATCACAGGTATCAGTGTAATCAGTATAACGGCACCGACCTGACACTGTCTGTAGTCACTGAGCACAATCCTGATCACAGGTTCCTTTTAATCATCATTATGGATTTTCAATAATGTTTTGGTATATTTTGTTCAGACGCTTCTACTTTCTCTTTTTTTCGGGTATACTATTTGTTTGGAAGAGCGTTTACTATTAGACCGGTTCTTTTTTTGGTACTTGATTTATATATGGTTGGTGACTCGCTACAGACTAAGCTTCATCTTGTGTGATCTTTACCACAGGACCCCAAACAGAAGAGCATATATGAGCTGTTCCAGAGGTCGTTCTCGCAGGAGGTCGCTGCAGATGACGCAGATGAAGCTCTGCTCCTGGAGGCCTGCGAGGAGTTTGACCTAGAAACCCCTGATGGAAACATGTGCAAGAAAAGAAAAATTCAGGATTACTTCTGACCCTACAAAATGTTCACAGCGCAGTGTATGATTGTATGTTGGTCAAGTTTGTTAATATTTCTTAATTAAAGATAAAAAATAATAATAATAAGAAGAATGTGTCTTCTGTTCCCTCATTCACAGCTCACTAATTACCTGCAATCTACAGCAGCCTCTAGCTTTATGTAAAAAAACTAATGCATTAATAAAAGTTGAGAAGTACATTGAGAATGTACCCGATGCCCTCCTTGTCACATACGCCGCTGATTCCAGAGCGTTTAGGGTATGTGCACACGTATCTGTGAGGGCTGCGCATTTATCGTGGTTTCTATTGCGGATTCCGCTGCGGGTTTACACCTGCAGTTTTCTATTGGAGCAGATGTAAACCCGTTTCCGCACGTTTTTTTCCGCAGAATGTGCACAGCGGAGTTCGGTTCCCATAGGTTTACATTATACTGTAAACGCATGGGAAACAGCTGCGGATCCGCAGCAAAATCCACAGCGTGTGCACGTAGCCTTATACTTTCAACTAACATACGTATCATTTACCCAATACATAAAAATACTGATCCTGAGTTATATCCTGTATTATACTCCAGAGCTGCGCTCACTATTCTGCTGGTGCAGTCCCTGTGTACATACATTACATTACTGTTCCTGAGTTACCTCCTGTATTATACCCCCAGAGCTGCACTCACTATTCTGCTGGTGCAGTCACTGTGTATACAGATTACATTACTGATCCTGAGTTACATCCTGTATTAAACCCCAGAGCTGCACTCACTATTCTGCTGGTGCAGTCACTGTGTACATACATTACATTACTGATCCTGAGTTACCTCCTGTATTATACCCCCAGAGCTGCACTCACTATTATGCTGGTGCAGTCACTGTGTACATACATTACATTACTGATCCTGAGTTACATCCTGTATTATACCCCAGAGCTGCACTCACTATTCTGCTGGTGCAGTCACTGTGTACATACATTACTGATCCTGAGTTACATCCTGTATTATACCCCCAGAGCTGCACTCACTATTCTGCTGGTGCAGTCACTGTGTACATACATTACATTACTGATCCTGAGTTACATCCTGTATTATACCCCAGAGCTGCACTCACTATTCTGCTGGTGCAGTCACTGTGTACATACATTACATTACTGATCCTGAGTTACATCCTGTATTATACTCCAGAGCTGCACTCACTATTCTGCTGGTGCAGTCACTGTGTACATACATTACATTACTGATCCTGAGTTACATCCTGTATTATACCCCCAGAGCTGCACTCACTATTCTGCTGGTGCAGTCACTGTGTACATACATTACATTACTGATCCTGAGTTACATCCTGTATTATACCCCAGAGCTGCACTCACTATTCTGCTGGTGCAGTCACTGTGTACATACATTACATTACTGATCCTGAGTTACATCCTGTATTATACTCCAGAGCTGCACTCACTATTCTGCTGGTGCAGTCACTGTGTACATACATTACATTACTGATCCTGAGTTACATCCTGTATTATACTCCAGAGCTGCACTCACTATTCTGCTGGTGCAGTCACTGTGTACATACATTACATTACTGTTCCTGAGTTACATCCTGTATTATACCCCAGAGCTGCAGTCACTATTCTGCTGGTGCAGTCACTGTGTACATACATTACATTACTGATCCTGAGTTACATCCTGTATTATACTCCAGAGCTGCACTCACTATTCTGCTGGTGCAGTCACTGTGTACATACATTACATTACTGATCCTGAGTTACATCCTGTATTATACTCCAGAGCTGCACTCACTATTCTGCTGGTGCAGTCACTGTGTACATACATTACATTACTGATCCTGAGTTACATCCTGTATTATACCCCAGAGCTGCACTCACTATTCTGCTGGTGCAGTCACTGTGCACATACATTACATTACTGATCCTGAGTTACCTCCTGTATTATACTCCAGAGCTGCACTCACTATTCTGCTGGTGCAGTCACTGTGTACATACATTACATTACTGATCCTGAGTTACATCCTGTATTATACCCCAGAGCTGCACTCACTATTCTGCTGGTGCAGTCACTGTGTACATACATTACATTACTGATCCTGAGTTACATCCTGTATTATACTCCAGAGCTGCACTCACTATTCTGCTGGTGCAGTCACTGTGTACATACATTACATTACTGATCCTGAGTTACATCCTGTATTATACCCCAGAGCTGCACTCACTATTCTGCTGGTGCAGTCACTGTGTACATACATTACATTACTGATCCTGAGTTACATCCTGTATTATACCCCAGAGCTGCACTCACTATTCTGCTGGTGCAGTCACTGTGCACATACATTACATTACTGATCCTGAGTTACCTCCTGTATTATACTCCAGAGCTGCACTCACTATTCTGCTGGTGCAGTCACTATGTACATACATTATTAATGCTGTATACCCCTGAGCTGTGACGTCACTGCCATTTCCTTGTCCCTATAGGTCTATCAGTATGTGTCGCTCCTCGGTAACCATAGAGATCGCTAGGGGTCGCTAGATTCGCCACTTCTATAGTATAGTTGTTTAACCGCGCTATCTCCTCACTTCCGGTGACCTGCGACTCTATGATCCACCTAGCGGAAGTGACGTTTTCTATCGGGTCCTCTGCCGTAGCGCTGTGAGGTAGGTGCGGTCATGTGACCTGCGGCGCGCGCTGCTCAGTTTCCGTCACGTGTGGTAGGTTCTGCGCCTGATTGATACAATGTATCACTGGTCTGTGCGGAGGTGATGGAACCTGGCACCTGCCGGTGATCGGCGAAGGCAGCACAGTGTCACGGATTTTACATGATGGAGATCGGTTTTGAGTCTGAATTAAATATTTATTTCTATTTTTATTATTTTCATTTCTGATTATTAATGGAAAGCCACCTGCTTATGTTTGGAAACCGTCAGCAAGTTGCTGCTGCAGCTGCAAGTGTCTATGAACCCTGTCCTGTTCCTCCTGGGTGTATTATACCGCTTAGACCCGTCGTTCCGTGGCCAGTGATGGACGGCGGACGCTGCAGACGTGATATTAGGGGTTTTGGGTTGTGAGGAGCCACTGACGGGGTCCTGGTGTCTGGGGGTGACGGCTGCAGGGATCGGACCCCCTTAGATCCAGGGTGGGGGTGTCGGCCCCCGTAGGGTGAGCGCAGGGCGCCCTCGGGTGTCATGTCGCCCTGTGAGTGCAGATTGTCACCATGTCGGGCTTCGCTCACGGACAGGACGAGATCCGGAGAACAGAAGAGATTTTTTTTTTTATTGGTCAGCGCGTTTCAGCAATGGACAAGGTGAAAAATCGAGTGGCTACTAAATGCCCCTGTACCTGCCCGCTGTGTAGGAGATTCTGCCGCTGCGGTGGTGGAGCCCATGAGCATCGCCGAGTGCAAGGAAGTAGGAAAGAATAAAATAACACAAAACTTTGAATCTTTCCTTTTGTTCTTCTTGATCTAAAATTAATAGTCCATAATTCCAAAGACATACTGATAGGGATTCTAGATTGTGAGCCCCATCGGGGACAGTGATGATAATGTGTGCAAAACTGTAAAGCGCTGCGGAATATGTTAGCGCTATATAAAAAATAAAGATTATTATTAAGATTAATAGAAATAACCTTATTCGGTGTCGGCCGGGAAACGTCTGAAGTGTCAATAAATAACCAGAAAAGAAAAGATTCCGACCCCCAAACGCAGAAGCCGTAACAGCTGCATCTCACGGTACAGAGATCTTTAACGTCTGGATTTTTTAATCTTTGTAGCACAAACTCTGATCCTTGTACTGATCTGCATTAAGGTCACTTTTACTATAGCAACATTGTGGGATTGTTTTACCCCTCGTAGAACTTCTGCACTGTTAGAAAGTTAAGCGTATTATGAACCACGTATAACAATCTTTATTAGAATAAAAACAAGCATATATATAAAAAGTAGTACCCATAGGTGAATGAGCCAAAAATGTTAGTGGCACCACTACTGAGCAACAGGCAAAGCCTAGTGAATCATAATAGGACATAATATTGCCATACGGGACGGAGCTCCTGCTGGAGTAATCACTACAACCCACCGAATATCTTAAGCCACAATGGCGTGTCAGAGTTTGTCACTATAAAGATCTAGTCAGCCGCAGGAAAAAACACGTCTATCTTAAGGCATAGTATCAACAAGTAACAAGGACTTACCAGAGCTCAGGAGATGGTGCCACTGCCCCTACGCGCGTTTCGGCGCTGTGCCTTCGTCCCCCTGACGCGCGTAGGGGCAGTGGCACCATCTCCTGAGCTCTGGTAAGTCCTTGTTACTTGTTGATACTATGCCTTAAGATAGACGTGTGTTTTTTCCTGCGGCTGACTAGATCTTTATAGTGACAAACTCTGACACGCCATTGTGGCTTAAGATATTCGGTGGGTTGTAGTTAGAAAGTTGTAGGGTAACGTGGATGATGTGTAACAACATGGCTCGTCCCACAGACCACCCTCATACAGCGATGCTGGCGGGAAAGTGAGACGTTTGTGAGTCTTTGAAAAGGAGGAGAAATGAAAAAGTTTTTAACTCCGGAAGGGGTTAAGACAGCAGAAGGAAAGTGACTTGTACGGCAGGATTTCAGCTCTGGGGTGTAATTCTGCTGTGAGCAGGACTGTGGGTCTTCGCGCTGTGATCTCTTATGTTTCTATTTTATCCTTACAGATGGATTTCTTAGAGGATCTTCTTGCTGAAGATGAAGATAATCTTTGCTCTTACTCCATGAGTGACCTCGAGGTTTGTCCCCAGCCGTGTGTATATATATATATATATATATATATATATATATATATATATATATTAGATCATTTGGTGCCAGGTGACCGTTTTCCATCCCCGCACTGTCAGACTCGTGCACTGGATGTTCTGTAGTTGGTAGTGATCCGCACCTGATGGACCCATTATTGGGGCATCTTTGTCCTCTTGTTGCATTTTTTAGCTTTCATGTAGACTGTGATAGTAGCTCCCAAATCATGAAATGTGCAGAGTATCTCTGGAGACAAATATGCTGACTTGTGATCAGTAGTGATCCGTCCACTCCTGATGGTGAGGGCAGGGCTGCACATGACAGAAATTCCCTTATGTCCTAAATAGTGAGCATAAATCAACATAATCTAATAGGTCTAATTACCATAAAGAGAAGTGATTCTATCTGGGTAATTAGACATATTCGATTATGTTGATTTCTGTATATGACAGAAGTAAAGTCCTGTGGATCACCCCAGCAGCACAGAATATTGCAGAGTCTGTTACTGTACAGAAAGGTCCTAAACCTGACAATTGCATAGTGTAAAATGTAGCACTATAGCAGCACAGAGTATTTTAGCAGAGGAGGAGGATGCTGATCAGCCTAACTCAATTCCTGTGTTCTCTGCAGAAATGTGTTCAGCTCTTGATGGATGAAGTCCGATCACAACAAGAAAAAGTAGATGAAACCAAGGCAGATTTACAAAACATGGAGGCTGAGGTCACTGAAAGGTAAAATTAACGAGTATAATCTGTCAGAACGGAAACTTCTGAGTCTTCACAGTGATGTAGTGATAAGTAATATACACAGTGAGCGCAGCTCTGGAGTATAATACAGGATGTAACTCGAGATATGTAATGTATGTACACAGTGACTGCACCAGCAGAATAGTGAGTGCAGCTCTGGAGTATAATACAGGAGGTAACTCAGGATCAGTAATGTAATGTACTGTATGTACACAGTGACTACACCAGCAGAATAGTGAGTGCAGCTCTGGGGGATAATACAGGATGTAACTCAGGATCAGTAATGTAATGTATGTACACAGTGACTGCACCAGCAGAATAGTGAGTGCAGCTCTGGGGTATAATACAGGATGTAACTCAGGATCAGTAATGTAATGCATGTACACAGTGACTGCACCAGCAGAATAGTGAGTGCAGCTCCGGAGTATAATACAGGATGTAACTCAGGATCAGTAATGTAATGTATGTACACAGTGACTGCACCAGCAGAATAGTGAGTGCAGCTCTGGTGTATAATACAGGAGGTAACTCAGGATCAGTAATGTAATGTATGTACACAGTGACTGCACCAGCAGAATAGTGAGTGCAGCTCTGGAGTATAATACAGGATGTAACTCAGGATCAGTAATGTAATGCATGTACACAGTGACTGCACCAGCAGAATAGTGAGTGCAGCTCTGGAGTATAATACAGGATGTAACTCAGGATCAGTAATGTAATGTATGTACACAGTGACTGCACCAGCAGAATAATGAGTGCAGCTCTGGGGTATAATACAGGAGGTAACTCAGGATCAGTAATGTAATGTATGTACACAGAGACTGCACCAGCAGAATAGTGAGTGCAGCTCTGGAGTATAATACAGGATGTAACTCAGGATCAGTAATGTATATACACGGTGACTGCACCAGCAGAATAGTGAGTGCAGCTCTGGGGTATAATACAGGAGATAACTCAGGATCAGTAATGTATGTACACAGTGACTGCACCAGCAGAATAGTGAGTGCAGCTCTCGGGTATAATACAGGATGTAACTCAGGATCAGTAATGTAATGTATGTACACAGTGACTGCACCAGCAGAATAGTGACTGCAGCTCTGGAGTATAATACAGGATGTAACTCAGGATCAGTAATGTAATGTATGTACACAGTGACTGCACCAGCAGAATAGTGAGTGCAGCTCTGGTGTATAATACAGGAGGTAACTCAGGATCAGTAATGTAATGTATGTACATAGTGACTGCGCCAGCAGAATAGTGAGTGCAGCTCTGGAGTATAATACAGGAGGTAACTCAGGATCAGTAATGTAATGTATGTACACAGTGACTGCACCAGCAGAATAGTGAGTGCAGCTCTGGGGTATAATACAGGATGTAACTCAGGATCAGTAATGTAATGTATGTACACAGTGACTGCACCAGCAGAATAGTGAGTGCAGCTCTGGGGTATAATACAGGAGGTAACTCAGGATCAGTAATGTAATGTATGTACACAGAGACTGCACCAGCAGAATAGTGAGTGCAGCTCTGGAGTATAATACAGGATGTAACTCAGGATCAGTAATGTATATACACGGTGACTGCACCAGCAGAATAGTGAGTGCAGCTCTGGGGTATAATACAGGAGGTAACTCAGGATCAGTAATGTATGTACACAGTGACTGCACCAGCAGAATAGTGAGTGCAGCTCTCGGGTATAATACAGGATGTAACTCAGGATCAGTAATGTAATGTATGTACACAGTGACTGCACCAGCAGAATAGTGAGTGCAGCTCTGGAGTATAATACAGGAGGTAACTCAGGATCAGTAATGTAATGTATGTACACAGTGACTGCACCAGCAGAATAGTGAGTGCAGCTCTGGGGTATAATACAGGATGTAACTCAGGATCAGTAATGTAATGTATGTACACAGTGACTGCACCAGCAGAATAGTGAGTGCAGCTCTGGGGTATAATACTTCGGATCAGTGATGTCACGTATAATGGGCCCTGTGTTGTGAATGTTTCTTCAGCAGTGTGAGGAGGGAGTTTTTGACGTCTCTGCTGGCTCAGACTCTGCCTCAGCTAGAAGCTCTGGAGGAAGAAGTGAGAACTCAGGAGCAGCTTCTGGTGGCTATACGTGAAATGGAAAGATTACGAGAAGCTCGGGGTGCGGAGTCCTGGTAATCCATTCGCCTCTTTGTTTGCATTGATTCGATTTTGGGGTAAATATCATTACTGTCATCACCCCATAGTGAGCTGAGTTTTGGGGTATGTTCCCTCGGTCAGTAATTGCTGCAGGTTGGATGCTGCATTCATCTGCAGCGTTCAGATATTACAGAATAGTGGATGGGATTTTAAGAAATCCCATTTCCACTATGTGTGCACCGATGCCTGCGGTTCACCTGCGGAGACGGACATGCGGCACATCTTTCCAGACCGCAGCATGTCTATCTTGTGGCGACGCTCTGTCTCCGCAAGATGAATGTCGCCCATACAATGTATCGGGGTGCGGTGATTCCACACGGTTCAATGAGCACAGAGGAGTCACCTGCGTCCAAAGCGCTGCCAATTACTGACCGTGGGAACATAGCCTTACTGTGCCGCTATGTCGTCTAACATTTGCAGCAAATCCTCGTGAACGTTGTTCAGATTAGTTACTCACAGAAATCCAGATGCAGTGTAAAGCATGGAGGAGAGCACCCACTTCTGATGAAACGCGTGGTGGATGCAGCTAGATTCCCCTCCTGACGTCGGTGCTGAAGTTACTGATCATGTTGCTTTGCCCTAATAGAGCAAAGCTGCAGTGTAAAGCAAGAGAGAGACTTCACTTTAGCCTCTGAGATGAAAGGTCGATTTCAGATTATTCCTCACATCTGGGCCATGAGGTTTCCACCCAGTGTTCTGTACTGATGGCCGGGCAGTTCTGGGGGTATCACAGGGCAATTGCAGTGGTCTCTCAGCCCGGCTGTTCTGGAGGGGATCGCTGCACAATCACAGTGGTCTCTCAGCGGGCCAGTTCTGGGGGGATCGTGGGATGATCACAGTGGTCTTTGTGGGCTGTTCTGGGGGGATCGCTGTACAATCACAGTGGTCTCTCTGCCGGCCAGTTCTGGGGGGGATAGTGGGATAATCACAGGGGTCACTGTGAGCAGTTCTGGGGGGGATCGTGGGTAATCACAGGGTTCTCTGTGGGCAGTTCTGGGGGGGATAGCGGGACGATCTCAGTGGTCTCTGCGTGCAGTTCTGTGGGATAATCACAGGGGTCTGTCCTCTGTTTCTGCAGTGGAGACTTAGAAACACGACTGGTGGCAGCAGACGGTCTCTGGTCCACGTGTCGTCAGCAGGAGAAGACTCTGCGGGAGAACACAGAAACTCTGCGGGCGGCACTGGGAAAATCAGAGGCCAAACTGGGAGAAACGACGGCCGAACTGCACATGGGTGAGATACACGGGGGAGGGCAGAGCTACAGACAGTGAGATACACGGAGGATGAGGGCAGAGCTACAGACAGTGAGGTACACGGGGGGGACGAGGACTGAGCTACAGACAGTGAGATACACGGGGGGGACGAGGACTGAGCTACAGACAGTGAGATACACGGGGGAGGGCAGAGCTACAGACAGTGAGATACACGGGGGGAGGGCAGAGCTACAGACAGTGAGGTACACGGGGGGGACGAGGACTGAGCTACAGACAGTGAGATACACGGAGGGATGAGTGCTGAGCTACAGATGCTGAGATACACGGGATGAGGGCTGAGCTACAGATGCTGAGATACACGGGGGGAGGGCAGAGCTACAGACAGTGAGATACACGGGGGAGGACTGAGCTACAGACAGCGAGATACACGGAGGATGAGGGCAGAGCTACAGCTGCTGAGATACACGGAGGGATGAGGGCTGAGCTACAGATGCTGAGATACACGGGGGGAGGGCAGAGCTACAGACAGCGAGATACACGGAGGATGAGGGCTGAGCTACAGACAGCGAGATACACGGAGGGATGAGTGCTGAGCTACAGCTGCTGAGATACACGGAGGGATGAGGTCTGAGCTACAGATGCTGAGATACACAGGGGGATGAGGGCTGAGCAGCAGACAGCGAGATACACGAAGGATGAGGGCTGAGCTACAGATAGTGAGATACACGGGGGGGACAAGGACTGAGCTTCAGAAAGAGATACACGGAGGGACGAATTCTGAGCTACAGACAGCGAGATACACGGGGGGGAAGAGGGCTGAGCTACAGTGAGATACATGGGGGGACAAGGGCTGAGCTACAGACAGCAAGATACACAGGGGGACAAGGGCTGAGCTACAGACATTGATATACACAGAGGGACGAGTGCTGAGCTACAGACAGTGCGATACACGGAGGATGAGGGCAGAGCTACAGACAGTGAGATACACGGAGGATGAGGGCAGAGCTACAGACAGTGAGATACACGGAGGATGAGGGCAGAGCTACAGACAGTGAGATACACGGAGGATGAGTGCTGAGCTACAGACAGTGAGATACACGGAGGATGAGTGCTGAGCTACAGATGCTGAGATACACGGGGGGATGAGGGCTGAGCTACAGACAGTGAGATACACGGAGGGATGAGTGCTGAGTAACAGCGAGATACAAGGAGGATGAGGGCTGAGCTACAGACAGTGAGATACACGGGGGGGACGGGGACTGAGCTTCAGAAAGTGAGATACACGGAGGGACGAATGCTGAGCTACAGACAGCAAGATACACGGTGGGACGAGGGCTGAGCTACAGACAGCGAGATACACAGAGGATGAGGGCTGAGCTACAGACAGCAAGATACACGGGGGAACAAGGGCTGAGCTACAGACAGTGAAATACACGGGGGGACGAGGGCTGAGCAACAGTGAGATACATGGGGGGACAAGGGCTGAGCTACAGACATTGATATACACAGAGGGACGAGTGCTGAGCTACAGACATTGATATACACAGAGGGACGAGTGCTGAGCTACAGACAGATACAAGGAGGGACGAGTGCTGAGCTACAGATGCTGAGATACACGGGGACGAGGGCTGAGCTACAGACAGTGAGCTACACAGTGATGAAGGATTAGCTACAGACGGGTTAGATACACTGGGGGATACAGCTGAGATTCTATCCTGAGTGAAGAACTGTTGGATGCTTTTTTTTCTCGTGTTTCAGTGGAGTCTGAGCTTCTTGCTGTACAGGAAAGACTCTCTGCCCAGCGGCCGGCGCAGGGTGAGGCTGCCCAGGTGATCAGCGCGTGTATGGAGGAGATGGGCAAACTGCAAGAAAAACGGCGCCGAAAATGAGATTCGCCTTCATCACTGACTACGAGGTAAGAGGGGGAGCAGCTGCCGGGGGCTTTGTATTATTGTCAAAGCTCCCTACACATTTAGTGAGGACTTTGTAGTATTGTTCCCTCCTTGTAGAGTTAATAACTTTTCTTGTTGACATTTTTTTTTCTCTCTCCATTTTTAGTGCTTTAGCCCCATCGTGTCCGCAGCTCCTCTGCATCCACAGACTCTGACCAGCACTGTTGCTCGTCACTGCCCGGGCCTCATGACATTTTATACAAGATTCCTTTCTTTTATTTATTCTAATTATTATTTAATACAATAGAGATTTTACAGATCAATGTGTCGGCAAAGGCTGATGAAAGTATCTACCGTGCCATCCCAGATCTGCCCAGCAGGGGGCGCATGGTGCTAAGATAATGAGTTCTGTAGCATGAAGTTGACGCTCCGTGACTCTTATATGTCCTGAGCTGTCGTATTATCCGAGGCGCCGTTTATGTCCGCTCTGGGTCAAATCAACAAAATGATGTATAGAATTGCTTTGTATAAGTGATAATAAAATGTAACTGAACATGAACTATAAGCTTCTGTGGTGAAAATGTCTCCTGCCTTTATATTGCTACATATATTATTATGGCGCCAGAGGAGGGGTATACATAATAAAAACAGGTACAATAATCTTGAACAATACAAGTCATAACTGGTCCAGGAGGAGAGAGGACCCTGCCCGCGAAGGCTCACAGTCTACAAGGGATGGGTGAGGATACAGGAGGAGAGAGGACCCTGCCCGCGAGGGCTCACAATCTACAAGGGATGGGTGAGGATACAGGAGGAGAGAGGACCCTGCCCGCGAGGGCTCACAATCTACAAGGGATGGGTGAGGATACAGGAGGAGAGAGGACCCTGCCCGCGAGGGCTCACAGTCTACAAGGGATGGATGAGGATACAGGAGGAGAGAGGATCCTGCCCACGAAGGCTCACAATCTACAAGGGATGGGTGAGGATACAGGAGGACAGAGGACCCTGCCCGCGAGGGCTCACAGTCTACAGGGGATGGGTGAGGATACAGGAGGAGAGAGGACCCTGCCCGCGAGGGCTCACAATCTACAAGGGATGGGTGAGGATACAGTAGGTGAGGGTAGAGCTGGTCATGCAGCGGTTTGGTCGATCGGTGGTTACTGCAGGTTGTAGGCTTGTCTGAAGAGGTGGGTCTTCAGGTTCTTTTTGAAGGTTTCGATGGTAGGCGAGAGTCTGATATGTTGGGGTAGAGGGTTCCAGAGTAGGGGTGATACGCAAGAGAAATCTTGTATGTGATTGTGGGAAGAGGAGATAAGAGGGGAGTAGAGAAGGAGATCTTGTGAGGATCGGAGGTTGCGTGCAGGTAAGTACCGGGAGACGAGGTCACAGATGTATGGAGGAGACAGGTTGTGGATGGCTTTGTACGTCATGGTTAGGGTTTTGTACTGGAGTCTCTGGGTAATGGGGAGCCAGTGAAGGGATTGACAGAGGGGAGAGGCCGGGGAATAGTGGGGGGACAGGTGGATTAGTCGGGCAGCAGAGTTTAGAATAGATTGGAGGGGTGCGAGAGTGTTAGAGGGGAGGCCACAGAGCAGGAGGTTGCAGTAGTCGAGGTGGGAGATGATGAGGGCATGGACTAGGGTTTTTGCAGATTCATGGTTGAGGAACGTACGGATCCGTGAAATATTTTTGAGTTGAAGTCGGCAGGAAGTGGAAAGGGCTTGGATATGTGGTTTGAAGGAGAGATCAGTCAAGGATTACCCCGAGGCAGCGAGCTTGTGGGACTGGGGAGAGTGGGCAGCCGTTTACTGTAATGGATAGGTTCGTTGGGGGGGTCTCGTGAGATGGGGGAAGGATGATGAATTCTGTTTTATCCATGTTAAGTTTCAGAAATCTAGCGGAGAAGAAGGATGAAATAGTGGACAGACATTAATGGATTCTGGTTAGAAGGGAGGTGATATCTGGTCCAGAGATGTAGATCTGTGTGTCGTCAGCATAGAGATGATACTGAAAGCCATGAGATTCTATGAGCTGTCCCAGGCCAAAGGTGTAAATGGAGAAGAGCAGGGGCCCAAGGACTGAACCTTGAGGGACTCCGACAGATAGGGGGCGAGGTGAGGAGGTGGTGTGTGAATGGGAGACGCTGAATGTCCGGTCAGTTAGGTATGACAAGATCCAGAATAGGGCCAAGTCTGTGATGCCAAGAGATGAGAGGGTCTGTAGTAATAGGGAATGGTCCACTGTGTCAAAGGCAGAGGACAGGTCGAGGAGGAGGAGGACAGAGTAGTGTCGCTTGCTCTTGGCGGTTAAGAGGTCATTGGTGACCTTAGTTAGGGCAGTTTCAGTGGAGTGGTGTGACCGGAAGCCAGATTGTAAGTGGCCGAAGAGGGAGCAGGAAGAGAGATGGGAGAACAGTTCAAGACAGGTTTTGATATACTGCATATCAAAAATCCGAGCTGCAGTGTTTTACACCACGGGGAGACGGGCAATGGGGTCGGATGTGCACCAGGGGAATGTGGTTAAAGGAAAAAACAAAATTCAATGCTTTCCTCCATGTAGTGTGTGTGTATATGTATGTTATGTGTGTAACATTATAAATATATATATTATGTGTCTGTTATATACAGGGGCTTCTCACAAAATTAGAAAATCATCAAAAAGTGAATTTATTTCAGTTCTTCAATACAGAAAGTGAATCTCCTATATTCTATAGAGTCATTACACACAGAGTGATCTATTTCACGTGATTTTCTGTTAATGTTGATGATTATGGTTTACAGCCAATGAGAACCCAAAAGTCATTATCTCAGTAAATTAGAATACTTTATAATACCAGCTCGAAAAATGATTTTAGAATCTGAAATGTCATCCTACTGAGATATATGTTCAGTAAATGCACTCAATACTTGGTCGCGGCTCCTTTTGCATCAATTACTGCATCAATTCGGCGTGGCATGGAGGCGATCAGCCTGTGGCACTGCTGAGGGGTTGCTTGTGCACCTTTTTCTACCACACTTTCCTTCCACTCCACTTTCCATTAATATTCTTGGATACAGCACTCTGTGAACAGCGGCTTCTTTACCGATGACCTTTTGTGGCTTTCCCTCCTTGTGGAGTGTGTCAGTGACGCCTTCTGGACATCTGTCAGGTCAGAGTCTTCCCCATGATTGTGGAGCTACTGAAACAGACTAAGGGACCTTTGTAAACTCTTAGGAGCCTTTGCAGGTGTTTTTTGTTAATTATTAGTGATGAGCGAGTCTACTCGTTGCTCGGGTTATATAATATATATATATATTATGACACATCTGGATCTAGAGATTAGTTCTGGACTCTTTGCTGCTGCCTCGGCTTCTCTCTCCCCTAGCACTGTGTCCGGTCCCTGCTGCTGCCGGCTCATACCAGAAAAGTTTGTTTTTAAACTTAATATTTGGAAATGTCCGGTCATCGTCCTTCGCAGTAACCTCAGTTCCACTGGATGAACTGGACATTACTGGGGTCACAGGGCAGCGAGGAGCCGTCCAGTCATACATACATTGGGCGGATCATCGCCACCTGTCCCTTTTTCGTGGCTCTGCCTTTTCTCTGAACATGCAGCTTAATCAATGTTCTATAACCTTCCAGGAGACTTTAGGGAGAGGAGCTGCACAAAATGCATTTGAGCTGGAGAAAAGAAGTGAAGAATGTCTGGAGACCCGAGCCAAGTCTCTGCCCTCGATAACTCTCCGGTGCCCCCGACGTTTTTCCCATCGGGGGGTGGATTCTGCACTGTGCCCTATATTTTTGCATTTCCCTGGCCCTTGTGGAGATGACTCCCATCTCTGCCTTCTAGTAATGGTTGCTGCACCCTCCGCACCATGACGAGGAGGGTCTGAGCCCCCCAAAGCCCTTCTGCTCTTCAGTGTCTTCTGGTTTCCAGGGGATGAGGTTGCAGCATGCATAGTGTGCAGAATAGGAAGCTGCTACCTCCTGCTGTTTAGGATAAGGGCTCCAGACACTCAAAATGGTGAGAAAGGAGTGTGACCGGCTCCTGAACCTTGGGCCCCCATCTGCACTATAGCTGGCCCCTCTGTGCTTACCCCGGGCTCGAGCAACGTCTCACAGCTGAGGATTTGTTACAGTCGTATCCAGTCCGGCCAATACTCTGTGAGCTCAGCAGTCGGAGCGGATACATTGTAACGCGAGGTTTGTGCTGCTGTGCTCCATAGCTGCAGCTCAGGATGGGGATGTAATGGATCGATGGGAGGTGGTGACGGCCTCCGTAGTTGGCTGACCTCCTGCCATCAGTCTGAGGCCTCATTCGGACGTCCGCGAGGCACAGATGTGATCTTTCCAGCGTTTTCATGGGCAAAATACCTTCCCATTATCATCTCTTTAGTTTTCCAAAAGTCTTTGTATTGAGCAGACTGTGTCCGCAAAATAAAAATATCATGGCTATAAAAAAAGAAGGGTTCATTGCCGCTCCTTTCACTACAATCCCTGGCCTTATCAGACAATGATAGAAAAAAATCAGAATAAAAAGCAAACGCGATTCCATCACAATCTGGCGATATTTCTCCGAGCTCAAACCGCCGGACTGCCAACAAAAGCCGCTGCCATCGAAAGCCGCTGCTTTTCCTTCTTTCATTTTTTCCCATAAGTGAAAGGGAATTTTGTTCATTCTCTGATAAGGTCGGGAACAGAACGGCAATGAACCCCTCTCCTTTTTCTACATTGTGATATGCGTCTGATCAGGACGGCCAGTGAAGCAAGGAAAAAAAAAAAAGTCAAACGCGTTTGCTACGTTAACCATCACAGCGGGGTTGTGACTGACTTGTGATATATTTTTATACTTCTCTAATAAAATTGATGTTTTTAAGAAGATCCTGACACTGGAGAAGCCTCCTGTTGTCCTGATCAGGACGGCGTCCCCTGCACCTATACTTATGCTGAGATGGCTTTCTTGCCTTACCAGATCCGCAGTGTTGGACTGGGGCCCAGCGGTAACATTGAATCTAGGGGCCCAATGTTCAGCTACATGAAAAAATAACCAGTCCCTAGCAGACGCCTCTAATAACGCTCTTAAATGATCGTAACCTGAATAGTTTGTAGAGCTAATGGTTAGATGATGCCTTTTGGCTGTAAATACCGAATCAAATGTATTATCACTTATTCACAGGAGCCCACCGGGGGATTCACCTGCCACCTTGTGGGCCAGTCCGATCCTGCCCATACAAGTCTATGGGTCCATGAAAATCACAGGCAGCACACGGATGTCATCAGTGTACAAGTCTGTGCGCTGCCCAGGAGTAACATTGTGACGGAGAGGAGAAGCTTTGTCATTGATTTATTTATCCAAATGTGAAAATTACTGATGAAACTTGGATGCAAAACTCCGATGAACCATGTCCATGTTTACAGGTAAGTGAAAAATCATGGTGGTCTGAATGAGGCCTAAAGCTCTTTGTCATCAGTACTGGATCCTCCCTGCATTTTATATTTCTACTTTTTCAGCCCAGGAGAGACGTGTCTGAAAAGAAATGGTCAGGGTCCCATCAGAGAAAAGCCGCCTTGTTGTGTCTGGTGGTTACCCACAAACTGTGTCCTATATGGCAGTATATAATGTACAGTTAGGTCCAGAAATATTTGAGGGGTCGCACATCTTAATTGGAGGAAGAGTTTAGGAATTGCAGCTCTTTAATATGGAGCAGCCTGTTTTTTAAGGGACCAAAAGTAATTGGACAGTTATCTCAAAAGCTCGTTAATGGGCGGCATGGGCTATTACCTCGTTAGTCCACCATAAGTTAAACAGGTTAAAGGTCTGGAGCGGATTCCAGGTGCGGCATTTGCATTTGGAAACTGTTGCTGTGGACCCACAACACGTGGACAAAGGAGCTCTCCATGGAAGAGAAACAGACCATCATTAGGCTGAAAAAAATAGGAAATCCATCATAGAGATTACTGAAATGTTAAGAGTGGCCACATTAACAGCTTGGCACGTTCTGCTAAACAAAACGAGCACATTGTTGAGTTCCGGAGCTCAAAAAGCCCTGGACATCGCCAGAAGTCAAGAGTGGGGGATGATTGCAGAATCCTTCCCGTGGTGAAGAAAAACCCCTTAACAACATTCACCCAAGTGACGAACACTCTATAGGAGGTCAGTGTCTCAGTATTTAAGTCCACCACAACGAAGACTTCATGAGATGATGATGGCCATGGCATCCAGACTTGAGGTTGTCATCGTTACAAAGCCTCAAACCGGAGGAAAGGAGCAATGATGATGTCCATGGCCTAAGACTTCAGACCGTTATTGCTACAAAGCCTCACGCCGGAGGAAACCAGCGATGGCCATGGCCTCCAGACTTCAGGCCAACAATGCTACAAAGCCTAACACCGGAGGACACCAGCGATGGCCATGGCCTCCAGACTTCAGGCCATCAGTGCTACAAAGCCTCATGCCGGAGGAAACCAGCGATGGCCATGGCCTCCAGACTTCAGACCGCTATTGCTACAAAGCCTAACACCGGAGGACACCAGCGATGGCCATGTCCTCCAGACTTCAGGCCATCAGTGCTACAAAGCCTCACACCGGAGGAAACCAGCGATGGCCTCCAGACTTCAGGTCGTCAATGCTACAAAGCCTAAAACCGTGGATAGTATATAAAGTAATGTAGCGGCGCTAGTGACACAGCATAAAAAAGCCTAAAACCGGAGGAAACCAGCGATGGCCATGGCCTCCAGACTTCAGGCCGTCAGTGCTACAAAGCTTCTCACCGGAGGACACCAGCGATGGCCATGGCCTCCAGACTTCAGGTCGTCAATGCTACAAAGCCTCACACCGGAGGAAACCAGCGATGGCCTCCAGACTTCAGGTCGTCAATGCTACAAAGCCTAAAACCGTGGATAGTATATAAAGTAATGTAGCGGCGCTAGTGACACAGCATAAAAAAGCCTAATACCGGAGGAAACCAGCGATGGCCATGGCCTCCAGACTTCAGGCCATCAGTGCTACAAAGCCATACCACCGGAGGACACCAGCGATGGTGACAGCCATGGCCTCCAGGCTTCATCTATTATCTATTACCTATATATTCTCTATTTATCTATTATATGTCTATTTTCTACCTATTTATCCATTTATTTATTATATATCTATTATCTATCTATCTATATCTTTCTATTATCTATCTATCCATCCATCCATCCATGATTAAGCCCCTGCACAGGTGGCAGATTCGTCCTGCGGGTTGGATGCTTTGTATCTCGGGGTAATATTTATGTAGGGTTGTTGCTATGCGTGATATAGACTATATACCAGGCAGCGACATCTGACGCCGGAGGCCAGCCACACCTGCATGGGGGAGAGAAGGAAATTAAATGTCACTTCTAATCACATCCACTCTGCAGAAGAATCTAAGGATCATCAAAAACAGGAAAATGGATGATGAGAGGCGCAGTCATCTTAAACGATGAATTTTCTTGCGATCATTCTGCTGTTTATGATCGTGACTGATAGGTTCATCTACAAAGCAGCACAGAGTATGTCAGCAGAGCAGTGTGCCGATATCATCAGCCATCGGCTGTGACTTACAGAGAGTTAGCACCGTCTTGAGCAGCACAAAGTGTTTCAGGAGAAGAGTAGCCTAAACTTTGGAGGCACACAGGCTGAAAACTACATAGTGGGTGAAGGATACCCCAGCCGCACAGAGTATATAAAGAGATGAATGGGTTTTGCTACAATGTATCAGCCTTAGTGACAGGGACAGGAGGCGGCATTGATATCCCGGAGCCTGGCAATCCACGGGAAAAGGGTTAATAATATGGAAATCTGTCTGGAAAGAACATTCCATTGTAAATAGATAGAAATGAGGGGAAGGGTGGAGAACATGCGATATTCCAGTGCCCACCCAACACATGGCAGCCGGAGCTGGAAACTGCCGACATAGTCTTAAAGTGGTTTAGACAGAGCCTTGGAGATGCCGGTGTCTCGCAGGACGGGCTTGGTCGTTCCTCCTTCATTAAGTGGATTCTTGGCAGGAACCGAACCACGAAACAGAATTGTTATACAATAATCTGGATTATATATCATCCAGACCGAAGTCACGGGGGCTCCTGTGCCGCAACCGTCATACGCAGCGCAACACGGGGAGACCCCGATACAAACCTGTGAAAAACTGATACTTCTCACCGATGAAGGATTGCTACAATGTATCAGCCTTCATGACACGTGACAGGTTGTTGTTTGGGATATTTTATGTTCTATGTAAATTCTGATAATCCGCAAGTCACCATGTGATCTGGAATCTATCCAGACTACAGACAGCCCATTATCAGATGCATAATTCAAGGGTCTTGTTCTCATAACCCCCGTCCAATCTGCACAGGTTCCTTATCAGCCCAAATCGATTTCTGCTAAATATTGATTCAATGTTAAAAAGATAATTGTTTCTTAAAGGGGCTTCCAGGATTAGAGAAACGTAGCTGCTCTCCTCCAGAATCCGCACCACACCTGTCCACAGGCCGTCCCTGGTATGGAGTTTCATCGTAATGGAGCTGCTGTACCACATCCGACCTGTGAGCAGGTGTGGCGCTGCTTTTTTAAGAATCAGCCATGTTTTTCTAATTCCTGAAAACCTCTTTGATAACCGCTTCTAAGAACACGTTGTCCTACAGGATATTTACCTTTTACCAGTCAATGACTATCCGGTAATCCAGAATATATGTTACAATACATCCAATGCCCATCAGGGTCTTTAGTGCCAGACGGAAGGAAATCTGCTGTGTTTTATGCCAGATTAAAAATGAATGATCACAACTGGGAGGCAGCTTTGGTGATAATCCCATTTTATTAGGATTTATTTAACCCTGCACATTCACTGTAATCCTCCCACAGTATTGCTGCATTATTGGGGGCCGCTCCACAGTAAACTTGTTATTGTCATTATTGGGCAGTGTCGCCTCATCACTGGCAGCACGACTGGTTACAGAGCAATGAGCCGCCCAAGTCCAGGATTCCAGGGCAAAACGGTTCAATAATTAAGTAAATAATCAACATGAAACTCGGTTTAATTATTGAATGGGAACCAAATTTATACATTACCAGGGGCCACACTGTGCTGACTCTGCGCAATACCTGCAGAGACCTGTGTGCAAGGGAACCAAGAACTGGGCATTAAAGGGGAAAAATCTCATATCATTACACTACTGATCCTGTACTAATCCTGAGTTACATCCTGTATTATACCCCAGAGCTCCGCTCACTATTCTGCTGGTGCAGTCACTGTGTATATAGATTACATTACTGATCCTGAGTTACATCCTGTATTATACTCCAGAGCTGCACTCACTATTCTGCTGGTGCAGTCACTGTGTACATACATTACATTACTGATCCTGAGTTACATCCTGTATTATATTCCAGAGCTGCACTCCCTATTCTGCTGGTGCAGTCACTGTGTATATAGATTACATTACTGATCCTGAGTTACATCCTGTATTATACTCCAGAGCTGCACTCACTATTCTGCTGGTGCAGTCACTGTGTACATACATTACATTACTGATCCTGAGTTACATCCTGTATTATACCCCAGAGCTGCACTCACTATTCTGCTGGTGCAGTCACTGTGTAAATACATTACATTACTGATCCTGAGTTACATCCTGTATTATACCCCAGAGCTGCACTCACTAATCTGCTGGTGCAGTCACTGTGTACATACATTACATTACTGATCCTGAGTTACATCCTGTATTATACCCCAGAGCTGCACTCACTATTCTGCTGGTGCAGTCACTGTGTAAATACATTACATTACTGATCCTGAGTTACATCCTGTATTATACCCCAGAGCTGCACTCACTAATCTGCTGGTGCAGTCACTGTGTACATACATTACATTACTGATCCTGAGTTACATCCTGTATTATACTCCAGAGCTGCACTCACTATTCTGCTGGTGCAGTCACTGTGTACATACATTACATTACTGATCCTGAGCTACATCCTGTATTATACTCCAGAGCTGCACTCACTATTCTGCTGGTGCAGTCACTGTGTACATACATTACATTACTGATCCTGAGTTACATCCTGTATTATACTCCAGAGCTGCACTCACTATTCTGCTGGTGCAGTCACTGTGTACATACATTACATTACTGATCCTGAGTTACACCCTTTATTATACTCCAGAGCTGTACTCACTATTCTGCTGGTGCAGTCACTGTGTACATACATTACATTACTGATCCTGAGTTACACCCTGTATTATACTCCAGAGCTGCACTCACTATTCTGCTGGTGCAGTCACTGTGTACATACATTACATTACTGATCCTGAGTTACCTCCTGTATTATACTCCAGAGCTGCACTCACTATTCTGCTGGTGCAGTCACTGTGTACATACATTACATTACTGATCCTGATTTACATCCTGTATTATATCCCAGATCTGCACTCACTATTCTGCTGGTGTAGTCACTGTGTACATACATTACATTACTGATCCTGAGTTACATCCTGTATTATACTCCAGAGCTGCACTCACTATTCTGCTGGTGCAGTCACTGTGTCCATACATTACATTACTGATCCTGAGTTACATCCTGTATTATATCCCAGATCTGCACTCACTATTCTGCTGGTGTAGTCACTGTGTACATACATTACATTACTGATCCTGAGTTACATCCTGTATTATACTCCAGAGCTGTACTCACTATTCTGCTGGTGCAGTCACTGTATACATACATTACATTACTGATCCTGAGTTACACCCTTTATTATACTCCAGAGCTGCACTCACTATTCTGCTGGTGCAGTCACTGTGTACATACATTACATTACTGATCCTGAGTTACACCCTTTATTATACTCCAGAGCTGTACTCACTATTCTGCTGGTGCAGTCACTGTGTACATACATTACATTACTGATCCTGAGTTACACCCTGTATTATACTCCAGAGCTGCACTCACTATTCTGCTGGTGCAGTCACTGTGTACATACATTACATTACTGATCCTGAGTTACCTCCTGTATTATACTCCAGAGCTGCACTCACTATTCTGCTGGTGCAGTCACTGTGTACATACATTACATTACTGATCCTGAACTACATCCTGTATTATACCCCAGAGCTGCACTCACTATTCTGCTGGTGCAGTCACTGTGTACATACATTACATTACTGATCCTGATTTACATCCTGTATTATACTCCAGAGCTGCACTCACTATTCTGCTGGTGCAGTCTCATTAGAGAAGTTGTGGAATTCCTCAGCCACTTCTTAAAGCTCAGTGACTGTATGAGCCATCACCAGAGCAAATATCTGGGGGTTTCCATCTATCCCAGTTGTAGACCCCTGCACCCGTCAGAGGTCTGGATGATCGCTTATTGTTGGGGTCCTGTGTCTTTGTTATTAGCATTTTATTCCGGAGTTTACTGAGCAGATTTCCAGGCCGCCTCGTTTCGCCAAAACATCTGCAGATTTTATGATCCTCCTGCAGCTCGCACTTCCCCACACCTCGCACCTTACGGGCACCTTCCAAGCCCCGGCCTCACATTACACGTCCCGTGTAGACAAAGGAGAGATTTAGGAAGTGGCAGAGAATTCCAGACCCCGAGCTGCGCTCTCCGAGCAGAGGCCCCAACAATGTTCACAACACTAAATATTCACCTCTGTGTTTCATGCTGCAGACTATTAGTAATAGTAACCCATTCAGGGCTGAGGGGCCGGGGTCTGTGGTGCTGGGACAGAAGTCCGGGATAATGGGGGGTTGGGAATGATTCATTGAGTGTTGGAGCCATCATATCCCAGAAGAGACCCGCCATATGCTGCTGCAGATCCAAGTCCCGTCATTTCAATGTGATTCCATCAGATTTCATAATTGATTGTGATCTCGAGATCAAAGATGAAAATCCTCCTTATGGATGGACAACATGACAGAGGGAGCCAAACAGGGAAAGTCCTCCTCCATAAGGCTTTGGGGTTGGTGAAGACATTTGAGAATCCTCTTTATGGATGGAGAGAGGGAGTCGGACAGGGAAAGTCCTCATCATAAGACTTTGGGGTTGGTGAGGACATCTGAGAATGCTCCTTATGGATGGAGAACAGGAGAGAGGGAGTCAGACAGGGAAAGTCCTCATCCACAAGAGTTTGGGGTTGGTGAAGACATCTGAGAATCCTCCTTATGGACGGAGAACAGGAGAGAGGAAGCTGGACAGGGAAAGTCCTCATCCACAAGGGTTTGCGGTTGGTGAAGACTTCTGAGAATCCTCTTTATGGATGGAGAGCAGGAGAGAGGAAGCTGGACAGGGAAAGTCCTTCTCCACAAGAGTTTGGGGTTGGTGAAGACTTCTGAGAATCCTCTTTATGGATGGAGAGCAGGAGAGAGGAAGCCGGACAGGGAAAGTCCTCCTCCACAAGAGTTTGGGGTTGGTGAAGGCTTCTGAGAATCATCCTTATGGATGGAGAGCAGGAGAGAGGAAGCCGGACAGGGAAAGTCCTCCTCCACAAGAGTTTGGGGTTGGTGAAGGCTTCTGAGAATCATCCTTATGGATGGAGAGCAGGAGAGAGGGAGCCCGACAGGGAAAGTCCTTCTCCAAAAGAGTTTGGGGTTGATGAAGACATCTGAGAATCCTCCTTATGGATGGAGAGCAGGAGAGAGGGAGCCCGACAGGGAAAGTCCTTCTCCAAAAGAGTTTGGGGTTGGTGAAGACATCTGAGAATCCTCAGGACGGTGGAAGCACCTGGATCTTCTGCTTGAAGGTCTAAAGACCAGACTGTAGCTTTATCTTATAGTTAACTTATGACAAGACCTGTCTCAATGGAAAAAAATGTGAGAAGTGGAAGATCAGCACCAAGATGGATGACGAAACTCTCAGTCATGAAGATGTCACTTGAGGAGCCCTGAGAGCCAAAAAGGAAGTAAAGAGGGGAACATCGTCTCTGACATCAGCGACTGAGACTTATTTTTTGATGAAGGGAGTAGCTGTCTGACACTGGTCACTTTTCGCCATGTTGGTTTTTATGGGGCTGTTTCTTCTGCCGTCCGGTCACTTAGAGGTTAGAGATGGGCGAATCTGTAAAATTTTGTTTGGATCAAATTCATTTGACCACAGATACGATTTGGTGCAAATGATATTGAGTCTGATCTGAAAGTGCAGCGACCGGACTTTCCAGACCCCAACACCCAATAAATGAGGGCTCAACAATAAAAAACAACATATATCCTCGCCTCCCAGGCCCACACTTGACTCCATATTCTACCTCCGCCATTGCTGCAGCATCTGGATCCTCCACGGCCCATCAGGCGCTGAGACTCACATGGTCAATAGTTTATTAACTCCTTCCTGGCTTTCTAAAGTAACCATGAAAACATTGGTCAGCTGCTCGTCACTTTGCTGGATTCGTGCAAATGTAACGGTAAACATATTGGAGTTGCCGGAATGTAACATTTTTGGGAAATATGTAATGAATATGTTTAGTTACAGAACGAGTTGCTGATTTCTACGAGATGTTTGTTCCACCTCCGATCCTCATTCAGTCCTTCCCCGATCGCAGCTTTGCTGTGTCCCGGTCACTCAGAGACTCCTTCTTCTCCTCTCCTCCATCTCATGGGTGAATGTCCGCCTGTGGTAGCTAACTTCTCCTCCTACTGCAAAATAACCTGGGATTTTATTTTTTTATTAAACTTTCGACATTGTAGAGTTTATTTGCTCTCCCTGAGGCACCAGACCATGAGGCGGTTTTAGTCCGTGGTGCCCCCTCTAATCCCCAGAAGGGTTTTGGTCACATCCTTTGCAATAGAATGTGCGATTAATGCCCATAGAAATGAATGGAATAAACGGAAAACACTAAATGAGAGTCCAGGAGAGGGGGCAAATAAACCCTCCGATTCATGGATCCCTAGACACCGGACCCCTACAATTCATGATTTTTTTACATATTCCATTGACATAGTCAGAAATATACTAACTCCTTGCTGATGGTTTCCAATTAAGAGGAAGAGGAATCAAAAGGAATTAAAATGTGTTACAAAGATGCTGCATTTCGAACATGTACGGAGTATGGGAAGAATTTAATGAAACATAGAGCAACTCTTTAAATAAGGAATACTAGTTAATGACTATTAACCCCCCAGTGCTGTGACCCGGGCTCATAGGCAGTTAATATATATATATATGTGTATGATGGGGGTATCACTGGGGGTGGCGTCTTTACCACAGCTAACCTGTAGGTTTACAGCAGCACAAACCTTGCAAAAAAAAAGTTATTTTAAATGAATGTTTAATTGACGACCCATAGAGACACACAGGAGGTCTGCATAGGAGCTGTGCACGTAAACGGTAGATATGTCATGAAATTATTTATTATTATTATTTATTAAGTTTCCTATTTATTTATTTCTTAGTAAAAAAAAAAAAAACAATTAGACGTTAGATCTTCAGCTTTGGACTGGTTGGCGAGAATTGACTCAGACTGTGCAGGTTTCAGTGCAATTTCTCTGCACTCCGGGGATTCTGGAGCCATAATGTCTGCTGCATCCGAGCTTATAATTAACAAGCCCCTCTAAAAGGCCAAACCTTATGGGAATCATGTTGAGGTCGTCATGTGGAATCTTAAGAGCAATTCTCCTTTAAATAATAAAAAAAAATAATACCTTGCAATAAAATTCCCTAAGGCTGGTTTCACATTTGCGTTTTTTGCCACTGCGTTTTAGCGCAAAAAAAGCATGCATTTTTTTTCCTATACTTAACATTAAAAACACATGCGTTTTTTTGCATGCGTTTTGCCGCCGCATGCGTCTTTTGTATGCATGCGTTGTGTTGCAGAAATGCAACATGTAGTAATTTTTAGCGGCCTTTTTTTGCGGCAAAAAAACGTATTGCTGTCTATTTAAACGCATGCGTT
This sequence comes from Ranitomeya imitator, assembly GCF_032444005.1. Lineage (NCBI taxonomy): Eukaryota > Metazoa > Chordata > Amphibia > Anura > Dendrobatidae > Ranitomeya > Ranitomeya imitator. Next base: position 11,018,533 of record NC_091288.1, read on the forward strand.
TTTAAGCACATGCGTTTGGTTGCGTTAAAAATGCATGCGTTTTTATATAAAAAAAAAAACAAGAAAACACACTGATAAGCCACCCCACACCATAAAATTGATAAAGGGATCCTACCCCTAACCCTACCCCTAACCCTACTCCTAACCCTAAGGGATCCTAATCCTACCCCTAACCCTACTCCTAACCCTAAGGGATCCTAACCCTACCCCTAACCGTTAGGGTTAGGATCCCAAGGGGTAGGGTTAGGGTTAGGATCTCTTAGGGTTAGGGGTAGGGTTAGGGTTAAGATCCCTTATGGTAAGGGTTAGGGTTAGGATCCCTAGGGTTACTAAGGATCCAAACCCTAACCCTAGCTATTTCTGTTTATAGTGGGTTTTCTTGTTGATTTTGATGATTGGCAGCTGTCACACACTTCTCATCATGCATATAAAAAACGCAAACGCATGATAAAACGCATGTAAATGCATCAAAACGCCGCGTTTGTAATAAAACATGCAAAAACGAATGCGTCTAAAAAACGCGGCGTTTTACCACGTTTACATCCGTTTTTTTTTCACCACATGCGTTTGCGTTTAAAACGCTGCGTTTTTAAACGCAAGTGTGAAACCAGCCTAAGTCGCTCTCCACGTTTTTTTTTTTTAAATGTCCAAAATGGATTAAAATAATGATAAAAAGCAAAACTCCCCTCACTGATCCCTCGTCGCTCACGTTCCGCCACTTCCCGGTCTCCCTCCAGTCTTTCCTGCAGAGATATCGCCCCACGACAGAGGGACACGTGACCACCACAGGCGGCTGAGGTGGAGCACTGCTGAGGTCAGTGATTGGCTGTGCATGGAGGTGGCGGGGACCCTCATTTGCCTCCTCTCTCCTACACACTTGCGGCACCCAGCTGTTCCCCCAGGTTTACACTGTTGTGCTGTGAGTTAATGTTGCATATGGTCTTGTCATGTATTAATGTGTCATGTTTCATATGTAATGGGTAATGCTTTGCACACCCCATGTCATTGTATATTCTGTGTCATTGCAATTATATTAAGTCAGTTTAGGAATAGAAGAGGTGAAGAATAGGGGCTGGTCCAGAAGGCAGAAATTTCCTGCTTCTGCCCAGAAGCCCGGGCAGGTTTGCCCATGGCAAGATGCTCTGCTCAGCCCGGATTAGAGCGTACCCCATTCGGAAGGGGGGGGGTTGCGAATACAAGCTGCCAAGGACTGCAGGGCAGCGTTGACGGGTCCCGGTGTTATGGGACCGTCCCTATAACGACGTTTGAGGCTTTCGGACTCGGATGGGAGCTAATGCTGCTAGATAGGGTTAAGAAGTTGCAGGGACAGAGGGGGAAGTTTTCAGAACTGTGCCTGTGGTGTTTTCTTGGCTCCTCATCCCCAGCGGCTGCAGTGAGCGTGAAAAGGTAACTGACTGTGCTGTATGACTGGTTCCGCACTTGTCTTTTTCATGTGCAAGGGGCCGGGGTGCTTATGGACTGTTGCTTTAATGGACTCAGTCATGACTACCACCCCATGCCACCTTGTTACAGCTGTAGCGCGTCCTTGTGTTGGTCGTCATCACTGTAGCAGGACGTAGAGACTGACGGGGGACCGAACATTGTCAGTCCTGGAGCGACAAGGAAGCGGTGAGGTGTATTGCTTTTCTTTTTTAGAATTCCAAAGCATTTTGAGCCTTTTTTTTTAAAAAAAAACAACAAAATTGTGGACGTGGAGAACCCCTTTAAGAAATGGTTAGAGGCAATCTCTAGCGAGGCTGCAGTTGTTGTCAGTCATGATAACAACTGTCCATGAAAGGCTCAGAAGCTCAGACGAAACTTACAAATGGCCGACTCAGGAACTAACGCTGCTTTTTCGCTGAGTTAGACAGAAATGTTTTCTATCCGCCTCGGTGAGCAGAGACTTTATAAGAGGCTGATATCACCTGTCACACGGGATTCCCTGCACTCCAGAAATCCTCACACGGCAGCACATACCTGAGCGCCAAGTGTCACTTTTATTACTTTCTTTGTGCAATCAAAAAGTCTAAAAAAAAAAAAAAAAAAAAAAGTTTCACCTGTAAAGATGGAGACGACCTGGAGCAGTTCCGGGGCTGCGCTCGCACCAGCGCTAATCATGGCCTCCGGTCTAATAGATATTCTGGTAATCCCTGCAGAATGCGGCTGACAACCACAGCACCGCCGCTCCTGACAACCACAGCACCGCCGCTCCTGACAACAGGACTTGAGTGTACGGCAGTATGGACAAAGGACGGAGCGAGTCATTGGTGGCAGTCATCATCGGAGTGGGTCAATGTGGTGTGAAATCAGCAGATGCCGGCAACACAGCCCCAAGTGCTGGAGAATCGTGGAACAGGGTCAGAACCGAACGGCCCAGATCCCAAAGTAACAAAAATAGCCTCAAAATGGTCACATATACCGTGTATACATCCACAGCAGACAATAAAGCAGAGGGGTAAGTGTGGGAAACCCCTGCACAGAGTGATAATCGGCAGCGCGGCAAAAGTATGAGTGCCCTTAAAATATACAGTGGCATGGCTAAAAATATATATAGACCATAAACATTGTCATTTCCCAGACCGAACCCCGTAAATATTTTCAGGACCCCTATTTTAATATCAGACACAGACTAAAATATCATATTAATATCAGACCACCAGACCATAAAATAAGTTCAGACCCACTATTTATTTTCGGACCCCCATACAAATATCAGACCCCAGACGAGGTTGCATATTAATATCAGAGGAAAAGCAGACCACATATTCACATCAAATCCTGCACAAGACCTATTCAAATATCAGAGCCCAGACCAGACCCCATATTAAAAATAAACCCTACAATAGACCCCCTATACAAGTATCAGACCCAAGCCCAGATCTGACATTAACATCAGACTCTTCACTAGACCTCCATACAAGTATCAGAACCTATACTAATCTATCAGACCCCATATTGGCATTAAACCCTGCACAAGACCCCTATACAGTATCAGACCGCAGACCAGACCCCATATTAGCGTCAGCCCTAGAGCAGACCCCATAATAGTGTAATGTAATAACAGGACCTGACACCACTCCGTGCTACCATCTTTCTCTTTTCCCTCTCAAGGTTCTTAGAATATACAATGGATAATTTTAATAAAAAACTGGCCGGATCCTAAAGGTATGTGCACATGATGCGGAAAACGCTGCGGATCCGCAGCAGTTTCTTATGAGTTTACAGTACAATGTAAACCTATGGGAAACAGAAAACGCTGTGCACATGCTGCAGAAAAAAACGCGCGGAAGCGCAGCGGTTTACATTCCGCAGCATGTCACTTTCTGCGGATTCCGCAGTGGTTTTACACCTGCTTCTATAGAAAACCGCAGTTGTAAAACCACAGAGAAATCCACAGAAAAACCGCAATAAATCTGCAGCAAAAACGCGTTTTTGCACTGCAGATTTATGAAATCCGCTGCGGAAAAATTTGACCTCCAACATATATAAAGGGATGTTATATGGCCAAGGTATATATGAATGCTGGAAGACAGTTGTTACCAATAATGGTGCAGTCCCTGCAAGAACCTAGAAAAAAGGGGTCCGTCCCCCCACACAAAATCCCCATAGTTGCTCGAGCACCAAGTGGCACAGACACAAGATACCGGCCATCTGAGCGGAAATTACATCGGCATGATTCAAATATATGCTTCTCCTGTGGCCATTTATTCGCCCGGGTATCCTCACTGCCTCAGACTGGATATGCGCATTCTTTTGTTAACCAAGGAGATTTCTCCCGCATTATTTTGGGCGTCTGCGCTATAATACCTGTGAAATTCGTTGACACTATCTGCGGCTGTGATTCTTCTAATGTTGTGATTATACCTTTTAGCGCTAATTATTATTCTATGGGGTCGGCGTTTGGTTCTGGCATGTCTGTTATGTATTATTTCACCCAGGCCTTGCATGTATGGCAAAAGGAGCGTTGGGATATTTGATGGACATGCAGCTCACACTTTTTCACGTGTCCTGCGCTATTTGATAAGATGAGGGTTGGTGCCTTTCATATATTAATATCGTTTGAACTAATGCATTAGCTCAGGCATTGTGTATGTACTGGCATAATCTTGTGAAGATGGCGGGCCTATGCTTGGTACCGGCTGGCAGGTTTAACTCCTGAACACTTTTTCTAAAAATAAATAACAAAAAATAAAAAGTGTATACATATATATATATATATATATATATATATATACAGTTAGGGCCAGAAATATTTGGACAGTGACACAATTTTCGCGAGTTGGGCTCTGCATGCCACCACATTGGATTTGAAATTAAACCTCTACAACAGAATTCAAGTGCAGATTGTAACGTTTAATTTGAAGGGTTGAACAAAAATATCTGATAGAAAATGTAGGAATTGTACACATTTCTTTACAAACACTCCACATTTTAGGAGGTCAAAAGTAATTGGACAAATAAACATAACCCAAACAAAATATTTTTATTTTCAATATTTTGTTGCAAATCCTTTGGAGGCAATCACTGCCTTAAGTCTGGAACCCATGGACATCACCAAACGCTGGGTTTCCTCCTTCTTAATGCTTTGCCAGGCCTTTACAGCCGCAGCCTTCAGGTCTTGCTTGTTTGTGGGTCTTTCCGTCTTAAGTCTGGATTTGAGCAAGTGAAATGCATGCTCAATTGGGTTTAGATCTGGAGATTGACTTGGCCATTGCAGAATGTTCCACTTTTTGGCACTCATGAACTCCTGGGTAGCTTTGGCTGTATGCTTGGGGTCATTGTCCATCTGTACTATGAAGCGCCGTCCAATCAACTTTGCAGCATTTGGCTGAATCTGGGCTGAAAGTCTATCCCGGTACACTTCAGAATTCATCCGGCTACTCTTGTCTGCTCTTATGTCATCAATAAACACAAGTGACCCAGTGCCATTGAAAGCCATGCATGCCCATGCCATCACGTTGCCTCCACCATGTTTTACAGAGGATGTGGTGTGCCTTGGATCATGTGCCGTTCCCTTTTTTCTTCCCATCATTCTGGTACAGGTTGATCTTTGTCTCATCTGTCCATAGAATACTTTTCCAGAACTGAGCTGGCTTCTTGAGGTGTTTTTCTGTCTATTTTTGGTATTGATGAATGGTTTGCATCTAGATGTGAACCCTTTGTATTTACTGTCATGGAGTCTTCTCTTTACTGTTGACTTAGAGACAGATACACCTACTTCACTGAGAGTGTTCTGGACTTCAGTTGATGTTGTGAACGGGTTCTTCTTCACCAAATTAAGTATGCGGCGATCATCCACCACTGTTGTCATCCGTGGACGCCCAGGCCTTTTTGAGTTCCCAAGCTCACCAGTCAATTCCTTTTTTCTCAGAATGTACCCAACTGTTGATTTTGCTACTCCAAGCATGTCTGCTATCTCTCTGATGGATTTTTTATTTTTTTCAGCCTCAGGATGTTCTGCTTCACCTCAATTGAGAGTTCCTTTGACCGCATGTTGTCTGCTCACAGCAACAGCTTCCAAATGCAAAACCACACACCTGGAATCCACCCCTGACCTTTTAACTACTTCATTGATTACAGGTTAACGAGGGAGACGCCTTCAGAGTTAATTGCAGCCCTTACAGTCCATTGTCCAATTACTTTTGGTCCCTTGAAAAAGAGGACGCTATGCATTACAGAGCTATGATTCCTAAACCCTTTCTCCGATTTGGATGTGGAAACTATCATATTGCAGCTGGGAGTGTGCACTTTCAGCCCATATTATATATATAATTGTATTTCTGAACATGTTTTTGTAAACAGCTAAAATAACAAAACTTGTGTCACTGTCCAAATATTTCTGGCCCTAACTGTATATATATATATATATATATATAGCATGTTAGGAAATAAGTGACTGAGGGCGGATAGGATTATATCGTCTTCTTATCCTGATACGGGGCGTCCCTGTTGCCTTCCCCTTGTATTTACTAGATGCTACTGGGATTCTGTGTGGGGGGACGGACCCCTTTTTCTAGGTTCTTGCAGGGACTGCACCATTATTGGTAACATCTGTCTTCCAGCATTCATATATACCTTGGCCATATAACTTCCCTCTATATATGTTGGAGGTCGTCTTCTTGTGTCAGTGAAGCAATATGGTATTACAGTATAATCCTATACAAGCTACAGATGTGACTCCCTGCTACAAACTCTGTACAGCTTGATAAGAATTGTGTGCGATCATTTGCTTCTGGGATTCTTTATCCTTATCAGGTGCCAAAAATATTACTGTCCATGGGGTTGGTTTTCCCTTGGTCATTGTGGGCAATTTCTGCTTTTTATTTGCTTTTAATGTTTAAGCTTGCTCCGTTTACTTCAATAAAATGTATATTCTAGATCTAATTATTGTCCTGTTGATCTCCGCTACAACATGTCTTTTTCTGTGTATTTGGGTTTGTGGTTTTTCATGTTTTGGTAGATCCGGAACCTATTTTTATGGACATGTTTGTGGTGGTGCCCTCCATTTTGTGATATTAGTAGTGGGGGCAGGGGTTGGAGCCTAGTGGGGGCCACATGATCCCTACGGCCCATATTAGAAGACCAATGGACCCGTAACACATTGTGCATTGGGGCCCACAAGGCTCACGCTACACCACGGAGTATGGAGGTGGATTGCATAAGTCAGGGGTGTCAAACTGCATTCCTCGAGGGCTGCAAACAGGTCATGTTTTCAGGATTTCCTTGTACTGCACAGGTGATAATTTAATCACCAACTCATTATTTGTGTAGGTGATTAAATTATCACCTGTGCAGTACAAGGAAATCCTGAAAACATGACCTGTTTGCAGCCCTCAAGGAATGCAGTTTGACACCCCTGGCATAAGTGATGATGGTGCCAGTGGGATCTGGCGCGGTGACAAGTGTACGTGGACACAATCCACATCCTCACATCTCGGTAATTCGCTCATGTTGCATAATGCGTTGTTACTTCTCTTGTCTATGGTGTGAACATCACAACCGTGCGGCCTCGGTGAGGGGCACAAAGCACCTTAACCCCGCAGCTGCTGCACACCACAATAACCCCCACCCTCCGCTGTGTCAGCAAACCTCTATTAATCTTCTTTTATTGCCTCTTCCTCCGGTACTTGCCTTCTAAAATGACTCAAACATGACGTCGGAAGCAAACAATAGATATTTCGGCACATCTGGATTCGGCTCCGCCCGCAACATTCTCGCTGACAGATTCCAGGTGACTTTGATCCCCACAATAACGATCTATTCACCAATTTGGGCTTTTCTTCCCGAAATGCAGGATTTGTGATAACGAACTTCTGGGAAGAAGACTAAAAAAATATATAAATAAACCATGTGTAGTGGCTAACAACTGGGAAATTGTGTAAATGGTTTCTGTTAATTAATTGTGTTCTCCATTTCCAGTAAAGCTGACATTTCACTTTAAAGGAATTGAGACATAAAAGCGATGATGGTGGGAAAGGGGATGACTACCCCACCTACTTCCCCAACCCAGAACTCTGATGATGAGGGTGATTGTTCTGTACTTTCCTTCTGAGGCTTCCAGAGATTTGATCCTGACAGATTCTCTGTCATTGACAACACGATGCAATAGATTTAACTTAAAGGTTTTTTTCATCTTTACATAAATCTATCATCTATAAATGAAACGTTCTGTATCTTTCTAATATACCGTACTTTGTTTTTTAATTCCTCTGCATTTATGAGATCTCTGCATGCTGCTGGTGATTGAGAAGACCATTGTTTACAACTGGAGGCTACAAACCGGCACACAGCTGAGAAATGGATACAAATGTATCTCATGTAGACTAGGTGAGCTGCACGGCATGGGCTCTGGACTGATACATTGTAGCAAATTACCAGAGAGATTTGTACAGCTTTTGCTGATGAGCTTAGTGCACACACAGACTTGTGCGGAAGCTTTCTAGTAACTGTTTATCTCACTTTGGAAGTTGGATTCACAGCTACCCTGCTCAGTACCGTTATATAATGTCCTACATGCTGCTCCTGAACTTGCGTGACATATAGACAGGAGAGCAGGAACCTCTCTTGTCTTGTGTGTTGTCTCTACCCAGACAGCTGAAAATTAAAGCAAAGTCTTTAGAGGATGAGACATTGTGAAAAATTAAGGATATTAGAGCTTATTCTGAACAGTCGCCTGAAGTAACAGGTATATGTTAAGCTTTCTGTGCATAAAACTGGAAACTCCCTTTACGGAGACTCTAACATTGGGTTATAGCATGTATGCGTTACAGTGAACCTAATTATTGTACTGTATTGTATTGTACGACACATTTGTAAATATTTATTTTGCATTATATAATAATATTTATTTTTATATAGCGCTAACATATTCCGCTTTACAGGTTGCACACATTATATCACATCTTACACTCCAGTGACATCCAGAGCTGATATGAGGAACCTCACTGTCCCATGAGTATCGATTGGGCGCATTTTTGTAGTATCTGTGACATTTGTATCAGTCTTAGAACATTTTGAGACATATATTGCAGGAATAAACAGATTTGTGCAGTTGCTACTCCTGCATCAAACACACAGAACATTACCTGGACCAACCTCAGCAGAGAAGAACTGTATCTCTTTCCTCAGTAGAGCTATGAAAGGGGTTGTTCACTTTTCTGATGGAAGCCTGCAGTCACATTAGAGGGGTTTTCAGGGACTATTTTATTTTTTTCCTATTGGGTCAGTTCTGCATCCGGCACAATAATCAGGTGGTTAGCAACTACCTGGGTGTAAGTTCGTAGGCCCATAAGAAAATAATTAAACGGGTGGTCCCATGACCCCAAGTAAACTATTTGCACACATGCCGTCACCTGCTGACTAGTACGGGTGAACCGTGTGAGGCCGAGCACGTCTAGTTGTAATGTGGCCGGAAGCCTGAAAATCACATACGTGATCGGTCACTCTCACTTGCAACATCGGAGAATCCTGCAGCGTGCGATGTGCACACTATAAGGATTCAGGAGCCTGCAGTCACATAGACTAACTGCACACTGTGATCCCAAGCCTGGACGACCACACTAACTATATAAAGCTGATTGTTCACATTCTCCACCAGCAAGAAGAGGTGTTTGAAATTCTGACATGTTATTTAATATACAAAAGAGCACAGTGAGGTCAAAAATACTCTGTTGTAAAAAAAAATCACAGTAATACGCAAGTGCTTGTCAAAAGATGGAAAAAAACAGGGTATTTAGTTGATACATTTTTTTGCAAAAAATGTATACTAAGCTGCTCCACCAATTGTCAAGGTATACCCTTATAGAGCAGTCCTATCTAATGTATATAATCCCTATCTGATGTATTTAAAAACCTGATCATCTGTATATAACCTGTATAAGCAGGGTTCAGAGAAGGAATGTCCATGTGGACATGCAGGATGGAACAGCTTAAATGCAAATGACCCACAGAGGAGTGAATGACTCCCCAGTCTTGTAGAAACAAGAGAACAATTATAGAACAAGAAACACAAGGGCTACTTGCACATTGAACAAGTCTGTAGGAACCTGTTCACACCACCAAAAAACTTGAAGACACAAAAGGGCACAGTGAGGTCAAAAATACTCTGTTGTAAAAAAAAAAATCACAGTAATAAGCAAGTGCTTGTCAAAAGATGGAAAAAAAATACATCAGATAGGGATTATATACATTAGATAGGACTGCTCTATATGGGTATACCTTGACGATTGGTGGAGCAGCTTAGTATACATTTTTTGCAAAAAAACGTATCAACTAAATACCCTGTTTTTTCCATCTTTTGACTAGCACTTGCTTATTACTGTGATTTTTTTTTACAACAGAGTATTTTTGACCTCACTGTGCTCTTTTGTGTCTTCAAGTCTTTTGGTGGTGTGAGCATGTTCCTACAGACTTGTTCAATGTGCAAGTAGCCCATGTTATTTAATATACAGTATATATGTGTGTGTCTGTACATATATAACTGACTCAGCAGCAGGTTATATAATGTACCACAAAAGTAATAAAAATAGGCACCTGCCTGCTGATAATTTCTACGTAATTCCAGATTTTTAGAGAGATTAAAAGGAAGATGAGAATAAAAACCTCAAATCAATATCTGTGGTCAACATCATGGAGATATATAACCAAAATACTAAATATAGAGAAATAAAAGGTCTTGGACACGTCTGTGTGGCGGCTCTTGGAGCAATGACTCCAGCAGCAGTCCGCTCCTTGTGAATCTCCCCCCATTATTGGCCTTTTCTTAACAATCCTTTCCAGGCTGCGGTTATCCCGGTTGCTTGTGCTCCTTTTTCTACCACACTTGGATACCACACTTCTACCACACTCCTTGGATACAGCACTGTGTGAACAGTCGGCTTCTTTACCGATGACCTTTTGTGGCTTCCCCTCCTTGTGGAGTGTGTCAGTGACGCCTTCTGGACATCTGTCAGGTCAGAGTCTTCCCCATGATTGTGGAGCTACTGAAACAGAATAAGGGATCTTTATAAACACTTAGGAGCCTTTCCAGGTGTTTATTGTTAATTATTCTAATTTACTGAGATAATGACTTTTGGGTTTTCCTTGGCTGTAAGCCATAATCATCAATATTAACAGAAATAAACACATGGAATAGATCACTCTGTGTGTAATGACTCTATAGAATATAGGAGATTCACTTTTTGTTTTGAAGAACTGAAATAAATTCACTTTTTGATGATATTCTAATTTTGTGAGAAGCACTTGTATTATAACTTCTCCAGAAACACTGTAGAGCAGGTTTGTGGGTATAGAACAGGTGGGGCAGTACCTAAAGTAGTATTGGGGGCCCCACAGCAAAAATCAAAATGGGCCCCAATTAGGGTGGTGAGCTTTTGCAATTAGGAAAATGGTAGAAAGGGCGGTTCTGCATCGCATCAGCCAATAGCAAAAGGGGATATCACCAGACAAGACTGGCCCCTCCCTCTAGGGGCCCCATAGAGCCTCATCGTCTGCCTCCGTGACATCTGTGCCATTTAAAGCTTTTACCAAAACAAGATAAAAACAAGTTTAAAACTTGTCTGCGCTGCTGGACAGAAGCCTCTTACTGCGGAACTCTTTGAAGGTTCTTTATTATCTGCTCTGTATTCAATGCGTCATCTTTATCAAGTGTAAAAAAAACCAAATAATTTATAGCTCATAGACTCCGGACATGATCCAGCTGGATTTGGCCAATGTCACGGAATGGTCATCGAGGGGATCTCGGCTTATTGACTTTTTCCTAGGTTTCTCCACCTTTATCTGTTCTGTATTAGACCCAGATAATGAAATGTTCAATACGATGGAAATACCTGTAAAATCTCCAACAAAATCCAGAATTCAGCAATAAAAAGACTGAGGCCAGTCGCACTCATTAAAATACCAGGAGAGAAGCTTTCTGCAAAGTGCACTCACCGCTGCGGCCATGTGGGAAAAATTATGTCTCATGGATCTTACAATGTTTTATTAATTTAACCGCTTCCATACCAAAGGTGAAGGAACGCTGACACCTCCTTCCTCACAACGAATGGGCTTCTCCACTCCACAGGGAAAGCATGCTAAGAACCAATTCTGAATGAAGATGACCATAAATGTACCAGGAAAGAAATATATCTTGGTACCGTGTTAGCCAGTGGATAGAAAAATATTTAGAATTGAGAGTCCTCAGTGGTTGATACCTTTTAATGGCTAACTGAAAAGATGGTAACAAATTGCAAGCTTTCGAGACTACACAGGTCTCTTCAGGTCTTTGCCTGATGAAGAGACCTGTGTAGTCTCGAAAGCTTGCAATTTGTTACCATCTTTTCAGTTAGCCATTAAAAGGTATCAACCACTGAGGACTCTCAATTCTAAATATTTTTCATAAATGTACCAGTGACCCGAAGCCTGAAGACGTGAGGCCTCTATGAGAGCAAAGTAATTGGAAAGATTTATCTCACATCTATCTGTCCACCTGCTCTATCTATAAATGTATCATCTATCTATAAATCTATCTATTATCTATCTATAAATGTATCTATTATCTATCTATAAATTGTATCTATTATCTATCTATAAGTGTATCTATTATCTTTCTGTAAATGTATCTATTATCTATCTATAAATGTATCATCTATCTATAAATCTATCTATTATCTATCTATAAATGTATCTATTATCTTTCTATAAATGTATCTATTATCTATCTATAAATGTATCATCTATCTATAAATCTATCTATTATCTATCTATAAATGTATCTATTATCTATCTATAAATCTATTCATATCTATAAATGTATCATCTATCTATAAATCTATCTATTATCTATCTATAAATCTATTATCTATCTATAAATCTATCTATATCTATAAATGTATCTGTTATCTATCTAGAAATCTATTATCTATCTATAAATTTATCTTCTATCTATCTATATCTTATTTATCTACCTATCATCTATCTATCTATAAATCTATATCTATAAATTTACCTGTTATCTATCTAGAAATCTATTATCTATCTATAGATTTATCTTCTATCTATTTATCTTATTATCTATCTACCTATCATCTATCTATTATCGATCTATCATCTATTATCTATCTAGCATCTACAAATTCACATGGGAACAAAGACCTTCATTTCTGAAGACATGTCCTGTGGTCTGATTAAACTAAAATTGAACTTTTTGGGTATAATGACCATTACATTTGGAAGAAAAAGGGAGAAACTTGGAAACCTAAGAACACCATCCCTCCTGTGAAACACGGTGGTAGCAGCGTCATTTTGTGGGGTTGTTTTGCTGCAGGAGGGACTGGTGCACTTCACAAAATAGATAGCATCATGAGAAAAGAAGATTATGTGGCAATAATGAAGCAACATCTCAAGACATCAGCCAGGAAGTTAAAGTTTGGGTGGAAATGGGTCTTCCACATGGACAATGAGCCGAAGCATACTGCAAAAATGTTAACAAAGTGGCTTCAGGATAACAAAGTCAATGTTTTGGAGCGGTCATGACCAAGCTCTGATCTCAATACTATTGAAAATCTATCGGCAAAGCAGAAAAGGCCGGTGCGAGCAAGGGACCTATAAACCTGGATCACTTACACCAGTGTTGTCAGGAGGAACGGGCCCAAATTCTGATCTACTATTGTGAGAAGCTTGTGGAAGGAGATCCCAAACATCTGACCCAAGTCATCCAGTGTAAGGGCAATGGCACCAAATACTAACGAAATGGATGGAAACTTTTGACTTTGCAGTAAGTAATAAAAATGCCGTAAAACATTCTCTCTCTCTCATTATTCTGGCATTTGACAAATATTAATTATCATGGTAATCCTAATTGTCCTAAAACCAAAAAGGTTTATTCTGATTCCATGTCAGATATTGAGAATAACCTGCAGATGTGTCTTTATATATAGTAGATGGAAATTTCTGGTTTCAACCACATCTATCTATCCTTGTCTTCAGTTCCTAATAATATTTATGCATCTTTTAGCTTTTCTCCTAAATATTTTGTGTTTTACAAGTAAATGAAGGAACGTCTTATTATTTCTTGCCCCTGTCATTCATTAACTTCTATTACCGCATAGCAGGAGCTCTCAGTGCAATAAAAGCGCCAAAGGCAACAACTTCAGCAGGAAACACTGGCTCTGACAATGATTGTTATTACCCAGGAGGATGCTTACAATCTCCCAAAAATCCCTTCCTTGACGACCAGGTCTAATTCCGAAAAATAGGAACATTTTCAAGCAGAAGAGCCCTGAGGGGAAGTTCTAAAGTATCAGCAGTCAGCGGCGGTCCGCACCTCCTGCAATCTGCTCTGGGACTAATTATAGTTGCTGGCAGAATCCTGGGCACCTTGTTACATTGTATCATCTCAGGATGCCAACCGCGGAGCCGACATTCCGGCCATGAAGGGAAGTGCACATTGCTGCACTTCATAAAAGCCTCTTTAGGCCGATACATTTTACAAGAATTCAACGAAGGCCCAAGTTAATTCCGATGATTCGAAACACCTGCTCCGGAGCACAGGGAAGGGGGTGAGGGCCTGTGCAATGCCCCTGGCACCAACCATTGCAAGACAGGAAATCATGGACTCGCTCCTCAGCGTAGATAGAAAGGTGTAGACCCGGTACGATGAGTCTGGCAGCCCACCTGAAACCTGACGCTGGCTCCGTGTGAGTCTAGGCAGCACACTTGTGCTAGAAAATACCTTCCCAAGTCCTCGTGCCTGCTACATATAAACATTCCACCATGCCAGACACTGGGTGTTATTCTAGGTGGAGACATCCCCTTCTTCATGCCAACGTCTCCTGGGCACGCTGCGGACACAACTTGGGGGATTTAGTTTCATAGAATGAATTTGCCGGTTAATTCGACTGCTTGGAATCCACAATGCAAAGAGGATCATGTCTGAGGTTTTGGACTCTTAGGGATATTGTGGTTTATTTAAGACTTCTGTGGCCCCCGGTCAAAGAGTTTATTTTTTTACAACACATCCTGGCCAGGGATCCACACAAGCTGCAGGCTATTTAGGGTGGGGAATCCGTTTCCGCAATTTTACTTTTCATTTTTTATACACAAATACCGAAGCTGAAAATTATATTTTATAGGAACTAAAGACACTGGAAAAATAATAACAATTCCACATCAGATCTCAAACAGCTGTAAAGTGTCCGACCCGCTGACAACTGTGATAAAGGAGTGGATATAATGTTTAGTAACATATCAAAGTGCACTATTATATTAGTTATATTCCTGTACATAGAAGCAGTATTATAGTAGTTATATTTCTATACATAGGTGCAGTATTACAGTAGTCATATTCTTGTACATAGGGACAGTATTATAGTAGTTATATATAGGGCAGCACGATGGCGCAGTGGTTAGCACTGCAGCCTTGCAGCGCTGGGGTCCTGGGTTCTAATCCCACCTTGGACAACATCTGCAAAGAGTTTGTATGTTCTCTCCGTGTTTGCGTGGGTTTCCTCCGGGCACTCCGGTTTCCTCCCACATTCCAAAGACATACTGATAGGGAACTTAGATTGTGAGCCCCATCAGGGACAGCGATGATAATGTGTGCAAACTGTAAAGCGCTGCGTAATATGTTAGCGCTATATAAAAATAAAGATTATTATTATTATATTCTTGTACATAGGGGCAGTATTATAGTAGTTATATTCTTGTACATAGGAGCAGTATTATAGTAGTTATATTCTTGTACATAGGAGCAGTATTATAGTAGTTATATTCTTGTACATAGGAGCAGTATTATAGTAGTTATATTCTTGTATATAGGAGCAGTATTATAGTAGTTATATTCTTGTATATAGGAGCAGTATTATAGTAGTTATATTCTTGTACATAGGGGCAGTATTTTAGTAGTTATACTCTTGTACATAGGGGCAGTATTATAGTAGTTATATTCCAGTACATAGGGGCAGTATTACAGTAGTTATATTCTTGTACATTGAGGCAGTATTATAGTAGATATATTCCTGTGCATAGGGGCAGTATTATAGTAATTATATTCTTGTACATAGGGGCAGTATTATAGTAGTTATATTCTTGTACATAGGGGCAGTATTATAGTAGTTATATTCCTGTACATAGGAGCAGTATTATAGTAGTTATATTCCTGTACATAGGAGCAGTATTATAGTAGTTATATTCTTGTACATAGGGGCAGTATTATAGTAGTTATATTCCTGTACATAGGAGCAGTATTATAGTAGTTATATTCTTGTACATAGGGGCAGTATTATAGTAGTTATACTCTTGTATATAGGAGCAGTATTATAGTAGTTATATTCTTGTACATAGGGGCAGTATTATAGTAGTTATATTCTTGTACATAGGGGCAGTATTATAGTAGTTATATTCTTGTACATAGGGGCAGTATTATAGTAGTTATATTCCTGTACATAGGGGCAGTATTATAGTAGTTATATTCTTGTACATTGAGGCAGTATTATAGTAGATATATTCCTGTGCATAGGGGCAGTATTATCTATAATATAACGCTGGGAGCGTCACTCTGTCCGAAGCCTCTATAGACAGCGCAAGCGCCGGCGCAGTCTGGGCCTCACAGAGCGACGCTCCCGGGAGATCGCGGTTTGCGTAAGCACTGAACGCATACCGCGATCTCCACCGGAGAGTCAGGGACCGCCAGGAGGGAGGGTAAGTATACTCACCTTTCCCGGTTCCAGCGCTGCTTGCGGCTCCGTCTCCCGGCTCCTCTGCTCCCGGCTCCGGAGGGCGCGGACTGCGCAGGCGCCGGAATCGGCGCCTGCGCAGTCCGCGCTTTCCGGCGCCATTTTCTTGAAGACACACTCCGGCTCCACTGCAGGTGTGTCAAGAAAATGGCGCCGGAAAGCGCGGACTGCGCAGGCGCCGATTCCTGCTGCCGGAATCGGCGCCTGCGCAGTCCCCGCTTTCCGGCGCCATTTTCTTGAAGACATACCTGCAGTGGAGCCGGACGATAGGTGAGTATGGTATTTTTTTTTTTTTTATATGGCAGCAGCATTCGGGGGCATACACACTGGAGCGGAGGGCATATAATACAATGGTGGCGCAGGATGGCAGCAGCACATGACAGAACGGGCGCAGGATGGCAGCAGCACATGACAGAACGGGCGCAGGATGGCCGCAGCACATGACAGAACGGGCGCAGGATGGCAGCAGCACATGACAGAACGGGCGAAGGATGGCAGCAGCACATGACAGAACGGGCGAAGGATGGCAGCAGCACATGACAGAACGGGCGCAGGATGGCAGCAGCACATGACAGAACGGGCGCAGGATGGCAGCAGCACATGACAGAACGGGCGCAGGATGGGAGCAGCACATGACAGAACGGGCGCAGGATGGCAGCAGCACATGACAGAACGGGCGCAGGATGGCAGCAGCACATGACAGAACGGGCGCAGGATGGCAGCAGCACATGACAGAACGGGCGCAGGATGGCAGCAGCACATGACAGAAAGGGCGCAGGATGGCAGCAGCACATGACAGAACGGGCGCAGGATGGCAGCAGCACATGACAGAACGGGCGCAGGATGGCAGCAGCACATGACAGAACGGGCGCAGGATGGCAGCAGCACATGACAGAACGGGCGCAGGATGGCAGCAGCACATGACAGAACGGGCGCAGGATGGCAGCAGCACATGACAGAACGGGCGCAGGATGGCAGCAGCACATGACAGAACGGGCGCAGGATGGCAGCAGCAAATGACAGAACGGGGACGCAGGATGGGAGCAGCAAATGACAGAACGGGCGCAGGATGGGAGCAGCACATGACAGAACGGGCGCAGGATGGCAGCAGCACATGACAGAACGGGCGCAGGATGGGAGCAGCACATGACAGAACGGGCGCAGGATGGCAGCAGCAAATGACAGAACGGGGACGCAGGATGGGAGCAGCAAATGACAGAACGGGCGCAGGATGGGAGCAGCAAATGACAGGATGGGAGCAGCAAATGACAGAATGGAGGCGCAGGATGGGAGCAGCACATGACAGAACGGGGGCGCAGGATGGGAGCAGCACATGACAGGATGGGGGCGCAGGATGGAGCAGCACATACCAGGATGGAGACCATATACCAATATAAATGCTCGCCACCCGGGCGTAGAACGGGTTCAATAGCTAGTAGTAATTATATTCATGTACATAGTAATGTAATGTATGTACACAGTGACTGCACCAGAATAGTGAGTGCAGCTCTGGAGTATAATACAGGATGTAACTCAGGATCAGTAATGTAATGTATGTACACAGTGACTGCACCAGCAGAATAGTGAGTGGAGCTCTGGGGTATAATACAGGAGGTAACTCAGGATCAGTAATGTAATGTATGTACACAGTGACTGCACCAGCAGAATAGTGAGTGCAGCTCTGGGGTATAATACAGGATGTAACTCAGGATCAGTAATGTATGTACACAGTGACTGCACCAGCAGAATAGTGAGTGCAGCTCTGGGGTATAATACAGGATGTCACTCAGGATCAGTAATGTAATGTATGTACACAGTGACTGCACCAGCAGAATAGTGAGTGCAGCTCTGGGGTATAATACAGGATGTAACTCAGGAACAGTAATGTAATGTATGTACACAGTGACTGCACCAGCAGAATAGTGAGTGCAGCTCTGGAGTATAATACAGGATGTAACTCAGGATCAGTAATGTAATGTATGTACACAGTGACTGCACCATCAGAATAGTGAGTGCAGCTCTGGGGTATAATACAGGATATAACTCAGGATCAGTAATGTAATGTATGTACACAGTGACTGCACCAGCAGAATAGTGAGTGCAGCTCTGGGGTATAATACAGGATATAACTCAGGATCAGTAATGTAATGTATGTACACAGTGACTGCACCAGCAGAATAGTGAGTGCAGCTCTGGAATATAATACAGGATGTAACTCAAGATCAGTAATGTAATGTATGTACACAGTGACTGCACCAGCAGAATAGTGAGTGCAGCTCTGGAGTATAATACAGGATGTAACTCAGGATCAGTAATGTAATGTATGTACACAGTGACTGCACCAGCAGAATAGTGAGTGCAGCTCTGGGGTATAATACAGGATGTAACTCAGGATCAGTAATGTAATGTATGTACACAGTGACTGCACCAGCAGAATAGTGAGTGCAGCTCTGGAGTATAGTACAGGATGTAACTCAGGATCAGTAATGTAATGTATGTACACAGTGACTGCACCAGCAGAATAGTTAGTGCAGCTCTGGGGTATAATACAGGATGTAACTCAGGAACAGTAATGTAATGTATGTACACAGTGACTGCACCAGCAGAATAGTGAGTGCAGCTCTGGAGTATAATACAGGATGTAACTCAGGATCAGTAATGTAATGTATGTACCCAGTGACTGCACCAGCAGAATAGTGAGTGCAGCTCTGGGGTATAATACAGGATGTAACTCAGGATCAGTAATGTAATGTATGTACAAAGTGACTGCACCAGCAGAATAGTGAGTGCAGCTCTGGATTGTAATACAATGCAAGATATTTCTCAGGCCTAATTCGTGAGATAGGGCCTGAGTAAATTTGGGGGAAATAGAAGTTGTTTTGTACAGTGTTTGGGACAGAAAGATGTTGAGAATTACTAGTATTATTTTTTTATTATTTACTCATTTTACTCACTTCGATAGCGCCATCAATTCCTTAGCGCCTTACAGACATTATAGTATATTAATAATATGGCAGAATGACGGGTTATGGCATTCTATGTCTTAAAAGCAGAGGGGGTTAAAAAGATTTTTTAATCAAAGGAAACTTAGTTCTTCAGGTGATGGGACTATTGGATTTGATTCGTTGGTAAAGACAAGTGACAGGGTCATGGTCCGTCCTTGCACCGCCGGTATGGAGGCAGAATATCCGGCTCCTCACATGTCGGCTGCTGGCTTTTCGCTTTTGCCAGATCCAGGTGTGATCTCTCACTATCAGTCACCGGCCTCTGGACTGGATACTAAGAAAACCAATCAGGCCGGAATGTAACGAATGAGGGACGATAATGAATCTGTGGATGGAGGCAGCTGAGAAAATAAGGGCAGAAAAATAAGAGGGAAAAGTAGAAGGTGAGAAAACTGCTCAGACTGCAAAGTGGACGGCGACGGTGTGATGAAAAGAGAAAGATGAAAAACCAACAGAGGAAATTGTAATGGGTGGGACTGAGAATGTTAAAAATAAAGTCGTAGGTGAGAGAGAAGGAGCCTGGATGGCTCCGAGTAACAGCGGATATCATAAAGTATGTGCGCTCAAGGATCCTGTTATCGCACACCTTGTCTGGGCACACAGGACCAGGAAATTGCAGAATAACTTGTCTAAAAGTTCAAGAACGCAGGATTGTTTTTTAAGGCTCCGTTCCTACGATGAGCTTCTGGTGAGTTTTTCATGTTGCAGATTTTCTCCATCACTTCTGCACCATTAAATAAGTAGAATTTTTTTTTTTTAAAATAAGCAGCGTGAAAAACTCACCAAAAACTCATTGTGTGAACGTGGCCTAAGTGGGCACATTTGTGAACGTCCAATGATACATAGCAGCATGCACACTGCAACTTGGTTTTGTAATTTGAACAACTTCCCTTCTGGAAGGTGGTGCGCCTTGCAAACAAGATTAAGGCTGTGTGCCCACGCTGCGGTTTTTATGATTTTCCGCCTCATTTTTTGCCGCAGCTTAAACGCATTCTCATGCAATCCTATGGGATTCCGCAGTTGCTGTGCCCATGCTGCGGTTTTTCACGCTGCAGAATCGCAAAGCGGTAAAATCCGCAGCATGTTCACTATTTCTGCGGAATCGTGGCGATTCCGACACCATAGGATTGCATTTAAACGCTCATTTTACGCATGTGAGCGCGTCATGTGCGGATGGTACCAGGATCTGGAGGAGACGAGACTCCCCTCCAGGCCCTTCCTGTAAAAAAAAAATTAAAATAAAAAATAGGGATATACTTACCTTCCGATGGCCCCCGGAGTCCTCCCAGCTCTCAGCGGTGCACGCGGCAGCTTCCGTTCCCAGGGATGCATTGCGAAAATCACCTGCGATGATGTCGCGGTCACGCAACGTCACAAAGGTCCTTCGCACAAAGCATCGAGTGGAACAGAACGTACCGGGTTCGCCGCTGAGATTGGAGGCCGTCGGAAGGTGAGAATAACCATATTTTTTTTTTATTATTTTTAACATTATATCTTTTACTAATGATGCTGCATAGGCTACATCAATAGTAAAAAGTTGGTCACACTTGTCAAACACTATGCTTGACAAGTGTGACCAACCTGTCAATCACTTTTCCAAGCGATGCTTCAAAACGCTTGGAAAACGCATGCGAATTCTGCAAGCTAAAAACGCTTGGAAAACGCATGCGAATTCCGCATGGGTTTTAACCGCGGCAGGGAGCTGCTGAAATGCTGTGGAGATTTCCGCAGCATTTCTGCAATGTGGGAACATAGCCTTAAAAGAAAAAATGCTGCAATTTTACATATAATCCTCAATAAAAGTCTTTGATTGCCTTGTGCCTTCAGTTCTTGTACAGAACTACGTGCACCGGGTTAATGCTTACAGTCCCGGTGTATGATCGGACATGGCATGTGTCACTCACTTGCTCCTCGCCAATATTCTGCATTTTGCAGCGGATCCTGTGATCAGATGAGGTTAGCGAGTCATGGACCTCTGGCTCTGCTGCGATCGTGACCCGAGTGTCGGTGCGCTGTGCTCCATTATCTCGCATCAGGTGTGGAGGAGTCGGACAAAGTCATTTCTCCATTTCCTCCATTGCCGGCGTCCGTGGGAATCACATTGCACTCGAGTGAGAAAACATCACAGAAGTGATCGCCCCATAGAGGAACACTGGACTGAGATCAATCTGATATTTTTTATTGCACACGTCCAATTTTTTCACTCGTGTGAACGAGCCCCAAGGAGCCCTCCGAGCTGTATTTTACAATGTGGGAGGATTAGAGGTTATTGCATCGATAGATCTACACTGGGAGCGGTCACTGGACTCCGAACCGTCACACGGCGACCTAGGAAGCAGGACCAGAAGCCGAATTATCACAAGGGAAATTCATGGAAGAAGCGCGACAACCTGACCCTCTCTAGGTGCACGGAGACGTATGCAAGAGTCATTTCCATGAAAAACTTTGCAAAACATTAAAGTGGTTTTCCGACATATTAAATAATTGTGTCTAGTGTCAAAAAAAAACTAACAAAATAATACAAGTACACATCATTTTTTTTATTTTCTTAACCTCTCTAGCTATAGACATCTTTTTAATATCACAGAAAATCACTTTTAGGCCTCGTTCAGTATTTGGTCAGTGTTTCACATCAGTATTTATAAGCCAAAACCAGGAGTGTGTGATAAATACAGAAGTGGCGACGTGTCCCTATTAGGGTATGTGCACACGTTGCGGATTTGGCTGCGGATCTGCAGCAGTTTTCAATGCGTTGTACAGTACCATGTAAATGTATGGAAAACAAAATCCGCAGTGCCCATGCTGCGGAAAATACCATGTGGAAACGCTGCGGTTTATTTTCCACAGCATGTCAATTTTTTGTGTGGATTCCACAGCGTTTTACACCTCTATAATTGGAATCCGCAGGTGAAAACCTCACAAAAACCAGGTAAAAATCGCTGTAAATCTGCAGGTAAAACGCAGGGCATTTTACCCGTGGATTTTTCAGAATCTGCACAGAAAAAATCCGCACACGAATCCGCAACGTGTGCACATACCCTAATACTTTTCCTCTGATCCTCTCCTGGTTTTGACTATTCTGTAGTCACACACAACGTATAAAAATTCAGTCCGTTTTTTACAGACCATATACGCAGAATTTTTCCCTGAACAGTGATCCGTATGTCATCCGTTGGCAAGGTGTGGCTGCGTATTTTGCGCATGTAAACCTCCGTATGGCATCCGTACGGCGAAAAAAGTGGGAATTTTTCTGAATATTTTCTCACACTAGAGTTCATATGAGTTTTTGCCACCAGGGGGCGCAGCACCGCAAGTCAACGAAGCTGCATTCCATTCATTCCCCAGTTTTTACAGCCAGGGGTGGCTGCATTAGCAGAGCTCCTGGTTGTAAATTTAACCCCTTCAGATGGATTTAAATCATGGGACATGACTGTACGGCAGACAGGTATGGGATATTGGTGTTTTTTTATATTTCCATTTTTTTTTCAGAAGATCGAGGGTCAGTTGGATTGAGCGTACAATAATGATAATAAAACCCCATGTGTATTTATTTCATTAAAATACTTTATTCATAATGTGTGTTTATTTAACCCGATATTACTATTGGATTAATAATGGATAGGTGTCTTATTGACACCTCTCCATTATTAACCAGGCTTAAAGGGAATCTGTCACCCCAAAAATCGTATATGAGCTAAGGCCACCGGCATCAAGGGCTTATCTACAGCATTCTGGGAGAGGTCAGAGAGGCCTGGCGCCTGCGCACTGCAGTACTTTGCTCTGGCCTCAACAGGACAAATCAGTACGCCTGCGCCGGAGAGTGAAGACAAGAAGAGGACGTCATCGTATGAAGATGGGAGGCGCCGGACCGGACCGCGACACCCATCGGACTCGGACCGCAGCGGGACCGCCCCGTATAATCTAACCTTTATTTCTCATCTTTCAAGATACATCGGGGGCTTATCTACAGCATTACAGAATGCGTTACAGAATGCTGGAGATAAGCCCCTGATGCCGGTGGCCGCAGCTCATATACGATTTTTGGGGGTGACAGGTTCCCTTTAATGTCACCTTACATTATCAAGGTGACATTAACCCTTCATTACTCCATATCCCACCGCTACAGGGGAATGGGAAGAGAGTGGCCAAGTGCCAGAATAGGCGCATCTTCCAGATGTGCCTTTTCTGGGGTGGCTGGGGGCAGGTGTTTTTAGCCCGGGGGGGGGGGGGGGCCATAACTGTGGACCCTCTCCAGGCTATTAATATCTGCCCTCAGTCACCGGCTTTACCATTCTGGCGGAGAAAATTGTGCGGGAGCCCACGCCAGTTTTTTCCGCGATTTAACCCTTTATTTTAACACCTAGAGCTCCCAAATTTTACACACATACACTTCTAACAATAGTAGTGAGGATTATGCAAAAAAAATAAAATAATGGAAATGAAATAGTTTACTGTATGTAACCATGTCTCATATCCTGTCAGGTTCGGTAATGATTTAGCAAAAGCCGGCAATTGAATTACCAACTTTTCTGCTATCTAGCGCTGTATTAAATATAAATATATATAGGTGTCTCACTGACATATATATATATATACCTAGTCTATGTGTAGACATTTATTTTATCTATTCTAACCTGTCAGTGTGATTTTACTGTACACCGCACTGAATTGCCGGCTTTTCTATAGAACAGCGCTGCGTATTTCTCGCAAGTCACACTGCTGGTCCGTGTGTAATCCGTTTTTTTCTCGCCCCCATAGACTTTCATTGGTGGATTTTTTGCGCAATACGCTGGCAAACGCAGCATTCTGTGATTTTCTCAGCCCGTAAAATACGGCCGAGAAATATACGGCAGAAAGGAGCTGCCCCATAGAGAATCATTGGTCCGTGTGCAATGCGCAGTTTTTGTGCCTCTCGCTCGTCCGTAAAACTCTCTAGTGTGACCCCAGCCTTACAAATACTGATGTAAAATACTGATCAAATACTGAACGTGTGAATGTGGCCTAAGACTCACATTTTAAAGGTCCAGCTATTAAAGGGTTATTTTCATTATGTTAAGTAGAATTGAAAAAAGTGTTTGGGAAAGCATACAACTCCTCAATTTACATGTTATTAAAAATCCTCTTCATTCTCAAGAATTATTTTAATTCTTTAATTTTATTGTTTAAAGTTTGTTGCTCAGGTTACGGACCACAACTACAGTGTGTCAGTGGTGGCCGACCTCCTTGGCAGGGAGCGCAGGGCTTGCAAGCTCTCTTCTATAGAGCCAGTAAACACTCCACTGAAGCTAAAGAGATCACTGGATTCGGACATCGTCAGTGGCGTAGCGTGCCTTCAGTGGTGCACAGACATAACTGCCTCTGCTTGCAGCATCGGAGGACGCACAGTTCGGGAACGTGGCACAACCATTCTTGTGGTCTGACCTGTCAGTCAATCAGGAGTGCAACCAGCATGAGTCCAGGAGGCTGGGTACAAGTGTGGTCCTGAAAGAAGACCACGCACGGCAGGGCGGGCGTCAGTCAGTGCCGGGGGTGGTTACAGCCGCTGCACACTCAGCGGTGACTGAAGCCGCACCTTCTGTGCCTCTATGACTGAAAGCTGGCGGCTGCTGGGAGGAATAAAATTCATTTTCTCCCTGCAGCCGGGTTTTCAGTGCAGTGGCCCCATGGCTTTAGAAAGCTATTATCTTTAAGGTTAACCCCATATCGGCAGGGTAACAGCGTTTTTTGACACAGCAGTTTCCTTGTAAATAAAATTTAGCATCTCTTCTTACAGCTTCCTTTTTCTTTCGTCTTACTTTTATTTTACCCTGTGTAATGTTACAACGTATGATTTTTGCTGAGAAATTACAGGCTTCTGTTTATGGCTCCTGACTTATTGGGGACAACGCTTCTTTTAACAGCAGGACGGTTTATTGAACAAAAGGAAACATATTCAGGTATTAAGAGGCGCATGAAAGCAGCTACTGATGGGTTCCGGGTATCAACAAAAGCGCCAGCTGATGTCCATAAACTGAAGCAGGAGTAAAAGATTAATGAAATCTATGATCAATGTAACTGATTTTATATTTGCTGACTGAGGGTCCCGCGTCCCCCTCAATCACAAGAGCCTGAGGATAAATGCAGCTTCTGCGCCAACTGTAGTCATGCCCCATGACAAACGGATGGTTATTTGTAACATTGATGGTTTCCTGAATGGGGTTCATTGTGGGATTATCGGGGGTTTCCCAAAAAACTTTAGCTGCAAGAGTCAATTTCACTGCACCAGTTTGCAGGCAGACGAAAACCTGAATTGCAAAATTGCATGATACTTTACTCACCATGTCCTGACACCAATCATCTCAGGAATAGCGATCTCAGGAGAATTTTCCTGGGAATAAGAACATTTTCATGGGCTCCCTCCTCCTGAAAAATAAAAATAATCCAATGTGCAACACTGGAGATCAAGATCTTCATAATAATAATAATAATCATCATCATCCACAGAGAAGACGGTAATGAGGAGTGACGGACCGCTCTGTGGAATTCACATGGTCGTGGTCCATCTTGCAGGTGTCAAAACCATCAGTAAGTTGTCATGGAGGCTCCTGTCAGCAAAATGCACTCACGGAATGTGCAAGGGGAGACACATGGCTTCCCTAAGGGGCCCAATATAGTCTTTATTTTAGAGTAGTGGCCCAGAAAGGTGCAGGCAGTCAGCACGCCATATACATAATAGGGACCACATCCATTAATATCTATCGTATGCCCAGCAGTATAGGTTCTGTCACTTCCTCAGGGGATGGGGATACCGTACAATAGACTGCCTCTCTATACTACACACACTTGTTTTAGGTTCCTTATGTTTCAGGCCATTCGAATCAGGTAAATTTGCAGAAAAAAAGGCTGTTATCTTTCAATCTGCGACTCAGGACACTCTGCCCCTCCGTAGACCGCTGTAATTTGATCTCTCAGTGACAGGCAGTCTGTCTTATTTTCACGGAGACAGAGTCACGGGGTCACTGTTGCATCAATACCCGGCACACGGGACCAGACTGTGCTGCTGTATTTCTATGTAGCTGAACGCTCCGGTCCGAACCGCCGGCGGCAGTGCTGGGTATTGATGCGCGAGTTTCTCGAATTGCAGTTGCAAGTGAGACACCGGTCTAAAAGATGAACTCAGATGGCAGAGAAGAAGAGGCTCATAAGTGGATAACAGTTAGATTTACTACTACTACTACTTATACTACTACATTTACAACTACTATATTTACTATACTATATTTATTAATACATTACATTAACTACTACATTTATAACTACTACATCTACTACTACATTTACAACTAATAGTTATACTACTACTCCATTTACTACTACTCCTACATTTACTACTTTGTATATAGTATGTATAATTAGAAAATGGAGTCAGAAAAACTGTCTTTTTTAGTATAAAAGTTGTAACATTTATTCAATATCAAAATCTATTAAAGTCACCATATAGGATATTGTAAAAAACACATAGTCATTTAAAGGTCACTACACAAGCGAAGGATACAGGTAACACATCCACAATTCCACACTAGTAGTACACTGTCCGACCCGAGGTCTCAGGTTCAATAATTATGTTGTCCGTATAATAGCAAGCACTCAATGTCCCACTAGAACGCCTAGTAATAAACATGTATATAGGACTGAACCTCACCCATAATGGTCGTAGTGTGGAAGTGGAAAGCCAGCCCCTACGCGCGTTTCGCGTAGGCTTCTTCGGGGGGCCCCGAAGAAAGACTTCACTTCTTACATGAGTGATATTTATTGAAAATTCTACAATAGGTCAGAAATCGGCGAATCCTTGCAGTGCATAAAGCGACTGCAGACATATCAATATGGACCAGACAGTATAGTCCTCCATACAGTATCATGGACATCACATAGTCCTCCATACAGAATTACGGGCACCACATAGTCCTCCATACAGTATTACTGGCACCACATAGTCCTCCATACAGTATCATGGACATCACATAGTCCTCCATACAGAATTACGGGCACCACATAGTCCTCCATACAGTATCATGGACATCACATAGTCCTCCATACAGAATTACGGGCACCACATAGTCCTCCATACAGTATTATGGGCACCACATAGTCCTCCATACAGTATCATGGACATCACATAGTCCTCCATACAGAATTACGGGCACCACAAAGTCATTCATACAGTATTATGGGCACCACATAGTCCTCCATACAATATTATGGGCACCACATAGTCCTCCATACAGAATTACGGGCACCACATAGTCCTCCATACAGTATTATGGGCACCACATAGTCCTCCTTACAGTATTATAGGAAACATAGTCCTCCTTGCAGTATTATGGGAAACATAGTCCTCCTTGCAGTATTATGGGAAACGTAGTCCTCCTTACAGTATCATGGACATCACATAGTCCTCCTTACAGTATTATGGTGGCGGGTTTGTCAGAGGCTCCAGACAGTCGCACTGCATCTACAGTAGCTGCTTGTAGTATCTGCTTATGTTCTAAAGAATCGCATACCCGTCCGTCTGGTATCCTTCTTCCACTTCCTATTTCTAGTAGACCATGGACACAATTGCCCATGGATTTTATTACTGACCTACCGATATCTGCAGGCAAGACTGTGGTTTTGGTGGTTGTAGATAGGTTCAGTAAAATGCTCCATTTCGTCACGTTACCATCACTTCGGAATGCCATGACTCTTGCTCAGGTGTTTATAAATTAGATTGTGAAGGTTCCCTCTGATGTGGTGTCAGATCGGGGGACCCAGATTGTTTCCAAGTTCTGGAGGGCTTTCTGTTCTCGACCAGGGGTGCAGCTGTCATTTTCCTCTGCATTCCATCCCCAGCTGAATGGACAGACTGAGCACAGAATTTGGAGACCTACCTCAGGTGTTTTGTCTCAGAAAATCAGGAGGATTGGGCCTGACAGAATTTGAAGTAAGTAATTTGAATATCATGGGAGACATGTACGAGCGTATGGCTGGCAGAAAGCGCGTGCCAGGTCTGGACCTGAATGTGAATGACTTTGTGTAGGTGTCGACCATGAATAGCAGGTTGAGGGTACCTCCCTGGAAGTTGGGTCCTAGATTTACCGGCCCCTATAAAATAACCACCATCATTAATCCAGCAGTGTTTCGTCTTGAGCTACCTCCAGTTCCTAAGATCCACAAGGTCTTCCATAGGTCTGTGCTCAAGACGTATGTGGAACCTCTTTGAGCTCTCACCCCTACCGCCGCCCCTAATAATAATTGATAGAAATCTCGAGTTTCAGATTTCAAGGATTGTAGATTCTCACCTACGATGTCATTCACTACAATACTTGGTGCACTGGAGGGGTAATGGCCCAGAGGAAAGGATGTAGGTGTCAGTATCAGAGGTGAATGCCCCCAAGGCTGGTTCATTCATTTCACACCTCTTATCCCGAGAAACCTGGTCCTGAGTGTCTGGAAGCCACTCGTAGAAGGGGGATTCTGGCACTGGTGTGTCAGAGGCTGTAGACAGTCACACTGCATCTAGCGGCAGAAGGTCTCTGTATTTGGCCTTGCAGACACCTTCTTAACCCTTCTGACTCTTTGACCCAGTGGCAACCTTTCTCCAGCTCTAACTGACACACCTGGACCTGGGAGTTTATAGACTCCCAGCCAGCTGCTAGGAGTTTCCGGTGATATTACCATTTCCCCCTTTGAGGCTTGGAGCAATAGCAGTCGGCTATGTTCCTTTTTGGTGTTGCTGGAGGATGTCTGAGTTACATCTTTGAGTCTGCTCAAGCTAAGTGTTCCCCTTGTCTATCCCAGTTGTCTTTAGTGGTAGTGGGGATTGACTAGTGCGCGTAATACCCTAAAGCAGGGTTTATAGCCAGGGTCAGGCAGGGATTAGGTTCCTGCTTGGCCATATGTGCAGTGACGTCATCGCACCCTCTGCCCCGAGAAGTCAGACGCTGAAGACACAGATGCTGGCATTGGGCTCCCTTGATTCATGGGCACCATAGCGTGCCAGTGTCTCTGACAGTGAGTGGGTCCCCCCGTTTATCCAGGGGCCCCGTCACCCTGGTGCGCTGGTTGGTGATGCCAGCCCTGGTCGTCCTGGAGGTCAGGTCTGCATGTGTGCATCCCTGCCTGTGCTTTTAGAGGGCCCGTGGACCTAAAAACCTTTTTTTCCTTCTCTCTCAGGCCCACCGGGAATATCCCAGTTACCCCGCCGGGCCAGTCCAACTCTGAGTGTAGTGCATTAGTAATAGTCATTTTTTAATGTGTGCACTATAATTCATAGCAATATGAACAGTCAATATATTTTTTATTGCATATTTTGTTCTCAGAAAGGAGCCCTGCCAGTGACTTTGGCTTAGTCCGTGCGGTCTGTGTGATCAGAGTCTGGATTGTCATGACTCTGAACTCTCTAGGAATAATGTGTGCAGAATTAATGCTTCCTATAATCATCGTTACAGATCTTCTAAGTAGTTTTCAGTGACCTGTACCATCTTATGTAGAGTTCGCACAGACGGCTATGTGGATTGCATCTTTTGTACAGAACTTTTCCACCACTTTATGGAGTTCATGGCTGCGCTCTATGGCCTCATAGTAGCTGAAAATCAACAATAAAAGCAGTTTTGGAGTTGTGCGCACTACATGGGTCCTATTGATTATAATGGAGTTTATTGGGTCTGATTAATTATTAATGCAGTAATTAGTCTGATTCTATTAATGTCTAGTAGTTGTTTTGGGGTTGAGGGATCGTCCAT
Source organism: Ranitomeya imitator (assembly GCF_032444005.1). Lineage (NCBI taxonomy): Eukaryota > Metazoa > Chordata > Amphibia > Anura > Dendrobatidae > Ranitomeya > Ranitomeya imitator. Next base: position 11,048,512 of record NC_091288.1, read on the forward strand.
GATCGGGGTATTAGATCTCGGATATCAGGGTCCATCTAGTAAAGTGGATTTGATTGTAGCCAGGACAACAGTGATGAATGTGAGTTTTCTAGTAATTGCACATTTCTCATTGTGTCTGGTGATAACGCGCCGGGGCTGAGGGGGACGGAAATCCAGGACTTGTCATATTAATATGGAGTAATAAAATCTCCAGTGATAAATGTGGATCTGGGTGTCAGCAGAGAGCATCTGTTCCCCGAGGGTCTGCGGGGGGCAATAACGCAGAGTCTCCCTATAGTTAGAGAGAGGAAAGAGACAGAGGGTGGGAGGAGGAGGAGACGGCAGGAGGGAGCAGAGGAGGAATAAAAGCAGATGAAAGGTGCAGGGAGAAGTGGGAGAGACAGGAGCAAAGTGCTGAACCAGCTCCAGCTGCAAACTAGTGTCTGACTGCCCGAGAGAGAGCAGGCAGGGGCAAGAGAAAGCAGCAAGGGGCAATAGAGAGCAGGCAGGGGCAAGAGAGAGCAGCCAGGGGCAAGAGAGAGCAGGCAGGGGCAAGAGAGAGCAGGCAGGGGCAAGAGAGAGCAGGCAGGGGCAAGAGAGAGCAGCCAGGGGCAAGAGAGAGCAGCCAGGGGCAAGAGAGAGCAGGCAGGGGCAAGAGAGAGCAGCCAGGGGCAACAGAGAGCAGCAAGGGGCAAGAGAGCAGCAAGGGGCAAGAGAGCAGGCAGGGGCAAGAAAGAGCAGGCAGGGGCAAAAGAGCAGCAAGGGGCAACACAGAGCAGGCAGGGGCAAGAGAGAGCAGCAAGGGGCAAGAGAGCAGCAAGGGGCAAGAGAGAGCAGGCAGGGACAGAAAAGAACAGGCAGGGGAAACACAGAGGAGGCAGGGGCAAGAGAGCAGGCAGGGGCAACAGTGCAGCAACAGACAGGGGCAGGGGGGCACCAAGCTGCAGATATAAAGGGGCAGTGAAGTGCAGACTGCAGGCAGAGGAGAGACAGTGGTAAATTGCAGAATCAAGAAGGAGCAGAAGGTAGAGAGCAGAGCAGAGGGGTGACAGAGCAGAGGTAACAGAGGGGTGACAGAGCAGAGGGGTGACAGAGCAGAGGTAACAGAGGGGTGACAGAGCAGAGGTAACAGAGGGGTGACAGAGCAGAGGGGTGACAGAGCAGAGGGGACAGAGGGGTGACAGAGCAGAGGGGACAGAGGGGTGACAGAGCAGAGGGGTGACAGAGCAGAGGGGTAACAGAGCAGAGGTAACAGAGGGGTGACAGGCAGGTGAGGGGCTGTAGTGCAGGATGTATCTCCCCGGGCACCTGCTGCTCTTCTTGGCCTCGGTGGGCGCCCCGGCCTCCTCGGAGCTCCTGTTCCGCTGCCCGCCGTGCACCCCGGAGCGCCTGGCCGCCTGCCCCGCGGCCTCCTCCCGCCCCGCCTGTGTGGAGCTGGTGCGGGCTCCGGGCTGCGGCTGCTGCTCCGTGTGCGCCCGGCTGGAGGCGGAGCCGTGCGGGGTGTACACTGCGCGCTGCGGCGCCGGACTGCGCTGCTACCCGAACCCCGGCGCGGAGCTCCCCCTGCAGGCGCTGGTGCAGGGGCAGGGGACGTGCGGCAAGAGGAGGGACGCGGCGGAGCACGGGGCCAGCCAGGAGCGGCTCTCAGGTACGGGGGTCCGGGGTGGGCTCCTGGGGAATCCCCCAATGTGGCAGCATCGTCACACGGGGTCTCCTGGGAGGGGCATGAGAGCATTTTGGGGTCTGTCTGTCGCTGTGAGAACTTTGGGGCAGATATGGCAGCACTGGTGACCTCCTGACTGAGGGTGCTGGCTATTCTGGGGTCCGCTGAGTTTTTGAGGGGTCACATTGCAGTTGTAGATATTGGGGAGCAGCTGTACCCCTCCCCCAATACTGCAGGTGATGTATTCCCAACATGCATAATGCTGTTAGGTTTATTAATGAACAGGATGGAATGGAGGTGAATTAATAATAATAATAGGGGGTATTGTGCTATTCTATAGAATTAGGGGGGCATCACACTAATCCAGTTGTCCCCCCTGCACTGCCTGCATATAGCACATTATTGGGGTCATGTAACGATGGCGGAGGGTTTCGGGGTGGATTCCCACTTGTCTATGTGCTTTCATTCTAGATTTTTCTATCGGTGACCGTCTGCCCGGGAGGCAGCGCTGACACTCATGTCTGTGCCCTCATTTTCCTACTTTGGTGCCTTTTTTGCTCTTTTGCTGCAGATTTTTGAAAAAATGCAAGTGACTGATTTTCCATAATGGGTTCAGAAAATCTGCAACTTCCAAAGCTGATGGTGGGAACGTGGCTTCATTGTGTAGGTTTGCGTCCTCGTCGTCTGATCCCCTCGGATACTGGATGCAGGATTCCCCTCTGCAGAGGGTCTACAGTGAGCGGCACCGGCCCCTCCACCATAATGGAGACCACCTTTTCTTTATGGGGTCCCATCTCATCTTTATATAGGTTGCAGTCGCATTAAAATCAATAAGGCAATAGCTCCACAAAACATCAGAGCGGTGACGGCACTGACGGCATTTCCCCAAAAAAGAGCAAGAAACGGAGTGAGATAAACTGCCCCGAAGAGCAAAGTGTGAGCAGGACCTAAGGCTAATGGGAACCTGCTGAGTAATGGGGGTAAGGGATGAAGACCCTTGTGCAGGTCAGGTGCACGCAGCGCTCCCGTCAGGGTCTTCTTTGTAGGGTAGATACATCCTTGCACATGGTCATCCCTTCTTTAGCGCTTGGGCTATCTCCCGGAGATGCACTTCACAGGGGCAGCAGTTTAGGAGACCTACAGTCCATCACTTCACTTTCTTATCTTTGCTGGGGAAGGAGGGAGAATCATTTTCCTTTTCCTCCCAGAAACAAAACTTTAGCAGCACCTCGGATACCTGGAGGTGCAGAGACTGAAGTTCCTCCTGAATGTTGGTGCCTGTAGCAGAACTTTGAGCCCCATGTGGACATTAGCACCTTAATAAGCAGTGCGGAGACCTGATGGCCTTATAGAACAACGTTCTGCCAGCAATTATTCGTGCCATTGACTTGCACGGGACATTTACCTTTAAACAAAAGTAAACAGCACAAAAGTCCAAACCCGGGGCTGACCTCATCATCAGTGACATGACCTGGATCAGAGCACAGATGATTGGGACAAGAGCTGGACATTGGATGGTCGTCCAGCCACCATTGCTGTAATGTGTCCTTACAGTGGTATATGGGGGGCATACATGTATCTGTCTCTCTGCTCAGCATATAATCTGGCATTGCAGCAGTGGAGGGCTGCAGCACAGTCTTACTCCAGGCTTCCTTTGTTTCACTCCTTAGACTGTCTGGCTTTCTTTATAGTGTCTGGAGCAATGTGAGGTGATTTATAAGGTGTCTGCAAATTACTGTACAGAATGGGGCCAGGCGATCGCCCCATGCAGCACCTGGACGGAGCCCACGACGGATACAGACTGGGCAATGCAGTTATTACTGTTTCTTTGCTCTGTTTTGTTATGTGATTCACATAGTTCGAATTGTAGCAAAATACAGAGACGTGGACAAAATAATTCTGGGGAAAATTGTAACAAAATCAATCCTCAATCCATGTCTCCAAATAGTATCAATATCACTTCAGAGAAAGCTGTAGATCCTGGAAACCTGTAATAAAAAAAACTTATAGTAAATGTTGGAGTTTTGGGGACGGACCATGAGCTTGTTCGGGACCTCCGGGCTTTAACTCTTGGTATCGGATAGTTTAATGACCAAGTCTCTAGTGACCTGTGGATGGTTTATAGCGCCATTCTCTGATGACCTGTAGACGGTTTAGATCTCCAGTCTCTGGTGACTTGTGGGTAGATTAAAGCTCCAGTCTCTGGTGACCTGTGGATGGTTTAGATCTCCAGTCTCTGATGACCTGTAGACAGTTTAGATCTCCAGTCTCTGGTGACCTGTGGATGGTTTAGATCTCCAGTCTCTGATGACCTGTAGACAGTTTAGATCTCCAGTCTCTGGTGACCTGTGGATGGTTTAGGTCTCTGGTGACCTGTAGATGGTTTAGATCTCCAGTCCCTAGTGACCTGTGGATGGTTTAGATCTCTGGTCTCTAGTGACCTGTGGACAGTTTAGATCTCCAGTCTCTGGTAACCTGTGGATAGTTTAGAGCTCCAGTCTCTGATGACCTGTGGGTAGATCAGAGCTCCAGTCTCTGGTGACCTGTGGATGGTTTAGATCTCCAGTCTCTGGTGACCTGTAGACGGTTTAGATCTCCAGTCCCTAGTGACCTGTGGACAGGGCCGTATTTAGAGTTTCTGCTGCTCTAGGCACTTTTAGTGCTGCCTCCCCCATTGGTGACTATGACACTATCCGCAGTGACTTTGGCAAGAATCGCTGATGTGAAAGTCGCCTTTTGCAGCAGATCGGGCAGTTTTTCTGCATCTGCCGCGTAATGGATCACTTACGGCAACACTGCGTTTGGTTTCATTCATTCCCTATGGGATTTGCGGTACTTGCTGTGATCTGGGAAATGCGGTACCATACCTCCCAACTTTTGAAGGAGGTGAAAATGGTGTAAAGGTTGCGGCGCACTTAGTGCGCCGCGTCAAATTTTGGGCCACGCCTCTGACCACACCCATTTCACAACTAATCACACCCATATCCAAGTCCCAACCACACCCATTCAGCACTGCTGATCACACTGTTTCATATACAATAATTAAAACCAAAAAAATATGGCCACGCAGTGCTCCATACTGTATAATGGCTACGCAGTGCTCCACATACTGTATAATGGCCCTACATGATGCTCCATACTGTATAATGACCTCACATGATGCTCAATACTGTATAATGGCCGCACATGATGCTCAATACTGTATAATGGCCCTACATGATGCTCCATACTGTATAATGACCGCACATGATGCTCAATACTGTATAATGACCGCACATGATGCTCCATACTGTATAATGACCTCACATGATGCTCAATACTGTATAATGGCCACACATGATGCTCCATACTGTATAATGACCTCACATGATGCTCCATACTGTATAATGACCGCACATGATGCTCAATACTGTATAATGGCCCCACATGATGCTCAATACTGTATAATGGTAGCACATGATGATCCATACTGTATAATGACCGCACATGATGCTCCATACTGTATAATGGCCGCACATGATGCTCCATACTGTATAATGGCCATACATGATGCTCCATACTGTATAATGACCGCACATGATGCTCCATACTGTATAATGACCTCACATGATGCTCCATACTGTATAATGGCCACACATGATGCTCCATACTGTATAATGGCCACACATGATGCTCCATACTGTACAATGACCGCACATGATGCTCCATACTGTATAATGGCCACACATGATGCTCCATACTGTATAATGGCCGCAGATGATGCTCCATACTGTATAATGGCCACACATGATGCTCCATACTGTATAATGGGCACACATGATGCTCCATACTGTATAATAGCCAGCCACACATGATGCTCAATACTGTATAATGGCCACATATGATGCTCCATACTGTATAATGGCCACACATGATGCTCCATACTGTATAATAACCGCACATGATGCTCCATACTGTATAATGGCCACACATGATGCTCAATACTGTATAATGGCCACACAGTGCTCCATACTGTATAATGGGCACACATGATGCTCCATACTGTATGATGGCCACACAGTGCTCCATACTGTATAAAGGCCACCCACACATGATGCTTCATACTGTATAATGGCCACATATGATGCTCAATACTGTATAATGGCCACATATGATGCTCCATGCATACTGTATAATGGCCACACATGATGCTCCATACTGTATGATGGCCACATATGATGCTCAATACTGTATAATGACCACATATGATGCTCCATGCATACTGTATAATGGCCAACCCCCCCCTCCCATCATGTATGCATGGCTCATCTCCCCCTCCCTGTATGCATAGGTGGGTCATCTTCCCCTCCCCTGTATGCGTGGCTTATCTCCCCCTCCCTGTATGCATGGGTGGCTCAGGCACTGGCTCATCTCCCATCCCCTTCCTTGTATGCGTGGCCCATCTCCCCCTCCCTGTATGCATGGGTGGCTCAGCACTGGCTCATCCCCCCCTATGCGTGGCTTATCTCCCCCCCCTATGCGTGGCTCATCTCCCCCTCCCTGCTGTATGTATGCAGCATGGGTGGCGCATGGGTGGCTCAGCACTGGCTCATCTCCCCCCCCCTATGTGTGGCTCATCTCCCCCTCGCTGCTGTATGTATGCAGCATGGGGGGCGCATGGGTGGCTCAGCACTGGCTCATCCCACCCCCACCCCCCCTATGCATGCACTGGCTCATCTCCCACCCCATCCCCCCCGGGCCGGCCCCGGGCCCCGCCGTATGCTTGGCTGGCTCGTCATCACCCCCCCCTGGCCCCTGCCCTGGCCGCGTGGGGGTGGCTCCATCATCGGCTCCCCGATGCGACGCTCCCATCTTGTATGGCTCGTCGGCTCCCCGTCCACCACGGTCCTCCTTCATCCTCCCCGGCTCCCCCCGTCCTCCCTGGCGCTGTCATCATTAAGTTACCTCACTGTACACCGCGGACCGCGGCCGCGCAGAAGAACGGAATCCAGGCTCCACCACCTCTGTGCTCTGTCTCACTCCCTGCACAGCAATGTCCCTATTTTGCCCCGCCCCCTAATCCCCCCCGGCGCCACCGCTGATGCCTCCTTGCTGGCCCAGCCCCCCCCCTTGAAGACATGCGGACAGTATTGTTGACTATGACATACTCACCTCACCTGCTCCAGCGGTGCCGGCTGGTCTGCTCTCAGCGACTGCAACTCGACCTGTGAGCGCCGCGGTCAGATGGTGCCGCCTGATTAAGGTGATGAATATGCATGCATATTCATCACCTTAATCAGGCGGTACCATGTGACCGCGGCTCACTCAGGGCGAGTTGCAGTCGCTGAGAGCAGACCAGCCGGCACCGCTGCAGCAGGTGAGGTGAGTATGTCATAGTCAACAATACTGTCCGCATGTCTTCAAGGGGGGGGGGCTGGGCCAGCAAGGAGGCATCAGCAGTGGCGCCGGGGGGGGGGATAAACCGGACTTTATAATAATAATAAATAAAAAAAACCTGCTCAGGTGCCGCCCCCCCTGCATTGCCCCGCCCTAGGCACGTGCCCTCGAGTGCCTAGTGGCAAATACGGCCCTGCCTGTGGATGGTTTAGATCTCTGGTCTCTAGTGACCTGTGGACAGTTTAGATCTCCAGTCTCTGGTAACCTGTGGATAGTTTAGAGCTCCAGTCTCTAGTGACCTGTGGGTAGATCAGAGCTCCAGTCTCTGGTGACCTGTGGACTGTTTAGAGCTCCAGACTCTGGTGACCTGTAGACGGTTTAGATCTCAAGTCTCTAGTTACCTGTGGATGGTTTAGATCTCTGGTCTCTAGTGACCTGTGGATAGTTTAGATCTCCAGACTCTGGTGACCTGTGGACGGTTTAGATCTCCAGTCTCTGGTGACCTGTGGATAGATTAGAGCTCCAGTCTCTAGTGACCTGTGGGTGGTTTAGATCTACAGTCTCTGGTGACCTGTGGATAGTTTAGAGCTCCAGTCTCTGGTAACCTGTTGACGGTTTAGAGCTCCAGTCTCTGGTGAGCTGTGGATGGTTTATAGCGCCAGTCTCTGGTGACCTGTGTATGGTTTAGATCTCCAGTCTCTAGTGACCTGTGGATAGTTTAGAGCTCCAGTCTCTGGTAACCTGTTGACGGTTTAGAGCTCCAGTCTCTGGTGAGCTGTGGATGGTTTATAGTGCCAGTCTCTGGTGACCTGTGTATGGTTTAGATCTCCAGTCTCTAGTGACCTATGGATAGTTTAGAGCTCCAGTCTCTGGTAACCTGTTGACGGTTTAGAGCTCCAGTCTCTGGTGACCTGTGGATGGTTTATAGCGCCAGTCTCTGGTGGCCTGTGTATGGTTTAGATCTCCAGTCTCTAGTGACCTGTGGACGGTTTAGATCTCCGGTCTCTGGTGTCCTGTGGACAGTTTAGATCTCCAGTCTCTGGTGTCCTGTGGACAGTTTAGATCTCCAGTCTCTGGTGACCTGTGGATAGTTTAGAGCTCCAGTCTCTAGTGACCTGTGGATGGTTTAGAGCTCCAGTCTCTGGTGACTTGTGGATGGCTTAGATATTCAGTCTCTAGTGACCTGTGGATTGTTTAGATCTCCAGTCTTTAGTGACCTGTGGATAGATTAGAGCTCCAGTCTCTGGAGACCTGGGGATGGTTTAAATCTCCAGTCTCTGGTGACCTGTGAATGGCTTAGATATTCAGTCCCTGGTGAACTGTGGATGGTTTAGATCTCCAGTCTCTGGTGACCTGTGGATTGTTTAGATCTCCAGTCTCTGGTGACCTGTGGATTGTTTAGATCTCCAGTCTCTGGTGACCTGTGGATGGTTTAGATCTCCATTCTCTGGTGACCTGTGGATGGTTTAGATCTCCAGTCTCTGGTGACCTGTGGATGGTTTAGATCTCCAGTCTCTGGTGACCTGTGGATGGCTTAGATCTCCAGTCTCTGGCGACCTGTGGACGGTTTAGATCTCCAGTTTTTAGTGACCTGTGGATAGATTGGAGCTCCAGTCTCTGGAGACCTGTGATCGGTTTAGATCTCCATTCTCTGGTGACCTGTGGATGGTTTAGATCTCCATTCTCTGGTGACCTGTGGATGGTTTAGATCTCCATTCTCTGGTGACCTGTGGATGGTTTAGATCTCCATTCTCTGGTGAACTGTGGATTGTTTAGATCTCCATTCTCTGGAGACCTGGGGATGGTTTAGATCTCCAGTCTCTAGTGAACTGTGGACGGTTTAGATCTCCAGTCTCTAGTGAACTGTGGACAGTTTAGATCTCCAGTCTCTGGTGACCTGTGAATGGCTTAGATATTCAGTCTCTGGTGACCTGTGGATGGTTTAGATCTCCATTCTCTGGTGACCTGTGGATGGTTTAGATCTCCAGTCTCTGGTGACCTGTGGATGGTTTAGATCTCCAGTCTCTGGTGACCTGTGGATGGTTTAGATCTCCAGTCTCTGGTGACCTGTGGATGGTTTAGATCTCCAGTCTCTGGTGACCTGTGGATGGTTTAGATCTCCAGTCTAAAATAAATAAACATGAGGTTTGAGGTCTGAAATGAAAGAGGGGAGGCAAGGTGAAAGGTAAAGCAGATACTTAACCCTACACAATCGGATAGTCACCCCCCTAAAAGCAAGCAGTCAGGCTATGTAGGTACATGGACCCACGCGTATCGACACATTACTGTGTCTTTCCTGAGGTAACTCTTGTTATCTCATGTTTATTTATTTTTTTGGTTTTCATTTGCGCAATTTCATGTTATTGATTTATGGATTTATTGATCCACTTACTATGTGTACAAGTGATAACAGCACGAGTGTATTGGAGAGCTCATTGTAAGTCTGATTGAAATTGACATATACCTTCTAGTTAAAGGTTTTTCTGCAAGTTATCATACATTTGTAATGGCTTGTAGGTCTGTGAGTATTTTACTCTTTATTGTGGATCTCCTTTTTGTTACATTATGTATTAATACTTATCAATTTCGGTGATCCCTGGTTGTTTGCATATTTCTCTTTTCTCCCTCATGTCATGGCCTCATTATGTAGCTCATAAACTGAAAGGTGAATCTTATTAATCTTCGTCCCCTCTGGCCCCGGATTAGGTAATCGCTTATAATAGACGATGAGCAGACAGATCAGACGCTGAGGGTCTGCAGACACAGGTCGGGTATATATTGTAATCAGGAGTGTGAGATCCACGATTATATACAGTGACATGTTGTTATTGTGTATGGGATACATTATAATGATGTACGGCGTGTATTCCTGCACTGCTTCTGTTTAGAGCCATTTATAAGAGACATAAAGGCCCCCCCATTGCTTCTATGTGAGGTTCTGCAGCAGCTGTGGCTCAGTGATACATAATTCGCCTCATATCTGCTACAGAACCTCAAAGCACTCATCTAAACTGCAGCAGAACCTGGTTAAATATATATATATATATATATATATCATTCATCTCAGCTGCTGCAGAACATCATCATACACACCTCAACTGCAAGAGAATCATATAATATAGACCATCGCTGCTGTAGAATCTCACGAGACACTTCTCAGCTCCTGCAGAAGATCATTATATACAATTTAACTGCTGCAGAACCTTATTACACAGACCTCAACTGCTGCAGAACATCATTATATATGCCCCACCTGCTGCAGAACATCATTATACACACGTCAACTGTTGTGGAGCCTCACAGGTACACTTCAGCTGCTGCAGAACCTCATGATACCCAGTTCAGCTGCTGTAGAACCTCATGATACACAGTTCAGCTGCTGCAGAACCTCATGATACACACTTCAACTGATGCAGAACCTCATTATACACACTGCAACTGTTGCAGGACCTCATGATACACAGTTCCGCTGCTGCAGAACCTCATGACACAGATCTCAGCTGCTACAGAACCTTATAACACACATCTCAGCTGCTGCAGAACACCATTATACACTGTCATGATCCTATATCTCAGTACTTATGGCCCGTGGCTTCCTGCGCAGTGTGTACATATGAGCATTGCCATCATCCCGAAGCTGTACCTGTAATTACAAGTGCAGATAATCCGGGGATTACATGGGGGGTCTGATGTAAAACGTTCTATTAGCAATTTTGTATAATTGCTCATCTGGTGCCAGAAAGAAATACTGAAATGTTATTACAGCGACACTTTATAATATACTTTGTAGTTCATGATCCTACTTTTTGGCAGCTATTGGGATTATTTATTGGTACATCTGGAACCTAAAAATCATCCTGACCTAAAATCCTGACCTCACAGCTGAGATTTTGCTACAATTGTACCCTGTCTATTCAAGTCTCCAGGAGCCCAACATCCTAAATTCCCAGCTGATACAATTTATACTGCTGCACTGTAATAAACTACCAGCTCAGGAGAGTGATTTGTGCTCAAATTTACATAGATTTCTAATGGTTTTCAGTTTGTTGTGATATGAAAGAATTTTTTAAATCACTGACACCAAACAGAGATTTTGGAAACGATGAGGTATTCAAATCCAAAGAATAAAGGAAAGTTGCATATTTAACTTTACTTACATGATAATGTATGTAAAGCGCTACGGAATAAGATAGCGCTATATAAGCAAAAGTATAATAATAATAATAACACAACTAGAAACATTTATAAATCACATAAAGTGCTGTGCTGGGTGTCACCACCAGGTGGCGATGTAGAGAGGCTTGATGCAGGATCTGTACCTCATTTATTATTTCTTTTTTTACCTTTTGGCTTTTGCGCATTCCATTAGGTCACATTTATATAATGTTTTCATTTAATTTTGTGAAAGTAATTTTCTAAGACTACTAGTAAAAGCATGATGCTCTGGGTGATTTCAACATATTGTGACATTATATCCAATGAGTAGGTTTTTTGGGCACTGCCGCCATAAGAAGGAAAATATATTTGTGCTCATCTATAAACATACAACAACCAGTATAAATAAGATTGGGATAAATATGTTCATATTTGAAGGTTCATATATTTTTAATTATGGTTTCACAGGAAAGAGACCTTTACATAGTGAAGTGTGACATAGATGTCTCTAAAAACAGTTACAGTTTATATATAAAATAGATCTGCATAAAAATATCTGCACTTTGTAAATATATGACATAATTGATTAAGTACCGATCCTGAGTTACATCCTGTATTTATTATACCCCAGAGCTGCACTCACTATTCTGCTGGTGCAGTCACTGTGTACATACATTACTGATCCTGAGTTACATCCTGTATTATACCCCAGAGCTGCACTCACTATTCTGCTGGTGCAGTCACTGTGTACATACATTACATTACTGATCCTGAGTTACATCCTGTATTATACTCCAGAGCTGCACTCACTATTCTGCTGGTGCAGTCACTGTGTACATACATTACATTACTGATCCTGAGTTACATCCTGTATTATACTCCAGAGCTGCACTCACTATTCTGCTGGTGCAGTCACTGTGTACATACATTACATTACTGATCCTGAGTTACATCCTGTATTATACTCCAGAGCTGCACTCACTATTCTGCTGGTGCAGACACTGTGTACATACATTACATAACTGATCCTGAGTTACATCCTGTATTATACTCCAGAGCTGCACTCACTATTCTGCTGGTGCAGTCACTGTGTACATACATTACATTACTGATCCTGAGTTACATCCTGTATTATACTCCAGAGCTGCACTCACTATTCTGCTGGTGCAGACACTGTGTACATACATTACATTACTGATCCCGAGTTACATCCTGTATTATACTCCAGAGCTGCACTCACTATTCTGCTGGTGCAGTCACTGTGTACATACATTACTGATCCTGAGTTACATCCTGTATTATACCCCAGAGCTGCGCTCACTATTCTGCTGGTGCACTCACTGTGTACATACATTACATTACTGATCCTGAGTTACCTCCTGTATGATACTCCAGAGCTGCACTCACTATTCTGCTGGTGCAGTCAGTGTGTACATACATTACATTACTGATCCTGAGTTACATCCTGTATTATACCCCAGAGCTGCACTCACTATTCTGCTGGTGCAGTCACTGTGTACATACATTACATTACTGATCCTGAGTTACATCCTGTATTATACTCCAGAGCTGCACTCACTATTCTGCTGGTGCAGTCACTGTGTACATACATTACATTACTGATCCCGAGTTACATCCTGTGTTATACTCCAGAGCTGCAGTCACTATTCTGCTGGTGCAGTCACTGTGTCCTCCCAGCAGCAGACTCTGTGATTGTTTTTGGACCTTTCTAATAAGATGTGAATATTAAAAGCCCCTTTCTGCTTCTGTACCTGGATTATCCCTGTGCCGTTAAGCATGGCCGCCCTTGTGTCTGGTATCACCCATCATATGATTGTAGGGCATTTCTCAGCAGGATGAGAGCTGTCACTGTGCGTTTCTCCGCTGAGGCTCCAGGGCTGATCATTGCCAAGGAATGGAGATACGCTGAGTTTATGATTGTGGAGCGGCTGATGATGAGTGGCTGTTTAAGGCAACACAGATTTTACTTCGGCATTTGGATCATCAATCAGACTTTTCTTGACATCCACCTCATTGTGACAACTAGTATGGCTGCCATCACATTTAATCTTAATTATTCAGAAGTCTGTTTTCAGTAGGCCAAGAGACATAGACATTCATGAGTCTGAATTTTGACTGTAGAATTTGCGTGTTTTTCTTCTGGTAGGTCAGGAATCATAGGCTATTGTTTGAACGTCTGACTATTGAATTGTTGTTTCTGAATTGATGGATGACAGCTGCTTGCCTCTTATATCAGCTCCTACAGGTTATTCTCTGCTATCTTTACAATATAGGGGCTCAGGGTGAATGAACAATCGATGTTTGCTAAAATGTTGATTATACATTGTATGAGTCCATGTAGCTTGTGGACTTGCAAAACAGAGGAAGATAATCTATGCAGATTGATTAAATACTCAAACAATGAGATGAGCCCCTGCCACCTTCCCCCAATCCTGTGGAAAAATGCCTGAATAAGAGCTATGAAATATAAAAGGGGGATGTGCCTCTGTATCAAGGGAACTTTTTACAAAACCACAGCCTGGAACACACGACAGCTGCTAGGACACCATGGCTCCATCAAGAGTGACACGGGTTTGTCGATTCTACAAGATGTCAACTTAAGGGACCATGGCCTTGGCTGGAAAAATAGAGCTCTATCTTCATTGACCATCACTGAAACCCTGGAAACGTTTGGGGAAACCAGGTTGGGACCCTCCAGTCACCTGTTCCCCATGGATATGTTTGGAGAAGCCATGTTTTGACCCTCCGGTTACCTGGCCACGTGCCTCAATGGACTATCAGCTTCCTAAGCTTGTTGTTACCTGGTCTCTGTGTGTGTCCACCAAAAACGGTGAGCCACTGGTGGGGGTAGTCAGCTGTGGAAGCCCCAAAGTCGCAGCTGCTCTTATCCCGGCAAGTCATCGGAAGGGTGAGACTCTGTAATTTTGCACCATCTTGGGTATTTTGCTGGGACTGTTCTATTTGTTATTGTCTGTTGGTGGTTCAATAAAGTATTGCCACACTGATTACCCATGGGAAATGAGAGCTGGCTTTTGGTGGGATGATCCCTGGTCCATGCGGTCTTGGGCCACCGGACGAGAGCACCCACTGACCCCTGTGTCTCCAAATTGTTTTTTTGTGGGATGCCATTATTTAAGACAATCACAAAAAAATCTGCAAAGGGTTTCAGCTCTGTCATAGAATAGTGATGCTGTCGAGTGGCGGCTTCATTACTGTCACACTGACCCGAGCACAACGTGCCCTCATCATCCCTGCACCAGTTCTGTTACGTATCTGCTCTGAATGTGATAAATCTAAGCCTCTGCCACCTCCTACATTTTCATTTTTCTGAATCTGTGGTCTCCAATCTGTGGCATCTCAGTTGTTGCAAAACATGTCCTTACTGTATGTGATTGTATTGTTGTATTTTTGATAAGTAATTTGAGCAGCCCCTTGCCCCATCGGCTTGAGTTCTGTTTCACTCCCTGCGTTATTCAATACGTCCAAGTTACAGATACGTTCAATCAGGGGGCGATATCTTCTACTTGACTCTAGTTCGTCACGAGCCTATCTAGTACATACAAAGTAAAATGACATAAATAATCAATAAATGTAACAGCAAACAATAAATAAAATCATCACACCAGCCTCTAACCCCATGAGGATGCCAGTACAGGCTGAGTGTATTTAGTTTTTAATATCAAAAACTCAAAGTAGTAATTTATCTAGAAAATTAGCTACTAGTTATTGTAATATTGTAACAGTATCATTCATAAGAAATATCTGTAGTATGGCAATATTCTCATTTTACCCCTCTACACTTAATGTTTGATGCTGTAGGGCCATGTGAAAAAGTCAGAAAGTGACTGTTCAGCCTGGGATCTATAAGTAGCAGAACGCCAGTCAGGCAGTATTGTCATAGGGCTCTTTAAAACCCTGTAAATTATTTATGACAGTTCACATTTGATATCGTACGGATCTGTGATTTTGTGGCCACTCGGTCATTCTGCCTGTTGTGTTCACAGGACTTGCAGTTCTAACAGTGGGAAAAAAAGAGTAAAACAAACGAACAGCCGCTCACCTTTCACGACACTGCTGATACTGCACTGCTCTATGGAGCTGCGCTTTACCTTTTTTGACATTATATGTTCAGCTCTTGGCGACCTGCACGACTCGGCTGAGCACTGACTGCTGGACATTGACCGCTTGTAGTGAAGACTCTTGCTTCATTCATCTAAACATCTTCAGTGGCAAAAAAAAAGTTTGTGCACCTCTGGTCATGTTACAGATGATACATTTCCTTTGTATTTTAGGCAAAAAAAATTCTAATTTTTTACATTTTAAAAATGACAAAAAGGAAGATGGGCTGATGCAAAAGTTTGAGCACCCTTGGGGAGAGTTATGTGCTCAGATAACTTTGACCAAGCTTTCAGCCCTTAATTAGCCTGTTAGGGTTCTGGCTCGTTCACTATCATCGTTAGGAAAGGTCAGGTGATGCAATTTTCCCAGCTTTACAAAAACCCAGCCTACTCTAATCTTGTGCCAAAAAACAGCAGCCATGGGTTCTTCTAAGAAGCTGCCGAGCACTCTGATAATGAAAATGGCGGAGACCCATAAAGCAGGAGAAGGTTATAAGAAATAAGAAGATAGCACAGCGTTTCAAAGTTGCACTTTTCTCAGTTCTAAATGTCATTATGAAATGGCAGTTACCAGGAACAGTGGAGGTCAAGATAAGGTCTGGAAGACCAAGCAAAATTTTAGTGAGAGCTGCTCGTAGGATTGCTAGAGAGGCAAATCAGAATCCCCACTTGACTACAGAAGGTCTTCAGAAAAATTTAGCTGACTCTGGAGCTGTGGTACATTGTTCTACTGTTCAGAAACACATGCACTAATATGGCCTTCATGGAAGAGTCATCAGAAGAAAACCTCTCCTGTGTCCTCATCATAAAATTCAGCAGCAGAAGTGTGAAAAGAACATCTAAATAAGCCTTATGCATTTTGGAAACAAGTCCTTGGACCGATGAGGATAAAATAGAACATCTCGCCAACCATTAAGCATGGGGGAGATCAATCGCTCTTTGGGGTTGTGTTGCAGCCAATGGCACGGAGAACATTTCACAGGGAGAGGGAAGAATGGATTCAAGGAAATTGCAACAAATTATTGATGCAAACAAAAAATACCGTATATACTCGAGTATAAGCCGACCCGAGTATAAGCCGAGACCCCTAATTTTGCCACAAAAAACTGGGAAAACTTAATGACTTGAGTATAAGCCTAGGGTGGAAAATGCAGCAGCTACCGGTAAATTTCAAAAATAAAAATAGATACCAATAAAAGTAAAATTAATTGAGACATCAGTAGGTTAAGTGTTTTTGAATATCCATATTGAATCAGGAGCCCCATATAATGCTCCATACAGTTCATGATGGGCCCCATAAGATGCTCCATATTAAAGTATGCCCCATATAATGCTCCACAAAGGTTAATAGTGGCCCGATAAGATGCTCCATACAAAATATTCCCCATATAATGCTGCACAAAGGTTAATAGTGGCCCCATAAGATGCTCCATACAAAATATGCCCCATATAATGCTGCACAAAGGTTAATAGTGGCCCCATAACATGCTCCATAGATTATGCCCCATAACATGCTTCATAGATATTCACCTGTCCCCGTTCCACCTCTGCACGCCACTCTTGTCTTCCGGCTCTCTGACTGTTCAGGCAGAGGGCGCACACTAACTACAACATCGCGCCCTCTGACCTGAGCAGTCACAGGCAGAGGACGCGGAAGATGGGCGGCGCCCCGTGGTGGAACGGGGTCAGGTGAATATCGGAATGCTCACCCTCCCCGTTATACTCACCTGCTCCCGGCACGGTCCCTGGCAGCTTCTCACTGTAAGATAGTCTCCGGGAACCGGCAGCATATTCCTATGTTCAGCGGTCACGTACCTCTCATTAAAGTAATGAATATGCATCTATATTCATTACTTTAATGAGCGGTACCATGTGACCGCTGAACACAGGAAGAGTTGCCCGGAGACCATCGGAGATGTAGGGACCACACCAGGAGCAGGTGAGTATGTGACAGCCGCCACTCCCCCTCCCCCTCCTGGGACAATGACTCGAGTATAAGCAGAAAGGGGCACTTCAGCCCAAAAAAAATGGGTGAAAATCTCAGCTTATTCTCGAGTATATACGGTATCTGTAAAAAAAAGCTGGAAGTGAGAAGAGGAAGAGGATGGCTGCTAGAAATGGAGAATGATCCTAAACACACGTCACAATCCTCAAAAGCACAAGATGAAGGGTTTACAATGGCCCTCACAGTCCCCTGATCTGAACATCATTGAAAATCTGTGGCTAAACCTCAAAATAGAGAAAGCAAGACGCCCCAGGAATCTAACAGAACGGGAGGAATTCTCCAAGGTGGAATGGAGGAAAATCCCTCAAAAAAGCATTGAAAGAATCGTTAATAAGCTTTTGTAATTTTTAAAATGTAAAAAATTACAACATATATATATTGCCTAAAATATAAAGGAAATGTGTCATCTGTAACTTTAGGCCTTTTAGAGATCATTTCATCTTCAACTTGCTTAACTGTTTACAATAACAGTAATTTTCACCAGGGGTGCCCAAACTTTTACATGTCACTGTTTCTATCCGTCTACCTGCCAACCTATCACTCCATCCTTTTGGAGCAGTCCAAATTACACGGGACCTAAATATATAAAGTAAATGTCAGTAAGTACATCAGTAACATTCCCCTTATGCGCCGTACAATAGACAGGACCCCTAGACCTGTTCTATATAAACCTTCAGAAATGGAATTCCAGAATTTCAGTAAAGACTGACACTTTAGAGGTGCAGAATGAGAGCGGGATTTGGGGAAAAGCAGGGTCCGTGCACAGGAGGGTGACAACCCAGACACACACTGTAGTGTTCGGCCTTTAGTCGTTGTCGGATGAGGATATTTCAGGGCGATGAGGCTTCTGTTTGGAGTTTTTTTACTGCCCCCCCTGGAGAGGTTGAATCTGGGAGGTTTGGGGCCTTTCTCCATTTGGGATTGGAATAAGAAGCAGTTTCGGTTCACTTGGTTTGTTATGAGGTCGGGAAACTCCCCAGTAATAGTCATTGCCCTGACAGCCCGTTGTGCGCCTGCAGGGCGTACTTACTTATCGTACTGATCAGGGTGATGGTTCAATGAAACACAAAAATAATATTTTGCTTCACTTGCCAAAGGGATTCCAGCCCTGGAGACGTCCAACGTGTCCTAACAGCGAAAGCCGAAAAAGTGGTTACGCCTGAAATTAGTGCGCCGCTTTCAGCTTTCTCCACATTGACAGATGCGCCTTGAAGGAACTTGTACATCAGAATCTGCCATCCTAGAAGATGGCATTAATGAGCATTTACCTCTCTGTGATTGTGTTCATCACATCCGCGACCTGCAACCAAATACGTCTCTGATGGTGCTGGCAGATCATGCGCAGCGCTTGCAGGCTGTTTCCAATAGAGCTTGTAAGCGCTGCACTGAAGCTGGCAGGGTCGCTGGAGCACACTGTCAGCTCCCAGTGCAGCCAGGTTCCCCCTGCGTTTCTCCAATGGTGAAGACATGAAGCTGCCTCTGCGGTACGGGTCTGGCTGCCACAGTTCAGGCTGGCGCAATTTGGACCAGGGCAGTTTTGGCTGCCACAGTTTAGACTGGCGCAGTTTCAGCTGGCGCAATTTGGACTTGCACAGTTTCTAGCGCCGCAATTCAGGCTGGCGCAATTTAGACCGATGCTGTTAGGACTGGTACACTTTGGACCGGCAAAATTTTGACCAGCACAGTTCAGGGTGGCACACTTAGGACCGGCGCACTTAGGACCAGCACAGTTTGCACTGGTGCAGTTGGGACCGGCACAGTTTTAACCAGCAAACTTTTGGCTGGCACACTTTGGACTGGCGCAGTTCGGGCTGGCGCAGTTGGGGCTAGCTTTGTGTGAGTCTTCATAGTCTGAACTGTCACTCAAGCATGAGTGAAACATATTCTCCTGTATAAAAATGAGACAATCCCTTTAAAAAGAGTGACTCTAGTTCTTAAAGGTTTCACAAAAAAGTTCAATTACTTTTATATACTCCAGTCACATCCAGAGCTGCATTTAAAATACTGTGTATTGCTCTTAGAAATACACATCATAGCTCCACTCTGCCTGTATCAGACTTGTTGCCTGACATATCTTTCCTCTGAGCCCCCACAATGCTCTGTTATATGGTAACCTGTATTGGGTCATATTAAAGGGATCAGTTGTGTAAGGAGACTTATTGGCTCCATGGGAAAATATGCAAATGAGCAAAGGACAGAAAACTTACTCTCTGTGCCAACTGTGTACTGATCCTGGGTTACATCCTGTATTATACTCCAGAACTGTACACACTATTCTGCTGGTGCAGTCACTGTGTACATACATTACATTACTGATCCTGAGTTACATCCTGTACTACACCCCAGAGCTGCACTCACTATTCTGCTGGTGCTGTCACTGTGTACATACATTACATTACTGATCCTGAGTTACATCCTGTATTATACTCCAGAGCTGTACTCACTATTCTGCTGGTGCAGTCACTGTGTACATACATTACATTACTGATCCTGAGTTACATCCTGTACTACACCCCAGAGCTGCACTCACTATTCTGCTGGTGCTGTCACTGTGTACATACATTACATTACTGATCCTGAGTTACATCCTGTATTATACCCCAGAGCTGCACTCACTATTCTGCTGGTGCAGTCACTGTGTACATACATTACATTACTGATCCTGAGTTACCTCCTGTATTATACCCCAGAGCTGCACTCACTATTCTGCTGGTGCAGTCACTGTGTACATACACTACATTACTGATCCTGAGTTACATTCTGTATTATGCTCCAATGCTGCACTCACTATTCTGCTGGTGCAGTCACTGTGTACACACATTACATTACTGATCCTGAGTTACATCCTGTACTACACCCCAGAGCTGCACTCACTATTCTGCTGGTGCAGTTACTGTGTACATACATTACATTACTGATCCCGAGTTACATCCTGTATTATACTCCAGAGCTGCACTCACTATTCTGCTGGTGCAGTCACTGTGTACATACATTACATTACTGATCCTGAGTTACATCCTGTATTATATACTCCAGAGCTGCACTCACTATTCTGCTGGTGCAGTCACTGTGTACATACATTACATTACTGATCCCGAGTTACATCCTGTATTATACTCCAGAGCTGCACTCACTATTCTGCTGGTGCAGTCACTGTGTACATACACTACATTACTGATCCTGAGTTACATTCTGTATTATGCTCCAATGCTGCACTCACTATTCTGCTGGTGCAGTCACTGTGTACACACATTACATTACTGATCCTGAGTTACATCCTGTACTACACCCCAGAGCTGCACTCACTAATCTGCTTGTGCAGTCACTGTGTACATACATTACTGATCCGGAGTTACATCCTGTATTATACCCCAGAGCTGCACTCACTATTCTGCTGGTGCTGTCACTGTGTACATACATTACATTACTGATCCGGAGTTACATCCTGTATTATACCCCAGAGCTGCACTCACTATTCTGCTGGTGCTGTCACTGTGTACATACATTACATTACTGATCCTGAGTTACATCCTGTATTATACCCCAGAGCTGCACTCACTATTCTGCTGGTGCAGTCACTGTGTACATACATTACATTACTGATCCTGAGTTACCTCCTGTATTATACCCCAGAGCTGCACTCACTATTCTGCTGGTGCAGTCACTGTGTACATACATTACATTACTGATCCCGAGTTACATCCTGTATTATACTCCAGAGCTGCACTCACTATTCTGCTGGTGCAGTCACTGTGTACATACATTACATTACTGATCCTGAGTTACATCCTGTATTATATACTCCAGAGCTGCACTCACTATTCTGCTGGTGCAGTCACTGTGTACATACATTACATTACTGATCCCGAGTTACATCCTGTATTATACTCCAGAGCTGCACTCACTATTCTGCTGGTGCAGTCACTGTGTACATACATTACATTACTGATCCTGAGTTACATCCTGTATTATACTCCAGAGCTGCACTCACTATTCTGCTGGTGCAGTCACTGTGTACATACATTACATTACTGATCCTGAGTTACATCCTGTATTATACTCCAGAGCTGCAGTCACTATTCTGCTGGTGCAGTCACTGTGTACATACATTACATTACTGATCCTGAGTTACATCCTGTATTATACTCCAGAGCTGCACTCACTATTCTGCTGGTGCCTTCACTGTGTACATACATTACATTACTGATCCTGAGTTACATCCTGTATTATACTCCAGAGCTGCACTCACTATTCTGCTGGTGCAGTCACTGTGTACATACATTACATTACTGATCCTGAGTTACATCCTGTATTATACTCCAGAGCTGCAGTCACTATTCTGCTGGTGCAGTCACTGTGTACATACATTACATTACTGATCCTGTTTTACATCCTGTATTATACTCCAGAGCTGCACTCACTATTCTGCTGGTGCAGTCACTGTGTACATACATTACATTACTGATCCTGAGTTACATCCTGTATTATACTCCAGAGCTGCAGTCACTATTCTGCTGGTGCAGTCACTGTGTACATACATTACATTACTGATCCTGAGTTACATCCTGTATTATACTCCAGAGCTGCAGTCACTATTCTGCTGGTGCAGTCACTGTGTACATACATTACATTACTGATCCTGAGTTACATCCTGTATTATACTCCAGAGCTGCAGTCACTATTCTGCTGGTGCAGTCACTGTGTACATACATTACATTACTGATCCTGAGTTACATCCTGTATTATACTCCAGAGCTGCAGTCACTATTCTGCTGGTGCAGTCACTGTGTACATACATTACATTACTGATCCTGAGTTACATCCTGTATTATACCCCAGAGCTGCACTCACTATTCTGCTGGTGCAGTCACTGTGTACATACATTACTGATCCTGAGTTACATCCTGTATTATACTCCAGAGCTGCAGTCACTATTCTGCTGGTGCAGTCACTGTGTACATACATTACATTACTGATCCTGAGTTACATCCTGTATTATACTCCAGGGCTGCAGTCACTATTCTGCTGGTGCAGTCACTGTGTACATACATTACATTACTGATCCTGAGTTACATCCTGTATTATACTCCAGAGCTGCAGTCACTATTCTGCTGGTGCAGTCACTGTGTACATACATTACATTACTGATCCTGAGTTACATCCTGTATTATACTCCAGAGCTGCAGTCACTATTCTGCTGGTGCAGTCACTGTGTACATACATTACATTACTGATCCTGAGTTACATCCTATATTATATACTCCAGAGCTGCACTCGCTGTTCTGCTGGTGCAGTCACTGTGTACATACATTACATTACTGATCCTGAGTTACATCCTGTATTATATACTCCAGAGCTGCACTCACTATTCTGCTGGTGCAGTCACTGTGTACATACATCACATTACTGATCCTGAGTTACATCCTGTATTATACTCCAGAGCTGCACTCACTATTCTGCTGGTGCCTTCACTGTGTACATACATTACATTACTGATCCTGAGTTACATCCTGTATTATACTCCAGAGCTGCACTCACTATTCTGCTGGTGCAGTCACTGTGTACATACATTACATTACTGATCCTGAGTTACATCCTGTATTATACTCCAGAGCTGCAGTCACTATTCTGCTGGTGCAGTCACTGTGTACATACATTACATTACTGATCCTGAGTTACATCCTGTATTATACTCCAGAGCTGCAGTCACTATTCTGCTGGTGCAGTCACTGTGTACATACATTACATTACTGATCCTGTTTTACATCCTGTATTATACTCCAGAGCTGCAGTCACTATTCTGCTGGTGCAGTCACTGTGTACATACATTACATTACTGATCCTGAGTTACATCCTGTATTATACTCCAGAGCTGCAGTCACTATTCTGCTGGTGCAGTCACTGTGTACATACATTACATTACTGATCCTGAGTTACATCCTGTATTATACTCCAGAGCTGCAGTCACTATTCTGCTGGTGCAGTCACTGTGTACATACATTACATTACTGATCCTGAGTTACATCCTGTATTATACTCCAGAGCTGCAGTCACTATTCTGCTGGTGCAGTCACTGTGTACATACATTACATTACTGATCCTGAGTTACATCCTGTATTATACCCCAGAGCTGCACTCACTATTCTGCTGGTGCAGTCACTGTGTACATACATTACATTACTGATCCTGAGTTACATCCTGTATTATACTCCAGAGCTGCAGTCACTATTCTGCTGGTGCAGTCACTGTGTACATACATTACATTACTGATCCTGAGTTACATCCTGTATTATACTCCAGAGCTGCAGTCACTATTCTGCTGGTGCAGTCACTGTGTACATACATTACATTACTGATCCTGAGTTACATCCTGTATTATACTCCAGAGCTGCAGTCACTATTCTGCTGGTGCAGTCACTGTGTACATACATTACATTACTGATCCTGAGTTACATCCTGTATTATACTCCAGAGCTGCATTCACTATTCTGCTGGTGCAGTCACTGTGTACATACATTACATTACTGATCCTGAGTTACATCCTGTATTATACCCCAGAGCTGCACTCACTATTCTGCTGGTGCAGTCACTGTGTACATACATTACATTACTGATCCTGAGTTACATCCTGTATTATACTCCAGAGCTGCACTCGCTATTCTGCTGGTGCAGTCACTGTGTACATACATTACATTACTGATCCTGAGTTACATCCTGTATTATACTCCAGAGCTGCACTCGCTATTCTGCTGGTGCAGTCACTGTGTACATACATTACATTACTGATCCTGAGTTACATCCTGTATTATACTCCAGAGCTGCACTCGCTATTCTGCTGGTGCAGTCACTGTGTACATACATTACATTACTGATCCTGAGTTACATCCTGTAGTATACTCCAGAGCTGCACTCACTATTCTGCTG
Organism: Ranitomeya imitator; assembly: GCF_032444005.1. Lineage (NCBI taxonomy): Eukaryota > Metazoa > Chordata > Amphibia > Anura > Dendrobatidae > Ranitomeya > Ranitomeya imitator. The sequence goes on from NC_091288.1 coordinate 11,072,753, forward strand.
GTGCAGTCACTGTGTACATACATTACATTACTGATCCTGAGTTACATCCTGTATTATACCCCAGAGCTGCACTCACTATTCTGCTGGTGCAGTCACTGTGTACATACGTTACATTACTGATCCTGAGTTACATCCTGTATTATACTCCAGAGCTGCAGTCACTATTCTGCTGGTGCAGTCACTGTGTACATACATTACATTACTGATCCTGTTTTACATCCTGTATTATATACTCCAGAGCTGCACTCACTAATTGCTGTGAGTATTTAGGATACAGGGAAATCTGCTGGGAATATATATTTCTCGACCATAGCCTCTAGTTTCAGAGGGTGCACATACTTTTCATCCCAGCGTCTTACTGGTATTGTACACAAGAAGTCACATGTGTGATGTCTTTCTCGGCGCTTCTTTGGGACCTTGGGGGGCGGGGAGGTGTCGGCGCTGCACAGGAATGTTCTCGATGTGCCGGTGGCGATGGACTCTTGCCATATTCTGTAATTGCTGGGTAAACACTGGATAATCCGCGGATTGTGCTGCCACTGAGCGCTGACTAACTGTTCTTTCAGACCCTCACGAGATGTATAGAGATGTCAGTGAGCAGGTTCCTGCAGGCTTGTCCCCTATAGAAACGTCCCCTCCACAGCACAGACCCCGCAGTCTCTAGTGCCCGTGAAAGGCCCCCTCACCGGTGAAGGCCCCTGGCCTCCGCACTAAAGTCTGTGGAGGTCCTCATCTCCTGTAGCATCCTGGCTGGTCTTCATCACAGCCTGAAGACCTGTCACCACACACATCCATCCGGCTATGAGCACACCCTGGGGTTTTAGGAATCTTTGAGCCGAAACTCACAAAATCCTCCTCCAAATCTCAAAAATGAGTTTTACTTTCCAGGAGCGGTGCGCTCACTGAGTTCTTCCAGGAGTCTTTGAAGCTAAAACTGAAAGTAACTTGAGTGAAAACTTTACAAATCTCAAAACTCTTTAAATTCTTTGTGTTTCCGCTCACTTTCCGCTTCGAAAACTCAGCAAAAAAAAGCTCTGTGTGCACGTAGGCTGACAGGCGCTGGACGCAGGATTCCAACATGGCTGCTGTCTGGATTCCCCGGCTTCATCAGCACATTCTTCTGTGCAATCCAAGTGACATAATCCATCAAGCTGGAAAATGTCAGCAAGCAGGTTTGTGGCTGCTGCTGACTGTTTCTATTTGGACAACATAGGGAACCTGTCGGACTGAAAGTGCAATCTACTGTGCAGAAAGTACTGGAGCACGAGAGGCCGAGCAGACTGGAGAGTTGTATTGCTGGAAAACATTCTGAATAACCTGCGCTTTATTCATTTAAACTTCTGCACAATTTGGGCTTTATAGTCAAGTGGGCGGTCCTTCTCATAGGTGCAAATGCAGTAATAAATGGGGCTTTTGGCATCATGCAAAGAGACTGACAGCAGGACACCATCACTAACTACCAGCAGCAGCAGCATGCTGACACTTTCCAGATGCACGATATTAGTATTTAATACAAGGGTGACGATCTGGAGCGAAGATTCTGCGGGCAGCCGCAGGTTATAAAAGCGTACAGACCCCGGTAACATGGTGGACTCATGGTCCGGACTATTTCAGCATCACTTAGCGGAATCTGGGTCAGAAGGTGATAACAAGCCGCCGTGACTCGGGAGACATTGTGGCCACTGAGACTCTGTGAAACAATGTATTTAACCTCGTGAGAACGGGGGACAGTAACTGACAGATACTTGATCATTTTCAGGAGTCGATCTCATGATCTCTTGCTAAATATCTTCTTATAGACTTAGTGATACATTGTATATTGTCGTTACTTGTTGACTATTTTATATAGTATGTTCTTCCTAACCACCCAACTTTTGAAAAAGGTAGAATGTGCTTTACATAACAATTAGTAAGATTCCTTCCTCACTTGGCTCAGCTGAGACAGTGTATCATAGGGGGTGTGGAGTCTGGAGCTTTGCAGAATACCTGGATTTCCTGAGCTCCGCTCTCCAGGCGTCTGATCCATAGACCCTGATGCTTTGCACCACAACAGAGTTCAAGTATCACAATGTGAAACAGTAATAATGCGAATAGGACATCTGAGCACCTCGTTAGGCTTCTTTCACACTAGCGTCGGGCTCGGCCCGTCGAAGTGCGTCGGGCCGAGGTTACCAACGCTAGCGTTGTAACCGCCGCACAACGGGTGCAGCGGATGCAGATTTTCATCACATCCGCTGCCCCATTGTGAAGTGGGGGAGGAGTTCCAGCCGCGCATGCGCGGTCGGAAAAAGCGTTACATGTAGCGTTTTTTTGTGCCGACGGTCCGCCAAAGCACGACGCATCCGTCGCACGACGGATGCGACATGTGGCAATCCGTCGCAATGCGTCGTCAATACAAGTCTATGGGGAAAAAACGCATCCTGCAAGCACTTTTGCAGGATGCGTTTTTTCTGCAAAACGACGCATTGTGATGGATTGCAGTTAACGCTAGTGTGAAAGTAGCCTTAACCGTCACCGACATGTCTTTGCTTTACTTTTTAAGTCCAAAACAAAATAAAGTTTCATCTACATGGAGTTAAAGGGAGCTATCATCAGATTCTTACTATGGCAGCATGAACCAGACCCTGGATACAATGATGCAGCCAGTTATATTTCACTATGAAATGCCGGCCGAGCACTATAGGTCTTAGCTGATTAGTCCAGTGTGATCGCCTTCCTGCCCCGCTCTGCCTGACTGACAGGTCTCCTCCCATGATTGTCAGTTACAGGGACTGAGGAGAGAAGAATTCAGCTTGGAACCCATCTGACTGCTCCGCTGAGACACTCAGTCCCCGGTCAGATTTTCAAAGTAAATTTACTCTGAAATGCTGCATTGTTTCAGAATAAAACTTAACTGGCTGCAATAATGATTAGTGATGAGCGAATATACTCGTTACTCGAGATTTCTCGAGCATGCTCGGGTGACCTCCGAGTATTTTTTTAGTGCTCGGAGATTTAGTTTTCATCGCCGCAGCTGAATGATTCACATCTGTTAGCCAGCATAAGTACATGTGGGGGTTGCCTGGTTGCTAGGGAATCCCCACATGTACATATGCTGGCTAAGAGATGTAAATCATTCAGCTGAGGTGAGGAAAACTAAATCTCCGAGCACTAAAAAATACTCAGAGGACCCCTGAGCGTGCTCGAGAAGTCTCGAGTAACAAGTATATTTGCTCATCACTAATAATGATTATTCGTGCGGCCCATGAATCTACTGACATATTCCCTATAATAGGATATGCTTCCATTTAGAAAGTAATTGATTAAAATATACATACAGATTTAGACAGCCACCACTAGGGGGAGCTCACTACATACAGATTTATACACCCACCACTAGAAGGAGCTCACTACATACAGATTATACAGTCACCACTAGAGGGAGCTCACTACATACAGATTATACAGTCACCACTAGAGGGAGCTCACTACATACAGATTATACAGTCACCACTAGAGGGAGCTCACTACATACAGATTTATACAGCCACCACTAGAGGGAGCTCACTACATACAGATTTATACACCCACCACTAGAAGGAGCTCACTACATATAGATTATACAGCCAACACTAGGGAGAGCTCACTTCATACAGATATATACAGCCACCACTAGGGGGAGCTCACTACATACAGATTTATACAGCCACCACTAGGGAGAGCTCACTACATACAGATTTATACAGCCACCACTAGAAGATCACTACGTACAGATTTATACATCTTCCACTAGGGGGAGCTCACTTCATACAGATTTATACAGTCACCACTAAGGGGAGCTCACTACATACAGATATATACAGCCACCACTAGGAGGAGCTCACTGCATACAGAGTTATACAGTCACCACCAGGGGGAGCTCACTACATACAGATTTATACAGCCACCACTAGAGGGAGCTCACTGCATGCAGATTTATACAGTCACCACTAGGAGGAGCACACTACATACAGAATTATACAGCCACCACTAGGGGGAGCTCACTACATACAGATTTATACAGTCACCACTAGGAGGAGCACACTACATGCAGATTTATACAGTCACCACTAGGAGGAGCACACTACATACAGATTTATACAGTCACCACTAGGAGGAGCTCACTACATACAGATTTATACATCCTCCACTAGGAGGAGCTCACTACATACAGATTTATACAGCCACCACTAGGGGGAGCTCACTACATGCAGATTTATACAGTCACCACTAGGAGGAGCACACTACATGCAGATTTATACAGTCACCACTAGGAGGAGCACACTACATACAGATTTATACATCCATCACTAGGGGGAGCTCACTACATGCAGATTTATACAGTCACCATTAGAGGTAGTTCACTATGTACAAATTTATGCAGCCACCACTAGAGGGAGCTCACTACAGACATAATTATACAGCCATGTTGTACTCATGTATCGTTATCGCCCCCTTGCAGAGAAACACGGACTGCGGGAATGAGACGATTGTCTCAGTCATTGCTCACACTGCTGAGGGGAAATGAACACTGAGCTGATTGGTAGCTCTGATAAAATGAAAGCTGTGTTGTGATTGGTTGCTGATCACTCTGCCCATTGGTTGAGCCTTATTACATATTCTTTCTCCAGATATTCTGGAGGAGCGCTCGGACGGCATGCTCATGGATAACAACTTGGAAGCAGGAACGATGGTGACCGATAATCTGCCAAAACCTCCTGCAAAAAATCCAAAGGAAGATGCTTTAAACCGCAGGAGAGCCAGCGAACAACACCGATCAAAAGTCAACAAACCCAATGAGGAGAAGAAGAACCAGAGGCAGTCAGCACAAAGGGTGAGATGCCCAGCAGCAGCACATGGAGGGCCCGCGGCCAAGGGCCCCGTCACTGTCATTAGCAGTAGACTACAAAATGCAAAGCAGATGTGGACTGACAACCAATACCACAAGAATGCAGCATGGTCAGGATGGTTGTCAGCTCCTAACAAGTCTATGATCCATATGCGATGTTTAGGCCTTCATTCATCATTTGCATGTTTTTGTTTTTTTTAATCTCTTCCTTTTTTTCTGCCTTGTATTTATTGACATTTTCTTTTATTGTCCAGTGGTGAATATTGAAAAAAAAAAAAAAAAACAGGTGAACACGTAAGATAGACTCTAAAATGGAGCAAATTAAAATACCCAAAAAAATAGACGGAACAAATTGATTTGGGCCAATTGTCTTCAAATGTTATTCCTATTTATTATGTGTTTAAAAAGCTATTGGCGTCATAAAAAAACAAATGGGTGTGGCTTCAGTTTCATAGCGTGTGGCTTATTTGGAAGGGGATTTTCTGCCCACGTTTGGGGACTTTTTTTTAACTTAAATGCATTTTTTCAGGTAGAAATCTTTTTTGAAAATGGATTCCGGAAATGTTTTGCAGCATTTGCCTTCTATGGCCTTTATACTGCACTGTTTATTTCTGGCTGCGGAATGATTTATGCCTCATCAAAGTAGATTGTGCAGTGAAACAGGGAGCCCGTGTATAAACTTTAATGAAACCCAATCACAAAAATGATTTTTAGCCCCCATTACATGCATTTAAGTAAAAAAAAAAAAAAAAAAAGAACGTCCCCAAAGGTGAACGCCCCTGCAACATAGTAACCAGAGGAAGACGGGGATAAATCCCGGGAACATAGTTAATACAAGAGACCGAGTGAGATAAATGAGGGAACAGATAAAAGGAAGCACAGTTGATGGGCTCGTTACAATGTATCAGTGTAGATAAGGCCATATGATGTTTCGGGAGTGATTGGTACAATGTTGCACAGATCTTACAGCCTTCTCCCCGTTTTCAGAGTCTGTGTCAGCAGCAGTTGGATCAGGTTTTGGAGCGGATTTCCTCCATGAATCTCCCTGATGAGCGAGCGCCGCTGGAACATCTCTACTCCATTCACATCCCGAACTGTGACAAGAACGGTCTCTTCAACCTCAAACAGGTGCGAACTTGCTGAATCGCCCGACTCCCATCCTGTTATGTAAGAAAGCTTCATGATTATATAATGGGAGTGTCTGCAGCATGACTACACGTGTTCAGTTCATTATCTTCCACATGACCTCTGCTTGCTGTCAGTGAATGGGAACATGCCTGCTTACATTCAGAGGATAAACCGCTCAGAAGAATTGCTTCTCACAGCTGGAGGTTTGCTACAGTTGCATCCAGATTAGACAATGCTCTGTGAGGTAACCACACTGCACAGCTTTCTCTGCTGATCGTTTGCTACAATGTATCGCTCCTGGTAAAATGTATCAGCATGGAGTTCGCAACGCTTGACTAGATAGCGCTGTGTACACTGTTACTTCTTTTTGCCATTAGATGGGCTTTTTACCTCTGAGCAGGGCTGCCACTAGGAATTTCGGGGCCCCATACTGGCAACATTTTCGGGGCCCCTTTAAGACTCTGCCCAGGCTCCACCCCAGCCCCGCCTCCACCCCTCAAACTGTCCACAGTCCCACCGCTCTTTCTTGGAAGAACTCCACTTCTCACCTATCACACATTAACAGTTCCCATCACCAGATCACACATATAGCCGGCAGCTTTTGTTTTGGCCGAAAGGTTTTTTAATCTGCCACGGCGACAAGGTAGACTCTTTTGGCCAGGCCCTACTTTACTCTAACCTATTAAACATTTGTTAAAATATGCAATGCAATTTAGGTATATTTTTATTTATTTTTCAATTTTTCAAATTACTAATAATACCACATACAAGGGACAAATACCACCGCATCATGACCAGACACCATATTACCACCACATAGTGACCTATAATACCACATACAAGGGACAAATACCACAACACCATGACCAGACACCATATTATCACCACATAGTGACCTATAATACTATCTACAAGGAACGAATACCGCCAAACCATGTGTAGACCACATATTACCACCACAGTGACTGAACAATATCACATACAAAGGACAAATACCATCGCAGCATGTACAGACCACATACTACCATCACATGGTGACCAACTACATACAAGGAACAAATACCAGCACAACATGACCAGACCACATATTACCACCACATTGGGACCAAATAATAGCACATACAAGGAACAAATACCACCACACCATGACCAGACCACATATTACCACCACATTGGGACCAAATAACAGCACATACAAGGAACAAATACCGCCACACCATGGCCGGACAACATATTACCACCACATTGTGGCTGAATAGTACAATACTGATCATTAATACAAAAAAAATACCATCACCATAGGTGCCATTATACACAGGAGATCTGTACTTAATATGCAGTGTCTGTGTACAGGTAATACAGTGATCACCGGTGACCTTATACACAGGAGCTCTATATATAGTGTCAGTGTACAGGTAATACAGTGATCACCAGTGACAATATACACAGGAGCTCTGTATATAGGGTACAGTGTACATGTAATACAGCGATCACTAGTGACATTATACACAGGAGCTCTGTATATAGTGTATAGTGTACAGGTAATACAGTGATCACCGGTGACATACGCAGGAGCTCTATATATAGTGTCAGTGTACAGGTAATACAGAGATCACCAGTTACATTATACACAGGAGCTCTGTATCCAGCCCAGACCGCCATCACTTCTTTCAGCCAGGACTCGTCTCTGCATAAAATAACACAGTTATCTAGAGCACCGCTTCCAGAGCACATTCCCCACTTTTGCCCTTTCTTCTACACTACACATCTGAATACAGACGTTCACCCACCATTAATATATAATTGGTTATTATGCAACCCACCATTCCAAATAGAAATCATAATCCGCCACTGTGCCCCCAATATCTGTATATAGCCACTTTCCCCATTTAATATATAAATTAATTAACACCTGTACTTTCCCCCAATTTATTACCAGTCACTTTATCCTCAACGACCCCCACTATGTACCTCCCACTCTAACCCTTAGGCTATGTGCACATGTACAGTTTTTTTTCGCGTTTTTTTCGCGTTTTTTCGTGTTAAAAACGCTATAAAAACTCATTAAAAACGCATACATTATGCATTCTATCATTTAGAATGCATTCTGCATGTTTTTGTGCACATGGATGCGTTTTTTTCCGCGAAAAAAACGCATTGCGGTAAAAAAAATGAGCATGTTCATTATTTTTGCGGATTTTCTGCGTTTTTCCCGCAATTCTATGCATTTGGGAAAAAACGCACCAAAAACGCGTCAAAATTGCGGTAAAAACGCATGCGGATTTCTGGCAGAAATCTCCGGTTTTTGTCAGGAAAATTTCTGCAAGAAATCCTGACGTGTGCACATACCCTTACCCTGATTCATTATAGTTACATGCCCCTTCTGCCTCAATTCATTTCCATGTCTTCTCTCTCTCCCACCCTCTATTCATTATCAACTGCTCTTCCCCACCCTCAAAATTCATAATTTGCTCTCCCCACCTTCAATACACCATTTGCTCTCCCCACCCCCACGTTCAATTCAATTGCTGTCCATCGTCCTCTCACTCACTTGATGTGCAGTCCCCATCACCCCCACTTCATCATTTAGTCCCCTATCCCCCTTCGCTTCATCTGCAGTCCCCCTTACTTCATCATTTGCAGCCCCCTATCATTTCATACCCCCTCAAACACACTTCATCATTTGCAGTCCCCATCACCCTCATATCATCATTTGCAGTCCCCATCACCCCCACATCATCATTTGCAGTCCCCATCACCCCCACATCATCATTTGCAGTCCCCATCACCCCCACATCATCATCTGCAGTCCCCTTCACCCCCACATCATCATTTGCAGTCCCCATCACCCCCACTTCATCATTTGCAGTCCCCATCACCCCCACATCATCATCTGCAGTCCCCTTCACCCCCACATCATCATCTGCAGTCCCCTTCACCCCCACATCATCATCTGCAGTCCCCTTCACCCCCACATCATCATCTGCAGTCCCCTTCACCCCCACATCATCATTTGCAGTCCCCATCCCCCCTCACTTCATCTGCAGCCCCCCTTACTTCATCTTTGCAGCCCCCTATAATTTCATCATGTGCAGTACAAACACACTCCATCATCTGCAGTCTCACTCCCCCCCACCTCACCCATTTAAAAAAACAAAAATGTTTTTTATACTCAGTCGTCTAGTGTTTCCAGCAGTGAAGCAGCAGCTAGAATGTATGGGCTGCTGAGAGGACCTGACTGGAGCCCCTACATTCTAGCACATTCACTACTGAGACTGCTGGAATGTTATGGCTGTAGTCAGGACCTGCAGGGAGCCCCTACATTCTAGCTCATTCACTATTGAGACTGCTGGAATGTATTGGCTGTAGTCAGGACCTGCAGGGAGCTCATACATTCTAGCACATTCACTACTGAGACTGCTGGAATGTAATGGCTGTAGTCAGGACCTGCAGGGAGCCCATACATTCTAGCACATTCACTACTGAGACTGCTGGAATGTAATGGCTGTAGTCAGGACCTGCAGGGAGCTCATACATTCTAGCACATTCACTACTGAGACTGCTGGAATGTATTGGCTGTAGTGAGGACCTGCAGGGAGCTCATACATTCTAGCACATTCACTACTGAAACTGCTAGAATGTAATGGCTGTAGTCAGGACCTGCAGGGAGCTCATACATTCTAGCACATTCACTACTGAGACTGCTGGAATGTAATGGCTGTAGTCAGGACCTGCAGGGAGCCCATTCATTCTAGCACATTCACTACTGAGATTGCTGTAATGTATGGGCTGTAGTCAGGACCTGCAGGGAGCCCATTCATTCTAGCACATTCACTACTGAGATTGCTGTAATGTATGGGCTGTAGTCAGGACCTGCAGGGAGCCCATACATTCTAGCACATTCACTACTGTGATTGCTAGAATGTAATGGCTGTAGTCAGGACCTGCAGGGAGCCCATACATTCTAGCACATTCACTACTGAGACTGCTGGAATGTTATGGCTGTAGTCAGGACCTGCAGGGAGCTCATACATTCTAGCACATTCACTACTGAGATTGCTAGAATGTAATGGCTGTAGTCAGGACCTGCAGGGAGCTCATACATTCTAGCACATTCACTACTGAGACTGCTGGAATGTTATGGCTGTAGTCAGGACCTGCAGGGAGCCCATACATTCTAGTACATTCACTACTGAGATTGCTAGAATGTAATGGCTGTAGTCAGGACCTGCAGGGAGCCCATACATTCTAGCACATTCACTACTGAGACTGCTGGAATGTTATGGCTGTAGTCAGGACCTGCAGGGAGCCCATACATTCCAGTACATTCACTACTGAGATTGCTAGAATGTAATGGCTGTAGTCAGGACCTGCAGGGAGCCCATTCATTCTAGCACATTCACTACTGAGATTGCTGTAATGTATGGGCTGTAGTCAGGACCTGCAGGGAGCCCATACATTCTAGCACATTCACTACTGAGATTGCTGTAATGTATGGGCTGTAGTCAGGACCTGCAGGGAGCCAATACATTCTAGCACATTCACTACTGTGATTGCTAGAATGTAATGGCTGTAGTCAGGACCTGCAGGGAGCCCATACATTCTAGCACATTCACTACTGAGACTGCTGTAATGTATGGGCTGTAGTCAGGACCTGCAGGGAGCCCATACATTCTAGCACATTCACTACTGAGACTGCTGGAATGTATGGGCTGTAGTCAGGACCTGCAGGGAGCCCATACATTCTAGCACATTCACTACTGAGACTGCTAGAATGTAATGGCTGTAGTCAGGACCTGCAGGGAGCTCATACATTCTAGCACATTCACTACTGAGACTGCTAGAATGTAATGGCTGTAGTCAGGACCTGCAGGGAGCCCATACATTCTAGCACATTCACTACTGTGATTGCTAGAATGTAATGGCTGTAGTCAGGACCTGCAGGGAGCCCATACATTCTAGCACATTCACTACTTAGACTGCTGGAATGTTATGGCTGTAGTCAGGACCTGCAGGGAGCCCATACATTCTAGTACATTCACTACTGAGATTGCTAGAATGTAATGGCTGTAGTCAGGACCTGCAGGGAGCCCATACATTCTAGCACATTCACTACTGAAACTGCTAGAATGTAATGGCTGTAGTCAGGACCTGCAGGGAGCTCATACATTCTAGCACATTCACTACTGAGACTGCTAGAATGTAATGGCTGTAGTCAGGACCTGCAGGGAGCCCATTCATTCTAGCACATTCACTACTGAGATTGCTGTAATGTATGGGCTGTAGTCAGGACTTGCAGGGAGCCCATACATTCTAGCACATTCACTACTGAGATTGCTGTAATGTATGGGCTGTAGTCAGGACCTGCAGGGAGCCCATACATTCTAGCACATTCACTACTGTGATTGCTAGAATGTAATGGCTGTAGTCAGGACCTGCAGGGAGCCCATACATTCTAGCACATTCACTACTGAGACTGCTGGAATGTTATGGCTGTAGTCAGGACCTGCAGGGAGCCCATTCATTCTAGCACATTCACTACTGAGATTGCTGTAATGTATGGGCTGTAGTCAGGACCTGCAGGGAGCCCATACATTCTAGCACATTCACTACTGAGATTGCTGTAATGTATGGGCTGTAGTCAGGACCTGCAGGGAGCCCATACATTCTAGCACATTCACTACTGTGATTGCTAGAATGTAATGGCTGTAGTCAGGACCTGCAGGGAGCCCATACATTCTAGCACATTCACTACTGAGACTGCTGTAATGTATGGGCTGTAGTCAGGACCTGCAGGGAGCCCATACATTCTAGCACATTCACTACTGAGACTGCTGGAATGTATGGGCTGTAGTCAGGACCTGCAGGGAGCCCATACATTCTAGCACATTCACTACTGAGACTGCTAGAATGTAATGGCTGTAGTCAGGACCTGCAGGGAGCTCATACATTCTAGCACATTCACTACTGAGACTGCTAGAATGTAATGGCTGTAGTCAGGACCTGCAGGGAGCCCATACATTCTAGCACATTCACTACTGAGACTGCTGGAATGTATAGGCTGTAGTCAGGACCTGCAGGGAGCCCCTACATTCTAGCTCATTCACTATTGAGACTGCTGGAATGTATTGGCTGTAGTCAGGACCTGCAGGGAGCTCATACATTCTAGCACATTCACTACTGAGACTGCTGGAATGTAATGGCTGTAGTCAGGACCTGCAGGGAGCCCATACATTCTAGCACATTCACTACTGAGACTGCTGGAATGTATAGGCTGTAGTCAGGACCTGCAGGGAGCCCATACATTCTAGCGCATTCACTACTGAGACTGCTAGAATGTATGGGCTGTAGTCAGGACCTGCAGGGAGCCCATTCATTCTAGCGCATTCACTACTGAGACTGCTAGAATGTAATGGCTGTAGTCAGGACCTGCAGGGAGCCCATACATTCTAGCACATTCACTACTGAGATTGCTGGAATGTATGGGCTGTAGTCAGGACCTGCAGGGAGCCCATTCATTCTAGCACATTCACTACTGAGACTGCTAGAATGTAATGGCTGTAGTCAGGACCTGCAGGGAGCCCAGTCATTCTAGCACATTCACTACTGAGACTGCTAGAATGTATGGGCTGTAGTCAGGACCTGCAGGGAGCCCATTCATTCTAGCACATTCACTACTGAGACTGCTAGAATGTATGGGCTGTAGTCAGGACCTGCAGGGAGCCCATTCATTCTAGCACATTCACTACTGAGACTGCTAGAATGTAATGGCAGTAGTCAGGACCTGCAGGGAGCTCATACATTCTAGCACATTCACTACTGAGACTGCTAGAATGTAATGGCTGTAGTCAGGACCTGCAGGGAGCTCATACATTCTAGCACATTCACTACTGAGACTGCTAGAATGTAATGGCTGTAGTCAGGACCTGCAGGGAGCCCATTCATTCTAGCACATTCACTACTGAGATTGCTGTAATGTATGGGCTGTAGTCAGGACCTGCAGGGAGCCCATACATTCTAGCACATTCACTACTGAGATTGCTGTAATGTATGGGCTGTAGTCAGGACCTGCAGGGAGCCCATACATTCTAGCACATTCACTACTGAGACTGCTGTAATGTATGGGCTGTAGTCAGGACCTGCAGGTAGCTCATACATTCTAGCACATTCACTACTGAGACTGCTAGAATGTAATGGCTGTAGTCAGGACCTGCAGGGAGCCCATACATTCTAGCACATTCACTACTGTGATTGCTAGAATGTAATGGCTGTAGTCAGGACCTGCAGGGAGCCCATACATTCTAGCACATTCACTACTGAGACTGCTGTAATGTATGGGCTGTAGTCAGGACCTGCAGGGAGCCCATACATTCTAGCACATTCACTACTGAGACTGCTGGAATGTATGGGCTGTAGTCAGGACCTGCAGGGAGCCCATACATTCTAGCACATTCACTACTGAGACTGCTAGAATGTAATGGCTGTAGTCAGGACCTGCAGGGAGCTCATACATTCTAGCACATTCACTACTGAGACTGCTAGAATGTAATGGCTGTAGTCAGGACCTGCAGGGAGCCCATACATTCTAGCACATTCACTACTGAGACTGCTGGAATGTATAGGTTGTAGTCAGGACCTGCAGGGAGCCCATACATTCTAGCGCATTCACTACTGAGACTGCTAGAATGTATGGGCTGTAGTCAGGACCTGCAGGGAGCCCATTCATTCTAGCACATTCACTACTGAGACTGCTAGAATGTAATGGCTGTAGTCAGGACCTGCAGGGAGCCCATTCATTCTAGCACATTCACTACTGAGACTGCTAGAATGTATGGGCTGTAGTCAGGACCTGCAGGGAGCCCATTCATTCTAGCACATTCACTACTGAGACTGCTAGAATGTATGGGCTGTAGTCAGGACCTGCAGGGAGCCCATTCATTCTAGCACATTCACTACTGAGACTGCTAGAATGTAATGGCAGTAGTCAGGACCTGCAGGGAGCTCATACATTCTAGCACATTCACTACTGAGACTGCTAGAATGTAATGGCTGTAGTCAGGACCTGCAGGGAGCTCATACATTCTAGCACATTCACTACTGAGACTGCTAGAATGTAATGGCTGTAGTCAGGACCTGCAGGGAGCTCATACATTCTAGCACATTCACTACTGAGACTGCTAGAATGTAATGGCTGTAGTCAGGACCTGCAGGGAGCCCATTCATTCTAGCTACAGCCGAGCAGGAGCTGCGGGCCCCTCTGTGTACTGCTGCTGACCGGGCCCCATACTGCAGTAAGGGCAGTAATGCCCTGATGGTGGCCCTGCCTCTGAGAGCAAGAAAAGATATTGACATAAACTATTGGGAAAATTGCAGAACTTTTCTGATCAAAGGATTTTCCAATATATAAAGATTGTATCATTTCCTCATCGGTGGCTGTGAGCCCACTGTCAGCCATTCTCACATTCATGTCTCCTACATCTCCCTCCCGTCCTCCATGAGGATCGAGATGTCGTACTCCACTTGCCTCTCTTCTTTCTGATGCCTCCACATCACATTGGTGCTTTCTGTCTCCCTGTATAGTTTTCACATAGACATGTTTCGCGTGCTGGGCAGCAAATGTTGCCGTCACTGAGCACCGGAGCAATGATCTATTAGACAGTGACTAATTTGTAATAGAGGAGGCCGGGTGCAGACAGCGGGAAATGGAGACAATGCTCGTAAGAGTGCAGAAGAATAATGGGAACCCATCTACAGCATACAAGCAACTGTGCTGCACAGAGCTGGGAAATATAAGGAAGATGTAAAATAATTACTTGGAATCTTCAAGTGAATATTCAAATACATACAACTGTGTGAAGAAGTGTTCACCCCCTTCCTGATTTCCTATTCTTTTGCATGTTTTCCACACTTAAATGTTTCATTCACCAAACAAATGTAATAATTTGACAAAGATAACACAAGTAATGACAAAATGCAGTTTATAAATTAAGATCTTTATTATTAAGGGAAAAAGGAACCTCCAGGGTCCTGTGTGAAAAAGTGATTGCCCCCTAAACCTAATAACTGGTCGGACCACTCTTAGCAGCAACAACTGCAATCGAGCGTTTGCGATAACTGACAATGAGTCTCTTATAACACTGTGGAGGAATTCTGGCCGCTCATCTTTGCAGAATTGTTGTAATTCAGCCACATTGGAGGTTTCCGAGCATGAACTGCCCTTTTAAGGTCACGCCACAGCATCACAATCGGATTAAGGCCAGGACTTTGACTAGGCCACTCCAAAGTCTTAATTTAGTTTTTTCTTAAGCCATATAGTTCACTTTAAGTATGTAGGAATATGTATATAAACGGTATGTGGTTTATACTTTACTGACAACTCTTCCCTTGTCTCCGGTTATAGTGTAAGATGTCCCTGAATGGTCAGCGAGGAGAATGCTGGTGTGTGAACCCCAATACTGGAAAGATCATTTCTGGAGCTCCTACGATTCGAGGCGACCCAGAATGTCACCTGTATTACACAAACTCCGAGGAGGAGCGCAAGCAGCGCACCCAGTAATTAGCTCTCCCCCGCACTCTGCCAGCTACTCTCAATGTCCCTATTTATACCATAGGGTCACTGACAGTTTTGTAAGTGGGCTGGTTCATGTCTGAGCTCTTTGCCAAATCTCGTGCCATATTTCTTACAACCATCCCAGTTTCAAAACTCGACCCACATGACCCTAAATGATAAACCGCGCAGGTTGACACCCAAATCAGCACCTTACACCAGTGACCTGGGAGAACGGTAGAATAGGTTTCCCATCATCGGGTCTACATTTCCAAAGACCGTTCAGTCAGATTCAGCATCTCTAGGGCCGACGGTGTCCGAGCCTGGTCCATAACCAGTAGTGGAAGGCGGCCATGACATGTGCTCTGTCAATCATAGCTGTGAAACAATGTATCCTTCTTGCTTCTTGTATTTTATATCATTGGAAATGTTGGATTCTGTGAGATTCATTACAGATTGTGGACGTTACTTTCTATAGTTGCCGTCGGTGTATTTGGGAAATTATGGGTCAGGGGTTCAGAAATTATTTTTCCAACTGTCAATCCTAAGACTCTAGTTAACTGCGACCTCAAAGACACTTCCAGCAGAACCATCTTCAAGCAAAGGGCAGGAGTCTTAACAACTTGCTGGGGTGTGAACGAGAGGGCTGCACTACACTAGTTGGGGTCCGCTGCTGTAGACACTGTCACATTCAGGTATCACTGACTGATAAAACTGAATGCAAGAGATTAACAGTCTCATTGTGAACCCTGAGGGGTGGCCATTCGATTTAATGATTTATTATGGCAACACAACGGATACTGCCGCGTTTGGTCCTCTCAAACAATATCGCATGCAGAAAAGCTCATTATTTCCATTATTGCTAATGATACCAGGAGAAGAATCCCTGGCCATAAGATTGTAACTCTTAATGTATCAGTGATGTAGAAAAGGATGCATTAGCCTTAAACTGATACATAGTCTGAAGCGAGAACCTCACCGCTCTGTAACATCCAGCTGAAATACATTAATACATTACATTTGTAGTTACTTCTTGATGATTTATTAGTATCAGGGGACAGAAACATGAGACCCCCTTCAGGTGTGTGTCCACCCTACCATTCTGCTACTGTTTGTAACTGCCACAATTGTGAGGTCTATGAACAGGGAAGCCCAGTGTGGCAGAGAAGAGGTTAACTAAATGCATCTTTCCCCCACTTTTATCAGCTCTCATAGCAACTGCTTTTGGCTCTAAGTATAGATAATGGGTACAAAGAGAAATGCAGAGGAGTTTATCCTGATGAGATGGAACAACCTGTCCACAAAGTGACCTCATAATATATTGTCATAGTAAGATACTATGTAACACCGTATGGTTTAGGCTTCATGATAAGACATATTTAATGCATACATGTATGTTATTAGATACAAACCTATATACCTCTTATTCTTTAAGCAAAAATTGCTGGATGGTGTTTATTGTAGTCAATAGCCAAAAGTGAATCTCCACGATTAGTTATCATATGTTCAACAAACCGTGCATCTTTTTAGTGCCCAAATCTGTGTTTTTATGATGCAGATGATCAAATCCCCTCAATAGACTTATATAGACTCTCTATGAACAGAAATACATAATAAAATTCTGTCTGCAGCCACCACTAGGGGGAGCTCCCTGTATACAGAGATACACGATAAGATCCTGTCTGCTGTCACCACTAGGGGAGCTCCCTGTATACAGAGATACATGATAAGATCCTGTCTGCAGCCACCACTAGGGGGAGCTCCCTGTGTACAGAGATACACGATAAGATCCTGTCTGCTGTCACCACTAGGGGGAGCTCATTAGGTTATTCTGGACAGTTCACTGTATGCATTAAGCTCCTGAGCTCCCTCTGGTGTTGGCTGCTAGCAGATTTGTATCACTTTTCTCATAAGTCTGTGCTCCCTTCTGTGTTTTCCCACAAACTCATACATAACCCATAGTTACAGGGAAAGTCTTCCACCATAACTGTTGGCTTTTGCATCCTCAGATCTATTCCTAAGAACTCCTGAAACGTTTGCGATTTGTAATGTGGTGTTGATTTAATAAATGCTGCTTCTTGACGATTGTTCCAAAGATCTTCTACTTTGCAATGAAAACGTATTCTGTATTCTTGAGTGCGATGTTTGCCTGTCCCATGTGCATCTTTTTAATAAAATGTATTTGTACAGTCCCCTAGGGGAAAGATGATGTGATATGGACCCAGCCCATTCTCATTACTTCCAGACAATCACCGTATTTGCAGGAACTCGTGTCTGTGCAGATCTTTTCTTGTTCCTGCTTCAGTTAATGGTTTGTCTTATGTTATATATTATGCTTTATCTGTATTCTTGTATCTAGTGGACCTTAAAGTGCAAATTCATCCAGAAACGAACAATAGTCCAACCAGTTTGGATCCACATTCTTATCTGTAGGGGGCGGTATAGCAGGCTGTGGTGGTGGAGGAAAGACATTCAGCTATGTTTCAGCAGAACTGTGCTCTGACGAATTGTCTCTTCACTTCCAAGACTCTTGCAAGTTAACCAGCAGGGGGCAACACTGAGCAAAGAAAAGCCCCTCTCAGAGTAGAGAGAGAGTGCAATCTGCACTGCATGCTAATGCATACTGGGAAGTTCAGAAGGGACACTCCTTGATTTTTCTGGTATCCTTTCAATGTTTAGGTTTCTTCCTGTAGTGTTCCCTCCTCCATGATAAGCCTAGTAAATAGGGTTTTCTCAAAACAATCAACCCCCCATAAAGTTTGGAATTACCTAATATAACTTTAGGTGCAGTCTTAACATTGACCACAAGGTGGCGTCTCTTAATTCCCCATGTACATTCCCAGGGGGAGCTTACATCCCTGTTTTTTTTTACTTGCAGTTCTGGAGAGATCTCTGTATCAATCTGTAATTGTAAACATTTGATGAAATCTTTGCATGTTGATAAAGTTTAATGATTATTATTACTGGAGAACATGTGGCTCCCTGCACTTATAAAGGACACGGAATAAACGTTTTCACAAGTTGGCTGTTGTAGTCATTCAATTTAATTGAACGTTTTTTAACATCATGATAATTTTTATTAGGTAATATTGAAGTAAAATGTCCACATAAGCACTCCTGTAATTTCAGAATAAGCTACTAGGTGTGCAAGAGGAATAACTCTATTTCTGGCCATTATACGACTAGAAAGCTGCAGCATAGAGGACATTATACACGAATACTATGTGAAAATCCAGCACTGGGGATTGATAAAACACTGACTAGAGAGCTGCAGCATGGAGGACATTATACAGCAGTCCTGAGCATTGTAGCTATGAATCCAGCTCTCGGTTGAGAGAAAACACTTAATATAAAGTATTAATATGGGGGTATTATACAGCAATACTAAGCAGCACAGCAGTTAATCAAGCACTGGGGTGAAATCACGTTTACTAGAAATCAGCAGAATGGAGGACATTATACAGCAGCACTAAGCATTGTAGATGTGAATCCAGCCCTGTGATGAGACAAGACACCTACTAGAAAGCAGCAGGGATCTCTGTGCACCTCTCTTTCATTCTGCTCCTTCCTCTTCTCATCTTCATAAACCTTAACAAGCAGCAGCAATCTGATCCCTCAGTGAGCTGGAAGTTTGCCTTGAATACATGAAGAGTTTAAGAGGCAGGAAAATGAGAAGAAAGAAGCCAATTTCCCTGATAAGATTTATTACAAAGTTATTTATTCACTCGTAAAATTCATTTATGTAGTTTGTTGTAACAACAGCGACCATTTAAAGAGTCCAAATAAAACCGCCATATTGTTCCCTAAAATACAGTCATATAGTTCACATATAAAACCGCCATATTGTTCCCATAAATTACAGTCATATAGTTCACATATAATACTGCCATGTAGTTCCCATAAAATACAGTCATATAGCTCACATATAAAACCGCCATATTGTTCCCTAAAATACAGTCATATAGCTCACATATAAAACCGCCATATTGTTCCCATAAAACAGTCATATAGTTCACATATAAAACCGCCATATTGTTCCCTAAAATAGTCATATAGTTCACATATAATTCTGCCATGTAGTTCCCATAAAATACAATCATATAGTTCACATATAATTCTGCCATGTAGTTCCCATAAAATACAGTCATATAGCTCACATTTAAAAACGCCATATTGTTCCCATAAAATGCAGTCATATAGTTCACATATAATACAGTCATATAGCTCACATATAAAACCGCCATATTGTTCCCTAAAATACAGCCATATAGCTCACATATAAAACCGCCATATTGTTCCCTAAAATACAGCCATATAGCTCACATATAAAACCGCCATATTGTTCCCTAAAATACAGTCATATAGTTCACATATAAAACCGCCATATAGTTCCCATAAAATACAGTCATTTAGCTCACATATAATACTTCCATGTAGTTCCCATAAAAATCTGTCATAAATCCCCTGCTTAATACTGTCCTATGTAACACTGTTATATCGTTCCCATAAAGCAATGCCCTATAGTGCATTTTATACCACCATTTAGTTTCTAAAGGGGCATTTCAAGCCGTCATGAGTCGTTTGATCATAGACGATTCTTTGGCTGCAGCAGCCCTGCACAATTCTCTGTTATCAGCCATGGCGATCTGTAGGTAATCATGTGCGCTCAGGATGACTGATGTCTATGGAGGACGGAGGAATCGCACAGATGGGCTGGGTCCTCCACAGGTACAGAGGCCCCCATTCTAGAGGACAGAGGGTCACCTGATCATTGGACTCCTTCTTGCTGCCTTCTGATGCCATAATGGGTCACAAGGACTAGGACCTCGGACCATCACTCTGCATGTGAGGACCACTTTTTCATTCTTGATAGAAGTCATCGGTGATATAAAGCAGCTCGTCGGGTCCTCTCCCTTCAGAGGTTTCCTGATAATCATCCTGTCCTTGCTGTAATAGAAATCCCCTGTCTGTGCAGTCAGCTCCTGCTGAGCTAGCAGAGCTGCAGTGCAAAGCATGGGGGACAGAGCAGCAGCTTCACAGAAGATGGTTTTAGAATTTCCCAGTGTCCAATAGACAAGACTGGAGGCACTGATTTATGGAAGGGGCAAAAAAAACAGTGGACACAGAACCCGGCAGAAATCCTATATATTTATGATCAGAAACACATCACAAACATGCAACACATTTCACACTACAGGCCACCAGGGGGAGCTCTGCTCCTATTTATTAGGTCACTCCCCACACTTAGGTAAAACTGGTTGCCTGTAGGGAAAGTTAGTCAGCTGCTGGCTGAGCTCCGCTCAGTGAGTTGGTCCCAGGAAGGGGTGGGATCCTGTCAGAGATCGAGAGAGGATACAGAGCTGTGCATGCCCTCAGAGCTGCAGCTCCTAGAAAGAGACATCGAAGGCAGAACTGTAGCGAGCGTGCAAAGAAGTCGTAGCAAAGGAGTGGATACCAGAAGGAGTTCTTCCCTACACAGGCTGCCTCCTTCTGAGGCACAGAATCCCGGTAGCCGGAACACCGAGGGAGTAACGACCTTTATGCCTTGCTCCAGAGACCGGCAGGACAACTAATTTCACGCTACCTGTCTGCCCTACACCCAGGAGGCACGGTGGCACCCCTTAGAGGCTGGGGCATGATAGAGTCCCTATAAACCGCCTCAGGCCACCAGTCATGGGTTTGTCCCATCCTATAAGGGGGATAGAGAGAGAGACATAACATCGATAACATCTATAACAGTTGTAAGGACCTTATTAGAAGCTCAGCAATAAGGTACTACAACACCCAGGCGCTAGAGGAAGGCTATTGATTTCCACCTGGATAAGGGGACTCTGGATTTGCCTCCAAACCGGCCGGACTCTGCCCTGTGGTCTGTGCTCTGGACTGTGGATGCTGAAGCCTTCAGTAAAGGTAAAGAGACTGCAACTTGTGTCCTCGTTCTTCACTGCGCCTCTCACCATCCACCATCTACATACTGGGAAGCCCTGGGGTCACACTTCACCTGTGGGAAGGTATACCATCCAGCTGCCATAACATCACCCCAGCGGACCCCTTAAAGCAGCGTCGGTCACCCTGACCGAATACCACAGGTGGTGTCACAAACTATCCCTTTAAAGACCGTTCCCATTTACACGGACGTCCCAGGGCCACGGACCGGGTCAGCCACCGTGACGTCCCCCTGTGAACCGCAGGACCCGGTACCGAGTACACTGCTGCCCTGACGGGGTGATCCATATATACTGTATGTACACTGCTCAAAAAAATAAAGGGAACACTTAAACAACAGAATCTATCTCCAAAGTAAATCAAACTTCTGTGAAATCACACTGTCCACTTAGGAAGCAACACTGTTTGACAATCAATTTCACATGCTGTTGTGCAAATGGAATAGATAACAGATGGAAATTATTGGCAATTATCAAGACACGCTCAATAAAGGAGTGGTTCTGCAGGTGGGGACCACAGACCACATCTCAGTACCAATGCTTTCTGGCTGATGATTTGGTCACTTTTGAATGTTAGTTGTGGTTTCACACTCGTGGTAGCATGAGACGGGCTCTACAACCCACACACGTGGCTCAGGTAATGCAGCTCATCCAGGATGGCACATCAATGTGAGCTGTGGCAAGAAGGTTTGCTGTGTCTGTCAGCGTAGTGTCCAGAGGCTGGAGGCGCTACCAGGAGACAGGCCAGTACACCAGGAGACATGGAGGAGGCCGTAGGAGGGCAACAACCCAGCAGCAGGACCGCTACCTCAGCCTTTCTGCAAGGAGGAACAGGAGGAGCACTGCCAGAGCCCTGCAAAATGACCTCCAGCAGGCCACAAATGTGCATGTGTCTGCACAAACGGTTACAAACCAACTCCATGAGGAAGGTCTGAGTGCCCAACATCCACAGATGGGGGTTGTGCTCACAGCCCAACACCGTGCAGGACACTTGGCATTTTCCACAGAACACCAGGATTGGCAAATTCGCCACTGGCGCCCTGTGCTCTTCACAGATGAAAGCAGGTTTACCCTGAGCACATGTGACAGAGTCTGGAGACGCCGTGGAGAGCGATCTGCTGCCTGCAACATCCTTCAGCATGACCGGTTTGGCAGTGGGTCAGTAATGGTGTGGGGTGGCATTTCTTTGGAGGGCCGCACAGCCCTCCATGTGCTCGCCAGAGGTAGCCTGACTGCCATTAGGTACTGAGATGAGATCCTCAGATCCCTAGTGAGACCATATGCTGGTGCGGTTGGCCCTGGGCTCCTCCTAATGCAGGACAATGCCAGACCTCATGTGGCTGGAGTGTGTCAGCAGTTCCTGCAAGATGAAGGCATTGAAGCTATGGACTGGCCGCCCGTTCCCCAGACCTGAATCCGATTGAACACATCTGGGACATCATGTCTCGCTAGTGGATGCTTTAGTCCAGGTCTGGGAGGAGATCCCTGAGGAGACCATCCGCTGCCTCATCAGGACCATTCCCAGGTGTTGTAGGGAGATCATACAGGCACGTGGAGGCCACATACACTACTGAGCATCATTTCCTTGTCTTGAGGCATTTACACTGAAGTTGGATCAGCCTGTAACTTCATTTTCCACTTTGATTTTGAGCATCATTCCAACTCCAGACCTCCGTGGGATATTAGTTGTGATTTACGTTGATAATAATTTTTAGGTTTTATTGTTCTCAACACATTCCACTATGTAATGAATAAAGATGTACAACTGGAATATTTCATTCAGTGATATCTAGGATGTGGGATTTTAGTATTCCCTTTATTTTTTTGAGCAGTGTATATAAACGTAGGAAGGAGAGACGTACACAATAATCGGGCTGTGATGCCCTCAGGAGCACTATGAGAGTTGCCGATATCAGTGCGGATGAGAAGGACCATGACGTACATATAAAAATATATATGATCAAGACTTGTGTCAGTGCCCTGAAGTTTCTTAGCCGATACATTAGTGGCAGATTTTGTGAGTCCAGTGAGCTGTGGCCTCTGAGAATCAGATACATCCAATAAATGATCAATTACATTAAGATCAAGCTCATCAATGAGTCACTTCAAGTCTCCAGAGACACAATATGTGACTGATATCAGCCCTTATTACGCTTCTGAACTGGTATAACCTCCAGAGACATTTATATCTATATGTCAGCCGTAGGCTATGTTCACACATTGCGTTTTTGCTGTATTTTTTTAAATGAAAATTAAATGCTACGTGTTACAGTAGCATCAGAAGCTGAGATCTCATGCGCACACATTGTTTTTTTTTTATGAATGAATTGAAAAACTGCTGCATTTTTTAAAACTGCAGCATGTCACTTCTTTCAGCATTTTTGCATCATTTTTACACTGAGAGAAAGCAATGGGTGAGTGGAACAAATAAAGTAAAAGATGCAGGTATTTGGTTTTGCTGCATTTTTAGTGAAAAAAAAGCAGGTACAGCAGGATGTGAAGCCCATTTGTTTTTGTGATTTTCCCAAGTTTACACCATAATGTCTCGGTCTCCTCACCTGAGAACTACAGTTTAGGATTATCTTCAGGATTGTCTTCAGGTTTCTTGGTGGTGTGTGAACATGATCATACAGACTTGTTCACTGTGCAAGTAGCCCATGTGTTCCTGTTTCCATAATTGTTCTCTTGTGTCTACAAGACTGGGGAGTTCCACCACTCCTCTTGGGCTATCTGCACAAAAGCTGTTCTACCCTGTATGCACACATGGATTTTTCCTCTCTGAACCCTGTTCACACAGGTTATATACAGATGATCAGGTTTTTAAATACATCAGATAGGGATTGCATACATTAGTTAGGACTGCTCTGATAAGGGTATACCGTGAAGATTGGTAGAGCAGCTTAGTATACATTTTTTGCAAAAAACGTATCAACCAAATACCCTGTTTTTTACATTTTTTACTAGCACTTGCGGATTACTGCAACATTTTTTCAAACTGAGTGTTTTTGGTTTTACTATTCTCTTTTGTGTCTTCAGTTTAGGATTAGTACAGTTTAATTAAATCACCGATGTGTAAAGTAAACATTGGCCGACCAAGGTGTGAGAGTGAACAATGCCTGATCAACTCAACATTGGCCGACCAAAGGGTGAAAGTAAACAGTGTCCTATAAGGCTACGTTCACATTTGCATTGTGCGCCGCTGCGTCGGCGACGCAATGCACAACGCAAATAAAAACGCACCAAAACGCACGCAAAAACGCTGCGTTTTGCGAAGCATGCGTCATTTTTTGCCGAAATTTCGACGCAAAAAAATGCAACTTGTTGCGTTTTCTTTGCCCGACGCTTGCGGCAAAAAAAACACATGCGTCGCACAACGCATGTCCATGCGTCCCCCATGTTAAATATAGGGGCGCATGACGCATACGTCGCCGCTGCGCTTCCCGACGCTGCGTCGGGAAACGCTAATGTGAACGTAGCCTAAGCTCAATGCTCTGCCAGGGTCTTAGGTAAACTATTCCAGACCATTCACCTCTCCCCGCTGTTACATCTGCTTGGGCTGCCGTCACACATTCAGTATTTGGTCAGTATTTTACATCAGTATTTGTAGCCAAAACCAGGAGTGTGTGATAAATCCAGAAATGGTGCAGATGTTTCTATTATACTTTTCCTCTATTTGTTCCACTCCTGGTTTTGGCTACAAATACTGATGTAAAATACTGACCGAATACTGATAGTGTGACGGCAGCCTAATTCTGTATTTTTTCATCAACTCGTGAACTTTTCTTTTCAGAACAGGCACTTTTTTTAGACATAAAAATTATTTTCCCTCTAAATAATTTGATCAAATTGCCCTCCCCCCCCCCCCCCCCTCCCACAAAAAAAAAATGGTTTAATGACTTCACATATGTCTTGCATTGGTTACCTGTGTCCATGCTTCTGTGGTGGAATCAAAGCTGAACTTTCGGATCATAAACAATGCAGCAAGAAGAAAAAACGGAAAACCTGTTTTTTTTTGTAAGCAGCTTCTTTACTACCAAGAGAGCAAGTTTTGGCTGCAGAAAAAAAGGAGCACATAGCCTTATAACCTTATGCTGCTATATTACAAGAACTTTTAAATCCAATAGCCAAAAATCCTAATAATCAATGCAAAATAAAACATGTTTGTTAAATTATCAATAAGGCTAGGTTCAGATTGTGTTAGT
Organism: Ranitomeya imitator; assembly: GCF_032444005.1. NCBI lineage: Eukaryota > Metazoa > Chordata > Amphibia > Anura > Dendrobatidae > Ranitomeya > Ranitomeya imitator. Next base: position 11,098,442 of record NC_091288.1, read on the forward strand.
GCAATCCGTTTAGCGCCTAGCGCTAGCGGATTGCGCTAACACAATGTGTTGTAAAGGGGTCGCGTTATACGTCCCCGCTCTCGCTGATTGGAGATCTGCGAGAGCGGGGAACGGACCGCGGGCGCGCCTCGGACGCTGCAAGCAGCGTCCGCGGCGCGCCACAAAACACCGACACATCGCTAGCGCGTGCCGAAAATGGCACTCGCTAGTGATGCGCGTCCCCATTGCTGTTAATGGGCACGCTAACGGACGCGTTGCACGGCGTTAATTTCGCCGTGCAACGCTGTCCGTTAGCGCGGTCCCATTAACGCAATGGGAACCTAACCTTAATAATATTTTAAATTTAACAATTATAGTTGTTTTATTTTGCATTGGTTACAATATGATTTTTTGGGCCTTTGGTTATTGGATATAATATTAATCCCCACTGACACTGCTGTGGGATTTTGTTGTTACAAGATCAACACATAAATGTCAGGAAAAAAGTTATTGTTAGTCAGGAGTGTGACACTGCCATCTAGTGGCCATATAGCAGTATGCAGCACTACCCACAGACTCAAAGTTTCTAGTGTTGCAATTCTTTGGGATGTTAAATATAAAACCAGAAACTGTTCTCGGAATTTGATTGAGACATTTATATATGTTATACATACATTTAAGTGAATGTGTGCGAGATCTGTCAGAGTGGGTGGCCAGTGAATGAGGAGTAATGTCCCTCTTCTTGACCCCGATTGTCCAATAGAAATGTATAGTGCTCAGCATCTTAATAGTGTAGATGGCTGATAACAAAGACCAACTAGACAGATTTATCATTATTACACTACATTTAAATAACTTTACACAATCTAAAGCAGATATAAGCCCCGATTCATCGTTCCCATTGCCCCTGTATTTTGTCTATTTTTTGTGTTTTGCATGTTTTTTATTTGCACTCAATTATATATTTCTTTTTTTTAATGTATTTTATATGTGCTCACCGTTTTGGTTTTTTTCACTTTGGGGTTGAGTTTAGCAATTCCAGATGTTCCTGATTAATCTAGCAATTAGACTGCAACTATGGTATCCCGGTACCCGTTCTCCTGCTGAATGAGGCAGTTGTGGTGTGGCAGTAGATTTGTTGCAGTATGCCAGGATTGGTTTGGGCGAGATGGAATACACTGGATTATATACTGACAACTCATAAATGTGCTGTACTGCCATCTACTGGCCAATGTGTGTATGAAAGCTAAGTGAATATTCTCACAAGCTGCCATAGTAATGGCTGGGAGGAGCCTCCAGCTCAGGGCTCACACTTCCTGAGGTAACTCCCAGCTCAGGGTCATATACTTCCTGAGGTAACTCCCAGCTCAGGACTCACACACTTCCTGAGGTAACTCCCAGCTCAGGACTCACACACTTCCTGAGGTAACTCCCAACTCAGGGCTCACACACTTCCTGAGGTAACTCCCAGCTCAGGACTCACACACTTCCTGAGGTAACTCCCAACTCAGGACTCACACACTTCCTGAGGTAACTCCTGGCTCAGGGCTCTCACACTTCCTGAGGTAACTCCCAGCTCAGAGCTCGCACACTTCCTGAGATAACTCCCAGTGAAGGGGTCACACACTTCCTGAGGTAACTCCTGGCTCAGGGCTCACACACACTTCCTGAGGTAACTCCCGACTCAGGGCTCACACACTTCCTGAGGTAACTCCTGACTCAGGACTCTCACACTTCCTGAGGTAACTCCCAGCTCAGGGCTCACACACTTCCTGAGGTAACTCCTGACTCAGGACTCTCACACTTCCTGAGGTAACTTCCAGCTCAGGGTTCTCACACTTCCTGAGGTAACTTCCAGCTCAGGGCTCACAAACTTCCTGAGGTAACTCCCAGCTCAGGATTCTCACACTTCCTGAGGTAACTTCCAGCTCAGGGCTCACACACTTCCTGAGGTAACTCCCAGCTCAGGGTTCTCACACTTCCTGAGGTGACTCTCAGCTCAGGATTCTCACACTTCCTGAGGTAACTCCCAGCTCAGGATTCTCACACTTCCTGAGGTAACTCCCAGCTCAGGGCTCTCACACTTCCTGAGGTAACTCCCAGCTCAGGATTCTCACACTTCCTGAGGTAACTCCCATCTCAGGGCTCACACACTTCCTGAGGTAACTCCCAGCACAGGGCTCACACACTTCCTGAGGTAACTTCCAGCTCAGGACTCACACACTTCCTGAGGTAACTCCCAGCTCAGGGCTCTCACTTCCTGAGGTAACTCCCGGCTCAGGGCTCACACACTTCCTGAGATAACTCCCAGCTCAGGGTTCTCACACTTCCTGAGGTAACTCCCAGCTCAGGGCTCTCACACTTCCTGAGGTGACTCTCAGCTCAGGATTCTCACCCTTCCTGAGGTAACTTCCAGCTCATGGTTCTCACACTTCCTGAGGTAACTCCCAGCTCAGGGCTCACACACTTCCTGAGGTAACTTCCAGCTCGGGGCTCTCACACTTCCTGAGGTAATTCCCAGCTCAGGGCTCTCACACTTCCTGAGGTGACTTCCAGCTCAGGATTCTCACACTTCCTGAGGTAACTCCCAGCTCAGGGTTCTCACACTTCCTGAGGTAACTCCCAGCTCAGGGCTCTCACACTTCCTGAGGTGACTCTCAGCTCAGGATTCTCACACTTCCTGAGGTAACTTCCAGCTCAGGGTTCTCACACTTCCTGAGGTAACTCCCAGCTCAGGGCTCACACACTTCCTGAGGTAACTTCCAGCTCAGGGTTCTCACACTTCCTGAGGTGACTTCCAGCTCAGGATTCTCACACTTCCTGAGGTAACTCCCAGCTCAGGATTCTCACACTTCCTGAGGTAACTCCCAGCTCAGGGCTCTCACACTTCCTGAGGTAACTCCTAGATGAGGGCTCACACACTTCCTGAGGTAACTCCCAGCACAGGGCTCACACACTTCCTGAGGTAACTCCCAGCTCAGGGCTCTCACACCTCCTGAGGTAACTCCCAGCTCAGGGCTCTCACACTTCCTGAGGTAATTCCCAGCTCAGGGCGCTCACACCTCCTGAGGTAACTCCCAGCTCAGGGCTCTCACACTTCCTGAGGTAACTTCCAGCTCAGTGCTCTCACACTTCCTGAGGTAACTCCCAGCTCAGGGCTCTCACACTTCCTGAGGTAACTCCCAGCTCAGGGTTCTCACACTTCCTGAGGTGACTTCCAGCTCAGGATTCTCACACTTCCTGAGGTAACTCCCAGCTCAGGGCTCACACACTTCCTGAGGTAACTTCCAGCTCAGGGTTCTCACACTTCCTGAGGTGACTTCCAGCTCAGGATTCTCACACTTCCTGAGGTGACTCCCAGCTCAGGATTCTCACACTTCCTGAGGTAACTCCCAGCTCAGGGCTCTCACACTTCCTGAGGTAACTCCTAGATGAGGGCTCACACACTTCCTGAGGCAACTCCCAGCACAGGGCTCACACACTTCCTGAGGTAACTCCCAGCTCAGGGCTCTCACACTTCCTGAGGTTACTCCCAGCTCAGGATTCTCACACTTCCTGAGGTAACTCCCTCCTCAGGGCTCTCACACTTCCTGAGGTAACTCCCAGCTCAGGGCTCTCACACTTCCTGAGGTAATTCCCAGCTCAGGGTCCTCACACCTCCTGAGGTTACTCCCAGCTCAGGATTCTCACACTTCCTGAGGTAACTCCCTCCTCAGGGCTCTCACACTTCCTGAGGTAATTCCCAGCTCAGGGCTCTCACACTTCCTGAGGTAACTCCCAGCTCAGGGCTCACACACTTCCTGAGGTAACTCCCTCCTCAGGGCTCTCACACTTCCTGAGGTAACTCCCAGCTCAGGGTTCTCACACTTCCTGAGGTAATTCCCAGCTCAGGGCTCTCACACTTCCTGAGGTAATTCCCAGCTCAGGGCTCTCACACTTCCTGAGGTAATTCCCAGCTCAGGGCTCTCACACTTCCTGAGGTAACTCCCAGCTCAGGGCTCACACACTTCCTGAGGTAACTCCCAGCTCAGGGCTCTCACACTTCCTGAGGTAACTCCCTCCTCAGGGCTCTCACACTTCCTGAGGTAACTCCCTCCTCAGGGCTCTCACACTTCCTGAGGTAACTTCCAGCTCAGGGTTCTCACACTTCCTGAGGTGACTTCCAGCTCAGGATTCTCACACTTCCTGAGGTAACTCCCAGCTCAGGATTCTCACACTTCCTGAGGTAACTCCCAGCTCAGGGCTCTCACACTTCCTGAGGTAACTCCTAGATGAGGGCTCACACACTTCCTGAGGTAACTCCCAGCACAGGGCTCACACACTTCCTGAGGTAACTCCCAGCTCAGGGCTCTCACACCTCCTGAGGTAACTCCCAGCTCAGGGCTCTCACACTTCCTGAGGTAATTCCCAGCTCAGGGCGCTCACACCTCCTGAGGTAACTCCCAGCTCAGGGCTCTCACACTTCCTGAGGTAACTTCCAGCTCAGTGCTCTCACACTTCCTGAGGTAACTCCCAGCTCAGGGCTCTCACACTTCCTGAGGTAACTCCCAGCTCAGGGTTCTCACACTTCCTGAGGTGACTTCCAGCTCAGGATTCTCACACTTCCTGAGGTAACTCCCAGCTCAGGGCTCACACACTTCCTGAGGTAACTTCCAGCTCAGGGTTCTCACACTTCCTGAGGTGACTTCCAGCTCAGGATTCTCACACTTCCTGAGGTGACTCCCAGCTCAGGATTCTCACACTTCCTGAGGTAACTCCCAGCTCAGGGCTCTCACACTTCCTGAGGTAACTCCTAGATGAGGGCTCACACACTTCCTGAGGCAACTCCCAGCACAGGGCTCACACACTTCCTGAGGTAACTCCCAGCTCAGGGCTCTCACACTTCCTGAGGTTACTCCCAGCTCAGGATTCTCACACTTCCTGAGGTAACTCCCTCCTCAGGGCTCTCACACTTCCTGAGGTAACTCCCAGCTCAGGGCTCTCACACTTCCTGAGGTAATTCCCAGCTCAGGGTCCTCACACCTCCTGAGGTTACTCCCAGCTCAGGATTCTCACACTTCCTGAGGTAACTCCCTCCTCAGGGCTCTCACACTTCCTGAGGTAATTCCCAGCTCAGGGCTCTCACACTTCCTGAGGTAACTCCCAGCTCAGGGCTCACACACTTCCTGAGGTAACTCCCTCCTCAGGGCTCTCACACTTCCTGAGGTAACTCCCAGCTCAGGGTTCTCACACTTCCTGAGGTAATTCCCAGCTCAGGGCTCTCACACTTCCTGAGGTAATTCCCAGCTCAGGGCTCTCACACTTCCTGAGGTAATTCCCAGCTCAGGGCTCTCACACTTCCTGAGGTAACTCCCAGCTCAGGGCTCACACACTTCCTGAGGTAACTCCCAGCTCAGGGCTCTCACACTTCCTGAGGTAACTCCCTCCTCAGGGCTCTCACACTTCCTGAGGTAACTCCCTCCTCAGGGCTCTCACACCTCCTGAGGTAACTCCCAGCTCAGGGCTCTCACACTTCCTGAGGTTACTCCCTCCTCAGGGCTCTCACACTTCCTGAGGTAACTTCCAGCTCAGGGCTCTCACACTTCCTGAGGTAACTCCCAGCTCAGGGCTCTCACACTTCCTGAGGTAACTCCCTCCTCAGGGCTCTCACACTTCCTGAGGTAACTCCCTCCTCAGGGCTCTCACACCTCCTGAGGTAACTCCCAGCTCGGGGCTCTCACACTTCCTGAGGTAATTCCCAGCTCAGGGCTCACACACTTCCTGAGGTAACTTCCAGTTCTCGGGCGGTTCAAGCTGCCTGAGGAAGCAGACACTACTGCTCTCAGCATAGTTTCCATGCCAGTCCATGCTGGGGGGGGGGGGGGGGGGACATCTTTCTCCACATAATCTCCACAAAGGAGTGAGCCTCCTCCAGTCAGGAGAGATAACGCTGCACGTGTGCTCTTCTCCATGCTGGTTATCATGTTTGCTTCTAGCCAGGACCAGACCCACGTGGCTGCCACGCCACCGCCTTTGTTTAACCTACCCCCTGTGATGGGGAACGGTAGACTCAAAACTGTGAGCACTTCCACACTTTAGTGTGTTTCCACAGAGAGCCAATCTGTGAAGGTCCCTCCATCCGTGTAATATTTCTTGGACTGCGCATAGCGCTTCAGCTAACAACAAGTGAAGAGAACTCTGCTCCAGCCGCCCTGAGAGGCCATAACCTCGCTTGTCTCATGAGGAGAGAATCATTACTTCCATAAGCACAATATACTGTGAACTTTGCCTTTAAGAGAGAGTCTGTACCCCGTTACCTCTTTCAGTAAAAATTGTTATGTTTACAAGTTCACCTGTGTATCTGGCTGCTTGAGATTGCACCAACACCACGGATGCTCCAAAACCTGCACCCAGACACCACTGCTACAGGAGTGACCCTGGGGGGTCTTATACCACCCACAAGTGCCACCTCCTGCAGGGAGAGTATGCAAGTGTATTCATCCTCGTCAGATTTGCTGATAACATTTCTTATTCAACTTAACAGGCTTGCAGAAATCCGAGGGTTGGCAGCCATCATAGCCCCATTCATTTGAATTGCAGTGTTTATATGTGTGAATATTGCCCGACAGACCACAATCCGTATCGTCCGTATCTCTCATATCACTAGTCAAATGTTTAATTTTTAATGAAAGAGTCATTTTCCCCTCAATGTTAGGAAAAATGTAAACATAAAATGGTTTTTGCAGTGGTTAAGTAAAAACAGTTATAAAAAAATTGTATCCATATCTTTATTAAATAAATGCTTTTTCATGACAAGAAAAAAAAAAATTCGAATGAGTAACATAAATTATACGATGAATAAATAGTATACAGCAATCTTCACTTCTGTAATAAAAAGGTGAGATTTTTCTTTTTATTAAAGTACAAAATGTTAAACAGAACGTACAGTTTCCATTGTGTTCAGAATTTCTAGACAAACTTTTTTTTTTAAACTGTATAGAACCCTCAGTCTGTACACCTGTTAAATCTATGAATAACTGCATTGTAATGATGGAAGGAAAAAAGAACAGGAAAACACAAAATTAATACAACAACCTGTAAAAAACAATCCGTAGTGAATATTGCAGTACAAGAAAAAAAAAACAAACAAAAGGAGTCTGGTTATTGAAAAGGCAGAAAAATTGGACGAGTTACTGTAGCATCCAACAATGAAGCAATTGTGTTTCCACAAAAGTGAATATTTATATATTAAAAAAAAAAAAGTCTTGATGTGAAGTCCACTGGCTGGAGAAATGTGAATGATTTTTTTTGTTTGTTTAAAAATAGTGCAAAAATACTCCTGAAATAGTGGTTAAAAAAAAAAAAAAAAAAAATTAAAAGTCACAAATTACACGAAAACAAGGCTATAGTGCCGCATTAAATGATATCACTTTCACAATTTTTTTTTGTTACTCCACCTGGAAACATTCTACAACTGGCGTCAGAACATCTGAAAATATTTACAATATATCTATTTTTTTTTTTTCATCTAAGTTTGAATTCTGTCTTGTGGTTTGATGCCCTTTCCTCCCTGTCACAACTCCGATCAAGGAAGGGTGATGTTGCGCTGACAATGGATTTGCAACTGCTGAAAATTTGTAATTTTAAAAACGTACAAGTTTGTACAAAGGGCACATGGTAGAAAGCAGACCGGACAAGCAAGGTTAGTTACAGGACAGGTTCAAGATATATTGTGAAATTATGATATATTCCGAATTATATTTATTTACGCCTTAAAAAATTTTTTTTAGAAAGTAAATACTCAAAGGATTTACTTCATTAAGATTTTGGATGAGTTGAGAGTCTCAAGTGGGGAAAAAAAAAAAAAAATAAAAATAATTATATATATATATATATATATATATATATATATATATATATATATATATATATATATATATAATTATTTTCTTTTTTTTAAGTTGCCTTTCTAATATTCTCAAACTAAGGAGATAACTGAAAAAGATTAATTGCAAACTAAGAAGAAAAAAAAAAAAATATTGAAACTAAAAATCCCCACAGACCAAGCTGTTTTGGTATTCACTTACTAATGCCCAAACTTTTGCTGCCCCAATTTATTTATTTTTTTGTTAACTTACTTCTGCAGTACGACCACCAATACGGACTTTTTGTCTAAAACTTAGCAGCCATTTCCTAGATATAAAAATTTCTAGAATTTGGCGTTTTTTTGTGACATTAAAAGAAGCCCCAATAATTCTCCGCTTCAGAACCATCGTGACTCTCCTACAGAGACTTTGCGCTTTCTACTGTGGAAACATGCATGAGCCATCCTGAGCCGGACTTATCGGCCACCGCTGATGTAAAATTAGCGGTGCAGGAAAAATAAAAACAAACCCCAGTACACATAATAAAAATTGAAGAGCCAACTTTCCAATATACCGTAACTGGGGGATGTGCAGATAAATGACAATTTAAATCTAAAAAGGCAAAAAAGGAAGAAAAGCATCAAAATCTTCAAAGCGTTTCGCAACAACTACCGTAGAAAAAAAAACAACTTATTTTAGTCTCATTATTAGGAAGCCTGTCAGGTTATGTGCAAGGATAATATTGTGCACCCCAGGCAGTGCCCTAGCACCAGAGTTTAGGTGTAGAAGCCGCATTATGGCACAGATATACATTTGTTTGTGGGCTCATAGTGGATCTATAAATCCCTACAATAAACCATAAAGGCGTGCTCCACTGGATACGGAGACATTTTCCAGTAGACAAACTACTTTTTTTGGGACGGCCGTGTGCATGAGACCCAAGAGTTAGCGCTCATCACCCTTCCCATCCACGACAAGGTAAGAGCAGAAGCAATGGTATTTTCTAAATGCGGTGTTAACACAACACAGATCAAACTCTTTTTTTTTTTTGCCAGGAGTAATACAAAGCTTTCAAGAAAGGACGTAACAGATCAGAGAACATTCAGAAATTGTATCTCCCAAGGAAATATGACCAATTGTCTATACAGTCTTACAGAACACCCGATGGGGGGCGTTCAGCTGCGTCAGTCTTTTTTTTTTTTGCAAAGTCCACGTAACAACTCATTGTCTTGCATTTTCCATATAGAGATTGGAAGGCAGCAAATTAAGGAATGCCAAGCGTAACCATCAGCAATTCTTCTTAATGATACATGTGCCAGTCACTCAGTTGTGTGCGCAGAGGAGTCACCTGCAGGGACCTCCCCAAAGAAGATGTTTGGGTTCAACTCTGTCTCAACTTGATAACCCTGAACGCATTCGTTTCCATCTCCGAGGGTTAAATACTTTCTGCTCTTCAGCCCGCACCAATGGCTCGTCCAGCAGGTTGCATCCTTTTACGTTTTTGTCCCATTAGTCCCAATAAATTGGCAGATTCCATGAGACGCGTCACCAAGTCAGTCCGGATATATAATCTTCATAACCCTCCCTGCTTTATGGACAGTTCTCCATCAGTGTCACCTTGGAAAAGTGTCAATAATTCGGCACAACGCTTCTCAAAAAACTTCCCTATGGCTTTTGTAAGACTTAGAAAAGTGGTATCTAAAGCCTTCATTTATTTAAAGCTCGAGTCGTTTGACCTTCTCAGGACTCACGAGTCAACAGGTGACCAACCGTCCTTGACTCACGGAGCAACTCAAAGAGATCGACTCAACAAAACACAAATGTTGCAGCTTGCAGCTTATAGCTTATGCTTTTCAACAATCTATTGAAACGTCAAGAATAAAAAACAAAAAAAAAAACAAAACAGCACCGATATCTACTTTTAGTGCCCGACTGCCCTTCAATTAGTTAAAAGGAACCTGGACCAGCGGGTGAAGCCTTCAACAAAAAAAAACAAAACCACAAAGCTGATAAAATGGGCAATTCCAAAAAAAAAAAAAAAAAAAAAAAAAAAAAAAAAAAAAGGGGCAAGTAGTTGGCAAGATGCTTTGGCAGAAAAGGACGGGAGCTTCTATTATAACAATAGAAGCAAAAACAAAATCCTAAAATATATATATACACAATTCTATGTTAATAAAAAAAAAAAGTCACAGCTTTTCTGCAAATAGGGCATGGGATTCATGACTGAAGGGAAAAAAAAAAAAAAAAAAGCGTTAAGGAACCTGAAAGGATTCTCAACAGACCCAGCTGTGATGAAAGATGTAAGTGACCCTGTACATTTTATTTTTAGATTTTAATGGCACAAGTTATACAGGGCGTTGAATAAACTGGCACCAGGAGTCACCTTTACCATGCCCACTAGTGACACAGTCATTTATACCATGCCCACTCGTGACACGGAGTCAGTGAGGAGTAAATATTTATAGGAACAGATCGCAAATCATTCTCTACATATGGAGTGCAATTTAACAAGTGTCCTGTGCCCACAAAAAAAAAAAAAAAAAAACTAAAGTGACAGGTCAGCGATTTCTAGAGCTTCGGTCAGTGAAAAGCCGGCGAGAACATCACGTCCTCAATTATTTGTCGCCAAGGTCTCCATCATAATGGAGAGCGGCCGGAGCCGTGGACGAGGCGCGAGATGCCGCCGGCTGTCTGGAGATGATGACTAATTGGTCATCTCTTGTAAATAATATTGGTAACCAAGTACAAGAACCGTATGGAAATAAAACAAACAAACAAAAAAAAAAAAAAAGATACATTTGTTAACCTACAGATTTCATAAAATATTCCACATGTGCTTGGACTTCAACAACATGAGACCAGGGACAACGTGGAGTCAACATGAGCTTACGGGACCTTCCCCCATGGTCAAAAAAAAATAAGGCAAAAATAACAAAAATTCTAAGCAACAGAGCGCGTCCCGTGGGCGGCCCAGACCTCCTCCCTCTACTCTAAAGACTTTCACTTCTTTGTTTCCTCAAGCTTTACATTGTTTTTTTCATACAGAAGTTCTCCTTTCCTCGGCTTCTTCGTCATTGTCTTTTTAATATATCTTCTGAAGCTTTCAAGATTTTTTTTCTTTGCTGATGAGATGAGGAGAAAAAAAAAAAATTAAAAAAAAAAAAAAAAAGTTTAGAGATCCTTGTGGACATCCCAAGACAAAGTAACAAAAAAAAAGGACACAAGTGATCACGTCCGTCCAGCCATTGCGGTCAGCGAGCGGGGAATCACTCAATGATGCTGCTGTCGAAGCTGTGGCACTGCAGGTCCCCGGGAGCGTAGTCGCTGCCTGGAAGCTTCAGCCCGTACTTGTCTACACACCAGCAGATTCCACGTTTACGGCCCCTGGAAGGTTTACACTGTCGGAAGGAAAGTAACAACATTGTCAGAAGATTCCATTGTATGAACACAAACGGGTTTATAAAGTCGGGAGTCTGATTACTCAGCAAGTCTATAGAGGACCCATCACTTTCCACCATCGTTCTATCACATTCCTCCTGCCTTCATTAAAGGGAACCTGTCCTCAAATGCCTTTATGGCTACTTTCACACTTCCGTCTTTTCAGATCCGTTGCAATGCGTCGTTTTGGGGGGAAAAAAAAAAAAAAAAAAAAAAACACGGATCCTGCAAATGTGCCCGCAGGATCCATTTTTTTCCCACAGACTTGTATTAGCGATGGATCGCGACGGATGGCCACACGTCGCATCCGTCGTGCAACGGATCCGTTGTGTTTTGGCGGACCGTCGTCTGGAAAAAACGTTCAATGTAACATTTTTTTGTCTGTGTCGAAAACATGTACAGTGACGGATCCTACGGCATCCGTCGTTGGCTAGAATGGAAGCCTATGGGCGCAGGATCCGATGCTGTCCGTCAAATGACGGAATCCAGCAACAGATTTCGTTTTTTTTTTTGTTTGTTTTTTGTTTGTTTTTTTTAACACTGAGCATGCCTGGAAGGATTTCTATTCCTCTAATTTAACCATTTTTCCTGCAGCTGCTGCATCGACGGATCCGTCAAAAAACAGGATCCAGTGCATCAGTTTTTTACATTCTGCACAGGATCCGTCTTTTCAACACTTTGACGGATTGTGACTGATTCTAAAAGACGGAAGTGTGAAAGTAGCCTTACCTGCAAATATAGGGTTATTCTACCGGTTAATAGAATTCTAAAGCTTTGCGGCCGCTGCGCTGACTACCGGGAGGAAGCAGGAGTCACAGCTGCTACAGCCACCGCTCAGTACATAGTGAGTAGCAGCTGTGCAGCTGTAATCCTGCCCCTGACAGCCACTCTGTACCGATTCCCTCCTGAGCCAGCTGTCAATCATTGCCAGGGAGAGTTATAGCCACCACTCACAGTGTATGGAGCAGAGATTGAAGCCTCTGTCAGTTTGATGGCAGGTGGCTTTAGAAGATTATTAACCTGCACATTAACCCAATATCTTAAGATTAATAGAGTTTGTGGATATGATAGATTCCCTGTAATTATGATATAAAAAGCCCATGCACAGAGCAAAATAGATACTGTCCATGTAAATATAGGCTCCCAACACTTCTGAATATAACTACTAAAATACTGCCCCCTATGTGCAAGAATATAACTACTATAATACTGCCCCTATGTACAAAAATATAACTACTATAATACTGCCCCTATGTACAAGAATATAACTGCAATAATACTGCCCCTATGTACAAGAATATAACTGCAATAATACTGCCCCTATGTACAAGAATATAACTACTATAATACTGTCCCTATGTACAAGAATAGAACTACTATAATACTGCTCCTATGTACAAGAATATGACTACTATAATACTGCCCCTTATATACAATATAACTACTATAATACTGCTCCTATATACACAAGAATATGACTACTATAATACTGCCCCCATACACAATATAACTACTATAATACTGCCCCTATGTACAAGAATAGAACTACAATACTGCTCCTATGTACAAGAATATAACTACAATAATACTGCTCCTATGTACAAGAATATAACTACTATAATACTGCTCCTATATACAAGAATATAACTACATATAATACTGCTCCTATATACAAGAATATAACTACTATAATACTGCTCCTATGTACAAGAATATAACTACAATAATACTGCTCCTATGTACAAGAATATAACTACTATAATACTGCTCCTATATACAAGAATATAACTACTATAATACTGCTCCTATATACAGGAATATAACTACTATAATACTGCTCCTATATACAGGAATATAACTACTATAATACTGCTCCCTATGTACAAGAATATAACTACTATAATACTGCTCCTATATACAAGAATATAACTACTATAATACTGCTCCTATGTACAGGAATATAGCTACTATAATACTGCTCCTATGTACAAGAATATAACTACAATAATACTGCTCCTATGTACAAGAATATAACTACTATAATACTGCCCCCATACACAATATAACTACTATAATACTGCCCCTATGTATAAGAATGTAACTACTATAATACAGGATTGCTTTTATTATTTTGGTTTTTATTTCTTACTTGTTTTCTTTTGAAGAATCCTTTTCTATCGCAGTTGGGAATATAAAATGCTCTAGGGTGCACACGATGTGACATTTTCATGTCTTGCATGACAGTTTCCATTTGTCTGCGGCAGGGACCCTAAAAATTAAAGTGACCAATTAGAGAGTGGAGTGAATGGATTGGACTTGGTTATTACGGTTGCTCGTCATCCATGTGGTGGGCACAGTGACACGGCGGCGTTCACCACACTTGGGATCTGTGGACGGGTACACGTCTCAACCACCGTCCAGCACTCACCAGCTCAGACTCGATGCTGTACTCCGGAGAGGAGAGCGTCTGGGCCTTGTTCTCTACTGGTACAATCTTGGAGACAGTTTTCTTCTTCTGCTGAAATATGTTCAGAGCCCGGACCTTCTGCTCGGAGACCACAGGTAATACCTTACGGGAGCTCGGCTTCTGGTGGAAATGGTCTTCGGTGTCTGAAGTTGTTGGATCTTCCTCTCTCGATTCTCGCTCTAAAAGAACAACAAAGCAATGGAAATTTTGGATTTTGAGGAACCACAGGCTGATACAATCATAAAAGTGTTTCCTCCAGTTATATCTTAAGACCATGAAAGACTTAGAAGCTGCAGGAGTTTCTTTGTAGCATTAACCCTAATTTCTGTATAGATTGCACCATTGAAGTTTGGATCTGTGTTGACTCCTGACTAAGTGAAGCTTGCAAACTAATGCTCCAGAAGGTTTGTGCTTCTGGGTCAACTTCTTGAAGTTGACTAATCTCATAATAAAAGTTTTTGAACTTTAGAATGAAACCCAAACACACTTAGCAAAAAACATAGAAGCCCGAGGCATTCAGTGACCTGACTAGATTAAAAGCCATGACCTCTGCAAGGCTTTAAGAGGAAAAAAAAAAAAAAAGTGGTTTGAAAGCCAGCAGCCGATGTTGGTAACACTAGAGGGCGACAAGTCCCAACACTTCACACAAGTCGGCCTTACTAGACACCTTTTTCTTAGAATTCTATAACCCTTCTACAATTCAAGCACTTAAACACAATTACTGACACAAGACGTTTTTGATAGCCTTCTAGGAGTAAAGTTGTCCAGTTTGGGACCAGAGTTCATTAGGATAAAAAAATTCCTTTAGATTTCAGAATAAACATTTTTTTTGGAGCTGTTACAATCTATTGTCTGTCAAAACATTGGAAGACTGGGCTATGCAAATGGCAACAATGTATCAATCACTAGATAACCATGGATCTAACATCCCCCTGTCCACCATGCCCTGAGGACACACTATGGGGCCAATGGTGTACCCTTCCTTTCTTGCATGAAACTTGACAGTTTTGCTGCAGAAGGAGTTAGATTTTTTTTTTAGAAAATTAAACTATGAAGGTTTTGACTGGCCACCAGAATACCAGATAATCCACAGGTGGGTCCAGGTTCTGATGCAACAGACCCCAAAAAGGAGCCTTAGAAGTTTTGATGACGACCAATATGGCCATTTATTAAGTTAAATAAAATCTGCCATTTTCCAGAATACTGCCACTTCTGTCCTCTGGTTATTTCTGGTATTGCAACTGAGCTCAATAGAAGTATAAACAGGTTGTGTCTTTACACCCAGTTTGAGCTTTACATTTGGTACACATGTCAGGAAAGCCATCAATATTGATAGGGGCCAATCAAGGCTAAAACATTGAATTATGTAGAGCCACATTTGTTTTCATGGTGTGGGATCCTACAGCAGAATACACTTTTCTATACGGATACTCCTCATCTATAGCCTTAGACCAAGTTTGCACAAAGCTGCAATACTACACACAACCTGCAGACAGGAGTGGCGCTAGCTTTAGAGAGCAGTCGGTTTTGTTTTTCTGAATCTTGGAAAATCCCTTTGCAGCTTGAAGTCAATCATGTAATCCCGGGAGCACAACGCCGATCCCAGATTATTCCAGAACCGCCCCAATCATCCTTTAAGACAATATTTAAAGACTGGATATGAAGTCAGGACCATTATTCCCATCATAAACTGGAGACCCCCTCCTCACTTTCCATTCTCTTGTCACCATGACCCTGCGGTCAGCTATTCAATACTTTGTGAAAAGAGCGATGACATTCACACAGCCTCCTTAAGTATCCAATTCTGCATCACTACCCCCAATCACAAAGCCAAGAAAAAACAAAACTCAATTACGGCCCCCACAATAGACCCCGCTCCATTATGCTGTAGGGTGCAGTGTTAACCCGGGGTCTGGGGTCAGGGCGGAGATTGGCACAGAAGGGCGATGTAATGAAGATGACACTTAGGGAGAGAATGTGTAAGTAAACATGGCCCCGCATTCCCTCCTGTCCACCTGGACTCCGCAGACCAGTAACCACAGCTGCGGCCCACCGGCTGGACATCTGCTCTTCAGGCTACCTGCAATATGAACCGTGGGGGTCCCAGCTCTCACGCTCCAGGATGCCAACAAGCAATATTACTGTCTTGAGAAGCATTTCGTGGACCGCCATCCAATGTCTATGGTCATCGAGAGCCAATCGCTACCGCAAACTGTCTATACTAGTGTCTTAGACATGATGGACCAGGACCAGTGGGGCAAGATCACAACCGGCCACTACACTCTGCTCCTCCAGGCCATGGCCGTCCAGTCAGGAGAGAACCAAGGAAAGACAGGGGACACATGGATTTAGGTCTGAAGATCAGTGGAGACCCACATAAATCCAAGAGTCATCATCTACCCAGTGGAAAGACTAAAAAACCCCCCTTTAATGAAGGCTGCAGCCAATGTGGAGCTCCGGCTAAGGTTTCTTTCACAATTCCGTCCGTACGGGGCCGTCACAAAGCGTCGGCGCGACGGAAGGGTTTGCTTTCACATTTCCGTCTGCGCTGCCGAGTAGGAAAGATCGTGAGAGCGATGTTTCCTGCTGGGCATGCGCAGTGTGAAATACTGGATGCGACGTACGGAAAAAACGTTCCCTTGAACGTTTTTCCGAGACGACGGTCCGCCAAAATCGGACGCATCCAGTGGATGACGCATGCAACATAAGGCCATACGTCGCTAATGCAAGTCTATGGAGAAAAACGCATCCTGCGGGCAACTTTGCAGGATACGTTTTTTCTCCAGAACGACGCATTGCGACGTTGGCCAAACGACGGAAGTGTGAAAGTAGCCTAAATGAAGTTTCACAACCTCTAACCAATCTGGAAAATCTTAGAGCCAGTGACTGCCAGTTTAAAGAGGCGGTCGTCCACAACATTAGTGGTTAATTAGCCTGACGTGGTCTTAAAGGGACCTGTTGCTATAAATCTATAAATTTTTACCTGATGTGAATGTGGCAGCCCTGCAACTGGTGCTCATTCCTTACTTCCCGAGCCCCTCCATGTCTGAGATCTGTCCCCCCCCCACTCTTTTTTTTGGGGGGCTTGGTCCCCGGCATCTTCTTGTTGACCACACCCAATTTTCCAAAAAACTAGACTTCCATATAACGGAGGCCATACAGTATCTCAGGAACGGAGAGGAGCAAGAATAAAAGAAAGACATTGCTGGATTCAGGAGAACAGCGGCATTTACGTCAGGTAGAAACAAAAAAAAAAAAAAAAAAAAAAAACGCATTTATGGCAAGTGACCGATCCTCAAAAAAAAAAAAAAAAAAAAAAAGTGCATGCTTGGTCTCCTCACTTTATCTTCTGGCAAGGGAGATCATGTAAGCGCTGCAGCCAATCAGTGATACCGGAGCTGGAAGGACCAGAGTCTTGCTCTCTTCTGCCCCGGAAGGAATAGCGAGTCTGAACTAGCCCGTGTGACCTGATCGGCTGCAGCAATTCACACGAGGTCTCCAGCCAGAAAAAGAAGTCAGGAGACCAACGGGGGGCATTGCCAGGAAAAGAACAGGAGTGCAGTGGGTGACCATGTATGTATTTCTCCCCCCTTTGAAGACCACCCTTAACTCATTTTTGAAAAACACAATATTATAGTGAAAACCCGCTGTGATGCAAAGTAGCAGAATGTGGCTGTACAGCTGGCCCGCTGCCGGCAATGGGGCCATATTTGTCGTATCTGCCATGTTATTACAGAATTCCTGGTCCCCCAAGAAAAACAAAGAGCAAAATGGTAATAAAATCGTGAGATGTGACGAAGCTTGGGTGTAATGGCTACAACATGGCTGCATCCAGTCTGCAAGTCGTAGGATCAGGTTTATGGAGCCGCTGCCGGGACCATGTGCTCCATGTCCAGAAGGAGCACAATACCCATCAGTCCACATGGCAGCGGAGCGGATGCCCTCCAATGTGGGCTCTTTCTGGTTTAGATTTGAACACACTCCTTCTCCGAGGATCACAGACCCTTTCATTGCCAGGGAGACTGCAGCGGTGGATTTATGGCACCTCTGGGAGAGAATGGGTGAAGCCACAGTTGGGCCTCTATTACACAACCATGACCCCGACCAGAGACAAGTAACCTTGTTCCACGTGCAGCCGTGAGGCACACAATCCCCCCCTTGTTCAGGACCTGGCCTCCATTCCCAATTACGTGTTGAAAAGCATGGACTGTTTTGAGACATACAGGATTTGTCTAGCTTTACATGGGAGTCGGAGTAATGGCCCGAGTGTTCTGGCGTCTCACCAGTTCCAGGCCTCCATTTGTAAGCCCCTCGTGCCGTTCAGTTCCCCCCTTGCCAAACCATTTTTATTGGACTGCAGTCACCGTAGGCAGATGCCACGGCTCGCACAAAAGCAAGGCGCGTTACAAAGCCACTAAACTCGGAGCGCGGTTCTCTTAGATACAAATGTAGGATCCTGAAGGACAACGTATGGTCAGTCCCGGAAACTAAGTGATATGTACGGGAATAACGGGTGTATGGATGGAGAAGAGCAGATATTGTCACGGTCGCTCAGCAGAGCCCATTCCATAACTTGTAAAATAAGTCATATTGAAGGGGTTGGACTTCGAAAAGCTAAAAAATGTGGCTAAAAGGCTTGAGGGTAGAATCGGTGCAATGGCAAAACTCGGCACTGAGGCTTTTTACCTTTAGAAAAGGGTTTCCAAAATGATCGGCTACTGGTATACAAATCAAAAATAGATACTTCTAACTTTCCTCTCCCGTTAGCGATTGTTTGCAGCGGTGAAGCGCTCAGTTGACACAATGTCATTGCTGCAGCCCAAACACAGAGCTGGACCGGTGGAGAAGGAGGAGGAGTATCATCTACAAGTGTATTACTAGTGTCTGATCATAATATTGAGACCACATTCCGAGACAAACAAAAAAAAACAATAAAGAGTTGGAAATCCACAAATGGCTCAGCCACTGCCGGGATTGGCTCATTAGATCAGCGCCATCAGATAAAAACTTTGGAGAAGTTTCTATGACATTTCAAAAGTTTTCTGAAAGTGCAGTTACTGATTGACGTTAGGGGCATTGGCTAGAGATGAATTGCCGGAAACAATCGCGGCTCAGCCATGGCCTAGGTCGCGGCTCAGCCATGGTCTAGGTTCGCGGCTCAGCCATGGCCTAGGTTCGCGGCTCAGCCATGGCCTAGGTTCGCGGCTCAGCCATGGCCTAGGTTCGCGGCTCAGCCATGGCCTAGGTTCGCGGCTCAGCCATGGCCTAGGTTCGCGGCTCAGCCATGGCCTAGGTTCGCGGCTCAGCCATGGCCTAGGTTCGCGGCTTTCTGGCTGTGACCAGGAGCTGCGCAAATTTCCTGAGTTTCCAGATTCCCCGGTATGGTTTGATTCGCCAGTCTGGCACACCGTCATCTGTGCGGAGCACAAGTAATGTCTTACCAGTCCGCTTAATCATAACCCCTGGGGTCCCAAGCTCAGTTTAGGAAAATTATGGCAGCTCCTGCCCAGGGGCACAGAGTAATGACCAGGACTGTGGTCACTGAAGTGATCCGTCCACCTCTAGTATTGATATCATCCCCGAGAGGTGCATAGTACTGTTTCTCAGGTACTGGCATGGAAGAAAGATGTCCACAGAGTCTATTCTCATTAATGTATCTTTTTTTTTGGTTTTTAAATACCGATGTTTCATTTCCAGCTTCTGCATCACCGCTGGAACAGACTCAGACATAGCAGAAGACAAGAGAATCAATCACAAAGTGCAGAATGTGCCATAGGTAGCCATCTATGAAGTGTCAATATTAGGAGATAAGAACAGACAAAAAGTATCAGCAGATGCAACAAAGTGCAACTTCCACACAACTTCAGATGTTGGACCAGACATGACAAACACCCATAACACAGGATCCCCCGCTTGTATCCATTCTTCGCCCATCATGAAGAAACACCTTGATCGGTGGTGATCTACGACTTGGCATCACTAGAGCAAAGGAATCTACTGAGGATTGTGCCGATCCACCCTTCAGCTTGGAGACCTCCACTGTGGACGTTCCTCCCACACCTGTCAACTATGGAAGAACCATCAATGTCTGATCTCCAAGTAAAAAGACCCACAAAGGCAAACTTGTACCATGTTCCTATGATGGGCAATTCATTTTTATCCACCCTTGTGGTCAGTTTAAGACTATATTCACATGTTGCATTTTTTTTTTTGCTGTGTTTTTTTCCCTGCAGGCAAAACCTGCTCTCTTGGCAATAAAGAAGCAGCTAACAAAAAGCAGGTTTTGCTGTGTTTTGGTCTTTTGTGCATGCTTATAAAGTTTAGTGCCTCCCAAAAAAGCATGATGCAACTGCCTTAGGCCGGCGTCACACACAGCGTAAAACAATACGGTCCGTATATTACGGCCGTAATACGCTGAAAAGTCCCGAAAAAAGTGGTCCGTAGCTCCTCCGTAGGCAGGGTGTGTCAGCGTTTTTTGCGCATGGCATCCTCCGTATGTAATCCGTATGGCATCCCTACTGCGTGGTTTTCTCGCAGGCTAGCAAAACCAACATACCGCTATAGAAGTGATCCATGTGTCCCAAAAAGAAAAGAAAATATATATATATACTGTATATATACAGTGGGGCAAAAAAGTATTTAGTCAGTCAGCAATAGTGCAAGTTCCACCACTTAAAAAGATGAGAGGCGTCTGTAATTTACATCATAGGTAGACCTCAACTATGGGAGACAAACTGAGAAAAAAAAAATCCAGAAAATCACATTGTCTGTTTTTTTATCATTTTATTTGCATATTATGGTGGAAAATAAGTATTTGGTCAGAAACAAAATTTCATCTCAATACTTTGTAATATATCCTTTGTTGGCAATGACAGAGGTCAAACGTTTTCTGTAAGTCTTCACAAGGTTGCCACACACTGTTGTTGGTATGTTGGCCCATTCCTCCATGCAGATCTCCTCTAGAGCAGTGATGTTTTTGGCTTTTTCGCTTGGCAACACGGACTTTCAACTCCCTCCAAAGGTTTTCTATAGGGTTGAGATCTGGAGACTGGCAAGGCCACTCCAGGACCTTGAAATGCTTCTTACAAAGCCACTCCTTCGTTGCCCTGGCGCTGTGCTTTGGATCATTGTCATGTTGAAAGACCAAGCCATGTTTCATCTTCAATGCCCTTGCTGATGGAAGGAGGTTTGCACTCAAAATCTCACGATACATGGCCCCATTCATTCTTTCATGTACCCAGATCAGTCGTCCTGGCCGCTTTGCAGAGAAACAGCCCCAAAGCATGATGTTTCCACCACCATGCTTTACAGTAGGTATGGTGTTTGATGGATGCAACTCAGTATTCTTTTTCCTCCAAACACGACAAGTTGTGTTTCTACCAAACAGTTCCAGTTTGGTTTCATCAGACCATAGGACATTCTCCCAAAACTCCTCTGGATCATCCAAATGCTATCTAGCAAACTTCAGACGGGCCCGGACATGTACTGGCTTAAGCAGTGGGACACGTCTGGCACTGCAGGATCTGAGTCCATGGTGGCGTAGTGTGTAACTTATGGTAGGCCTTGTTACACTGGTCCCAGCTCTCTGCAGTTCATTCACTAGGTCCCCCCACGTGGTTCTGGGATTTTTGCTCACCGTTCTTGTGATCATTGTGACCCCACGGGGTGGGATTTTGCGTGGAGCCCCAGATCGAGGGAGATTATCAGTGGTCTTGTATGTCTTCCATTTTCTAATTATTGCTCCCACTGTTGATTTTTTCACTCCAAGCTGGTTGGCTATTGCAGATTCAGTCTTCCCAGCCTGGTGCAGGGCTACAACTTTGTTTCTGGTGTCCTTTGACAGCTCTTTGGTCTTCACCATAGTGGAGTTTGGAGTCAGACTGTTTGAGGGTGTGCACAGGTGTCTTTTTATACTGATAACAAGTTTAAACAGGTGCCATTACTACAGGTAATGAGTGGAGGAAAGGGGAGACTCTTAAAGAAGAAGTTACAGGTCTGTGAGAGCCAGAAATCTTGATTGTTTGTTTCTGACCAAATACTTATTTTCCACCATAATATGCAAACAAAATGATAAAAAAACAGACAATGTGATTTTCTGGATTTTTTTTTCTCAGTTTGTCTCCCATAGTTGAGGTCTACCTATGATGTAAATTACAGACGCCTCTCATCTTTTTAAGTGGTGGAATTTGCACTATTGCTGACTGACTAAATACTTTTTTGCCCCACTGTGTATGTGTATATGTATGTATATATATATATATATCAGTAGACACATATATTAGAGAGAAAAGCCGGTAATTCAGAGCGGTGTACAGTAAAATCACACTGACAGCTTACAGTCCAATAGGTAGAATAAATGTGTACACATAGAATAGGTATATATATATATATATATATATATATATATATATATATATATGTCAGTGAGACACATATGTATATATATTAATATTTATTCCAGCGCTATACAGCTTGAAAGCCGGTAATTCAATTACCGGCTTTTTCTTTCTCCTTCCTAAAACCCGACATGATTTGAGACATGGTTTACATACAGTAAACCATGTCTTCTCTCCATTTTTTTTGCAGATTCCACACTACTAATGTCAGTAGTGTGTATCTGCAAAATTTGGCCGTTCTAGCTCTTAAAATAAAGGGTTAAATGGCGGAAAAAATTGGCGTGGGCTCCCGCGCAATTTTCTCCGCCAGAGTAGTAAAGCCAGTGACTGAGGGCAGATATTAATAGCCTGGAGAGGGTCCACGGTTATTGGCCCCCCCCTGGCTAAAAACACCTGCCCCCAGCCACCCCAAAAAAGGCACATCTGGAAGATGCGCCTATTCTGGCACTTGGCCACTCTCTTCCCATTCCCGTGTAGCGGTGGGATATGGGGTAATGAAGGGTTAATGCCACCTTGCTATTGTAAGGTGACATTAAGCCTAATTAATAATGGAGAGGCGTCAATTATGACACCTATCCATTATTAATCCAATTGTAGTGAAGGGTTAAATAAAACACAAACACATTATTTAAAATTATTTTAATGAAATAAAAACAATGGTTGTTGCAGTATTTTATTCAACGCCCAATCCAGTCACTGAAGACCCTCGTTCTGTGAGTAAAAAAACATAATAAACCAACAATATACTTACCCTCCGCAGATCTGTAACGTCCAACGATGTAAATCCTTCTGAAGGGGTTAAAACATTTTGCAGCAGGGAGCTGTGCCAATGCAGGCTGCTCCTCGCTGCAAAACCCCAGGGAATAAGGCTAAAAATAGATCAATGAGCTATATTTAGCTTTATTTGCGGTGAGGCGCCCTCTGCTGGCTGTTCATAGATCGTGGGAAATTACCTAGAAAGCCAGGGAGCTATTCTACCTATTGGACTGTAAGCTGTCAGTGTGATTTTACTGTACACCGCACTGAATTGCCGGCTTTTCTCTCTAACAGCGCTGCGTATTTCTCGCAAGTCACACTGCTTGTCCGTGTGTAATCCGTATTTTTCACGCTTCCATAGACTTTCATTGGCGTATTTCTTGCGCAGTACGGTGACAAACGCAGCATGCTGCGATTTTGTACGGCCGTAGAAAGCCGTATAATACTGATCAGTAAAATACGGCAAATAGGAGCAGGGGCATAGAGAATAATTGTGCCGTATTTTTTGCGAGTTTTACGGACGTAGATTCTGCGCTCTTACGTCCGTAAAACTCGCAAGTGTGACGCCGGCCTTAAATGTTTGCACCAGAAAAGCAGCAAAGACCGATACCTCAGTTTTTTGAGCACTTACTCATTGTTTCAGTAGGTGAAAAAATATAACGTGTGAACACAGCCTAGTCCGCACAACTTTTCCAGTGGTGATTTCTAAGTCATTGCAAAAATCGCTCAGTTTTATAACTTCTGCAAATTTTATCGAACATGCTTCATCTCAATTTCTCAAGTCTTTCCTGGATCCCAGTCAGACACCTCTCAATCAGCCAAACCAGATCTCACACTTTGCACTGACGACGGACAGTACCCCGAAACACAGTGTCTGAAAATTGAGATTCTGGTTTGGCTATTATCCCAAGTCATGTGACAAGGCTCGTTAAAGGGTCGACATTGACTGTTAGGATCGCTACTTCCAATAGGTGGCGCTAGAGTTCTAGTCCTCTTCCTCTCTGAAGAAACAATTTTCTCAAATCTTGTGAGTTGTGACTGATAAAATAAAGCACTGGACTAATATATATATTCCCATCCCTTGAGTTAACTTGCAGATGTTCCCGGCAGGAAGGACGGTGCAGCGAAGCCTCCTCTAGATTATCAGAGCAGTTTTTAAATAGCCTGTGTGACAGCTCGAGGGTCGGAGGTCACTGGGATGAAATCAAATAGACTCATGCTCTGTATGTGCAATTTCACCATGGATATCAGCTGTGGAAACATGACCTCTAGTATCCGAGAGACAAACAAAACCAGGCCTCATTGTCCCCTCTGCACACACACCTGCTGCACTGCAGCCCCCCATCAGCAAACACCGCACCCCCAGCCATCCTGCAGCAACAAGCTGTCAGGCTATTACTGCCCCGGGGCTCTGCACTGGAAACCATCTCATACAGTCAGAGAGGGGGCAGAGCAGGTGCAAGGAAGGACCTGGATGTCCTCAGCCGCTGGGCTACAAGCCTTATATTCTGCACGGCCAGATCGTGCTTATGGTCGCAGCCGGTGGATAAATGCAATGGATGCATCTGTGCAGACGGATATAAACCTGACACCACATAGCAGGAGCCTATTAATGCTCACAGGAACTGCAAACTTTATAGTCACTTGCTGAAAACTTTGAGTTGAAGTTTCAACCTTTTCTGAAGATAACATTTTGTAAAATTTCCTCTTCCTAGTTAAAAATCAGGGATTTCCCAGTTTTGGGGCATTTTTTTTAAGCTATGGTATTAAAATAAAGTAGGTTTTACTATGTGCCACTGCACAAAAACCACGAGAAAGGGGGAACCAACACACAGTGCCAAAACCAAGGGGTTGGAATCAGAGTATACAAATAGTGAAAACACCCCCTTAGGTTTATACTACTGTGAACAAGGACCTTAATAAAACTGGACAAAATCGGAAAACATGAAAACACAAGAACAAAAAAGCCAACTACAAGTCCAAAGTACAGAAAATAAATTAAATTTTTAGTGGTATAGCAGTTTAAAAATAATGTTGAATCAAGAAAATTACGTAAAATAGTAGATGCAATACATAGCTGTGTGCTACCAAAGAAAGGGGCGCACTTAACCAGATTATATGAACCGGATGTGGAAATCTCAGAATAAAAAACAAAAAACAAAAAGGATTTCAAAAACAAACAAACAAAAAAAAAAAACAACACAAGGTTTCTTTGGTAGCATACAGATATGCATTGTATCTACTATTTTACTTGATTCAACATTGTTTTTAACCTGGTATACCAATAAAAATTAAATTTATATTTTCTGTACTTTGGACTTGTAATTGGGTTTTTTGTTCTTGTGTTTTTATGTGCCACTGCAGCAGGGGGCGCTATTGCATGGAGGATAATGGAAAATAGCTGCTGAGAGTAGTGGTGGAATGTGGTACTGCAACTGATACATAATTGATTTCTATGTATCCATTTAGCGCACAACTCCCAGAATGTCAGATCTTCTCCACTTTGGCATCAACTACTGTATAACGTCAATAACTTGGGGACAATGAACGTCGCCTCTTACAGAGACCACATCTCTATGCAATCTGTCTACATACATTTACACCACAGGCCGGAGCAGAGGAGAGGAAGAGGTTAAAGCAAAGGGTTCCTCATACACATCCCTGTCTCTTATTTTTTTGTCCTGACACAGCAGAATCTGGGCCCCTTCTCCCTTTCCCTGAAAAAAAAAAAAAAATGAGGTGTGTTGGGAGCAAGAAAAGACTGTAGCCTGCGCCATGGAATCATAAAAGGCATTGGTTCCCCTCCATTCTTTAGGAGAGGACAAGACCCTCGCCAATGCCCACCCCTCACCTCCCAATCATCTGATCCTGAAGAGGTCTAGCAGACAGTGGTCACACAATATGCGTTGCAGAGCGTTGCGTCACTATTATAATTATTATTATTTATTGTTATAGCGCCATTTATTCCATGGCACTTTACATGTGAGGAGGGGTATACATAATAAAAACAAGTACAATAATCTTAAACAATACAAGTCCCGCCTGGTACAGGAGGAGAGAGGACCCTGCCCGCGAGGGCTCACAATCTACAAGGGATGGGTGAGGATACAGGAGGAGTGAGGACCCTGCCCGCGAGGGCTCACAGTCTACAAGGGATGGGTGAGAATACAGGAGAGAGGACCCTGCCCGCGAAGGCTCACAATCTACAAGGGATGGGTGAGAATACAGGAGGAGAGAGGACCCTGCCCGCGAGGGCTCACAGTCTACAAGGGATGGGTGAGAATACAGGAGAGAGGACCCTGCCCGCGAAGGCTCACAATCTACAAGGGATGGGTGAGGATACAGGAGGAGTGAGGACCCTGCCCGCGAAGGCTCACAATCTACAAGGGATGGGTGAGGATACAGGAGGAGTGAGGACCCTGCCCGCGAGGGCTCACAATCTACAAGGGATGGGTGAGAATACAGGAGAGAGGACCCTGCCCGCGAAGGCTCACAATCTACAAGGGATGGGTGAGAATACAGGAGGAGAGAGGACCCTGCCCGCGAGGGCTCACAGTCTACAAGGGATGGGTGAGGATACAGGAGGAGTGAGGACCCTGCCCGCGAAGGCTCACAATCTACAAGGGATGGGTGAGAATACAGGAGGAGTGAGGACCCTGCCCGCGAGGGCTCACAGTCTACAAGGGATGGGTGAGAATACAGGAGGCAGTGGCGTAGGAAGGGGGGTGCGGGGGGGGCGGTCCGCCCCGGGCGGCACAATGCTGGGGGCGGCCGGCGCTGCAGGAGAAGAAGATAAAAAAAAAAAAAAGACGCCCCTTTAAATCTTCGGGCGGCGCCTTCCGCCGCCACGACCAGGGCCAGCTCCCCCCACCACCGGACCCCGCCCCCCGCTCTATACTCACCTCTCCTGGTTCCTGCGGCGCCGGCAGCTGCAGCGTCCTCTGACTCTGCGACGTCTCAGAGCAGAGGGCGCGATGACGTCACTACTGTGCGCGCCGCTCTGCCTCTCTGTCCTGAGCGTCGCAGAGCCGGAGAGACGCTGACTGCACCGGACCTGCGCTGGGAACGGGAGAGGTGAGGATTTTACTTTTTTTTTCTTTTTCTTTATGTCTGACTGTCTGGGGCTGGGGCAATGCTGGACACACTGGGGCAATACTGGAGACCATGGGGCAGAATGCTGGACACACTGGGGCAGTACTGGAGACCATGGGGCAGAATGCTGGACACACTGGGGCAATACAGGAGACTATGGGGCAGATTGCTGGACACACTGGGGCAATACAGGAGACCATTGGGCAGATTGCTGGACACACTGGGGCAATACAGGAGACCATGGGGCAGATTGCTGGACACACTGGGGCAATACAGGAGACCATGGGGCAGATTGCTGGTCACACTGGGGCAATACTGGAGACCATGGGGCAGAATGCTGGACACACTGGGGCAATACTGGAGACCATGGGGCAGAATGCTGGACACACTGGGGCAATACTGGAGACCATGGGGCAGAATGCTGGACACACTGGGGCAATACTGGAGACCATGGGGCAGATTGCTGGACACACTGGGGCAATACTGGAGACCATGGGGCAGAATGCTGGACACACTGGGGCAATACTGGAGACCATGGGGCAGAATGCTGGACACACTGGGGCAATACAGGAGACCATGGGGCAGATTGCTGGACACACTGGGGCAATACAGGAGACTATGGGGCAGATTGCTGGTCACACTGGGGCAATACTGGAGACCATGGGGCAGAATGCTGGACACACTGGGGCAATACAGGAGACCATGGGGCAGAATGCTGGACACACTGGGGCAATACAGGAGACCATGGGGCAGAATGCTGGACACACTGGGGCAATACAGGAGACCATGGGGCAGATTGCTGGACACACTGGGGCAATACTGGAGACCCTGGGGCAGATTGCTGGACACACTGGGGCAATACTGGAGACCCTGGGGCAGATTTCTGGACACATTGAGGCAATGCTGGAGACCCTGGGGCAGACTTCTGGACACACTGGGGCAATGCTGGACACTGGGGCAGATTGCTGGACACACTGGGGGTAATATACTGGACACACTGGGGCAGACTGCTGGACACACTGGGGAAAGGCTGGACACTGGGGCAGATTGCTGGACACACTGAGGGCAGATTGCTGGACACACTGGGGGTAATATGCTGGACATACTGGGGCAGATTGCTGGACACACTGGGGGTAATATGCTGGACACACTGGGGGCAGGACTTGAGGCATGGGCAGAATGTAGATACGGGGCATGATTGGAGACACGGGGCAGGATTGGATCATGGGGCAGGACGGATACGATGGAGGCTGGTGGGGCAGGATGGGGAGATCATATGGGGTAGAATGGATACTCATGAGGGCAGGATACGACAACATATGGCTGGAGCCAGGAATGAGATAAACGGGGCCAGGGTGGGGAATATTATTACCATAGGGGATAATTAAGGGATATTATTACTGCAGTGATGTATTTATTTTATTTTTTGAGTATACTGTTTTAAATGGGGGGGCGGTCCTGTTACTGTGCAGAGTGACACTATATCACCTTTTTTTCTTCATGTGGTGTAATGTAAAAGTTGTGAAAAATTAAGTAATGTGTTCTGCAAGCGGAGCTCGAGATAACTGTGTTATTTCCTGCAGAAACGAGTCCTGGCTGGAAGGAATGATGGCGGTCTGTGCTGGATGAAAGATGAAGGACTTCACCTAGAGACGTCACTGGTGAGTCAGTGTTACCTATACACTGACACTATACACTGTATACTATATAGAGGTCCTGTGTATAATGTCACCAGTGATCTCTGTATTACCTCTACACAGACACTGCATACTAAGTACAGATCTCCTGTGAATACTGGCACTTATGGTGATAGTATTGTGGTTTTTTTTTTTTATTACTGATCAGTATTGTAGTATTCAGTCACTATGTGGTGGTAATATGTGGTCTGGAAATGGTGCGGTGGTATTTGTCCCTTGTATGTAGTATTATTCGGTCACTATGTGGCCTGGTCATGGTGTGGTGGTATTAAGTCACAGGTGTGGCATGTGGGGGTGACACCATTAGGCCCAGTTTAAGTTCTACAAAACAGGAATCCATTTTTGGTAACCTTTGTGTGTATTGAGCTGGGGGGGGGGATGGGGGGGGGGGGGGCGCCAAACTCGGGATCAGCCCCGGGCGGCAAAAGCTCTAGCTACGCCTCTGACAGGAGGAGAGAGGACCCTGCCCGCGAGGGCTCACAATCTACAAGGGATGGGTGAGAATACAGGAGGAGTGAGGACCCTGCCCGCGAAGGCTCACAATCTACAAGGGATGGGTGAGAATACAGGAGGAGTGAGGACCCTGCCCGCGAAGGCTCACAATCTACAAGGGATGGGTGAGGATACAGGAGGAGAGAGGACCCTGCCCGCGAGGGCTCACAATCTACAAGGGATGGGTGAGGATACAGTAGGTGAGGATAGAGCTGGTCATGCAGCGGTTTGGTCGATCGGTGGTTACTGCAGGTTGTAGGCTTGTCGGAAGAGGTGGGTCTTCAGGTTCTTTTTGAAGGTTTCGATGGTAGGTGAGAGTCTGATGTGTTGTGGTAGAGGGTTCCAGAGTAGGGGGGATACGCGAGAGAAATCTTGTATACGATTGTAGGAAGAGGAGATAAGAGGGGAGTAGAGAAGAAGATCTTGTGAGGATCGGAGGTTGCGTGCAGGAAAGTATCGGGAGACGAGGTCGCAGATGTATGGAGGACACAGGTTGTGGATGGCTTTGTACGCCATGGTTCGGGTTTTGTCCTGGAGTCTCTGGGTAATGGGGAGCCAGTGATGGGATTGACAGAGGGGAGAGGACGGGGAATAGCGGGGGGACAGGTGGATTAGTCGGGCAGCAGAGTTTAGAATAGATTGGAGGGGTGCGAGAGTGTTCGAGGGGAGGCCACAGAGCAGGAGGTTGCAGTAGTCAAGGCGGGAGATGGTGAGGGCATGGACTAATGGTTTTAGCAGATTCTTGGTTGAGGAATGAACGGATTTGTGAAATATTTTTGAGTTGAAGTCGGCAGGAAGTGGAAAGGGCTTGGATATGTGGTTTGAAGGAGAGATCAGCATCAAGGATTACCCCGAGGGAGCGAGCTTGTGGGACTGGGGAGAGTGGGCAGCCGTTTACTGTAATGGATAGGGTCGTTGGGGGGGTCGCGTGAGATGGGGGAAAGATGATGAATTCTGTTTTGTCCATGTTAAGTTTCAGAAATCTAGCGGAGAAGAAGGATGAGATAGTGGACAGACATTGATGGATTCTGGTTAGTAGGGAGGTGATATCTGGTCCAGAGATGTAGATCTGTGTGTCATCAGCATAGAGGTGATACTGAAAGCCATGAGATTCTATGAGCTGTCCCAGGCCAAAGGTGTAAATGGAGAAGAGCAGGGGCCCAAGGACTGAACCTTGTGGGACCCCGACAGATAGGGGGCGAGGTGAGGAGGTGGTGTGTGAGTGGGAGACGCTGAATGTCCGGTCTGTTAGGTATGATGAGATCCAGGATAGGGCAAAGTCTGTGATGCCAAGAGATGAGAGGGTCTGTAGTAATAGGGAATGGTCCACTGTGTCAAAGGCAGCCGACAGGTCGAGGAGGAGGACAGAGTAGTGTCGCTTGCTCTTGGCGGTTAAGAGGTCATTGGTGACCTTAGGGCAGTTTCAGTGGAGTGGTGTGACCGGAAGCCAGATTGTAAGCGGTCAAAGAGGGAGCAGGAAGATAGATGGGAGGACAGTTCAAGGTAGACGTGTTGTTCCAGTAGTTTTGAGGCATAGGGGAGAAGTGATGTAGGGCAATAGCTAGATACAGAGGATGGGTCAAGAGAGGGCTTTTTGTGCAGTCTCCACAGGCCTCCATATAGCAAACTGCTGTTTACGCAAAGTTCATTGAAAAAAATTAACATCGCTAAGAGGTAAAATGTCACCTGCATACGGCGCTACATAAAAACAGCACAACTCGGGAAAAGAAAAATCTAGGCCCATTACAATGCGCAAACTATTAATACTGCCACTCATCTTTGGTGGACAGCGGGTTAACAAAACCTAAAAAATAAAATCTTTAAAAAAAAAAAAAGAAAAGAACAGGTTAAACACCTTCTGTATAATTTTCCCATCAAGTCTTCAGTTTTGGCAAACTCTTGACTAAGCCTTGATTACTGATACAAAGTATAAGCTGCAGGCTATATTCTGTGTTATACAATCCAAGTTTACACTACCGCAAGGAAAAGAAATAAACTCGTAGGAGAGAAACTGGAGCCGGGTGTGTGGAGAACCTGGACCAAAACCGTGATCCCAGTACAGACCATCATGTGGCTATAATATATATATATATATATATATATATATATATATATATATATATATATATATATATATATATATATATATATATATATATATATATATATATATATATATATATATATATATATATATATATTTTATATATATATATACACCACACATGGACAATTGTACAATAGAGGGCGGTATTATAGTATATTCTTGTACATAGGGGCAGTATTATAGTAGTTCTATTCCTGTATATAGGGGCAGTATTCTAGTGGTTACATTCTTGTACATAGGGGCAGTATTATAGTAGTTCTATTCTTGTACATAGGGGGCAGTATTATAGTAGTTCTATTCTTGTACATAGGGGGCAGTATTATAGTAGTTCTATTCTTGTACATAGGGGCAGTATTATAGTAGTTATATTCTTGTACATAGGGGCAGTATTATAGTAGTTATATTCTTGTATATAGGGGCAGTATTATAGTAGTTATATTCTTGTACATAGGAGCAGTATTATAGTAGTTATATTCTTGTACATAGGAGCAGTAATATAGTAGTTATATTCTTGTACATAGGAGAAGTATTATAGTAGTTATATTCTTGTACATAGGAGCAGTAATATAGTAGTTATATTCTTGTACATAGGAGCAGTATTATAGTAGTTATATTCTTGTACATAGGAGAAGTATTATAGTAGTTATATTCTTGTACATAGGAGCAGTATTATAGTAGTTATATTCTTGTACATAGGGGCAGTATTATAGTAGTTATATTCTTATACATAGGGGCAGTATTATAGTAGTTATATTCTTGTACATAGGAGCAGTATTATAGTAGTTATATTCTTGCACATAGGAGCAGTATTATAGTAGTTATATTCTTGTACATAGGAGCAGTATTATAGTAGTTATATTCTTGTACATAGGGGCAGTTTTACAATAGTCATGTTCTTGTTCATAAGGGGGGTATTATAGTTGTTATATTTTTGAATAAAGGGGCATATTCTAGTAAGCAATTGTACCTATATGTCATTAGTGTAGTACTTTCTAAAGTGGGTGCCTTATTAGTTGGAAATTGCACTAAAATTGGTAGAATATAACAAAACTACTTTAGTAAACCTTTTGCACTTACCAGTGGCAAATTATGCAAATGTCAATAACAGCTTTTGGCAGAGGTGTACTTCTTCATGCCCACTACCTTTTTTAGAATAAGGCATTGTAGGATTAAACAGTCATAATAACCAGCTCTATAGTTTATAGCCAGAAACTTGTCCTGCAGCCTAACTACAAGATCTGATGAACACAGCATTGCCCCTAGTGGTGACAATGTATACTGCAGTTATTTCTCTGTAGAGTAAACCTCCAAATAATGTATGCACATTAACAATTAATCTGTAAAGGGTGCAGTAGTTGGAGTCCCTTTGTAAGACACATGCAGCAGCGCAAGTGTTAATAAGCCATGTCCACCGTTTAATAAGGCATAGTCTACATGTTGACTCTTGTCCATGGTGCAATGCACAATGGCAGGGATGTCAGTCACAGCTGCAGGATTTCAGCACAATCCATGACTGACACCAGTCTGCTTTTTATTACCCATAAAGAGTTACATAAGCAATTCTGTGCCAGCTATACCTAGCTAGAAATGCTGGGCGGGCAGGCTGCCAGCAATAACGTAGGTGGGACACGTGTAGCTGTTAACCCTTCAAGTGCTGCACAAACACAGGGTGCAGTTAAACTGCATCAATTGGCTTCCAGATGAGGAGTATTTATAGAACAGTAATTAATTCATTGTCTTGAGAGCGCAAACACATGCCATAGTGCTGTACAGAGAATACACTCAGGTCATAGATACAAGCAAAAGCCAAAATACAATGTTTCGGACTCAAAGTCTATTTATTGCATCGTATAGGACACATGTCAGGTAGATGGAGCCATTGGGGGCTGAGGAGCTTGCAGGAGGTGGGACCTGCAGAAAACCATCATCAGCTCATTTTAATGGGGAGGGGACCCACACAGAGGATGATTCCTAGACAAGGGCACTGATAGGCATGGACCCTTCATTCCTCCAGGGGGTGTGGACAGCTCAGTTTCTATATTAAGAGGTTATTAACCAAATGCTCCCCACAGTTCATGA
This sequence comes from Ranitomeya imitator, assembly GCF_032444005.1. NCBI lineage: Eukaryota > Metazoa > Chordata > Amphibia > Anura > Dendrobatidae > Ranitomeya > Ranitomeya imitator. The sequence continues at coordinate 11,131,789 of NC_091288.1, forward strand.
GAAAGTGAACGTCCCCAAACTTCTCATGGACCCTCGAGATTAAGTGACAATGGAATGTATACAATGTAACTATGGATGGGGGAGAACGGTGAACATTCCAGTTATGAGGCTTTGGGCCACAAAGAGTTAATCTGGACCCATGATCTGTGTGATCACTGTATACAAGCATGTGCAATGTGGTGACAGCAGAGAACACTCCCCTCAGTCCGGCAAACAAACAGTTAAACATTGGTAAACTTCCTCCAAACCTTCCTGTCTGCAGCTTGGTACGAGATTAACATTTATTTTTATTTTTTTTTGAACAAATGCTGCAACCTGGGAGCCCTTCAGTGTGATCAGTCGGTGCAGAAACCCAGCAAACAAGGACAATATACTATTCCCAATGCAAAATAAAGTGACGTCATTACCAAGCAGGATTAACCCTTCACCGTCCCAGGTGACTTACACCTCTGCATCTCAAAAGGGGGACAATACATGGAGCAGCAGGAAGTCTGGAAAGTAAACTAAAGTATGATCTTAATCCCTGAGTGAGGGGAGCTCTGATACATTATGTATGTCATGAATCTGGGGGTGATAAAGTTGTGGTATCAGTGTGGAAACAATTTGTGCAGAAATAGTGGGAAAAAAAAAAACACACACAAACATTCTGAGTTGGGATTTGATTGACAGCTGTCAGTCACTGCAGTCCTGCTAAATAATGATTGACAGGTCTCCTACAAAGAACAGGCACATAAAGAAGCAGTTAAGAAATGCAGGTGCACTCACCTATTTTGACCACCTGGTCCCTGTAGATCTTCTCATTGAGGCAGACCCCCCTGCCATGGAGTAGGGCATGCAATGGCTTCTCTTCCCCTTGTTTGGGAAGACAGCGGAGCCCCCCAGCACATCGCTCAGTGTACACCCCACAGGACTGCCCCTCAGCCAGGGCACAGGTCCTACAGCAGCCACAGCCCGGCTCCTTCACCGTCTCGCAGCCCACAGGGATCGGTGGGCACATGGACATTGCCTTCTCATCACAAGGCTCACAGTGCACAAAGGAGCCCAGACACTGGCAGAGCCCAAGGCACAGGGTCAGGAGGAAGCAGACAGACAGGATCATTGTATAGGAGATTTGGGAGGGGGATTGCACAGTGCTCCAAATACTGGAGGAAGAAAAAGAGGGTGTCCCTGCAAAATAATCCAAAATGTGCCAACAACCAACAATGCAGTCCCTTCACTGGCACAAAAAAAAAAATCAGGGAAAGCCTGGAATATAGTTTACAACAACAACAAAAAACGCAAACTGCTCACACCCAGGTAGCTGCTGCTGTCCTCATACACACAAGCCAGCAAACACTTGGAGAATACCTGTTGCTGCAGCCAAGACTATGGTGCAAAGTGTACAACAGGTTGGAAAAAAAAAAAATTGTTTTCTAGATCACAAGCTTCTCTCCTTGTATTGCATGCACAGTAATCCAGTAATATTGCTGCAAAAAAAAGTCTGCAAATGCAGAAAATTCCTCAAATCCTGTAAACAAAAAAAAGTGAATTTATAGAAAAATAAAAAGCTTTTATCTTGCTAAACCTGCAGCATGATTAAAATCTTTACTGGGCAGAGATTTCCCCACACAAAAAAAAAACGTGGAAAGAAAATGCGATAAAGTCAGAAGAAGGAAAATACTTTGTAAATCTCCCCACAGTTGTACCCTGCAGAACTTTCTAAAGAGACTGATTACTGAGAAGCAAGCTGTCTTTTAAATAGACTACTCCTGGCTGCCTGCCAGCCTTACACTGCAACTCGATATCACGACAGCCAGGCTGAATAGCTGCCAGTAACCAGGCAATATAGTGGAGCATAATATGACCAGGTCTCTCATTGTGGATTAACCCCTTGTTCCCTGCAGCGGAGGAGCGAACAATCAGACAACAAGCTGCTCCCTGACTTTTAATCTTAACTTTTTTCTTTCTTCTTTTGACCATCAAACTTTTCATACACTCCTTGCAGGAGTCAATCTCTTTTTTTTTGTATCTCTTTCTTTTCTTAAGGGCGGATTGAAAGTTTCTTAGAAATCACTGAACTGTTTTATGGGAGCAGAGCGTTTACCTAAAACAGTGGAAATCCTGAGTGCAATGTGTTAAGAAAGTTTCCCTTCAGCAAAGGAATGTGAACATGTGGACTGTGGGGTAGGAAGGGGTTAACTTCAAGGAGCAGCCTGTAGGTTTTCTTTGTACAGAGCTGCAACAGTTTCCTATTTATTAAACGTTGTTTGTTTGTTTCTTTGTATCAAGTTTTGTTTGTGTACAGTGTTGCGCATTCTATGTTCTTGTTGATCTGGGAGCGCTGGGGTTAACCTCTTGTGATAAAACCTCCCCATAGCCCCCTGGGCATCTGAAAATAGCCCCTTAATATAGCATTATTGGCAGAGGTTCTGGGCAAGGTGAAAAGTACTGGGCTGGCAGTAAAAAGATAATGCACAGAGGAGGGTGCCAATTTAGGTTGAGGCATTAGCCCAAGTCCTTTTATGTGGATCTGCGCTCACTTACAAGACATAAGGCTCCTTATTCCTCAGGTTATTAAAAACATTGGGCAGCACGTTCCAGAAATGAAGCAGATTTGCTTTTAGGACTGGGGGTGACTTTGACAAGTGAGTCTGCGGAGTTAGACAGACCCTGGAAGAAGGAGGAGGAGGGTGCCAGGACTTATGTTATTGGAACAAGGCAGCTGTATAGTCACTATGGATCAATGCTATATATGACATTAAACACCCAAACGCCTGTGACATGGCGGCGGGATCGGGATGCTTTGTGGCAATGGCAATCTTCTCTGTATGGAGGATAGATAGAAAGAAGCACTTTGGCCACATTAGGACCCAGATGGGGCCATAGCCCAAATAACTCCATAAAGCGTCAACTGAAAATTAATGGGATTTCCCTTTAAAAAGGGCCAAAAATAACAACACTGATTAATATAGTCTGTTGTGTCCTATTTTACAGCCCAAATTCAGTTCTTCGCAGGATTATTCTGGGGCTGGAGGCAGCTTCCATCTGCAGAAATCTTCTCCCTTTGCTCAGTGCACAATAGAAAGTTGTGCAAACTTTGCCCCTCCTCTCTAGTTAAGCCCCTCTGTTCTAGCTTAGCCCCTTCTCTAATTAAGCCCCTCCTGTCTAATGAAATCGCCCTATCTAGTTAAGCCCCTCCTCTATAGTTAACCCCTCCTTTTTAACTAACCCCCTCCTCTGTAGCCAAACCCCTCCTCTCTAAACCCACCTCTCTAGTTAAGCCCCTCCTCTTTAGTTAAGCCCTTCCTCTCTAGCTCCTCCTCTCTACTCTAGCTCCTCCTCTCCTCTCTAGCTATGCCCCTTTTCTTTAGCTAATCACATGTCTCTAACCTAGCTCTCCTCTTTAATTAAGCCCCTCCTCTTTAATTAAGCCCCTCCTCATTAATTAAGCCCCTCCTCTCTCTAGCTATGCTACACCCCACACCGATTACCACGACAAAACGGGAGGAACTGTAAGAGAAGGTCCTCTTTTTTTTCAGATTCCTTGAACACCTTTTGTTCTAAGACCTTCCAGAATGTCTTAACAGTGTTAGTTTATTTTGTGTTTCTCTTTTTTTCTTCTCCCAATTTATTTTTTGGCTTAGGGTCCCTTTAAATTGCACCTGTCAAGAGGCAGCTGCACATAAAACAATGGACATCTGTAAGAAGTGATGGCGAAATAGTCTGCAGGACACATTGTATCAGGGTGAGGAGGAAAACGTCACATACCCCTGTGGAACTGGTCCGGGCAGTAAGAGGTTAATACAGCCCATGTGACTGTAATTTGGCCATGTCTAGCGATCGGGTCACGTTGGGAGTGGTAGTGCCATAAGTACGGAGTAGCATTGTATTATGGCCATGTCCAGTGGTCGGGTCATGCTGGGGGTTGTAGTATTCTATATGTGTAGTATAAGTGCATATCCCAAGCGATTCACTCTAAAGTCACCTTTGAAAATAGTTTTTTTTTGGGATCTTTAGGTCAGTTGCAGAATTTACCTCCCATAGAGAATCCTCTCGTATCCCGGAGGGTCAAGCAAGCCCAACCTGGGAAGACTTGTTCCTCACTGAGAGGTGCGATTTTATGTGTCAGACCCAATCTAGGTGGCTGATCTTATGTCCGTGGGTTTAGAGCACCGAGCGGTCTGAAGAATCCACTAGGACGAGTCCATTTTTATCCAATTCATGGATCAAGCTCCCCAACACAAACCTGTAGGCCGATGACCATCATAGGCAGCACACTGATGCCATCCGCCGCGTGCCGTCCATCCTAAATGGAAAGGAGAAGTTTGGCTTTTTATTTTTGGTAAATGAGAAAATCACTGATGGTAAAAATCTGATGAAAATGTGATCCAAAACACTGACGGAAATCGGTCTGTATTTTTTTTTTGCATGCGAGGAAAGTCACAGACCCCTGAATCAGGCCTTGTTCTCAGGAGCCTTCACAGTTTGGCGACTTTCCATTTTTTCATCCAAAGCTTAATTTTAATAGACATAACAAAAATCAGAATTTGGCCGCTCCGGTCAGTGCGGGGCATTGTGCTAATTGATGGAAACAAAGGTTTGTAGACGTTTTTTTTTTTTGTATTTTCTTCATTAATTGCGATTCTTACATATTGACATTTTCAGCTCGTTCCGGACTCTTCTGTTTTATTGGAGCTGCTGAGGAGTAAAAAGCCGAAAGTCCCGAGGAATAGGAATCTCCTTCATACTGCGCACCCCACCATGACGGCTGGAAGTCACCTCTATAGCGGTTTATGGGGCTGTACGACGCCTCTGACGGTGCGATATGGTGCAATGTTGACCTGCCCAGTCAGTGGAATCATCATGGCTTGATCATATAGTGCCTGCATAATGGCGCCAAACAGTGAGCACACAACAGTGGTAACACAACAGTATGTGTTCGCCAGGTTATGGGCAGGAAGGGTAAATGCCTCCTTTGCACAAGCTGCAAACTTGTTTGCCCATTAGTTATGGATAATGTGAATCGGGGTGGACACATCATCGGAGCAACCTGGGGCCCAACAGGTGAAGGGGCCACAGCCCCCTCCAAAACAGGATGAAGCGTGCATTATGAGGAGCTGTTGGACTGCATAGGGCCCATACATTGTTCTTGCACAGGGGCCCTTTTCTGGCTATGCCCACCGGTGGGGTGAACCTACAGTACAGAGGGCTACGTCTCCAATGCTAATGCCAATGGCTCCCCCACCAGCGCTGTGTTCTCCCACCCTGCCCCTCTTAAGGAGGCCTTAGAACATTTGGATTAAACTCCTTGTATGTGAACATTTCTCTTTTCTCCTCCGGCCGGAGCTGCATTTCTCGGATTTCAGCACTAGACGGCAGTCTTATCTATGCTAAAAGTTTAAAAAATTTCTTAATCCAACGCTGCAAAGTTCCGCTGCAAACTGTTCTCCTATTGTTGCCTAATTCTGCACATTTCTAATCTTTAAAGGGTAACACTGGGTCCTGTGCGGCGTTTGGTCCCAGTGACCCGTCTGCTATTATCTGCTGGATGTTGTGTGCTAATCTATGAGACAAGGCACAGAAGTGTGTCATTACTGCTGCAGCGTTCGCACAGTGTCGGCGGCTGCCCGTCCCGTTACAGGCTGTTCTTCATTCATCAGCTCACTTATCATTATTATTGAGGATGTTGATTCATTGTCTTAACCTATGTGCTGCATTATTCAGGATCCGTGGACTGACGAGCGGCTGGTGTGGAGTCACCCAGACATCGGCGCGCAGATTACGCTGATTGTGGACGGTTCAGCAATACTTGTTCCAATGACGCAAACTGAGCTCAACAGAAGAACCGTCTGCAGCTCTCAGTCATTCCTGGAGGTAGATAAATGGGGGGAAGTATATAGTCCACCACCAATTGTGCAAGTTCTCCCACTTATAAAGATGAGAGCGGCCTGCAATTGACATCATAGGTCGACCACGACTATGAGGGTCACAATGAGAAAACAAATCCAGAAAATCACCTTGTCTGATTTGGAAGATTTATTTTGCAAATGGAAAATAAGTATTTGGTCATTAACAAAAGTTCATCTCAATATTTTGTTCTCTATCCTTTGTTGGCAATGACAGAGGTCAGACGTTTTCTGTAAGTCTTCACAAGGTTGCCACACACTGTTGTTGGTATGTTGGCCCATTCCTCCATGCAGATCTCCTCTAGAGCAGTGATGTTTTGGGCCTGTCCCTGGGCAATACGGACTTTCAACTCCCTCCAAAGGTTTTCTATAGGGTTGAGATCTGGAGACTGGCTAGGCCACTCCAGGACCTTGAAATGCTTCTTACAAAGCCACTCCTTCATTGCCCTGGCGGTGTGCTTGGGATCATCATCATGCTGAAAAACCCATCCACATTTCATCTTCAATGCCCTTGCTGATGGAAGGAGGTTTGCACTCAAAATCTCACGATACATGGCCCCATTCATTCTATCATGTACACAGATCAGTCATCCTGGTCCCTTTGCAGAGAAACAGCCCCAAAGTATGATGTTGCCACCCCCATGCTTCACAGTAGGTATGGTGTTTTTTGGATGCAAATCAGCATTCTGTCTCCTCCAAACACGATGAGTTTTATTTCTACCCGTCAGTTCTACTTTGGTTTCATCAGACCATATGACATTCTCCCAATTTTCTTCTGGATAATCCAAATGCTCTCTAGCAAACTTTAGAGGGGCCCGGACATGTACTAGCTTAAGCAGATCTGAGTCCCTGGCGTAGTGTGTTACTGATGGTAGCCTTGGTTACGGTGGTCCCAGCTCTATGCAGGTCATTTACTAGGTCCCTCATGTGGTTCTGGGATTTTTGCTTACCGTTCTTGTGATCATTTTGACCCCACGGGGTGAGATCTTGCGTGGAGCCCCAGATCGAGGGAGATTATCAGTGGTATTGTATGTCTTCCATTTTCTTATTATTGCTCCCACAGTTGATTTCATCCCACCAAGCTGCTTGCCTATTTCAGATTCAGTCTTCCCAGCCTGGTGCAGGGCTACAATTTTGTTTCTGGTGTCCTTGAACAACTCTTTGGTCTGCACCATAGTGGAGTTTGGAGTCAGACTGTTAGAGATTGTGGACAGGTGTCTTTTATACTGCTAACAAGTTCAAACAGGTGCCATTACTACAAGTAATGAGTGGAGGACAGAGGAGTCTCTTAAAGAAGAAGTTACAGGTCTGTGAGAGCCAGAAATCCTGCTTGTTTTTAGGTGATCAAATATCGTACTTATTTTAATCCACAATTTAATTAAATCTTCTCTCATCTATTGTGGGAGAACTTGCACAATTGGTGGCTGACTATTTTTTTCCCCACTGTACGTCCTGATAAACGGAGACAAAGAAGTCAGAAAGACAAACAGACACAAATATAAAGATCCAAAAGCAGGCCTGAAATCACTGCCACAATGAAACTAGACATGCTGATATAATAATTTACAGAAGATATGTACAGCTGGTATAACCTGGGCATCTCCTGTATATAGTTATATATGTACAGCCGGTATAACTTGGGTATCTGCTGTGTATAATTATATATGCACAGCTGGTATAACCTGGGCATCTTCTGTATATAATTTTATATGTACAGCTGATATAACTTGGCCATCTCCTGTATATAATTATATATGTACAGCTGGTATAACCTGGGTATCTGCTGTGTATAATTATATATGCACAGCTGGTATAACCTGGGCATCTTCTGTATATAATTAGATATGTACAGCTGGTATAACCTGGGCACCTCCTGTATATAATTATATATGTACAGCTGGTATCACCTGGGCATCTCCTGTATATAATTATATATATACAGCTGGTATAACCTGGGCATCTCCTGTATATAATTATATATGCACAGCTGGTATAACCTGGGCATCTCCCGTATATAATTATATATGTACAGCTGGTATAACCTGGGTATCTCCTGTATATAATTATATATGTACAGCCGGTATAACCTGGGCATCTCCCGTATATAATTATATATGTACAGCTGGAATAACCTGGGCATCTCCTGTATATAATTATATATGTACAGCCGGTATAACCTGGGTATCTCCTGTATATAATTATATATGTACAGCTGGTATCCTGGGTATCTCCTGTATATAATTATATATGTAAAGCTGGTATAACCTGGGCATCTCCTGAAGCCACCTAGATTTTGGGGGGTACTTCTGGGGTCCAGGCTCTGACACAATAATGGGCACCTGCCTGCATTCTTTCATTCTGGGATTTGGGGTCCTGTTTTTACCCTGGAAATACCCTATGAAGATTTGGTAAGGGGAAACCACAGAAGCCGCCATCTGCTTTGCCTTTTGTGATAAAATCTTATAAAGAAGAGGAATCTACGATCCAGACGGGAGAACAGTAAAGTGATCTCAGCTGAACGTAACTTCTAATAAAACGCTGAGTAAATATTGTTCCTCCATTGTCATTCTTATTCCGTATCATTTCAATTACTCATCGTTCCTCTAGTCCAGGAATCACAGCGCTGAGCCAAATCCACCAGGAAGGCCGCGCCACTGACGCACATGGGCTTTATTTCAGGCAGAGCATGAAGTTTCTCAGGACGGGGGATTGAAAGGAATGAATCGGTCATACGTTAACCTGACCCAGAAACATTTAGACTTTTTTCTAGTTTTAATACTGAACAGGTGTATCTGAGCCGTTCGTATCCCCTCTGCTTCTTGTAGAAGAAGATTGCCAATAAGTTGTATCTAAATTCTAAGCCCATACAATTCAATTCAATTCAATTCAAATGAGCTTTATTGGCAGGACTAAGTACATGTTAGCATTGCCAAAGCATATGGTAGAAATGCGGGGGTGGGGGAGGGGGGCATATAGAGGTCCATACTCTCTCCTTTGTTTCTTATATAAGTGGAGCATTTTTTAGGAACAGATGTACAGTGGCATGTAAATGTTTTGGCACCCTTGGTCATAATTACTGTTATTGTGAACAGTTAAGGTGCCCCTGTGATCAGGATTGTGTCAGGACAGTGTCAGGTCCGTGCCGTTATACTGATTACACTGATACCTGTGATCAGGATTGTGCTCAGTGACTACAGACAGTGTCAGGTCGGTGCTGTTATACTGATTACACTGATACCTGTGATCAGGATTGTGCTCAGTGACTACAGACAGTGTCAGGTCGGCGCCGTTATACTGATTACACTGATACCTGTGATCAGGATTGTGCTCAGTGACTACAGGCAGTGTCAGGTCGGTGCCGTTATACTGATTACACTGATACCTGTGATCAGGATTGTGCTCAGTGACTACAGGCAGTGTCAGGTCGGTGCAGTTATACTGATTACACTGATACCTGTGATCAGGATTGTGCTCAGTGACTACAGACAGTGTCAGGTCGGCGCCGTTATACTGATTACACTGATACCTGTGATCAGGATTGTGCTCAGTGACTACAGGCAGTGTCAGGTCGGTGCCGTTATACTGATTACACTGATACCTGTGATCAGGATTGTGCTCAGTGACTACAGACAGTGTCAGGTCGGTGCCGTTATACTGATTACACTGATACCTGTGATCAGGATTGTGCTCAGTGACTACAGACAGTGTCAGGTCGGTGCCATTATACTGATTACACTGATACCTGTGATCAGGATTGTGCTCAGTGACTACAGACAGTGTCAGGTCGGTGTCGTTATACTGATTACACTGATACCTGTGATCAGGATTGTGCTCAGTGACTACAGACAGTGTCAGGTCGGCGCCGTTATACTGATTACACTGATACCTGTGATCAGGATTGTGCTCAGTGACTACAGGCAGTGTCAGGTCGGTGCCGTTATACTGATTACACTGACACCTGTGATCAGGATTGTGCTCAGTGACTACAGACAGTGTCAGGTCGGTGCCGTTATACTGATTACACTGATACCTGTGATCAGGATTGTGCTCAGTGACTACAGACAGTGTCAGGTCGGCGCCGTTATACTGATTACACTGATACCTGTGATCAGGATTGTGCTCAGTGACTACAGACAGTGTCAGGTCGGTGCCGTTATATTGATTACACTGATACCTGTGATCAGGATTGTGCTCAGTGACTACAGACAGTGTCAGGCTGGTGCCGTTATACTGATTACACTGATACCTGTGATCAGGATTGTGCTCAGTGATTACAGACAGTGTCAGGTCGGTGCCGTTATACAGATTACACTGATACCTGTGATCAGGATTGTGCTCAGTAACTACAGACAGTGTCAGGTCGGTGCCATTATACTGATTACACTGATACCTGTGATCAGGATTGTGCTCAGTGACTACAGACAGTGTCAGGTCGGTGCCGTTATACTGATTACACTGATACCTGTGATCAGGATTGTGCTCAGTGACTACAGACAGTGTCAGGTCGGTGCCGTTATACTGATTACACTGATACCTGTGATCAGGATTGTGCTCAGTGACTACAGACAGTGTCAGGTCGGTGCCGTTATACTGATTACACTGATACCTGTGATCAGGATTGTGCTCAGTGACTACAGACAGTGTCAGGTTGGTGCCGTTATACTGATTACACTGATACCTGTGATCAGGATTGTGCTCAGTGACTACAGACAGTGTCAGGTCAGTGCCGTTATACTGATTACACTGATACCTGTGATGAGGATTGTGCTCAGTGACTACAGACAGTGTCAGGTCAGTGCCGTTATACTGATTACACTGATTCCTTGGTTGAGGAAATCCGTCTTGTGGTTGCTGTTTAATTGGTGTGGTGCAGTGGTTGTGTCTCACACAACCATCATAGGTGAGTGAATTTATACTATCTCTCACGAATATTCCCTTTGTCTCGGATAAGACCCTATGTGCACACTATATTCCTTCTAGCTAGTTTTTAGTTAATGAAATCCGGTGCTCCGGGGCGGCCGGTGGGAGGGAATGTGGGCGGGGCAGTGGGTGGCCTGTGGGCGTGGATGTAGGATGGGATGTGGTAGCCTGTGGGTGGGGATGTGGGTGCCTGTGAGTGTGGATGTAGGAGGGGATGTGGGCAGGGCTGTGGCTGGCCTGTAGCTGTGGGAGGGGCTGTGGGTGGCCTGTGGGCATGGATATGTGAGGGGCTGTGGGTGGCCTGTGGGCATGGATGTGGAGGGGCTCTGGGTGGCCTGTGGCTGTGGGTGGCCTGTGGGCATGGATTTAGGAGGGGATGTGGGCAGGGATGTAGGTGGCCTGTGGGCATGGATATGGGAGGGGCTGTGTGTGACATGTGGGCGTGGATGTGGGAGGGGCTGTGTGTGACATGTGGGCGTGGATGTGGGAGGGGCTGTGTGTGGCCTGGGGATGTGGGTGGCCTGTGGATGTAGGAGGGGATGTGGGCGTGGATGTGGGAGGGGCTGTGTGTGGCCTGGGGATGTGGGTGGCCTGTGGATGTAGGAGGGGATGTGGGTGGGGATATGGGTGGCCTGTGGATGTAGGAGGGGATTTGTGCGGGGATATAGGTTGCCTGTGTACATGGATGTGGAAAGGGCTGTGGGAGGGGATGTGGGTGGCCTGTGGGCATGGATTTAGGAGGGGATGTGGGCAGGGATGTAGGTGGCCTGTGAGCATGGATATGGGAGGGGCTGTGTATGACATGTGGGCGTGGATGTGGGAGGGGCTGTGTATGACATGTGGGCGTGGATGTGGGAGGGGCTGTGGGTGGCCTGTGGATGTAGGAGGGGATGTGGGTGGCCTGTGGAGGTAGGAGGGGATGTGTGCAGGGATATAGGTGGCCTGTGTACATGGATGTGGAAAGGGCTGTGGGAGGGGATGTGGATGGAGATGTGAATGTAGGCCCTCTCCCTCTCCATAAACTTCTATAGGCAGCAGATGTAATGTGATCCTTCAGTGAAGACAGATCTGAAGTCAGATTTCAGAATGAATAATCCTCACTTGAGAGAAGTGAACGATACATGAGGAGAGAAGCAGATTTCTGTATTTCTTGCTTTCACATGTACTGTTAATTTATTTAAAAAAATGTAGGAAATTATCAATAACATTAATACTAATTGTTTATTGCTACAAAAAGATATTACACTGAAAATCAATAATCTTAATCAATAATATCTTATTTTTTTTTTAAAGGAATGGGAAGTCTGAATTATAAGAACAACTCTTATAGTTAATTCCTCCAGTTTAGGAAAAGAGGCCTGGGCTGCGTTCACTTCCATCTGAGACATACATCAGGGAATATATTCCTTTGAGAAGGCTTTTGAGGCTCTTTTTTGGGGAGAAGTCTCTAGCTTTTGTCCCTATGTAATCATACGTTTTTACTAAAGAGTTAGATACATTTTAAAACCTGGATTCATCAAAGCAATTACTGCAGAATTTTGGAATAAATCACTTTGAAAACATTGCAACATTTTTGCGCAACGCTGAAGTTGTGCAAACAGGAGTCCGTAAACAGGAGACGTCGGGTGTGAAGTCTGTATTTTTGCAGGTCTGGTGACTGGTTGGCTTTTCCCAGGTGTGACTTATCTGGGGTCTGTATATGGGGAGTCTGGTTTAGGGTCCGTATGTAGAGTTGGGCTGGAGTCTGTATAGAAGGGGTCTGGTCTGGGATGTATATTGTCATGTGGGGTCCTGATTTCTATACAAATAGCCGGGCTGGGCTCTGCACCTTTTATATAGGGGGTCTGGGGTCTGTTTACAGGGATGAGCTAGGTTCTATCTTTGTATTTCGGGGGGGTTCTGATCTGGGGTCTTTGTTAGCTTTTTGTAATTCAAATTCTAAAATGTGTGGGGCATTACCTATTTAAATGGGGAGAACATGTAAAAGAAATGTTTTGCTACCATTTCCTTGCTGGCCCTTTGCCAAGCATATTTGATCTTATGTCAGTGCCGTGTAATGAATTTCTACTGGTGCTATATGTCAGTCCCTTTGTGGCGCCCCCTTCAGATTAGATGGAGGGGGGAATATTCCAGGATCACTACGGAGGTCAAGGGAAATTGTAGTGAGGAATCATTGATGCCACCTGACGTTTCCGTTTTTTTCACATTCTGCTCCTATGTCCCCATGACAACTCTTCTGTGCCAGATCTAAAGCCCCCTGAGCATCATTATGCACACACAGACGCACATTCGCCTGCAACCATTCAGTCATGTTATGGATGAGAATATTTATATGGCCTTGACAAGTTCCGCTATCATGTTTCTGTAAGGATCTGTGTGACCTGGTTGTTTATTTGGCAGATGGGAATACACAATTTGATCAAAATAAAATATTAAGTATCAATGTAACATAAAATGATGATATAGATGAAAGTAAAAGTATCCATAGCAGAGAATCACCAGGGCACAGGATAGGAAGTGTTATCATGGGGACAGAATATAGTGTACATAGAAAGGAGTAAGCCCCATAACAAAAATAATCAAAGTGGGCCCCTTCATTATGATACCAGGTACTGCCACTTAGGAGAGAGGGCCTGGGGTAACCCTTACCATGCCCTTCCCATGACCCTTGGGTGAATTCTTTAGTGCCATGGATTTTCCCCAGGAGTGGGAAGTGCTACATAGATTATCACCCTCAATAGCAATGGTAATGTGACTACTACCCCCTGTCTCATTATCGTTAAAGTCATTTCTAAATTTGACCAGTCTAATGCATGCAGTAGATTAGCCACGCTTTGCTCCTATGACAAAACTGAACACTGGCAGGAAGAGTTGTCATAGGAACAGATGAGGCCGATTAAAAAAAAAGAAAAAGAAAAAGTTTCTCTCTCCAGATTCTAGAAACATAATGTTTCCAAATAAACATACAGGTAAAAAATTAAATTAAAGTAACCAACAATATTTTTTGCAAAACTATAAAATAATAATAAATGGATACATGAAATAATAAATACTATAAATACAAGCCGATACTCGCTCGTTTCACATGATATTACCATCTATGGCTCTTTTTTTTTTTAAATTCTTGTTCACCTGCCGGCACCTTTCTCCCTTCTACCTCCGCTCCTGGTCACAATGACGACTATCAAAACATTTGAATAGTTCCCTGAAAACTAATATCTTGTCTGCTGCTGTATCAAATGATACGTTCCTGACTTCGCCCTGTCTGAGCATCTACGTCATCCATCTGTCAAGTGTGCGTCCAAGACAAAGGACAGTGTCTATCTTATTAACCCTTTGGTCCCAAATATCCCAAATTTGTTATACAAAAGATTTTGCATTTACAAAAACAAAAAGCTAAACATTATAATTGTTAACATTTTAATGTTCTCCCCAAAATGTAACAATATACAGTGGCATATTAATACTGGCCAAACATTATCCTGAAGAAAGAAGAAAACAACAAACTCTTAAGAAGACTCTTCTATTCTGCCTCTTTTCTATTGTAATACCACTATGTTCAATATTTTTTAAGCATTTCATTCCTTTTCAGGTTTTAAAAAGCGCCTGATGTGGAAAGAAAAAGTGCAGTCACTTCTCTGAAAAAGCTTCCAATATATATGTCTTTGTAGATAAAAATATAAAAAATATTAAAAATTGAGTTCTCCGTCGCTGATGCCTTTCAATGATTGAAAAGATGTTAACAAATAGCAAGTTATCGAGACAACTCGAGTCCACTAGGCCTGATGAAGAGAATTGAGTAGTCTCAAAGGCTTACGATTTGTTACCATCTTTACATTCATCCATTCAAAAGTATCAATGATGGAAGACTCTTAATTTTTTTAAACCAGGTATCGCTCAATCATAAGTCTGCAAAAAGGTTTCAAAAGCTTTTCAAAATCACATCAGGAAATGAAATCTATCTATCTATCTATCTATCTATCTATCTATCTATCTATCTATCTATCTATCTATCTATCTATCTATCATCTATCTATCTATCTATCTATCTATCTAATGACCTTCTTCATCAAATTCCTGTACTTTGGGACATTTCAAACTTCTGAACTAAAGATTAAACTTGGGAAAAATCAAAGATTCTATTCTTCTACCAAGTCTGAATTAAATCTTCTAAGAATAAAAATCATTATTTGGCCATAATCCTTGGTCTCTCCATACCGCCACTGGAGCGCTCCAAGCGTCCGAATCTGAGAATGTACACAACGAGATCTAGAATCATGGAAGATCTCTGGACCCCTTAATATGTCTCATGAATTAACTTTACAAGTGCTCAGTCAATATATTTTTCAGTTGTGACACAATAAAGGGTCATGAGATTTGCTTTGCTACATTGCAACATCAATATACTGTAACTATTTCAGTGAATTTTAGACAAAAGATTGAGAATGGATTGGCAAAAGGTGAAAAGATGTGATATTTCAATTCTGCTGAAAGTCTGACATCTTGAGAATTAGGAAAGTAAGAAATGTAAAGTGTGGGATTCTAAATCTCTCTAATATACTATTGTACACAGGATAAGTATAATATCAGTAGTGCAGCGCCCCAGGGTCCTGGTCGTTGCAGTAATGTCATTCTTCCACCAGGGGGAGTGATGTTACGTCTGAAGGCAATAAAGGAGATCACTTTACCAGGTATCACAAACCACACAACACACTTCACACTCCAGTCCACCAGGGGGAGCTATGCTCCTATTTATAAGGGCACTCTTCACAATTAGGTAAAACTGGTGGTCTGGCTAAGAAGTGAGTCAGAAGCTGACTGGGCTTCACCCAGGTATCACCAGTCAGGCAGAAGCGAGCTGAGCTTCACCCAGTTAGCTGCTATCTGAGCTCCACTCAGGAAGTGGGTCCCCGACATGGGTGGGATCCTGTCAGAGGCCTAGACAGAAGGCCACGGAGCTGCGTCGGCCCGACGTGCGGCAGCATCCTAAGAAAGAGACATTGAAGGAGAATTGTGTTGCATCGAGTGAGAAACAAAGTCATAGCAAAAGGAGAGGAAACCACAAGGAGTTCTGCCCTGTAAAAGGCTGCCTCCTTTCTGAGGCGATGGATCCGGTAGCCGGAACACCGAGGGAGCCATCGTCTCCAAGCCTGGCTCCAGAGACCGGCAGGACAGCTAATTCCATATTAGTTGCCCAACCTTTATCCAGGAGGCACGGTGGCAATGATGGGAGGCTGGGGTATCCTAGAGCTCCTGTAAAAAGCCTCAAGCCACCAGTCATACGGGTTGTTCCTATCCATCTGAGTGACAGAGAGAAAGACATAACATCTAGAACACCAACATCAGTTGTGAGGACCTTATGAGAAGCTTAGCAGTAAGGTACTACAACGCCCAGGCGCTATAGGAAGGCTACTGATTTCCTCCTGGATAAGGGGACTCTGGATTTGCCTTCAGACCGGCCGGACTCTGCCTGCCCTGTGATCTGGTGTTCTGGACTGTGGACGCTGAAGCCTTCAGTAAAAAGGTAAAGAGACTGCAACCTTGTGTCCTCGTTCTTCACTGCACCTCACACCATCCACCATCTACACACCGGGAAGCCCTGGGGACACACTTCACCTGTGGGAAGGTATACCATCTAGCTGCCATAACATCACCCCAGTGGACCCCTAAGGAGCGTCGGTCACCCTGACCGAATACCACAGGTGGTGTCACGAACATTATCCCTTTAAAGACCTCTCCACCCATTTACAACGGACGCTCCTAGGGCCACGGACCGGGTCGGCCACCGTGACATCCCCCTTGGGAACCGAAGGGCCCAGCTCCGAGTACCCCGCTGCCCTACTGGGGGCGATCCAGTAGTATATATTGTTGTATATAGGAAGCAGTATTATAGCAGTTATATTCTTGTGCATAGGGGCAGTATTATGTAGTTAAATTCTTGTACATAGGGGGCAGTATTATAGTAGTTATATTCTTGTACATAGGGGCAGTATTATAGTAGTTATATTCTTGTACAAAGGGGCAGTATTATAGTAGTTATATTCTTGTACATAGGAGCAGTATTATAGTAGTTATATTCTTGTACATAGGGACAGTATTATAGTAAGTTATATTTTTGTACATAGGAGGCAGTATTATAGTAGTTATGTTCTTGTACATAGGGGGCAGTATTATAGTAGTTATATTCTTGTACATAGGGGCAGTATTATAGTAGTTATATTCTTGCACAAAGGGGCAGTATTATAGTAGTTATATTCTTGTACATAGGGGCAGTATTATAGTAAGTTATATTTTTGTACATAGGAGGCAGTATTATAGTAGTTATATTCCTGTACAAAGGGGCAGTATTATAGTAAGTTATATTTTTGTGCATAGGAGGCAGTATTATAGTAGGTATATTCTTGTACATAGGGGCAGTATTATAGTGGTTATATTCTTGTACATAGGGGCAGTATTATAGTGGTTATATTCTTGTACATAGGGGCAGTATTATAGTGGTTATATTCTTGTACATAGGGGCAGTATTATAGTAGTTATATTTTTGTACATAGGGGCAGTATTATAGTAGTTATATTCTTGAACATAGGGGCAGTATTATAGTAGTTATATTCTTGTACATGGGGCAGCATTTTAGTAGTTATATTTTTGTACATAGGGGCAGTATTATAGTAGTTATATTCTTGTACATGGGGCAGTATTATAGTAGTTATATTCTTGTACATAGGGGCAGTATTATAGTAGTTATATTCTTGTACATGGGGCAGCATTTTAGTAGTTATATTTTTGTACACAGGGGCAGTATTATAGTAGTTATATTCTTTTACACAGGGGCAGTATTATAGTAGTTATATTCTTGTACACAGGGGCACTATTATAGTAGTTATATTCTTGTACATAGGAGCAGTATTATAGTAGTTATATTCTTGTACATAGGGGTAGTATTATAGTAGCTATATTCTTGTACATAGGGGCAGTATTATAGTAGTTATATTTTGTACATGGGGCAATATTATAGTAGTTATATTCTTGTACATAGGAGCAGTATTATAGTAGTTATATTCTTGTACATAGGGGCAGTATTATAGTAGTTATATTCCTGTACATAGGAGCAGTATTATAGTAGTTATATTCTTGTACATAGGGGCAGTATTATAGTAGTTATATTCTTGTACATAGGGGTAGTATTATAGTAGCTATATTCTTGTACATAAGGGCAGTATTATAGTAGTTATATTTTGTTCATGGGGCAATATTATAGTAGTTATATTCTTGTACATAGGAGCAGTATTATAGTAGTTATATTCTTGCACATAGGGGCAGTATTATAGTAGTTATATTCTTGCACATAGGAGCAGTATTATAGTAGTTATATTCTTGTACATAGGGGCAGTATTATAGTAGTTATATTCTTTTACACAGGGGCAGTATTATAGTAGTTATATTCTTGTACACAGGGGCACTATTATAGTAGTTATATTCTTGTACATAGGAGCAGTATTATAGTAGTTATATTCTTGTACATAGGGGTAGTATTATAGTAGCTATATTCTTGTACATAGGGGCAGTATTATAGTAGTTATATTTTGTACATGGGGCAATATTATAGTAGTTATATTCTTGTACATAGGAGCAGTATTATAGTAGTTATATTCTTGTACATAGGGGCAGTATTATAGTAGTTATATTCCTGTACATAGGAGCAGTATTATAGTAGTTATAATCTTGTACATAGGGGCAGTATTATAGTAGTTATATTCTTGTACATAGGGGTAGTATTATAGTAGCTATATTCTTGTACATAGGGGCAGTATTATAGTAGTTATATTTTGTTCATGGGGCAATATTATAGTAGTTATATTCTTGTACATAGGAGCAGTATTATAGTAGTTATATTCTTGCACATAGGGGCAGTATTATAGTAGTTATATTCTTGTACATAGGAGCAGTATTATAGTAGTTATATTCTTGTACATAGGAGCAGTATTATAGTAGTTATATTCTTGTACATAGGGAGCAGTATTATAGTAGTTATATTCTTGTACATAAGGAGCAGTATTATAGTAGTTATATTCTTGTACATAGGAGCAGTATTATAGTAGTTATATTCTTGTACATAGGAACAGTATTATAGTAGTTCTATTCTTGTACATAGGAGCAGTATTATAGTAGTTCTATTCTTGTACATAGGGGCAGCATTATAGTAGCTATATTCTTGTACATAGGGGCAGCATTATAGTAGTTAGATTTTTGTACATAGGAGCAGTATTATAGTAGTTATATTCTTGTACATAGGAGCAGTATTATAGTAGTTATATTCTTGTACATAGGGAGCAGTATTATAGTAGTTATATTCTTGTACATAGGGAGCAGTATTATAGTAGTTATATTCTTGTACATAGGGGCAGCATTATGGTAGCTATATTCTTGTACATAGGGAGCAGTATTATAGTAGTTATATTCTTGTATATAGGAGCAGTATTATAGTAGTTATATTCTTGTACATACGGGCAGCATTATAGTAGCTATATTCTTGCACATAGGGGCAGTATTATAGTAGTTATATTCTTGTATATAGGAGCAGTATTATAGTAGTTATATTCTTGTACATAGGAGCAGTATTATAGTAGTTATATTCTTGTACATAGGGGCAGTATTATAGTAGTTATATTCTTGCACATAGGGGCAGTATTATAGTAGTTATATTTTGTACATAGGGGTAGTATTTAGTCTTCATTTGTTATTTTTTAGAATAACGGAATACATGTTACAATTTTTCCTATTTGTGCTCATATAAATCACATTATAGCTTGCAATTAAAGTTGTAACATGGAAATAGTTTTCTCTTCTATTGGAGGGGCGGCTTTGATACCTCTTGTGTATATTGAATGGTTATACCCGTGTAGTTAGCAGCAGCAGAAGTTGCCGTCACTCTTTATCTGGGAACATATTATATATTTGCTTGAAATACCTGAGATCACTCAGCTCTACCATGAAACTGATATCTTGTGGGTAACATGAGACGTCTTCTTTGGTTTAATGTAAAGAATAGCCAGACACAGACTATACTGCACAATGGGTTTTCTTACAAAGCTTTAATCCCAACCACAGAACAAACATGAAGTCATGATGGCGAACCTGAGCGCTTGTGTGCAGAACGGTCACGTTTTAGGTCGATGACTCCAGCATTACGTATATGTGTGTGACGGGCGGATAGAGGTGCAGATAATAGAGCGAGTGATCGATCCCCCCAAAAACTCCAGGAATTGTCATTTGGGAATTGTGATCTTTAATGAATGATCTGTGTAGGTAAATGATGGAGATGTTGCTCCTCCGTGTGTGATGATCTCAGCCTCTCGGACCTTCTTTTTCTCCACCTGCGCTCGGTCGCCTGATGCAATCGTCACCTCCTCTGCTCCAATATAAATGAGAGGGACATGATGTCACTTGGTAATAATTTATGCAAAGCAGGCATTAGTCAGCTTCATGCTTAATTAGCCCTGTTCTACTGTCCCTTTCCCTTTCATTCGTTAACCCTCGCATTACCCCTGGGGTTGGAGGGTGCTGTGTATAGATTACAATGTAGCAGTTTCTGGGACGGGTGCATTGTTCTAGGTGCCGTCTTTGCTTCCATATCATCAGGTTATTTTCTTCTCACTTTCGCCCGGTGTGGACAATGCCCCGATTATCCGGAAAGGTGAGGTCACTTGTTAGGTTCTCCTCTCCTGGATGTGGCCGCGGCTTCGTCTTGCCTAATTTTTAGCATAGAAAGGTGATTACGGTGCTGTTCACACGGTGATTAACTACTGTATGATATGGAGAGGCAAGCAACCGGCACAATGAACCCAAGAGGACACATGTAAAAAAGAGGGGGCTCATAGCAAACACCTAACAGGGCGTCTCTGGTGGTTCCATCCCTAATTGTAACCAGGAGCACAACCTGAAGCTCCTGGGCGCAAGGCAAAATGTGAATCAGGGCTCTTAGGCTACTTTCACACTTGCGTTTTTTTTAATCCGTCGCAATCCAACATTTTGGGCAAAAAACGGATCCTGCAAATGTGCTCGCAGTTTTTTGCCCATAGACTTGTATTAGCGATGGATGGCCACACGTCGCGTCCGTCGTGCTACGGATCTGTCGTGTTTTGGCGGCACGAGAAAACGTACAAGTGAATTTTTTTTGTCCGTCGCGTCCGCCATTTTCTACCGCGCATGCGCGGCCAAAACTCCGCCCCATCCTCCCCAGACTTCAGAATGGGCAGCGGATGCATTTAAAAACTGCATCCGCTGCCCACGTCGTGCACAAATTTCACAACGTGCGTCGGTACGTCGGCCCGACGCATAGCGACAGACCCGTACCGACGCTAGTGTGAAAGTAGCCTTAGTTACAATCTTTTTGGCCTTCTAAGGCTACTTTCACACATCAGGCTTTTTTGCATCAGGCACAATCCGGCGAATGTTGGAAAAACCGCATCCGGCGCAGATTGTGAAAAACTGATGCAACCGATCCGTTTTTTCAACGGATCCAGCTAGCATATTTAGATTATTGGATAAAAAAAAATTTGGAGCATGCTCAGTTTAAAAAACTGGAATCCGGCTCCGGAATCCGTCATTTTCCGGATCCGGCACCTTCCGGCTCTCATAGGCTTCCATTCTAGCAAACAGCCGGAAGCACTGCATCCGGCACCTTCTGGCTCCCATAGACTTCCATTCTAGCAAACAGCTGGAAGCACTGCATCCGGTGCTTCCGGCTTTTTCGCCGGAGACAAAAAACGTTGCTATGGACGTTTTTTCCAGAAACCGGAAATGGCAGATTTGCTGGATATGGCGAAAACCGGACGAAACGCAATGTCATCCAGTGCAATCCGGCACTAATACAAGTCTATGGGAAAATAATTGGACCAAGTGGCAACATTCGCCGGATCGTTTTTTTTTAAATTTAGCCAGATTTGGCCTGACAGCGAAAACCTGATGTGTGAAAGTAGCCTAAAGGGAGCCTGACAGCATAAAATTAAACCCCTCGGTTTTGGAAATCATTTTGTATCCAAATCCGGCTTTAAACTTCTCCACAACAGTATCACGGAGCTGCCTGTTGTGTTCCTTGGTCTTCATGATGCTCTCTGTGCTTCACACAGAACCCTGAGACTATCACAGAGCAGGTGCATTTATACGGAGACTTGATTACACATAGGTGGATTATATTTATCATCATTAGGCATTTAGGACAACATTGGATCATTCAGAGATCCACAATGAACTTCTGCACTGAAAGTAATAATATTGCACGCCCCACTTTTCAGTTTTTTAATTTCCACAAAAATTTAAAATAACCAATAAATTTTGTTCAACTTCACAATTGTGTTCCACTTGTTGTTGATTCTTTACCAAAAATTTACATTTGGTATCTTTATGTTTGAAGCACGATATGTGGGAAAAGGTTAAAAAGTTCCAGGGGGCCGAATACTTTTGCCAGGCGCTGTATATACAGCTGTGTGTTTAGCTTTACGTATAGATTCCTTCTGACAGGTTCCCTTTATCAGAGGATTGCCCAGACAGGATACAATTGTAACAAAGCCTCAGCTATGAAGAGTCTTTAGGGCTGCACAGTTGTTCATCCTCTGGGTCCTTATTTACTGACTAGTGTTGAGCATTCCGATACCGCAAGTATCGGGTATCGGCCGATATTTGCGGTATCGGAATTCCGATACTGAATTCCGATACTTCCCGCGTATCGGATACCGGAATCGGAAGTTCCCAGAATTCAAATTGAACGCAGCAGCCAATGAGGAATGAATGAAAGTGTGGGCACATCCTGTTTAGCATGGTGGGCATGTAAGTACTGGCAAGGCTTGGATTGGCTGCTGAAATGATGTCACTCTGCACTATAAAAAAGCGCTGCCGCCATTTTGCGCTCACTCTGCTGTGATTTCAGTTAGGGACAGGACGCTGTGTTCTAACTGAGGGCCAGTTGAGCTAGCTAATTGCTTTATTTTCCTTTCCAAAGGCTAATTTAGCAAAACGCTGTGTGTTCTTCACTGTTCACTTTGCTCTTGCCTTGCAGCGCTGTTTTAACAGCGTTCTGCAAGGTCTCTGTGTGTGTGTGTGTGTGCAGCTCACTCTGTAGTCTGTGTGCAGCCATATACCCGGTTGTATTCAGCTCAGGGGGGGTTCACACTGCCTCACACAGTTGTTCTTTTTTGCTCTTAGTGCAGCCTGCTGCACATTTTTTCTCAAATTTCCTATTAGTGTTTTTCCACCAGTCTCCAGCTCTATTGTGGAAAAACACTACATAGGATAACCTAGAGGGGGGTTTTTGGGCCTTGCAGCGCCGTTTACGGCTGTCTGCACGGTCTCCGTGTGAGCCCAGCTCGCCCTGTAGTCTGTGTGCAGCCATAGCCGGTTGGATTCAGCTCAGGGTTCGTTACTGGCTCATACCTTGAGAAAAATTTTCCTTTTTTTCAAATAGTGCAGCCTGTTTAAAATTTGAAAAAAAAAATTCCTATTAGTGTCTTTCCACTCGTATCCAGCTAAATAGTGGAAAAACACTATATAGGATAACCTAGAGGAGGGTTTTTTGGCCTTGCAGCGCCGTTTACGGCTGTCTGCACGGTCTCCGTGTGAGCCCAGCTCGCCCTGTAGTCTGTGTGCAGCCATAGCCGGTTGGATTCAGCTCAGGGTTCGTTACTGGCTCATACCTTGAGAAAAATTTTCCTTTTTTTCAAATAGTGCAGCCTGTTTAAAATTTGAAAAAAAAAATTCCTATTAGTGTCTTTCCACTCGTATCCAGCTAAATAGTGGAAAAACACTATATAGGATAACCTAGAGGAGGGTTTTTTGGCCTTGCAGCGCCGTTTACGGCTGTCTGCACGGTCTCCGTGTGAGCCCAGCTCGCCCTGTAGTCTGTGTGCAGCCATAGCCGGTTGGATTCAGCTCAGGGTTCGTTACTGGCTCATACCTTGAGAAAAATTTTCCTTTTTTTCAAATAGTGCAGCCTGTTTAAAATTTGAAAAAAAAAAAAATTCCTATTAGTGTCTTTCCACCAGTCTCCAGCTCAATTGTGGAAAAACACTACATAGGATAACCTAGAGGTTTTTTTGGGGGCCTTGCAGCGCCGTTTACGGCTGTCTGCACGGTCTCTGTGTGAGCGCAGCTCGCCCTGTAGTCTGTGTGCAGCCATAGCCGGTTGGATTCAGCTCAGGGTGCGTTACTGCCTCATACCTTGAAAAACAATTTCCTTTTTTTCAAATAGTGCAGCCAGTTTAAAATTTGAAAAAAAAAATTCCTATTAGTGTCTTTCCACTTGTATCCAGCTAAATAGTGGAAAAACACTATATAGGATAACCTAGAGGAGGGTTTCTTGGCCTTGCAGCGCCGTTTACGGCTGTCTGCACGGTCTCCGTGTGATTTAAACTAGCTCTGTAGCCCGATCTGCACCAAAAAAAAGGTTAAGTTCACCAAACACAACTTACACTTGTGTAGGCCACATTTGAAAAATAATAAAGTTTAGTCCACAATTTACAACATTAGTGTTTCTTACACCTGTTAGGAGGAGCATTACAGGAATAAGCACACTAAGGCCTTAGTACTTTTCTGCTTATCTTTATCTGTCAACCAAGATGAAGAGGGCAGGGAGTAAGGCACGTGGGCGTGGGCGCGGAGCAGGGAGAGGAGCAGGGAGAGGACGTGGTGATTCTGTGCCTGCTGCGGGCGCCGGTGACTCGTCGTCACTCAGTTTCAGCAGGGAACAGTCCTTCATGCGCAGCTTTGTCGGAGAGCGCCGTGCACCGCTGCTGCGTGAAGACCAAATTGAAGCCGTTGTCGGGTGGATGGCAGCTAACGCCTCGGCATCGACTTCAGTTAGTGCCACATCCTCTCAGGCACAGAGCACTGGAGAGCAGCCATCTGTCTCTTCACCACCTGCCAAATTGGCCAGGCAGTCAGAGAGCCCAGGACAGGAGCCGTCTCTACTTCTGTTCTCTGAATCTCTTGGCTTGGAAACAGGGGGCCAGCCAAGCAGCATTGGAGAAATGGAAGAAGAGGCAGTGTGCAGTGATGCCCAAAAGCTTTATCTCTCTGACTCTGAAGAGGCAGGTGGGCCAGTGCCTCCGGTGACCACAGCGCAGTACGCATCTGATGATGAAACTCAGGTGCCGCTTTCTCGTGCGTACTGTGCTGCTGAGACTACCCAGGAGGAGCAGTTGGTGGCAGAGGGTAGTGGAGATGATGAGGTCTTTGACCCATCGTGGCGTGAGGAACAGGAAGGTGGTGGGAGCAGCTCAGAGGAAGAGCTTCCTCTTACGGGCCAAAGAGGGAGAGGGAGGGGGAAGACTGCGGAGCCTGTAGCCTCCACTTTGGCACCCGTTAGGAGCCTGTCTCTTTCCAAAGCCAAAAAGGGCGCTCCCAAGACTTGCAGTGCCTGGTCCTTTTTTGACACAGTTGCAGATGACATTTGTTTTGTCAAATGCAAGCTGTGTCATCATAAAGTAAAAAGAGGGAAAAATGTCAGCAACCTCAATACCACAAATATGTGGAAACATGTGCGGACCAGGCACGCGGTGGAGTTACAGAAACACACTGAAGATGTAGGCCAACCAACAGCGGCAGCTACCACCTCTTCAGCTCGTGTTGCCTCTTCCTCCAGCTCACGCACAGCTGGTTTGGCTTCCTCCCAGAGACCTTGTGTAATTCCACCCACAGCACCACCTTCCCAGTCATCCTCACACTCCCAGTCTACTCTACAGCCATCGGTAGTACAGGCATGGGAGAAAAGGCGGGCATTCTCGGCCAACCACCCCCGAGCACAGGCTCTGAATGCAGGCATTGCCAAACTGTTGTCCCTGGAAATGCTCTCGTTCAGGCTGGTGGAGACTGACAGCTTCCGTGACTTGATGGCATTGGCAGTCCCACAGTACAAGGTGCCCAGCCGCTTTTACTTCAGCAGGCAGGCTGTCCCTGCCCTGCACAGGCATGTTGAGGCAAACATAAAACATGCGCTACTGAACGCCGTCAGTAGCAAGGTCCACCTCACCACCGATGCGTGGACCAGTCAGCATGGACAGGGGCGATATGTTTCCCTCACTGCCCATTGGGTTAATGTTGTTGAGCCAGGTACAGATCGTGCGAGTGGCGCAGGACGTGTCCTGCCCACTCCAAGGATTGCAGGAATCCAGTCTGTACGCATCGACTCCTCCTCTTACACCAGTTCCTCTGATTCCTCTCTGCAGGATCCGTCACAGTCCACCCCCACATGGACCCGTGAACGTTTACCTATGACCGACATGAGCACAGCCGTGGCCAAACGTCAGCAGGCCGTCTTGAAACTAGTTTCATTGGGGCATCGAAGCCACACAGCGCAGGAGCTCTGGAATGCCATAAAGCAGGAGAGCGATGTGTGGTTACTGCCAGCGAATCTCCAGCCAGGCATGGTAGTGTGTGACAATGGCCGAAATCTGGTGGCAGCTTTGGCCCTTGGCAACCTCACTCACATCCCATGTCTGGCACATGTGCTCAATTTGGTTGTGCAGAGTTTTCTGAGGGACTATCCGGATCTTGATGCCCTGCTGCACAAGGTCCGCCTAGAGTGTGCTCACTTGCGGCGTTCCAGCTTGGCCAGATCCCGCATTGCTGCTCTGCAGCGCCGATTCCGCCTTCCGGAACACCGCATCATATGTGACCTACCTACCCGGTGGAATTCCACGTTACATATGTTGGAGCGGTTGTGTGAGCAGCAGCAAGCAGTTATGGAGTACCAGCTGCATCAGGCGCAAAGAAGTCGCAGTCAGCGCCGATCAGACTTCACAACCACAGAGTGGGCCACTATGAAGGACGTCTGCCAGGTTTTGCGTCCTTTTGATTATTCCACGCGGATGGCAAGTGCAGATGATGCACTAGTCAGCATGACTGTCCCCCTTATCTGCCTGCTTCAGCAAACTTTGCAAGGGTTAAGGGATGATGTGGTGGAAGAGGTGGAGGATGAGGAGTCACCTTTTCCATCAGCTTCTGGAGAGTCAGCGCCACGTGGTTCCTCACAAAGGGGTACGCAGGGGCCAATTTGTGAGGAGGATGAGGAGGAGTCAATGGAGGAGGAAGAGCTCCGTCCAGAGGAGGGAGCGACACAATTGTCCAGTGGTCAGTGTGTACAGCGAGGGTGGGGTGATGACGAGCGGGCAGAGATCATGTCTCAAGCAGGGGACAGCGTTTCTGGGCCGGTTGGCACTCTGCAGCACATGGTGGATTTCATGCTGCAGTGCCTGAGAAACGACCGCCGCATCGACCACATTCTCAACATGCCTGATTATTGGGTGTTCACCCTCCTCGATCCTCGCTACCGGGACAACGTCCAAAACCTCATCCCTGCGTTGACCCGGGAGCGTAAATTGCGGGAGTACCACGACACACTGGTGAATTCCATCATCTTCTCCTGTCCAACTGAGAGGAGTGCTGCTAGTGCTTTACAAAGCAGCTCAGTGCGTCGAGGCAGTGGGGGAGGCTCTGCCCAAAGAGGGAGCAGAAGCAGTGCCTCTGCCCAAGGCAAGCCCAGTATGGCACAACTCTGGCACACTTTTGTGTGCCCGCCCCAAATGTCTACACCATCACCGGCGGCTCCAGTCAGCAGGAGGCAACGGTTCCGTCAGATGGTGACAGACTACATGGCTTGCCCTCTTACTGTACTCCCAGACGGCTCTTCCCCGTTCAAGTTTTGGGTCTCTAAGCTGGATACATGGCCAGAGCTAAGCCAGTATGCATTGGAGGTGCTGGCTTGCCCTGCGGCTAGTGTCTTATCGGAACGTGTCTTTAGTGCCGCAGGTGGTGTACTAACAGACCGTCGCATGCGACTATCCTCCGATAACGTTGACCGGCTTACTTTCCTGAAAATGAACCAGGCCTGGATCTCGCAGGAATTTGCCACTCCTCTGCCTGATTAAGTAATTGGGTGTCATCCAGGTCTCCTGCTGTGTTCATCTTTCTACCACCTGAACTGCTATTCCTGGGCTCCAACACCGCCAGTTGCGGCTCAGAAGTGCAGGCTGCACAGTAAAAACATACGACCCAGTGTTATTGGGTTTCAGTAACGTCAGCTGATCCCCAGCTGTGTAGCCGGCAATGTGTCCTGCGACCGCCACGCTGGCACAACAACCTAAATGTAAGGGAACCTGTCCCCCCCCCCCCCCGTCGTTTGTTACTGAAAGAGCCATCTTGTGCAGCAGTAATGCTGCACAAGGAAAAGGTAGCTCTTTTTTTTTAGCTCTTTGCACACGCAGAACTTAACACTTATAAAATGTGTTCACTGATACCGTTATACCGTCCCGGAGCTGGGACTTTCCTTCGTAATGTGACGCAGCACAGCCGTCATTCCTACCCCCTTGGTGCCATGCGCTGCCTCCTCAGCGTTGTTTTAAGCTGTCACGGAGCCTGCGCTGTTCTGTTATCCCTTGGGCATGCCCTATTTGCGCTGCCTGTCTTCTGACATAATTTGGTGTCAGGCTGGCTGCGCCTGTGCGGCCGCGGTGCCCGAGATCCCGCCTCGCAGTGTCTTCTGATTGAGTCACACTGCGGGCCTGGGATCCATGGGCATGCGCAGTGCATATCTTCCCCTCGGGCTCTCGCTCATTTCCCTCCGCCTTCTTTAGACTGTGCGCCGTCAGCTGATCCCTAGCATGCCACGGCCGTGACACCGCACAGTCTGAAGAAGAGGGAAGGAGGGGAGTGAGAGTCGAGGTTATGCACTGTGCATGCCCATGGTTCCAAGGCCCGCAGTGGGATTACGTTAGATGAGACTGCGAGGTGGGATCTGGAGCAGCGTGGACGCACAGGCACTGACAGCCTGACACCAAATTATGTCAGAAGACAGGCAGCGCTAATTGGGCATGGCCAAGGGCTAACAGAACAGCGCAGGCTCCGTGGCAGCTTAAAACAACGCTGAGGAGGCAGCGCACGGCATCAAGGGGATAGGAATGACAGCTGTGCTGTGTCCCATTACGAAGGAAATTCGCACCTCCGGAACGGTTTAACGGTATAAAGGGACACATTTTTAGTGTTTACTTCGGTGTTTGCAAGGAGCATAATTAAAAGAGCAACCTTTTCCTTTTGCATCCTTAGTGCTGCACAACATGGCTCTTTCAGCTACAAACGTCTTGGGGGGGGGGGGGGTTAAAGGTTTCCTTTCAACTTGCTCCAATCAGGCTTCGGCCTACACTCTGTTCCTCTGCTCCTCCTGCTGTCCCTGGGCTCTAACACCGCCAGTTGGTGCCTGGAAGTGCTGTGTGCACAGTCAACAGTCGCTCCTCTGTTATTGGGGTTCAGTAACGTCAGCTGATCCCCAGCTGTGTGTGCGGCAATACCTCCAATCTGCTCCTCCTGCTGTCCCTGGGCTCTAACACCGCCAGTTGGTGCCTGGAAGTGCTGTGTGCACAGTCAACAGTCGCTCCTCTGTTATTGGGGTTCAGTAACGTCAGCTGATCCCCAGCTGTGTGTGCGGCAATACCTCCAATCTGCTCCTCCTGCTGTCCCTGGGCTCTAACACCGCCAGTTGGTGCCTGGAAGTGCTGTGTGCACAGTCAACAGTCGCTCCTCTGTTATTGGGGTTCAGTAACGTCAGCTGATCCCCAGCTGTGTGTGCGGCAATACCTCCAATCTGCTCCTCCTGCTGTCCCTGGGCTCTAACACCGCCAGTTGGTGCCTGGAAGTGCTGTGTGCACAGTCAACAGTCGCTCCTCTGTTATTGGGGTTCAGTAACGTCAGCTGATCCCCAGCTGTGTATCCGGCAACGTGTCATGCGACCGCCACGCTGGCACAACTAAAATGTAAGGGGACCTGTCCCCCCCCCCCCCTAGGCGTTTGTTACTGAAAGAGCCACCATGTGCAGCACTAATACTGCACAAGGGAAAGGTCGCTCTTGAAATTATGCTCCTTGCAAACGCTGAACTACACACTCATGTAATGTGTCCCCTCACACCGTCCAACCGTCCCGGAGGTGGGACTTTCCTTTGTAATGTGACGCAGCACAGCCGTCATTGCTACCCCCTTGGCACCGTGCGCTGCCTCCTTAGCGTTGTTTGATTCCGTCATGGACCCTGCGCTGTTATGTTATCCCTTGGCCATGCACAGTTTGCGCTGCCCGTCCTCTGACATCATTTGTTGTCGTCCTGGCTGCGCCTGTGCGTCCACGCTGCCCGAAATCACACCTCGCAGTGTCGTCTAATGTGATCCCACAGTGGGCCTGGTATCCATGGCCATGCGCAGTGCATATACTAGCCTCTCACTCCCCTTCTTCACGCTTCTTCAGACTAGGCGGCGTCAGCTGATCCCTAATAGCATGCCACGGCCGTGACGCCGCACAGTCTGAAGAAGCAGGAAGGAGGTGAGTGAGAGGCGATGATATGCACTGCGCATGCCCATGGATCCCTGGCCCGCAGTGGGACTACATTAGATGACACTGCAAGGTTGGATCTCGGGCAGCTTGGACGCACAGGCACTGCCAGCCTGACACCTACATGATGTCAGAAGACGGGCACCGCTAACTGTGCATGGCCAAGGGATAACATTACAGTGCGGGCTCCGTGACAGAACCAAACAACGTTGAGGAGGTGGTGCCCGGCACCAAGGGGGTTGGAATGACGGCTGTGCTGTGTCACATTACAAAGGAAAGTCCCACTTCCGGGATGGTTTGACGGTGTGAGGGGACACATTATATGAGTGTGTACTTCAGCGTTTGCAAGGAGCATAATTTTCGGAGCCACCATTTTCCATGTGCAGTATTACTGCTGTACAAGATGGCTCTTTCAGCAACAAATGCCTGGGGGGGGGGGTTAAAGGTTCCCTTTCAACTTGCTCCACTGCAGGCTTCGGCCTACACTCTGCTCCTCTTTGATTCCCTGGGTTTCAACACTGTCAGTTGCCACCTGGAAGTGTTGTCTACACAGAAAAAAACACTAGGTGATGTGTCAGTGGGGTTCAGCACCGCCAGCTGTTCCCCTGCTGTGTAGTCGGCAACGTGTCCAGCACAAGCCACGCTGGCACAACAGAACAAAAGCTGCCACCAGTGCAGGCTTCGGCCTACACTCTGCTCCTCTCCTCCTCCTGCTGACCCTGGGCTCAAACACCGCTAGTTTTTGCCCGGAAGTGCTAGCTGCACAGAGAAAAACACCAGCCAATGTGTTAGTGGGGTTCAGCAACGCCAGCTGTTCCCCTGCTGTGTAGCCGGCAACGTGACCTGCAAACGCCATGCAGGCACAGGAACTGAAATTAAAAGGGAACCTGGCCCCACCCCCCCAGGTGTTTCTATGTATAACAGCCACCTAGTACAGCAGTACTGCTGCATTTGTACAAGGTGGCTGACTTTTTCTCCTTGCCCACGTGGAACTCAACACGTACAAAATGTGTCTCATTGAGACCATTCCACTGTCCCTGAGGTGTGACTTTCCTTTGTAATGATACGCAGCACCCCCCTTGGTAGCGTTTCCCGTCTTTTGTCATCATGGTTAGCTGGCTGCGCCTGTGCATCCGCCCTGCTAGAAACAACGCCCCTCGTTGTCATATTTATTTTGTCAGCGAGGGTGTGGTTTATGGGCACGAGCAGTGCATATGTTCGCCTGTCTTAACTCATCTCCTTCCGCCTTCTTCAGACTGTGCGGCCTCCTGGCCGTGGTAGGCGATAAGGGATCAGCTGAGGCCGCCCAGTCTGGAGCAGGTGTAAGGACATGTGTAAGCGGCAAACCTATTTACTGCACAAGGCCACGAATCCCAGCCACGCAGTGTGATTTTTTGAAAACACACTGTGGGTCTGGGATTCATGTCCATCGCTAACCGCAACGGCCGACATGAAATGAGGTCAGAAGACAGGAAGCGCTCACAGCGCATGGCCAAGGGATCACAATAGCGCAGACTCCTGTACAGCAAATAACAACGCTCAGGAATCTGCGCCCAGTACCTAGGTGCAAATTTTGACACCTGTGCTGCGTCTCGTTAAAAAGACAAGTCACGCCTCCACAACTGTTTGACAGTATAATGGGCTAAATAGTGTACGTGTTTTAGTCAGCGTGTGCAAGGAGCAAAACAAATAGAGCAACCTTTTACTTGTGCAGCATTAATGCTGCACAAGGTGTGGCTCTTGTACCTTGCAACACCTGAGGGGGGGGTTAAAGGTAACCTTTGAAATTGGTTCAACTAGGCTTCGGCCTACACTCTGCTCCTCTACTCCTCCTGCTGACCCTGGGCTCAAACACCGCTAGTTTTTGCCCGGAAATGCTAGCTGCACAGAGAAAAACACCAGCCAATGTGTTAGTGGGGTTCAGCACCGCCAGCTGTTCCCCTGCTGTGTAGTCGGCAACGTGTCCAGCACAAGCCACGCTGGCACAACAGAACAAAAGCTGCCACCAGTGCAGGCTTCGGCCTACACTTTGCTCCTCTCCTCCTCCTGCTGACCCTGGGCTCAAACAACGCCAGTTTCTGCCCGGACATGCTAGCTGCACAGACAAAAACACCAGCCAATGTGTTAGTGGGGTTCAGCACCGCCTGCTGTTCCCCCGCTGTGTAGCCGGCATCGTGTCCAGCACAAGCCACGCTGGCACAACCGACCAAAAGCTGCCACCAGTGCAGGCTTCGGCCTACACTTTGCTCCTCTCCTCCTCCTCCTGCTGACCCTGGGCTCTAACACCGCTAGTTTTTGCCCGGACATGCAATCTGCACAGAGAAAAACACCAGTCAATGTGTCAGTGGGGTTCAGCAACGCCAGCTGTTCCCCTGCTGTGTAGCTTGCAACGTGACCTGCAAACGCCACGCAGGCACATGAACTGAAATTGAAGGGAGCCTGCCCCCCACCCCCCCAGGTGTTTCTATGTATAACAGCCACCTTGTACAGCAGTACTGCTGCATTTGTACAAGGTGGCTGACTTTTTCTCCTTGCACACGTGGAACTCAACAAGTACAAAATGTGTCTCATTACAGACCATTACAATGTCCCTGAGGTGTGACTTTCCTTTTTAATGACACGCAGCACCCCCATTGTTAGCGCTGCCCGTCTCCTGACATCATTGGTTGGCTGGCTGTGCCTGTGCGTCCCCCCTGCCCGACACAACGCCCCCCGTTGTCTCATATATTTTGACTGCGAGGGTGTGATTGATGGGCACGAGCAGTGCATATGTTCCCCTGTTTTCACTCCCCTCCTTCCGCCTTCTTCTGACTGTGCGGCCTCATGGCCGCGGCATGCGATAAGGGATCAGCTGAGGCCGCCCAGTCTGAAGCAGGTGTAAGGACATGTGTGAGCGGCGAACATATTTACTGCACAAGGCCACGAATCCCAGCACCGCAGTGTGACTTTAGGAAAAGCCACTGTGGGTCTGGGATTTATGGCCATCGTTAACCGCACCGGCCAACATGAAATGAGGTCATGAGACGGCCTGCACTAACAGGGTATTGCCAAGGGATAACACAAGAGCGCAGTTTCCTGTACTGCAAATAACAACGGTAAGGAATCTGCGCACAGCACCTAGGTGTAAATTTGTACACCTGTGCTGCGTCTCCTTAAAAAGACTAGTAGTCACGCCTCCACTACTGTTTGACAGTATAATGGGCTAAATAGTGTACGTGTTTAATTCAGCGTGTGCAAGGAGCAAAATTAAATAGAGCAACCTTTGACTTGTGCATCATTAATGCTGTTCAAGGTGTGGCTCTTGTACCTTGCAACACCTGAGGGGGGGGTTAAAGGTAACCTTTGAAATTGGTTCAACTAGGCTTCGGCCTACACTCTGCTCCTCTACTCCTCCTGCTGACCCTGGGCTCAAACACCGCTAGTTTTTGCCCGGAAATGCTAGCTGCACAGAGAAAAACACCAGCCAATGTGTTAGTGGGGTTCAGCACCGCCAGCATTTCCCCTGCTGTGTAGTCGGCAACGTGTCCAGCACATGCCACGCTGGCACAACAGAACAAAAGCTGCCACCAGTGCAGGCTTCGGCCTACACTTTGCTCCTCTCCTCCTCCTGCTGACCCTGGGCTCAAACAACGCCAGTTTCTGCCCGGACATGCTAGCTGCACAGACAAAAACACCAGCCAATGTGTTAGTGGGGTTCAGCACCGCCTGCTGTTCCCCCGCTGTGTAGCCGGCATCGTGTCCAGCACAAGCCACGCTGGCACAACCGACCAAAAGCTGCCACCAGTGCAGGCTTCGGCCTACACTTTGCTCCTCTCCTCCTCCTCCTGCTGACCCTGGGCTCTAACACCGCTAGTTTTTGCCCGGACATGCAATCTGCACAGAGAAAAACACCAGTCAATGTGTCAGTGGGGTTCAGCAACGCCAGCTGTTCCCCTGCTGTGTAGCTTGCAACGTGACCTGCAAACGCCACGCAGGCACATGAACTGAAATTGAAGGGAGCCTGCCCCCCACCCCCCCAGGTGTTTCTATGTATAACAGCCACCTTGTACAGCAGTACTGCTGCATTTGTACAAGGTGGCTGACTTTTTCTCCTTGCACACGTGGAACTCAACACGTACAAAATGTGTCTCTTTGAGACCATTCCACTGTCCCTGAGGTGTGACTTTCCTTTCTAATGATACGCAGCACCCCCCTTGGTAGCGCTTCCCGTCTTCTGACATCATTGGTTGGCTACTTGCGCCTGTTCGTCCGCCCTGCCTGAATAAAATGCTCCTCGTTGTCTTAATTATTTTGACTGCGAGGGTGTGATTGATGGGCACGAGCAGTGCATATCTTCGCCTGTCTTAACTCATCTCCTTCCGCCTTCTTCAGACTGTGCAGCCTCATGGCCGCGGCATGCGAGAAGGGATCAGCAGAGGCCGCCCAGTCTGAAGCAGGTGTAAGGACGTGTGTGAGCGGCCAAAATATTTACTGCTCAAGGCCACGAATCCCAGCACCGCAGTGTGGCTTTATGAAAAGACACTGTGGGTCTGGGATTTATGGCCATCGTTAACCGCACCGGCCAACATGAAATGAGGTCATAAGATGGGCAGCGCTAACAGGGCATTGCCAAGGGATAACACAAGAGCGCAGACTCCTGTACAGCAAATAACAACGCTCAGGAAGCTGCGCCAAGCACCAAGGCGTTATTTTGGACACCTGTGCTGCGTCTCATCAAAAAACCAAGTCACGCATCCACTACAGTTTGACTGTAGAATGGGGTAAATTGTGTATGTCTTTCATTCAGCGTGTGCAAGTAGACAAATTAATAGAGCAACCTTTCACTTGTGCAGCATTAATACTGCACAAGGTGTGTCTCTTGTACTTTGTAACACCTGAGGGGGGGGTTAAAGGTTTCCTTTGAAATTGGTTCAACTAGGCTTCGGCCTACACTCTGCTCCTCTCCTCCTCCTCCTGCTTCAACACGGGCTCTAACATCGCTAGTTTTTGCCCGCAAGTGCTAGCTGCACAGATAAAAACACACGCCATTGTGTTAGTGGGGTTCAGCAACGCCAGCTGTTCCCCCAGTGTGTAGCCGGCAAAGTGTCCTGCAAACGCAACGCAGACACAAAGCTGCCTCCAGTGCAGGCTTCGGCCTACACTCATCTCCCCCTGCTTACCCTTTGCTCCAACACCGCTAGTTGGGGCTCTAGGAAGACAATCTTTAATAGGCAAGGCAACGCATCCGGGTTCCAGCACCGCCAGCTGGTTCTCGGCAGTGTTCTTGTCACAGGTACTCCCTCGTGCCAAGCCTGGTTTCAGCACCGTCAGCTGTTTCCGGGTTGTGTCAACTTCACTGAGACGCCTATGCTTGCCCCGTCGTGGGGCGGTCGAGTTAGCCAACTCCAGGGTGCCTCCAGTTTAGGAGCTTCCTATGTGGGCTGCGTGAACTGGTAGTCAAGGCTGGTTCTGTAGTGCCAGTAGGCCCAGCTCCCCCTGTAGGACTGTTGGGGTTCGGTAACTGCGGCTGCCTCGCGGCCTAGCTGTTCTCTCCTCTCCTGTGGGCCTTGGGGTCCACCACCTGGTTCCAGCACCGTCAGCTGGTTCCGGGCCGAGCCTTTGGCTTAGGTGCCTCCTCCTGGGTATTCGTGTTCCGCCAACGCCAGGCGGTCCTTGGTAGTGCTTTTAAGCGCGGGCACCTACAGCTTAGCAACCGGGTTCCAGCACCGTCAGCTGGTCCTCGGTCGTGCCATTGGCTCTTGCACACTGGGGCAACGCATCCGGGTTCCAGCACCGCCAGCTGGTTCTCGGCAGTGTTCTTGTCACAGGTACTCCCTCGTGCCAAGCCTGGTTTCAGCACCGTCAGCTGTTTCCGGGTTGTGTCAACTTCACTGAGACGCCTATGCTTGCCCCGTCGTGGGGCGGTCGAGTTAGCCAACTCCAGGGTGCCTCCAGTTTAGGAGCTTCCTATGTGGGCTGCGTGAACTGGTAGTCAAGGCTGGTTCTGTAGTGCCAGTAGGCCCAGCTCCCCCTGTAGGACTGTTGGGGTTCGGTAACTGCGGCTGCCTCGCGGCCTAGCTGTTCTCTCCTCTCCTGTGGGCCTTGGGGTCCACCACCTGGTTCCAGCACCGTCAGCTGGTTCCGGGCCGAGCCTTTGGCTTAGGTGCCTCCTCCTGGGTATCAGAGTTCCGCCAACGCCAGGCGGTCCTTGGTAGTGCTTTTAAGCGCGGGCACCTACAGCTTAGTAACCGGGTTCCAGCACCGTCAGCTGGTCCTCGGTCGTGCCATTGGCTCTTGCACACTGGGGCAATGCATCCGGGTTCCAGCACCGCCAGCTGGTTCTCGGCAGTGTTCTTGTCACAGGTACTCCCTCGTGCCAAGCCTGGTTTCAGCACCGTCAGCTGTTTCCGGGTTGTGTCAACTTCACTGAGACGCCTATGCTTGCCCCGTCGTGGGGCGGTCGAGTTAGCCAACTCCAGGGTGCCTCCAGTTTAGGAGCTTCCTATGTGGGCTGCGTGAACTGGTAGTCAAGGCTGGTTCTGTAGTGCCAGTAGGCCCAGCTCCCCCTGTAGGACTGTTGGGGTTCGGTAACTGCGGCTGCCTCGCGGCCTAGCTGTTCTCTCCTCTCCTGTGGGCCTTGGGGTCCACCACCTGGTTCCAGCACCGTCAGCTGGTTCCGGGCCGAGCCTTTGGCTTAGGTGCCTCCTCCTGGGTATCCGAGTTCCGCCAACGCCAGGCGGTCCTTGGTAGTGCTTTTAAGCGCGGGCACCTACAGCTTAGTAACCGGGTTCCAGCACCGTCAGCTGGTCCTCGGTCGTGCCATTGGCTCTTGCACACTGGGGCAACGCATCCGGGTTCCAGCACCGCCAGCTGGTTCTCGGCAGTGTTCTTGTCACAGGTACTCCCTCGTGCCAAGCCTGGTTTCAGCACCGTCAGCTGTTTCCGGGTTGTGTCAACTTCACTGAGACGCCTATGCTTGCCCCGTCGTGGGGCGGTCGAGTTAGCCAACTCCAGGGTGCCTCCAGTTTAGGAGCTTCCTATGTGGGCTGCGTGAACTGGTAGTCAAGGCTGGTTCTGTAGTGCCAGTAGGCCCAGCTCCCCCTGTAGGACTGTTGGGGTTCGGTAACTGCGGCTGCCTCGCGGCCTAGCTGTTCTCTCCTCTCCTGTGGGCCTTGGGGTCCACCACCTGGTTCCAGCACCGTCAGCTGGTTCCGGGCCGAGCCTTTGGCTTAGGTGCCTCCTCCTGGGTATCCGAGTTCCGCCAACGCCAGGCGGTCCTTGGTAGTGCTTTTAAGCGCGGGCACCTACAGCTTAGCAACCGGGTTCCAGCACCGTCAGCTGGTCCTCGGTCGTGCCATTGGCTCTTGCACACTGGGGCAACGCATCCGGGTTCCAGCACCGCCAGCTGGTTCTCGGCAGTGTTCTTGTCACAGGTACTCCCTCGTGCCAAGCCTGGTTTCAGCACCGTCAGCTGTTTCCGGGTTGTGTCAACTTCACTGAGACGCCTATGCTTGCCCCGTCGTGGGGCGGTCGAGTTAGCCAACTCCAGGGTGCCTCCAGTTTAGGAGCTTCCTATGTGGGCTGCGTGAACTGGTAGTCAAGGCTGGTTCTGTAGTGCCAGTAGGCCCAGCTCCCCCTGTAGGACTGTTGGGGTTCGGTAACTGCGGCTGCCTCGCGGCCTAGCTGTTCTCTCCTCTCCTGTGGGCCTTGGGGTCCACCACCTGGTTCCAGCACCGTCAGCTGGTTCCGGGCCGAGCCTTTGGCTTAGGTGCCTCCTCCTGGGTATCCGTGTTCCGCCAACGCCAGGCGGTCCTTGGTAGTGCTTTTAAGCGCGGGCACCTACAGCTTAGCAACCGGGTTCCAGCACCGTCAGCTGGTCCTCGGTCGTGCCATTGGCTCTTGCACACTGGGGCAACGCATCCGGGTTCCAGCACCGCCAGCTGGTTCTCGGCAGTGTTCTTGTCACAGGTACTCCCTCGTGCCAAGCCTGGTTTCAGCACCGTCAGCTGTTTCCGGGTTGTGTCAACTTCACTGAGACGCCTATGCTTGCCCCGTCGTGGGGCGGTCGAGTTAGCCAACTCCAGGGTGCCTCCAGTTTAGGAGCTTCCTATGTGGGCTGCGTGAACTGGTAGTCAAGGCTGGTTCTGTAGTGCCAGTAGGCCCAGCTCCCCCTGTAGGACTGTTGGGGTTCGGTAACTGCGGCTGCCTCGCGGCCTAGCTGTTCTCTCCTCTCCTGTGGGCCTTGGGGTCCACCACCTGGTTCCAGCACCGTCAGCTGGTTCCGGGCCGAGCCTTTGGCTTAGGTGCCTCCTCCTGGGTATCCGAGTTCCGCCAACGCCAGGCGGTCCTTGGTAGTGCTTTTAAGCGCGGGCACCTACAGCTTAGTAACCGGGTTCCAGCACCGTCAGCTGGTCCTCGGTCGTGCCATTGGCTCTTGCACACTGGGGCAACGCATCCGGGTTCCAGCACCGCCAGCTGGTTCTCGGCAGTGTTCTTGTCACAGGTACTCCCTCGTGCCAAGCCTGGTTTCAGCACCGTCAGCTGTTTCCGGGTTGTGTCAACTTCACTGAGACGCCTATGCTTGCCCCGTCGTGGGGCGGTCGAGTTAGCCAACTCCAGGGTGCCTCCAGTTTAGGAGCTTCCTATGTGGGCTGCGTGAACTGGTAGTCAAGGCTGGTTCTGTAGTGCCAGTAGGCCCAGCTCCCCCTGTAGGACTGTTGGGGTTCGGTAACTGCGGCTGCCTCGCGGCCTAGCTGTTCTCTCCTCTCCTGTGGGCCTTGGGGTCCACCACCTGGTTCCAGCACCGTCAGCTGGTTCTCGGCAGTGTCTTTTGCTCTTGTACCTTCTGCTCCCCATCCTGGTTCCAGTACCGTCAGCTGGTTCCGGGCAGAGCCTTTGGCTTAGGTGCCTCCTTCTGGGTATCCAAGTTCCACCAATGTCAGGTGGTCCTTGGTAGTGCTTTCAGGCACGGGTACCTCCTGCTTAGTAACCGGGTTCCAGTAACGTCAGCTGGTCCTTGGTAGTTCCATTGGCTCTTGGACATTCGGCTACCCATCCGGGTTCCAGTACCGTCAGCTGGTTCTCGGCAGTGTCTTTTGCTCTTGTACCTTCTGCTCCCCATCCTGGTTCCAGTAACGTCATCTGGTTCCGGGCAGAGCCTTTGGCTTAGGTGCCTCCTTCTGGGTATCCGAGTTCCGCCAACGTCAGGCGGTCCTTGGTAGTGCTTTTTAGCACGGGTACCTCCTGCTTAGTAACCGGGTTCCAGTAACGTCAGCTGGTCCTCGGTAGTTCCATAGGCTCTTGAACCTTCGGGTAGCCATCCGAGTTCCAGTTCCATCAGCTGGTTCTTGGCATTTTCTCAGCCTTCTTGTACCTTCTGCTACATTTCCAAGTTGAAGACCCTAACGTCGACAACCCGGAAGACCACCCCGATGACGACGACCCGGAAGACCACCCCGATGACGACGACGACGGCGGAGACGACGACGGCTGAGACGACGACGGCGGAGATGACGACACTGGAGACGAAGACCCTGGAGACGACAACATGGAAGACCGAGAAGCAGAAGAACAAGAGGCTGCAGAACAAAGAGCAGAAGAACATTAAGCATAAGACTTAATATCAGAGCAAAAGATATTATCTAAATTATATGCAGAAGAAGACTAAGCAGTGTATGGGGGTGAGTCCGTTCCTCCTCGTGGTGCCCCTGGATAAAGCCTGATGCTGCAGGCCAAACTGAACGCGGACAAATGTAACTTTTGTGACTGGCAGAACGGAAGGTGTAATCTTCCAACTTTTATAGATAACAACTACGGGAATGCCTGTCACAAATGAGAATATGATGAAGAAGTAGAATAGGAAGAATAATAACAGTGGAATAAAAAGAATATGTAGAATAGGAAGAATAATAATAGTTGAAGAAAATGAATATGAAGAATGTAATAAAAAAAAAAAATAGGTAGAAGATGAAGAAGAAGATGAATAAGGTGAAGAAGTTGATGTCAAGGATGCTGATGATGATGAAGATGAAAGTGTGGGAAAAGAAAAAAAAAAAAGAAAAAAAAGAAGGGGAAGGGCGTGGAATAGTGAAACATCAATATCTGACAAAATAAAAAAAATTTACATACTCAATATCTTTTTCAATCCGAACGTCTTTAAAAAAAAAACAAAAACATGCTATTCTATTTGATTGGACTAATCCTCATTGCCTTTAATGTCTCCGCCACCTCCCCCATACATCCTACATTATTCTTAGTTGTTTTCCTTCAGGTAGAATGAACCTACAAGGAAAGAAAGGGTTTATTTTAATTCCGATATTTTGGTCCCATTGACTTGCATTGGGATCGGGTATCGGTATCGGCGATATCCGATATTTTTTGAATATCGGCCGATCCAAACCGATACCGATACTTTCCGATATCGGAAGGTATCGCTCAACACTATTACTGACAGAAAGCAGCGACTTTGGAAACAATGAAGAATGTTTATGACGTTGCTGGTTGCAGAATCTTATTTCTACCATGGAGGGTAATGTATGGCACAGTCCCTTCATCTTGTGGGCACAGTTCCCCGTCCCTCATCCTCGTCTGCTGGGGTTCGGTCCCTGGGATTTGCAGACTGTTCTCTCAGGTGCTCGGCCTCAGGCACAATGACATAAATCTGTCTGTCCCGGCAGATGAAGCAGCCATTGTGCGAACATCCCGGGGATGAAGAATTGTGATCTGAGCGTTACAATAAAGATCTGTTTTCTGAGGTCATTATTGTCTGTTCGCGAATCAATCCCACAGAAAAAGGGGCACATCGCACAGCGTCGCTGTGGGGTGCAGCATCAGGTATCCATATGCCTTGCACTGAGGAGAGGCTTCCATCGGGCCACTCTGCCATAAAGGCCGGACTGGTGGAGGGCTGCAGTGATAGGTGACTTTGTGGAACTTTCTCCCATCTCCCTCCTGCATCTCTGGAGCTCGGCCACAGTGATCTTGGGGTTCTTCTTTACCTCTGTCACCAAGGCTCTTCTCCCACGATTGCTCAGTTTGGCTGGACGGCCAGGTCTAAGAAGACTTCTGCTAGTCCCAAACTTCTTCCATTTATGGATTATGGAGGCCACTCTGGTCTGAGGAACCTTGAGTGCTGCAGAAATTCTGTTGTATCCTTGGCCAGATCTGTGCCTTGCCACAATTCTGTCTCTGAGCTCCTTGGCCGGTTCCTTTGGCCTCATGATTCTCATTTGGTCTGACATGCACTGTGAGCTGTGAGGTCTTATATAGACAGGTGTGCGCCGCTCCAAATCAAGTCCTATCAGTGTAATTACACACAGCTGGACTCCAATGAAGGAGTAG
Source organism: Ranitomeya imitator (assembly GCF_032444005.1). Lineage (NCBI taxonomy): Eukaryota > Metazoa > Chordata > Amphibia > Anura > Dendrobatidae > Ranitomeya > Ranitomeya imitator. Next base: position 11,173,276 of record NC_091288.1, read on the forward strand.
AACCATCTCAAGGAGGATCACAAGGAAATGGACAGCATGGGACTTACATATGAGAGTCTGAGCAAAGGGGATGAAAACTTATGACCATGTGATATTTCAGTTTTTATTTTTTATTAATTTTGCAAAAATTTCTACGTTTGTTTTATTTTTTTCAGTGAAGATCGGGTGCAGAGCGAACATTAATGAGAAAAAAAGAACTTTTTTGAATTTACCAAATGGCTGCAATGAAACAAAGAGTGAAAAATTGAAAGGGGTCTGAATACTTTCCGTACCCACTGTAAGCCACATCATGACATTTGCTTTTTTCTGTTCCAAGGTGCTTGTTCATTTGGTCTTTGTGTCTACGGTATGTAGATTTGTGGTTTGCAGCAGTTTGTTGGAAAATTAAAGCTGCAAGTCTGTGATATCAATTGCAGGTTTACACTAAGGGTGCGCCGAGGACCATAATTTGCTTATTTGCACAACAGAGGCCACAAATAATAACGTTCAGGTGGGATTTATTATAGAAATAAGTCCCCACATGGCTCTTTGGTTAGATTCAAAAGCATCTTGGGGCTGACACACTCCCTTTAAGGAGGTGAAGTATCCACTTCTCTGTTTCCTGTTAAATTTGATTTGATTCTCATTCCCTGATATTCATATTTCCAAACCACCACATATTACTCATTAAATCTATCTATCTATTATCTATCTATTAATTATCTATTATCTATCTATTAATTATCTATTATCTATTAATTATCTATCTATTATCTATCTATCTCATCTCATCTATATATCTATTATCTATTATCTTTCTATTATCTATCTATTATATATCATCTATCTATCTATTATCTATATATCTATTATCTTTCTATTATCTATATATCTATTATCTATCTATTATCTATCTATTGTCTATCTATCTATCATCTATCTATTGTCTATCTATTATCAATCTATCTATTATCTATCTATCTATCTTCGATCTATTATCTATCTATTATCTATTTATCTATCTATTATCTATCTATTTATCTATCTATCTTCGATCTATCTATCTATCTATCTACGATCTATTATCTATCTATCTATCTTTGATCTATTATCTATCTATTATCGATCTATTATCTATCTATCTATCTATTATCTATTTATTTATCTATCTATCTTCGATCTATCTATCTATCTATCTATCTATCTATTATCTATTTTCGATCTATTATCTATCTATCTATCTATCTTTGATCTATTATCTATCTATCTATCTATCTATCTATCTATCTATCTATCTATCATTGTAGTTTGTTCGGTTTCAATGGAGCAAATAATTTCTTGGCTCTTAAAAGTGAAATGTTGAGTAACAAAGTGTCCATTATGGGTGTTGGTCTTTGTTGGTCTTCATTGTGGGGCACAGTATGGCGTTGGGCAGTGGTGTACTCAATGTCTATGGTAGGTAAAAGTCATTGGTGTTATCGGAGGTATAACTATAGTGGGTGCCAGGGTTGCAGTTGCGCCTTAGTCCTGGAGTTCAGGGGACACAAAAGGTCCCATTTGCCACATGAGAAGTCCAATACTATTAGTCCTGTGACAGTCGGGGGCCTTGTTGGAGATTTAGCATTGGACCCATAAGTAACAGCATTGAGTATCTTGCGTCTATTTCTGCTGCCCGTGTCTTTCACAGAGCCATGTACTGGACTTACCTTCACCCCGCCACAGATGCCTCATCCAAGGTCACGACCCTTCCTGAACTCTTCAGTTGACTCACCAAACACAGCGGATACATTGTAGCCTCCAACACAACATTAAACCCTCCAATAAAAGGGAAGTTATGGGGAGAGCAGAAGTCAAACTTTTAACTCACTGAGTCTTCAGGAACAATAAAGGGGTCGAGGTTAATAGTCACTTCTGGAAACCAGAGGAGTGAATCGAGGACAAGAGACCAAATGAAGAATTGGAAGCCATAAACCCTAAGGAGGATAAAGAGAGGAATCCCGAACTGTGCTGACCTTGGCAGCGGATAACCCAGCCATCGAAGACCCCGCTTGACCCCACACACTTGAAGTTTGTATTACTTGGGTCTCCCTCACATAATAAAACTGTGATCAGAACGAAAGGAGCGTCAGGGATCTCCGGAGCTACATGCTGATGACAGCACATTGTGCTTTTAATACGACCATCGGGGGCCTCGGAGGAGTCAAAGAAACATAAAAGCTTATGAAAACATAAGATGGACCCTTGAAAAAAAAAGTCCTGCCGTGTAGAGGGAACACTATGTTCTCCAGCAGTGACCACAAAGAAAGGGAAGGGTTTACCGTGGGAGTTTTATTGTAACTCACGGGTTTATGGCTGGCTCTTTGCTTTGTAAATGAGCCTGTTGAGCACAACAGGAACACGTCAGACTGGCGAAGTGATACAAAGTGATAAAAGAAAGATGCAAGAAAGAGAAAGCTAAAAACATGATTTATTCTCACATTTTCTCAGGATGGTCTCCAAGGGGTGGAGAAACGAGAGGTCAAATGGGGTCTTCACCATGTTGGGGCCACCACCATGTACAGAAGTTTGCCTTGTATCCTACACACTTGTATGATTCATGGACAAGTTTCCTGTGTTCCTATCAACTCTCACTGACCCACGTCCCATTCTGGGCATTGTTGGCAGCGACTTGATGGCACTTGGTGGAATTAGCTCCATTTAGCCCTACAGGTGACACATGACGAGAAGTCAACAATAGTCAACAATAGGATATTGCCTTTTTTTACCTTCAGCTCCTCCAGGATAATGTTTCTGTGCATGGACTTGTTGCATTTCACTCATTAATCTCCACGTTTTTGCAGGTTTGACTTATGGGTTATGTGCAAGTCTGTATCAGCCATCGATGGCACAACATGTCCCAAGCATGGAGACCCATAGCTGCTGGCTACAGCAATAACCGCATCATTATCTCCGGGTCTTACTGTTACCCCATGATCTGACCTATTTTGGAGGCCCCGTGGTTCATCCTGAGCCTCCTTGAGTTACTCTCAGTAATGACATAAGACCTTATAGCGAATATTCAACATTTTGTTTATCTACGATTTGTGCTTCTTTGGTCTGATACAGAACTCAGAAACTCCTGTAGAGAGAATCAAAGGGGTCTTCTGAAATGCAACTTAATTTTCATCCTAATCCCCATCTATTTTCTAATATACTTGAATTAAAATTTCCCTATCCTTCCCCTTCCCTAACCTCACAATCTAACTGCGTTTCTTTTTTTTTTTTTACATCTTCTTATCTAATGATTCTGTTTGAGAATCACAGTGCATACAGGGATACTCAAACAAAATGTCATCAGGGGGCCGAGGCTGCGGTCATCACTCCTGTAGCCTGTGCCCCCTCTATGAATCAAAGTGATATTAGTGACCTCTGGGGGCTGGACTAGTCCTTGCGTGATGTGCACAATGACTGTGCACCCTCTCACCAGCTCAGACCAGGGTGCATTGTTAGATTGTGAGTCCCTACAAGTGATGTCACTGGTGTCTGCATGCCGGATAGTCTTATAACACACACTAACAGTGCACTCTGGTGCTGGCTCATTACCCACTGATGTGAGAGAGTGCACTGTCATTGCGCACATCAAGCAGGGACTAGCCCAGCCCCGGAACTGATCACTTAAGACCCCCCATTTCAGGGAGGGGAAAGGGGATGCTGCAGTGACAAAAACCTCTCCTCCCGAATGTCGATTGGTTTGAATATCCCAGCATGCACTGGGATTCTCAAACAAAGCACCATCTAAAAGGAAGCTAGAAAAAAAATAATAAAAAGCGGTTAGAAAGTGTAGTTAGGGAAGGACAGGGAATTTTTAATTCAAGTATATTAGAAAGTAGTTTAGACTCTGGTACTAAATAGGGATTTAGGAGGAAAATTAAGCAATTTTGATTACCTGCAGTTACCATCAGGGGGAGCTCATCAGTTCACTGAATACTGTCATTTACGTTGAACTTTTTGACAGCACAGTTTGCAGTAAAATCCTTATCATCCTTACAATATGTCTCTATGCAGGGGATTTGGAGCTCTGCATCAGGAATGAAACCCCTTTGAAAATATATATTTTTATTTATCTAATCATAAAATTACTTAAAACGCAATGTTGGATCTAAAGTGGTACTTTATTTCTGCAGTTCTATTAGGTCGAGTGCCCTGATCTTCCATTATTCTCTCCAGTCCTGTTCTCGACATAGGTCATGTGATCACAAGGGAAACTGAGTTGGGGGGCTGGCTAACGGACCCCTTCTCTGTCTGTGTATCAGCTGTGGTAGGGAAGGAGGCTGGCTTTTCCTTAGAAATAAGCAGTAACACACCACCAATCTGCCGGGACTAGACATGGAACGGCTACAGAAGCATTGGGGCACCTGAACTAATAGAACTATATTAGGAAGCTATAGAACTTATGATTTAAAGTGGTTTACGTATAATTTGGGAGCTGGAAAACTTTTGTTTTTGCACATTGTGGTAAAAGGCGGAGAGTGTCTTTGGGAATTGTGGAAACCACCATTAATATAAGAAGTGAAGGTTTGGTGACCCCTTATGAGCAATTCCCTGATCTATAGAATTAGGGTGGATGATTGCGATAATCACCCGATGGGGTTACACAGGAGCAGGATGCAGCCTCCATGGATGGCAGCCTCTTTATTGGGCACTGTGTATTCTCTCCTACATGGACAGGATGGAGCAGGATCTTCCAGACGTCTTGCTTTGCACTAGCATCTGATCATTTTATGGGCTCTGCACCTGTCTGTGCAATATGTGAAGGATCCAACAGGCTCTAACACATCTCCCAAAATCTCAGAGGCTGCATTTTTTTCGTGTGATTTGGCGAACAGCGTGGCTCGTAAAACCAGCTTTCATTAAGCCTTGTTTTTATGGCGCAGGGCTATACGTAGCTCCCGGACATGGCGTTTATGTGCATTTTTGGGTTCCTAAAATGCTGATGCGTGCAGTACAATATATAGGGTTTACGAGAAGTCTGTCCCAGCTGGTGCTGGAGAGCACCTGTGGTCCATCACTCCACGATGTGCCCACCACATGACTGCAGTCATCATAAAGGAGCACGAAGACGCCAGATGTTACTGGTCTGTAAATGATAGAAAATAATACAGTCCTATGCTAAATGCAGCAGAAATCCAAACTCTGCAGCACGCACCGTGCACCGCATTTATTATGTATTTTACACACTTGTTTGCCCCTTTTTTGATAATGGTGCATGACCTAGATGGAAAATGAGCTTTGACGCAGCAGATAAGAACGTGGCTTCTATGCACCTGTGAGTCTGCAAGCGCCGAGATTTGGCCCCCAATTTTGTATAAGCAGAATTCTAGACGGGGAGAGAACGTCTGAGGACCGTGCTCCAGCGCCAAGGAAAAAATATCAAAACATAACTTTTACTGTGCAATCTAAAACAGCTACGACTTAGGGTTATTAACCTGAAACGCGTTAGCTTAGGGAACCTTTTTTATCTTTTTTGCTTTTTCTCACCATATTTTTTACACTGAATTGTCCTCACTGGAAGGTGAGCTGATTGCCATTTCTTCTCCATCCCTACAATTTTACACTGTGTAGTCTCTAAAATTAGCCAAAAATGTGTAAATCTGCCTATTTGCGTTTTCATTTGTAATCAGTTTTACTGATCTCTGCGTGCTGTCTAGGAATGAAAATGTTCCATTTGTTTTTACAGACCTAGTGCTGCGAAGTTAGGTAGGAATATAGCGATGTAAGATAAATATAGAAAAATAACGATCAGATAATAGATACATAGATATGACGTACATAGATAAATAGATAATAAATCGATACATTAGATATGAGAGAGATAAATATATGTCAGAGATTTACTAGAGACGTAGATAATGCACAGATAGATAATAGATAAATACATAATACATAGATACATGATAGATAACACCGGTCAACGCAATTTTTCTTGCAAAAGGTTTTAAAACATATTTTAAGTCAATTTTGGCTGCCGATTATGAATATGAACGCAGTTTTTGGCTATTACATCAGGATTTCAAGATATTTTCAATTTTTGATGAAAATTACTCCTAATGTTTTATGATAAAAACACATGATTTTCGATACTACATTGTATATTTTTAATCAAGGAATAACAAAGATTACAAAGTCTATGTACAGCAAATCAAATATACTTACAGAATTAAACTACAAAATATAGAAACACATGTATATGGTGCACAGATGAATGACACATGGCCGTTATTTGAACTTTCTTTTCTTGGCTGATCTGTGATGTGCGGCTCCTGGGTTGTCTCTCATCAAGCTCCAGCAATAGTCACCATCATATGTGAGTCCCACCGGCCTTGATACTGTTCTTCCATTGTTTTAATGTCCTGATGAAATCGCTCCCCTTGTTCCTCGCTTACATCCCCAAGGTTCTCTGTAAATAGTGAATCTTGATCCTCATTCTCCATCCCAGATTCCGCAGACTCATTAGTAGATCTTCTCTTCCACAATCTCTTCATAGTTCTCGGCTTTCTTATTCCCTAGAAAATTCTGCACCACATTACACAATGCCTCCAAGCTCTTTCTTCTGTCTCATTCACTGATGTGATAACATTTGGGTCTCTCATAAGTGTTCTTATTTGAGGTCCATCAAATATTCCGGCCTTTTTCTTCTCTTCACTAAGACCAGGAAAAGTTGAACATATATAGTTAAAGCATTCTCCACTGTGATTGAGAGCTCTGACGAACTGCTTCATCCATCCAAGTTTTATGTGTAAGGGAGGAAAGACAATGTCCTTCCACTAGAGGATCATGGATGACATTCTTATCGCCAGATGCCAAACTCTGTCGCTGAGGCCGTTCAGTGTTCACCCAATGCTGTGCTGTAGCTCTACTGTCCCAGTAGCACAGAAAACAAGGGCGTTATCAGAACAAATGGGAATTATGCATGTTCAAAGAAAGCAAAGATGTTCTCACATTTATTAGGAGACTAAATGAAAACTAAATTTACCTTAGTGAACCGTATAAACCGGCACTTTTCATACACTACTTACAGTGGGGCAAAAAAGTATTTAGTCAGTCAGCAATAGTGCAAGTTCCACCACTTAAAATATGCAAATAAAATGTTAAAAAAACAGACAATGTGATTTTCTGGATTTTTTTTTCTCAGTTTGTCTCCCATAGTTGAGGTCTACCTATGGTGTAAATTACAGACGCCTCTCATCTTTTTAAGTGGTGGAACTTGCACTATTGCTGACTGACTAAATACTTTTTTGCCCCACTGTATATTTATCATGGAATTCATGAAAATGGGCTATATACCTATAGCGCAAAAACGTGATGTGATAGAGAAATTATAAGATCAGATTTGAATTCAGCGACCTCAAATTAGTCTAAAACTGTTCTTAAAGTCCATGCCAGAAAATTTTTTTTGTAGACCAGTGTAATAGATAGATAATAGATAGATGATCGAAAATAAATAGATAATAGATAGATAGATAATAGATAGATAATAGATAATAAATAGATAGATAATAGATAGATGATAGATAGAGGATAGATAATAGATAGATAATAGATAGATAATAGATAGATAGATAATAGATAGATAATAGATAATAGATAATAAATAGATAGATTATAGATAGATTATTGCTTGAGAAAGGCTCTTGTGAGCCAAAACGTTTCCACGCCATGTCCACCGTAATCTTTGGTAATTCTCTGGAGTGGTGCTTCCCATTTTTTGTCCCTATATTTGCCGGGAGGCCTGTGCACCCACTTATCTGAAAATGTGCTGTTCCAAGTTTTCTAAAAATAGATAATAGATATATAATAGATAATTAATAGCTAGATAGATAAATAAATAGATAATAGATAAATAATAGATAGACAGATGATAGACAATAAAGGATAGATAATAGATAGATAATAGATAGATTTAATGAGTAATATGTGCTGGTTTGGAAATATGAATATCAGGGAATGAGAATCAAATCAAATTTAATGGGAAACAGAGAAGTGGATACTTCACCTCCTTAAAGGGAGTGTGTCAGCCCCAAGATGCTTTTGAATCTAACCAAAGAGCCATGTGGGGACTTATTTCAATAATAAATCCCACATGAATGTTATTATTCGTTGCCTCTGTTGTGCAAATAAGCAAATTAGGGTCCTCGGCGCACCCTTAGTGTGGAGCTGTGGCTCAATATAGCGTTCCGGCCTCTGATTATTTGCATGTCTCCACCTCCATCTGCCGTGATTGACGCTGCTGCTTTGCCCATAGCACATCCTCAGGCGTGTACTCATGGTGGAAGTGCCACATGCGCGCACAGCCCTCTCTCCTCTCAGCTGCAGTCCTTCTAGGTGTCACAATGTAGCAGTGGCCACCGCAGAGAGCAGGCAGGGCTGTGTGTGCTCGCTTGGCACGTCTACAGTGACTGCATACCTGAGGATTCTCCCTAGACAGCGCTCAATCTGGGCTAGCCTGCGCTGTCAATCAACCTAAAGGGGAGGCAGCAGCACTGAACACATTACAGACTCTGCATTTTTTGATAAAGAGTATTTACTGTGCGGCAGAGGCAACAATTAATAGAGTAAATGTAAGATTTATTTATAGGGGCTTAGTGCCCTATATAAACTAGCTCATTGATTAATTGATTCATTAAAATAGTGTTCTGAGGCTGATTGGTTCCTTTAGGCCAAACCAAAACCAGAAGATCCAAAAAATCTGAAAAATAAACTTTTGCTCAGAATGGTCACAGGGAGAATTGGAAGATCGATGGATAATAGATGAAATTATGAAGGAGCCTGAAACCAAAGAGATTAGACCAAATAATGACAATAATAAAATGTAACAATAATTAGAAGGACACAAAATAAACAATAACAATAGTAATAAAAAGAATCATCATCATCACTGTATATCAGCCCAAATAGCGTGTGACTTGTCAAGGCTAAATGACAGATTAATGTGCAGCGCCCCAGGGTCCTGGTCGTTGCAGTAATGTCATTCTTCCACCAGGGGGAGTGATGTTATGTCTGAAGGCAATAAAGGAGATCACCTTACCAGGTATCACAAACCACACACCACACTTCACGCTCCAGTCCACCAGGGGGAGCTATGCTCCTATTTAGTAGGGCACTCCTCACAATTAGGTAAAACTGGTGGTCTGGATAGGAAGTTAGAGAGAAGCGGACTGGGCTTCACCCAGTCAGCACCTGTCAGGCAGACAGGGGAAAGGAGGAACATCAAACAGCTGCAGACAGAGAGGTCCCTGATGGGTGGGATCCTGTCAGAGACCTAGCCAGAGGGTTACGGAGCCGTGCCTGCCCCACGTGCGGGAGCATCCGAAGAAAGGACACGAAGGGAATTGCGTTGCTGAGAGTGAGAAACGAAGTCATGGCACAAGGAGAGGAATCCAGAGGGAGTTCTGCCCTGCAATAGGCTGCCTCCCTCTGAGGCGCAGAAGCCGGTAGCCAGAACACCGAGAGAGTAAGGAACTCTATGCTTTACTTCAGAGACTGGCAGGACAGTTAATTCCACGTTAGCTGCCCGACCTTACACCCAGGAGGCACGGTGACTTGTGGGGGCTGGGGCATCGTAGGGTCCCTGTAAAAAGCCTCAGGCCATCAGTCATACGGGGTTGTCCTATTCATACCATCTGAGGGACAGAGAGAAAGAGAAATAACATCTAGAACACCAGCATCAGTTGTGAGGACCTCACCGAGAAGCTCAGCAGGGAGGGACTACAATACACAGGCGGTAGAGGAAGGCTACTGATTTCCACCTGGATAAGGGGACTCTGGATTTGCCTCCAAACCGGCCGGACTCTGCCAGCCCTGTGATCTGGTGCTCTGGACTGTGGACGCTGAAGCCTTCAGTAAAGGTAAAGAGACTGCAACCTTGTGTCCTCGTTCTTCATTGCGCCTCACACCATCCACCATCTACACACTGGGAAGCCCTGGGGACACACTTCACCTTTAAAGACCTTTCCCCCCTTTTATCAACGGATGCCACTAGGGCCACGGACTGGGTCAGCCACCGTGACATCCCCCTTGAGAACCGAAGGGCCCGGCTCCGAGTACCCCACTGCCCTACTGGGGGCGCTCCAAATGCATTAAGTGCTCCAGTACATGAAGACCCGGAGGGAGGTTTAGAACGTCTTTGAGTTTTTCTTAAAGGACAAGTCACTTAGTAAAGTGTTTGTATGTACAACACCTGAGTAGGAGTGACACCTTCCACTATTTGGAAGGTGAATCAGAGTTGCAGGTAGAGATTACAGCTGCTCAATATTGTCAGTTCAATGGACGGAGGAGGATGTGTCTGACATTGGCAGTGATTAGACTTGTAGCAGACAGATTATCTGGATTCCATTTATAAACTCAATTTACCAGGGTAAATGCAACTATTGAAACCCCATTAGCAATAACATCAGATTTGTGTCATAGGTAAAGCCATAGCAGTGAGTATTACTGTGAGTGCAGGGATTTTGTGTACCATACATCTGATGGAATCCATGGGCAAGTTCTCCATAATCCGTCATGTCACCTGTGAACAACTTTCTAATCTGAATATAATCTACAGATTGTGTTAAATAACTGAGCAGATAATCTGTTTTACTGATACAGTTACATTGTGTTTTATATATTTCACCCTTTTGGCTTCCTTCTGGCACTGAGTTTACGTTTTCCGCTGCTCTTTGGTAGTTCAGTGCCCACATTATCTTACATGAAGCCTGAAATAGATGAAGTTTCCCAGCATGCATTGCAGCAAATATCCCCTCATATATGACCTCTGCAATGACCGAGACCCCCTGATTATGAGAACGGGTGACCCAATGTCCCATGTGTGAAAGGAGCAATAGTAATAGTAACCATCTTCCATGACCACTTTTAAAGTCAGTGCAAATCACTTTATTACCCAATTATGTTGTATTACCCCAAAAAATCTCTTCAAAGTGACAGTCACTAGGGGTCTCTTTGTGTAACTTACTGACCTCTGCCTGTTGTGTGATCCCCTAACTGAGGAAAAAAAGTAGCTAAACACGGCACTCTGTGAGGATATGAGTTTTGGTGCTCGAGTAGGGTATCCAACCCTCAGTCACAAGTATTCAAGAATAATCCGGCACTCAAAAATTGTAAAAAGTGAAAATTACAATTTATTATTATCCAGATGTGACGCCCAAGAGACCGGGGTACCCAGCACCGGACCAATGGGGTCTGTCTCTTGAGGGGGATGTCACGGGTGGCTTGACCCGGTGCTGTGGCCTCAGGCAATGCACAGTGTAAGGGGTATCATGAGGGGACAGGCACTTACTTGATCAGCAGCAGGTTCTCCCAGCGGTGATGATCCCAATCCTGGATAGATGGCTATTGTCCAAATGAAAGACTGAGGCACTGAAACGTTTAACCAGTTTACTTTAACAAAAAAGGATTTACAACCAGTCCTGTCACCGGAGTCTGTATGGGAACTCTGAGTTACTTTGACCCTGCCGGGGTCTTCGCCTCTTATTGTACGCAATATCTGTGTGGCCCTGCTGCTGTATGTGAACTGGCTGCCGGCCCAATCTGTCCCCTCCGGGTCCTGGTTCGACGGGCAACCCGAGTCCTTTTATCGGTTTACCCCCTCCGGGAGTACCGCTGAACTCTGTGTCTGTTGCTGCGTCCGACCCTAGTGAAGCTGATATCACCTCACGTTTTTCCGGTTGCTATATTATATGTAATGAATACAGCCACGGATCCGGTATCCGTCTTTGCGCCTGTTCTGGGTAGTGATTAATGCTACCCGGTTCTCACAATGTCCTTTTTCTCTATCCCTCTTCTTCTCAGGCCGGTGATTTAGGCCTGGTAACAGTCACAGGGCTGTTAGAGATTCAACTGTATGACCTCTCACTATCAGCTCCTTGGCCCAACTGCCAGTTCTTCTCTCAGACCAGAATGGATCAAGGGGAGTCTCTGGAGCTCCCCCTTCTGGCCGGAGGTGGTAGTGCAGTCTTGCTATTTTAGTATTTGCATTTACTGTCAGTAACTATTTTTGTGGCAAATACCCCTAGGGGTGCCACATTGACATAGAACCAGTTTGTTTGTGGAATGTTTTCGGTCCCAGATGGACCTTCTTCACAACAGTTCAATTTATCAATGTGTACATCTGGGGTGTGTAGTGCACAGCGGCGCTACAGAGATCCGGAGGTCAGCACGTGGTGAAGCTGCAGCGCTGGTGGCGTGCTAGGTCGCCGAGGGGAAGCGTGCTGTGACAGCGACCTAGCCCGCCACCAGCGCTGCAGCTTCACCACGTGCTGACCTCCGGATCTCTGTAGCGCCGCTGTGCACTACACACCCCAGATGTACACATTGATAAATTGAACTGTTCTGAAGAAGGTCCATCTGGGACCGAAAACGTTCAACAAACAAGCTGGTTCTATGTCTGGATAATAATAAACTGTAATCGTCTAACTGAGAGTCACCAAGACAGGTTACAAGAAGTGGGGATCCATGTTCAGGAAGTGGTGGTCGGTCTATGTCTCTCTACAAGAAATGGTGGTCAGTCTATGTCTCTACAGGAAGTGGGGGTTGGTCTACGTCTCTCTACGGGAAGTGAGGTTTGGTCTATGTCTCTCTACAGGAAGTGGGGGTGGGTCTATGTCTCTCTACAGGAAGTGGGGGTGGGTCTATGTCTCTCTACAGGAAGTGGGGGTGGGTCTATGTCTCACTACAGGAAGTGGAGTGGGTCTATGTCTCACTACAGGAGATGGAGTGGGTCTATGTCTCACTACAGGAAGTGGAGTGGGTCTATGTCTCACTACAGGAAGTGGAGTGGGTCTATGTCTCACTACAGGAAGTAGGGGTGCGTCTATGTCTCGCTACAAGAAGTGAGAGTGGGTTTTTGTATTTCTATAGGAAGTGGGGGTGTTATGATACGGTGGTCTAGGAGCAACATGGAACGAGCTCTGAAGGAAGTGGTAACTGTACTGACCGCAGTCTCTAAGCTCAACACAACACTAGAAGTAGCCGTGGAATGCTCCTAACTCTCCCTAGGCATCTCGTCACAGCCTAAGAGCTAACTACCCCTAAAGAAAGAAGCAGGAAAGCTATCTTGCCTCAGAGAAAATCCCCAAAGGATAGATTAGCCCCCCACAAATAATGACTGAGTGGAGAGGGAAAAGACATACACAGAATGAAACCAGGATGAGCACAGTAGGCCAGTCTAGCTTGATAGATAGGACAGGATGGAATACTGTGCGGTCAGTATAAAACACTACAAAAATCCACGCAGAGTTTACAAAAAATCTCCACACCTGACTAAAGGTGTGGAGGGTAAATCTGCCTCCCAGAGCTTCCAGCAAGACATAATTAATTCACACTGATAAGCTGGACAAACATAGAAAGCACAGAATGGATAAGTCCACAATCTATGGACAGAAAAGAGCAAGCAAAAACTTAGCTTAGCTGAACTGGTCAGGATAACAGGGAACTCCAAAGAGATGTGAATCCAACCAGGAACCATTTACAAGTGGCACTGGCTGAAGAAAGAGCCAGACTTAAATAGCCGAGCAGAAGAGACGATAAGTGGAGGCAGCTGATGACAGCTAACTCCAAGGAGCAGCCATACCACTAGAAACCACAAGAGGGGGCCCAAGAGCATAACTCACAAAGGTGCCACTTACAACCACCGGAGGGAGCCCAAGAGCGGAATTCACAACAGGGGGTGGGTCTTGGTCTCTTTGCCGTAAATTGGACAGGCTTTTGTCTCTCTGCTCCTGTCTGTCAAAGTAAGTACAGACATAAAATAGAGGTGGGCTTGCCAGTAGCAATGCATGCTGGGAATGTAGAGGAAAGGACATTTCTCAAAAAAGTAGTGATTGGCTAGTAACAGATCATGAGATCTGGGACAGGCACTGAACATAGCACTCTTGTATTTGCACCAGTAACAGTTTTATCTTGTTGTAAAAGTGGTAAAACCATGGTGTTCTGGGTGTTTTATGTGAAAGGAAGGGCATAATTTAAGGATTCTATTATAGATTGTTACACTAAATGGTGGTGTATGTGGATTTGTTGACCCATTGTGCCACAGGACCAGGTCTGGCTAGATTGGGGTGTAGCTAATCAGCTACCTGGTGATCACTCCTGATGGTGGAGACAGACATGGCTGCAGATAGCCACCAGGTACCACTCCTAGGCAGATCCCAGTACTGCAGCTGCTGAGGTTCGCTCGCACTGATTAGGGCTATGTTTGGCACACCAGTGTAGAATACTGGATCAGTGACTAACTGCACATGGACAGGAGGACAGGGTTCAGGTCCTGGCCGAACTGGGACTAGGGGACTTCGGGAACAGGACTGGCTGCATCGGGACCAGTGGACTTTGGATTCAGGACTGGCCATTCCAGGGCTAGGGAGCAACATTCAGGCACTGCCTGCACAGGGACCAGGAGACTTCAGGAACAGGACTGGTCGCATCCGGTCAAGAGGACAACGTTCAGGTACTGGCCACACTGGGACCAGGGATTCGGGTTCAGGGCTCTGGCTGCACTGAGACGTTAGGGACACAGGCCGCATCGGGACGACGGGACCACACAACTGCGCTGGTAGAACACCAACTACCTAATGATTTAACTCATTGCTTGGCGCTTCCCTAAGGTGGTCACATTATACCAACTGCTGAGAAGCTGAGGGCATTTACTGTATGCGCGTGCCGCCCCTATAAAAGCAGAGGAGCATGCGCACTCGCACAATAGGCGCACCGACGGGAGATGTGCACAGAGAGCAGGAGGCATGCCGGTGACCGCACCGAGGACCGAGGCTGTGAGTGAGCCAGCATCCCTGCATGGAGGGAGAAGGGGACACCATGCAGGGGCGCCGGCCATAGCGCTACACAGATCTTGTATTTCAACTCTAAAACTCCCTTTGGCCAGACTGAAAGTGTGTGTCAGCGGGCATTGTTGGCTGATTCTCTCTGACAACTTAACAAATATATAAGAAATGTGAGAAATGAAGAGAATAAAGGAATAAAAAATACAGTAAAAAATTGAAATACCCTGAAAACCCCAATTTTTCAATCCTCCTTTTAATGGGATTTATACAGAAATAACAGATAATTACGTATATTCAGTTTTATGGAAGATTTGTGCAAATTCTCCCAAGAATTGAAGCACTCAGGCTGTAAGATGTTGAGAAGTATTTGGAGGTGATGATGTCATGTAGCAGAAATATCTATAAGGAAAGGTATGAGAAAAATGTAACACCGCCTCTTGTAAGTTATCTTAAAGGCTGAGTCATAACTATTGTCACTTTTCACTTAAAAGGACAAAAAGAATGGAAAGGAAATGCCTTTGAAATACCTTTAGTTCAGGTGTAGGAATTGTGTCCGTGTCGTATGTAATGCTTAGTAACTGACACTTCGTACAATGAGGGTCATTTACTTACCACCAGTTTCTATGTAAAAATTTGTAAGGGATTTCCTGAAAAAAAGAAAAAAAAAATTCAATTTCAGTAAACATTCCTTTCCCAAGATTCAAAAGGTTATCCTTTATGCAGCACATTGCACCTGTCGATAAAATAGAGGATAATTGTGTGATCACGGGGGTTCATCTTCTGTGAACCCACTTATTGCGAGAATTTGCATGAAGCGTTAGTGAGCATGTGCAAGCACTGCTCAATTCACTGCCCATCTAACTGGTGGTCACAAATGCTCACTTATTACTCCATGCATACAGGGGACTTTGGGCCCCCTGTTTTTACCATGAGTGTGGTTGCCAGTCCTCGGACCCCTAAAAATTATCTATTTTTCAACATTTTCCGGTCCTTATTTGATAAATGTTGTTTATGGGGCAATTTCTTGAAATAATATACAGTAATCATTGATATTTATAAGCTGTCTAAATAAAGACCCAGCTGGATCACTAGAGAGATTCTCAATCTTTCCAGTGACCCTTCACTCTAATATAGAGGTGACCTAAATAGTGACCTAAATAGTAAATTGGCCTCCGTTGTATTTAGAGGTTCTTGTGGGTCATGTGAAAATGGGTTGTTGTGCAAGACTTAGGATTTCAACCCATGAGTTGTCTAAGACTTAGGATCTCAACCTGCTGGTTGTCTAAGACTTAGGATCTCAACCTGCTGGTTGTCCAAGACTTAGGATCTCAACTTGTGGGTTTTCCATGACTTAGGATCTTAACCTGTGGGTTGTCCAAGACTTAGGCTCTCAACCTGCTGGTTGTCCAAGATTTAGAATAGCAACCTGTGGGTTTTCCATGACTTAGGATCTCAACCTGCTGGTTGTCCAAGACTTAGGATCTTAACCTGTGGGTTGTCCAAGACTGAGCATCTCAACCTATAGGTTGTCTAATATTTAGCATCTCCACCCATGGGTTGTCCAAGACTTACATACCCACACCACATCATATTCCTCATACTTTAATCTGCTTTTAAGGGTGCAGTATAGTGCATTGCTATAACTTTGAAACTTTGAGCATAGGAACATTTCTTTGAGTGAGGGGAACTGACTTTGAACTCTATAGAAATACACGAAACAAGATAACCCCAGATAAAGGATGCCTAGTTGGGATGTTGGTTTGTGATGGGGAGAACCATCCCCATTTATGTTATTGCTATGGGATCCCATCTGTTCTGTTTATGCTAATAGACTCAGATCATTCTTATTGCATTGGTGGTAAGCACTGGTTTGGCAGCGTGTAGCATACATAGAAGAGAGAGGGCCCAGGTCAAAGCATGCCCTCTAATTCTAAGCTTGATTTTGCTACCAATGTGCTGGCATCCATGACTCTTGGGTAACTGTAGACCTCCAGGCTCAGCTCACATGAGAGCTAAATGTGCCAATTGGTCCTTATTAACCCCAGGGTATATAAATAGATATTTATTTTGAAAAACTTTTGGTTTACTGATCCAACCTATGAGGAGAGGGACAGTAAAAAACAATTATTGTGAGATACGTTTTACATAGTAGATACACAGGAAGGGATACTCCAAATGTGTTTAGGTCCACCACATGTAATGTTGGATGAACACACAAAGTTCGGGGGGATTTGTAGATTTTCTAAGATAAATGCGGGCTCACTAACTATCTGCAATGGACAATATTGGGAGAGAGAAGGATTGGGAATGTTAAATTACAACACCTGAGATTCGGTAGCTCCAGAAGTGGGTGTCAATGGCTTACTCCACACTCCCCATTGAAAACAGATGAACACTCAATTGAGCCGAGCGTGAATGTGTAATGGGTAGAGGAGATATCTGTGGAATTATTAGGCATCACCAACTTCTATCTAAGGTATATGGACACATCCATACCGGGTTTACAGGTTTTTGTAAAGAGTTGAATGTGACAGATATAGAAATACCAAAAACATCCGACCATTCAGGTTATACTTGTGAGGACACCACTCCATTCACAAGGTCTAGACAATACTGATCAGGAGACAAGAGAGGGTATTTTTAGAAGTTCTCAATGAAGGTCTAGGGGATAAGACTTCACCTCTATGGGCAAGTCTTGAAGATTCTCATAGCGACTTCCGTTCCAGACATTGAAGAATGGCATCAAAGCACTCCACGCGTCCGGCTCTAGAATCCAAAATGTAAAGATTTGCTTCCAATATATATTTTACCCACTGAAAAATGTTGTTGTTTTTTTGCACGGTGCTTTTTAGCAACTTTTCTTCTGCATGAAACACGCATAATGTTGTCAGGAAAAATGCTGCTAATTTTTACGCATTTTTAAAACAACTCATCTAAAAAGAAAAAAAAAAAACTGTTTTTGAGATTTCAGAAATCTCAGTTATTTTGCTGCTACTGTAAATTGCTGCATTTTTCCTTTACAAAAAATAAGCCAGTTATGAATCCACCTAACCGTAGCCTTGTCAATCCCATACTTGGTCATTTCCACAATACGGATAGTATGTGAAACTTTAGCAAATGCTTTGCTGAAGTAGAGATATACTATATCTGCCGCATTTCCCTGATCCACCCAGTCAGTGATTCCATCATAGAAGGAAATTATATTAATCTGGCATGACTGGTTTGCTACAAGACCCTGCTGGCTCTGGTTACTTACTATATTCATATCCAAGTACTTACATGATTGCTGTTTAATAATTTGTTCACAGATCTTTCTTGGTATAGAAGTAAGGCTCACTGGTCTGTAATTTCCTGGCTCTGTTTTCTTTCCTTTTTTAAAGATAGGGACAACATTTGCCCTTGTCCAATCTTGTGGGACTTCTCCTGTTCTCCAGGATTTTTCAAAGATTCTGGCCAGGGGTTCTACAATTTCCTCTGCTAATTCTTTCGGTACCCTAGGACATAATTCATCTGGATCAGTAGATGTAAATTCATGCAATTTGCCATGTGTTTCCTCACAATCTTTCTGTTTATGGATAGTGTGGATTTTTGTATTCCTTCGACGGCACCATGATGCGGAGAAGGTGCAGAGCTGCGGATGCGGAGCAGAAGCAGAGCCACAGGTGTGGAGCAGAAGCAGAGCTGCAGGTGCAGAACAGAAGCAGAGCTGCAGGTGCAGAACAGAAGCAGAGCTGCAGGTGCAGAGCAGAAGCAGAGCTGCATGTGCAGAGCAGAAGCAGAGCTGCATGTGCAGAGCAGAAGCAGAGCTGCATGTGCAGAGCAGAAGCAGAGCTGCATGTGCAGAGCAGAAGCAGAGCTGCATGTGCAGAGCAGAAGCAGAGCTGCATGTGCAGAGCAGAAGCAGAGCTGCATGTGCAGAGCAGAAGCAGAGCTGCATGTGCAGAGCAGAAGCAGAGCTGCATGTGCAGAGCAGAAGCAGAGCTGCATGTGCAGGGCAGAAGCAGAGCTGCAGGTGCAGAGCAGAAGCAGAGCTGCAGGTGCAGAGCAGAAGCAGACCTGCAGGTGCAGAGCAGAAGCAGACAGGACCACATTCACACAGGTACTTACAATGAAGTAGCAAGGGTACACCAACGTTGTACAGTCACAAAAGAATAGAAATGGGTGCTGGTTCAGATACTGCGAGTATAAAAAGTAGGAACAAGGACAGACATGGCAGGTTAGGGAATGATCCAGACTACGATACAAACAGGTTCAGGGATAGGACTTAGTTCAAACAAAAACAGACACAGGTACAAGTTCAGTATAAAGGCCTGGGTATACAGCCCCCAGGGTGACGGAAACAAGACAGGTAAGATTCAGGTACAGATCTGGGTATACAGGCCCCAGAGTGGCGGAAACAAGACAGGTAAAATACAGGTACAGGCTTGGGTATAAAGCCCACAGGGTGGTGGAAACAAGTCAGGTAAGATACAGGTACAGACTTGGGTATACAGCTATCAGGGTGGTGGAAACAAGACAGGTAACATACAGGTACAGATCTGGGTATACAGTCCCCAGAGTTGCGGAAACAAGACAGGTAAAATACAGGTACAGGCTTGGGTATACAGCCCACAGGGTGGTGGAAACAAGACAGGTAAGATATAGGTACAGGCCTGGGTATACAGCCCCCAGGGCGGCAGAAACAAGAGCAGAAACAGGACAGGACAGGACCTGTCAACTCAGTAGTTGAACACAGACTGAGAGTGAATGTTGCCCAGGCATTTTCCCATTGGTGGAGATGCCTTAGGTATCAGGTGCCTCTCAGCAATAGGCTGGGGACACATTAGGAATGTGTACACTGTGTCTTTAAGAATCAGGAAGAGCCAACATCGCCACCCTAAGCATACAGCCAGAAAGTATGCAAACACAGCAAGCAGAGGACATGTGATTTACAGCATGCAGAATCAGAGGACAGAACTCACTGCATGGCCAGGAGTGGTGAGTTAGTTGGTGTGTCTGCCTGGTGAAGGATGGGAAGCCATATAGTAATGCCAACAGGGATGTTGTTACAAAGATAATAATTTTCTGGATCTATTAGTTCTGCCTGAGATTCACAACAAATTTCTCTATCGATGAAGTCTCCCATGATCACTATGTCATACTTTTTTGAGAACAGAGACATCTGATGTAAAAGAGTTCATCCACATCTTCAGTCTGTCCAGGTGGCCTATAGTAAACACCTACAATAGAGTCCTTTCTGTTCTTCTCTCCTTGTATTCTTACTCAGTTTCTATAAAGCTACCATTCTCTGAAGCTTGGATCACCGTGGAGATATAGGTTTTCCTAACATACAATACAACACCTCCCTCTCTCTTGTCAATCCTGTTTCTAATAAATAAGTAGTAGCCTTCAAGGTTTGTATTCCAAGCATGTCTATCATTGCACCAAGTTTCAGTGATACCTATGACATCATATTTCTCTTCCTGTGTTAGAAACTCCAGTTCTCCTTTTTTGTTTCCCATGCTCTGTGCATTTGTATAGATACATTTTAGTTTGTATTCTGTTTCTCTTGCTCCTCTATCGTCATTCAGATTTTTTTTGTTTTTGTTCTTTATTTCCACTTCTAATAGCACCATGGTCAAGAAACCCAAAACTTTGCTCTTGGCACCATCGACGTAGACAGTTGTTTACCTGCAGACTCCTGTTCAATGTCCTTGGTCCATGTCCATCCACTGGGAGGATGGATTGGACGATGACCTGTGCTCCCCGTTCCTTCACCTTACTGCCTAAGTCTTCAAAGTCTCTACATATAGTTTCAAGGTCCTTTTTTGCAGTGTCATTTGTTCCTATGTGTATTAGTAGACGTAGTTGTTCTCAGCACTGAAGAGTCTTGATACCCTATCAGACACATCCTTGATTCATTTTTCTTTTTTTAATTTTCCTCTATTGTTAACGAGAAAAGTGTTTATTTTATTCAAAGATTTCATGAACATTTAAACTTTTTTTTTCCCATTTTATTGTCCCACTTGACAATCATGCATAGAATAAACTGTAAAACTTCTGATATTGCAGGGTATTTTGTCTTTCAGCATAACACTGTTTCAGGGATTCTCCATTTCGTCTCTTTCCTGAGTTAGTGCATTACCCTTACGAAAAGGTGAGGAACTTCTGGAGTCCAGGTCAGGAGCATAAAAGAAGGTTTGCAAAGTTTGCTTTGGCACTTCAGCCTGGAAGAAAGATTTTTCATTGACTTCACGAGACTATGGTACATCGGAAACCAAGATCTAATTAATAATTCAGCTGCAGTTTCTTACCAATCATCCCAGTGAAGATTAATGGGGGCCAAATTTTTTTAAGGTTTTATAAAAACTGATGGGCATACCCTTATACACCACATTTGAAAATTATAGTACTTCAGGCTATTGTTTTTATACCTACTGTGATTTTTGGCGCCATTTTCCAGCTCATCCCATATGTATATTTTTACTTGTGTCCCATTTGTCTAACCACAGAGAGTCTGACATACAGCACGAAGCACGTTCACTGTGTATAGCGGACATATAATCAAAGATATTCTTAGTCTTGACATATCAGCTGCTTCTCCCAGGTTGTCACCTCCAGCTCCATGATTTAACTCTTTATTTGGCTATGGGATGATGATCAAAGTAACTTTATGATAATCAGATCTTGTTTCATTACTATAATATTGCCCCTATGTGCAAGAATATAACAACTATAATATTGCCCCTATGTGCAAGAATATAACAACTATAATATTGCCCCTATGTACAAGAATATACGGTAACTACTATAATACTGCTCCTATGTACAAGAATATAACTACTATAATACTGCCCCTATGTACAAGAATATAACTACTATAATACTGCCCCCTATGTACAAGAATATAACTACTATAATACTGCCCCTATGTACAAGAATATAACTACTATAATACTACCCCTATGTACAAGAACATAACTACTATAATACTACCCCTATGTACAAGAATATAACTACTATAGTACTGCCCCTATATACAAGAATATA
The DNA here is from genome assembly GCF_032444005.1 of Ranitomeya imitator. Lineage (NCBI taxonomy): Eukaryota > Metazoa > Chordata > Amphibia > Anura > Dendrobatidae > Ranitomeya > Ranitomeya imitator. The sequence goes on from NC_091288.1 coordinate 11,195,091, forward strand.
ATTACTATAATACTGCTCCTATGTACAAGAATATAACTACTATAATACTGCTCCTATGTACAAGAATATAAAAACTATAATACTGCCCCTATGTACAAGAATATACCTACTATAATACTGCCTCTATGTACAAGAATATAACTACTATAATACTGCTCCTATGTACAAGAATATAACTACTATAATGCTGCCCCTATGTACAAGAATATAAAAACTATAATACTGCTCCTATGTACAAGAATATAACTACTATAATACAGCCTCTATGTACAAGAATATAAGTACTATAATACTGCCCCTATGTACAAGAATATAACTGCTATAATACTGCCCCTATGTACAAGAATATAACTGCTATAATGCTGCCCCTATGTACAAGAATATAAAAACTATAATACTGCTCCTATATACAATATATCTACTATAATACTGCCCCTATGTACAATAATATAGCTACTATAATACTGCCCTCTATGTATAAGATTATAACTACTATAATACTGCTCCTATGTACAAGAATATCACTACTATAATACTGCCCCCTATGTACAAGAATATAACTACTATAATACTGCTCCTATGTACAAGAATATAACTACTATAATACTGCCCCTATATACAAGAATATCACTACTATAATACTGCCCCCTATGTACAAGAATATATCTACTATAATACTGCTCCTATGTACAAGAATATAACTACTATAATACTGCTCCTATGTACAAGAATATAACTACTATAATACTGCCCCTATGTACAAGAATATAACTACTATAATACTGCTCCTATGTACAAGAATATATCTGCTATAATACTGCTCCTATATACAAGAATATAACTACTATAATACTGCTCCTATGTACAGGAATATAACTACTATAATACTGCCCCCTATGTACAAGAATATAACTACTATAATACTGCCCCTATGTACAAGAATATATCTGCTATAATACTGCCCCCTATGTACAAGAATATAACTACTATAATACTGCCCCTATGTACAAGAATATATCTGCTATACTTATAACTCTTCTGTTTTTCTAGTAACTTCTGCTTATAATCCATATTTACAACTTACATATGATTGTTTTTCTCCACATTGTGTTTTCTCGCCCCGGGGTAACCTGAGGTTTTGCAGTTGTTGGGACACTGGATTATTATTGTCTTCTAGATATAACTTTTCCATATTTGCTTACATTGAATTGGACGTTACTTATGAATATGTCTCCTTGTCCTGCTTTTACCCCATTGGTTCGGGCCGGAGATGCGGTGAATATTTGGTGCCAGGGAGCCCTAGGGTCCCAGCGCACTCATCCCTTTTCCTGTGACTTGGCATGAACTTCTGACATGTCAAGTTCACGTTGGGTCTGGATCCCTTCTCTGGTGTCAGCACCGCAAATACATCCATATATTTATATACATAGGCTTGTATATGGCTTGGCAGCCGCAGCGCCATTTGATAATAGCAACTTCTATAAATCTAGCTGTCAGGAAGTGTTTGCATCGGTACAGTATGTCTCAGCCGCCAACACTCATAGACAGATAGAAAGACAGCAGCTTTCCCGGATGAGAGACTCAAAAACAACATTGCACTCCCTGATCCCAATGCACCACACTCCAGGATACGGTTTATTTCTGCCCACAGTTCCGATAAAATGTATCCAGAATGTTCCGGGCGGTTGATTTATCGATCTCGATGATGCAGCCATCTGCACTGACTGTGATCGCCTACCTGGTCATCTGCTTGTGATCCCATCTGCCGTTACTGATCCCTCCCAAGGACCAGCATCGCTTCCTGGTGTATGACATTTCCATCTCTTCGGAGTCTAATTCAACATGGCGCCACTTTCAACCAGACGTTTAGAGTTTAACACCAGGTGGACATTGATCCACAATGTGGGAAAGATATTCAATGGCACCTGGTGCACAGCAGGACGACTTTCCCATTCTGACATTTGGATTAGGAGTTGTTTTGGCACCATTCTGAGTGACTCTGACCTCGCACCCACTCCATGCCCAATCTCTACAGTATGTTACCCCAAACCCTTGTCTGTGCCTCGCAGAGGTGCAATAGTAGAAGAAACCTTCCAGGAATGGAGGCCATTCCTTAAACTCGTTGCCTTCACCTGGTAAATCCAGCAATTGTGTTGTGGATGAGGCTTTCATGTGCTGTGCCAAAAGATTATCTGCACATTATGTAATAAATGAAGACAATCAGTATTATTACCCCCTCAAACATTTGAAAGATAGCATAGGAAGGGGCCCAGATTCTTTGTGCACCATAGACTGCAGTGCGGCACAACATAACCCTCCAGCTACAAAAAAACACCTCAGTGTAGCGCAATGTACCTCAAAAGCAGAATATTATATAATGCACGAATAAAAACTTACCTAGAAGAACCAAAGAAATACCATAACGGCAATGATGGGTATGCTGGCACAGAAGACAATGATTTATGCTGGCACAGTGGTCAATGATGGGTATGCTGGCACAGAGGGCAATGATGGGTATGCAGGCACAGAGTGGAAATGATGGGTAACCTGGCACAGGGGGGAAATGATGGGTAAGGCTACTTTCAAACTTCCGTGTTTTTAGATCCGTCACAATGCGTCGTTTTGGGAAAAAACGCATCCTGCAAATGTGCCCGCAGGATGCGTTTTTTTCCTATAGACTTGTATTGCCGACGGAGCGAGGCGTATGGCCATACGTCGCGTCGGTCGTGCACTGGATGCCTCATGTTTTGGCGGACCTTCGTCACGAAAAAACATTCAATGGACTGTTTTTTCGTACGTTGCATCCTGCACTCTGGAGATCTCTAGCTCCTCTCCAGAACTTTAGAATGGGCAGCGGATGCGTTGAAAAACTGCATCCGCTGCCCACGTTGTACCGAATTTTAACAACGTCCGTAGGTACGTCGCGCCGACGATTTGTGACGGCCCCGTACCGACGGAAGTGTGAAAGAAGCCTAGCCTGGCACAGAGGGCAATGATGGGTGGCAGAGTGGAATGATGGGTAATCTGCCACAGAGGAAATTATGGGTAACCTGGCACAGAGTGGAATGATGGCTTTCTTCAGACATCCACAATGAACTTTTGGAGGGAGTTTGCCGCACTGAAAGAAAAGGGGCCGAATAATATTGCACCCCCCACTATTCAGTTTTTGAATTTCCACAAAAATTTAAAATAACCAACAAATTTCATTCAACTTCACAATTGTGTTCCACTTGTTGTTGATTCTTCACCAAAAATTTACATTTGGTATCTTTATGTTTGAGGCGTGATATGTGGGAAAAGGTTGAAAAGTTCCAGGGGGCCGAATACTTTTGCAAGGCACTGTATAGACAGAGCACATACACACATATATACACAGAGCACATACATACAGAGATATATATATATATATATACAGAGCACATACACAGAGACTAGAGAGGACTTACCAGTTTTTCTCTTCTCCTTCCATTCTTCTAGATTCCTGTATACTACAGGACCGGTGGTGACATCAGGATCCCATGACTGTGATATCACCAAAGATCCTGAAGCGCTCAGCATCGAAAACGGCACTGAATGCAGAACTGCTATTATCACTGTAGCTTTTTGATGTAAATGCTGGGGGACCCATAAGGGCGTGAGGACGCAGCAATTGTCCAGTCCCCCCCAAATCAGCACAGCTTGGAGTACAGGAGTCATAGTGCGTTCATATGAACGTGGTTGTCTTTGATAAGAGAGAATGAAGGAAATAGTGAAAAATAGAATATATTCTTTATAAATGTTATTTACAACCTTGAATTTTTCTTCTTCTTTCTATAAGCAGATATAATAAGACGGGAGGACAAAGACAAACACTCATCTCTAGCAAAAAAGCAAACCGTGACATGAGGAGAGATCCAGCCTTTCATGTCCCAGACTCCCAGAATCACCAGATAGCAGCAGGGGCAGCTGCAAATTCACAAATAAGAGCCCCCCAAAAAGTGCAGTTGAACAGGAATTAATAAATCATTTGCTTTTCCAGATGACTAAACAGAATAATTGAAGGAGTTTCTGAGTGCGAGAACATAGGGTCGGCACAGCAGGTCAGCGCTCTGCAGATCCATCCAGTGGCTGTGATTAATGAATTACAAACAAAGTATGGCTCTGATTAAACCGCGCTGCAGATCACAGGGATCGGGCTGCATGGAAGCTGCAACAAGCTCCATGCGGCCCGGGAATTGGATACATTTCGAATGTGTGATAGGAAACACGATGGAATTTGATGCTTTTGTTTTGGAGCAGTCACCCAGGGGTTAAATGCTGCAAAGCAAAGGTTCCCCAAGAAAGAATCTGACCCCACTTTATTCTCTGCCAAGGATTATTTTCATCCCTGAGTCGACTCCACTCTGGTCTATCTAAGTCTGAAAAACCACAGTCTTTAAAAAATCATCAGCATTGATTTTCTTGGCTTTGCCAGCAGGAGAGGTTTGGTGGAGCGCTGGGGAGGTAGAGAAAATGACTTTTCTAATGATGAACATGGGGTTCTTCCCATTCTTAAGATGTAGCAAAGCTGAGATTGCTTTGTGGTAGAGCTCCTAATGCAATTTGAAAAGATTATTTTATGTGTTTACATGGGACTGCATGTCATTATGTCACGGCTTTGTGATCCCTTGGAAACAATGTGTCACGGGGGTATTGGGTAGACTAAAGCTGATTACCCGGGCCCCTGCGATATCCCTCAGACTAGGGAAAACCCTGTCTGTCCCTCTCCAAGAATTTACACTGATGGTGTGCTTGTCTGGGCCGCCAGGCCTGACCCTGACTCCTGTTTCAGCCCTATGCTGAAACCTCCACCCGCCACCCAGTGATAAGACCACACACCAACCTCCACAGAAAGTACAGACAGGGGAAACTAAAAAACGCACCACGCCGCAGCCACACAGGAAAATACGATAATGTGCACAGGGCAAAAATAAACACAAATATAGGAAGGAGAAATATGACAAAGGATAATACACCACCAGATATGATATTTCCACTCCAAGACCACCACTCCAGACCGAGATCACCAGGCACAAGACACAAGCTATAATCGGCGACGCCCAAAGTCCAGAATGACTATTTAAAGGCCACGGGCGTGACCCAGCCTCCAACCAGATTACCAGCCAGATTAACCCTGGATAACCTGGATAAAATCTAGCCGGCGCCACTAAGCGTATAGTGGATAAATGTGGAATTACCGCTGTCTGTCGGACTCCCTGGTGTGAACAGCGGCCGACATGACACAATGTTGTAATAGATAGATAATAGATAGATAATAGATAATAGATAGATAGATAATAGATAGATACGGTATTAGATAGATAATAGATAATATATAGATAATAAATAGATAATAGAAAGATAGATAATAGATAAATAGATAGAGATAGATAGATAATAGACAGATAGTATATAATCTATAGATAATAAATAATAGAAAGATAGATAATAGATAAATAGATAGAATAGATGGATAGGTCCTCCATCCTTCTGTACCTGTTAGTGCCTTGTTTTTTTGCTCCTGTTTATTGTATTTGTCTATATTTTCCCCTTTTCACATGTAAAGCGCCATGGAATAAATGGCACTATAAAAATGTATAATGATAATAGATAGATAATAGATAGAAAACAAATAGATAATAGGATAGATAATAGCAATAGATAAAAAGATAAATACAGCTGTGCTCAAAAGTTTACATACCCCGGCAGAATTTTTGCTTTCTTGGCCTTTTTTCAGAGAATACGAATGATAACACCAAAATTTTTCCCCCACTCATGGTTAGTGGTTGGGTGAAGCCATTTATTGTCAGACTACTGTGTGTTTTTTTTTTTTTTAATGATAATGACAACCCAAAACATCCAAATGACCCTGATCAGAAGTTCACATCCCCTGGTGATTTTGTCCTGATAACATGCACAGAAATTGACACAAATGGGTTGGAATGGCTAATAAAGGTAACATCTTCCCCTGGGACCTGTTAGATAGTGTGATGCAGTGACCTTTGTTACAGGTAGGGGGCGCTGCATGGTCTCCCCAGAATACGCATGGAGGCATATTGAGGCCATAGGAATGCATGGCAGAACTATGGTGATGAGACAAAGTCCGGCATTATTGTGAACTAGAATACCCTAACGCATCGGGTATTCTAGAATATGTATAGTAGTATATAACACAGCCCACGTAGTATATAACACAGGCCACGTAGTATATGGCAGCCAGGCAGTATATAACACAGCCCACGTAGTATATTGCCCAGCCACGTAGAATATTGCACAGTCACGTAGTATACAACACAGACCTTGTAGTATATAGCACAGCCACGTAGTATATTGCCCATCCACGTAGTATATAGCACAGCCACGTAGTATATTGCCCAGCCATGTAGTATATTGCATAGCCACGTAGTATATAGCACAGAGACGTAGTATATAGCACAGCCACATAGTATATAGCACAGCCACGTAGTATATAGCACAGCCCATGTAGCATATAGCACAGAGACGTAGTATATAACACAGCCCACGTAGTATATAACACAGCCATGTAGTATATTGCACAGCCCACATAGTATATAGCACAGAGACGTAGTATATAACAGTATATAACACAGTTGCGGCGCACCGACGGAAGCAGCGAAACGGGGCAGCGGATGCATTTTTCCAGCGCATCCGCTGCCCCATTGTGAGGTGTGGGGAGGCGGGGGTGGAGTTCCGGCCACGCATGCACGGTCGGAAAAAGCGGACCGTCGGCAGCAAAAAACGTTACATGTAACGTTTTTTGCTTCCGGCGGACCGCCACAACACGACGCAACCGTCGCATGACGGTTGCGACGTGTCACAATGCGTCGCTAATGTTAGTCTATGGGGCAAAAACGCATCCTGCAGATAACTTTGCAGGATGCGTTTTTTCCCCTAAACGACGCATTTCGACGTATTGAAAAAAATGCTAGTGTGAAAGTAGCCTAACCCTTACTAAACCAGTCTCTGTAATGCCCTTTGCGACATAGGTCTCAGAAACAGTATAGCTTTGTTCTATGGCTTTTTGCTCTATGGATCTCTGACATGTCTTCTATGTTATCTATGTTTTTCTATGTTTCCTATGCTTGTATGTAGTATTGTAGCACTGTACATAATTATGTGTTGATACACTGTATTTTTTCTATTTGTTGCAGCATTTTGTTGTGATCAAGGCCACAGGGTGGCCGAAACGTTAAGATTGCCTTATCACCTGTCGTTTCATCTTCAGCAACGTATCTTAAATAAAATATTCACCTCAGCAAATCTCTTTTGAACTGGATGAGTGCAGTGATTTTGTTTCATTTCACGTAGTATATAACACAGCCCATGTAGTATATAACACAGCCCACGTAGTATATAGCAATGTGGGCATCATATCCCTGTTAAAAAAAAGAATTAAAATAAGAAATAGTTATATACTCACCTTCCGGCAGCCCCCGGATCCAGCCCGGTGATGCTCCTCGCAACGCTCTGGTCCCAAGAATGCATTGCGGCAATAACACGTGATAATGTAGCGGTCTCGCGAGACCGCTACGCTATCATCTCACGAGACCGCTACATCATCTCGCGAGACCACTACGTCATGTCCGATCATTGCCGCAATGCGTTCTTGGGATCGGAGCGTCGCGAGGAGCAGGAAAGGCGCCGGAAGGTGAGAATATAATGATTTTTTATTTTTTTATTATTTTTAACATTAGATCTTTTTACTATTGATGCTGCATAGGCCGCATCAATAGTAAAAAGTTGGTCGCACAGGGTTAATAGCAGCGGTAACAGACTGCGTTACACCGTGTTATGCCACAGTGTAACACAGTCTGTATAATGGACTGCTAAACCGCTATGGGGGCACTGACTGGGGAGTAGGGAGGGGGCACTGACTGGAGGGGAGTGGGGAAAGGTGAATTTGCGGCCGAACTGTGCCGTTCGCTGATTGGTCGCGGCCAGCTGGCCGCGACCACTGAGTGACGCAGGATTACCGTTACAGACAGACAAACAGATGGAAGTGACCCTTTGACATAGGGTATACGTGAGTTCCGTGACCTGGAAAAAATTACCCCAACCCCCTTAAACAGATCTCTTAACAATCTAAAGAATAAACTACTAACGTACTCAAAACAGCAGACGGAGACATATGTTGGATTTAATTGGCCACAGCAGCCATTTTATTAAATAAAAGATAACAGAACTTTTATGACAACCCAGAATAGGAGGGGCGGTCCTCGAAGCCCCAAAGTTATAAAAAACTCAGTATCCCAAAAACTCCACAATGTTCAGCCCAGGATGAGTCTTACCCCCAGCCGTAAAGCACCAGCTCAGGGATAGATAACAACCAATCCTGGTCCACCGAACCCACCCCCATGCCAGGGGTCCATAAATCCACCTCACGCGGAATAACCGTACCGCGCCTTGTTAAATTCTCTCATGGGGTGTCCAGGACCTCTCAAGATCCCCACCCCATTGAACCACGATTTACCATTTCCACCGACTTCGAGGACCTCCACCCCCGCCACGAACACGAATGGCCTGACACCTTAGCCATTCATGTCCCTCCACACCTTCAAGCTTAATTCAATGCCACTACGGATAGCCAAACACCACATATCATTACCCACCGCGTTCAGGTGCACGCCATCAGCTCTCCAGTAAGCTCCTTGACCCGATTCCAAGTCCACATGTCTCACGGCCAACGCGCCATTCCCCACCATAAACCGAGATATGGCCCTGTTTATTTTAATCCGGGCCCTGTTCACCCCCTCGTGTGATCTAGCACCTCTCCATCTTTTACGGGGAATGATGTCGGACCACACCAACAACACTTTTGGAAACATGACCCAGAACCTCAGGATATCGAATTTGATATCCTTAATCAGCTCCCTACAAGACCGTTTAGCCAAATCATTCCCCCCTAAATGTATCACCACGATCTCCGGCACGCTATCCAGTCTAACAAAACGATGAAATTCAGGTAACCATTCCTTCCACACCATCCCCCTTTTACCGATCCATCGTAAAGTCACTGTCTCTCGAGAAAGACCCAACTGACGACCGTCCGGACGAACCGCAGCACGCAACGCAGCCCATACAACATACGAATGCCCCATGATCCAGACGAGCATCGGATCAGGCCCTGCAACACAGAAAGAAAGGCAACAAACAATTAACTTAACACAGCTTCTAACTCACAATAGGTTTGGGCGAACATACGACTGGAATCTTGAAGATTCCCACCTCCCAATTCTCCGAACCACATCCTCACCAAGGCCCCACCTAGCGGCCTCAGTCGCTGCCCCGATCCTGAAGGAGTGACCACTATATTGTGTTGCAGGTAAGCCCGCTGCCGCCAAACATTTCCTAAAAACAGAAATAAACTGAAAACGGGACAAGAAAGACCCATTTTCGTGCACCAAGAATGGCTCGTCTAACACCCCGCCCTTTGCCATGTACTTCTTCACGGATGCCACCGGGCACACCGGGGATCCTTCAACATTGAACAACACCACTTTGCACCCTTTCCCATACACGTCCGTTTTGGAAGCCTTAATAAACACTACCACCTTATTCCCTTCGACATCCACGTTTTCTCTTAACAAAATACCTTTTTTACTAACGGACGGGCTAACCAACTCACCTAACCGAAATGCCCCAAAGAAGGCCAAAGAAAAGGCTGCACGGAACAGAACCACTTCCCATTCGGAAAAACACACCTCTTGCAACTTCCGCTCAATGGCTGAGAGCACCTCATAAGATACGGGTCGGCGACTGTCCGAAGCCTTCCAGCCTTTCTTCCAACCCCGAACAACTTGCCGAACCAAGAAGGATTTCGTTATATCCTTACCCCCCCTCCATTTAAGGTTGAAGGCTAGCCCCGCCAGAAACTTATTCAAACGTGTCACAGACCAACCTGCCTCCCAATGATGACCTACGAACAACAACAAACCATACTCCTCCTCCATATCCTGGTCCATACTTGACATCCAGGATTCCCACAAGCTCCAAGCCTGATTATAATGAGACCAAGATGAATCCGCGAGCGATTTGGTAAATAACTCTGTTACGGCCCTCGCGGCAGGTTCCACAACTCCACTGGAAAATCCCGGCCCGCGCTCTCCGCCTGTGGTGCCAAATCCCGGAAAAGCTGCCACTGAAATTGAGAAAGAGCAACAACTATTGGATCAGGCGCTGACAAGCTAACTTCAGATACAATCCATAAGTTAAACTTAAGACCCAGGAAAACCAAGTGCTGCAAGACCTTCACTACTGCAGGCGTAGCCGCTGACAACGAGTTTACCGCCGTCACCGTTCCAACATGCTCACAATGAAAAGAAATCTTCAAATTCCTCAATTTGTCACCCCACAGGGCCAACGCAACTACCCTGGGGAACAAATGCAACAGTAGCCGGTTGTTTGTTAACCCCTCCTCCTTCCATTCTTCCGGCCAAGCCGCTGCTGACCAGCTACCATGAAAGAAAAGACCAAAGCCACTCATTTCAACGACATGCACCAAAATGCCCAAGGAGGTAGCATCTGCCACCGGCTGAATCCACAGAGATCTGCCATTGTACTCGTCCAGAAAATCCGCCCACATCTTCAAATCGTCCCGAAACTCTTTCTTTATCCTGATGAAATGCAAAGGGGACTTTACCCCTACTGTTGCCAAGGATAGGCGGCGGCAGAACGCTCGACCCATCGGCATGATCCTACATACAAAGTTCAGTTTCCCTAACAACGATTGCAAACTGCGCAAATTTATCTTCTTCAAACCAATCGTATTAACCACATCTTGGCGCAACGCGGTAACCTTGTCTGCAGGTAGCCTACATTCCATTGCTACCGTGTCGATTTCAATGCCTAGGAAGCTCAACACTGTCACCGGACCAACTGTTTTATCCTCCGCCAAAGGCACCCCGAAGTTTTTTGTCACACTCTCCATTGTATGCAACAAAATCGAACAATCTGCTGATTCCACTGGCCCTATAAACAGAAAGTCATCCAGATAGTGCGAACATGAGCGTATCCCAGACACATCTTTCACCACCCATTCTAGGAACGTGCTGAAGGCCTCAAAGTAAGCACATGAAATCGAGCAACCCATGGGAAGACAACGATCAACAAAGAAGCCGCCATCCCAAAAACAACCCAATAAATGCAAACTGTCAGGATGAACTGGCAACAAACGAAAGGCCGCTTCGATGTCGGTCTTAGCCAGCTTAGCCCCCTTTCCACATGCTCTAACCCACTCCATCGCTGAATCGAATGATAAGTACGACACCGAACTCAACTCGGGATCAATACCATCATTAACCGAAGATCCCTTCGGAAATGACAGGTGATGGATTAACCTAAATTTATTAGGTTCTTTCTTAGGGACCACGCCAAGAGGTGACACCCTCAGATTTGCAATCGGAGGGGCGACAAACGGGCCTGCCATTCTTCCCAGAGCAACTTCCTTATTCAACTTCTCCGACACGACCTCCGGGAATTGTAACGCCGATTTCAAATTTTTTCTTTTTAAACTAACATCCTGCTCAACATAAGGGATTTTGAAACCCTCCTTAAAACCGTCGCGCAATAAAACTGCAGCTGACCTATCAGGGTATCTACTTAGAAAGGCCTCCATCACGACCCACTGCACCGGAGTCACCCCTTTTGTCAGCTGAATCTCCAACTTTTTGCCTGTTACCCCTGAAACATTTTGAAGCGCTATGCACCCCCCCGCAGGTTGAACACTCGTGCCTATATTTACACTTGCTCCCGAATCTGCATATGCCATCATTGAAGGCGAAACACAGTCCCTTCTGCAAAGCCGCCGAGTGTCCTGACTGCCCTGAACTCCCGGCGCCCCCGTGAAAAGGCTGGCTAGTCTGACCTAAACGGGACGGGACCATAACTCTCATCCACAACGCTATGTCCTTGTGATCCCACCTGATACTTGGCCTAAAAGCCTTACGCTGACGAAACTGTTCGTCATAGCGTAACCAACCCTGTCCCCCATAGGTCCTGTAAGCCTCCCCTATGGCATCTAAGTAACAAAATAATGCCGAGCAATTTTCCGGGGCCTTCTCCCCGATTACGCTAGCCATAATAGCGAAAGCTAGCAGCCAATTTGAAAATGATCTGGGAATCAGCCTATATCTCCGTTTCTCCTCATCTTCTTTTTTAGAGTCCTCCCTTCTAGGTCTATCCAAATTAAATCTCTCTAGGGGTAAAAGAGAAAATATTTCTATGTACTCCCCTTTCCAGATTTTTTCCCTAACCTCTTGTTTTAAATGTGCCCCTAACGGGCCCTCGAAGCAGACATAGACCTCCCCCCTAGCCGCATCGTCTAGTTGCGGTACATCCTCCTTTTCCTTATCCTGCAAAGCTCCCTCACCTGGTGCATCAATTCCTGACCCAGGCCCTGGTGCTGTTCCGTCCTTCTCCCTTGATGAGCTCCCCGTGTCTGCCGCAGGACCCGCACTGCTGGATGTACCCGTAACTTCAGACAACTGTCTAGACCCCTCAAACGACCCCGTATTTCCCAACCAAGCAGCTGACGGCAAAGACCCCCTGCTAAGACCGGACCCCCACAAGCCCGCTAGCTCCCCTAAACCTCTAAGGATTAAACCCATACCCCCGCTAGCAACTCCCGAAGTAATGTCACTATTCCTAGCTTCAGGGGAAACTATGCCTGGCAAATTAAAGATAGGGAAAATGTTCTCACCTAGCTGCCTGGGTGCTGTGAGCCCAGCAGCCGAAGATCCAGCTCCCAGCCGAAGGTGTCCTGCATCCCGACCGGCTTGATCCGCGATGTTGCCCGCCGAACTCCTGGCGGCCGTATCCGTGTCCTGGCGACTCGGTGATGCCGTCGACTGCCCTGGTGCTGCGGAAAGGGAAAAGGCCGAGCCAGCATCCTGCCGCCCGATGGAAGATGTGCGGCTCTTTGCCACGGATACGTCCCCGGCACTGCGTACCGAAGCGACGGAATGTCGCCTGCCGGAATCCGGAAAATTTCCGCCACCACCAGCAGAGGACGCAGATCCAGGAAAGTTCCGGCCATCACCAGCAGAGGGCGCAGATCCAGGAAAATCCCGGCCATCACCAGCAGAGGGCGCAGCTGCAGGAAAATCCCGGCCAACACCAGCAGAGGGCGGAGAACTTGCAATATCCAGGCCACCACCAGCAGAGGGCGCTGCTGCGTTGAAGACTCCAGAGCTGTGCACTGCAGAAGGCCGCACGCTGATGCCAGGGCCAGCCGACTGCCGCCCGCATAATCCTCGGCGCTGAGGGGCCACCGCACCTGACCCCCGTCTCCTCGGCTGTCGCTGCCTCCCACGCTGAGCGGCGCCAGCGGGCATGCTGGCGGCCGCCGTACCGGCTCCTGCTCCTGCCGCCCCACGTCGCCCGGACACTGAAGGAGGGGAGGAAGGATCCACCCCCCGTTGTAGGCCCCGCCGCACTGGAGGATTCCTCCCGGCGCCGCGCTGTGAGGTGGAGGGAACAGCGCTGCTTACCGGAGGGTCCGCAGAGGGGCTCCTATTTCGGCGCCGGGCCCTGGGGATGATGTCCGGGCTTAGGCGCGCCGGAGGCCTAGTCCTCCGCGGCCGGCGCCCGTCCTGCGGTGCCTGCGATGGTGCTCCCGATGTCCCCTGGAGAAGGCTGTTAACGGATGCATTCAGCCAATCTGTCCCCTGGGAGCTGGCTGCCGTCCGGAGACGCTGGAGGATCGCTTCAACGTCCATTCTGGTAAGTGTGACAGAGATTCCTCACTTGTCACGCAGGCACCTAAAATGGATGCCTGCGTGAGGAGCGTGCCCCTTTTTATGTGCCCCCTCCCCACAGCCCCCTAGTTCCACCCCTTATTTTCAAAAAATGCCCCTAAAGCCACCCCTCAAGTTCCCAGTTAACCCCTTACCACCGTATCCCTTCTAACTGCTCCAGCTCCCCAGGTCCCACGTAACCCCATCATGGCGGCCTCCCTTTACGTGCCGTGGGCCCCCAGTACGGCCTTTCTAGACAATTATATAGATAGATGGCCGGATTGTGTGTCACAGAGGAAGATACTCTTCCCTGTCAGCCAAAAGTAAAGTTGTTCTGGGACATGTAGTCCCACAAGTAATTGTGTTGCTTTAGAGGGACGCTGGTTGGGCTAGTTTGAGAGCTGGGCAGGTCGCACTAGCCACACACACACACACACACACACACACACACACACACGGGAGTGGTTACAAGTATGTAATGTGACCAGGGTGTGGGTCACATGGTTCCTGTGTATGGACCTGAATGGGTCTTAGCTGTAAGGTCCTGTGAGAGGAGTGGCCTCTGTGTTGGGAGGACCTGTGTGTGGACCGTAACCCTGAAGAGCACAAGATGAGGCCAAGGACCTGCAGAGCCAGGGACGGCTACTGTGTTGGGTAAGCTACCGTCCTTCGGTGGGTCTGGAACCGACTAGTGTATGCCTGTCAGGCAGGATGGTGATCCCCGTAAGGCAGTTCCCCAGGAGAGAGGACTGACAAGGAGTCAGCAGGTGGAGCAAGAGCTCCCGAAAGACTGTTGGTGCTTATTATGTTCTATGAACTGTGCGGTCACCCACGGCAACTGGTCAGAAGAAGACCAGCATGTTTAGTTGCCGCAAACTAATGATGTGAAGCCTGATATAAAGACTGTTCACCTTCTGTTGGTTTGATGGTTTAATGCTCTATAACATAAACCACATGGACTGCTTTAAGTGGAAAGTATTCTTGTGTGCCTTAAATCTCGCAGCCAAGTGAGTGTCCCTCAATACACGCAGCGAGCGCTATCTCACAATATATAGAAGTAGGGGAAGCCACAAAAGATCATTGCTAAAGAAGCCGCTGTTCACAGTGTGCTGTATCCAAGGGTATTAATGGAGAGTGGAGTGGAAGGAGAAACTGTAGGAGAAAAAGGTGCACAAGCAACCGGGATAACCGCAGCCTGGGAAGGATTGTTAAGAAAAGGCCATTCAGTAATGTGGGAGATTCACAAGGAGCGGACTGCTGCTGGAGTCATTGCTTCACCACACACAGACGTCTCCAGGACATGGGCTACAAGTGTCACATTCCTTGTGTCCGGCCACTCATGACCAATAGACAACACCAGAAGCGTCTTACCCGGGCCAAGGATGAAAAGAACCGGACTGTTGTCAGTGGTCCAAGGTCCCAGAGTCTGGAGGAAGAGTGGAGGCCACAATCCAAGCTGCTGGAGGTCTGGTGTGAAGTCTCCACAATCAGTGATGGTTTGGGGGCCATGTCATCTGCTGGTGTAGGTCCACTGGGTTTTATCAGGACCAAAGTCAGCGCAGCCGTCTACCAGGACATTTTAGAGCACTTCATGCTGCCCTCTGCCGACAAGATTTATGGATATGGAAATGTCATTCTCCAGCAGGACTTGGCCCCTGTCCACACTGCCAAAAGTACCAATACCTGGTGTGAAAACAACAGTATCACTGGGCTTGATTGGCAGAAAACTCGCCTGACCTTAACCCCATAGAGAATCTATGGAGTATTGTCAAGAGGAAGATGAGAGACACCAGACCCAACAATGCAGACGAACTGAAGGCCGCTATCAAAGCAACCTGGGCTTCCATAACAGCTCAGCAGTGCCACAGGCTGATCGCCTCCATGCCACGCCACATTGATGCAGTAACTGATGCAAAAGGAGCCCGACCAAGTATTGAGTGAAATCACTTTTCAAGCTGGTGTTATAAAGTATTCTAATTTACTGAGATAATGACTTTTGGGATTTCATTAGCCATAATCATCAACATTAACAGAAATAATGACGTGAAATAGATCACTCTGTGTGTAATGACGCTATGTAATATAGAAGATTCACTTTTTGTATAGAAGAACTGAAATAAATTCTCTTTTTGATGATATTCTAATTCTGTGAGAAGCACCTGTAGATATATAGACATTGCTGGTCCTCTCCTGAGCGCTCCCCCAGCTGTTGTTCTGTAGACTGTCGGCTCACTTCGCACACAGGTTTTTAGTTTGTGCCACAATCTTGCCGCCTGATATTCGGCCAACACAATCAGGCCTTCATTTTCCATTAGACTGCTATAAACCACAATTCCCTCTGGCTGCAATTCTCCTGTTTTGTCCTCGGCCAGCGGGCCGGCGTTCCTCCAGGTACATCGTCGGCACAATGCACACTGGCGGCCCAGATGGAAACCTCAATATCATCCACCCGTCTTGTTACAACACCATTATTAGCTCGGTGGGGATTGACGACTTGTGTGCGGAGTGAACGATGCATTGTCTGAACCGTTACTTCTCCCAATATGACCTTGATTTTTATTCTGCTGCTCCGGTTACAGAAACGCTTCAGTAGCTGCAAAATATAATGAGATTCAGAATTTCAACAAAAGGTTTGATTCGGTAGGACTCGGAGGGCTGCTTTCTGGAGTTCAGCCAGGAACGTACACAGAAATACCGGGACCCTATAGTAAAGGTGTAATTTGGCCCCCATATGTCCAGTGAAGGGGACCAACAGGGCCCCACTGTTTGAGTAACCATTTAGATGGCCAATGTACAACACAGGATCTAAGGGGTTATACTTTTACAATCAACGCTAGCGCCAATTACAGCAGACAAGCGCATGAGCCTGGCCCATACAACTCCTTGGGACGTGTGCTAGTCACCTACAGGTGGATGTCGGGATAAGTGGCTGGACGCTTGGCAGGGGCTAGGGTCGTTCTGATCGGAGCCCCCCTCAAACTCCAGAGCCTTATAATGGGAACATTGCCTGAATTCATTACTCGCACATCACTGGATGCCGCACAATATTTATACCTGTAATTTACCCCCCACAAGCACCAAACTATAAACTATGTCCCTGAGGTGACCAGATAAGCAGTGACAGTATCAAGATAAATACTACATGCAATGCTCCAATAAATGAAACATGCCGTACCCAGGTAATACCACATACAGTGCACACACAGTGTACAGTGTACAGATGGTGTATAGCTTGTCCAGATAAATAATGTATACAGTATCCAGATAAATAGTGCCATTCAATGTCCAGCAGAATAGTGCATCATGTGCCCAGATAAATGCTAAATACAGGACCCTAATAAATGCTGTATACAGTGAACTGATATATATTGTATACAGTGTCCAGATCAATATTGTATACAGTACACAGGTAAACGCTGGATACAGTGCCCAGATAATTATATACAGTGCCCAGATACATATTGTATGCACTGTACAGATAAATATTGTATACAGTGCACAGATAAATAATTATTATTATTATTATTATTTATTTATATAGCACCATTAATTCCATGGTGCTGTACATGAGAAGGGGTTACATACAGGGTTATAGATATCGTTTACAGTAAACAAATTTACAGTGACAGACGGGTACAGAGGGGCGAGGACCCTGTCCATGTGGACTTACATTCTATGTAAGTATATTGTATACAGTGCACAGATAAATATTGTACACTAGATGGTGGCCCCATTCTAACGCATCGGGTATTCTAGAATATGCATGTCCACGTAGTATATTGCCCAGCCACGTAGTATATTGCCCAGTCACATAGTATATTGCCCAGCCACGTAGTATATTGCCCAGTGACGTAGTTTATTGCCCAGTCACGTAGTATATTGCCCAGTCACGTAGTATATTGCGCAGCCACATGGTATATTTCCCAGCCACGTAGTATATTGCCCAGTCACGTAGTATATTGCCCAGCCACGTAGTATATTGCACAGCTACGTAGTATATTGCCCAGCCACGTAGTATATTGCGCAGCCACATGGTATATTTCCCAGCCACGTAGTATATTGCCCAGCGACGTAGTATATTGGCCAGTCACGTAGTATATTGCCCAGTCACGTAGTATATTGCGCAGCCACATGGTATATTTCCCAGCCACGTAGTATATTGCCCAGTCACGTAGTATATTGCCCAGCGACGTAGTATATTGCCCAATCACATAGTATATTGCCCAGCCACGTAGTATATTGCGCAGCCACGTAGTATATTGCCCAGCCACGTAGTATATTGCCCAGTCTCGTAGTATATTGCCCAGCGACGTAGTATATTGCGCAGCCACATGGTATATTTCCCAGCCACGTAGTATATTGCCCAGTCACGTAGTATATTGCCCAGCCACGTAGTATATTGCACAGCTACGTAGTATATTGCCCAGCCACGTAGTATATTGCGCAGCCACATGGTATATTTCCCAGCCACGTAGTATATTGCCCAGCGACGTAGTATATTGCCCAGTCACGTAGTATATTGCCCAGCCACGTAGTATATTGCACAGCCACATGGTATATTTCCCAGCCACGTAGTATATTGCCCAGTCACGTAGTATATTGCCCAGCGACGTAGTATATTGCCCAATCACATAGTATATTGCCCAGCCACGTAGTATATTGCGCAGCCACGTAGTATATTGCCCAGCCACGTAGTATATTGCCCAGTCTCGTAGTATATTGCCCAGCGACGTAGTATATTGCCCAGTCACGTAGTATATTGCCCAGCCACGTAGTATATTGCACAGCCACGTAGTATATTGCCCAGCCACGTAGTATATTGCGCAGCCACGCAGTGTATTGCCGAGCCATGTAGTATATTGCCCAGTCACGTAGTATATTGCCCAGCGACGTAGTATATTGCCCAATCATGTAGTATATTGCCCAGCCACGTAGTATATTGCCCAGCCATGTAGTATAGGCCTGGCGGCCTCGACCAATCAGAGACACGGGATTTCCAGGACAGACAGAAAGACAGACAGACAGACGGAAAAACCCTTAGACAATTATATATATAGATAGAGCTCAGATACATATTGTATATAGTGCACAGATACATATTGTATATAGTGCAGATACATATTGTATATAGTGCCCAGATACATATTGTATATAGTGCACAGATACATATTGTAAATAGTGCAGATACATATTGTATATAGTGCCCAGATACATATTGTATATGGTGCACAGATACATATTGTATATAGTGCAGATACATATTGTATATAGTGCCCAGATACATATTGTATATAGTGCACAGATACATATTGTATATAGTGCAGATACATATTGTATATAGTGCACAGATACATATTGTATATAGTGCAGATACATATTGTATATAGTGCACAGATACATATTGTATATAGTGCTCAGATACATATTGTATATAGTGCTCAGATACATATTGTATATAGTCCACAGATACATATTGTATATAGTGCAGATACATATTGTATATAGTGCACAGATACATATTGTATATAGTGCAGATACATATTGTATATAGTGCACAGATACATAATGTATATAGTGCCCAGATAAATATTGTATATAGTGCACAGATACATATTGTATATAGTGCACAGATAAATATTGTATATCGTGCAGATACATATTGTATATAGTGCACAGATACATAATGTATATAGTGCACAGATACATATTGTATATAGTGCTCAGATACATATTGTATATAGTGCACAGATACATAATGTATATAGTGCCCAGATAAATATTGTATATAGTGCAGATACATATTGTATATAGTGCACAGATACATATTGTATATAGTGCAGATACATATTGTATATAGTGCCCAGATAAATATTGAATATAGTGCACAGATACATATTGTATATAGTGCCCAGATAAATATTGTATATAGTGCTCAGATACATATTGTATATAGTGCACAGATAAATATTGTATATAGTGCCCAGATAAATATTGTATATAGTGCTCAGATACATATTGTATACAGTGTACAGATACATATTGTATATAGTGCACAGATAAATATTGTATATAGTGCTCAGATACATATTGTATATAGTGCCCAGATAAATATTGTATATAGTGCTCAGATACATATTGTATATAGTGCACAGATACATATTGTATATAGTGCACAGATAAATATTGTATATAGTGCTCAGATACATATTGTATATAGTGCAAAGATACATATTGTATATAGTGCACAGATAAATATTGTATATAGTGCTCAGATACATATTGTATATAGTGCCCAGATACATATTGTATATAGTGCACAGATAAATATTGTATATAGTGCACAAATAAATATTGTATATAGTGCTCAGATACATATTGTATATAGTGCTCAGATACATATTGTATATAGTGCTCAGATACATATTGTATATAGTGCACAGATACATATTGTATATAGTGCCCAGATATATATTGTATATAGTGCTCAGATACATATTGTATACAGTGCACAGATACATATTGTATATAGTGCTCAGATACATATTGTATATAGTGCTCAGATACATATTGTATATAGTGCACAGAT
This sequence comes from Ranitomeya imitator, assembly GCF_032444005.1. Taxonomy (NCBI): domain Eukaryota; kingdom Metazoa; phylum Chordata; class Amphibia; order Anura; family Dendrobatidae; genus Ranitomeya; species Ranitomeya imitator. The sequence continues at coordinate 11,215,449 of NC_091288.1, forward strand.
ACATATTGTATATAGTGCACAGATAAATATTGTGTATAGTGCCCAGATACATATTGTATATAGTGCACAGATAAATATTGTATATAGTGCTCAGATACATATTGTATATAGTGCCCAGATACATATTGTATATAGTGCACAGATAAATATTGTATATAGTGCACAGATAAATATTGTATATAGTGCTCAGATACATATTGTATATAGTGCCCAGATAAATATTGTATATAGTGCTCAGATAAATATTGTATATAGTGCAGATACATATTGTATATAGTGCAGATACATATTGTATATATTGCACAGATACATATTGTATATAGTGCAGATACATATTGTATATAGTGCACAGATACATATTGTATATAGTGCAGATACATATTGTATATATTGCACAGATACATAATGTATATAGTGCACAGATACATATTGTATATAGTGCAGATACATATTGTATATAGTGCACAGATACATATTGTATATAGTGCAGATACATATTGTATATAGTGCCCAGGTAAATATTGTATATAGTGCACAGATACATATTGTATATAGTGCACAGATACATAATGTATATAGTGCCCAGATAAATATTGTATATAGTGCACAGATACATATTGTATATAGTGCACAGATAAATATTGTATATAGTGCAGATACATATTGTATATAGTGCACAGATACATATTGTATATAGTGCAGATACATATTGTATATAGTGCTCAGATACATATTGTATATAGTGCCCAGATAAATATTGAATATAGTGCACAGATACATATTGTATATAGTGCACAGATACATATTGTATATAGTGCTCAGATACATATTGTATATAGTGCACAGATACATATTGTATATAGTGCACAGATACATATTGTATATAGTGCACAGATACATATTGTATATAGTGCAGATACATATTGTATATAGTGCTCAGATACATATTGTATATAGTGCCCAGATAAATATTGTATATAGTGCACAGATACATATTGTATATAGTGCTCAGATACATATTGTATATAGTGCACAGATACATAATGTATATAGTGCCCAGATAAATATGGCAGACGCGGTACTGATTAAGGAACGCGTCTCTGACTGGGGAGCACATAGAGAGAGCTGCACGTAAAGGTTGTAAGTGCCAGTTCCCCCCTAGCATCACTCCCCCCTTAGTGATGCACTGATTGGAAGACCCCCAGCCGGCCAGTGGGCACTAGAGGGGAGGGGTCCTACTGCCACTCCTACAGGGGTTAAATCCAGGTGTCCGGTCGAGAACTTTCTCTTTCACTCCCGGCAGGACACCTGGAAGCTTTTGTCCCTGCAGTCGTGATGTCGGACCCCCTGATTGAGGCCTTACAGAAGAGAGCGGCACAGAGAGGTGAGAACTGGCTTCGGTCCGTTTTTTCCGACATCAGGGCTCAGCTTTCTGTGCCCTCTCCCGACCCCCTGCTCACACCCCCCTTATCTGGTCCGGCCTCGTCCTCCCTCACGCCTGCGCCCCCGGGGCCCCTTATGGCAAGCTCACCTTTCACGCCAGCTGGGGGCCGTCCCGTGCAGCGTTCATGCGGTCCAGGGTATGATTTGGTGCTGCCCCTCTCTTCCACCCTACGGGCTGAGGGTATCACAGCCGCAGACGTTGGGAGGGCCTCCAGGAAGCGGCGGGGGAGGGCCGGGTGCCGCACACAGCGCAAACGAAGGGTAGTCCCCCCGGGCGTCGCGGGCCGCGCCGTGCAGCTGACAGGGTCGCCTCCTCCCCCTGTGCCTCTGGTGGCCGGTGGTGAGCTGGCTAGCGGCGCCAGGCGGCGTGAGGCTTCGCCTCCTTCCCTGGCCGTTCCGGCGGGTACCGCGGCTGTGCGGGGGGGAAGGCGGTCTGCCCGCCTACCCCGCGCCCCGGAGCGGCTCCAGGTCGGTGAAGGGGCGGCCTCGCCGCCTCGCAGCGGCCGGCGTCCTCGGGCACCGCTTGCTGCATCGGTCCGGCGCTCGGTGGAAGCTCCGCCCACCGACTTCCTGCCTCCGCCCGCCCACTTCCGGTCGCCTCATTTCAACAGCGCTGGTTACAGCGCCGGACAGTCCTCTGTTACCTTCCCTGCGGGCATATATATGCCGCCCGCAGGGGGTAACCTGGAGGCTTCCAATAGCGCCCCACGGTCCCCAGAGCGCGCTGATCGGTCAAACCAGACCGATCAGCGCGCTGATTTCTCTCCAGGTCTGACCTCCTGCTCACCCCCGGCAGACGCCGCACTGATGCCTGCTCGGGTGTATCAGGGGTCAGGACGAAGCGGTTACAGCGCGGCTGAAGAGCGCATTGTTCGGTCCCATAGGACCGAGCAGGGCGCTCAACAGCTGCACAACGGGAATCACTTCGAAATATCAATAAACGCACCAAGCATGGACATATTTACACCTCCCCCCATTGCCCAATTTCCTAATAAAAATTATCCGTCAACCGCCGCCCCATTAAATCCCAGCAACGAGGATGAATACAGTTACCGCCTGACTCCCCCCCCTTCTAAGTAGCACAACAGGACCGGATACCTCCAATATTCACCCCCCATAATACCGCTAGAACCCCCCCCATTACACCGCTGAGCAACGGCGGACGAAGGCGTAGACGCCGCACGTCCTCCCAATCCTCATCAGATAACTCCCATCACCATTCCCGCTACCCCTCTAAACGCCCCTCCCGTCACCGTCGCAGACGCAGCTCCCATAGGAGCCGCCGCAGATCTCAGACAACAGCCAAGGGGTCCGATTTATCGCAGAGCCCGGACAGAAGTCGCGCACGTGGCAAATCATATAAATCGCGGGCACCCTCTAGGGCTTTCAGCCAGGGAGAACAATCCCCCGCGGCTTCCAGCCACAACAACCACTGCGCAGTCGCTGAAGACGGAGCCATCAATCCGCCACTATGTGGTAGTAATCGGGCTCCCGCGGCTTCCAGCCACAACAACCACCGCGCAGTCGCTGAAGACAGAGCCAACAATCCGCCACTACGTGGTTGTAATCGGGCTTCATCGCAAGATACTCAGCATCAATCCCTCGCTGTAGCGGGAGCCAGAGTTTCCCCGTCCTGCGACATCCCCCCGTCAACATCTGCGGGGGTTCCTCCAGGATCGGTGTCCACTCGTCCAGAGTCACACAGCGGTGAGTGTACCAAGGATAGCGAGGAAACGTTACGCTACGGGGTGAATGTAAAGGAAATGGAGCTAACTTCAGCGTTAAAGGAGATAATCCTACAACTTTCACATTCGAGCGGTAAAGTGGTGAACAATTCAACAGCTAATCTACACAAAGACGCCTTCTTCTGCGGGATCAGCCCGCTAGGCGCTCATATAGATCTGGACACTAGACAGAAAATCTGGAACAACGATTATATTGATATTTGGTCGGTGTTATCAGCGGACCAGCAAACGGGGGATAGAGCTAACGATAGGGGTTTCGATAGGGGGAGATCGAAAATCGGTTTAACGATGAATAATTGGCTCCAGGTCAGAACTCGGTGGTCGTGCGAAAACCCGTGGCCTGCTGGCTATATAACGAGGGAAACTGCCGTTTCCACACATTATGCAAATTCAGACATGATTGCTCCGCTTGCGGGGGGGGACACCCAGCATCAAGGTGCACTCGTCAGGCATACAAAGGGACTACAAGGCAGAACCCCAGTGAGCGTAACCGCAATGGGCACCCCCCCCACCCCCCCTAAAGCTAAAGCTCTACCCTAATAAGAAAGCGGCTCAGCAGCTGCAGGCAGGATTCTCCGACGGTTTCTTTATCCCCTTTAGGCTAACAAGAACGCCAACCCTATCTGATAACCTAAAATCAGCCCGCGAATTTCCCCCAAATTCTCAGACTAAAAATCGAAAAGGAAGTAGAAATGGGTAGAAAAGAATCCGGTAAATACCGCCTAATCCACCATTTATCTCACCCAAAGGGCGATTCGGTTAATGACGCAATTTCCACAGAAGAAGCTTCCGTCTCATACGCGTCGTTTGATAAAGCGGTTGAATTAGTCCGGGCAGCCGGACCCGGCGCTCTGCTAGCCAAATCCGACATAGAATCGGCATTCCGTTTACTACCCGTGCACCCCGAATGTTTCCACCTTCTGGGCTGTAAAGTGGACCAATACTATTACTTCGACATGTGCCTCCCGACGGGATGTTCCATCTCATGTCACTACTTCAAGCTATTCAGCACCTTCCTAGATTGGGTAGTTCGGTACGAGACGGGCAGTAAATCCCTAATTCACTACCTCGACGATTTCCTGTTCGTCGGCCCCAGAAATTCTAAACTCTGCTCCAATCTACTAGAAAAATTCAAATCTATATCACTCAAATTCGGCGTGCCATTGTCACCGGAGAATACGGAGGGTCCATGTAATGTATTGCCCTTCCTGGGCATTGAAATAGATACCAACATGATGGTGTTCCGCGTACCAGAGGATAAAATACAAAAAACCCAGCAAATGTTGAAAGGCTTCCGCGAAGTTAACAAGGTAACCCTACTGCAAATGCAGGCGTTATTGGGTCTACTGACCTTCGCCTGCCGCGTAATGCCGGTCGGCAGAGCATTCTCGCGCAGACTATCGCTGGCAACAAAAGGCGCTTCTCAGCCCGGCCAAAGAATTAGGCTCACTCGTTCGCTAAAAGCTGATCTGCTGGTATGGCAGACGTTCCTACAATCGTACAACGGTCACACGTGCGTCATGGCTAGAGAGATCACAAGCGAGGATTTAGGGCTGACAATAGGGTGGAACAAAAAAGAGGGTTTCGCAGCAATCTATAAAAACCAATGGTGCAAATCTGGTTGGCCAGAGAAAGGGACGACAACAAAGTGGGGGCAAGACCCAGCCCTATGGGAATTGTTTGCGGTAGTAGCAGCGATGGAGTTATGGGCCGATCAGTTGAGGAACATGAACATTCGTTTCCAAACTAAAAATGTGAAAACAGCAAAGAGTCTAAAACACATGTCCTCTTCATCCTTGCCCATACTCGCTCTCTGGCGACGGCTCGCACTGATATGCCTAGAAAACAATATTTGGTGTAGAGCCACCGTGGTGGCGGAAGTTGACGATAATATCTTTAACCCATTGTTATTTTCCAATTGGCAAGCTTTCAGAATCCAGCAGCCCAACGCGCAACCCCCGGGGTATTCGGTGTCCACAGTCCCTGTGGGACACAGTAGCCAATCATTGATGCCCTTAATCCGGGCCTCCGTTTAGCCAGCTACCTGGCAGATGTATGGTAAGGCTTGGGAGGAGTGGTGCTCATTAATTCGGGGTAGGCCAGTCGATAAATGCAACCGAGCACGAAGCGCGGTGACAACCGATTTCCTATTACGGATGAGGGAAGGTGGGGCGTCGGGCACCTCGGCTCAACGGAAATTATCGGGGCTAGCATTTTTCTTTCAATTATTGGATTGGGTAGACGTAACTAAGTCCTTCTGCATAAGACAAGCCATAAAAGGTTGGAAGAGGCTTCAGCCAAGTCAAGAATGTCGCCGCCCCATTTCACTGAGATTATTGCAGGAACTGATTGCGATATCCCCGTCGGTCTGCTTATCGCTATATGAGGCGGCCCTCATATCAGCAGCTTTTGCGACCGTCTTTTTCGGAGCACTGCGTATCAGCGAATTGCTACCGCGGTCAAAAAAAAAAAAAAAAAAAAAAAAAACGCGTCGGTAGGAGGCCTAATTAATGAGGACATAGTTATATGCAGTGACGCCCTGCGCATCAGGGTTAGAAAATCCAAATGCGACCCCACCGGTAGGGGCACATGGGTACTGGTTAACTCCACAGATGGCCCAGCTTGCCCGCTAAAAATAGTTAGAAGATACGCCGGGATAAGACACGCTGGTAGATTTTTCTTCACTCATACAGACGGGTCCCCTCTGACCAAGTACCAATTTCAGGCGATGTTCAAGCTATGCTTGGAAAAAGCCGGCGCAAATCCAAAGGAGTACGGAACACATTCGTTTCGCATAGGGGCAGCCACAGAAGCGGCCAGGGCAGGAGTGTCAGAGGCCGAGTTGCAGAGAATGGGTCGTTGGAAGTCCGCATGCTTCGCCAGATACATAAGACCCGACTTGCTTAATTAACATGTGTTGTCTCTTACAGGGGTTGAAGTTTGTGTTGTAGGAGATTCCTACGTTTACTGGGCCGAAAAGAGGGCCGAACGGCGGCCAGGAGGGATAAATCTTTACCTCCCGGGCATAAAAGTTAACTGGAGGGGTGTCAGAGGCCTCCAGTGGAAACAGGTGTTCAAGGAGATGGTTGGCATAGCAAGGATGGCGGAACACCTGGTGAGAATGGTGGTACATGCGTGTGGCAATGACATCGGCAAACAAAAGGTGGCTGAATTGTACAAATGGGTGACAACGGATATGGAAAGGTTCAACTGCCTATTCAGGAACATAATACTGGTGTGGTCGGATATAACACCACGGGCCGTGTGGCGAGGTGTAAGAGATAAAAAAGCCATAGAGCGGACAAGAAGGAAATTCAACGCGCGGATTGGAAAATATGTGAGAGGAAGAGGCGGTATCGTGATCCGGCACCGCCAGCTACAAGGGGATAAGACGCCACAATTAAGGCCGGACGGAGTTCACCTAACGGACATTGGCATCGATATTTTTCTGTCTGGTTTACAGGATGGGGTTAAACAGGCCCTAGCATCGAGGGGTGGGGTCGGAGTCCCGCGTAGTTAATACACGGGATCCTCCGTGGCGGAAAAAGCGGAGGAGGGCAAAGGTCGTAACCGCTCGTTGGGCCAATTCCCCTGTCGATCACGGACAGGAGCTCGGCGCGAGCCGCTCGTTACGATATGTAATTGCCCATTCTCCGATTATTTAATTAATAAACTGTGACCGACCTGTTCAACCCAACTAGGACTGTGTGTGTTTCATTACGGGACTGATGGGAGGGGGGAAGGCACTGGTTACGACACCCAGGTCTCCACAGTCTGGCAGACGCGGTACTGATTAAGGAACGCGTCTCTGACTGGGGAGCACATAGAGAGAGCTGCACGTAAAGGTTGTAAGTGCCAGATCCCCCCTAGCATCACTCCCCCCTTAGTGATGCACTGATTGGAAGACCCCCAGCCGGCCAGTGGGCACTAGAGGGGAGGGGTCCTACGGCCACTCCTACAGGGGTTAAATCCAGGTGTCCGGTCGAGAACTTTCTCTTTCACTCCCGGCAGGACACCTGGAAGCTTTTGTCCCACCCACCCTCCCTTTTTAAAGGCTAATGATTAAACTAACCCACAGGATAATGTAAATGTGTGAATTATGTTGTAAGATTTATAAAAAAAAAAAAAAAAAATTATTACGCATGTTGATAGAACTAACCCCTGGTAACCTTTATTAAGTCACAGCGGAAAAAGCGGAGGAGGGCAAAGGTCGTAACCGCTCGTTGGGCCAATTCCCCTGTCGATCACGGACAGGAGCTCGGCGCGAGCCGCTCGTTACGATATGTAATTGCCCTTTCTCCGATTATTTAATTAATAAACTGTGACAGACCTGTTCAACCCAACTAGGACTGTGTGTGTTTCATTACGGGACTGATGGGAGGGGGGAAGGCACTGGTTACGACACCCAGGTCTCCACAGTCTTGTATATAGTGCAGATACATATTGTATATAGTGCACAGATACATATTGTATATAGTGCAGATACATATTGTATATAGTGCCCAGATAAATATTGAATATAGTGCACAGATACATATTGTATATAGTGCACAGATACATAATGTATATAGTGCCCAGATAAATATTGTATATAGTACACAGATACATATTGTATATAGTGCCCAGATAAATATTGTATATAGTGCCCAGATAAATATTGTATATAGTGCTCAGATACATATTGTATACAGTGTACAGATACATATTGTATATAGTGCACAGATAAATATTGTATATAGTGCTCAGATACATATTGTATATAGTGCCCAGATAAATATTGTATATAGTGCTCAGATACATATTGTATATAGTGCACAGATACATATTGTATATAGTGCACAGATACATATTGTATATAGTGCACAGATAAATATTGTATATAGTGCTCAGATACATATTGTATATAGTGCCCAGATACATATTGTATATAGTGCACAGATAAATATTGTATATAGTGCACATATAAATATTGTATATAGTGCTCAGATACATATTGTATATAGTGCTCAGATACATATTGTATATAGTGCACAGATACATATTGTATATAGTGCCCAGATATATATTGTATATAGTGCTCAGATACATATTGTATACAGTGCACAGATACATATTGTATATAGTGCTGAGATACATATTGTATATAGTGCTCAGATACATATTGTATATAGTGCACAGATACATATTGTATATAGTGCACAGATAAATATTGTATATAGTGCCCAGATACATATTGTATATAGTGCACAGATAAATATTGTATATAGTGCTCAGATACATATTGTATATAGTGCCCAGATACATATTGTATATAGTGCCCAGATACATATTGTATATAGTGCACAGATAAATATTGTATATAGTGCACAGATAAATATTGTATATAGTGCTCAGATACATATTGTATATAGTGCCCAGATAAATATTGTATATAGTGCTCAGATAAATATTGTATATAGTGCACAGATACATATTGTATATAGTGCCTAGATAAATATTGTATATAGTGCTCAGATACATATTGTATATAGTGCCTAGATAAATATTGTATATAGTGCACAGATACATATTGTATATAGTGCCTAGATAAATATTGTATATAGTGCTCAGATACATATTGTATATAGTGCACAGATAAATATTGTATATAGTGCTCAGATACATATTGTATATAGTGCCCAGATACATATTGTATATAGTGCTCAGATACATATTGTATATAGTGCCCAGATAAATATTGAATATAGTGCACAGATACATATTGTATATAGTGCACAGATTGGCAGACGCGGTACTGAATAAGGTGCGCGTCTCTGACTGGGGAGCACATAGAGAGCTGCACGTAAAGGTGGTCTGTGCCAGTTCCCCCCTAGCATCACTCCCCCCCCCCTTTAGTGATGCACTAATTGGAAGACCCCCAGCCGGCCAGTGGGCACTAGAGGGGAGGGGTCCTACGGCCACTCCTACAGGGGTTAAATCCAGGTGTCCGGCCGAGAACTTTCTCTTTCACTCCCGGCAGGACACCTGGAAGCGTTTGTCCCTGCATCCCTGTAGTAATGTCGGACCCCCTGGTCGAGGCCCTGCGGAAAGGATTGGAACAGAGAGGTGAGCACTGGCTTAAGGCCATCCTTACCGGCCTCAGGGCTCACCTCCCTGGGCCTTCTCCTGACCCCGCTCTGTCTTTCCTCACCCCTTCGTCCCCTGGCCCCATAGGTCCGTCCTCCATTACCCCTTTGTCCCCTGGTCCCGTATGTCCGTCCTATATTACCCCATCGCCCGCTGGTCCCCTGGGTCCGTCCCCCAGTATCCCTTCTCCAGGGCTGTTCTCCCTCACCCCTCCGCCATCGGGCCCCCTCGGGCCTAGCTCACCTCCAATACCTTCGGGAGCACCAGCGCCCTGCGGTCCGTCGTTAGGCCCGGCCCCGATCGGTGGACAGAGGCCCCTCTCTGCGCCGCTGTCTGTGCCGGACCCCTCGGCTGTAGGGGGTCTGGGGGCCTCTCGAAGGCGGCGGGGTAGAGCCGGGCGTCGCACCCGTCGGAGGGTGGCCGGCATCTCCTCGCCGGTTCTTGTCCGGACTCCGGTGGGGGCAGATGGCAGTGATGGGCAGCCGGCTCCGTCCCGGCTGTGCGGGGCTACATCCGGCGGCGCCCGGCGGCGGACGGTGTCGCCCCCTTCCCCGGCCGCTCCGGAGAGGCCGGTGGTGGCGCCGGGTGGCAGGCGATCCGCCCACTTGCCCCGCGCCCCGGAGCGGCTCCAGGTCGGGGAGGGGAGGGCCTCGCCGCCTCGCAGCTGCAGGCGTCTTCCGGAGGCCTCGGACACCGCTCGGAGTGCTGGGGAGGCTCCGCCCAGCCACTTCCGGTCCCCGCCCACCCACTTCCGGTCGCGGCAGATCAGCGCTGAACACAGCGCTGGCCAGTCCTCGGTTGCCTTCCCTGAGGGCACATATACGCCGCCCGCAGGGGGTAACCTGGGGCTTGGTTTTAACCCCTCACTTTCCCCACAGTGCGCTGATCGGTCGAAATCGACCGATCAGCGTGCTGATTTATCACCTGGCCTGACCACCAGCCTACCCCCGGCAGACGCAGCCCTGATGCCTGTACGGGGGTATCAGGGGTCAGGCCGGAGAGGTCACAGGGCGGCTGAAGAGCGCGTTGTTCGGTCCCATGGGACCGAGCAAGGCGCTCAACAGCCGCGCAGCGGGAATCATGGCGACACCTCAGTAAACGCACCAAACACAAACACATTATCACCTCCCCCCACTGCCCAAAACCTAAATAAAAATTATCCGGTAACCGCTGCCCCGTCAAATCCCAGCAATGGGGATGAATATGGTTACCTCCTGACGCCCCCCCTTCCGATTAGCGTTACAGGACCATCTACGGCCAATTATCCCCCTCTGTCTACTGATAGAATCCCCCCCATTGCACCGCATAATAACGGCGGACGAAGGCGTAGGCGCCGCACGTCCTCCCAATCTTCCTCCGATAACTCCCGTCGCCGTTCCCGCTACTCCTCTAAACGCCCCTCCCGTCACCGTCGCAGACGCAGCTCCCATAGGAGCCGCCGCAGATCCCGGGCCACAGGATGGCCGTCATCAGCAACATCCGAGGGGTCCGAGGTATCGCTAAGTCCGGATAAGATTCATCGTGAACGTGGCAAGTCCTCTAAATCGCGGGCACCCTCTAGGGCTTTCAGCCGGGGAGAACAATCCCCCGCGGCTTCCAGCCACAACAACCATCACGCAGTCGCTGAAGACGGAGCCATCAATCCGCCACTATGTGGTAGTAATTGGGCTCCCCCCGCGGCTTCCAGCCACAACTATCACCGCGCAGTCGCTGAAGACGGAGCCATCAATCCGCCACTATGTGGTAGTAATCGGGCTCCAACGCACGATACTCAGCACATCGGCCAGTCCCACGCTGTAGCGGGAGCCAGAGTTTCCCCGTCCTGCGACTTCCCCCCGTCAACATCTGCGGGGGTTCCTCCAGGATCGGTGTCCACTCGTCCAGAGTCACACAGCGGTGAGTGTTCCAAGGGTAGCGAGGAAACGTTACGCTACGGGGTTAATGTGAAGGAAATGGAGCTAACTTCAGCGTTAAAGGAGATAATCCTGCAATTATCTCAGGCAAGGGGAAATGTGGTGAACAATTCAATACCACAATCCGCTAATCTACACAAAGACGCCTTCTTCTGCGGGATCAGTCCGCTAGGCGCTCATATAGACCAGGAAACGAGACTGAAGATATGGAGCAACGATTACATAGATATATGGTCGCTGTTATCAGCCGACCAACAAACGGTGGATAAAGCGAACGATAGGGGTTTTGATAAGGGGAGATCGAAAATTGCTCTAACCATGAATAATTGGATCCAGGCCTTCGCAGTATTGGGCTGTATTATGGGCCAGAAACATCCGGAACGCTGCTCCAAATTGTTTATATATCAGGACATGATATATAGTTCGTACAAGTCGCACGGCGGTTCAGCCTGGCGAAGGTACGACGAGGAGTTCCGCAGGCGTCTGGCCCTACAGGCCGATCTAGGCTGGGGGGTAAAAGCGACAGACGTGTGGTTGCGTATGATGTTGTCTCAAAAGCAGCCCCCCTTTTCAGCCACGACCACTAATTACTCCGGAGCCGCAGGTCAGAACTCAGTGGTCGTGCGAAAACCCGGGGCCTGCTGGCTATATAACGAGGGAAACTGCCGTTTCCACGCGCTATGCAAGTTCAGACACGAATGCTCCGCTTGCGGGGGGGGACACCAAGCATCAAGGTGCACTCGTCAGCCGCACAAAGGGCCTACAAGGCAGAACCCCAGTGAGCGTAACCGCGATGGCCCCCTGGCTAAAGCTCTACCCCAATAAGAAAGCGGCTCAGCAGCTGCAGGCGGGATTCTCCGACGGGTTCTTTATTCCCTTTAGGCTAACAAGAACGCCAACTCTATCCGATAACCTTAAATCGGCTCGCGAATTCCCCAAAATTCTTAGGCAAAAAATTGGAAAGGAGGTAGAATTGGGTAGGGTAGCAGGCCCCTTTACGTCGCTCCCCTTCAAAAACATTAAAATATCACCGTTAGGCATCATACCAAAAAAGGAACCCGGGAAATACCGCCTAATCCATCATTTATCTCACCCAAAGGGCGATTCGGTTAACGACGCAATTACTCCAGAAGAAGCTTCTGTCTCATACGCGTCTTTTGATAGGGCGGTAGAATTAGTGCGGGCAGCCGGACCCGGCGCCCTGCTCGCCAAATCGGACATTGAATCGGCATTCCGTTTACTACCCGTGCACCCCGAATGTTTCCACCTGCTGGGCTGCAAAGTGGACCAACACTATTACTTCGACATGTGCCTCCCAATGGGATGTTCCATCTCATGTCACTATTTCGAGCTATTCAGCACCTTCCTAGATTGGGTAGTTCAGTACGAAACGGGCAGTAAATCCCTAATTCACTACCTCGACGATTTCCTGTTCGTCGGCCCCAGAAATTCTAAACTCTGCTCCGATCTACTAGAAAAATTCAAATCTATCTCACTCAAATTCGGCGTGCCATTGTCACCGGAGAAAACGGAGGGTCCATGTAATGTATTGCCCTTTCTGGGCATTGAAATAGACACCAACTTGATGGTGTTCCGCTTACCAGAGGATAAAATACAAAAAACCCTGCAAATGTTGAAAGGCTTCCGCGAAGTTAAAAAGGTAACCCTACAGCAAATGCAGGCGTTATTGGGTCTACTGACGTTTGCCTGCCGCGTAATGCCGGTCGGCAGAGCATTCTCGCGCAGACTATCTCTGGCAACAAAAGGCGCTTCGCAGCCCGGCCATAGAATTAGGCTCACTCGTTCGCTAAAAGCTGATCTGCTGGTATGGCAGACGTTCCTGCAATCGTACAACGGTCACACGTGTGTCATGGCTAGAGAGATCACAAGCAAGGAATTAGGGCTGACAATAGGGTGGAACAAAAAGGAGGGTTTCGCAGCAATCTATAAAAACCAATGGTGCAAATCTGGTTGGCCAGAGAGATGGATGACAACAAAGTGGGGGCAAGACCCGGCCCTATGGGAATTGTTTGCGGTAGTAGCAGCGTTGGAGATATGGGCCGATCTGTTGAGGAACATGAACATTCGTTTCCAAACTAAAAATGTGAAAACAGCGAGGAGTCTAAATCACATGTCGTCTTCATCCTTGCCCATACTCGCTCTCTTGCGACGGCTCGCACTGATATGCCTAGAAAACAATATTTGGTGTAGAGCCACCGTGGTGGCGGAGGTTGACGAGAATATCATTAACCCATTGTTATTTTCCAATTGGCAGGCTTTCAGAATCCAGCAGCCCAACGCGCAACCCCTGGGTATCCTGTGTCCACTGTCCCTGTGGGATACAGTGGCCAATCATTGATGCCCTTAATCCGGGCCTCCGTTTCGCCAGCTACCTGGCAGGTGTATGGTAAGGCTTGGGAGGAGTGGTGCTCACTAATTCGGGGTAGGCCAGTCGATAAATGCGATCAAGCACGAAGCGCGGTGACGACTGATTTTCTAATGCGGATGAGAGGAGATGGGGCGTCGGGCACCTCGGCACAACGGAAATTATCGGGGCTAGCATTTTTCTTTCAATTATTGGGATGGGTAGACGTAACTAAGTCCTTTTGCATAAGACAAGCCATAAAAGGTTGGAAAAGGCTTCAGCCAAGCCAAGAATGTCGCCGCCCCATTTCACTGAGACTATTGCAGGACCTGATTGCGTTATCCCCGTCAGTCTGCTCATCGCAATACGAGGCAGCCCTCTTATCGGCAGCTTTTGCGACCGTCTTTTTCGGAGCACTGCGTATCAGTGAATTGCTACCGCGGTCAAAAAACGCGTCGGAAGGCGGCCTAATTTATAAGGACATAGTAATATGCAGCGACGCCCTGCGCATCAGGGTTAGAAAATCCAAATGCGATCCCACCGGTAGGGGAACATGGGTCCTGGTTAACTCCACTGATGGCCCAGCTTGCCCGCTAAAAATGGTTAGAAGATTCGCCGAGATAAGACACGCTGGTAGATTTTTCTTCACTCATACAGACGGGTCCCCCCTGACCAAGTACCAATTCCAGGCGATATTCAAGCTATGCTTGGAAAAAAACGGCGCAAACCCAAAGGAGTACGGAACACATTCGTTCCGCATTGGGGCAGCCACGGAAGCGGCTAGGGCAGGAGTGCCAGAGGCCGAGGTGCAGAGAAGGGGTCGTTGGAAGTCCGCATGCTTCGCCAGATACATTAGACCCGACTTGCTTAATTAACATGTGTTGTCTCTTACAGGGGTTGAAGTTTGGGTGGTAGGAGATTCCTACGTTTACTGGGCCGAAAAGAGGGCCGAACGGCGGCCAGGAGGGATAAATCTTTACCTCCCGGGCATAAAAGTTAAATGGAGGGGTGTCAGAGGCCTCCAGTGGAAACAGGTGTTCAAAGAGATGGTTGGAATAGCAGGGATGGCGGAACACCCGGTGATAATGGTGGTACACGCGTGTGGCAATGACCTTGGCAAACAAAAGGTGGCCGAATTGTACAAATGGGTGACAACTGATATGGAAAGGTTCAGCTGTCTATTCAGGAACATGATACTGGTGTGGTCGGATATAACACCACGGGCCGTCTGGCACGGAGCAAGAGATAAAAAAGCCATAGAGCGGACAAGGAGCAAATTCAATGCTCGGAATGGAAAATATGTGAGAGGAAGAGGCGGTATCGTGATCCGTCACCACCCGCTACAAGGGGATAACACGCCACAATTAAGACCTGACGGAGTTCACCTAACGGACATTGGCCTCGATATTTTTCTGTCTGGTTTACAGGATGGGGTTGAACAGGCCTTAGCATTGAGGGGGGGGGGGTCGGAGTCCCGCGTAGGTAGTACACGGGATCCTCCGTGGCGGAAGAAGCGGGGGAGGGCAAAGGTCGTAACCGCTCGTTGGGCCAATTCCCCTGTCGATCACGGACAGGAGCTCGGCGCGAGCCGCTCGTTACGATATGTAATTGCCCTTTCTCTGCTTATTTAATTAATAAACTGTGACCGACCTGTTCAACCCACCTAGGACTGTGTGTGTTTGATTACGGGACTGATGGGAGGGGGGAAGGCACTGGTTACGACATCCAGGTCTCCACAGTCTGGCAGACGCGGTACTGAATAAGGTGCGCGTCTCTGACTGGGGAGCACACAGAGAGAGCTGCACGTAAAGGTGGTCTGTGCCAGTTCCCCCCTAGCATCACTCCCCCCTTAGTGATGCACTGATTGGAAGACCCCCAGCCGGCCAGTGGGCACTAGAGGGGAGGGGTCCTACGGCCACTCCTACAGGGGTTAAATCCAGGTGTCCGGCCGAGAACTTTCTCTTTCACTCTCGGCAGGACACCTGGAAGCGTTTGTCCCACCCACCCTCCCTTTTAAAGGCTAATTATGATACTAACCCGCAGGAGAATGTAAATGTGTAAATTATGTTGTAATATATAAAAAAAAAAAAAAGTGTTTTTTTGCATACGTATGTGACATAACTAACCCTGGTAACCTTTATTAAGTCACAGCGGAAGAAGCGGGGGAGGGCAAAGGTCGTAACCGCTCGTTGGGCCAATTCCCCTGTCGATCACGGACAGGAGCTCGGCGCGAGCCGCTCGTTACGATATGTAATTGCCCTTTCTCTGCTTATTTAATTAATAAACTGTGACCGACCTGTTCAACCCACCTAGGACTGTGTGTGTTTGATTACGGGACTGATGGGAGGGGGGAAGGCACTGGTTACGACACCCAGGTCTCCACAGTCACATATTGTATATAGTGCTCAGATACATATTGTATATAGTGCACAGATACATATTGTATATAGTGCACAGATACATATTGTATATAGTGCACAGATACATATTGTATATAGTGCAGATACATATTGTATATAGTGCTCAGATACATATTGTATATAGTGCCCAGATAAATATTGTATATAGTGCACAGATACATATTGTATATAGTGCTCAGATACATATTGTATATAGTGCACAGATACATAATGTATATAGTGCCCAGATAAATATTGTATATAGTGCAGATACATATTGTATATAGTGCACAGATACATATTGTATATAGTGCAGATACATATTGTATATAGTGCCCAGATAAATATTGAATATAGTGCACAGATACATATTGTATATAGTGCACAGATACATAATGTATATAGTGCCCAGATAAATATTGTATATAGTGCACAGATACATATTGTATATAGTGCACAGATAAATATTGTACATAGTGCCCAGATAAATATTGTATATAGTGCTCAGATACATATTGTATACAGTGTACAGATACATATTGTATATAGTGCACAGATAAATATTGTATATAGTGCTCAGATACATATTGTATATAGTGCCCAGATAAATATTGTATATAGTGCTCAGATACATATTGTATATAGTGCACAGATACATATTGTATATAGTGCACAGATAAATATTGTATATAGTGCTCAGATACATATTGTATATAGTGCAAAGATACATATTGTATATAGTGCCCAGATACATATTGTATATAGTGCACAGATAAATATTGTATATAGTGCTCAGATACATATTGTATATAGTGCCCAGATACATATTGTATATAGTGCACAGATAAATATTGTATATAGTGCACATATAAATATTGTATATAGTGCTCAGATACATATTGTATATAGTGCTCAGATACATATTGTATATAGTGCACAGATACATATTGTATATAGTGCCCAGATATATATTGTATATAGTGCTCAGATACATATTGTATACAGTGCACAGATACATATTGTATATAGTGCTGAGATACATATTGTATATAGTGCTCAGATACATATTGTATATAGTGCACAGATACATATTGTATATAGTGCACAGATAAATATTGTATATAGTGCCCAGATACATATTGTATATAGTGCACAGATAAATATTGTATATAGTGCTCAGATACATATTGTATATAGTGCAGATACATATTGTATATAGTGCCCAGATAAATATTGTGTATAGTGCACAGAAACATATTGTATATAGTGCACAGATAAATATTGTATATAGTGCTCAGATACATATTGTATATAGTGCCAAGATAAATATTGTATATAGTGCTCAGATACATATTGTATATAGTGCACAGATAAATATTGTATATAGTGCTCAGATACATATTGTATATAATGCTTAGATACATATTGTATATAGTGCCCAGATAAATATTGTATATAGTGCTCAGATAAATATTGTATATAGTGCACAGATACATATTGTTTATAGTGCACAGATAAATATTGTATATAGTGCTCAGATACATATTGTATATAATGCTTAGATACATATTGTATATAGTGCCCAGATAAATATTGTATATAGTGCTCAGATAAATATTGTATATAGTGCACAGATACATATTGTATATAGTGCACAGATAAATATTGTATATAGTGCACAGATACATATTGTATATAGTGCACAGATAAATATTGTATATAGTGCTCAGATACATATTGTATATAATGCTTAGATACATATTGTATATAGTGCCCAGATAAATATTGTATATAGTGCTCAGATAAATATTGTATATAGTGCACAGATACATATTGTATATATTGCACAGATACATAATGTATATAGTGCACAGATACATATTGTATATAGTGCAGATACATATTGTATACAGTGCCCAGATAAATATTGTATATAGTGCTCAGATACATATTGTATATAGTGCTCAGATGCATATTGTATATAGTGCCCAGATAAATATTGTATATAGTGCTCAGATACATATTGTATATAGTGCACAGATAAATATTGTATATAGTGCCCAGATAAATATTGTATATAGTGCTCAGATAAATATTGTATATAGTGCTCAGATACATATTGTATATAGTGCTCAGATACATATTGTATATAGTGCCCAGATAAATATTGTATATAGTGCTCAGATACATATTGTATATAGTGCCCAGATAAATATTGTATATAGTGCAGATACATATTGTATATAGTGCACAGATCCATATTGTATATAGTGCACAGATAAATATTGTATATAGTGCACAGATACATATTGTATATAGTGCCCAGATAAATATTGTATATAGTGCAGATAAATATTGTATATAGTGCACAGATCCATATTGTATATAGTGCACAGATAAATATTGTATATAGTGCACAGATACATATTGTATATAGTGCCTAGATAAATATTGTATATAGTGCTCAGATACATATTGTATATAGTGCCTAGATAAATATTGTATATAGTGCACAGATACATATTGTATATAGTGCCTAGATAAATATTGTATATAGTGCTCAGATACATATTGTATATAGTGCACAGATAAATATTGTATATAGTGCTCAGATACATATTGTATATAGTGCCCAGATACATATTGTATATAGTGCTCAGATACATATTGTATATAGTGCTCAGATACATATTGTATATAGTGCCTAGATAAATATTGTATATAGTGCACAGATACATATTGTATATAGTGCTCAGATACATATTGTATATAGTGCCTAGATAAATATTGTATATAGTGCTCAGATACATATTGTATATAGTGCACAGATAAATATTGTATATAGTGCTCAGATACATATTGTATATAGTGCCCAGATACATATTGTATATAGTGCTCAGATACATATTGTATATAGTGCTCAGATACATATTGTATATAGTGCTCAGATACATATTGTATATGGTGCACAGATACATATTGTATATAGTGCACAGATAAATATTGTATATAGTGCTCAGATAAATATTGTATATAGTGCTCAGATACATATTGTATATAGTGCAGATACATATTGTATATATTGCACAGATACATATTGTATATAGTGCAGATACATATTGTATATAGTGCCCAGATAAATATTGTATATAGTGCACAGATACATATTGTATATAGTGCACAGATAAATATTGTATATAGTGCTCAGATACATATTGTATATAGTGCCCAGATAAATATTGTATATAGTGCTCAGATACATATTGTATATAGTGCTCAGATACATATTGTATATAGTGCCCAGATAAATATTGTATATAGTGCCCAGATAAATATTGTATATAGTGCTCAGATAAATATTGTATATAGTGCACAGATACATATTGTATATAGTGCCCAGATAAATATTGTATATAGTGCACAGATACATATTGTATATAGTGCACAGATAAATATTGTATATAGTGCTCAGATACATATTGTATATAGTGCCCAGCTAAATATTGTATACAGTGCACAGATAAATATTGTATACAGTGCCCAGATAAATATTGTATATAGTGCCCAGATACATATTGTACACAGTGCCCAGATAAATATTGTATACAGTGCCCAGCTAAATATTGTACACAGTGCTCAGATAAATATTGTATATATTGCACAGATACATATTGTATATAGTGCCCAGCTAAATATTGTATACAGTGCCCAGATAAACATTGTATACAGTGCACAGATACATATTGTATATAGTGCCCAGATACATATTGTATATAGTGCCCAGATAAATATTGTATACAGTGCCCAGATAAATATTGTATATAGTGCACAGATAAATATTGTATATAGTGCACAGATACATATTGTATACAGTGCACAGATAAATATTGTATATAATGCACAGATAAATATTGTATATAGTGCACAGATAAATATTGTATATAGTGCACAGATAAATATTGTATATAGTGCTCAGATACATATTGTATATAGTGCACAGATAAATATTGTATATAATGCACAGATAAATATTGTATACAGTGCGCACAGATACATATTGTATATAGTGCACAGATAAATATTGTATATGGTGAACAGATAAATATTGTATATAGTGCGCACAGATACATATTGTATATAGTGCCCAGCTAAATATTGTATACAGTGCCCAGATAAATATTGTATATATTGCACAGATAAATATTGTATATAGTGCCCAGATACATATTGTATACAGTGCACAGATAAATATTGTATATATTGCACAGATAAATATTGTATATAGTGCCCAGATAAATATTGTATATAGTGCTCAGATACATATTGTATATAGTGCACAGATACATATTGTATATAGTGCCCAAATACATATTGCATATAGTGCCCAGATACATATTGTATATAGTGCCCAGCTAAATATTGTATACAGTGCTCAGATAAATATTGTATTCAGTGCCCAGATAAATATTGTATATATTGCACAGATACATATTGTATATAGTGCCCAGATACATATTGTATATAGTGCACAGATAAATATTGTATACAGTGCCCAGATAAATATTGTATACAGTGCCCAGCTAAATATTGTATACAGTGCACAGATAAATATTGTATATAGTGCTCAGATACATATTGTATATAGTGCTCATATACATATTGTATATAGTGCACAGATAAATATTGTATATAGTGCCCAGATAAATATTGTATATAGTGCTCATATACATATTGTATATAGTGCACAGATAAATATTGTATATAGTGCACAGATACATATTGTATATAGTGCACAGATACATATTGTATACAGTGCACAGATAAATATTGTATATAATGCACAGATAAATATTGTATACAGTGCACAGATAAATATTGTATATAGTGAACAGATAAATATTGTATATAGTGAACAGATACATATTGTATATAGTGCCCAGATACATATTGTATATAGTGCACAGATAAATATTGTATATAGTGCCCAGATACATATTGTATATAGTGCACAGATACATAATGTATATAGTGCCCAGATAAATATTGTATATAGTGCCCAGATACATATTGTATATAGTGCACAGATACATAATGTATATAGTGCCCAGATAAATATTGTATACAGTGCACAGATACATATTGTATATAGTGCTCAGATACATATTGTATACAGTGCACAGATAAATATTGTATACAGTGCCCAGATACATGATGTATATAGTGCACAGATAAATATTGTATATAGTGCACAGATAAATATTGTATATAGTGAACAGATAAATATTGTATATAGTGCACAGATACATATTGTATACAGTGCACAGATAAATATTGTATATAGTGCACAGATACATATTGTATACAGTGCACAGATAAATATTGTATATAGTGAACAGATAAATATTGTATATAGTGCACAGATAAATATTGTATACAGTGCCCAGATACATATTGTATACAGTGCACAGATAAATATTGTATATAGTGCACAGATACATATTGTATACAGTGCACAGATAAATATTGTATATAGTGCTCAGATACATATTGTATACAGTGCACAGATAAATATTGTATATAGTTCACAGATAAATATTGTATATAGTGCACAGATACATAATGTATATAGTGCCCAGATAAATATTGTATACAGTGCACAGATACATATTGTATATAGTGCTCAGATACATATTGTATATAGTGCACAGATAAATATTGTATATAGTGCTCAGATACATATTGTATACAGTGCACAGATAAATATTGTATACAGTGCCCAGATACATGATGTATATAGTGCACAGATAAATATTGTATATAGTGCACAGATAAATATTGTATATAGTGAACAGATAAATATTGTATATAGTGCACAGATACATATTGTATACAGTGTACAGATAAATATTGTATATAGTGAACAGATAAATATTGTATACAGTGCACAGATAAATATTATATATAGTGAACAGATAAATATTGTATATAGTGCTCAGATACATATTGTATATAATGCTCAGATACATATTGTATATAGTGCCCAGATAAATATTGTATATAGGGCTCAGATAAATATTGTATATAGTGCACAGATACATATTGTATATAGTGCACAGATAAATATTGTATATAGTGCACAGATACATATTGTATATAGTGCAGATACATATTGTATACAGTGCCCAGATAAATATTGTATATAGTGCTCAGATACATATTGTATATAGTGCTCAGATACATATTGTATATAGTGCCCAGATAAATATTGTATATAGTGCTCAGATAAATATTGTATATAGTGCACAGATACATATTGTATATAGTGCACAGATAAATATTGTATATAGTGCTCAGATACATATTGTATATAGTGCACAGATACATATTGTATATAGTGCTCAGATAAATATTGTATATAGTGCACAGATACATATTGTATATAGTGCACAGATACATATTGTATATAGTGCTCAGATACATATTGTATATAGTGCACAGATACATATTGTATATAGTGCACAGATAAATATTGTATACAGTACACAGATACATATTGTATATGTTGCACAGATACATATTGTATATAGTGCAGATACATATTGTATATAGTGCCCAGATAAATATTGTATATAGTGCCCAGATACATATTGTATATAGTGCACAGATACATATTGTATATAGTGCACAGATAAATATTGTATACAGTGCACAGATACATATTTTATATAGTGCAGATACATATTGTATATAGTGCACAGATATATATTGTATATAGTGCACAGATACATATTGTATATAGTGCACAGATAAATATTGTATATAGTGCACAGATACATATTGTATATAGTGCTCAGATACATATTGTATATAGTGCCCAGATAAATATTGTATATAGTGCTCAGATACATATTGTATATAGTGCTCAGATACATATTGTATATAGTGCCCAGATAAATATTGTATATAGTGCACAGATCCATATTGTATACAGTGCACAGATAAATATTGTATATAGTGCACAGATACATATTGTATATAGTGCCTAGATAAATATTGTATATAGTGCTCAGATACATATTGTATATAGTGCCTAGATAAATATTGTATATAGTGCACAGATACATATTGTATATAGTGCTCAGATACATATTGTATATAGTGCCTAGATAAATATTGTATATAGTGCACAGATAAATATTGTATATAGTGCTCAGATACATATTGTATATAGTGCCTAGATAAATATTGTATATAGTGTCCAGATAAATATTGTATATAGTGCACAGATAAATATTGTATATAGTGCACAGATATATATTGTATATAGTGCACAGATAAATATTGTATATAGTGCACAGATACATATTGTATATAGTGCCTAGATAAATATTGTATATAGTGCTCAGATACATATTGTATATAGTGCCTAGATAAATATTGTATATAGTGCACAGATACATATTGTATATAGTGCTCAGATACATATTGTATATAGTGCCTAGATAAATATTGTATATAGTGCACAGATACATATTGTATATAGTGCCTAGATAAATATTGTATATAGTGTCCAGATAAATATTGTATATAGTGCACAGATAAATATTGTATATAGTGCACAGATATATATTGTATATAGTGCACAGATAAATATTGTATGTAGTGCTCAGATAAATATTGTATATAGTGCACAGATACATATTGTATATAGTGCACAGATACATATTGTATATAGTGCTCAGATACATATTGTATATAGTGCCCAGATACATATTGTATATAGTTCTCAGATACATATTGTATATAGTGCTCAGATACATATTGTATATAGTGCTCAGATACATATTGTATATAGTGCTCAGATACATATTGTATATAGTGCACATATACATATTGTATATAGTGCACAGATAAATATTGTATATAGTGCCCAGATAAATATTGTATATAGTGCTCAGATAAATATTGTATATAGTGCTCAGATACATATTGTATATAGTGCACAGATACATATTGTATATAGTGCCTAGATAAATATTGTATATAGTGCACAGATACATATTGTATATAGTGCTCAGATACATATTGTATATAGTGCCTAGATAAATATTGTATATAGTGCTCAGATACATATTGTATATAGTGCACAGATATATATTGTATATAGTGCTCAGATACATATTGTATATAGTGCCCAGATACATATTGTATACAGTGCTCAGATACATATTGTATATAGTGCTCAGATACATATTGTATATAGTGCCTAGATAAATATTGTATATAGTGCACAGATACATATTGTATATAGTGCTCATATACATATTGTATATAGTGCCTAGATAAATATTGTATATAGTGCTCAGATACATATTGTATATAGTGCACAGATAAATATTGTATATAGTGCTCAGATACATATTGTATATAGTGCCCAGATACATATTGTATATAGTGCTCAGATACATATTGTATATAGTGCTCAGATACATATTGTATATAGTGCACAGATACATATTGTATATAGTGCACAGATACATATTGTATATAGTGCTCAGATAAATATTGTATATAGTGCTCAAATACATATTGTATATAGTGCAGATACATATTGTATATATTGCACAGATACATATTGTATATAGTGCAGATACATATTGTATATAGTGCCCAGATAAATATTGTACATAGTGCACAGATACATATTGTATATAGTGCACAGATAAATATTGTATATAGTGCTCAGATACATATTGTATATAGTGCCCAGATAAATATTGTATATAGTGCTCAGATACATATTGTATATAGTACTCAGATACATATTGTATATAGTGCCCAGATAAATATTGTAATAGTGCCCAGATAAATATTGTATATAGTGCTCAGATAAATATTGTATATAGTGCACAGATACATATTGTATATAGTGCCCAGATAAATATTGTATATAGTGCACAGATACATATTGTATATAGTGCACAGATAAATATTGTATATAGTGCTCAGATACATATTGTATATAGTGCCCAGCTAAATATTGTATACAGTGCACAGATAAATATTGTATACAGTGCCCAGATAAATATTGTATATAGTGCCCAGATACATATTGTATACAGTGCCCAGATAAATATTGTATACAGTGCCCAGCTAAATATTGTATACAGTGCTCAGATAAATATTGTATATATTGCACAGATACATATTGTATATAGTGCCCAGCTAAATATTGTATACAGTGCCCAGATAAATATTGTATACAGTGCACAGATAAATATTGTATATAGTGCCCAGATAAATATTGTATATAGTGCACAGATAAATATTGTATATAGTGCACAGATACATATTGTATACAGTGCACAGATAAATATTGTATATAATGCACAGATAAATATTGTATATAGTGCACAGATAAATATTGTATATAGTGCTCAGATACATATTGTATATAGTGCACAGATACATATTGTATATAGTGCACAGATAAATATTGTATATAATGCACAGATAAATATTGTATATAGTGCACAGATAAATATTGTATATAGTGCTCAGATACATATTGTATATAGTGCCCAGATAAATATTGTATATAGTGCTCAGATACATATTGTATATAGTACTCAGATACATATTGTATATAGTGCCCAGATAAATATTGTAATAGTGCCCAGATAAATATTGTATATAGTGCTCAGATAAATATTGTATATAGTGCACAGATACATATTGTATATAGTGCCCAGATAAATATTGTATATAGTGCACAGATACATATTGTATATAGTGCACAGATAAATATTGTATATAGTGCTCAGATACATATTGTATATAGTGCCCAGCTAAATATTGTATACAGTGCACAGATAAATATTGTATACAGTGCCCAGATAAATATTGTATATAGTGCCCAGATACATATTGTATACAGTGCCCAGATAAATATTGTATACAGTGCCCAGCTAAATATTGTATACAGTGCTCAGATAAATATTGTATATATTGCACAGATACATATTGTATATAGTGCCCAGCTAAATATTGTATACAGTGCCCAGATAAATATTGTATACAGTGCACAGATAAATATTGTATATAGTGCCCAGATAAATATTGTATATAGTGCACAGATAAATATTGTATATAGTGCACAGATACATATTGTATACAGTGCACAGATAAATATTGTATATAATGCACAGATAAATATTGTATATAGTGCACAGATAAATATTGTATATAGTGCTCAGATACATATTGTATATAGTGCTCAGATACATATTGTATATAGTGCACAGATAAATATTGTATATAGTGCTCAGATACATATTCTATACAGTGCACAGATAAATATTGTATATAGTGCCCAGATAAATATTGTATATAGTGCACAGATAAATATTGTATATAGTGCACAGATACATATTGTATACAGTGCACAGATAAATATTGTATATAATGCACAGATAAATATTGTATATAGTGCACAGATAAATATTGTATATAGTGCACAGATAAATATTGTATATAGTGCTCACATATATATTGTATATAGTGCACAGATACATATTGTCTACAGTGCACAGATAAATATTGTATATAATGCACAGATAAATATTGTATATAGTGCACAGATACATATTGTATATAGTGCACAGATAAATATTGTATATAATGCACAGATAAATATTGTATACAGTGCACAGATACACATTGTATATAGTGCTCAGATACATATTGTATATAGTGCACAGATAAATATTGTATATAGTGCTCAGATACATATTCTATACAGTGCACAGATAAATATTGTATACAGTGCCCAGATACATGATGTATATAGTGCACAGATAAATATTGTATATAGTGAACAGATAAATATTGTATATAGTGCACAGATACATATTGTATATAGTGCACAGATAAATATTGTATATAGTGAACAGATAAATATTGTATACAGTGCACAGATAAATATTGTATATAGTGAACAGATAAATATTGTATATAGTGCACAGATAAATATTGTATATAGTACCCAGATACTTATTGTATACAGTGCACAGATAAATATTGTATACAGTGCACAGATACATATTGTATACAGTGCACAGATAAATATTGTATATAGTGCCTAGATACATATTGTATACAGTGTACAGATACATATTGCATATAGTGCACAGATAAATATTGTATATAATGCACAGATAAATATTGTATACAGTGCACAGATAAATATTGTATATAGTGCTCAGATACATATTGTATATAGTGCACAGATACATATTGTCTACAGTGCACAGATAAATATTGTATATAATGCACAGATAAATATTGTATATAGTGCACAGATACATATTGTATATAGTGCACAGATAAATATTGTATATAATGCACAGATAAATATTGTATACAGTGCACAGATACATACTGTATATAGTGCTCAGATACATATTGTATATAGTGCACAGATAAATATTGTATATAGTGCTCAGATACATATTGTATACAGTGCACAGATAAATATTGTATATAGTGCCTAGATACATATTGTATACAGTGTACAGATACATATTGTATATAGTGCACAGATAAATATTGTATATAATGCACAGATAAATATTGTATATAGTGCGCACAGATACATATTGTATATAGTGCCCAGCTAAATATTGTATACAGTGCACAGGTACATATTGTATATAGTGCACAGATACATATTGTATATAGTGCACAGATACATATTGTATATAGTGCCCAGATACATATTGTATATAGTGCACAGATACATATTGTATACAGTGCACAGATACATATTGTATATAGTGCCCAGATACATATTGTATATAGTGCTCAGATACATATTGTATATAGTGCTCAGATACATATTGTATATAGTGCACAGATAAATATTGTATATAGTGCACAGATAAATATTGTATATAGTGCCCAGATACATATTGTATACAGTGCACAGATAAATATTGTATATAGTGCACAGATAAATATTGTATATAGTGCACAGATACATATTGTATACAGTGCACAGATAAATATTGTATATAGTGAACAGATAAATATTGTATATAGTGCACAGATAAATATTGTATATAATGCACAGATAAATATTGTATACAGTGCACAGATAAATATTGTATATAATGCACAGATACATATTGTATACAGTGCACAGATACATATTGTATATAGTGCCCAGATACATATTGTATATAGTGCTCAGATACATATTGTATATAGTGCTCAGATACATATTGTATATAGTGCACAGATAAATATTGTATATAGTGCACAGATAAATATTGTATATAATGCACAGATAAATATTGTATACAGTGCACAGATAAATATTGTATATAGTGCTCAGATACATATTGTATATAGTGCACAGATACATATTGTCTACAGTGCACAGATAAATATTGTATATAATGCACAGATAAATATTGTATATAGTGCACAGATGCATATTGTATATAGTGCACAGATAAATATTGTATATAATGCACAGATAAATATTGTATACAGTGCACAGATACATATTGTATATAGTGCTCAGATACATATTGTATATAGTGCACAGATAAATATTGTATATAGTGCTCAGATACATATTGTATACAGTGCACAGATAAATATTGTATACAGTGCCCAGATACATGATGTATATAGTGCAAAGATAAATATTGTATATAGTGCCCAGATACATATTGTATACAGTGCACAGATAAATATTGTATACAGTGCACAGATACATATTGTATACAGTGCACAGATAAATATTGTATATAGTGCCTAGATACATATTGTATACCGTGTACAGATACATATTGTATATAGTGCACAGATAAATATTGTATATAATGCACAGATAAATATTGTATATAGTGCGCACAGATACATATTGTATATAGTGCCCAGCTAAATATTGTATACAGTGCACAGGTACATATTGTATATAGTGCACAGATACATATTGTATATAGTGCCCAGATACATATTGTATATAGTGCCCAGATACATATTGTATATAGTGCACAGATACATATTGTATACAGTGCACAGATACATATTGTATATAGTGCCCAGATACATATTGTATATAGTGCTCAGATACATATTGTATACAGTGCCCAGATACATATTGTATACAGTGCCCAGATACATATTGTATACAGTGCACAGATAAATATTGTATACAGTGCACAGATACATATTGTATACAGTGCACAGATAAATATTGTATATAGTGCCTAGATACATATTGTATACAGTGTACAGATACATATTGTATATAGTGCACAGATAAATATTGTATATAATGCACAGATAAATATTGTATATAGTGCGCACAGATACATATTGTATATAGTGCCCAGCTAAATATTGTATACAGTGCACAGGTACATATTGTATATAGTGCACAGATACATATTGTATATAGTGCACAGATACATATTGTATATAGTGCCCAGATACATATTGTATATAGTGCACAGATACATATTGTATACAGTGCACAGATACATATTGTATATAGTGCCCAGATACATATTGTATATAGTGCTCAGATACATATTGTATATAGTGCTCAGATACATATTGTATATAGTGCACAGATAAATATTGTATATAGTGCACAGATAAATATTGTATATAGTGCCCAGATACATATTGTATACAGTGCACAGATAAATATTGTATATAGTGCACAGATAAATATTGTATATAGTGCACAGATACATATTGTATACAGTGCACAGATAAATATTGTATATAGTGAACAGATAAATATTGTATATAGTGCACAGATAAATATTGTATATAATGCACAGATAAATATTGTATACAGTGCACAGATAAATATTGTATATAATGCACAGATACATATTGTATACAGTGCACAGATACATATTGTATATAGTGCCCAGATACATATTGTATATAGTGCTCAGATACATATTGTATATAGTGCTCAGATACATATTGTATATAGTGCACAGATAAATATTGTATATAGTGCACAGATAAATATTGTATATAATGCACAGATAAATATTGTATACAGTGCACAGATAAATATTGTATATAGTGCTCAGATACATATTGTATATAGTGCACAGATACATATTGTCTACAGTGCACAGATAAATATTGTATATAATGCACAGATAAATATTGTATATAGTGCACAGATGCATATTGTATATAGTGCACAGATAAATATTGTATATAATGCACAGATAAATATTGTATACAGTGCACAGATACATATTGTATATAGTGCTCAGATACATATTGTATACAGTGCACAGATAAATATTGTATACAGTGCCCAGATACATGATGTATATAGTGCACAGATAAATATTGTATATAGTGCCCAGATACATATTGTATACAGTGCACAGATAAATATTGTATACAGTGCACAGATACATATTGTATACAGTGCACAGATAAATATTGTATATAGTGCCTAGATACATATTGTATACCGTGTACAGATACATATTGTATATAGTGCACAGATAAATATTGTATATAATGCACAGATAAATATTGTATATAGTGCGCACAGATACATATTGTATATAGTGCCCAGCTAAATATTGTATACAGTGCACAGGTACATATTGTATATAGTGCACAGATACATATTGTATATAGTGCCCAGATACATATTGTATATAGTGCCCAGATACATATTGTATATAGTGCACAGATACATATTGTATACAGTGCACAGATACATATTGTATATAGTGCCCAGATACATATTGTATATAGTGCTCAGATACATATTGTATACAGTGCCCAGATACATATTGTATACAGTGCCCAGATACATATTGTATATAGTGCCCAGATAAATATTGTATATAGTGCTCAGATACATATTGTATATAGTGCACAGATACATATTGTATATAGTGCGCACAGATAAATATTGTATATAGTGCACAGATACATATTGTATATAGTGTGCACAGATACATATTGTATATAGTGCCCAGCTAAATATTGTATACAGTGCACAGATACATATTGTATATAGTGCACAGATACATATTGTATATAGTGCACAGATATATATTGTATACAGTGCACAGATACATATTGTATATAGTGCCCAGATACATATTGTATATAGTGCTCAGATACATATTGTATACAGTGCCCAGATACATATTGAAGGACAAGGAATGGATCCGGCACACCAACCCGTATAAAATGTAGAAACACTTTATTCAGGCATGTCAAGATGTCACATACTGACCATAAACCGTTCAGGAATACATGTGGACATTGTGCTGCCATTACCTAATGCTCGTAGAAGAGACTCCTGTAATGGATTGCAGCGTGTACCGGAGGAATATGTCAGCTTACGATTTATCACTTGCCATAACAATTTTTTACTTGGTGTAAATGCCGCTGTTTTCCTGAATCTGGCATTGTTTTTCAGTAGCTCACGCACCTCTCCATTGCCGAGATATCACCCCCTCTTTCCTGTATGTAAATCTTGCCTTTTTTTACAAGTGGGTGTGGTCTGAAACACATACAGTATCTGTGTATGTCTTATTGATGACCACGCCCACTTGACCAACCAAATTTACATACAAGAAAGAGAGGGGCGTAACTGAGGAGGGAAAGAAAAGGATTCAGGAGAACAGCGGCATTTACAACAGGTGCAATAATAACAAACTTATGACAAGTGACAGGTCCTCATCTAAGAGTTTTCACTGCTTCCACCGTCCGTCACTTTTCATAGTAGCGGCTGATGGGTGGAAATGAACAAGTTGGGGTCACATCCAGAGAATCTCTGAACAACCACAAAATCAGAACAAAATAGTGAACTGACGACAGCCGGTCAACGTCCAGGAGAGATAGAGGCAAAAATGGGGTCAAATAGGCCAACGTCAAACCAGGGGTTAATCCAGACGCAGTCAAAAAAGAACAAGGAGACAATTCAGGGTGGTATGTGGAGAATATTATAATGGGAATTCATCCTGACAAAGAGTAAGGCTGTGTTCACACGCTGCGGATTTTCCTGCGGACCCTCAGCGGATTTGGCCGCTGCGGATCCGCAGCAGTTTTCCCAAAGTTTACAGTACAATGTAAACCTATGGGAAAAAAAAAACCGCTGTGCACATGCTGCAGAAAAAGCCGCGTGGAAACGCTGCGGATTATTTTCCGCAGCATGTCAATTGTTTGTGCGGATTCCGCAGCGGGTTTCAACCAGCACCAATAGGAAAGTGCTGGTGAAAACCCGCAGAAGAATCCGTAGAACAAACCGCAAGAAAATCCGCAGTGAAATCCGCAGTGGTTTTGCACTGCGGATTTTGAAAATCCGCTGCGGAAAAATCCGCAGGAAAATCTGCAGCGTGGGCACATACCCTTAAATTGTATCCAGCACCATAATCTGTTTGAGCTCGATGTAGACCGCTTACAAACAAGATATTACCAAAACAAATGTATCTAAAAAGTATCACAAAAAGTTACATGATAATACTATAACTAAGTGCAAAGACTTCAGGGGCTTCTCCATTATCTGAGGGCAACTGGTCAGGTGCAAGCTGGATAAAACTTCTTGGACTTTCTAAACCTGAGTTTCACAAGGGTCAGCCGGTGACATGGAAGTGGATCATCTCCAGCAGTGGACCAGGCCAGAGGGGATGCAACTGGGTCTATTGTCACCACACATTGGTCAGCCGCTGAGCTAAGCCAGAGTCTTGGTGGCTGAATTTCTTTGGTGGCATGAGGTGCCTGGGGGTGAAGATTTGGATCACTGGCAGAACCGACCTCTAATCCATCCCTCCAATGGCAGGTGAAACTTCTAGGACTCCCAGAACCTCATGGAGGTCTTCTTCAGAGCTAAGCTTGCTTCAGATTGATGGATCTGGGGATGAGCGACTCTGGAGGGGCCAAGTTATCTGTTTTACAGACCAGAGGACTCTGCAGGTTCCCTGCCAGGTCACACTTCAGAACATAGTGTGACAATTGTGGACCTCAGGAGTGAAGTTGGGCAGTCTCCCTTGTGGATCCATAGCCTGGACTCAGAGAGTCTCCCAGTAAGACTCCTCCATCGGATTCTCCAAGTAAGGACTCTGTATGATTGGTGGTTTCTGGACTGTATCTCAGGGTGGAGTCAGCCAATCACACAAAGCGGGCTTGATGATTGATAGGCGGCCTCGCGGGTCATAGTTCCTGGTGAGACTCCTCCATACAGGACTCTGAACACTTGGTGGCATCTGGGAGACAACCCACGAGGTCATGACATCCTTATACACATCATTGAACTGTGTGAGAACCCAGAAGAGTGGCCAGAAAATGGAAAAGTATCTCTCCTTTTATAATCTTTATTACTGTTTCCAAAAATTGTTGCTAACTGCAAATTATTTGGACCCTGTAGAATTCAAATCGGTCTTGATTTGCTAAATAATCGCCCCGGATCTGGTGCTAGCGAGGTGTCACTCATGCAGTCCGGTGGCTGAAGCAGCTGAGAATACTTTGATACTTTTTTTGACAGAACTAAATGTCCCGGAGAAATAATCTGTTTCTTATAAACCTATTAAGGGTGGAACCTGCATTTCTTCTGCTGCGCTCCCAGGAGGCTGCTGTGTTTTTGCTATTTCATTTTAAGACTTTTATCTGGAAAAAGGAGAAATTCTGTAAAAAAAAAATTCAGCATATATCAATATAAAAAAACAGGTCAAAGAAATTTCCAAAAAAGGAAACTGTATACCCCCACCCCACCCCAAAAAAACGAAGTTGATAGGAATGTTCCTCGTATAAAACGCTAATCGTGCTGCTTTATAACTATAATAAATATCGGGGCCAGAATTGACTCATTCACAGTTTTACTCCCTATGTAATTGGCGCTGGAGATGTCGGTAAATCTTTCATGACGGGAGCCAAATATTTTATGGGGATAGAGATGCTGAAGTTTTACTCCTGCAAGTAAATAGTACATTAAAGAGCCATTAAATATATATTTACATAAAACGTCAGTGATTAACATCAGAGTAAAAAAAAACTTGTGGTTCCTATTAGCCAAATGTTCAATTAGAACCTCACCCAAAGACAAAAACATTGATATCAGATATAGTTAGATGAGTTCCCTCACACATATTGCATCAGAGAGAGGACTGGTAAGTAAAAATATGTTATGGGTTTTATAACATTGCTATAGGTTTACTGCATATATTGATACATTAACCTCAGCAAAAACATTGGATGTTGAGCGCTCCCCCTAGTGGTGGCTGCAGACAGGATCTTATCATGTATCTTTGTATACAGGGAGCTCCCCCTAGTGGTGGCTGCAGACAGGATCTTATCATGTATCTCTGTATACAGGGAGCTCCCCCTAGTGGTGGCTGCAGACAGGATCTTATGTATATCTGTATACAGGGAGCTCCCCCTAGTGGTGGCTGCAGACAGGATCTTATCATGTATCTCTGTATACAGGGAGCTCCCTCTAGTGGTGGCTGCAGACAGGATCTTATCATGTATCTCTGTATACAGGGAGCTCCCCCTAGTGGTGGCTGCAGACAGGATCTTATGTATATCTGTATACAGGGAGCTCCCCCTAGTGGTGGCTGCAGACAGGATCTTATCATGTATCTCTGTATACAGGGAGCTCCCCTAGTGGTGACTGCAGACAGGATCTTATCCCGTATCTCTGTATACAGGGAGCTCCCTCTAGTGGTGACTGCAGACAGAATCTTATCATGTATCTCTGTATAGAGGGAGCTCCCCCTAGTGGTGGCTGCAGACAGGATCTTAGTATATATCTCTGTATACAGGGAGCTCCCTCTAGTGGTGACTGCAGACAGAATCTTATCATGTATCTCTGTATACAGGGAGCTCCCCCTAGTGGTGACAGCAGACAGGATCTTATCATGTATCTCTTTATACAGGCAGCTCCCCCTAGTGGTGGCTGCAGACAGGATCTTATCATGTATCTCTGTATACAGGGAGCTCCCCCTAGTGGTGACTGCAGATAGGATCTTATCATGTATCTCTGCATACAGGGAGCTCCCCCTAGTGGTGGCTGCAGACAGGATCTTATCATGTATCTCTGTATACAGGGATCTCCCCCTAGTGGTGGCTGCAGACAGGATCTTATCATGTATCTCTGTATACAGGGAGCTCCCCCTAGTGGTGGCTGCAGACAGGATCTTATCATGTATCTCTGTATACAGGGAGCTCCCTCTAGTGGTGACTGCAGACAGGATCTTATCATGTATCTCTGTGTACAGGGAGCTCCCCCTAGTGGTGGCTGCAGACAGGATCTTATCATGTATCTCTGTGTACAGGGAGCTCCCCCTAGTGGTGACTGCAGACAGGATCTTATCATGTATCTCTGTATACAGGGAGCTCCCCCTAGTGGTGGCTGCAGACAGGATCTTATCATGTATCTCTGTATACAGGGAGCTCCCTCTAGTGGTGACTGCAGACAGGATCTTATCATGTATCTCTGTATACAGTGAGCTCCCCTAGTGGTGGCTGCAGACAGGATCTTATCATGTATCTCTGTATACAGGGAGCTCCCCCTAGTGGTGACTGCAGACAGGATCTTATCATGTATCTCTGTATACAAGGAGCTCCCTCTAGTGGTGGCTGCAGACAGGATCTTATCATGTATCTCTGAATACAGGGAGCTCCCCCTAGTGGTGGCTGCAGACAGGATCTTATCATGTATCTCTGTATACAGGGAGCTCCCCCTAGTGGTGGCTGCAGACAGGATCTTATCATGTATCTCTGTATACAGGGAGCTCTCCCTAGTGGTGGCTGCAGACAGGACCTTATCATGTATCTCTGTATACAGGGAGCTCCCCTAGTGGTGACTGCAGGCAGAATCTTCTCAGGTATCTCTGTATACAGGGAGCTCCCCCTAGTGGTGGCTGCAGACAGGATCTTATCATGTATCTCTGTATACAGGGAGCTCCCCCTAGTGGTGGCTGCAGACAGGACCTTATCATGTATCTCTGTATACAGGGAGCTCCCCTAGTGGTGACTGCAGGCAGAATCTTCTCAGGTATCTCTGTATACAGGGAGCTCTCCCTAGTGGTGGCTGCAGACAGGACCTTATCATGTATCTCTGTATACAGGGAGCTCCCCCTAGTGGTGACTGCAGGCAGAATCTTCTCAGGTATCTCTGTATACAGGGAGCTCCCCCTAGTGGTGGCTGCAGACAGGATCTTATCATATATCTCTGTATACAGGGAGCTCCCCCTAGTGGTGACTGCAGATAGGATCTTATCATGTATCTCTGTATACAGGGAGCTCCCCCTAGTGGTGACTGCAGACAGGATCTTATCATGTATCTATGTATACAGGGAGCTCCCCCTAGTGGTGACTGCAGACAGGATCTTATCATGTATCTCTGTATACAGGGAGCTCCCCCTAGTGGTGGCTGCAGACAGGATCTTATCATTTATCTCTGTATACAGGGAGCTCCCCCTAGTGGTGACTGCAGATAGGATCTTATCATGTATCTCTGTATACAGGGAGCTCCCCCTAGTGGTGACTGCAGACAGAATCTTATCATGTATCTCTGTATACAGGGAGCTCCCCCTAGTGGTGGCTACAGACAGGATCTTATCATGTACCTCTGTATACAGGGAGCTCCACCTAGTGGTGGCTGCAGACAGGATCTTATCATGTATCTCTGTATACAGGGAGCTCCCCCTAGTGGTGGCTGCAGACAGGATCTTATCATGTATCTCTGTATACAGGGAGCTCCACCTAGTGGTGGCTGCAGACAGGATCTTATCATGTATCTCTGTATACAGGGAGCTCCCCCTAGTGGTGGCTGCAGACAGGATCTTATCATGTACCTCTGTATACAGGGAGCTCCCCCTAGTGGTGGCTGCAGACAGGATCTTATCATGTACCTCTGTATACAGGGAGCAACCCCTAGTGGTGACTGCAGACAGGATCTTGTCATGTATCTCTGTATACACTGAGCTCCCCCTAGTGGTGGCTGCAGACAGGATCTTATCATGTATCTCTGTATACAGGGAGCTCCCCCTAGTGGTGGCTGCAGACAGGATCTTATCATGTATCTCTGTATACATGGAGCTCCCCCTAGTGGTGACTGCAGACAGGATCTTATCATATATCTCTGTATACAGGGAGCTCCCCCTAGTGGTTGCTGCAGACAGGATCTTATCATGTATCTCTGTATACAGGGAGCTCCCCCTAGTGGTGACTACAGACAGGATCTTATCATGTATCTCTGTATACAGGGAGCTCCTCCTAGTGGTGGCTGCAGACATAATCCAGCTTGACCACCAGGAATAATGTTAATCTTACTTGGCCACCAGGGATAATACTAAACCCACTGAAATGCCTGGGGTATTAATACCAATGAGGTGGTCATTGTTGTTAGAGACTTAGGGGGCATCTTATGGGGTAAATATGAAATCAGAGACTTAGTTGCTTCTGTTCCAGCCCGGCCCTTATCAGCTCTTTGTCTTTTAGACCAGAAGTTGAATAAAATATTATTTCAGCTTTTGTTGAAGACTCGAGAACAAGCGGTAACTGAATAATGGCCGCTGTGATTACTCTGTCACAAGGAATACATCATTACCCCTGTTTTGGGGATTTAAATGGCTGCGCTTGATGAATGGGAACCTGGATTTATTTTTCCAAAACTGATATTAATGTTCTCGCTGGTGAGCACGCTAATTTAATTACGGGGATGAAAAATGATGACGAGTAATGAAGAGAAATGAGCTTGTGCTTTGGATGATACTCTGGGTTATAAATCGGAGAAGAACAAACAGCGTTTGGCTCCAAGGCTTTTGCAGATGCAGCCAATGTCAGAAGCTGCAGCAGCCGATATGTGAGCAGACGGTGCGCCGGCCCTTGCAGTGAGGTCCGGGGGTCTCTATGGCCCCCTTACAGACGGAATGTTGTTTCTATGCCACATTTCTACTGTATGTAACTCATTTTACATTATAATGTATCTAAGATAAAAACTCTTCACAATAAGGGGACAACATTATGAACAATGTCCTGTGTACGCAGCTCAGATACAGACCTATGTGTTACCATGGTAACAGATGACAAATAAACTCTGTGTAGTCTGATCCTGTAGCGATTTACCCTGGAAGTGCAGAAGTTTGTGCAGGGAGAATGGAAAGTCGCCTGACTGCAGGATTGCGCTACACAGGGCTTGTTTGTAGTTACCTTGGAAACACATCAGACAGTACTGGAGCTGTATACACAGAACTATAGGTGACATTAAGTTATGATTATTTACAGAGCTGCTTCTGTTTTCACTCTAGAAGTATTGGAAGTATAAAAAAGTGTATGTTTCCTGAAATACTCTGTACTGCTGGGCTTCTTGGTCCATTTGATGAACCATCAGATAATAATCCTTATCCCTGCCTGCCCACTGGAGGTACGGTACTGGACACTGGACCTGCGGCCGGAGAACCCCAGGGACCTGCCACTACCTCCACGGCCGTCATGTATGGTTGGCACTGGGGCACTACGACTAGTGCTGTATTCAGGGGGCACTGCAGCAAATCTGCCCCACGGTACTGTCACCCCTTATAGTACTAATGTGCAGAGAGAGCATAAACTGTGACATCTGCTAAACACTGGCCCCAATACTAAGAAGGAGAGACCTTGGGTTATTTTATCTATATCCAAAGCAGAATAATATGCCATGTATACATCACCTCTGTGTGTAGAGAAGAACAGTGCGAAAAGATACTGTGTGTACAGAAGAAGATATAATAAGCCAAGGACTATTTGCTTTCCACAATCAAAATATTAGTTTCATATAGAAATTGGTAAAAGTTCATTTTATAAACTAAATTGCTATTATTTACATCTAGTATTATACTCAAGAGCTGCACTCACTATTCTGCTGGTGCAGCCACTGTGTACATACATTACATTACTGATCCTGAGTTATATCCTGCATTATACCCCAGAGCTGCACTCACTATTCTGCTGGTGCAGTCACTGTGTACATACATTACATTACTGATCCTGAGTTACCTCCTGTATTATACCCCAGAGCTGCACTCACTATTCTGCTGGTGCAGTCACTGTGTACATACATTACATTACTGATCCTGAGTTACATCCTGTATTATACTCCAGAGCTGCACTCACTATTCTGTTGGTGCAGTCACTGTGTACATACATTACATTACTGATCCTGAGTTACCTCCTGTATTATACCCCAGAGCTGCACTCACTGTTCTGCTGGTGCAGTCACTGTGTACATACACTACATTACTGATCCTGAGTTACATCCTGTATTATACTCCAGAGCTGCGCTCACTATTCTGCTGGTGCAGTCACTGTGTACATACATTACATTACTGATCCTGAGTTACATCCTGTATTATCCTCCAGAGCTGCGCTCACTATTCTGCCGGTGCAGTCACTGCGTACATACATTACATTACTGATCCTGAGTTACATCCTGTATTATCCTCCAGAGCTGCACTCACTATTCTGCTGGTGTAGTCACTGTGTACATACATTATATTACTGATCCTGAGTTACCTCCTGTATTATACCCCAGAGCTGCACTCACTATTCTGCTGGTGCAGTCACTGTGTACATACATTACATTACTGATCCTGAGTTACATCCTGTACTATACCCCAGAGCTGCACTCACTATTCTGCTGGTGCAGTCACTGTGTACATACATTACATTACTGATCCTGAGTTACATCCTGTATTATACCCCAGAGCTGCACTCACTATTCTGCTGGTGCAGTCACTGTGTACATACATTACATTACTGATCCTGAGTTAAATCCTGTACTATACCCCAGAGCTGCACTCACTATTCTGCTGGTGCAGTCTCTGTGTACATACATTACATTACTGATCCTGAGTTACCTCCTGTATTATACCCCAGAGCTGCACTCACTATTCTGCTGGTGCAGTCACTGTGTACATACATTACATTACTGATCCTGAGTTAAATCCTGTACTATACCCCAGAGCTGCACTCACTATTCTGCTGGTGCAGTCACTGTGTACATACATTACATTACTGATCCTGAGTTACATCCTGTATTATACCCAAGAGCTGCACTCACTATTCTGCTGGTGCAGTCACTGTGTACATGCATTACATTACTGATCCTGAGTTACATCCTGTATTATACTCCAGAGCTGCACTCACTATTCTGCTGGTGCAGTCACTGTGTACATACATTACGGATCCTGAGTTACATCCTGAATTATACCCCAGAGCTGCACTCACTATTCTGCTGGTGCAGTCACTGTGTACATGCATTACATTACTGATCCTGAGTTACATCCTGTATTATACCCAAGAGCTGCACTCACTATTCTGCTGGTGCAGTCACTGTGTACATACATTACATTACTGATCCCGAGTTACATCCTGTATTATACCCCAGAGCTGCGCTCACTATTCTGCTGGTGCAGTCACTGTGTACATACATTACATTACTGATCCTGAGTTACCTCCTGTATCTGCCGGTGCAGTCACTGTGTACATACATTACATTACTGATCCTGAGTTACATCCTGTATTATACTCCAGAGCTGCACTCACTATTCTGCTGCTGCAGTCACTGTGTACATACATTACATTACTGATCCTGAGTTACCTACTGTATTATACTCCAGAGCTGCACTCACTATTCTGCTGGTGCAGTCACTGTGTACATACATTACATTACTGATCCTGAGTTAAATCCTGTACTATACCCCAGAGCTGCAGTCACTATTCTGCTGGTGCAGTCACTGTGTACATACATTACATTACTGATCCTGAGTTACCTCCTGTATTATACCCAAGAGCTGCACTCACTATTCTGCTGGTGCAGTCACTGTGTACATGCATTACATTACTGATCCTGAGTTACATCCTGTATTATACTCCAGAGCTGCACTCACTATTCTGCTGGTGCAGTCACTGTGTACATACATTACGGATCCTGAGTTACATCCTGAATTATACCCCAGAGCTGCACTCACTATTCTGCTGGTGCAGTCACTGTGTACATGCATTACATTACTGATCCTGAGTTACATCCTGTATTATACCCAAGAGCTGCACTCACTATTCTGCTGGTGCAGTCACTGTGTACATACATTACATTACTGATCCCGAGTTACATCCTGTATTATACCCCAGAGCTGCGCTCACTATTCTGC
The DNA here is from genome assembly GCF_032444005.1 of Ranitomeya imitator. NCBI lineage: Eukaryota > Metazoa > Chordata > Amphibia > Anura > Dendrobatidae > Ranitomeya > Ranitomeya imitator. Next base: position 11,256,642 of record NC_091288.1, read on the forward strand.
TGGTGCAGTCACTGTGTACATACATTACATTACTGATCCTGAGTTACCTCCTGTATTATACCCCAGAGCTGCACTCACTATTCTGCCGGTGCAGTCACTGTGTACATACATTACATTACTGATCCTGAGTTACATCCTGTATTATACTCCAGAGCTGCACTCACTATTCTGCTGCTGCAGTCACTGTGTACATACATTACATTACTGATCCTGAGTTACCTACTGTATTGTACCCCAGAGCTGCACTCACTATTCTGCTGGTGCAGTCACTGTGTACATACATTACATTACTGATCCTGAGTTACATCCTGTATTATACCCCAGAGCTGCACTCACTATTCTGCTGGTGCAGTCACTGTGTACATACATTACATTAATGATCCTGAGTTACATCCTGTATTATACTCCAGAGCTGCACTCACTATTCTGCTGGTGCAGTCACTGTGTACATACATTACATTAATGATCCTGAGTTACATCCTGTATTATACCCCAGAGCTGCACTCACTATTCTGCTGGTGCAGTCACTGTGTACATACATTACATTACTGATCCTGAGTTACATCCTGTATAATACACCAGAGCTGTACTCACTATTCTGCTGGTGCAGTCACTGTGTACATACATTACATTAATGATCCTGAGTTACCTCCTGTATTATACTCCAGAGCTGCACTCACTATTCTGCTGGTGCAGTCACTGTGTACATACATTACATTACTGATCCTGAGTTAAATCCTGTACTATACCCCAGAGCTGCACTCACTATTCTGCTGGTGCAGTCACTGTGTACATACATTACATTACTGATCCTGAGTTACCTCCTGTATTATACCCAAGAGCTGCACTCACTATTCTGCTGGTGCAGTCACTGTGTACATGCATTACATTACTGATCCTGAGTTACATCCTGTATTATACTCCAGAGCTGCACTCACTATTCTGCTGGTGCAGTCACTGTGTACATACATTACATTACTGATCCTGAGTTACATCCTGTATTATACCCCAGAGCTGCACTCACTATTCTGCTGGTGCAGTCACTGTGTACATACATTACATTAATGATCCTGAGTTACATCCTGTATTATACTCCAGAGCTGCACTCACTATTCTGCTGGTGCAGTCACTGTATACATACATTACATTACTGATCCTGAGTTACATCCTGTATAATACTCCAGAGCTGTACTCACTATTCTGCTGGTGCAGTCACTGTGTACATACATTACATTAATGATCCTGAGTTACCTCCTGTATTATACTCCAGAGCTGCACTCACTATTCTGCTGGTGCAGTCACTGTGTACATACATTACATTACTGATCCTGAGTTACATCCTGTATTATACTCCAGAGCTGCACTCACTATTCTGCTGGTGCAGTCACTGTGTACATACATTACTGATCCTGAGTTACATCCTGTATTATACCCCAGAGCTGCACTCACTATTCTGCTGGTGCAGTCACTGTGTACATACATTACATTACTGATCCTGAGTTACCTCCTGTATTATACTCCAGAGCTGCACTCACTATTCTGCTGGTGCAGTCACTGTGTACATACATTACATTACTGATCCTGAGTTACATCCTGTATTATACTCCAGAGCTGCACTCACTATTCTGCTGGTGCAGTCACTGTGTACATACATTACATTACTGATCCTGAGTTACATCCTGTATTATACCCCAGAGCTGCACTCACTATTCTGCTGGTGCAGTCACTGTACATACATTACATTACTGATCCTGAGTTACCTCCTGTATTATACCCCAGAGCTGCACTCACTATTCTGCTGGTGCAGTCACTGTGTACATACATTACTGATCCTGAGTTACATCCTGTATTATACCCCAGAGCTGCACTCACTATTCTGCTGGTGCAGTCACTGTGTACATACATTACATTACTGATCCTGAGTTACCTCCTGTATTATACTCCAGAGCTGCACTCACTATTCTGCTGGTGCAGTCACTGTGTACATACATTACATTACTGATCCTGAGTTACATCCTGTATTATACTCCAGAGCTGCACTCACTATTCTGCTGGTGCAGTCACTGTGCACATACATTACTGATCCTGAGATACATCCTGTATTATACTCCAGAGCTGCACTCACTATTCTGCTGGTGCAGTCACAACATATGCTTTAGGATTAGTGGCCCCTTACAGGATCTTCCTTGTCATCTGATGAATGATACATAGAATGTGGAACATAAATATTGACAGTCGGACTGATCAGTTCCCGCACAGGGTGGAGCTGTCATATATTTAGCAGGAAAGCTGGAGTGACTGCTCGCCGCCGTCTGTAATAGAGGGAGCAGGTGCCGTTGTTTGGAGAAGATATTGTTGTGTAAACCCTGGAAGTGTAAGTGTCAGATTTTACTCTTTATGTTACATTGTGACCATTGACCAAGGAAATAGCTCTGCAGGCCCAGGTGTGCGGCACACATGTCCGCTCCGCATTTGTCACATTCCTTGGGCAAGGAGGGGGTGGCGGTGGAGAAGGGGGGTACGCTGCAAAGTTTGCCCCTTTCTTGCAGGTGCTCGGAGACAAAAATTTGACTCTTCAGCGGAAACATAGACGTCTCGCTGTAAGAAACCTTTTCCCGAAACTCCAGGTTTAAAGAGGACCATTTCCAAGTGAGGTCATAAGGTTCAACAGCAGGAAGCGAGGCTTAGCGTTTTATAAGTGCGATACAATGGGCTGCATTTTATAGAACCCTCTGTGTATTTCTGGCCGGGCGAGTGAACATACTTTTAAGACTCTCATTAAGTGATGCATTTAATTATTTCTGGTAGAAGCTCATTAGAAACAGTCCCAGTGATCTCACATCTGGTTCTTCCATGCACGGGCTCATCAATGAGCAGTCAGCAATGTCACATATGAGTGAGCGGCTCCTGGGGTATTCTTTGCTTAATGTTTTCCAAGTTAATTTAGAGAAAACAGAAGTTTTGTAAATAATGGACAAAATATTGGAGCCCAGAGATGAAATATCTCACGTCTGCTCACTGTACATGTACAGCAGGTAAGGAAAGTATTCAGACCCCTTTAAATTTGTCACTCTTTGTTTCATTGCAGCCATTTGGTAAATTCTAAAAAGTTCATTTTGTCTCATTAATGTTCACTCTGCACCTCATCTTGACTGAAAAAAACAGAAATGTAGACATTTTTGCAAATTTATTAAAAAAGAAAAACTGAAATCTCCCATGGTCATAAGTCTTCAGCCCCTTTGCTCAGTATTGAGGTGAAGCCCCTTTTGAGCTCGTACAGCCAGGAGTCTTCTTGGGAATGATGCAACAAGTTTTTCACTGGATTTGGGGATCCTCGGCCATTCTTCCTTGCAGATCCTCTCCAGTTCCGTCAGGTTGGATGGTGAACGTTGGTGGACGCCATTTTCAGGTCTCTCCATAGATGCTCCATTGGGTTTAGGTCCGGGCTCTGGCTGGGTCGGTCAGGAATGGTCACAGAGTTGTTCTGAAGCCGCTCCTTTGTTATTTTAGCTGTGTGCTTAGGGTCATTGTCTTGTTGGAAGGTGAACCTTCGGCCAAGTCTGAGGTCCAGAGCACTCTGGAAGAGGTTTTCATCCAGGATATCTCTGTACTTGGCCACATTCATGTTTCCGTCCTGTCCCTGCAGCTGAAAAACACCCCCATAGCATGATGCTGCCGCCACCATGCTTCACTGTGGGGATTGTATTGGGCAGGTGATGAGCAGTGCCTGGTTTTCTCCACACATACCTTAGAATTATCACTAAAAAGGTTTCTCTTCATCTCCTCAGACCAGAGAATCTTATTTCTCATAGTCTGGGAGTCCTTCATGTGATTTTTAGCAAACTCTATGCGGCTTTTATATGTCTTGCACTGAGGAGAGGCTTCCATCGGGCCACTCTGCTATAAAGGCCGGACTGGTGGAGGGCTGCAGTGATAGGTGACTTTGTGGAACTTTCTGCCATCTCCCTACTGCATCTCTGGAGCTCAGCCACAGTGATCTTGGGGTTCTTCTTTACCTCTCACCAAGGCTTTTCTCCCATGATTGCTCAGATTGGCTGGACGGCCGGGTCTAGGAAGACTTCTGCTGGTCCTAAACTTCTTCCATGTAAGGATTATGGAGGCCACTGTGCCCTTAGGAACCTTGAGTCCTGCAGACATTCTGTTGTATCCTTGGCCAGATCTGCGCCTTGCCACAATTCTGTCTCTGAGCTCCTTGGCCAGTTCCTTTGGCCTCATGATTCTCATTTGGTCTGACATGCAATGTGAGCTGTGAGGTCTTATATAGACAGGTGTGCGCCGCTCCAAATCAAGTCCTATCAGTGTAATTACACAGCTGGACTTCAATGAAGGAGTAGAACCATCTCAAGGAGGATCACAAGGAAATGGACAGCATGTGAGCAAAGGGGCTGAAGACTTATGACCCTGTGATATTTCATTTTTTTTTTTTAAATAAATATGCAAATATTTCTAAATTTCTTTTTTTCCATCAAGATGAGGTGCAGACTGTACATTAACCCCTTACCGGCATCGGACGTACTATACCGTCCGATGCAGGCTCCCCTGCTTTGATGCAGGGCTCCGCGGTGAGCCCGCACCAAAGCCGGGACATGTCAGCTGTTTTGAACAGCTGACATGTGCCCGTAATAGGCGCGGGCAGAATCGCGATCTGCCCGCACCTATTAACTAGTTAAATGCCGCTGTCAAACGCAGACAGCGGCATTTAACTACCGCTTCCGGCCGGGCGGCCGGAAATGACGTCATCGCCGACCCCCGTCACATGATCGGGGGTCGGCGATGCTTGTGAATGGTAACCATAGAGGTCCTTGATACCTCTATGGTTACTGATTGCCCGTCGCTGTGAGCGCCACCCTGTGGTCGGCGCTCACAGCACACGTGCAATTCAGCTACATAGCAGCGATCAGCAGATCGCTGCTATGTAGCAGAGCCGATCGTGCTATGCCTGCTTCTAGCCTCTCATGGAGGCTATTGAAGCATGGCAAAAGTAAAAAAAAAAAGTTTAAAAAAATGTGAAAAAAATAAAAAAAACATAAAAGTTTAAATCACCCCCCTTTCGCCCCAATCAAAATAAATCAATAAAAAAAATATCAAATCTACGCATATTTGGTATCGCCGCGCTCAGAATCGCCCGATCTATCAATTAAAAAAAAGTATTAACCTGATCGCTAAACAGCGTAGCGGGAAAAAATTTCAAAACGCCAGAATTACCTTTTTTTGGTCGCCGCGACATTGCATTAAAATGCAATAACGGGCGATCAAAAGAACGTATCTGCACCGAAATGCTATCATTAAAAACGTCATCTCGGCACGCAAAAAATAAGCCCTCAACCGACCCCAGGTGATGAAAAATGGAGACGCTACGAGTATCGGAAAATGGCGCAATTTTTATTTTTTTTTTTTAGCAAAGTTTGGAATTTTTTTTCACCACTTAGATAAAAAATAACCTAGTCATGTTTGGTGTCTATGAACTCGTAATGACCTGGAGAATCATAATGGCAGGTCAGTTTTAGCATTTAGTGAACCTAGCAAAAAAGCCAAACAAAAAAACAATGTGGGATTGCACTTTTTTTTTGCAATTTCACCGCACTTGGAATTTTTTTCCCGTTTTCTAGTACACGACATGCTAAAACCAATGATGTCGTTCAAAAGTACAACTTGTCCCGCAAAAAATAAGCCCTCACATGGCCAAATTGACAGAAAAATAAAAAAGTTATGGCTCTGGGAAGGAGGGGAGCGAAAAACGAACACGGAAAAACGAAAAATCCCCCGGTCATGAAGGGGTTAATGAGAAAAAAATTAACTTTTTTGAATTTACCAAATGGCTGCAGTGAAAAATTTAAAGGGGTCTGAAAACTTTCCGTACTTACTGTAATTTAAAAGGGAACCTTTAAAGAAAACCCTTCAAATATATCCATTTAAAAATGCCCTATAAAAGGGTCCTCAGCAAAGGAATAACTCGGGAAACCAAACATCCATGGTAGATTCAGCCCATCACTGAATTCCTTGGTTAGTTAGTGACTTATTGCAATTGCCAGCTCACAGTGCTACATTTCACTTAATTGCCAGGGTTTTCTTAGAGTTTGTCCAGCCTTAGTCTTCAACTCTGCACTCAGTCTATGTATAAAAATATAACTACTATAATACTGCCCCCTATATACAAATATAACTACTTTAATACTGTCCCTATGTACAAGAATATAACTACTATAATACTGCTCCTATGTACAAGAATATAACTACTATAATACTGCCCCTATGTACAAGAATATAACTACTATAATACTGCCCCTATATACAAGAATATAACTACTATAATACTGCCCACTGTATACAAATATAACTACTATAATACTGTCCCTATGTACAAGAATATAACTACTATAATACTGCTCCTATGTACAAGAATATAACTACTATAATACTGCCCCTATGTACAAGAATATAACTACTATAATACTGCTTTTATGTACAAGAATATAACTACTATAATACTGCCCCTATATACAAGAATATAACTACTATAATACTGCCCCTATGTACAAGAATATAACTACTATAATACTGCCCCCTATATACAAGAATATCACTGCTATAATACTGCTCCTATGTACAAGAATATAACTAATACAATACTGCTCCTATGTACAAGAATATAACTACTATAATACTGCTCCTATGTACAAGAATATAACTACTATAATACTGCCCCTATATACAAGAATATAACTACTATAATACTGCATCCTATGTACAAGAATATAACTACTATAATACTGCCCCTACATACAAGAATATAACTACTATAATACTGCATCCTATGTACAAGAATATAACTACTATAATACTGCATCCTATGTACAAGAATATAACTACTATAATACTGCTCCTATGTACAAGAATATAACTACTATAATACTGCCCCTATATACAAGAATATAACTACTATAATACTGCCCTAATATACAAGAATATAACTACTATAATACTGCATCCTATGTACAAGAATATAACTACTATAATACTGCTCCTATGTACAAGAATATAACTACTATAATACTGCCCCTATATACAAGAATATAACTACTATAATACTGCTCCTATGTACAAGAATATAACTACTATAATACTGCTCCTATGTACAAGAATATAACTACTATAATACTGCTCCTATGTACAAGAATATAACTACTATAATACTGCCCCTATGTACAAGAATATAACTACTATAATACTGCCCCTATATACAAGAATATAACTACTATAATACTGCCCACTGTATACAAATATAACTACTATAATACTGTCCCTATGTACAAGAATATAACTACTATAATACTGCTCCTATGTACAAGAATATAACTACTATAATACTGCCCCTATGTACAAGAATATAACTACTATAATACTGCTTTTATGTACAAGAATATAACTACTATAATACTGCCCCTATATACAAGAATATAACTACTATAATACTGCCCCTATGTACAAGAATATAACTACTATAATACTGCCCCCTATATACAAGAATATCACTGCTATAATACTGCTCCTATGTACAAGAATATAACTAATACAATACTGCTCCTATGTACAAGAATATAACTACTATAATACTGCTCCTATGTACAAGAATATAACTACTATAATACTGCCCCTATATACAAGAATATAACTACTATAATACTGCATCCTATGTACAAGAATATAACTACTATAATACTGCCCCTACATACAAGAATATAACTACTATAATACTGCATCCTATGTACAAGAATATAACTACTATAATACTGCATCCTATGTACAAGAATATAACTACTATAATACTGCTCCTATGTACAAGAATATAACTACTATAATACTGCCCCTATATACAAGAATATAACTACTATAATACTGCCCTAATATACAAGAATATAACTACTATAATACTGCATCCTATGTACAAGAATATAACTACTATAATACTGCTCCTATGTACAAGAATATAACTACTATAATACTGCCCCTATATACAAGAATATAACTACTATAATACTGCCCCTATGTACAAGAATATAACTACTATAATACTGCCCCCTATATACAAGAATATCACTGCTATAATACTGCTCCTATGTACAAGAATATAACTAATACAATACTGCTCCTATGTACAAGAATATAACTACTATAATACTGCTCCTATGTACAAGAATATAACTACTATAATACTGCCCCTATATACAAGAATATAACTACTATAATACTGCATCCTATGTACAAGAATATAACTACTATAATACTGCCCCTACATACAAGAATATAACTACTATAATACTGCATCCTATGTACAAGAATATAACTACTATAATACTGCATCCTATGTACAAGAATATAACTACTATAATACTGCTCCTATGTACAAGAATATAACTACTATAATACTGCCCCTATATACAAGAATATAACTACTATAATACTGCCCTAATATACAAGAATATAACTACTATAATACTGCATCCTATGTACAAGAATATAACTACTATAATACTGCTCCTATGTACAAGAATATAACTACTATAATACTGCCCCTATATACAAGAATATAACTACTATAATACTGCTCCTATGTACAAGAATATAACTACTATAATACTGCTCCTATGTACAAGAATATAACTACTATAATACTGCTCCTATGTACAAGAATATAACTACTATAATACTGCCCCTATATACAAGAATATAACTACTATAATACTGCCCCTATGTACAAGAATATAACTACTATAATACTGCTCCTATGTACAAGAATATAACTACTATAATACTGCCCTATATGTACAAGAATATAACTACTATAATACTGCCCCTATATACAAGAATATAACTACTATAATACTGCCCCCTGTATACAAATATAACTACTATAATACTGTCCCTATGTACAAGAATATAACTACTATAATACTGCCCCTATGTACAAGAATATAACTACTATAATACTGCTCCTATGTACAAGAATATAACTACTATAATACTGCCCTCTATGTAGAAGAATATAACTACTATAATACTGCTTTTATGTACAACAATATAAGTACTATAATACTGCTCCTATGTACAAGAATATAACTACTATAATACTGCCCCTATATACAAGAATATAACTACTATAATACTGCCCCCTATATACAAGAATATCACTGCTATAATACTGCTCCTATGTACAAGAATATAACTAATACAATACTGCTCCTATGTACAAGAATATAACTACTATAATACTGCTCCTATGTACAAGAATATAACTACTATAATACTGCCCCTATATACAAGAATATAAATACTATAATACTGCTCCTATGTACAAGAATATAACTAGTATAATACTGCCCCCTATATACAAGAATATAACTACTATAATACTGCCCCCTATATACAAGAATTACACTGCTATAATACTGCTCTTATGTACAAGAATATAACTAGTACAATACTGCTCCTATGTACAAGAATATAACTACTATAATACTGCTCCTATGTACAAGAATATAACTACTATAATACTGCCCCTATATACAAGAATATAACTACTATAATACTGCATCCTATGTACAAGAATATAACTACTGTAATGCTGCCCCTATGTACAAGAATATAACTACTATAATACTGCTCCTATGTGCAAGAATATAACTAGTATAATACTGCCCCTATGTACAAGAATATAACTACTATAATACTGCCCCCTATATACAAGAATATCACTGCTATAATACTGCTCCTATGTACAAGAATATAACTACTATAATACTGCCCCTATGTACAAGAATATAACTACTATAATACTGCTTTTATGTACAAGAATATAACTACTATAATACTGCTCCTATGTACAAGAATATAACTACTATAATACTGCTCCTATGTACAAGAATATAACTACTATAATACTGCCCCTATGTACAAGAATATAACTACTATAATACTTCTCCTATTTACAAGAATATAAGTACTATAATACTGCTCCTATGTACAAGAATATAACTATTATAATACTGCTCCTATGTACAAGAATATAACTACTATAATACTGCTCCTATGTAGAAGAATATAACTACTATAATACTGCTCCTATGTACAAGAATATAACTACTATAATACTGCCCCTATATACAAGAATATAACTACTATAATACTGCCACTATGTACAAGAATATAACTACTATAATACTGCTCCTATATACAAGAATATAACTACTATAATACTGCCCTATGTACAAGAATATAACTATTATAATATTACTCCTTTGTACAAGAATGTATCTATATTTATAGTGGGTGGATAATGGTATTGTAGTAATGGAGCACAGTGATCCTTCTTTATCTTATATAAGATGTACTCTTTGTGAAGACTTTGTTTAGTCCTTTTTTAATAAACAGAAACGTAACATTCTCTTTCTCTTTATCTTAGAATGATAAGTCAAAGACTAAGGAAGAGGTTGTCATTACCAGACATCTTGTTTTCTTTCCTCATTCTTATATAATAGGATTACTATGTACATAACATACGTCACTGTGTCCACTTATATGAGGCATATCTTACCCGTCCTGTAAATGACAGCCCGTTTCTTTTATTAACAGTGATGCCCCATATGCCTTCATATAAACTCTGAGCCCCGCTCATTAGGCTCCGGTTGTGTTCTGGTCCTTCTGGAATGCCATTTTCCATAGTGTTGAACATGTCATATTACATTGTTAGAACATGTATCATTAGGCATCTGGTAGAAGGAAGGGGCTGGATAGATTTAAACCATGTGCTTACTGCCGTCACACCTATAAGTTCAATCCTATCCAGTTAATGGGTCGTGTCAGGTTGTGCTACATCATAAAACTTCAATTATCCTGTTTATGGAAAATAAGACATGACGAGAGTTACACCAAAGAGCTTTAAAGTAGTCCTGGCGGTACATACTGCAGCTATGCTATGGAGAAGAAAGCAGCACACGCTACATACAAGTCATCAACCCCGAGCATAAGCACAGTATAGGACCGTATGATCAGGAAGCCTGGAAGGCAGGGACTTTTCAGTATTTTATCAATTATGTTCTTCTACATAGGGAACAGCATGATAGCAGTGTTTCTCTTGTATAGAGGGGGCACTTTTATGGTTAAAGCAAAAGAGGGGAGAAGCCAGCGCTGCTTATGGTCAGAACACAATACATAAAGTGCACATGCACATATTGATTTCTAACTGCATTTCAAAATGAGACATTTAGCAATCAATTGATCAATTCTTTGAGCCACGTCACGGCATTCTCATAATGGGGCAGTCCTACTCTACGATTTTTTAATTTGCTGTGCCATTACGGCCTCCTAAATGTATTAAAAGCAAGACCACATTAAGTGCAAGCTGTACCTGAAGCTTTTCTGGTTCACTCCCATGGTGCCAGAAAGGGCAAACGCAGAAGAAGGTTGACCAGGTCTGGACATAGACATTTCAGGTACAACCTCCACACTGCTCAGCAGCACCCACTATTATGGTTATTTTACATTATTATTATTCTACATTATTTTTAGATGGAACAGTATCATAGTAATTATATTATTGTATACAATGAGTAGTAGAATAGTACGGTAGTTATGGAACAAAAGAGGAAACGCGGCAGCACTCACCAGTATATGTAGTTCAAGTGTCCTTTATTATCATAACTGAAGAGGCATCTTCACGGCACAAGGGAGTGCAGTCGACGAGACGATGGCCGTTTCGCGCTACAACAGAGCGCTTCTACGGGTCCATGGACCCATAGAAGCGCTCTGTTGTAGAGCGAAACGGCCATCGTCTCGTCGACAACACTCCCTTGTGCTGTGAAGATGCCTCTTCGTTTATGTTAATAAAGGACACTTGAACTATATATACTGGTGAGTGCAGCCGCGTTTCCTCTTTTGTTCCATATGCTACATGCTTTTTTTTTCACGTGAGCACCTCCAGTTCCTTTCGGACGTCCTTTTTGTATTCTGGATCCCGTGCTGGATGCCGGTCTCTGGACATTGGGCTGTGCTGCTTGCTTTTTCTTTTGTTGATTAGTATGGTAGTTATATTCTTATACGTACACAAGGTCAGTATTATAGTAGTTATATTCTTGTATATAGGAGCAGTATTATAGTAGTTACATTCTTATACATAGGGACAGTATTATAGTAGTTATATTCTTGTACATAGGAGCAGTATTATAGTAGTTATATTCTTGTACATAGGGACAGTATTATAGTAGTTATATTCTTGTACATAGGAGCAGTATTATAGTAGTTATATTCTTGTACATAGAGACAGTATTATAGTAGTTATATTCTTGTATATAGGAGCAGTATTATAGTAGTTATATTCTTGTACATAGGGACAGTATTATAGTAGTTATATTCTTGTATATAGAGCAGTAGTATAGTAGTTATATTCTTGTACATAGGAGCAGTATTATAGTAGTTATATTCTTGTACATAGGGGCAGTATTATAGTAGTTATATTCTTGTACATAGGGGCAGTATTATAGTAGTTATATTCTTGTACATAGGAGCAGTATTATAGTAGTTATATTCTTGTACATAGGGGCAGTATTATAGTAGTTATATTCTTGTACATAGGGGCAGTATTATAGTAGTTATATTCTTGTACATAGGGGCAGTATTATAGTAGTTATATTCTTGTACATAGGAGCAGTATTATAGTAGTTATATTCTTGTACATAGGAGCAGTATTATAGTAGTTATATTCTTGTACATAGGGGCAGTATTATAGTAGTTATATTCTTGTACATAGGAGCAGTATTATAGTAGTTATATTCTTGTACATAGGGGCAGTATTATAGTAGTTATATTCTTGTACATAGGAGCAGTATTATAGTAGTTATATTCTTGTACATAGGAGCAGTATTATAGTAGTTATATTCTTGTACATAGGGACAGTATTATAGTAGTTATATTCTTGTACATAGGAGCAGTATTATAGTAGTTATATTCTTGTACATAGGAGCAGTATTATAGTAGTTATATTCTTGTACATAGGGGCAGTATTATAGTAGTTATATTCTTGTACATAGGAGCAGTATTATAGTAGTTATATTCTTGTACATAGGGGCAGTATTATAGTAGTTATATTCTTGTACATAGGAGCAGTATTATAGTAGTTATATTCTTGTACATAGGGGCAGTATTATAGTAGTTATATTCTTGTACATAGGAGCAGTATTATAGTAGTTATATTCTTGTACATAGGGGCAGTATTATAGTAGTTATATTCCTGTACATAGGGGCAGTATTATAGTAGTTATATTCTTGTACATAGGAGCAGTATTATAGTAGTTATATTCTTGTACATAGGGGCAGTATTATAGTAGTTATATTCTTGTACATAGGGGCAGTATTATAGTAGTTATATTCTTGTACATAGGGGCAGTATTATAGTAGTTATATTCTTGTACATAGGAGCAGTATTATAGTAGTTATATTCTTGTACATAGGAGCAGTATTATAGTAGTTATATTCTTGTACATAGGGGCAGTATTATAGTAGTTATATTCTTGTACATAGGAGCAGTATTATAGTAGTTATATTCTTGTACATAGGGGCAGTATTATAGTAGTTATATTCTTGTACATAGGAGCAGTATTATAGTAGTTATATTCTTGTACATAGGAGCAGTATTATAGTAGTTATATTCTTGTACATAGGGACAGTATTATAGTAGTTATATTCTTGTACATAGGAGCAGTATTATAGTAGTTATATTCTTGTACATAGGAGCAGTATTATAGTAGTTATATTCTTGTACATAGGGGCAGTATTATAGTAGTTATATTCTTGTACATAGGAGCAGTATTATAGTAGTTATATTCTTGTACATAGGGGCAGTATTATAGTAGTTATATTCTTGTACATAGGAGCAGTATTATAGTAGTTATATTCTTGTACATAGGGGCAGTATTATAGTAGTTATATTCCTGTACATAGGGGCAGTATTATAGTAGTTATATTCTTGTACATAGGAGCAGTATTATAGTAGTTTTATTATTACACACAGGGGGCAGTATGATAAAGTTATATATTTGTTAATAGATGTTGAATAATAATTCATTCAAAATCATGTTTTTTTCATTTTTTTTTTAAATAAATAATTATAAATAGATAAATGTTAAGTAAGAGAACCATCAGCACATAAGTATCTATGACATTATATTACATTTTCTTGATAGAACAGATGAGACTGTTTTATGACATGGAAATGTAAGTAACTTTCTTTGTGTTGCGGATTTGCTGTATCATTGTTTCTCGTTTCGTAGTTTCCATCTGTTCCGGACCCTCTTGTTTTCCGGACCCTCTTGTTGCCCGATTCTTCCTGCAGCGATTATTGGCAGGAACCTGAGAGCAATGATCTCATGGATGTTTGTCATTGCTGCCTTGCTCCTTTTCTCTTTTCGTGTCTCCGCAGGTGACTTTACCTGGGTCCAGAGTGTTATTCAGAGGCAATTGTGAAAACACTTGATGAATTTGAGATTGGATGGTAGACTGGGAGTTTTAGATTTCATTCCTCTGGCGCCTGATACAGCAAGTTTTCATGCAGGTAAATCACAGGAGGATGGAGAGACGAATTCACACCAATGGACAGAAACACAGAAGATCCGGATCAAATGTCTCCTGCCATTCACAAATGTTACATGAGACACAAAGCAGCCAATTACTCTGCAGAGGAGACAAGTCAATCACAGGACTCCCGAAATAACAAAGTAACGCGTAATGTAAGGAAACTATATTATGGTCAGATTCTGGGTCTTATTGACAACTGGGAAGGACAGAAGACCCCTCTGTGGCGGTGACCCCACTACAAAGTGCATAGGGGTTGTCTACCTCAGGGCATATGTATTTATATAGATATCTCTACTTAAATGTAAGTACTTATGGCTACAAATATTTTTAGCAATTGAGCTTTATTACATTTCACTGTTATGCCTTACCAGGCTGTTTATTTTCATTCACATTCCACTTTCATGCGGTTTGTGGTCATAAATCAGCGAAGAGGAGCTGGAAATAAAAAAGATAGAGAAGTTGAAATCTTTTTCTTTGGACCTTCAGAAAGAGCTCGCTGACCGATCCTCAGTGAACTCATTCTGCAGCCATTAAATAGAGGCTGTACAAGGGCAACGCTGCAACATTTTCAAGGAAACATAATTGTAGAAATAATTTTTAGCCAAAGATCCATGTATTTTATGTAAGAAAAAAATAGTCGCCAGAGGTGGAGAACCCCTTAATGAGTTGTTGTTCCATGTTACAGGTCTCCACACACCATTATCCTCCGCGAGGCCACCAGTCACTCATCAGTAGAAACATAGTTACATTTTAGCCTTTATGCACAAAGCTTTTCCTGCACGTCCTTCAGGACACCGTCCTAAATCCTAGAATTTATTGTCTTCAAGGCCTCCGTTACCTGCAGTCCGATGACATGTGGCAGAAAAGACTCTGGTTACCCAGCAAACGAGGCAATGTTCTAACATGGTTACTGTATGGCCATAATTATGTAGGCACTGTATGGCAGTAATGTGGTGATTCAGTATTAGCCAGTTATTCAGGCGATCTAACAGTATTATCTGTTCATTATATGGCAGTATTATCCAAGCTCTGAATGCCAGTACAATCTATGTGTGATATGCTTGTATTATTGTATTATACATGTAAGTATGGCGTTATTATCTATATACTGTATAGCAATGAAAGGCAAGTGCTATGACAGTATTATCTATGCTTTGCATTTCAGTATTTTGTAGTTATGGCAGTATTATCTATGCACTGTATAGCACTATTATCTATGCATTGTATAGCAGTATTATCCATGCACTGTATGGCAATATTTTCTTGGATGTATGGTAATATTATCTGTGCACTGTATAGCACTATTATCTATGCACTGTATAGTACTAGTATCTATGCACTGTGTAGCAGTATTATCCATGCACAGTATGGCAATATTTTCTTGGATGTATGGTAGTATTATCTATGCATTGTATTACACTATTATCTTGCACTGTATAGTACTAGTATCTATGTACTGTATAGCAGTATTATTCATGCATTGTATGGCAATATTTTCTTGGATGTATGGTAGTATTATCTATGCAATGTATAACACTATTATCTATGCACTGTATAGCACTATTATCTATGCACTGTGTAGCAGTATTATCCATGCACTGTATGGCAATATTTTCTTGGATGTATGGTAGTATTATCTATGCATTGTATAGCACTATTATCTATGCACTGTATAGTACTAGTATCTATGCACTGTATAGTAGTATTATCCATGCACTGCATGGCAATATTTTGTTGGCTGTATGGTAATATTATCTATGCACTGTATAGCAATATTATATAAGAGGTATGTCAGTATTACCTATGAACTGTATGACTGTGGTATTATGAGGGTATTCTATGAATGTTTTATGAAGTTAGTATGGCAGTATTATATTGGAAATTTGTGTGCTATGGATTGTATTGTGATTGAAAATCTGTTTTTATTATAAAGGCATTACATAGTGTTATAGTGCAGCCCATGCGTGGATCTATTTAAGCACATGGTAGTATTATGCAGATCTTGTAACGATATTAGAGTACGTATTATGCAGAACCCACTCCATACAGTTAGGGCCAGAAATATTTGGACAGTGACACAATTTTCGCGAGTTGGGCTCTGCATGCCACCACATTGGATTTGAAATGAAACCTCTACAACAGAATTCAAGTGCAGATTGTAACGTTTAATTTGAAGGGTTGAACAAAAATATCTGATAGAAAATGTAGGAATTGTACACATTTCTTTACAAACACTCCACATTTTAGAAGGTCAAAAGTAATTGGACAAATAAACATAACCCAAACAAAATATTTTTATTTTCAATATTTTGTTGCAAATCCTTTGGAGGCAATCACTGCCTTAAGTCTGGAACCCATGGACATCACCAAACGCTGGGTTTCCTCCTTCTTAATGCTTTGCCAGGCCTTTACAGCCGCAGCCTTCAGGTCTTGCTTGTTTGTGGGTCTTTCCGTCTTAAGTCTGGATTTGAGCAAGTGAAATGCATGCTCAATTGGGTTTAGATCTGGAGATTGACTTGGCCATTGCAGAATGTTCCACTTTTTGGCACTCATGAACTCCTGGGTAGCTTTGGCTGTATGCTTGGGGTCATTGTCCATCTGTACTATGAAGCGCCGTCCAATCAACTTTGCAGCATTTGGCTGAATCTGGGCTGAAAGTATATCCCGGTCCACTTCAGAATTCATCCGGCTACTCTTGTCTGCTCTTATGTCATCAATAAACACAAGTGACCCAGTGCCATTGAAAGCCATGCATGCCCATGCCATCACGTTGCCTCCACCATGTTTTACAGAGGATGTGGTGTGCCTTGGATCATGTGCCGTTCCCTTTCTTCTCCAAACTTTTTTCTTCCCATCATTCTGGTACAGGTTGATCTTTGTCTCATCTGTCCATAGAATACTTTTCCAGAACTGAGCTGGCTTCTTGAGGTGTTTTTCTGTCTATTTTTGGTATTGATGAATGGTTTGCATCTAGATGTGAACCCTTTGTATTTACTGTCATGGAGTCTTCTCTTTACTGTTGACTTAGAGACAGATACACCTACTTCACTGAGAGTGTTCTGGACTTCAGTTGATGTTGTGAACGGGTTCTTCTTCACCAAATTAAGTATGCGGCGATCATCCACCACTGTTGTCATCCGTGGACGCCCAGGCCTTTTTGAGTTCCCAAGCTCACCAGTCAATTCCTTTTTCTCAGAATGTACCCAACTGTTGATTTTGCTACTCCAAGCATGTCTGCTATCTCTCTGATGGATTTTTTTCTTTTTTTTCAGCCTCAGGATGTTCTGCTTCACCTCAATTGAGAGTTCCTTTGACCGCATGTTGTCTGCTCACAGCAACAGCTTCCAAATGCAAAACCACACACCTGGAATCCACCCCTGACCTTTTAACTACTTCATTGATTACAGGTTAACGAGGGAGACGCCTTCAGAGTTAATTGCAGCCCTTAGAGTCCATTGTCCAATTACTTTTGGTCCCTTGAAAAAGAGGACGCTATGCATTACAGAGCTATGATTCCTAAACCCTTTCTCCGATTTGGATATGGAAACTATCATATTGCAGCTGGGAGTGTGCACTTTCAGCCCATATTACATATATAATTTTATTTCTGAACATGTTTTTGTAAACAGCTAAAATAACAAAACTTGTGTCACTGTCCAAATATTTCTGGCCCTAACTGTATATAATTCGTGGCAGCAGTATTAAGTAGCCCTCTGTTATAGTACTCAGCTTTTCCAGACACATGATACATTTGGTAGTGATACATTGTAGCAAGGCTCTTTTAAAATTGACCCTGTAACAATTAAGGACTGCAGAGCGTGAAACCAAAAAATTGGGCTTCCATTGAGCTTTACTGAAAACGTCATTTTTTTTCTTGCTCCCTGTAGTGATGCCGCTGACCACTAGAGGGCTCACTGCTCTTGACAGCCACTTTGTAAGCCATGGCCGAGCGACTGGACCAGGGCGCTGTGCCCACACCACGCCGACGTGTCCAGTTATTAATGTATGTCCATACGGGGTGCTTGTATATTCATCTTCACTGATCAGCTCCTTATACTCTGTTTGGGTAATGCACTAAATGTAAGGTAAGAAAACCCAAATGTGTTACCTCAAAAGGCCGAGATCGATACACGCAAACATTCTCTGATGGGCCCAGGGTCGGAAACAGTAACAAAAAATGCATATTTTCCAAAATGTCTAGCAGTTTGTTTTTTTTGCTGATTTTTTTAATATAAAATTTACAAAAAAAGGATCCGAATTGAAGCCGAGTTGTGGCCCCTGGGGATCTGAACTCATCAATACTTCACAATTTCCAAGGAGGACTGGAATAAAAAGTAGCAAAAAGCAGCACAAAAGTTATTTGGGAATTCTTAGTGACAACCCTAACCCTGTCATTTTGTAAAAGTTGACTTCTCCTTTAATTCCACCTCATTAGTCAGACAAATATCCGGATGCCCCAGGATAAGGTCGGACTGAGCTCATTGGGCATCATCGGCCTCTTCTTTCCCCACCACAACTGCTTCGTATTATGTCCGCGCCTCCTCGTGGGATTTCTCCGCGCTCAGCTAATATCACTTCTAACATCTCGGCGAATATTAAATGATGTTCATATTAGAACGTCTGGACAAGTCTGTCTGAATTTCCTTCATAAGAATCTAATATAACCAAATGTCAGCAGCTTGGCTGAGTGTTCAAGGAGGTAGACAAGAAAGGAGGGCTCCCTGCCAAATCCCTAACATCTTCTTTGTGGGCTCATGTGCATCCAGGAGGGAGCAGGAAAGGCAATGATATACATTAATCAGCAACGTCCAGTATGGCTCCTAGCAGCGGCTGCGGCACAAGGCGAATCCCCGTAGGGAAGGGTTGGATCGACGTTGGCCCCTTAGATGAAGCACCAGGAGCTCATCCTAGGGTGCAAGCCTTCTGCTTCTAATCACAATGGCCGCATAGCTTTTCAGTTACTGTCGCATTAAGGCTACGTTCACATTTGTGTCTTTGGGCGCAGCGCCGTCAACGCAACGCACGACGCATGTCAAACGCATACACAACGCAGCGTTTTTTGACGCATTCATTGTCCTATACAATTGAAGATCAAAAACGCCCCCCAAAAAATACATCACTTGCATTTTACTCAAAAGGCGCATGCGTAAAAAAACGCGGCTCAACGCATGCGTTTTTCATAGACACTAATGTGTTTTTTTGGCGCATTTACGACGCAAGTGTGTTGCATGCGTTTTTTTTTTCCGGAAATGTGACGCATCAAAAATGCAACCTGTAGCGTCGTCCGCGCCCTGTCTGGTGCGCCAAAATAACGCATGCGTCATACAACGCATGACAATGCATACCGGCGCATGTCCATGCCCCCCCCATGTTAAGGATAGGGGCGCATGACGCATGCGTCGGTATCCGTCGACGACACTGCGCCCAAAGACGCTAATGTGAACGTAGCCTAAGAGGTACAATGAACGATACTTGTTGGTTTCAACTTCCATTGAGGCACAGACTCTTGCTGGTTTTATTACACTTAAGACGACATAAACATTACAGAGTAGCAGAGTAAAATAACTTTTTTTGCAGTCGTCTTTCTTCGAGGACCCTGTTTACACCACAGTGGCCGCCGCCATTCGAGCTGTCGCTTCCCACAGTACGCAGTCATATCTCACTCTTCGTTCCGTATGTAAACTGGTTTCCAGGATGCAACACGCCGACAAGGACAAGGCGGAAGTAACCGACTAAACTTATGCAGAAATGAAAGGGTCAATTTGGCAAGGAGTCAATTATTCAAATGCAGGATATCAAGTAACACAATTTTAACAAAAATGACAATAAACGCACTTTACCAGTTGCAGTACGGATTCTCTATCCTATCTGACTATTCCCCAACAGGAGCGACACTCTAATGTACCTTGTGTGACTGTGCGGTCACGTTCCCTGCCGCGGCATCTCTCTGCGCAGTCGTTCCGCTGGTTTTCACTTGTTGACACCAATTAACTTCCCGCCTTTGTCACTCTGGCTTTTTATATCGGGTAACTGTGGCACAGGCTGTTATGATGCGGTGGTCTAGGAGCAACATGGAACGAGCTCTGAAGGAAGTGGTAACTGTACTGACCACAGTCCCCAAGCTCAACACAACACTAGGAGTAATAATAATAATAATAATTTTTATTTATATAGCGCCAACATATTCTGCAGCGCTTTACAAATTATAGACGGGAATTGTACAGACAATAGACATTACAGCATAACAGAAATACAGTTCAAAACAGATACCAGGAGGAATGAGGGCCCTGCTGCTCGCAAGCTACAGACTATGAGGAAAAGGGGAGACACGAGAGGTGGATGGTAACAATTGCTATAGTTATTCGGACCAGCCATAGTGTAAGTCTCGGGTGTTCATGTAAAGCTGCATGAACCAGTTAACTACCTAAGTATGTAGCAGTACAGACACAGAGGGCTAATAACTGCATAAAGTGTATGAGAACATGATGCGAGGAACCTTTTTTTTTGTTTGTTTTTTAAATAGGCCACACAGGGATCGTTAGGTTAATGCATTGAGGCGGTAGGCCAGTCTGAACAAATGAGTTTTTAGGGTACGCTTAAAACTGTGGGGATTGGGGATTAATCGTATTAACCTAGGTAGTGAATTCCAAAGAATCGGCGCAGCACGTGTAAAGTCTTGGAGACGGGAGTGGGAGGTTCTGATTATTGAGGATGCTAACCTGAGGTCATTAGCGGAGCGGAGGGCACGGGTAGGGTGGTAGACTGATACCAGGGAGGAGATGTAGGGTGGTGCAGAGCCATGGAGTGCTTTGTGGATGAGGGTAGTAGTTTTGTACTGGATTCTGGAGTGGATGGGTAGCCAGTGTAATGACTGGCACAGGGTAGAGGCATCGGTGTAACGGTTGGTGAGGAATATGATCCTGGCAGCAGCATTCAGGACAGATTGGAGCGGGGAGAGTTTGGTAAGAGGGAGGCCGATTAGTAGAGAGTTACAATAGTCCAGACGAGAATGAATAAGTGAAACAGTAAGAGTTTTTGCAGAGTCGAAAGTAAGAAAAGGGCGAATTCTAGAAATGTTTTTGAGATGCAGGTAAGAAGAGCGAGCCAATGATCGGATGTAGGGGGTGAATGAAAGGTCAGAATCAAGGATGACCCCAAGGCAGCGGGCATGTTGCTTTGGAGTAATGGTGGAACCGCACACGGAGATGGCAGTGTCAGGCAAAGGTAGGTTAGTAGAGGGAGAGAACACGAGGAGTTCAGTTTTTGACAGGTTTAGTTTCAGATAGAGGGAGGACATGATGTTAGAGACAGCGGTAAGACAATCACTGGTGTTTTCTAAAAAGGTCGGTGTGATATAAGTGTGATAGAAGTAGCCGTGGAATGCTCCTAACTCTCCCTAGGCATCTGGTCACAGCCTAAGAGCTAACTACCCCTAAAGAAAGAAGCAGGAAAACTATCTTGCCTCAGGGAAAATCCCCAAAGGATAGATTAGCCCCCCACAAATAATGACTGTGAGTGGAGAAGGAAATGACATACACAGAATGAAACCAGGATGAGCACAGGAGGCCAGTCTAGCTAAATAGATAGGACAGGATGGAATACTGTGCGGTCAGTATAAAACACTACAAAAATCCACGCAGAGTTTACTAAAAATCTCCACACCTGACTAAAGGTGTGGAGGGCAAATCTGCCTCCCAGAGCTTCCAGCATCACAGAATTAATTCATACTGATAAGCTGGACAAACATAGAAAGCACAGAATGGATAAGTGCACAATCTATGGACAGAAAAGAGCAAGCAAAAACTTAGCTTAGCTGAACTGGTCAGGATAACAGGGAACTCCAAAGAGATGTGAATCCAACCAGAAACCATTTACAAGTGGCACTGGCTGAAGACAGAGCCAGACTTAAATAGCCGAGCAGAAGAGAAGATAAGTGGAGGCAGCTGATGACAGCTAACTCCAAGGAGCAGCCATACCACTAGAAACCACAAGAGGGAGCCCAAGAGCAGAACTCACAAAAGTGCCACTTACAACCACCGGAGGGAGCCCAAGAGCGGAATTCACAACAACAGGCGTCACCTGACCCAGTGCTCTCCCTTCATCCGTCCCTCCTGAAACACTTCTCACATCTTTCGGTTCCCCTAGGTTCAGTTTGGACATTGTCAGTCTCCAAGCATCAAAAAAAGTAGCAAAGCCACACCCTATAATCACACCGTCTCTATGGACATCAGGGCGCACGTCCTCACCAGGGGGTCCATCCTAGATAAAAGGTCCACATCCAAATTGAAGAAAGGGACAGCGCCACACCAGATAGTGAAAAAGCAGCTCACATTTTATTCTGCCTCCTGCGGCAACGTTTCTGTCAGAAGTGTCAGTCTCCAGTGACTAATGCTGCACAACACCGGGGGACCTCATCCTACACGGCGCACCTCCTTACATGTTTCTGGTGACGAACTCTTTCTCCCTCTTGCACAGATCAACTTTTAAAGTCTCAGACTTTGTTAAAGTGAAATTTAGTGGGCTGAGCAGGTCTCGGCTTCGAGCTTGCACAGTCCCACAGGTTCTTCCACTCTTCCCAGATTGATGCCAAACTTCCTCAATACATGTTTTTTTTTTCCTGTGTTCTCTCATGGCCGCAGCATGCGCCACCCTGATCCAATACCAGCTTCTTTCTGGGCTGAGCTAGTCATCTGTGTCCTGCTGGCCAGCTTACCTAGAAAACATACTGTGCACATTGTATATAATGTACGTACAATAGTCCCTCAAACTTGTGGTCAGTTAAAAGCAACAGACGACATAAAATATATAAGTGGTTAGCACAGCAGCCTTGCAGCGCTGGAGTCCTGGGTTCTAATCCCACCTAGGACAACATCTGCAAAGAGTTTGTATGTTCTCTCCGTGTTTGTGTGGGTTTCCTCCGGGTTCTCCGGTTTCCTCCCACATTCCAAAGACATACTGATAGGGATTCTAGATTGTGAGCCCCATCGGGGACAGTGATGATAATGTGTGCAATACTGTAAAGCGCTGCAGAATATGTTAGCGCTATATAAAAATAAAGATTATTATTATATAAGATCCATTGGTCTCCATCTGCTGCAAACTTTTCAGGTGCTTAAAAATGGCAAAGGATCAATCTCATATCCTGAAGTATCACTCTCCTGCTGCAGATTATGGGGCAGCCTAAGCCAAGTCTGTGCGTGTGTTATAAAGCAAAGTAGATACAATTATTAATGGCCCCTTCATTACAGGTAGCTCCATAAACACAAGTAGATGTCATGGAATGGATTATAAGAGGATACTAGTCAACGAGAAATAGCTAACATCACGTTATACAATACTATACGATGTGTGCACTCAAGGAAAGATGTCAGATGGTGCGATAGTCCAACATTTCTGCAAGTAGCAGAACAGAGGCACAGTTTTCCAAATGTACAATGTGGGGGGTCACGATGGGACTTGGGGTGAGTTCTAAGTGGTCAATGTTGCTTCAACAAATTTTGCATAAAATAGAGAATGTAAGAAACTTTGTACCCCATTCTCCTTTTACAGCGGCATGTAAAAGTTTGGGCACCCCTGGTCAAAATTACTGTTATTGTAAACAGTTAAGCAAGTTAATGATGAAATCATCTCTAAAAGGCCTAAAGTTAAAGATGGCTCATTTACTTTGTATTTTAGGCTAAAAATACATATTTTTATCTTTTACATTTTAGAAATTACAAAAAGGAAAATGAGCCTATGCAAAAGTTTGAGCACTCTGCATGGTTAGTACCTATTAGCACTCATTTTTGCAAGTGTTACAGCTTGTAAACGTTTCACGACTCTGTTGACGGGTTTCCCGGGACCAGGGGCACCTGCCCTGTCCCTAATGCTAAGGGCGCCCTAGCTCGCCCTGTTTCCCGATTACTTCTGATGGTGAAGATGCCAGGGCCACGTACTTTGCTTTAGCTCCTGAATCTGCCCTCAGTCTGCTCCCTTCCTCCCCCCCCCCAGGGAAGAGGAGAGTAGCAGTGTACCGTAATACACCAACAAGACTAATAAGGTTATACGAACAAGGATAAATGCAAATACCAAACATACAAATATACTCACACAAACAACAGAAGTTTACACTGGGGAGTGGAGGATGGCGTTAAACCAAAGTAGGAGAAAAAAGGGAATTATCGCACACTCAAAACTTAGCAACAGTCACAGATAAATCCACCAAACGCCTTCTCCAATAATAACCAACAACAACCTCTAGCCATGCAGCATAAGCTACTCTGACAATGAGTGCTAGCCAGGGCCCAGATTATATAGGAGATGGGAGGGTCTAACAGTTCACAGCTGAGAGCCTTAATGCAGGAAAGCTTCCAGGAGCTCTCAACAGAGCAGATTTATCCTTGCACTGCTAAAATATCTTTACACCATTTAACATGAAGGTGAAGTTTTTCTAACCAGTGCAGGAGTACGAGAAATCAGACACTGCGGTCGTCTGGCTCCTCTCTTTCGCGGTAAACCCATGACATAATGCTTTTTTACCCAGACAAATGTCTTTCAATTCTTATTTGAGGGATTTTCATTCATTCTTCCTTGGAGAATTCCTCCAGTTCTGTGAGATTTCTGGGTCATCCTGCATTCTCTGCTCTTTTGAGGTCTGGCCACAGATTTTCAATGATGTTAGGATTAAGGGACAGTAATGGCCATTGTAAAACCTTCAGTTTGCGCCTTTTGAGGTCATCTATTGTGGATTGTGATGTGTGTTTCCGATCACTATCCATTTGTAGAAGCCATCCTTTTCCTCTTTTTGCCCTCAACTTTTTTACAGATGTGCTATGTTTGCATCAAGAATTTGTTTAGATTTCATTGAATCCATTCTTCCCTCTACCTGTGACATGTTCCCTGTGCCATTGGCTGCAACACAACCCCAAAGCATGATTAATCCACCCCCAACTATTAAGTTGGTGAGATGTTCTTTTCCTGAAATTTGTTGCCTTTTTCCTCCACACATACCTTTCATCATTCTGGCCACATAGATCTATTTTATCCTCCATCGGTCCACAGGACTTCTTTCCAAAATGCATCAGGTTGTTTAGATTTTCTTTTGCATTATTCTGATGCTGAATTTTATAGCGAGGATGCAGGAGAGGTTTTCTTCTGATGACTCTTCCATGAAGGTTACATTTGTGCAGGTGTCTCTGAACAGTAGAACAATGTACCACAGCTCCAGAGTCTGCTAAATCATTCTGAAAGTCTTTTGCAGTCAGGTGGTGGTTCTGATTTGCCTCTTTAGCAATCCTTCTAGCAGCTCTCACTGGAATTTTGCTTAGTCTTCCAGACCTTATCTTGTCCTCCACTGTTCCTGGTAACGGCCATTTCTTAATTACATTTTGAAATGAGGAAAGAGTGACTTGAAAACGATTTTCAATCTTCTTATAGCCTTCTCCTGCTTTTTGGGCTCCACCATTTTCATTTTCAGAGTGCTCGACAGCTGCTTGGAAGAACATGTGGCTGCTGATTTTTGGCATAAAGTAAGAGGAGGCTGGGTTTTCATAAAGCGGGGAAATTTGCATCACCTGACCTTTCCTAACTATGATGGTGAATAAGCCATAATCCTAACAGGCTAAATAGGGGCTGAAACCTTGGTCAAAGTTATATGAGGGCACAAATCTCCAAGGGTGCCATAACTTTTGCATCAAGAAGAAGAATGACGGATGCTAATCTATATAGTAAGTGGTTGTGGTCAGTAATTCTTCCTATGGCAGTGCAGAATAAAGTCATCTGTTTTTTTTTTTTCTATTGCCTATGCTTCATCTCCTCTTGAGTCTGCAGCAGCCTCGAGCATTTTTAGTAGTTGTGTGCACATAACCCAACCAGATGAGCGCAAGTGTGCTATTTTTCCTCTGTTGTCCCAGATAAGAGCCTATTTGCGCTTTGCCCCTTCTATTCTCTCTCTCTTAAAACATGTGCATTTGCCCACTTTCCTTTTTGTAATTTTTAACTTGTAAAAGATGAAAAAATAAATAAATAAATTATATATATATATATACATATATATATATATATATATATATATATATATATACAGTGGGGCAAAAAAGTATTTAGTCAGTCAGCAATAGTGCAAGTTCCACCACTTAAAAAGATGAGAGGCGTCTGTAATTTACATCATAGGTAGACCTCAACTATGGGAGACAAACTGAGAAAAAAAAATCCAGAAAATCACATTGTCTGTTTTTTTATCATTTTATTTGCATATTATGGTGGAAAATAAGTATTTGGTCAGAAACAAACAATCAAGATTTCAGGCTCTCACAGACCTGTAACTTCTTCTTTAAGAGTTTCCTCTTTCCTCCACTCATTACCTGTAGTAATGGCACCTGTTTAAACTTGTTATCAGTATAAAAAGACACCTGTGCACACCCTCAAACAGTCTGACTCCAAACTCCACTAAGGTGAAGACCAAAGAGCTGTCAAAGGACACCAGAAACAAAATTGTAGCCCTGCACCAGGCTGGGAAGACTGAATCTGCAATAGCCAACCAGCTTGGAGTGAAGAAATCAACAGTGGGAGCAATAATTAGAAAATGGAAGACATACAAGACCACTGATAATCTCCCTCGATCTGGGGCTCCACGCAAAATCCCACCCCGTGGGGTCAGAATGATCACAAGAACGGTGAGCAAAAATCCCAGAACCACGCGGGGGGACCTAGTGAATGAACTGCAGAGAGCTGGGACCAATGTAACAAGGCCTACCATAAGTAACACACTACGCCACCATGGACTCAGATCCTGCAGTACCAGACGTGTCCCACTGCTTAAGCCAGTACATGTCCGGGCCCGTCTGAAGTTTGCTAGAGAGCATTTGGATGATCCAGAGGACTTTTGGGAGAATGTCCTATGGTCTGATGAAACCAAACTGGAACTGTTTGGTAGAAACACAACTTGTCGTGTTTGGAGGAAAAAGAATACTGAGTTGCATCCATCAAACACCATACCTACTGTAAAGCATGGTGGTGGAAACATCATGCTTTGGGGCTGTTTCTCTGCAAAGGGGCCAGGACGACTGATCCGGGTACATGAAAGAATGAATGGGGCCATGTATCGTGAGATTTTGAGTGCAAACCTCCTTCCATCAGCAAGGGCATTGAAGATGAAACGTGGCTGGGTCTTTCAACATGACAATGATCCAAAGCACACCGCCAGGGCAACGGAGGAGTGGCTTCGTAAGAAGCATTTCAAGGTCCTGGAGTGGCCTAGCCAGTCTCCAGATCTCAACCCTATAGAAAACCTTTGGAGGGAGTTGAAAGTCCGTGTTGCCAAGCGAAAAGCCAAAAACATCACTGCTCTAGAGGAGATCTGCATGGAGGAATGGGCCAACATACCAACAACAGTGTGTGGCAACCTTGTGAAGACTTACAGAAAACGTTTGACCTCTGTCATTGCCAACAAAGGATATATTACAAAGTATTGAGATGAAATTTTGTTTCTGACCAAATACTTATTTTCCACCATAATATGCAAATAAAATGTTAAAAAAACAGACAATGTGATTTTCTGGATTTTTTTTTTCTCAGTTTGTCTCCCATAGTTGAGGTCTACCTATGATGTAAATTACAGACGCCTCTCATCTTTTTAAGTGGTGGAACTTGCACTATTGCTGACTGACTAAATACTTTTTTGCCCCACTGTATATATATCCTAAAATGCAAAGGAAATGTGTCATCTGTAACTTTAGACCATCTAGAGATCATTTCATCTTCAGCTTGCTTAACTGTTCACAATAACAGTGATTTTAACTTGGGGTGCCAAAACTTTTACATACAGTACCACTGCTTGATCCACTTCTCAGAACAGCGGTTATACTTCACCGTCTTAAAAACAAAGTGAGCTGCCACCTCACTGAAGGATCAGATTACAGCAGCATATTGAAGTTTATGAAGGGGTTGGTGTAGGAGAAAAGCGAAAAACAGAATAAGGAAGAGTGACACAGACCAATGATTCTGCTTTCTAGTAAGAGATTTATCTGATCATGTAGCTGGATTCACAGTTACACTGATCAGTACTGCTGCACAAAGTCCTTGATGATACTACTTTCCACTAAGTGTTTTATACTCACCCTGCTGGATTCACAGTTACAATACTCAGGACTAGAAAAGCATTTGCATTAGAATGGTCACTTGCTTTCGTATGATCAAAACACATTTCTGAAATACTCTGTGCCGCTCAAGACCCCCCTCCTCTGACACGTCTATGAATTTATCACTATGATTAATCTCAACACTCATCTCCTGAAATATTCTGTGCTGCTGGGGAGATCTTTATTCTTCCATTATCTAGCGTATCTCTCAGCTTGTGACTTTCTGCCTGAGCTGGATCTACCTCTTGTACAATCTGTGCACCGACACAGGGGACACTTGGTCAGGTGCACGGTAGCTGAGGGGGGCGCTATCACTCTAAAAGCAGCTTGCAACTTTCTATATACTAATATATTGCATGTAAGGAGCTGAACTAGTAAATGTCATTGCTCACAAGTCGTGTTTCCTGTTATCTGGTCCATTGGAGAGCAGGGGGCCCGTATGCTGTTCTTATAGAGGGGCCCACTACTACTGGCGTCCGGCCCTGACTCCTGCTCGGCTCTGTTTCCTTCCGTATATCATACTACCTATGTCACATATAACGCAGTCCTGTAGACACCATCACGACAAGATTAGAACATTCCTCTCCTAAAATACTCTGTGCTGCTGGGACTCTCTTCTTTTTCCTATGAAACTACATTTATTACACAAGACGTATTACAATCTGTCAATGTTAGTCCTCGACATGCATTCATTTTGCACTAAGCTGCTGCCCGATTTTGCCATTGATGCATTGGAGCAAGTTAAGAAAACTGGTTGCAAAGTTGCACAGCAATGGGGGGACGGATGGAGTATCCGAGGGCTTCTGACACCGGTGGCTTCCATCTCTCCATCAGTGCTACAGTCACACACTTCTAGTCTATGGGATTTTGAAAACATTTGTTTCCAATCTTTGGAAGGATGAAGAAAGTTTTCTTCTTGAAATTCTGAAATCCGACCTGAACAGAACATGTTTGTACATTGAGGAACATCCCGAGCCGTAAACTCTCTTCTTTCTCAGCAGAAACCTTCTGAAAGTCATTGATGGGAGCCAGTAAACTCCGCGGCTGGTTTCCATCTTGACAATATGTTTCGGTTGGGCTGAAGCTTCTCCGTGATTGATGGAGCCGCGGATTAATCTTTTTAGTGTTTAGTGTTGTCTTCTTCAAAACAGATTGTGCAATGTAATAAGACAGAGAACGACGATTGACTCTTCGTGGACCACCGGCCTCTACATGAAGCTTTGAATACAGTAGGTTTTTGTTTTGTTTGTAACGGATACATTGTTTCTGAATATCTCCAGTGTTCTGGGCATTTGCAGTGCTACAAAACCAGATCCATTACTGGAAGACATAACAGATGACCGTTCACCTTAAGATTGAATGTTCAAAAATGGATCCAGTTGCAATTTGGACAAAAAAGTTGTGCCGACTGCATTTTTATTAATCCCTTTGAAAAATGGATTGCAGACAAAGATATTATGGGATATTTTCATCACCATTCAAATGAATGGATCAAAAAAATGAAACTAAATTATTATTATTATTACGTGTGCACAGATTCTAACGACTAATCATCTTTAAATGCAGAATGCCATCTACAGCAAAAATAATCCATGATAGACCCCAATACGCACCGGCCCCTTGTATTACCGCACAGGCTGCACATAATGTGCCACCCCTGGCTGTGACAACGCGAGGATGAGTTGTGAGTGACACTTATTTCTTGGTGTGAAACAGCCACAAGCTGCTACAATGTAACAGTGACCACAGGGAACAAGATGGCCTCCATTACGTGCAGTGTTCAGACAAGAAGCCTTTACTTTAGGCTGTTCTCCCCTCCAGATGAGATGAGTCCAGAAGTTGGAGGAGAACGGTGCGGACTCTAAAGGACGAGGCTCCTTTGGAACTTGAAGGGTTTTTTCAGATGTTGGCAGCCATGTTTCAGATAATCTGTGGATACGACTTCCCATCCAAAAAGACAGAATGTTCCCTAAAGAAATAACACTAAGAAAAAAAAATATGTTTTGGATTATGTGGAGCTGCCAATCTGTCCGTCATGTCAAGGATATCATGCTAGCAATTTCCTGCTTTCGGTAAGGTGGGGGCTGGACAGGGGTCCTTCTATCTGAACATACAAGTCTTTGTTGAAGTGCACTGTCAGTGTGAGAAAGTCTTGATTTTAATGCTTCAGACTTGAAAACTAGGTCAGATGTTCAGAGATGGAATCCGTCCTGCTGGAGAAAATATCAAATTAGGAACGTAAACCAATAAGGAGATGTTTCCGTCTGCCTGCTGCGCGGCTGAGCTGGGGCGGTGCTGTACTGATGGATTCTCTGCATGTAGGATAGGTTCTCTCACACTGGTCTCTGGGACACAATCACAACTTTATTAGGGCACAGATATCAGTGACTCCAATCTAGCATCATTGTCTGTAGGCGTCTTGGGTGGTCTGAATCCTGCCCCTCTTATACACTACACCACAGCTCTGCTATAGTGACTCCAATCTAGCAGCATTGTCTGTAGGCGTCTTGGGTGGTCTGAATCCTGCCCCTCTTATACACTACACCACAGCTCTGCTATAGTGACTCCAATCTAGCAGCATTGTCTGTAGGCGTCTTGGGTGGTCTGAATCCTGCCCCTCTTATACACTACACCGCAGCTCTGCTATAGTGACTCCAATCTAGCAGCATTGTCTGTAGGCGTCTTGGGTGGTCTGAATCCTGCCCCTCTTATACACTACACCGCAGCTCTGCTATAGTGACTCCAATCTAGCAGCATTGTCTGTAGGCGTCTTGGGTGGTCTGAATCCTGCCCCTCTTATACACTACACCGCAGCTCTGCTATAGTGACTCCAATCTAGCAGCATTGTCTGTAGGCGTCTTGGGTGGTCTGAATCCTGCCCCTCTTATACACTACACCGCAGCTCTGCTATAGTGACTCCAATCTAGCAGCATTGTCTGTAGGCGTCTTGGGTGGTCTGAATCCTGCCCCTCTTATACACTACACCGCAGCTCTGCTATAGTGACTCCAATCTAGCAGCATTGTCTGTAGGTGTCTTGGGTGGTCTGAATTCTGCCCCTCTTATACACTGCACCGCTGCTCTGCTATAGTGACTCCAATCTAGCAGCATTGTCTGTAGGCGACTTGGGTGGTCTGAATTCTGCCTAATAGATCTGACATAAGAATCTTAAAGGGAATCTGTCAGTAGGATCAACCTGTCTCTATGGGCGTTTAGGTCGTAGGAAGCTGAATAAAATAATACCTTGATATCTGCGATCTAATGCCTTATTCCAGAGAAATCCACGTTTTCCTTGATAAGTGGGGAGTTGCCAGTATGAGACATATACAGTAGATCAGGAGAGCAGACTGTCAGTCATTACATGTCTCACCCTTTTCATTTACAATAAGCTCTGGAGGCAGATTCTCGGGGAGATCTATGTCCCGCCAATAGATCTTAACAGCTCATTTACATTATAATAAAAATGTGGATTTCTCTGCACTAATTCATCGGATCTCAGATATCAATGTATCATTTTATTCAGCTTCCTATGACCTATATGCCCATATAGACGGCATATGAGGGTTGATCCGACTGACGGATTCCCTTTAATTAATATAGGCAGCATGCCCGCCATGATATGTAGATTAGACCCTATTCTGGAGAGTTCTCTGCTTGTGAGCCATGGGGTCCTTAGTCAGGGACCTCTGCAGGAGAAATGTAGCATTACATCCCAGCCATAGGCAGTCAGTATTACATACTGGAGGTGACTTTATTCTTCCAGAGAAAGAAGAACCATTCTTGTTACTTTGTGAGTTTGCTAGTTGGAGATTGTCATTGTAATGTGTCCTATGCCCCAATGTGAGCAGGGGTCGATGTCATGAGACTTCCCCTTTAATAAAGTCATAACCTGGACCTGATCAGTTACACTAGCCTCCACTGTTCTAACCATAGGACCCTCATAGGTCCCATATCTGCTCCAGACCAGTCCTTCATGTCCATGAAGACCAATCTCCATTCCTGAGGTTCCACCTGGAGACTCCTAGATTCCCAGTACAGAGACGGCTCTTCATGGATTATTTAGATTTATGTTCTTCATCTTTCACAGGCGAAGCTTTCGGATTCCGCACAGCAGTAGATTTAGCAGAAACTCGCTGCATGGATTTAATTAGTAATTTACGATTTAATTGACTTTTATTATCACGGTGAATAGAAAAAACTCATTGCCTCCAGCTCTGGATTTACGGGCGTCCAAGACAGACCATACCGCATAAATAATACCGCAAGTGGAGAACAAAGAAGCCCAAACTGATCTTCATTAAGGCATAAAAACTTCCAGGACTTCACATTTTATTCTGCTGATCTTCAGGATTGTTAAAAATGACGTTAGACAATGAAGGGTTGGAGCGAGCGATGGCATCCGTCTCTGGCTGCAAGTACTAGGATGCTGCTGTGTGATACCGGAAATGTAGAGAAATGCCTTTATAGGAATTGTCCGCTTTACCCCTTTATTAGCATGTACCCCACAGCATGGCCGATTACCCCACAACATCGCTGATTACCCCACAACATGGCTGATTGCCCCATAATGTGGCTGATTACCCCATAATGTGGCTGATTACCCCATAATATGGCTGATTACCCCAAAGCATGGCTGATTACCCCACAACATGGCCGATTACCCCACAACGTTGCTGATTACCCCACAACATGGCTGATTGCCCCATAATGTGGCTGATTACCCCATAGTATGGCTGATTGCCCCACAGCATGGCTGATTACCCCACAACATGGCCGATTACCCCACAACGTCGCTGATTACCCCACAACATGGCTGATTGCCCCATAATGTGGCTGATTACACCATAGTATGGCTGATTGCCCCACAGCATGGCTGATTGCCCCACAGCGTGGCTGATTGCCCACAGCATGGTTGATTGCCCCACAGCGTGGCTGATTGCCCACAGCATGGTTGATTGCCCCACAGCATAGCTGAATACCCCATAGTATGGCTGATTACCCCATAGTATGGCTGATTGCCCACAGCATGGTTGATTGCCCCACAACGTCGCTGATTACCCCACAACATGGCTGATTGCCCCATAGTATGGCTGATTACCCCATAGTATGGCTGATTACCCCACAGCGTGGTTGATTGCCCCACAGCATGGCTGAATACCCCACAGCATAGCTGAATACCCCATAGTATGGCTGATTACCCCACAGTGTGGCTGATTGCCCACAGCATGGCTGATTACCCCACAGCATGGCTGATTACTCCACAACATCACTGATTACCCCACAGCGTGACCGATTACCCCACAGCATTGGCTGGATACCCCATATTATGGCTGCTTACTCCACAGTGTGACTGATTACCCCATAATATGGCTGATTACCCCACAGTGTGGCTGATTACCCCATAATATGGCTGATTACCCCATGATATGGCTGATTACCCCACAGCATGGTTGATGATGGAGTCGACTGGAAATATTAACTTTAACAATACTTTCAGGGAAGAAGACAGAGAGCAAAGAGAAATGGAAACAATATTATGTTGTCAACCACTATAACTGTCTGCATGTGATACATTGTGATTAGAGATGGGAGGATTGACTTCCAGTTGGGTTTCCTGGGTCCCCGCGAATTCTAACGCCATTTCATGCACTGCTGATGACTCGGTGAGCAGCTAATGAATGCAGGCGCCGCCAAGGAGGCTTTCCGTGCCGCTATTCTGTCACATGGTCTAGCACAGGCAATCTGGGTGGCTATCACAAGCCAGTATAAGAGATGGGGCCGGCAAATCAACATCATTTTATGTTTGTGCAGCGTACGGAAAGGAGGTCAGAGCGCACAGCTCATTCAACATAAAGAAAATGTGAGCAGATGGTGGTATAGTACTTCAGGGCCAATCTACCAGATTTAAAATGGGTGTGGTAGTCTCAGTTTGTGAATACTAATCCAAAAATTCAAGTGATATACTGTATAGACAAGTGCTGTACCTACATAGTCACACTGTGTGATGTATAAGGAAGTGTTACAGATGTAAAGTCACTCAGTGTGATATATAGGGAACTGCTGAAGCTGTATAGCCACTTAATGTGATATATAGGGAACTGCTGAAGCTGTATAGCCACTTAGTAGGATATAGGGAAGTGGTGTACCTGCATAGCACATAGTGTGATATAATGGGAGGTGCTGTACCTGCATAGCACTTAGTGTGATATATAGGGAACTGCTGAAGCTGTATAGCCACTTAGCATGACATAGGGACGTGCTGTACCTGTATAGCACATAGTGTGATATAATGGGAGGTGCTGTACCTGCATAGCACTTAGTGCGATATAATGGGAGGTGCTGTACCTGCATAGCACATAGTGTGATATAATGGGAGGTGCTGTACCTGCATAGCACATAGTGTGATATAATGGGAGGTGCTGTACCTGCATAGCACTTAGTGTGATATAGGGAAGTGCGGTACCTGCATAGCACTTAGTGTGATATAGGGAAGTGCTGTACCTGCATAGCACTTAGTGTGATATAGTGGGAGGTGCTCTACCTGTATAGCACATAGTGTGATATAATGGGAGGTGCTGTACCTGCATAGCACATAGTGTGATATAATGGGAGGTGCTGTACCTGCATAGCACTTAGTGTGATATAGGGAAGTGCGGTACCTGCATAGCACTTAGTGTGATATAGGGAAGTGCGGTACCTGGATAGCACTTAGTGTGATATAGGGAAGTGCTGTACCTGCATAGCACTTAGTGTGATATAGTGGGAGGTGCTCTACCTGTATAGCACTTAGTGTGATATAGGGAAGTGCTGTACCTGCATAGCACATAGTGTGATATAATGGGAGGTGCTGTACCTGCATAGCACTTAGTGTGATATAATGGGAGGTGCTGTACCTGCATAGCACTTAGTGTGATATAATGGGAGGTGCTGTACCTGCATAGCACTTAGTGTGATATAATGGGAGGTGCTGTACCTGCATAGCACTTAAGGTACCATCACACTCAGTGACGCTGCAGCGATATAGACAACGAGCCGATCGCTGCAGCGTTGCTGTTTAGGTCGCTGTAGAGACGTCAAACACAGCAGCTCCAGAACGATGCAGGAGCAATCCAGTGACGTAACGGCGACTCACTTCTCGTTCTCGCTGGTTGTTGCTCCATGTAAAACATTGCTGGCATTGTTGCTTTTGATGTCAAACATGACGATACACGCCGACCTGACAACAAAATAAAGTTCTGGACTTCTAGCTCCGACCAGCGATGGCACAGCGGGATCCAGATCGCTGCTGCGTGTCAAACACAACGAGATCGCTATCCAGAACGCTGCAACATCACAGATCGTTGTCGTTCTCGTTGTAAAGTTGCTGAGTGTGAAGGTACCTTTAGTGTAATATAATGGGAGGTGCTGTACCTGCATAGCACTTAGTGCAATATAATGGGAGGTGCTGTACCTGCATAGCACTTAGTGCAATATAATGGGAGGTGCTGTACCTGCATAGCACTTAGTGCAATATAATGGGAGGTGCTGTACCTGCATAGCACTTAGTGCAATATAATGGGAGGTGCTGTACCTGCATACCACATAGTGTGATATAATGGGAGGTGCTGTACCTGCATAGCACTTAGTGCAATATAATGGGAGGTGCTGTACCTGCATAGCACTTAGTGCAATATAATGGGAGGTGCTGTACCTGCATAGCACTTAGTGCAATATAATGAGAGGTGCTGCACCTGTATAGCCACTTAATATGATATAGTGAAGTGCTGTACCTGCATAGCACTTAGTGCAATATAATGGGAGGTGCTGTACCTGCATAGCACTTAGTGCAATATAATGGGAGGTGCTGTACCTGCATAGCACTTAGTGCAATATAATGGGAGGTGCTGTACCTGCATAGCACTTAGTGCAATATAATGGGAGGTGCTGTACCTGCATAGCACATAGTGTGATATAATGGGAGGTGCTGTACCTGCATAGCACTTAGTGCAATATAATGGGAGGTGCTGTACCTGCATAGCAGTTAGTGCAATATAATGGGAGGTGCTGTACCTGCATAGCACTTAGTGTGATATAATGGGAGGTGCTGTACCTGCATAGCACTTAGTGCTATATAATGGGAGGTGCTGTACCTGCATAGCACTTAGTGCAATATAATGGGAGGTGCTGTACCTGCATAGCACTTAGTGCAATATAATGGGAGGTGCTGTACCTGCATAGCACATAGTGTGATATAATGGGAGGTGCTGTACCTGCATAGCACTTAGTGCAATATAATGGGAGGTGCTGTACCTGCATAGCACATAGTGTGATATAATGGGAGGTGCTGTACCTGCATAGCACTTAGTGCAATATAATGGGAGGTGCTGTACCTGCATAGCACTTAGTGCAATATAATGGGAGGTGCTGTACCTGCATAGCACTTAGTGCAATATAATGAGAGGTGCTGCACCTGTATAGCCACTTAATATGATATAGTGAAGTGCTGTACCTGCATAGCACTTAGTGCAATATAATGGGAGATGCTGTACCTGCATAGCACTTAGTGCAATATAATGGGAGGTGCTGTACCTGCATAGCACTTAGTGCAATATAATGGGAGGTGCTGTACCTGCATAGCACATAGTGTGATATAATGGGAGGTGCTGTACCTGCATAGCACTTAGTGCAATATAATGGGAGGTGCTGTACCTGCATAGCACTTAGTGCAATATAATGGGAGGTGCTGTACCTGCATAGCACTTAGTGCAATATAATGGGAGGTGCTGTACCTGCATAGCACTTAGTGCAATATAATGAGAGGTGCTGTACCTGTATAGCCACTTAATATGATATAGTGAAGTGCTGTACCTGCATAGCACTTAGTGCAATATAATGGGAGGTGCTGTACCTGCATAGCACTTAGTGTACTATAATGGGAGGTGCTGTACCTGTATAGCCACTTAGTATGATATAGTGAAGTGCTGTACCTGCATAGCACCTAGTGTACTATATTAGGGGGTTCTGTACCTGTATAGCCACTTAGTATGATATAGTGAAGTGCTGTACCTGCATAGCACTTAGTGCAATATAATGGGAGGTGCTGTAGCTGTTTAGTCAGTGTGATACACAGTGGGAGAAATAAGTATTTGATCCCTTGCTGATTTTGTAAGCTTTCCCATGAACAGTCTATAATTTTAAGGGTAGGTTAATTTTAACATTGAGAGATAGCATATCAAAAATAAAATCCAGAAAATCACACTTTTTGAGCATGCAGCACTTTTGGCTCTCATGTTCCAGCATTATTGGTTCTATCCATGAAGGTAGTACAGCTGCATCTTTGCACTCCCAGTTTGCAGATAGTAGTTTATATGCTGACTGAGAATCAAATGCTCCATGTGCTTGTTATCTAATATCTGGTCGGTACATCTGTTGGTATGCATTAATTAATCTTACTGGCCATATTTGACTTTCTGCATCTATATGATTGAATACAATCAAAAGTATCCATTTTTGATTTACGGTATATTTCTATGACTTAGTCCAGTAGGTGATGTACTATTATGTTGGACTTATTGATTATATCCAGTCTTTATACTTGGTGCTGACGATATTGATATGTATAGGCTCCAATACTTTTGATTGATACTTGTGGCTGAATTACAACAATTCTGCAAAGATGAGTGGCCAAAATTCCTCCAGAGCTTTGTAAAAGACTCACTGCCATTTATCACAAACACTTGATTGCAGTTATGCTGCTAAGGGCGGCCCAACCAGTTATTAGGTTTAGGGGGCAATCACGTTTTCACACAGGACCCTGTAGGTTTGGAATTCATTTTCCCTTAATCATAAAGACCATCATTTAAAAACTGTATTTTGTGATTACTTGTTGTCATCCAGCTCGGTCATCCAATCTGGTACAGTCGTGTGCTGAAGCTGTCAGTACTTTGATTCACAGTTGGCCATACAATCTTTGACCAAGTTTCCTGTGCCTTTGTAGTTCACATATTCCCAAAACATCAGTGATCCACCTCCATGCTTTACAGTAGGAATGGTGTTCCTTTCATCATAGGCCTTGTTGACCTCTTTCCAAATGTAACATTTATGGTTGTGGCCAAAAAGTTCAATTTTGGTCTCATCACTCCAAACTACCTTGTTCCAGAAGTTTTGAGGCTTTTCTCTGTGCTGTTTTGGGTATTGTAGGTGAGATACTTTGTGGCATTTGCACAGTATTGGATTTCTTCTGGTGACTCGACCATGCAGCCCATTTTTCTTCAAGAGCCTCCTTATTGTGCATCTTGAAACATCCACACCGCTAGTTTTCAGAGAGTCCTGTATTTCAGCTGATGTTACTGTATTTGTGGGTTTTCCTTTGCATCCTAAACAATTTTCCTGGCAGTTGTGGATGACATTTTTGTTGGTCTACCTGACCGTGGTTTTGTTCTTACAGAGCTCGTGATTTTCCATTTGTTAATCACAGTTTGAACGCTGCTGACTGGCGTTATCAATTCCTTGGATATCTTTTTTTTATCCCTTTCCTGTTTTATACAGTTCAACTACCTTTTCCTGTAGATTCGTTGACAATTCTTTTGCATGACTCACAATCCAGAAACGTCAGTGGCTGGATGAAAGATGCAAGAGTCTGTCTGGATCCCAGAAACTCATCCTGTATTATACTCCAGAGCTGCACTCACTATTCTGCTGCTGCAGTCACTGTGTACATACAATACATTACTGATCCTGAGTTACATCCTGTATTATACCCCAGAGCTGCACTCACTATTCTGCTGGTGCAGTCACTGTGTACATACATTACATAACTGATCCTGAGTTACATCCTGTATTATACTCCAGAGCTGCACTCACTATTCTGCTGGTGCAGTCACTGTGTACATACATTACTGATCCTGAGTTACATTCTGTATTATACTCCAGAGCTGCACTCACTGTTCTGCTGGTGCAGTCACTGTGTGCATACATTACATTACTGATCCTGTACTGATCCTGAGTTACATCCTGTATTATACCCCAGAGCTGCACTCACTATTCTGCTGGTGCAGTCACTGTGTACATACATTGCATTACTGATCCTGAGTTACATCCTGTATTATACTCCAGAGCTGCACTCACTATTCTGCTGGTGCAGTCACCATGTACATACATTACATTGCTGATCCTGAGTTACATCCTGTATTATACTCCAGAGCTGCACTCACTATTCTGCTTTTGCATTCACTGTGTATATACATTACTGATCCTGAGTTACATCCTGTATTATACCCCAGAGCTGCACTCACTATTCTGCTGGTGCAGTCACCATGTACATACATTACATTACTGATCCTGAGTTACATCCTGTATTATACTCCAGAGCTGCAGTCACTATTCTGCTGGTGCAGTCACTGTGTACATACATTACATTACTGATCCTGAGTTACATCCTGTATTATACTCCAGAGCTGCACTCACTATTCTGCTGGTGCAGTCACTGTGTACATACATTACATTACTGATCCTGAGTTACATCCTGTATTATACCCCAGAGCAGCACTCACTATTCTGCTGGTGCAGTCACTGTGTACATACATTACATTACTGATCCTGAGTTACATCCTGTATTATACTCCAGAGCTGCACTCACTATTCTGCTGGTGCAGTCACTGTGTACATACATTACATTACTGATCCTGAGTTCCCTCCTGTATTGTAATGTATTGTATGTAGAGTTTATGCACAGTCTACTAGTGAGTTCAGCTCTGGAGTATAATACACACAGTAAGTCTGGATCAGCCCAGGACACATATTACTTTTAGTTCATGCACTTGTTATTTACGGTATTGAAGACCTTTCCATAGTAATTTCTTTTTCTGAGTGCAATGTCTCCCACTTTCACATTATTTAGACTCTGAATGTAATAATGTGTGCGGCATATATGGGGCAGCGTGGAATACAGGTTATTGTTTGCACGGTGTATGATGTGAGTGCTTGTACAGGGTGTGTGGGGGGCAGCACATGTGGACAATGTGCTGGGAACATGAAGGAAAGTTTTTTAAAGGGCAAGTAGAAGATCATCCCGAAGAAGTCTATAACTAGGCCGATACCTTCGCAGTGTACAGCGGCCGCGCTGTGTCCCGGGGCTACATCTGCTCTAAGCTCTTACACTGTATATATAGGTATTTAATCCAGGCAAGTTCGTAACATATTTTCACATATTGTGATGTGTGATTTACGGGAGAACGCTCTGCCATCTGCTGCACATAAATCTTCTCACCACTTCTACACAAAGTATCTTCTGCGCAGCAGTAAAAATATACAGAGCAATAGAAAGACAAAATATAGGGATGGAAACAATGTACTGGATCAAAGGCAGGAATAGATACAGAACACTTACCAGCTGTATATATATAATTATATACAGGAGATACCCAGGTTATACCAGCTGTACATATATATAATTGTCTAAGGGTCACTTCCGTCTTTCTTTCTGTTACGGCTATTCATTGGTCGCGGCCTCTGTCTGTCATGGAATCCAAGTCGCTGATTGGTCGTGGCAAAACGCCCACGACCATTGCCACGACCAATCAGCGACGGGCACAGTCCGGCGGCAACATGGCCGCTCTTTCCTCCCTGCAGTCAGTGCCCGCTCCATACTCCCCTCCAGTCAGCACTCACACAGGGTTAATGGCAGCGCTAATGGACCGCGTTATGCCGCGGGTAACGCACTCCATTAACGCTGCTATTAACCCTGTGTGACCAACTTTTTTACTATTGATGCTGCCTATGCAGCTTCAATAGAAAAAATATCTAATGCTGAAAATAATTAAAAAAAATAAAAAATCATCATATACTCACATTCCGGTGCCTTTCCCGCTCCTCGCGACACTCCGGTGACTGCTCCATGCAAGCGGCAGGTTCCGGTGGCAAGGATGGTATGCGACAAGGACCTGCCATGACGTCACGGTCATGTGACCGCGACGTCATCACAGGTCCTGCGCTCATACCAACCGTGGGAACGGAAGCTGCCGCGTGCACCGCACACAGGGCCAGGACTTCAACGGAGGGTGAGTATATGTTTATTTTTTATTTTAAGTCTGTATACTGCATGGCTCTGTGCTGTATACTCCATCGCTGTGCAATATACTACGTGACTGGGTAATACACTACGTGACTGGGCAATATACTACGTGGCTGGGTAATATACTACGTGGCTGGGTAATATACTACGTGACTGGGCAATATACTACGTGACTGGGCAATATACTACGTGACTGGGTAATACACTACGTGACTGGGCAATATACTACGTGACTGGGCAATATACTACGTGACTGGGCAATATACTACGTGGCTGGGCAATATACTACGTGACTGGGTAATACACTACGTGACTGGGTAATATACTACGTGACTGGCCAATATACTACGTGACTGGGCAATATACTACGTGACTGGGTAATACACTACGTGACTGGGTAATATACTACGTGGCTGGGCAATATACTACGTGACTGGGCAATATACTACGTGACTGGGTAATACACTACGTGACTGGGCAATATACTACGTGGCTGGGCAATATACTACGTGGCTGGGTAATATACTACGTGACTGGGCAATATACTACGTGACTGGGCAATATACTACGTGACTGGGTAATACACTACGTGACTGGGCAATATACTACGTGGCTGGGCAATATACTACGTGACTGGGCAATATACTACGTGACTGGGTAATACACTACGTGACTGGGCAATATACTACGTGGCTGGGCAATATACTACGTGGCTGGGTAATATACTACGTGACTGGGCAATACACTACGTGACTGGGCAATATACTACGTGACTGGGTAATACACTACGTGACTGGGCAATATACTACGTGGCTGGGCAATATACTACGTGGCTGGGCAATATACTACGTGGCTGGGTAATATACTACGTGGCTGGGCAATATACTACGTGGCTGGGCAATATACTACGTGGCTGGGTAATATACTACGTGACTGGGCAATACACTACGCGGACATGCATATATTAGAATACCCGATGCATTAGAATCGGACCACCATCTAGTATATATATAATTATACACAGGAGATGCCCAGGTTATACCGGCTGTACATATATAATTATATACAGGAGATGCCCAAGTTATACCAGCTGTACCTATATAATTATATACAGGAGATAACCAGGTTATAGCAGCTGTACATATATAATTATATACAGGAAATACCCAGGTTATACCAGCTGTACATATATAATTATATACAGGAGATGCCCAGGTTATACCGGCTGTACATATATAATTATATACAGGAGATGCCCAAGTTATACCAGCTGTACCTATATAATTATATACAGGAGATGTCCAGGTTATACCAGCTGTACATATATAATTATATACAGGAGATGCACAGGTTATACCAGCTGTACGTATATAATTATACACAGGAGATGCCCAGGTTATACCGGCTGTACATATATAATTATATACAGGAGATGCCCAGGTTATACCAGCTGTACATATATAATTATATACAGGAAATACCCAGGTTATACCAGCTGTACATATATAATTATATACAGGAGATGTCCAGGTTATACCAGCTGTACATATATAATTATATACAGGAGATGTCCAGGTTATACCAGCTGTACATATAT
Organism: Ranitomeya imitator; assembly: GCF_032444005.1. Lineage (NCBI taxonomy): Eukaryota > Metazoa > Chordata > Amphibia > Anura > Dendrobatidae > Ranitomeya > Ranitomeya imitator. The sequence goes on from NC_091288.1 coordinate 11,300,051, forward strand.
AATTACCGTATATACAGGAGATACCCAGGTTATACCAGTGAGCAGATCAGCAGCACTCGGTGCCATCACTGTGTGCTCTTTTTTATGGACTGTTTGTCATTAGAAGCCGGAGAAACATCAATCAATTTTTTTCATGCGAGTAAGGCTTCTTTCACACTAGCGTCGGAATCTCCCCGTCGCAATGCGTCGGGGAGAGATTCCGACGCTAGCGTTTGCTGCATTGCACAATGGAGGCAGCGGATGCATTTTTCCGGCGCATCCGCTGCCCCATTGTAAGGTGCAGGGAGGTGGGGGCGGAGTTCCGGCCGCGCATGCGCGGTCGGAAAAAGCGGTCCGTCGGGAGAAAAAAACGTTACATGTAGGGTTTTTTTCTCCTGACGGTCCCCAAAGCACGACGCATTCGTCGCAAGACGGATGCGAAGTGTGCAAATCCGTCGCAAATGCATCGTCAATAGAAGTGTATGGGGAAAAAACGCATCCTGCAAGCACTTTTGCAGGATGTGTTTTTTCTGCAAAATGACGCATTGTGACGGATTTAAAAAAACGCTTGTGTGAAAGTACCCTAAGCTGCCGTCACACTAGCAGTTTTTTACATCAGTATTTGTAGCCAAAACCAGGAGTGGAACATTTAGAGGTGAAATATAATAGAAACATATTCACCACTTCTGCATTTATCACCAACTCCTGGTTTTGGCTACAAATACTGATGTAAAATACTGCTAGTGTGACTACAGCCTAACACTGATGAATTTCTGATGATAAAACCTGACACTGACCAAAGGCTGATGAAATGTGGATGAACATATGTATGAGGCCTGTAACACACGTCCAGATAATTCCGGTATCGAAAAAAATCGGTACCGGAGTTATCCGTGTCCGTGTGTCCGTAAGCTCACGTAGGCCATCTGTGTGGCACACGTGCGGCATATGTGTGCCGCCCGCGTGCCGACTGGGTACCACACGGAGCGTGCAGGAGACAGCGCTAGAGATAAGCGCTGTCCCCTGCATCTAGTGCTGAAGCCGCCATTCATATCTTCTCTCCAGCAGCGTTCGCTGGAAAGAAGATATGAAAAATCCTTTTTTTTGTTGTTTTTTCGTGTTTTAAATAAAGATCCCTGTCCCCAACCCCCTCCCACCCCCTGTGCGCCCGCCCGCTGTTAATAAAATATTCACCTGGCTCCCTCGCAGCGTCCTGTCCTCGCCGCACCTTCTCCTGTATGAGCAGTCACGTGGTGCTGCCGATTACAGTCATGAATATGCGGCTCCACCTCCCATAGGGGTGGAGCTGCATATTCATCACTGTAATGGGCGGCACCACATGACCACTCATACAGGAGAAGGTGCGACGAGGACAGGACGCTGCGAGGGAGCCGGGTGAGTATTTAAATAACAGCGGGCGGGCGCACAGGGGGTGGGAGGGGGGTGGGGACAGGGATCTTTATTTTAAACATGAAAAAAAAAAAAGGATTTTTCATATCTTCTATCCAGCGAACGCTGCTGGAGAGAAGATATGAATGGCAGCTTCAGCACCACGCTGGGGGGGACAGCGCTTACTGTAGTGCTGCCTCCTGCACGGCACACGGACTGCACACGGACAGCGTCCGTGTGCGGTACGTGTTTTACACGGACCCATTGACGTTAATGGGTCCGTGTAATCCGTGCGCTCCCACGAACACTGACATGTCTCCGTGTTTTGCACACGAACACACGGTCCGTGAAAACACGCTGACATGTGCAGAGACACATTGATTTCAATGTGTCTACGTGAGTCAGTGTCTCCGGTACGTGAGGAAACTGTCACCTCACGTACCGGAGCCACTGACGTGTGAAACCGGCCTGAGAGAAATCCATGCGGTGTGAATGAGGCCTTAGGACGTGTTCTGGGTTATTTTGTGGTGCCGGTGCGCTCGGATTGCTCCCCGCTCTCAGGTCATGTGCCGTGCACTGCAGATCGCTATCCACGGTCGGGTCACGTCTTCTTCTTTATTATAAAGGCGCGGTCAGTTCTCTTAGGACAATCACGTTGGATCGATACAAACATTTCTGTATGTTCTATCCTTCCCCGCTGCGTCGCCCCTGCCCCTAGGTTATCGCCCCCTCCTCCTATGTTATCGCCCCCTCCCCCTATGTTATCGCCCCCTCCCCCTATGTTATCGCCCCCTCCCCCTATGTTATCGCCCCCTCTCCCTATGTTATCGCCCCCTCCCCCTATGTTATCGCCCCCTCTCCCTATGTTATCACCCCCTCTCCCTATGTTATCGCCCCCTCCCCCTATGTTATCGCCCCCTCCCCCTATGTTATCGCCCCCTCCCCCTATGTTATCGCCCCCTCCCCCTATGTTATCGCCCCCTCTCCCTATGTTATCGCCCCCTCCCCCTATGTTATCGCCCCCTCCCCCCATGTTATCGCCCCCTCCCCCCATGTTATCGCCCCCTCTCCCTATGTTATCGCTCCCTCCCCTATGTTATCGCCCCCTCCCCCCATGTTATCGCCCCCTCTCCCTATGTTATCGCTCCCTCCCCCTATGTTATCGCCCCCTCTCCCTATGTTATCGCCCCCTCCCCCTATGTTATCGCCCCCTCCCCCTATGTTATCGCCCCCTCTCCCTATGTTATCGCCCCCTCCCCCTATGTTATCGCCCCTTCCCCCCATGTTATCGCCCCCTCTCCCTATGTTATCGCTCCCTCCCCCTATGTTATCGCCCCCTCTCCCTATGTTATCGCCCCCTCCCCCTATGTTATCGCCCCCTCCCCCCATGTTATCGCCCCCTCTCCCTATGTTATCGCTCCCTCTCCCTATGTTATCGCCCCCTCTCCCTATGTTATCGCCCCCTCCCCCTATGTTATCGCTCCCTCCCCCTATGTTATCGCCCCCTCTCCCTATGTTATCGCCCCCTCCCCCTATGTTATCGCCCCCTCCCCCCATGTTATCGCCCCCTCTCCCTATGTTATCGCTCCCTCCCCCTATGTTATCGCCCCCTCTCCCTATGTTATCGCCCCCTCCCCCCATGTTATCGCCCCCTCTCCCCATGTTATCGCTCCCTCCCCCTATGTTATCGCACCCTCCCCCCATGTTATCGCCCCCTCTCCCTATGTTATCGCCCCCTCCCCCTATGTTATCGCCCCCTCTCCCTATGTTATTGCCCCCTCCCCCTATGTTATCGCCCCCTCTCCCTATGTTATCGCCCCCTCCCCCTATGTTATCGCCCCCTCCCCCTATGTTATCGCCCCCTCTCCCTATGTTATCGCCCCCTCCACCTATGTTATCGCCCCCTCTCCCTATGTTATCGCCCCCTCCCCCTATGTTATCGCCCCCTCCCGCCATGTTATCGCCCCCTCTCCCTATGTTATCGCCCCCTCCCCCTATGTTATCGCCCCCTCCCGCCATGTTATCGCCCCCTCTCCCTATGTTATCGCCCCCTCCCCCTATGTTATCGCCCCCTCTCCCTATGTTATCGCCCCCTCCCCCTATGTTATCGCCCCCTCCCGCCATGTTATCGCCCCCTCCCCCCATGTTATCGCCCCCTCTCCCTATGTTATCGCTCCCTCCCCCTATGTTATCGCCCCCTCTCCCTATGTTATCAACGCCTTGAAGAAATCTGTTGGGCAGACTGAGCTGCGATGTGAAACCACACTCCAGAAGTGCACAAGTGCTGACCCATCAGGATCACAGCTGATTATAACTAACCACTTTCCTCCAGGACCCTCCCGTTTTCATGACCGCCAATATCGCTTTGCCTTTATTGCGTTCCCTGCCTATGTCTACAGAGACCCCCGGGCTAATTCCTTAAATACCACTTCCTGCCTAACATAGCAGAAAACGGTCAGGATAAATTTAGCAAATCCTTAAAAAAGTTTCTGCAGCATCTGAACGACATATGTGGAAATGAATGGAAACCATCAAGTCGTCAAATGTTACGGGACTGAATGCGTAAAGAAAAGCTGCGTCTATTAAAGGAAGGGGAAGAGTGAAGATAGAAAAGTGAGTGAAATATCACAGACAATTCCGATCAAGTGTCAGTCTGAACGGCAATCCTGTTAAGCTATTCATAGGAAATCCCCGGAAGAAGAAAACACCAGATAAATACAGTGAAGGAAATAAGTATTTGATCCCTTGCTGATTTTGTAAGTTTGCCCACTGACAAAGACATGAACAGTCTATAATTTTAAGGGTAGGTTAACTTTAACATTGAGAGATAGAATATAGACTGCCCTGAGGAAGGATCACCATGAAACGCGTAGAAATAAAGTCTATTACATCTACTTGGTAGATTATCCTGACCGGCGAGCAGCGCAGTCTGATGCCCCATTCTCATCACATCGGGGCGTGCAGCAGCCGCCAATGCTAAGTGCAGTGGTTGTGTCTCACACAACCATAATAGGTAAGTGAATTTGCTTTATCTCTCACGAATATTCCCTTTATCTCGGATAAGACCCGATGTGCGCTCTATATTCCTTCTAGCTACCTGCAGTTTATTTCCTGTTATCTTTGCAAAACGGTAATGCATGTCCACTGAACAATGATGTGTGCTGAGATGTTGATCACATACATTGTCCATACCAGAGAGTTTGCTGGCATTCCCAAACAGAGGAGGAAAAACTATGCAAATAGATTATATAATCAAACAATGCAGGTTGGCCTCATTCACATCTCTCTGACCTCAGGATGCGGGTTGAAGGCCAGTTGTGAACTATATAAAGAGACTTTGTCTTCTGGTCCGTGTGACTCTACAGGACATCAGCTTAGGGGACCACGGCCCCGGCTGGAAGAACACAGAACTGCTTCATTGGCCATCACTGAAACCCCACATACGTATTAAAGAATCCAGGTTGGGACATCCGGGTCACCTGGCCACATACCTCACTGCTCTCGGTTAGCTTCCTGAGCTTGTCATTATCTCCTCGCTATGGGAGCTGCCAAAAGCGGGGAGCCACTGGTGGGGGTACTTGGTCCTGGAAACAACTCTAATCCCGGCACGTCAGTGGAAGGGTGAGACTCTGTAATTTTGCACCATCTTGGGCTATTTGCTGGGACTGTCCTGTATGCTATTGTGTGTTGATGGTTCAATAAATTATTGTCAAACTGTTTTACCCTCATCCTGTGTTGTCTGAGTAGTGTTCTGTCCATGGGGAGAGAGAGCGGGCGTGCAGTGGTATTAACTCTGGTCTATGCGGTCTTTCTAAAGACAGCCTGGCCAGCGGACGAGAGCACCCACTGACCCCCGTATCTCCACATCTACTATTTATAGAGGTGTTATCAGTTATTGTACAGGAGGAGGAGGTGAGCTGTGACATCACCTATTGTGAATGGTGGATCCTGTGTTATCTACTGTATATAGAGGTGTTATCAGTCATTGTACAGGAGGAGGAGGTGAGCTGTGACATCACCTATTGTGAATGGTGGATCCTGTGTTATCTACTGTATATAGAGGTGTTATCAGTCATTGTACAGGAGGAGGAGGTGAGCTGTGACATCACCTATTGTGAATGGTGGATCCTGTGTTATCTACTGTATATAGAGGTGTTATCAGTCATTGTACAGGAGGAGGAGGTGAGCTGTGACATCACCTATTGTGAATGGTGGATCCTGTGTTATCTACTGTATATAGAGGTATTATCAGTCATTGTACAGGAGGAGGAGGTGAGCTGTGACATCACATATTGTGAATGGTGGATCCTGTGTTTTCTCCTGTATATAGAGGTGTTATCAGTCATTGTACAGGAGGAGGAGGTGAGCTGTGACATCACCTATTGTGAATGGTGGATCCTGTGTTATCTACTGTATATATAGAGGTGTTATCAGTCATTGTACAGGAGGAGGTGAGCTGTGACATCACCTATTGTGAATGGTGGATCCTGTGTTTTCTCCTGTATATAGAGGTGTTATCAGTCATTGTACAGGAGGAGGAGCTGAGCTGTGATATCACCTATTGTGAATGGTGGATCCTTAGTTATCTACTGTATATAGAGGTGATATCAGTCATTGTACAGGAGGAGGAGGTGAGCTTTGACATCACCTATTGTGAATGGTGGATCCTGTGTTTTCTCCTGTATATAGAGGTGTTATCAGTCATTGTACAGGAGGAGGAGCTGAGCTGTGATATCACATATTGTGAATGGTGGATCCTTAGTTATCTACTGTATATAGAGGTGTTATCAGTCATTGTACAGGAGGAGGTGAGCTGTGACATCACCTATTGTGAATAGTGGATCTTGTGTTTTCTCCTGTATATAGAGGTGTTATCAGTCATTGTACAGGAAGAGGAGGTGAGCTGTGACATCACCTATTGTGAATGGTGGATCCTGTGTTATCTACTGTATATAGAGGTGATATCAGTCATTGTACAGAAGGAGGAGGTGAGCTGTGACATCACCTATTGTGCATGGTGGATCCTGTGTTATCAGCTGCATATGGAGGTGTTATCACTTATCAGTCATTGTACAGGAGGAGGAGGTGAGCTGTGACATCTACTATTGCGAATGGTGGATCCTGTGTTATCTACTGTATATAGAGGTGATATCAGTCATTGTACAGGAGGAGGAGGTGAGCTGTGACATCACATATTGTGAATGGTGGATCCTGTGTTATCTACTGTATATGGAGGTGTTATCAGTCATTGTACAGGAGGAGGAGGTGAGCTGTGACATCACCTATTGTGAATGGTGGATCCTGTTGTATCTACTGTATGTAGAGATTATCAGTCATTGTACAGGAGGAGGAGGTGAGCTGTGACATCACCTATTGTGAATGTTGGATCCTGTGTTTTCTCCTGTATATAGAGGTGTTATCAGTCATTGTACAGGAAGAGGAGGTGAGCTGTGACATCTACTATTGTGAATGGTGGATCCTGTGTTATCTACTGTATATAGAGGTGTCATCAGTCATTGTACAGGAGGAGGAGGTGAGCTGTGACATCACCTATTGTGAATGGTGGATCCTGTGTTATCTCCTGTATATAGAAGTGTTATCAGTCATTGTACAGGAGGAGGAGGTGAGCTGTGATATCACCTATTGTGCATGGTGGATCCTGTGTTATCAGCTGCATATGGAGGTGTTATCAGTCATTGTACAGGAGGAGGAGGTGAGCTGTGATATCACATATTGTGAATGGTGGATCCTGTGTTATCTACTCTATATATAGAGGTGTTATCAGTCATTGTACAGGAGGAGGAGGTGAGCTGTGATATCACCTATTGTGCATGGTGGATCCTGTGTTATCAGCTGCATATGGAGGTGTCATCACTTATCAGTCATTGTACAGGAGGAGCCATTTTCTGATGACCCATTCCCTTTAAAGCCAGTTAGATGAGCATATTATGGACACATCTGTACAGTTCACTATTAGGAATTTTAGGGTGCCACAGAGATAAATGGCGTCTGTCATCACAAAATGACCATTGAAGCATAGCACAGAACCTAGTAGTAAAGAAAGCCAGGAGGGTAAGTTAAACATCCACTAGGGCCATGGGGTACTCGGACAGTTCTTAAAGGGGTAGTCACAGCAGCAGTGACCTGGCCTGTGGCACTGGGCTCGCAATTAAAAGGGATGAGGGAATATTTGCAGGGGATTGTTCATGACGGTGGAGCTGGGCCTTAGGACTACCGGAACAGTTTATGAGGGGTTGTGGGCGTTGTGGTGCAGTAATGATTGGAGGACACAGAGACTGTAGTTTCTTTACCTTTAATTGTAGGTGCAGTCTAGAGCACAGGTTACAGGTGGTATTGGAGATCTGAGCAGCCTGGAAGCAGTTCAGAATCCCCCTAGCCAGGTGGGGTTGGAAGCCTCCCTACTGCGCTGTTCTTTAGGTTCTTGATAACTTAAGCTCTCTTCAAGTCCCTCTCTCAGTCTATCCTGTAAGTGGAACACTACCCGCATGACAGGCAGCTCGAGCCTTTTCCTGATGTCACTCCCTCGTGGTGACTCCGGGCTCTCTAGTTTGCTGCTGTGCCTTCGGGCATCAGATGTGGCCAAGAGACCTGCAATCTCCTGTTCTCCGGATTCAGTTGCTGGGCATGCAGTTCCCACACAACCACGGACTCCGGTGTCAGGTCTGTTGCGCTCAGTCCTGGGCGCCAGCTTCTCCACACTTGCTTCCTCTTCCTTCACTAGCTCTGACTTACTGACTAACCTCGCCTCCAGACCAGAACTTATAGGGAAGTTCCCCTGAAACCGGGTTTAGAGCTCCCCCTTCTTGTCTGGAGACAGGAAAGGTGTTGTATGCCAGTGTTACCTATCAGGGTATGTGCACACGTTGCGGATGTTTTTTGCGGTGCAGAAACGCTGCAGATCCGCAAGTGATTTACAGTACAATGTAAATCAATGTGAAAAAAAAAAAACCACTGTGCTGATGGTGCGGAAAAAAATTCCGTGCGGAAACGCTGTGGATTAAAAAAGTAGCATGTCACTTCTTTTTTTTGCAGATCTGCAGCGTTTTGTACTCAATCCATTATAGAAATCCGCAGGGGTAAAAAACGCAGTAAATCCGCAAAAAATCCACAGCAAATCCACACCAAAAACGCACAAAATCCGCACAAAAAAACGTGACAAATCCGCACCTGCGTCTTCTGCCAAGAGATGCAGAATCTGCACCAGAAATTCCTAAGCCTAATCCGCAACGTGTGCACGTAGCCTAAAAGGGATCCCTCCTTGCTTCCAGGCATGGCAGCACCCCCTGTGAGGGAGGCATTGTCACTGAGGCATCCGGACTCCTGAGGTGTCACATAAGTATAAGTGCAGAGGCTTCAATCGCACCCAAGCGCTGGAGAGTGAGGGGCACAAATGGTTCCTTTGCCTAATTTAGAAGACTATTACTATTAAAGACCTCTGATAGTTTGGGGCCCTGTTGGAAATTTTGCACAATCTTCAAGGGGTCAGAGGCTTTGTCTCAAGGTTTAAAAAAAAATACTCTTGTGTGCACTTGACCTGAGCAAGAAAAAAGGAAAAACAGAAGACATAGGATCCCTGACAATCAAATGTAATAACTATGAAAGCTAGAATATACACAGAAACGTTAAAAGATACAAAATGGGCAAAAATAATAGAAACAAACAGTTAGATGTGTATTCAGTGTAGAAAGGCTTAATACCCTCTGCAGGTGTCCTGACTGGTCAGTTGCGGGGCCACCTCTAGGTTACCGTCATCTTATTCCTGCCGCTGCCATGACAGCTGTATCTGTGTTTTTGGAGAGTGTCCTGAATGTCAATGTCCCATAACCAGCCCCCTCCTGACTCACACCAGCCCCTCTACACTAGGTGCTTGGCAAATACTAATGTTAAGCACCTTTTCCAGGAAATAAAAGCTAATTTTAGGTTTTCCATCCGCCTGCCAATCTGATTATGTTCCATAAATGAAGCCTCGGTGTCAGCACTTTCTGCTATCCCGGGGTCCTATGCTCCGGCTCAGTGATAAAGCGTTCGATAAGGAATGAAGTGAAGCGTTTCTTCCGTTTACGTTATGGCGCTGACATCCCTGACCTCTCAGGTTTCCACCTGACCTGAGAACAGAGGAAATATTCTGGCTTCAATGGCAAAACATTCAAAAAGAGCATGTCATGAATGACAGTGTTGAATGAACACTTTTCAAGATCTCTGCTTCATGTCATAAAATGACAATCCAGTGTGAAAGCCCATAGAGTAGAATTTCTGTATTTTTCTCACTTATATATAATTCCCCAGAGCTTTACAGACACCATCACTGTCCCCATTGGGGCTCACAATCTACATACCCTATCATTATGTATTGTACTTGTTTTATTATGTATACCCCTCCTCACATGTAAAGCGCCATGGAATAAATGGCGCTATAATAATAAATAATAATAATAATAATTATGTCTTTATGCCGAAGATCCCGGAGGAAACGCACACAAACTCCTTGCAGATGTTGTCTTTGGTGGGATTTGAAACCAGGACCCCAATTTCGGTACATTTTGCTCAATCCAGAGGATAAATTAAATTTGCATTAAATACATTTGGTGCAAAATGAAGGCGTTAAATCAGCTTCTTCGCAAAGCTCTGCCATCTTCTTCAGTTTGTCTACGCTCCGGACCATGAGGTCCTTCTGGACGACTTTTCCATTCATGATGTCCCATGTCGGCCAGGTACCATACATATCATTGACGTACATCGCACCACATGTGGTGCAGCAGAGTTTGCAGGACCTCGTTGTTGTGCATGGCATCCCATGTGACGGCATGGAGACTAGAGACTAGGAGAATCATATGGAAGTAGCTGGCGGCATTATACGGAAAAAAGGAGATAGAAGACGGAAGAGGTCATCTATAATACTGCAAAATAGTGAGCAGATGCAGTCATTTTCCTGGATTCATCCATATCAATTTGCAAAAAAAATATTATTGTGCATTCCTTTTGCCTCAAATCAATCTGCTCATCTCTTCCATACTGATGGAATATTTATCAGGTCTGAGGACTCGTTACAAATGTAAATGAAGTGAGTGGAAGGCTGGAAAACGAGAATGATAGCGATGTGATAAAAATCTAACTTTTATTGTTGGCAGTAATAAAATACTTCCCATATAGGGAAACCAATACGCCATTGATACATTTACAAAGGATATTTAATAAACTGTGTGACACAGCTGCAACAATTGTCTCAAAGGCAATTAGCCTTTATCTTTATCTGTTGATTGTTTCCTTATACATTTACTGCATCCCCTGCTAGCTTAATAAATGTAGACATTGTATATATTCCCAGTAATGTATTAAAGTGGCATCATTATACTGTTAAAATAACCTCAATAATAAAATCCTCTGCTTAACTCTAAGACTGCTGTCACACTTTGCAATGTACGACGCTGGAGCGATAATTTCATGACGTATGTGCGATGTAGAAGCCGTTGGTTACTATGCGCACATCGTATACAATATCGTGCACACCTTTGTTACACCATGCGATCATGCCGCCACAGCGGGACACTAGACGACGAAAGAAAGTTTCAAACGATCTGCTACGACGTACGATTCTCAGCAGGGTCCCTGATCGCAGGAGCGTGTCAGACACAGCGAGATCGCTGGAACGTCACGAATCGTTCCGTCGTAGCAAACAAAATGCCACTGTGTGACGGTACCCTAAGGAAATGAAGAGATAAATGAAAGTAATGTAACTCATGTGTCTGGACATTGTACAATTATTACTAAAGAAATAAACTTCCCTCTCCTACAGGGACTCTTCCCGCTCTTAGGCCGGTTTCACACGTCAGTGTCTCCGGTACGTGTGGTGACAGTTTCCTCACGTACCGGAGCCACTGACACACGTAGACACATTAAAATCAATGCATCTGTGCAGATGTCATTGATTTTTTGCGGACCATGTCTCCGTGTGCCAAACACGGAGACATGTCAGTGTTCGTGGGAGCGCACGGATTACACGGACCCATTAAAGTCAATGGGTCCGTGTAAAACACGTACCGCACATGGACGTTGTCCGTGTGCAGTCCGTGTGCCATGCAGGAGACAGCGCTACAGTAAGCGCTGTCCCCCCCCACTGGTGCTGAAGCCGCCATTCATATCTTCTTTGCAGCAGCATTTGCTGTAGAGAAGATATGAATATTCCTTTTTTTTTTTTGTTTCTCGTGTTTAAAATAAATATCCATGTCCCCAACCCCCTCCCACCCCCTGTGCGCCCACCCGCTGTTCTTAAAATGCTCACCCAGCTCCCTCGCTGGCTGGCGCTGCTTTCTGTCCTGGCCGCACCTTCTACTGTATGAGCGGTCACGTGGGGCCGCCGATTAGAGTCATGAATATGCGGCTTCACCTCCCATAGGGGCTGCATATTCATTACTGTAAATGAGCGGCCCCACGTGACCGCTCATACAGGAGAAGGTGCGGCCAGGACAGGAAGCAGCGCCAGCCAGCGAGGGAGCCGGGTGAGCATTTTAAGAACAGCGGGCGGGCGCACAGGGGGTGGGAGGGGGTTGGGGACATGGACCTTTATTTTAAACACGAGAAACAAAAAAAAAAAAGGAATATTCATATCTTCTCTACAGCAAACGCTGCTGCAGGGAAGATATGAATGGCGGCTTCAGCACCAGATGCAGGGGACAGCGCTAAACTTTAGCGCTGTCTCCTGCACGGTGCGTGTGGTACCCAGTGGGCACACGGGCGGCACACGTGTGCCACACTGATGTGCCACAGAAACGCACCGGCACACGGACACGGATAATTCCGGTACCAATTTTTTAGGTACCGGAATTATCTGGACGTGTGGGACTGCCCGTACACAAATAATTCCTCTCTTACACAGACTCTCCCCTCTTTACTCAGACTCTTCCCTCTTTATTCAGACACTTTTCTCTCCTACAGACTCTTCCCTCTCCTACAGGGATTCTTCCCTTTCTTACTCAGACTTTTCCCTCTCTTACACAGACTCTTCCTTCTTTACTCAGACTCTTCCCTCTTTATTCAGACTCTTTCCTCTCCTATACGCATTCTTCCCTCTCTAAGGCTAGTTTCACACTAGCGTTTTGCTGAGCTGCGGAGGGATGCGGACTTCCTCGGTGAAGGCCCGCCCACGGCCGCACCTCCGCCGCTCAGCTCCGCCCACTTCCGCATGCGGCCTGGTACCTATCTTTAACATTAGCTAGGTTGTGCGGATGTATGGGGATGCCTCCGAATGCGTCGTTTTGACGTTGCAGAGAAAAAAAGAAATTCCAACCAGCTGCGTTTTACGCGGGGCGCCGCATCGTCAAAACAACTCATGCAGAGGCATCCGCATACATCCACACGACCTGCGTACCTAATGTTAAAGATAGGTACCAGGCCGCATGCGGAAGTGGGCGGAGCTGAGCGGCCGTGGGCGTGGCTTCACAGAGGAAGTCCGCAGCCCACCGCAGCTCAGCAAAACGATAGTGGGAAACTAGGAAACTATCCTTACACAGACTCTTCTCTCTGTTGCGCAGATTTTCCTCTCTTGTACAGATTCTTCCCTCTCTTACTCTTGCGCAGACTCTTTGTTCTCTTGCACAGACTCTTTCCTCTCTTGTGCAGACTCTTTCCTCTTTTGTACAGACTGTTTCCTCTCTTGCCCAGACATTTTCCTCTCTTGTGCAGATTCTTTCCTCTTTTACACAGACTGTTTCATCTCTTGCGCAGACTCTTTGTTCTCTTGCGCAGACTCGTTGCTCTCTTGCACAGACTCTTTGCTCTCTTGTACAGACTCTTCCCTCTCTTATTCTTGCACAGACTCTTTGTTCTTTTGCACAGACTCGTTGCTCTCTTGCGCAGACTCTTTCCTCTTTTGCGCAGACTCTTTCCTCTCTTGGGCACTCTTTCCTCTCTTGCACAGACTATTCCTTCTCATGCACAGACTTTTTCCTCTCTTGTGCAGATTATTTCCTCTTTTGAGCAGACTATTCCCTCTCTTGCACAGACTTTTTCCTCTCTTACTCAGACTATTTCCTCTCTTCCATAAACTCTTTGTGCTCTTGCGCAGAATCTTCCATGTTTTGCAGACTCTTTCCTCTCTTGTGCAGACTCTTTCCTCTCTTGCTCAGACTCTTTCCTCTTTTGCACAGACTCTTTGCTCTCTTGCGCAGACTTTTTCCTCTCTTGTGCAGATTCTTTCCTCTCTTGTGCAGACTATTTCCTCTCTTGCGCAGACGCTTCGTGCTCCTGCACAGACTCCTTCCTCTCTTGCTCAGACTCTTTCCTCTCTTGCGCAGACTCTTTCCTCTCTTGTGCAGATTCTTTCCTCTCTTGCTCAGACTCTTTCCTCTCTTGTGCAGACTCTTTCCTCTCTTGCTCAGACTCATTCCTCTTTGGCGCAGACTCTTTCCTCTCTTGCGCAGACTTTTCCCTCTCTTGTGCTGACTCTTTCCTCTCTTGTGCAGACTATTTCCTCTCTTGTGCAGATTCTTTCCTCTCTTGCTCATACTCTTTCCTCTCTTGCGCACTCTTTCCTCTCTTGCACAGACTATTCCCTCTCTTGCGCAGACTATTTGCTTTCTTGCACAGACTCTTTCCTCTCTTGCACAGACTATTCCCTCTCTTGCGCAGACTATTTGCTTTCTTGCGCAGACTCTTTCCTCTCTTGCGCAGACTATTCCCTCTCTTGCGCAGACTATTTGCTTTCTTGCGCAGACTCTTGGCTCTCTTGCGCAGACTATTCCCTCTCTTGCGCAGACTATTTGCTTTCTTGCGCAGACTCTTTCCTCTCTTGCGCAGACTCTTTCCTCTCTTGCGCAGACTCTTTCCTCTCTTGCGCAGACTCTTTCCTCTCTTGCGCAGACTATTCCCTCTCTTGCGCACTCTTTCCTCTCTTGCGCAGACTCTTTCCTCTCTTGCGCAGACTATTCCCTCTCTTGCGCAGACTCTTTCCTCTCTTGCGCAGACTCTTTCCTCTCTTGCGCAGACTCTTTCCTCTCTTGCGCAGACTATTCCCTCTCTTGCGCAGACTATTTGCTTTCTCGCGCAGACTCTTGGCTCTCTTGCGCAGACCCTTTCCTCTCTTGCGCAGACTCTTTCCTCTCTTGCGCAGACTCTTTCCTCTCTTGCGCAGACTATTCCCTCTCTTGCGCACTCTTTCCTCTCTTGCGCATACTCTTTCCTCTCTTGCGCAGACTATTCCCTCTCTTGCGCAGACTCTTTCCTCTCTTGCGCAGACTCTTTCCTCTCTTGCGCAGACTCTTTCCTCTCTTGCGCAGACTATTCCCTCTCTTGCGCAGACTATTTGCTTTCTCGCGCAGACTCTTGGCTCTCTTGCGCAGACCCTTTCCTCTCTTGCGCAGGCTCTTTCCTCTCTTACTCTTGTGTGCCTACTTGGATGAGAGCTCACAGGTAAGGCACCCCTATATATAGATAAGGAGGAGAAACTCTACTTGAAGACTCGTGGTGCTGCTGGATTTGTTCACTTTATAGATTTACAGGAGAAGAGGTTAATGTTTTTATTTCAGAGTTTTGGAGAAAGTGTGTAAGGAATGTGAGGAGGAATTTTTATAGGAATTTGTGAAGGAACATACAGTCTCACCTCTATTCACCACGCCTAGGACTTGTAGACTGCTGTATACTTGGGGGGTCATTTACTTTTTACAGTTATGTGTGTACAGTGTTATGATGCTGCCTTTGAATATTTACTGTAAATCATTGGTATCTGTGGTTTTGTCAGGGTATGCTGGGATTTCTAGGTGAAGTCTGTTCGGTGCTTATTACACTCAGCAATGTTTGAGAAGGAAAACTAAGGCGACTAATCCAGAACGCAGGGCTAGCCTGCAGAATGTCACCCCGGCATCAGATCACACCAGACCCTCCGAATAATAATGTAGACCCCAGCCGAAAGTCTTTTATGCACCCGTGTAGATACAGACCCCAAGCCAGACCTAAATATCTGTATACAGACCCTTAAAAGATACCCCATTGTGCAGACCCCAAACCGACCCCCTGTACACAGAGCCCAAGAACAGACTCCACTTTACACAGATCTCAGGGCTAAATCCTCTGTATACAGACCCCAGACCAGACCCATAAAAAGACACCAGATTATTCAGATTCACATGAGATTACTGGGTCCCCCTAGCTTGGCCATGTCCTGTATCTATAGGGTCTTCTGGGCTCTCTCTCACTGTTGTGTCTTCTAAGCTAACAGGTGTTTAATTTCCCTGCAGCGCCCCCAGAGCAAAGACTAGGAATTGCACAATTTCTATTTCTATCAGTGGGCTGGTGGACATGGACATGCTGGGTCTCTCAGAGATAGAGTCGCTCTTCATACCTTGGGCCATCTAAGGTACCTGGGCCCCATACTGCCATAATGGCCAGAGCCCCCCGATTTACACCCACACGTCCCATACTTCATCTTGAATCCCATAATGTACAATTCGTGGCATCTGAGGGAAGATGAGGAGGCAGTTGTCAGGTAACTTTGCGCCTCTCATGGACGCCACCATGATTTGTAATGAAGGTGAAAAGCGTTTCAATGTCAGAAGGAGAAAACGAGTCGCAGACAGCGACTCCTCCAAGTCTTGACCTGTTTTCTTGTAACATCTGTTTGTGGTTTTTGTAGCGAAAGTCTGGACATCACAGTTGTATCATCGTCTCTCTGTGCAACGACAACCTCAACCACATGTTTATGGTGGGACATTGTGAAATCACACCCCTGGCGCCGGCGACCTGGCACTCCACCAGCGATGAGACTTCGGGGCATTATTTGTGAAGAGTCTGAGATCTACATGGAGCCAAGATAATGAGACCACTTAGTGTCCATCTCTGAGCAGAACATTCTGGGGTCTTCATGTCTCCAAGCATCCGGAATATTCAAGAGGAGACAAGAGAATAAATCTAAATCAACTATCTATCTATCTATTATCTATCATCTATCTATCTATCTATCTATCTATCTATCTATCTATCTATCTATTATCTATCATCTATCTATCTATCTATTATCTATTATCTATCATCTATCATCTATCTATCTATTATCTATCATCTATCTATCTATTATCTATCTATCTATCTATCTATCTATCTATCTATCTATTATCTATCCATCTATCTATCTATCTATCTATTATCTATCTATTATCTATAATCTATCTATTATCTATAATCTATCTATTATCTATCCATCTATCTATCTATCTATCTATTATCTGTCTATCTATCTATCTATCTATCTATCTATCTATTATCTGTCTATCTATCTATTATCTGTCTATTATCTATCCATCTATCTATCTATCTATCTATCTATCTATCTATCTATCTATCTATCTATCTATCATATCTATCTATCTATCTATCTATCTATCTATCTATCTATCTATCTATCTATCTATTATCTGTCTATTATCTATCTATCTATCTATCTATCTATCTATCTATCTATCTATCTATCTATCTATCTATCTATCTATCATTTATATCTATCTATCTATCTATCTATCTATCTATCTATCTATCTATCTATCTATCTATCTATCTATCATCCCCCGGTAATATGTAAAGCTGCTATCACAATTCAGTCATTGTCAGTGAGTTGTTACGAGCAGCTGAGAACCAGGGTCAATATCAATTTTTTAATGTGACTTTGGGGCCTTGTCTGGATACAGTTGTAAGAAACCATCAACTTTTGTTTGTGAATGTAACCAAGACTGATTCCACTAATTGAAAAGTCAGAGATTTTAAAAATGTTGAGGATGTTCAACACAACGTCGCTACATTTGACATTTACTGTTTAATTCCCTTGATACTGGAAATCCCCATAAATGTGTGCACCCCCTAAGGCTATGTGCACACGTAGTCTGGGTCCACTGCGGATTTTTCCGCAGCGGATTCCAGCAGATTTGATTATTGCGGATTTACCGCGGTTTTCCTGTGGTTTCCACTACGGATTTACAACTGCGGTTTTCCATAAGGGCAGTTGTAAATCCGCACAAAAGAAGTGACATGCTGCGGATTGTAAACCACTGCGTTTCCATGCGTTTTTTTTCCGCAGCATGTGCACAGCGTTTTTTTTCCCCATACGTTTACATTGAACTGTAAACGCAGGGGAAACTGCTGCGGGTCCGCAGCAAAATCCGCATCGTGTGCTCATAGCCTAATGCCTTCTATCGCTGGAGCAAAGCTACCGTATATACTCTAGTATAAGCCGACCCGAGTATAAGCCGACCCCCTAATTTTGCCACAAAAAACTGGGAAAACTTAATGACTCGAGTATAAGCCTAGGGTGGGAAATACAGCAGCTACCGGTAAATGTCAAAAATAAAAATAGATACCAATAAAAGTAAAATAAATTAAGACATTAGTAGGTTAAGTGTTTTTGAATATCCATATTGAATCAGGAGCCCCATATAATGCTCCATACAGTTCATGATGGCTCCATAAGATGCTCCATACAGATATTTGCCCCATATAATGCTGATTATTGCCCCATAAGATGCCCCATACAGATAATTGCCCCATACAATGCTGCACAAATGCTGATTATGGCCCCATAAGATGCTCCATATACACATTTGCCGCGTATAATGTTCCACAAATGTGGATTATGGCCCCATAAGATGCTCCATACAGACATTTGCCCCATACAATGCTGCACAAATGCTGATTATGGCCCCATAAGATGCTCCATACAGATATTTGCCCCCATATAATGCTGTACATGGCCCCATAAGATGCTCCATACAGACATTTGCCCCATACAATGCTGCACAAATGCTGATTATGGCCCCATAAGATGCTCCATAGACACATTTGCCCTGTATAATGCTGCACATGGCCCCATAAGATGCTCCATACAGATAATTGCCCCATATGCTGTTGCCACGATTAAAAAAATAAAAAATCACATACTCACCTCTCAGGCCCCCGGCACTTGCTATACTCACCTGCTCCCCGTTCCACCATCGGCGCCGCTCCGTCTTCTGCGTCCTCTGCACTGACGTTCAGGCAGAGAGCGGCGCGCACTAATCGCGTCACCGCGCCCTCTGACCTGAGCGTCAGTGCAGAGGACGCAGAAGACGGAGCGGCGCCGATGGTGGAACGGGGAGCAGGTGGGTATCGCGCACTGCCACCCTTCATACTCACCTGCTCCTGGCGCGGTCCCTGCACGTCTGTTCCCCAGCGCCGGCAGCTTCTTCCTGTAGTGAGCGGTCACATGGTACCGCTCATTACAGTAATGAATATGCGGCTCCACCTCTATGGGAGTGAAGTCGGGTCCATATTCATTACACAGCTCCGCTCCCCCTCCCCTGCCGACCTCTGGGTATGACTTGAGTATAAGCCGAGAGGGGCAATTTCAGCCCAAAAAAGTGTGCTGAAAATCTCGGCTTATACTCGAGTATATACGGTAAATCTTCTTTTGAGATCTAATTGTTTGTTTTTACAGTTTCTTGTTAATTAGAAATATGTGTTCTGGACGTCTTTGAAGGGGGCCCTTGTCCCATATGTAGGCTGGCTTTGTAATCTACTAATTTGTCACTTACAATATCCAGGATTTGGGCTTAGAGGTTGTCCAGTAAGGACTTAAAGAATAGGAAGCAGAAATTGTACAACCGGAGCCAGTCTCCAACACTGCGTTCCAGTTAATATCATCATCACTGCACATTTCAGTGACTCCACCAGCAGAATAGTGAGTGCAGCTCTGGGGTCTAATACAGGATGTAACTCAGGATCAGCAATGTAATGTATGTACACAGTGACTGCACCAGCAGAATAGTGAGTGCTGCTCTGGGGTATAATACAGGATGTAACTCAGGATCAGTAATGTAATGTATGTACACAGTGACTGCACCAGCAGAAAAGTGAGTGCAGCTCTGGGGTATAATACAGGAGGTAACTCAGGATCAGTAATGTAATGTATGTACACAGTGACTGCACCAGCAGAATAGTGAGTGCAGCTCTGGGGTATAATACAGGATGTAACTCAGAATCAGTAATGTAATGTATGTACATAGTGACTGCACCAGCAGAATAGTGAGTGCAGCTCTGGAGTATAATACAGGATGTAACTCAGGATCAGTAATGTAATGTATGTACGCAGTGACTGCACCAGCAGAATAGTGAGTGCAGCTCTGGGGTCTAATACAGGATGTAACTCAGGATCAGTAATGTAATGTATGTACACAGTGACTGCACCAACAGAATAGTGAGTGCTGCTCTGGGGTATAATACAGGATGTAACTCAGGATCAGTAATGTAATGTACAGTGGGGCAAAAAAGTATTTAGTCAGTCAGTAATAGTGCAAGTTCCACCACTTAAAAAGATGAGAGGCGTCTGTAATTTACATCATAGGTAGACCTCAACTATGGGAGACAAACTGAGAAAAAAAAATCCAGAAAATCACATTGTCTGTTTTTTTAACATTTTATTTGCATATTATGGTGGAAAATAAGTATTTGGTCAGAAACAAACAATCAAGATTTCTGGCTCTCACAGACCTGTAACTTCTTCTTTAAGAGTCTCCTCTTTCCTCCACTCATTACCTGTAGTAATGGCACCTGTTTAAACTTGTTATCAGTATAAAAAGACACCTGTGCACACCCTCAAACAGTCTGACTCCAAACTCCACTATGGTGAAGACCAAAGAGCTGTCAAAGGACACCAGAAACAAAATTGTAGCCCTGCACCAGGCTGGGAAGACTGAATCTGCAATAGCCAACCAGCTTGGAGTGAAGAAATCAACAGTGGGAGCAATAATTAGAAAATGGAAGACATACAAGACCACTGATAATCTCTCTCGATCTGGGGCTCCATGCAAAATCCCACCCCGTGGGGTCAGAATGATCACAAGAACGGTGAGCAAAAATCCCAGAACCACGCTGGGGGACCTAGTGAATGAACTGTAGAGAGCTGGGACCAATGTAACAAGGCCTACCATAAGTAACACACTACGCCACCATGGACCCAGATCCTGCAGTGCCAGACGTGTCCCACTGCTTAACCCAGTACATGTCTGGGCCCGTCTGAAGTTTGCTAGAGAGCATTTGGATGATCCAGAGGAGTTTTGGGAGAATGTCCTATGGTCTGATGAAACCAAACTGGAACTGTTTGGTAGAAACACAACTTGTCGTGTTTGGAGGAAAAAGAATACTGAGTTGCATCCATCAAACACCATACCTACTGTAAAGCATGGTGGTGGAAACATCATGCTTTGGGGCTGTTTCTCTGCAAAGGGGCTAGGAAGACTGATCCGGGTACATGAAAGAATGAATGGGGCCATGTATCGTGAGATTTTGAGTGCAAACCTCCTTCCATCAGCAAGGGCATTGAAGATGAAACGTGGCTGGGTCTTTCAACATGACAATGATCCAAAGCACACCGCCAGGGCAACGAAGGAGTGGCTTCGTAAGAAGCATTTCAAGGTCCTGGAGTGGCCTAGCCAGTCTCCAGATCTCAACCCTATAGAAAACCTTTGGAGGGAGTTGAAAGTCCGTGTTGCCAAGCGAAAAGCCAAAAACATCACTGCTCTAGAGGAGATCTGCATGGAGGAATGGGCCAACATACCAACAACAGTGTGTGGCAACCTTGTGAAGACTTACAGAAAACGTTTGACCTCTGTCATTGCCAACAAAGGATATATTACAAAGTATTGAGATGAAATTTTGTTTCTGACCAAATACTTATTTTCCACCATAATATGCAAATAAAATGTTAAAAAAACAGACAATGTGATTTTCTGGATTTTTTTTTCTCAGTTTGTCTCCCATAGTTGAGGTCTACCTATGATGTAAATTACAGACGCCTCTCATCTTTTTAAGTGGTGGAACTTGCACTATTGCTGACTGACTAAATACTTTTTTGCCCCACTGTATGTACACAGTGACTGCACCAGCAGAATAGTGAGTGCAGCTCTGGAGTATAATATAGGATGTAACTCAGGATCAGTAATGTAATGTATGTACACAGTGACTGCACCAGCAGAATAGTGAGTGCAGCTCTGGAGTATAATACAGGATGTAACTCAGGATCAGTAATGTAATGTATGTACACAGTGACTGCACCAGCAGAATAGTGAGTGCTGCTCTGGGGTATAATACAGGATGTAACTCAGGATCAGTAATGTAATGTATGTACACAGTGACTGCACCAGCAGAATAGTGAGTGCAGCTCTGGGGTATAATACAGGATGTAACTCAGGATCAGTAATGTAATGTATGTACACAGTGATTGCACCAGCAGAATAGTGAGTGCAGCTCTGGAGTATAATACAGGATGTAACTCAGGATCAGCAATGTAATGTATGTACACAGTGACTGCACCAGCAGAATAGTAAGTGCAGCTCTGGAGTATAATACAGGATGTAACTCAGGATCAGTAATGTAATGTATGTACACAGTGACTGCACCAGCAGAATAGTGAGTGCAGCTCTGGAGTATAATACAGGATGTAACTCAGGATCAGTAATGTAATGTATGTACACAGTGACTGCACCAGCAGAATAGTGAGTGCAGCTCTGGGGTATAATACAGGATGTAACTCAGGATCAGTAATGTATGTACACAGTGACTGTACCAGCAGAATAGTGAGTGCAGCTCTGGGGTATAATACAGGATGTAACTCAGGATCAGTAATGTAATGTATGTACACAGTGATTGCACCAGCAGAATAGTGAGTGCAGCTCTGGAGTATAATACAGGATGTAACTCAGGATCAGCAATGTAATGTATGTACACAGTGACTGCACCAGCAGAATAGTGAGTGCAGCTCTGGAGTATTATACAGGATGTAACTCAGGATCAGTAATGTAATGTATGTACACAGTGACTGCACCAGCAGAATAGTGAGTGCAGCTCTGGAGTATA
Organism: Ranitomeya imitator; assembly: GCF_032444005.1. Taxonomy (NCBI): domain Eukaryota; kingdom Metazoa; phylum Chordata; class Amphibia; order Anura; family Dendrobatidae; genus Ranitomeya; species Ranitomeya imitator. The sequence goes on from NC_091288.1 coordinate 11,322,305, forward strand.
ATACAGGATGTAACTCAGGATCAGTAATGTAATGTATGTACACAGTGACTGTACCAGCAGAATAGTGAGTGCAGCTCTGGGGTATAATACAGGATGTAACTCAGGATCAGTAATGTAATGTATGTACACAGTGACTGCACCAGCAGAATAGTGAGTACAGCTCTGGAGTATAATACAGGATGTAACTCAGGATCAGTAATGTAATGTATGTACACAGTGACTGTACCAGCAGAATAGTGAGTGCAGCTCTGGGGTATAATACAGGATGTAACTCAGGATCAGTAATGTAATGTATGTACACAGTGACTGCACCAGCAGAATAGTGAGTACAGCTCTGGAGTATAATACAGGATGTAACTCAGGATCAGTAATGTAATGTATGTACACAGTGACTGCACCAGCAGAATAGTGAGTACAGCTCTGGGGTATAATACAGGATGTAACTCAGGATCAGTAATGTAATGTATGTACACAGTGACTGTACCAGCAGAATAGTGAGTGCAGCTCTGGGGTATAATACAGGATGTAACTCAGGATCAGTCAGTCAGTGCTGGAAGCTGAAGGCGAGGGACCTGACCAGACACCGGGAATGTAAGTATGTAGTGTTTGTTTTTTTACATTTACAACGGTAACCAGGGTAAACATCGGGTTACTAAGCGCGGCCCTGCGCTTAGTAACCCGATGTTTACCCTGGTTACCCGGGGACTTCAGGATCGTTGGTCGCTGGAGAGTTGTCTGTGTGACAGCTCTTCAGCGACCAAACAGCGACGCTGCAGCGATCGACATCGTTGTCTATATCGCTGCAGCGTCGCTTAGTGTGACGGTACCTTTATACCAGGGGTGTCAAACTGCATTCCTCGAGGGCTTCAAACCATGCTTGTTTTCAAGATTTCCTTAGCATTGCTGGAATCATTCTCTGCAGGTGATTAAATTATCACCTGTGCAGTACAAGGAAATCCTGAAAACATGACCTGTTTGCAGCCCTCGAGGAATGCAGTTTGACACCCCTGTCTTATACATCTCTTTTTGTATGTAAACTATGTTGTAATTGCTCCTTATCTTTATCTCCTTTGCTTGCAGCAAGTGAGTGGTTAAGGCCGGCGTCACACTGCTGTATTGTAGCCGATGCGAGAACATCGGATGCGATATGCTAATGACACTCGGCTCCTGCTCGCAGTCATGCGTCTGTGTTCCGATTCTCTCGCACAGGGAGGATCGGAGCGGCGCTGCGGAGGAGGCGGAGAAATGATTTTCTCCATCTCCTCCATTGCTGGGGTCCGCTTATAGCGCACATCACTCGGATTATATTCGAGTGGTGTGCGCTGTCTCACTCGCACCCATAGGATTATATGGGAGCGAGTGAGCCGAGAGTTTTCCTCAGTCCGTGACAATCGCAGCATGCTGACCGAGGAAAACGGCCGACAAAAAGTCGGCTGCTGGGAGCGGCACCATATGCTAACATTGGTCCGAGTGCAATGCGATTTTTTTATTGCATTGCACTCGGCCGTATTATGGTCTAGTGTGACCCCGGCCTAAGACTCATGCTCTGCTGACACTGCTGCAGTTTGTTACATTGCCAATGCAGCTTATATCTCCTGTGATCACAGGTCTTATACTGTACAATACTGATACTCTGTAGGGACTGAGCGCATTGTACTAAATGGAAAGCCGACTTCTGCTGCAACAAAACTCTTCTCTTCTGCATCAAAATTGTATTTTAATCTAATCGTTATCAGATTATCTAGATTTTCATGTGTTATTGGGAGGCACTACAAGGTATATACATACTTAGATTAACAAATAATTAAAGCTGCAAAAAATTCAAAGAAGGCAGCCATCCTGCATGTTGATGGTTTCCGGATATCAAAATTGTTCTCATAGATTTCACAATATACAAAGAACTGGACTAACGAACACAAGTGTTGTAATCTCGGATTTTACATGAATTGACTTCACTGTAGAAAACAAAAAGTTGAACAATGGTTTTCATGGCTTTCAGCCAAAGGTGGGATGATGACGATGAAGTGATGGCGGCATCAACAGATCAGTGTCCTGATGACAGCACGGCCCGGCCCTGTCCTGGTGGGGAACATCTGCTTCTCTGCGATTGTAGAGAAATGACCCTGAGAAGCCCAATGTCACCGTAACAACACGTCCTAAACTCCGGGACAGCGGCTCGTGTGCGCTGAGGCTGTGACGCTCGCTGCCCCGGAGACACCTCTTCATATGCATTTAAAGGGTATTACAAAAGGTAAAAAATAGAAAATGATTTGTTTCTTGGTAATAGGTTTCTGGGAAAGCTGGGTGACAGTTAATGTAACACCATTACACCTTCAACAAGGGTTTCTCCCCCAGCTTTCCCATCCTCCTGAATGGCCCTAGATCTGCAGTGATAAGGTGGATCCATAAGGCCATGTGCACACGTAGAATGGTCCTCGGCGGATTTTTCAGCAGCAGATTTGATAAATCCGCAGGGCAAAAGCACAGCGTTTTTCCTGCGGATTTATAGCGGATTTTCCTGCGGATTTACCGCGGTTTTTGTGCGGATTCCACTGCGGTTCTACACCTGCGGTTTTCTAATATGGAGCAGATGTAGAACCGCTGCGCATTCCGCAGAAAGTGACATGCTGCGGAATGTAAACCGAAGCGTTTCCGCACGTTTTTTTCTGCAGCACGTGCACAGCGTTTTCGGTTTCCCATAGCCTTACATTGTACTGTAAACTCATGGAAACTGCTGCCGATCCGCAGCAATTCCCGCAGCGTGTGCATACAGCCTTACTCTTAGAGATCAGCAAATCGATAAGTAACACATTGAACTGGTTACAAATTTCTCAAAAGTTTTGGATTCTGGTGAACATAAAATTTTAAGGTTTCAAACCATAAAAATGTCGGATATCTGGACAGTGATTGGGGACCTCCCATGATTTCTACCATGGGTGTAATTACAGTACAATAGGTGCAGGGGCTGCAATCGCTCCTGGGTTCTGTAACCTAAGGGGCCCAAAAAGTCCCTTTAGCGAATATAAAAAGACCAATGCAATTAAAGACTTGCCATAATTGAGGGCCCCGTTGGAGCTTTTGCATTGGGGCCCCTGAGCTTCCAACATATTTTACTTGCACCAAATTAAATCAAGCAAATCCGCCTGGAACAAATGTCATCAGAATCTGTTCTCTAAACCAAATCTGACAACCCCTTCAGGCATAGTAACGGTGACCCAGTTGTCACCCAGCTTTCCCAGAGACAGATATAATATTTCAACCTCGCTGTCTGCTCCAAAGGCCAAGTTTTCTTGTCTGAATGTTTTTTTTTCCTGTCCTTTTCTTTCTTATTCTCGGGAGTTTTCTTTTCACACGGTTCTCCAGTGATTTTGGCTTCTTTCAGCTTTGAACAGTGCGAGCAAATCTGAAATCTGTGCCGCCCAATATCAGTGTCATCAGGGCCCAGATAAGCAGGCCGCACACTGGGACCAGGGAATTCTGCAGTCACCAGATGTTATATTGTGGTCAGTGTCAAAATCTCAGGGCTTCGTTTCTCCAGTTTTCCTACAAATCCAGACATTAAAGAGATTTTCTGATTTCAGATAAATAAAACTGAATCACTGACGAAAAGTTCCACAGCTTTCCAGTATACTTTATGTTTCAATTTCTGATTATCTCCGATATCTCTGCTTGCTGTAAATGAATGAGAAGACAGTTACATTTACAGATTACTATTTCTATACACAGCTAGTGGATGCATTAGTTTGCAATCACCTTTCTCTGTGACCCCCGACTGATACATTGTAACAAACTGTTGAAGGGATTTGTGCAGCTGCTGCTGATGCATTTAGCTTTCAGTGTTGTCTAGACTGGATACAAATGTTTCCACTTCTCAGATAACAATAGGACCAGTTATGTACAAGTTTGCATCCTGTGGATGTAAACAATTCTTCTCATTCACTGACAGCAAGCAGAGATGGTGAAAAATGTGAAACATTGGAAAACAAAGAATATTACAAAGTTATAGAACTTTTCAGTTACCTAGTTATTAAGTTTCATTAACCTAAAACTGGATAATCTAGTGGTGGTCTCAGTAAAGACATCACAGTCCAGCCACTGTCACCTCTGATGACTTTCAGGTCTGCAATTTTTTTTTTCCAGAGAACGCAGGACATATATGAAATACAGGACGAGAGTTGTGATATCTCTTCTTTGCTGTTATGTGACCGTCTGTCTGCAGATTCAGCAGTTCTAAATGCAGCTTTGGATGTGACTGGAAAATAAAGCATGATGTAGATGCCTGTTAATAATAATAATAATAATCTTTATATAGCGGCAGCATATTCCGCAGTGCTTTACAGTTTAACAGTTTCAAACACAATAGTCATAAGTAACAAGGGCCGGACTGGCCATCGGGCATTTCTGGCAAATGCCAGAAGGGCCGTGGCAGTCGTGGGCCGCTCGCCAGCGCCGACTTCTCCCCTCCCAGTCTAGATCGCTGCAGCGTCGCTAAATGTGACGGTACCTTGAGACCTCATGTAAGCTTGTATTATCACAGCGCACAATCTCACCTCTGCTACATCTGTATCTCAGGCGTCACCTTTGATCCCAGTGATCTTGATATCTTTCCATTTTGGTGACGGCCACGTTTTGATTTGTTTGGGAGATTAGAGGAAATGTTTCTGTGCCATGAAATAATAATAGAATGAACGGCGTTGGCAGAATGGAAAATCCCCGCAGCTGATCGCAGGCCGCCAGGTTTACAAGACCGCTGTAGGTGAGGAAATAGGTTTATGGAAATGCTAAAATGGCCTCACCCTCCACCCCGCGGACTCTGCTCGGCCACGTGCTCTCATAACCCACAGGGGCAGCCGGGAAATGAAGCAATTCTTAAAAGACGGCAGTATTCTGAAAATCATATAAAAGGTGATTTATACTCAGGCTCTCCAGCCCTTGGCAGACTACAACTCCCAGCATATCGGCAATGGGCCCTTCATAGTCCAATATCTCATCATAATCCACTTTTCCACCTGCTCTGGAGGTGGTCGTGGCCCCTGACCTCTCGGGCCCCCGTGCGGCTGCACAAGTTGCTCCATTTATATGTTCGCCCATGTTCCCAATGTGCTGACCGTAAACTCACTGTAGATGGTGCAAATATAGGAGTCACATCAGGGGCCTGAGGGTGCCAGAGGCCCCACTGGGAGACCCCAGTATTAGAAACGTAGACTGGGTAGATGGGGACCCTAAATTATGCAGCGATCAGCTAACTGAAAGCGCCTTGGTGCGCCAGACGTGGCAGAGCGCCACACATGTTCTAGTGGTCATAAATGGTACTACAGCTTGTCTCCCATTCACCTGTATGAGAAAGCTGCAGTACCGCTCATGGCCACTGCAGAATATACGGCGCTCAGCCACTTCGAATGCACCTTGGGACTGTCAATCAGCTGATCATGGGGGTGTCAGGATTTGGACCCCCATCCTATCATTATGATAGGTCATCAATATCTCAGCCCTGGACAATCCCACTAAATCCAGGATAAGAGATTTTGCCAGGGTTGAGGGGACAGAAATGACGCAACCGTTGTAATCCTAGAAGAACATTAACCGTGTGCTGCAGCCGATCCCACCTGGGCTGTCACCTATTGTCACAGTTTGGCGGCATTAACCTGATGTAGCGTTGCATACCTACAAGGTGAGGTCAGGATGAGGCAGTGACCTTTAGATCAGAAAAGCCCTACGTAATGTCTGGATGGCGTCCCGAGGAATGTGAGGCCCTGGATCCGTGAAAAGCGCAAAACAAAACCTCATTTCCCTGCATGGGAATACAGACGTCTCGGACATGTTTGTCGCTGATGTCATCCTCGTACCTGATATTGTTACCTGGCAAAGCGACGCGTGAGAACGGCAAACAGCGATGTGATAACGTCCCCGGTGAGCGGACGAGGCGCCGCCGGCATTTCTCATAACTGCAGGTATGTGTCGGTCTGCAGCACGCGCAGCAGAGGGGACTTTGCCATGTAACACTCTAACTTACATGGTTTATTAGTAGTCTGTAACCATGGAGACACATAGACCTGTAAAGACACTGCATGCACAATTTGAAGAGCCCCTAACTCTTGCGGACAGGTTTCACAGAAAAGTGGAGGCTGCTAAGGAGACTGGGGCACAAGAGGCCATTACCAACACAGACGGAGGAGAAGCCCTGTGGAAAAACGATATATGGCCCTATGCAGTCGTATCGCTCCTCATAGTGCACAGTTCCACCGACTTTGGAGCTGGTAGTTTCCTCTTGATCTCTTGGCCCCCTGACCTCTTGCACAGGTTGCACCAATAAAACGTCCATCCCTGCTCCAACGTTTTCAATGGGAGGTCCAACAATCTCATAATGGTTTACATATTTTTGGCCGCATAGTGCACTTATAATCTGCTATATCACTCAGAACCACTACATCTGACAACCCGTGCTCTGCTGCATCTGACAAAGGCATAAACAGCATTTGAGCTCTGCTGCATCTGACAAAGACATAAGGAGCATTTGAGCTCTGCTGCATCTGACAAAGACATAAACAGCATTTGAGCTCTGCTGCATCGGACAAAGACATAAACTGCATTCTGAGCTCTGCTGCATCGGACAAAGACATAAGGAGCATTTGAGCTCTGCTGCATCTGACAAAGACATAATCTGCAAATTGCCTCTTCTGAGAAAACGAGGACTTAAACTCTATAGCGCCACCTATTGGAAGTAGCGATCCTACAAGTCACAATCAACCCTTTAACGAGTCGTGCAATATGACTTAGGATAAAAGCCAAATCAATATCTCAATTCGCAGACTCGGTGTTTCAGGCTGTTGGCCCTCGTCAGTGCGAAGCGTGAGAACTGATTTGGCTAGGTGAGAGGCTCTGGACTGGGGTCTAAGGGGTAACGTTTCTCCTTATGGAGAGTGACATACCATCTCTGGCTTGTCAAGGTAATGAGGCTTATTCAGCATTTGAGCTCTGCTGCATCCAGGGCCGGACTGGCCATCTGGCAATTCTGGCAAATGCCAGAAGGGCCTTTCTGGTCTTGGGCTGCTTTGTCTGCTTTGTTGTTAACAGAATCAGTGTTCTCAAGATACCCATACTGGTAAGAGCTGTGACGGAGCACAAAGTCTCTGACTCTGTCACTTACTCCAGCAGGCCACGGGCATCAATAGTAAATCTAGCCTTCCTCCATCCAGGCTTGGGATGGGGACAACATGGGCCCATGTGATTTCAAATGCCAGAGCTGAATTTCAGCCCCAGTCCGTACCTGGCTGCATCTGACAAAGACATAGGCAGCATTTGAGCTCTGCTGCATCTGACAAAGACATAAGGAGCATTGTGAGCTCTGCTGCATCTCATATACTGAGAACTACTACCTCTAACCGTCTGAGCTGTTCTGCTTGTAACAACCTCAGCCCTGCTCCATCTGAGTGGAGATGCTTCCAGCTTCATCTTTCTCATGTCTTTGTATGCACTTCTTTTTTACGTCCCGTGCCCTCCGGCGTCGTGATGAGCCACATCTAGTCATTCTCTGACGCATAAATCCTGCACGGATACTAAGTGCAGGTGCCATAATGTGCTCTGAGCAGGCAAATCCCGGCCGCCCCGGCCCATACACTCAGGTGACACCTGGTAGAAGATGGAATAGTTTTCGCTACATTTCTATAATGAATCCTTATAAGCAGAAATCATGAGGACGATATAGTAGAGAGAGGTAACCCCTCGTGTTCCACAATGCACTACATTCGCCTATGGGGTCTCTGGTCAGTTAAAGGGCTTGTAAGACGGCCAGATTTAAGTTTTGGGCATTGTGCGGTATCAATAGGACAGTGGCTTGAAAACTGCTTCAGAGCAAACTATGACTTTGTCAACTCTGCGGTCTTGGGTGGTCTCTTCGGGCTTGTGTACTGACTGAGCAGTTCTGTCCTCAGTTCGTATGCGGAGAGCTCCTACTGTTCCGTAATTCCTACGTACTTGTGCGCCAAACACTTTCCTTACAGACTACGATGCATTTATCTGTCCTGATAATCCTTACACAATTGTACCCACTTCTCAACATATCTATGGCATTGCAGCCTCTAAATCTTACTGGGAGTGTTTCCATTCATTGACATCAAGCAGAGAAGCAGCGCTTTATTGACGTAAAACTGAAATTCTTAGCACCAGGTGACTGTTCAGAATAAACTGTGTACATGCATGAGGAGTAACAATATTTAGGGTCATTATATGGTTTGTATTCCACATTGTTCACTTGTTTTCCTCTCTGCAGACTCTCTCTGGGTGTATATGAGCTGCTATGATGCTTTCCATACATAGCACACACAGACATGATATTTTCCTGTTCTGTTATTTCTGTATGTAACAGCAGCAGCATAGATGTTAAATATACACCAGCACTGAGCAATGTATCTGTGAATCTAGTGCTAAGCTGAGAAAAAGACTTACTAGAAAACAACACAATGGAGGACAGCATATTGCAGTACTGAGCAGTGCAGCTCTGAATCTAGCACCGAGGAGAGATTAAAAAACCTACTTGAAAACAGCAGCAAGAAAGACACTATAAAACAGTAAAAAGCAGTGTAGTTGTGAATGCTTCCCTTGAGAAAGACAAAACACATACTACAAAGCAGGATAATGTAGTACATTAAACAGCAGTACTGGGTATTATAGCTATGACTGCAGCTGTGAGGTAAGATAACATTAAATTATACTTCGGTACTGAGTAGTGTATCTGGGAATCAAGCACTTGGGAAAAATAAAATATTTACTAGGGAACAACAGAATGGAAGACATTATACAGCAGCACTGATCAGTGATCAGTTTATCTGTGAATCACGCACCCGAGAAAGAAAATATTTACTAGAAAACAACAGGATGGAGGCCATTATACAGCACTACTGATCAGTGTATCTGTGAATCAAGCACCTGAGAAAGGCAAAATATTTACTAGAGAACAACAGCATGGAACCCATCATACAGCAGTACTGATCAGTGTATCTGTGAATCAAGCACCTGAGAAAGATAAAATATTAAACAGGATGGAGGACATTATACAGCGGTACTGATCAGTGTATCTGTGAATCAAGCACTTGAAAAAGGCAAAATATTTACTAGAGAACAAAAGCATGGAATCCATCATACAGCAGTACTGATCAATGTATCTGTGAATCAAGCACCTGAGAAAGGAAAAATATTTACTAGATAACAACAGCATGGAACCCATCATACAGCAATACTGATCAGTGTATCTATGAATCAAGCACCTGAGAAAGGCAAAATATTTACTAGAGAACAACAGCATGGAACCCATCATACAGCAATATTGATCAGTGTATCTATGAATCAAGCACCTGAGAAAGATAAAATATTAAACAATAGGATGCAGGACATTATACAGCAGTACTGATCAGTGTATCTGTGAATCAAGCACCTGAGAAAGGCAAAATATTTACTAGAGAACAACAGCATGGAACCCATCATACAACAGTACTGAGCAGTGTTACTGTGAATCCACTTCTATGGTGAGATAAACAGTAGCTAGAAAGTAGCAGTGTTCCCGTGTCTCACTCTGCCAGTTCTCTCTGTTCCTCCATCCTCTCCTCTTTCCATAGTCTTCAATAGACAGTTGTAATCTGATCTCTCAGTGAGCCGGCAGTCCATTCTGTGTTGGAATAGGTCAGGTTGGAGCTGTTTTTTGGAGTAAATGATGAGTTTAGGAGGCAGGGGGAGAGGAAGTGGCTAATAAGTGGAAAAAGTGGAGAATCCTCTGTAAAGCTGTATTACAAGTGTTTTTATATTCAGATGTCCTTTTTTATCGCAGAATTTGGTAGAGTTCACATTGTTCTCATATTCTGTGCAGACCTTACACGTCTCTTTCGCACACTGCATCAAGTGTGGACTTGATAATATAATGTGCATTTGATTTTTTTTATAAAACTTTACAAGCAGCAAGGAGGGGTCAGTGACGGCACGCGGCTCATTCTTGAGGCCACGTCAGTTTCTTTACAGCCCAGTGAAGAAGCTTATGAAGGAGAAAATGAATTGTGATAATAGAAACCAACGGGTCAGACACAAATCCCCTGTAAACTGAGCTCCAGAATCATCTGACTCTGCAATTTCTGCACTTTGTATTACATGGAGCGGCTCCTACATCAGGATTACATTTTTTTTTTTTTCGGATCAGTCAATGCAGAGAGCAGCCAGACACTCGTTATTAGATCCCAGCCTAATTCAGCCTGAACAGATACATTGTATACATTGTCCCAATAAGATTTCCATGATACAAAGGGGGCAGAAGGGTGAGGTTCAGTTTAGGAAAATTGACTCCTGTAGCTAAACAAAAAGTCCCTTGCCGCCCCCCTCATCAATATACCGCCTCCAAATTATTCTGCACATTAGATTTAAGTGTCATAAAGATGTAATTTATTGTTTTTCCCATAAACTCATTGGCGGTTTGTGTGTCAGCGTCTTCGGATCACTGAAATGAATCTCAGACACCTCGTGATAATTAGTTTGCCAGGTTCCCAATTAAAGGAAAATTCCTTAAGGCCGGTTTCACACGTCAGTGGCTCCGGTACATGAGGTGACAGTTTCCTCACGTACCGGAGCCACTGACACACGTAGACACATTGAAATCAATGCATCTGTGCAGATGTCATTGATTTTTTGCGGACCAGGTCTGTGTGCTAAATACGGAGACATGTCAGTGTTCGTGGGAGCGCACGGATTACACGGACCCATTAAAGTCAATGGGTCCGTGTAAAACACGTACCACACACGGACGTCGTCTGTGTGCAGTCCGTGTGCCGTGCAGGAGACAGCGCTACAGTAAGCGCTGTCCCACCCACGTGGTGCTGAAGTCGCCATTCATATCTTCTCTGCAGCAGCGTTTGCTGTAGAGAAGATATGAATAATCCTTTTTTTTTTTTGTTTCTCGTGTTTAACATAAAGATCCCTGTCCCCAAACACCTCCCACCACCCGGCTCCCTCGCTGGCGCTGCTTCCTGTCCTGGCCGCACCTTCTTCTCGGACAAGGAATGAGAGCAGTAGCGTAGCTACCGGGGGGGGCACAGTGTGCGGGGGGGGGGGTTAGAGGGTGGTCTGAGGGGCCAACCCGGAGCTACACTACTGTAACAGCAGCGCGCCGTACAGTTACATTCTGCGGCAGAGCAGGGAGAATCGATCTCTCTGCTCTGCCGCTATGGGGCCAATGAGCAGGCGGAAGGGCCAGGTGCCAGCAGTGGCCCTCCCCCCCGCCGTCATCGGAAGATCAGCTGTACCGGCATTTAGCCAATACAGCTGATCGCATTGATGGGAGAAGGGGCTCTGCGCTCCTTCTCCCATCATCCTCCTGTTACTGCCCGGTGCCCGCTGTCAGGAGATCATCGGGAGCAGCGCAGGAACCAGGAAGAAGAGAGGTATTTATTTATTTATTTTAATGGGTGCTGCTGCCTTATTACAGGGTCTGCCTATGGGGGCTGCCTTATTACAAGGTCTGCCTATGGGGGCTGCCTTATTACAGGGTCTGCCTATGGGGTCTGCCTTATTACAGGGTCTGCCTATGGGGGCTGCCTTATTACAGGGTCTGCCTATGGGGGCTGCCTTATTACAGGGTCTGCCTATGGGGGCTGCCTTATTACAGGGTCTGCCTATGGGGGCTGCCTTATTGCAGGGTCTTACTATGGGGGCTGTCTTATTACAGGGTCTGACTATGGTGGTGCTGCCTTATTACAGGGTTTGACTATAGGGGTGCTGCTTTATTACAGGGTCTGCCTATGGGGTGCTGCCTTATTACAGGGTCTGCCTATGGGGGCTGCCTTATTGCAGGGTCTGACTATGGGGGCTGTCTTATTACAGGGTCTGACTATGGGGGTGCTGCCTTATTACAGGTTTTGACTATAGGGGTGCTGCCTTATTACAGGGTCTGACTATGGGGGTGCTGCCTTATTACAGGGTCTGACTATGGGGTGCTGCCTTATTACAGGGTTTGACTATAGGGGTGCTGCCTTATTACAGGGTCTGACTATTGGGGTGCTGCCTTATTACAGGGGCTGCCTATGGGGGCTGCCTTATTGCAGGGTCTGACTATGGGGGCTGCCTTATTACAGGGTCTGACTATGGGGGCTGCCTTATTACAGGGTCTGACTATGGGGGTGCTGCCTTATTACAGGGGCTGCCTATGGGGGCTGCCTTTTTACAGGGTCTGACTATGGGGGTGCTGCCTTATTACAGGGGCTGCCTATGAGGGGTTGCCTTATTACAGGGTCTGCCTATGGGGACTGCCTTATTACAGGGTCTGCCTATGGGGACTGCCTTATTACAGGGTCTTTCTATAGGGGTGCTGCATTATTACAGGGTGTGACTATGGGGGCTGCCTTATTACAGGGTCTGCCACCTTATTACAGGGTCTGACTGTGGGGGCTGCCTTATTACAGGGTCTGATTATAGGGGTGCTGCCTTATTACAGGGTCTGCCTATGGGGGGGGGGCTGCCTTATTACAGGGTCTGACTATGGGGGGGGCTGCCTTATTACAGGGTCTGATTATGGGGGTGCAGCCTTATTACAGGGGCTGCCTATGGGGGCTGCCTTTTTACAGGGTCTGACTATGTGGGTGCTGCCTTATTACAGGGTCTGCCTATAGGGGTGCTGCATTATTACAGGGTCTGACTATGGTGGCTGCCTTATTACAGGGTCTGCCGCCTTATTACAGGGTCTGACTATGGGGATGCTGCCTTATTACAGGGTCTGACTGTTATGATCTGGTGGTTTAGGAGCAACATGGAACGAGCACTGAAGGAAGTGGTATCTGTACTGACCGCAGTCCCTAAGCTCAACACAACACTAGAAGTAGCCGTGGGATGCTCCTAACTCTCCCTAGGCATCTCGTCACAGCCTAAGAGCTAACTACCCCTAAAGATAGAAGCAGGAAAACTATCTTGCCTCAGAGAAAATCCCCAAAGGATAGATTAGCCCCCCACAAATAATGACTGTGAGTGGAGAGGGAAAAGACATACACAGAATGAAACCAGGATGAGCACAGGAGGCCAGTCTAACTAAATAGATAGGACAGGATGGAATACTGTGCGGTCAGTATAAAACAGTACAAAAATCCACGCAGAGATTACAAAAATCTCCACACCTGACTTAAAGGTGTGGAGGGTAAATCTGCTTCCCAGAGCTTCCAGCATCACTGAATTAATTCATACTGATAAGCTGGACAAACAAAGAAAGCACAGAACGGATAAGTCCACAACCTGTGGACAGAAAAGAGCAAGCAAAAACTTAGCTTTGCTGAACTGGTCAGGATAACTGGGAAATCCAAAGAGATGTGAATCCAACCAGGAACCATTTACAAGTGGCACTGGCTGAAGGAAAGAGCCAGGCATAAATAGCCGAGCAGAAAAGACAATCAGTAGAAGCAGCTGCTGACAGCTAAATCCAAGGAGCAGCCATACCACTTGAAACCACAAGAGGGAGCCCAAGAGCAGAACTCACAAAAGTGCCACTTACAACCACCGGAGGGAGCCCAAGAGCGGAATTCACAACATCTGACTATAGGTATGCTGCCTTATTACAGGGTCTGCCTATGGGGGGCTTTCTTATTACAGGGTCTGACTATGGGGGGGCTGCCTTATTACAGGGTCTGTCTATGGGGGAGCTGCCTTATTACAAGGTCTGACTATGGGGGCTGCCTTATTACAGGGGCTGCCTTATTACAGGGTCTGACTATGGGGGCTGCCTTATTACAGGGTCTGACTGTGGAAGTGCTGCCTTATTACAGGGTCTGACCATGCGGGCTGCCTTATTACAGGGTCTGACTATGGGAGTGCTGCCTTATTGCAGGGTCTGCCTATAGGGGTGCTGCCTTATTACAGGGTCTGACTATGGGGGCTGCCTTATTACAGAGTCTGACTATGGGGGTGCTGCCTTATTACAGGGTCTGCCGCCTTATTACAGGGTCTGCCTATGGGGGGCTGCCTTATTACAGGGACTGCCTAAGGGGGCTGCCTTATTACAGGGTCTGCCTAAGGGGGTTGCCTTATTTCAGGGTCTGACTATGGGGGCTGCCTTATTACAGGGTCTGACTATAGGGGTGCTTCCTTATTACAGGGTCTGACTATGGGGGCTGCCATATTACAGGGTACATGAAGACTCACTGTAAACCAGCCATGTGAACTGGTCCAGATGGATGCCTGAAGGTGTAAAAATGGCTAAGTATATAGAGTTTCTGACTTACCACTTTCTTCCACAGTACAAACAAAAAACAGTCCATAGCAAAATCATCTTCATGCTGACAATGCCCCGTCTCATGCTGCAAAGAAACCTCCAAGTCATTGGCTGCTATGGACATAAAAGAGAGAGAATCATGGGGTGGCCACCATCCTCCCCTGACCACAGCACCATTGGTGCAGTGCTACAGATAGGCAAGTACCACAGAAAGTTCAACATAAACAGTGTCTTTATTTTCAGACTCGCATACAGAAGTGATATCCTCTGGATCGCAGCCGGGTTTCCACAAATATAGTCAGTGTTCAAAACCTGTTGCCTTGGGCAATGGCACCGCCGTGTCTCTTGGGTGCATCAGCCACCTTGAGTTCCCTGGCTCTGGCTTAGCTCCACGCAGACCTGGGTTGCACAGAGCCTCCTGCTCTGCAGCTTGCAAACTCCAACACTGACCCACCCAAGACAAAACTGACAGACTTTAAATGGAATTGTGGCCATAAAGCCACTTCCAAATCCCAAAGTGGAGAGAGGGATTCGCCCCACTACCAAACCTGTAAATCCCTCTTAAAAATAAAAGCCCTTGTCGGGTTTTCCTAAACATCTGACTGGGTCACCTACTTGGACCCAATCCACTCTTTCTTTTATTTTGCCTTGTGACTCACAGGCGTCCTGCTGTGAACATAAGGCATTCCAGCGGGTTTACTAGGACTCAGTCGGCATCTTGGGGGACACATATCGACCCTCACAGATGATCCCCTTCACTGCCTCACACCGTTTATGATATTTCTGATTGGAGCTTTTGATTTCAGAAAATGTGACGTCTTAATTCTGGAAATTCAACAAATGATCATTTTCAGTTCTTTCCAACCTTTAAAATGTTTGGAAATTCTGTAATGCAGAACAATTTGGTGCATTGTGCATTTTTTAATTTTGAAAAAAATCCTGTTTTCATTGGGAGGTTTGTCCAAAAAATGTGATTTAATCCTCTAACGGTCAATGAAGTGAACATTATACTGACTCATCTGCATCCACCATCCAGGAAAATCAGAGGAAAAGAGCATTTGTGTAATAATTTGGAACATGCTGTAGAAACCACAGATGACAAAAGATGCACAATAGTGCCTACAATTAAGCAGGGTGGGGGCTCAGTGAGACCTACAGAGAAGAATGGAAAGGACTTGAAGATGTCTACAGGGAAACATGGTGGAAACTGGGTGATACCTACAGTGAAGCGTGGTGGGGGCTTGGCGATGTCTACAGTGAAGTATAGCAGTGGCTCAGTGATACCCACAAACCTACAGTGAAGCATGGTGGGGGCTCAGTGATACATACAGTGAATCATGGCAGAGGCTTGTTGGTTTCTACACCGCAGCTCATTTATATCGACACTGAATCATACTTGGAACTTGGTGATACCTACAGTGAAGTATAGAAGTGGCTCATTCATGCTTTTGGGCTTCTTTCCCTTCTCTGGCACTGGAAATCTGCAGAGTGTGGAGGGCAATATAGATTCAATCAAGGATCAGGAAATCCTGGGAGAAAACATCTTGATTTCTGTAAAGAAGTTGAAACATTGGCAAAATGGGACCTTTCACCAGGACAAACCACAATGTCCAGCAATCCTTGATTTCAGAAAAAATCCTGGAAGATTTTGGTTCCACCTTCACAGGGGTCTGACTTGAATTTCAAATCTTGCGTGGGATGTGAAAAAATGGCTGCAGCAAACCCAAGAATATTAGTGACCTGAAGGCCATTGCCCATGTGTACTGGGCTATGATTCCTCAGGAACGCTGCCAGAAGCCGGTGTCTAGTGATGCCTCACATCTGCAGGAGGTCATGACAGCCAATGGGGCAGCAAGTCATAACAGCCATAAGGGCTCTACCAAGTACTAAAGACGCTGATCAGAAAGGGATGACTAATTCAGTAAGGCTATGTGCACACGTCCGGAATTGCCGCGGAAATTTCCGCAACTATTCCGGAACCCCCTGCTGCGGGAACAACGCATGCAGAATTGACATGCGTTTTCCCGCTAAACACTAGCGTTTTGCAAGTGTAATTAGCTTGAAGGACGGTAGTGTTTTCCAGCGATTTGAAGCATCACTAGGAAAATTGATGGACGGGTTGGTCACACTTGTCAAACATAGTGTTTGACAAGTGTGACCAACTTTTTACTATTGATGCGGCCTATTCAGCATCAATAGTAAAAAGATCTAATGTTAAAAATACTAAAAAAAATAAAAAATCGTGATATTCTCACGGAAGGTGAGAATATCATGATTTTTTATTTTGATTCTTTTTTTTTTTTTAACAATTATAAGGTTCCCAGGGTCTGGAGGAGAGTGTTCTCTCCTCCAACCTGGGTACCACCCGCACATGATCCGCTTATTTCCCGCATGGTGGGCATAGCCACATGTGGAAAGTAAGTGGATCAATGCATTCTTATGTGTGCGGAATCCCCGCGATTCCGCACAAAGAATGAACATGCTGCGTTTTTTTCTGTAATGCGATTCAGCCGCAGAAAAAAAATGCAGCATGTGCACGAAAAATGTGGATTGCATTCTAATAACAGGGGGCTTAATGTATGCGTTTTTTTCATGGTTTTATCGCGCTTTTATATGCGAAAAACCATGAAAAAAACGTGAAAGATCCTGAACGTGTGCACATAGCCTAAAAGTGGCATTTTGGAGAAATCACTTGCTCTATTAGTTGTGTTGAGCTTTTTGTTTCATTGGTTTATTGCAGACAGAAGAAAGTTTGTTGTTTGGAGGATAATTATGATTTCCACCCTATACCATGTAGAGGACAATAGCAGGGACCAGCGGAGAGGGAGCAATCTATACTGTAGATCCTATTATATTATTTCCTAGTCCTTGTTTTCCAGTCTCTCTATTCATTGAGTCCAGGATACATTGTAGCCGAAGTCTGAGCTTCTCCTGAATATGTTGTGTCTCTTGTCCTCTGAGAACGCTCCAGTTCACTAAAAATGAGACGGGGCCTGTCATCACCCCGTTATCTTCCTTTGTACCCCATGTCTCGCATAGAAAAAGGCAACGCTGGGAAAATGAGTGTTCTCTTTAATTCCGAGTCCGCTGGAAGAAAATCAGAGCCGGTGCCAAAGTATTAGGATGAAATCTAAGCCTCCTGCAGCTGACGACTCAGGTGGTCCCTCACCAAGCTGTAGACATTATCGTACCACCCGCGCAATGGTCTGAGATGTCCACGCAAAGGTCCCTAGGACTGAAATTGATGAATGTTTCAATGTCTTTTTATACATAGATGTAGTAGAGATGAGTTTAACAAGTGATGAAACTTATGATTTTCTGAATATGTGAGAGTGATTGGCGGCTTCCAGAAGACAGCAGGTAAAACTTTGGCCTTGTTTCTTTGCACAAGTTACGTTATGGCATGCAAATATAATGCAGGAGCAGCCATTTATTAGGTGTCCTATCTACTATCCAGAGTTAAGTCTCCTATGAAAAACATCTCTATCTCAGGAGGAGCTGGCAAATCATCACATTCCACTAGGATGGTGATGAACAATTCCAGCATGAAGGAGGCCATTTCACAAACACACATGGTCTCCATTATGTTGGATTGAAATTTTAGGTGCACAGTGAGGAAACTCCCCAGATCTGAATCCTATTGAGAACTTGGGGTTAATCCTCAAAAAGAGACTGGAAACAGAAAAAAAACAGAAATAGTGATAAGCTCTGATGAGACAAATACGGGCGGCCATCAGTCAGGATCTGCCCAGAAGCCAATATTCAGCTGTCGGGGAAGGGCAGAAGTGTGGAGAATAAGGGGCAGAAGTCTAGAGAATAAGGGGCAGAAGTCTGGAGAATAAGGGGCAGGAGTGTGGAGAATAAGGAGCAGAAGTCTGGAGAATAAGGGGCAGGAGTCTGGAGAATAAGGGGCAGAAGTCTGGAGAATAAGGAGCAGAAGTCTGGAGAATAAGGAGCAGAAGTGTGGAGAATAAGGGGCAGGAGTCTGGAGAATAAGGGGCAGGAGTCTGGAGAATAAGGGGCAGGAGTCTGGAGAATAAGGGGCAGGAGTCTGGAGAATAAGGGGCAGAAGTCTGGAGAATAAGGAGCAGAAGTGTGGAGAATAAGGGGCAGAAGTCTGGAGAATAAGGGGCAGAAGTTTGGAGAATAAGGGGCAAAGGTCTGGAGAATAAGGGGCAGAAGTGTGGAGAATAAGGGGCAGGAGTGTGGAGAATAAGGGGCAGGAGTGTGGAGAATAAGGGGCAGGAGTGTGGAGAATAAGGGGCAGAAGTCTGGAGAATAAGGAGCAGGAGTCTGGAGAATAAGGGGCAGAAGTCTGGAGAATAAGGGGCAGAAGTCTGGAGAATAAAGGGCAGAAGTCTGGAGAATAAGGGGCAGAAGTCTGGGGAATAAGGGGCAGGAGTCTGGAGAATAAGGGGCAGAAGTCTGAAGAATAAGGGGCAGGAGTCTGGAGAATAAGGGGCAGGAGTGTGGAGAATAAGGGCAGGAGTCTGGAGAATAAGGGGCAGAAGTCTGGAGAATAAGGGGCAGGAGTCTGGAGAATAAGGGGCAGGAGTCTGGAGAATAAGGGGCAGAAGTCTGAAGAATAAGGGGCAGGAGTCTGGAGAATAAGGGGCAGAAGTGTGGAGAATAAGGAGCAGGAGTGTGGAGAATAAGGGGCAGAAGTCTGAAGAATAAGGGGCAGGAGTCTGGAGAATAAGGGGCAGAAGTGTGGAGAATAAGGGGCAGGAGTCTGGAGAATAAGGGGCAGGAGTGTGGAGAATAAGGGGCAGGAGTGTGGAGAATAAGGGGCAGAAGTCTGGAGAATAAGGGGCAGAAGTCTGGAGAATAAGGAGCAGGAGTCTGGAGAATAAGGGGCAGAAGTCTGGAGAATAAGGGGCAGGAGTCTGGAGAATAAGGGGCAGAAGTCTGAAGAATAAGGGGCAGGAGTCTGGAGAATAAGGGGCAGGAGTCTGGAGAATAAGGGGCAGGAGTCTGGAGAATAAGGGGCAGAAGTCTGGAGAATAAGGGTCAGGAGTCTGGAGAATAAGGAGCAGGAGTGTGGAGAATAAGGGTCAGGAGTCTAGAATAAGGGGCAGGAGTGTGGAGAATAAGGGACAGGAGTCTGGAGAATAAGGGGCAAGAGTCTGGAGAATAAGGGGCAGGAGTATGGAGGATAAGGGGCAGGAGTGTGGAGAATAAGGGGCAGAAGACTGGAGAATAAGGGGCAGGAGTGTGGAGAATAAGGGGCAGAAGACTGGAGAATAAGGGGCAGGAGTGTAGAGAATAAGGGGCAGGAGTGTGGAGAATAAGGGGCAGAAGTGTGGAGAATAAGGGGCAGGAGTGTGGAGAATAAGGGGCAGGAGTGTGGAGAATAAGGGGCAGGAGTGTGGAGAATAAGGGGCAGGAGTGTGGAGAATAAGGGGCAGGAGTGTGGAGAATAAGGGGCAGGAGTGTGGAGAATAAGGGGCAGGAGTGTGGAGAATAAGGGGCAGGAGTGTGGAGAATAAGAGGCAGGAGTCTGGAGAATAAGGGGCACAAATGGGAAGAATGAGGGGCAGAAGTCTGGAGAATAAGGGGCTGAAGCGTTAAGAATAAGGGGACAGAAGTTTAGCGAATAAGGGGCAGCGCTGAGAATATTGAGGTCTCATAGAAATTTCATGGATTTGTTTTATGCAAATTGCCTCTTCTGAGAAAAAGAGGACTTAAACTCTATAGCGCCACCTGTTGGAAGTAGCGATCCCACAAGTCACAATCAACTCTTTAACGAGTCGTGCGATATGACTTAGGATAAAAGCCAAATTAGTTTATAATTGTCCGCCAGTAACCATAAACATCTTCCTAAAAGTTATAAAAACATTGTGACATACTAAATTTGTGTCAGTATCAAAACTTTTAGCCACAACTGTATGAAATATACATATATTCTGTGTTTGCGTATATCAGCTTATAACTGATCACATTTGCTTTATTTTATGAGGCGATGATCAGTTTTATTTATTCATTTATCTATCATCTATTATCTATTATCTATCTATCTATCTATCTATCTATCTATCTATCTATTACATATCTATTATCTATTGATCGATCTCCTATCTAACGTTTGTCTATTGATGGTTTCCTATTATCAAATATATTTTCAGGACAGGTCATTCCTTTCTGTGATCTCATCATTACCTTTACTTGCTCAGGTTTTATGGTAGCCGGGGCTTGTAGAGTTTGATTATTGCTCTTTCTCCTGTGTGGTATAAATAGCCGGTCGCATGTAACCTGAGCGCCGTTCCCAATCACTCAGATTTGTATCCACTCCAGGTTTTAAATTGAGAGCTGGAGATTTGGGAGCTTGGGGTGGATTATGTTTCCCTTTTCATACAGTAGCTGTAGCTTCTAATGTATCTATCTATATTGAGCTTTTATGCCAATCGTGGACATATAGGAGAACAAGAATCATCAGTGCTGCAGGAGATGGAGAGGGCAATACGGCGGCCTAAGGTGCATTTATACTAGCTGATTTTCATGAATGAGGAATTCTGGAAACAGTCATTTCCAGTTATTGTCCAGTGTCAACAGGAAATATAGGAAAACTGACTGAACAGCAATCTAGTCTGAACTGGTGCATAACCAAAAAAGACTTACATAGCAAATAGATCAATGGCTGCACTCAACTGTACTAAAACAAGGAAATGTGCGATACATGAAATGTGCATAACATAATGGCTTGTGAAATCTAGATGACATGCTTAGCACAAGATTTGGCCAAAAATTGTTAGCCCATCCACCAAACGTCAAGGTGATCTCAGATCGTTTGGGGGATGGGCTCACAATTTTTGGCCAAATCTTGTGCTAAGCATCTCATGTGTTTTTTCATAGATTTCACAAGCCATTATGCTATTCACATTTCATGTATCGCACATTTCCTTGCTTTAGTACAGTTGAGTGCAGCCATTGATCTATTTGCTATGTAAGTCTTTTTTGGTTATGCACCAGTTCAGACTAGATCGCTGTTCAGTCAGTTTACCTATGTTTGCTATGTACTATTTTTTCTGACTTGAACGCCCCACCATTCACCATGCTGTGATGTTAATTACATCCTAACACAGTTGGTTCCGACCTTCCTATAAATGCAGGCTTTACCATGTTATTAGCCAGAGGTAAGTGTTCACACTAGGCAGTCAGGTCAGGGACCCATCCAATCTGAGATTACCTTGACGTTTGGTGGATGGGCTCACAATTTTTGGCCAAATCTTGTGCTAAGCACGTCGTGTGTTTTTTCATAGATTTCACAAGCCATTATGCTATTCACATTTCATGTACCGCACATTTCCTTGCTTTAGTACAGTTGAGTGCAGCCATTGATCTATTTGCAGTGTCAAGACACCAATCACGTGATGGACAAGCAGAATGATCATTCGCCAGGAGAAATGATTTTTAAGCTTCTTGGGTAAACGTGTGATGTGCTGGAGAGAGCAACCCATTACTGATCATTCTGCGTGTATGGGAAGCATGATTGATCAGCCTGATACCCGATAGATATGAGATACATATACATATATACTGTATATAAATATATATATATATATATATATATATATATATATATATATATATATATATTTATTAGACAGATGAGAACAGGGGTCATGTTGCATGCGGACATTAACAAAACAAAAATCACAATTTTAGGAAACCGCTTCGGTCTGACATTTCCACTGGTAAGAAATGTAATGTGAAAGGAATGAAAATAAACCAAATTTGGGGCTATTCCTGGATGTAGAGCTCAGTGCTCTGCGGCTCCGCTGTCACATATCCTCTCCTGTAGCTCAGACTTTTTGGTAGTTCGTATTTCTGACTGATTCTCAGGATTGTTCACCAGGTTCTGCTACAGATAAGCGTCTTCTATCAATCACAGAAACCTCCCATAGACTCCATGAACCATAGACTCCAGCGTAGAAAGAAAAATTCGAAAAATGTTTAATCTAATCTATTTTTCATTTCCTCACCATTTTTAATATCTCTGCCTGCTGTTGAGGTATGAGAACATTTGTCTTTACACCTGACACGTTCCTGGGAGTGAGGGTGGGTTACAATTGTATCTAATTGGCTTGTCCTGATTGTTACATTGTATCAGTCTGGAGTCCATGTTTTTTTTCTTACTCCCTCTATTTCTTGGTATTAGATTCATCTACTTTTTCTTAATTAAAGAAATTTGTGGAGATTCCTAGCAAGTTTATGGGGATATGCACAAATTTCACAGAAGATCTGAGGTCAGTGCTACAAGATGTTTGGCACAACCTCCTGTCAAGATCCTTCATAACCTGTGTACTAGTGACAAGAAGAAGTGATGGAGGCAACGGGCGGCAACCAGATACTGATGATGGAGGAGACGGGCGGTCACCAGATACTGATGATGGAGGAGACGGACGGTCACCAGATACTGATGATGGAGGAGACGGACGGTCACCAGATACTGATGATGGAGGAGACGGACGGTCACCAGATACTGATGATGGAGGAGACGGGAGGTCACCAGATACTGATGATGGAGGTGACAGGCGGTCACCAGATACTGATGATGGCGGAGACGGGCGGTCACCAGATACTGATGATGGAGGCGACAGGCGGTCACCAGATACTGATGATGGAGGTGATGGGCGGTCACCAGATACTGATGATGGAGGACACGGGCGGTCACCAGATACTGATGATGGAGGAGACGGGCGGTCACCAGATACTGATGATGGAGGAGACAGGCGGCCACCAGACACTGATGATGGAGGCAACGGGCGGCCACCAGATACTGATGATGGAGGCGACAGGCGGTCACCAGATACTGATGATGGAGGAGACGGGCGGTCACCAGATACTAATGATGGAGGAGACGGGCGATCACCAGATTCTGATGATGGAGGAGACGGGCGGTCACCAGATACTGATGATGGAGGAGACGGGCGGCCACCAGACACTGATGATGGAGGCAACGGGCGGCCACCAGATACTGATGATGGAGGAGACGGGCGGTCACCAGATACTGATGATGGAGGAGACGGGCGGCCACCAGACACTGATGATGGAGGCAACGGGCGGTCACCAGATACTGATGATGGAGGAGACGGGCGGTCACCAGATACTGATGATGGAGGGGACAGGCGGTCACCAGATACTAATGATGGAGGAGACGGGCGATCACCAGATACTGATGATGGAGGAGACGGGCGGTCACCAGATACTGATGATGGAGGAGACGGGCGGCCACCAGACACTGATGATGGAGGCAACGGGCGGCCACCAGATACTGATGATGGAGGCGACAGGCGGTCACCAGATACTGATGATGGAGGAGACGGGCGGTCACCAGATACTAATGATGGAGGAGACGGGCGATCACCAGATACTGATGATGGAGGAGACGGGCGGTCACCAGATACTGATGATGGAGGAGACGGGCGGCCACCAGACACTGATGATGGAGGCAACGGGCGGCCACCAGATACTGATGATGGAGGAGACGGGCGGTCACCAGATACTGATGATGGAGGAGACGAGCGGTCACCAGATACTGATGATGGAGGAGACGGGCGATCACCAGATACTGATGATGGAGGAGACGGGTGGTCACCAGATACTGATGATGGAGGCAACGGGCAGTCACCAGATACTGATGATGGAGGCAACGGGTGGTCACCAGATACTGATGATGGAGGAGACGGGCGGTCACCAGATAATGATGATGGAGGAGATGGGCAGTCACCAGATACTGATGATGGAGGAGATGGGCGGCCACCAGATACTGATGATGGAGGAGACGGGCGGTCACCAGATACTGATGATGGAGGCAACGGGTGGTCACCAGATACTGATGATGGAGGAGACGGGCAGTCACCAGATACTGATGATGGAGGAGACGGGCAATCACCAGATACTGATGATGGAGGAGATGGGCGGCCACCAGATACTGATGATGGAGGTGACGGGCGGTCACCAGATACTGATGATGGAGGTGATGGGCGGTCACCAGATACTGATGATGGAGGAGACGGGCGATCACCAGATTCTGATGATGGAGGAGACGGGCGGTCACCAGATACTGATGATGGAGGAGACGGGCGGCCACCAGACACTGATGATGGAGGCAACGGGCGGCCACCAGATACTGA
This sequence comes from Ranitomeya imitator, assembly GCF_032444005.1. Taxonomy (NCBI): domain Eukaryota; kingdom Metazoa; phylum Chordata; class Amphibia; order Anura; family Dendrobatidae; genus Ranitomeya; species Ranitomeya imitator. The sequence continues at coordinate 11,346,668 of NC_091288.1, forward strand.
TGATGGAGGAGACGGGCGGTCACCAGATACTGATGATGGAGGAGACGGGCGGCCACCAGACACTGATGATGGAGGCAACGGGCGGTCACCAGATACTGATGATGGAGGAGACGGGCGGTCACCAGATACTGATGATGGAGGGGACAGGCGGTCACCAGATACTAATGATGGAGGAGACGGGCGATCACCAGATACTGATGATGGAGGAGACGGGCGGTCACCAGATACTGATAATGGAGGAGACGGGCGGCCACCAGACACTGATGATGGAGGCAACGGGCGGCCACCAGATACTGATGATGGAGGCGACAGGCGGTCACCAGATACTGATGATGGAGGAGACGGGCGGTCACCAGATACTAATGATGGAGGAGACGGGCGATCACCAGATACTGATGATGGAGGAGACGGGCGGTCACCAGATACTGATGATGGAGGAGACGGGCGGCCACCAGACACTGATGATGGAGGCAACGGGCGGCCACCAGATACTGATGATGGAGGAGACGGGCGGTCACCAGATACTGATGATGGAGGAGACGAGCGGTCACCAGATACTGATGATGGAGGAGACGGGCGATCACCAGATACTGATGATGGAGGAGACGGGTGGTCACCAGATACTGATGATGGAGGCAACGGGCAGTCACCAGATACTGATGATGGAGGCAACGGGTGGTCACCAGATACTGATGATGGAGGAGACGGGCGGTCACCAGATAATGATGATGGAGGAGATGGGCAGTCACCAGATACTGATGATGGAGGAGATGGGCGGCCACCAGATACTGATGATGGAGGAGACGGGCGGTCACCAGATACTGATGATGGAGGCAACGGGTGGTCACCAGATACTGATGATGGAGGAGACGGGCAGTCACCAGATACTGATGATGGAGGAGACGGGCAATCACCAGATACTGATGATGGAGGAGATGGGCGGCCACCAGATACTGATGATGGAGGTGACGGGCGGTCACCAGATACTGATGATGGAGGTGATGGGCGGTCACCAGATACTGATGATGGAGGTGACGGGTGGTCACCAGATACTGATGATGGAGGTGATGGGCGGCCACCAGATACTGATGATGGAGGCAACGGGCGGTCACCAGATACTGATGATGGAGGCAACGGGTGGTCACCAGATACTGATGATGGAGGAGACAGGCGGTCACCAGATACTGATGATGGAGGAGACAGGCGGTCACCAGATACTGATGATGGAGGCGATGGGCAGTCACCAGATACTGATGATGGAGGCGACGGGCGGTCACCAGATACTGATGATGGAGGTGATGGGTGGTCACCAGATACTGATGATGGGGTGACGGGCGGTCACCAGATACTGATGATGGAGGCGATGGTCAGTCACCAGATACTGATGATGGAGGCGACAGGCGGTCACCAGATACTGATGATGGAGGTGACGGGCGGTCACCAGATACTGATGATGGAGGTGACGGGCGGTCATCAGATACTGATGATGGAGGCGACGGGCGGTCACCAGATGCTGATGATGGAGGCGACGGGCGGTCACTAGATACTGATGATGGAGGAGACGGGTGGTCACCAGATACTGATGATGGAGGTGATGGGCGGTCACCAGATACTGATGATGGAGGAGACAGGCAGTCACCAGATACTGATGATGGAGGTGATGGGCGGTCACCAGATACTGATGATGGAGGAGACAGGCAGTCACCAGATACTGATGATGGAGGTGACGGGCGGTCACCAGATGCTGATGATGGAGGCGACGGGCGGTCACTAGATACTGATGATGGAGGAGACGGGTGGTCACCAGATACTGATGATGGAGGTGATGGGCGGTCACCAGATACTGATGATGGAGGAGACAGGCAGTCACCAGATACTGATGATGGAGGAGACGGGCGGTCACTAGATACCGATGATGGAGGCGGCGGGCAGTCACCAGATACTGATGATGGAGGAGACGGGCGGTCACCAGATACTGATGATGGAGGTGAAGGACAGTCACCAGATACTGATGATGGAGGCGACAGGTGGTCACCAGATACTGATGATGGAGGAGATGGGCGGTCAACAGATACTGATGATGGAGGAGACGGGCGGTCACTAGATACCGATGATGGAGGCGGCGGGCAGTTACCAGATACTGATGATGAAGATGATGGGTGGTCACCAGATACTGATGATAAAGGCGCTGGGCGGTCACCAGATACTGATGATGGAGGAGACGGGCGGTCACCAGATACTGATGATGGGGTGACGGGCAGTCACCAGATACTGATGATGGAGGCGATGGTCAGTCACCAGATACTGATGATGGAGGCGACGGGCGGTCACCAGATACTGATGATGGAGGCGACGGGCGGTCACCAGATACTGATGATGGAGGTGACGGGCGGTCACCAGATACTGATGATGGAGGTGACGGGCGGTCACCAGATACTGATGATGGAGGCGACGGGCGGTCACCAGATACTGATGATGGAGGTGACGGGCGGTCACCAGATACTGATGATGGAGGTGACGGGCGGTCACCAGATACTGATGATGGAGGTGACGGGCGGTCACCAGATACTGATGATGGAGGGACGGGCGGTCACCAGATACTGATGATGGGGTGACGGGCGGTCACCAGATACTGATGATGGGGTGACGGGCGCTCACCAGATACTGATGATGGAGGTGATGGGTGGTCACCAGATACTGATGATGGAGGTGACGGGCGGTCACCAGATACTGATGATGGGGTGACGGGCGGTCACCAGATAGTGATGATGGAGGCAATGGTCAGTCACCAGATGCTGATGATGGGGTGACGGGCGGTCACCAGATACTGATGATGGAGGAGACGGGCGGTCACCAGATACTGATGATGGAGGTGACGGGCGGTCACCAGATACTGATGATAGAGGTGACGGGCGGTCACCAGATGCTGATGATGGGGTGACGGGCGGTCACCAGATACTGATGATGGAGGTGATGGTCAGTCACCAGATACTGATGATGGAGGCGACGGGCGGTCACCAGATACTGATGATGGAGAAGACGGGCGGTCACCAGATACTGATGATGGAGGTGACGGGCGGTCACCAGATACTGATGATAGAGGTGACGGGCGGTCACCAGATGCTGATGATGGGGTGACGGGCGGTCACCAGATACTGATGATGGAGGTGATGGTCAGTCACCAGATACTGATGATGGAGGCGACGGGCGGTCACCAGATACTGATGATGGAGAAGACGGGCGGTCACCAGATACTGATGATGGAGGTGACGGGCAGTCACCAGATGCTGATGATGGAGGTGACGGGCGGTCACCAGATACTGATGATGGAGGCGATGGGCGGTCACTAAATACTAATGATGGAGGTGACGGGCGGTCACCAGATACTGATGATGAAGGTGATGGGCGGTCACCAGATACTGATGATGGAGGTGACTGTTGGTCACTAAATACTAATGATGGAGGTGATGGTCGGTTACTAAATAATGATAATGGAGGCGACGGGACCAAATACTACTGGGATTTACATTTTTCTTCTGTTCATTTACTTGGTATTTGTTACATGATGCCGTCTCCTCTATGTTCTGGCTTTTCAGGATTTGTTTTTGCAGCACATAATAACAATTCTGTAAGTCAGTAATGAAATTCATGATAACCATATCAGGGATAATGTCCGGCTGAGAGGGCCGTACATACAGCAATCTACATCTCATCTTCTGGGATTTTTATTTTGGGGAGAAAGCTCAAGGAGTGGAGCAGCCAATATTTCAGCCTCCCCGTTATAAGGATCCTACATACAGCAAATTACATCTCAGCTTCTTAAAACTTGATTTGGGAGTGGAAGCTGAAGGATCCCACCATGTACAGGACATAAAGCAACTGTCCTACATATATTTCTGTTTTCTGACATTTGGATTGGGGAGAAAGCTTGAGGAGCCTAAGTAGAGCAGCCAACATTTCAGCCTCTTGGATCATTGTGTCTTGGAGGAGGAAATGTGGCGACCCTACATAAAGTAACCTACACTATAGCTCATTTTTTTGAACTTTGATTTGGGGGAGTAAGTCTGAGGCCCCTACATACAGTAACCAGTATCTCAGCTTCCAGTAAAATGACTTGTGGATAGTTTGAAGCTTCGGCATGTAGCAGCTTCCTTCTCAGCTTTGGAGCCATTGTCAGCACATCCATGATTAAGCCTATATTGTTGATATTAGGAAGGATCAGAAGGATTTTCCATTTTTTCCAGGGTGCGGAGCTGCTTTTCATCACCCTCTCCGAGGCCGGCAGCACCTGCCCGGTGGCACATTGCACTGTACCCCTCTCCCATGAAAGGTGACTCTGTTTATCTGAACCTGGATTCCTTTACATTAGAGAATAAACCTCCAGAAGAAGATGAACGCGGACGATCTCTGCAATGTAACTGTCAAATAAAGCAGCATTACATTTCCCATGTGCTCCGGAGCTGCCCGCAGCGGCCGTGTGTTTATTATCCAGGGCCGGAGATTGTATAAGCCGTGGACAAGACGCTCAAACATCGTGAGGCTGCGGTTCGTGGAGTCAGTTGGCTTTGCAGAAAACCAGTTATTTAGATACTGTTGTGGCTGAGCCCAAAGGAAAATAACAGCCTAATGGATGAGTGCAGGGAATAGACTTTCAACCAGATTTTCAGTAATTGTAAGGAAATAATTTCTTACATATGAAAGGGAGCAGTCAACAATCCTCAGACACCCTTCTTGCATGGCATGGGGCTGGGGTGGTCTCACTACTGGGTATCGATGATTTATACGCTAGTGTGGTGGACTGGTGGTCTTCCACATCTAGCAGAGGAGAAGCTCAAAGCTCTACAGTATTGTGCCCCAACTGCAGGAGTCACTGTGTACATAGTAACATAGTAACATAGTAACATAGTTAGTAAGGCCGAAAAAAGACATTTGTCCATCCAGTTCAGCCTATATTCCATCATAATAAATCCCCAGATCTACGTCCTTCTACAGAACCTAATAATTGTATGATACAATATTGTTCTGCCCCAGGAAGACATCCAGGCCTCTCTTGAACCCCTCGACTGAGTTCGCCATCACGACCTCCTCAGGCAAGCAATTCCAGATTCTCACTGCCCTAACAGTAAAGAATCCTCTTCTATGTTGGTGGAAAAACCTTCTCTCCTCCAGACGCAAAGAATGCCCCCTTGTGCCCGTCACCTTCCTTGGTATAAACAGATCCTCAGCGAGATATTTGTATTGTCCCCTTATATACTTATACATGGTTATTAGATCGCCCCTCAGTCGTCTTTTTTCTAGACTTAATAATCCTAATTTCGCTAATCTATCTGGGTATTGTAGTTCTCCCATGCCCTTTATTAATTTTGTTGCCCTCCTTTGTACTCTCTCTAGTTCCATTATATCCTTCCTGAGCACCGGTGCCCAAAACTGGACACAGTACTCCATGTGCGGTCTAACTAGGGATTTGTACAGAGGCAGTATAATGCTCTCATCATGTGTATCCAGACCTCTTTTAATGCACCCCATGATCCTGTTTGCCTTGGCAGCTGCTGCCTGGCACTGGCTGCTCCAGGTAAGTTTATCATTAACTAGGATCCCCAAGTCCTTCTCCCTGTCAGATTTACCCAGTGGTTTCCCGTTCAGTGTGTAATGGTGACATTGATTCCTTCTTCCCATGTGTATAACCTTACATTTATCATTGTTAAACCTCATCTGCCACCTTTCAGCCCAAGTTTCCAACTTATCCAGATCCATCTGTAGCAGAATACTATCTTCTCTTGTATTAACTGCTTTACATAGTTTTGTATCATCTGCAAATATCGATATTTTACTGTGTAAACCTTCTATCAGATCATTAATGAATATGTTGAAGAGAACAGGTCCCAATACTGACCCCTGCGGTACCCCACTGGTCACAGCGACCCAGTTAGAGACTATACCATTTATAACCACCCTCTGCTTTCTATCACTAAGCCAGTTACTAACCCATTTACACACATTTTCCCCCAGACCAAGCATTCTCATTTTGTGTACCAACCTCTTGTGCGGCACGGTATCAAACGCTTTGGAAAAATCGAGATATACCACGTCCAATGACTCACCGTGGTCTAGCCTATAGCTTACCTCTTCATAAAAACTGATTAGATTGGTTTGACAGGAGCGATTTCTCATAAACCCATGCTGATATGGAGTTAAACAGTTATTCTCATTGAGATAATCCAGAATAACATCCCTCAGAAACCCTTCAAATATTTTACCAACAATAGAGGTTAGACTTACTGGCCTATAATTTCCAGGTTCACTTTTAGAGCCCTTTTTCAATATTGGCACCACATTTGCTATGCGCCAGTCCTGCGGAACATACATTACATTACTGCTCCAGAGTTACCTCCTGTATTACACTCCAGAGCTGCACTCACTATTCTGGTGTTGCAGTCACTGTGTACATACATTACTGATCCTGAGTTACATCCTGTATTATACCCCAGAGCTGCACTCACTATTCTGCTGGTGCAGTCACTGTGTACATACATTACATTACTGATCCTGAGTTACTTCCTGTATTATACCCCAGAGCTGCACTCACTATTCTGCTGGTGGAGTCACTGTGTACATACATTACATTACTGATCCTGAGTTACATCCTGTATTATACCCCAGAGCTGCACTCACTATTCTGCTGGTGCAGTCACTGTGTACATACATTACTGATCCTTAGTTACATCCTGTATTATACCCCAGAGCTGCACTCACTATTCTACTGGTGCAGTCACTGTGTACATACATTACATTACTGATCCTGAGTTACATCCTGTATTATACCCCAGAGCTGCACTCACTATTCTGCTGGTGCAGTCACTGTGTACATACATTACATTACTGATCCTGAGTTACATCCTGTATTATACTCCAGAGCTGCACTCACTATTCTGCTGGTGCAGTCACTGTGTACATACATTACATTACTGATCCTGAGTTACATCCTGTATTATACTCCAGAGCTGCACTCACTATTCTGCTGGTGCAGTCACTGTGTACATACATTACATTACTGATCCTGAGTTACATCCTGTATTATACCCCAGAGCTGCGCTCACTATTCTGCTGGTGCAGTCACTGTGTACATACATTACATTACTGATCCTGAGTTACCTTCTGTATTATACCCCAGAGCTGCACTCACTATTCTGCTGGTGCAGTCACTGTGTACATACATTACATTACTGATCCTGAGTTACATCCTGTATTATACTCCAGAGCTGCACTCACTATTCTGCTGGTGCAGTCACTGTGTACATACATTACATTACTGATCCTGAGTTACATCCTGTATTATACCCCAGAGCTGCACTCACTATTCTGCTGGTGCAGTCACTGTGTACATACATTACATTACTGATCCTGAGTTACCTTCTGTATTATACCCCAGAGCTGCACTCACTATTCTGCTGGTGCAGTCACTGTGTACATACATTACATTACTGATCCTGAGTTACATCCTGTATTATACTCCAGAGCTGCACTCACTATTCTGCTGGTGCAGTCACTGTGTACATACATTACATTACTGATCCTGAGTTACCTCCTGTATTATACTCCAGAGCTGCACTCACTATTCTGCTGGTGCAGTCACTGTGTACATACATTACATTACTGATCCTGAGTTACGTCCTGTATTATACCCCAGAGCTGCACTCACTATTCTGCTGGTGCAGTCACTGTGTACATACATTACATTACTGATCCTGAGTTACATCCTGTATTATACTCCAGAGCTGCACTCACTATTCTGCTGGTGCAGTCACTGTGTACATACATTACATTACTGATCCTGAGTTACATCCTGTATTATACTCCAGAGCTGTGCTCACTATTCTGCTGGTGCAGTCACTGTGTACATACATTACATTACTGATCCTGAGTTACCTCCTGTATTATACTCCAGAGCTGCACTCACTATTCTGCTGGTGCAGTCACTGTGTACATACATTACATTACTGATCCTGAGTTACATCCTGTATTATACCCCAGAGCTGCGCTCACTATTCTGCTGGTGCAGTCACTGTGTACATACATTACATTACTGATCCTGAGTTACCTCCTGCATTATACTCCAGAGCTGCACTCACTATTCTGCTGGTGCAGTCACTGTGTACATACATTACATTACTGATCCTGAGTTACATCCTGTATTATACTCCAGAGCTGCACTCACTATTCTACTGGTGCAGTCACTGTGTTCATACATTACATTACTGATCCTGAGTTACATCCTGTATTATACTCCAGAGCTGCACTCACTATTCTGCTGGTGCAGTCACTGTGTACATACATTACATTACTGATCCTGAGTTACATCCTGTATTATACTCCAGAGCTGCACTCACTATTCTGCTGGTGCAGTCACTGTGTTCATACATTACATTACTGATCCTGAGTTACATCCTGTATTATACTCCAGAGCTGCACTCACTATTCTACTGGTGCAGTCACTGTGTACACACATTACATTACTGATCCTGAGTTACATCCTGTATTATACTCCAGAGCTGCACTCACTATTCTGCTGGTGCAGTCACTGTGTACACACATTACATTACTTTTCCTGGGGCAGCATAGTGCTCTGTAAGGTGCCATATTACGCCAGCAGTATCAGTGATGTAATTTACCGCTTACAGTACAGTGTGCAGAATAGTTCGGTGTCTTGTAATTTCTGGGTAGAGGAGCTTGCATTTCCCTTTGAGATATATTTGCATTGTAATTGTAATATTTGTAATATACTGTAGATCCCAGATACAAGCCTGTAGATGAGATCATTAATTTGTTGCTGCCTATTTTTTTGAGTTGCGGATTTTTATTTTATAATGACGATATTAACATCAGCATAAATCCTTGATGTTCCTGGGGTTATTCACGATGTTATATTCTGTTATCTCCAACATGTCAAATAAAAAAATAAAAAATAAAACCTTCCACCCTGACGGCTCCACCTTTCTGGGTCTTTCATCAAACAGCTGCTTTCCACTTGTCTGAGTATTAATAGCGACAGTTTAATGCTCCACTTAAAGTCCTGGAGTTCTTCTTACAAAACACAGCTGCGACATGAGTTAAGACTTGCTGATAAATATTTAAGGTCTTTAAGTCCCTTCGCTGAAAGATGTAGAAATGACCATTGCAGGATCTGCTTACGTTCGTTAAAAGCCACCAATTCGGTTGACTAATAGGATAGAAAATCACATATTGTAAATTACCCCGAGGGATGCAATTCTATCGAATTTCTGACAGACTCTCTACTAACCCTTCACATTCCTTGGGTGGCTCCACCATATCTCTAAAGCAGCGCACTCGCTGTCTTCAGGTTATAGCAGATCTTTCCTTCGCTCCGATATGTGATCACTTGCTCGCTCTCGTCACCTGCACCTCACAATCTTCTTCAGCATCTGAACTTTTCTTACCATCAAATCTTACATCTTATTGTTGCTCTGATTGATTCTTGCCTTGATTAGTGCAACTCTCTACTAATTGTTACCGGTCTTCCCCTCATTACAACGTCCCCTCTTCAATCTCTCCTGAATGTAGCACGGAGGGTCATAGTTCTGTCCAGCCGCTATATCTACGCCTCCATCCTTTGCCAGCTACTGCATTGGTTGCTTAGGCTACTTTCACACTTGCGTCATGCACCGCACGTCGCTATGCACCGACGCAAGCAGCGAAAGCGCCGCACAACGGGGGCAGCGGATGCATTTTTCCAGCGCATCCGCTGCCCCATTGTGAAGTGCGGGGAGGTGGGGGCGGAGTTCCGGCCACGCATGCGCGGTCGGAAAAAGCGGACCGTCGGCAGCAAAAAACGTTACATGTAACTTTTTTGCTCACGGCGGACCGCCACAACACGGCGCAACCGTCGCACGACGGTTGCGACGTGTGTCAATGCGTCGCAATGCGTCGCTAATGTTAGTCTATGGGGCAAAAACGCATCCTAAGCTTTTCACACTCACCCATAAAGCTCTCCACTGTTCTGCAACATCCTTCATCTTCTCTCTCACATCTACCTCCCCACCCATCCTCTCCTCATTGCTGCCCTGACCTACATCTCCTCATCTCTGTCTAACACCCTACGGTCCTCTCCACAGTGCTGCACAGCCCTACATCTCCTCCTTGTCACTATATACCTCCCTACCCATCCTCTCCACAGTGCTGCACAGCCCTACATCTCCTCCTTATCACTATATACCTCCCTACCCATCCTCTCCACGGTGCTGCACCATCCTATATCTCCTCCTCATCTCTGTCTACCTCCCTACCCATCCTCTCCACAGTGCTGCACAGCCCTATATCTCCTCCTCATCTCTGTCTAACACCCTACCCTTTCTCTCCACAGTGTTGCACCACCCTACATCTCTTCCTCATCTCTGTCTACCTCCCTACCCGTCCTCTCCACATTGCTGCACCGCCCTACATCTCCTCCTCATCTTTGTCTACCTCCCTACCCTTCCTCTCCACAGTGCTGCACCGCCCTACATCTCCTCCTCATCTCTGTCTAACACCCTACCCTTTCTCTCCACAGTGTTGCACCACCCTACATCTCTTCCTCATCTCTGTCTACCTCCCTACCCGTCCTCTCCACATTGCTGCACCGCCCTACATCTCCTCCTCATCTTTGTCTACCTCCCTACCCTTTCTCTCCACAGTGTTGCACCACCCTACATCTCTTCCTCATCTCTGTCTACCTCCCTACCCGTCCTCTCCACATTGCTGCACCGCCCTACATCTCCTCCTCATCTTTGTCTACCTCCCTACCCTTCCTCTCCACAGTGCTGCACCGCCCTACATCTCTTCCTCATCTATGTCTACCTCCCTACCCGTCCTCTCCACAGTGCTGCACCGCCCTACTTCTCCTTCTCATCTCTGTCTACCACCCTACTCGCCCTCTCATGAATGTAATCTGATTCTCCTGTCATAAAGACGTTTTTGAAGCTGCATCAGTTCTCTGGAATGCACTACCCCAGACAATCAAGGTAGTTAGAGCCCCAGAAACACAGCAACACGCTAATCCAACTCTTCTTGGTTCTCTTGTCCTACATTAAGATCTGTTCTGCCCTTTCATCTGTTCCCCACACCTTCTGTGCCCTCAATAACACTTTGAGTCTGCTGTGAGTGGTTGACCCGCTTAGCAGCTTCTTCAGGTATACACGGAACACTGGTGAAGCACCTGCTGCTTTATTGGAGTCAGCATGCAACAAGGCAGGATTCATAAAACAAAGCACAGCCTTTCTGGCTTAGGGGAAAAAAACAAAAAAACAAATCAAGGGTAACAGAGTCCTTTCCTCTGTAGGTCTCAACCTGCAGGCACCAGGCAATGTCCTCCGCTCCTTGGAGCCATGTGGGAGTACTTCCTCTCCCAAGACACCACCACAGACTGTCTCACATGTCCAGGTATTTAAACAGGACCATGTCATGATCACATGATTGTGACATCACCGCAGGTTCTGCTAGTACAACCTGCCGGTGTCAGCTGCAGGAAGAAATATGGTGAGCACTCTCCTGCCCACTCTATGAATGCTCACATAAAATCAGCCCATGTATGCAGCCTACTTTAACCATCCCAACACTTAGTGTTCTGGAGGAAATTATCCTGGTTTCATACCACTGACACCACATGAGCAGTGACACATATGTGACCCTGTCACACTGCACATAGACAGGTCTGACTGCCTGGTGATCGGTTCATGCTGATTTATATGAATACCCTCATTTATTATAAAAGATGTCCAGACCATATAAAACAAGAACTTTTTACCTCTGCAACGTCATCAGAAAGTTTCACCTTCCGATATGGAAGTCATTGGTGCTAAAGAACCTTCTTAAAGGGATTTTTTTCACAAGGTTTTTGTCACCTAATCTGAGAGCAGCAAGCTGTAGAGACATAGACCCCGATTCCATCAATGTGTCACTTACTGGGCTGCTTGCTGTACTTTTAGTAAAATCACTGATTTATTAGCATGAGATTATAACTACAGGACTAGTAAACCTGCTGTCCTCTATATTTATGAGCTCTGTATAACCCCGCCCCCACCAATGATTTCTGCCTATGTACAGTGTACACAGAGAGAGGCCAATCAGTGGTGTGGGAGAAGTTATACAGAGCTCAGCATTTAGAGAACTGGTAAATCTGCAGCACAGAAAGCAGGGATTTTAGCAAAACTGCAGCAAGCAGCCCAGTAAGTGTCACATCACTGGAATCAGAGTGTCTGTCTCTATATTATGCTGCTGTCAGATGGGAAAGCAAAAACCTATTGAAAGATTCCCTTTAAGTAGTGCTACAGGAGACTGGGCACCAAGATTTTGGGGATCTAAACAGCTAAAAAGCAGCGATCGGTGATTAATGTTGTATATGAGTCTTCCCGTCTCCTCTGGCCTGCCCTGATGCTGCTTGTTATGGTTACTACCATTTAGCTGGGGATGGACCAGCTGACGCGTCGCTCGTGAACCGGTAATATTAATTCTTGTTCTCAGAATGTGCTGAGATAAGCGACTTCAGCGGGATAAATCCTCAGTGATGAGGCTGCGGTGACGGATTTCCTGCTGGATGCTATAGGACCGTCCATCCAATACTTCTTAGAAATGTTCCTGTCAAGTTCTGATGATGCAACTTGATGAATCGAGTCACAGACAGGATTATAAATCTTACTGCATGAAAGCCGAGAGCGAGGGTGATGTAAGCGGAGGCCATGAGTATCGCGCTCATACATTCTCTGGTGGATACATTGTATCAGGAGGTCACTGACAAAGGTTCACCTGGTGAATTAGGATATAATCCAAAATTCTGCAACTTTATTCTAAACTTTGTGTTTTTATTCCTGAGTCTGACCTTTGTGAGTGACAGGGAATATTCTTCTTTACATCTAAGCTGGAACTTGTTCAGACCTAAGGCTCTGTGCACATGTTTGCATTTTTGGCACATTTTTGGCACATTTTTTCTGCACAGATTTCTTCCAAACCCTGAAGGATTTCCTAGAATCACAAATAAAGTTTTGTGCACTTGTTACTTATTTTTTTCCTTGCAGATTTGCAGCAGATTTAAAGCCGCAGCGTCAATTCTTTCACTTTTTCTAGCAGATTTCACCCATACTAACGAGTAGGGAAAAATCTGCATGTAAAAAACACGTAAAAAAATCCATCACAGACGCATATATTATATGCTGCATTTTGCCTGCCGATACTTCAGTATTTGCAGCAGATTTGCAGCAAATTTTTCTGCTGGAAATACTGAACATGTGAACATTCCATAATAGTTCCCACAGCTGATGGTCTGTTACAATTGTATCCAATTTAGACAATCCTCCGTGAAAACAACTTGATCTCCTGACTGATATATTTTATCTGCACAAACTCATTGTTGCAAAGTTTCAAGGCAAAGACAGAGGTTTGTGCTGCTGATGTATTTTAGGCTAAGTAGGGGTGCAATGATTGTGGTCGTAGAGGGTGGAACCCCGACTGTGCCCGTCTGGGATGGGGGCCGCCGCTGAGAGCGCATATTTCAGCTGGATGTATGTCCTTGGTCACACATTGAGCCTGCCGGGTCCCTGCAGTGCAATACAAGCTGCAGCCAATCAGAGGCTGGCAGATGACGTGCAAACAGGGTCAGACTGGCCCACCAGAGAACGGGAGGATTCTCTGGTGGGCCCAGGCGCTGAAACCTGCTGGCAAACATGGCCAGCAGCTGCCTAGGGCCCCCGCTGCTCCAGGGGCCCCCAGCCAGTGGCGTGTTGCTAATAGCAGCACACCACACAGTTGCTATGGGGGCCCCTGATGCCAGCAGAACAGCAGCAGGTGACAGGCGGCAGAAGTCAGCTGCTGCAGCTAAAGCCTGTCCCCGCTGCTAAAAAAAAAAGAATATTCACCCTTCCCCATGCCCCCATGGGCGTGGAGAGGGGTTAAATATTAATTTCACTTTAATAATAACACTGACCGCTATCAGGGCCGGTAGACTAGGGTCCCCGCTCCCCCAGGGGCCCCAGCTCACGTGGCCACTATGGTGCCATATGTCAGGGGGGCCCGGCACCAGTGCCGCCCCCCAGTGTGTGCCGCATTCACCTGTATTGGCATCAGAAATGCAGCGTGTCTCTGCCCTAATCAGTATAATGGCGCCGACCTAACACTGTCTGTAGTCACTGAGCACAATCCTGATCACAGGTATCAGTGTAATCAGTATAACAGCACCGACCTGACACTGTCTGTAGTCACTGAGCACAATCCTGATCACAGGTATCAGTGTAATCAGTATAACAGCACCGACCTGACACTGTCTGTAGTCACTGAGCACAATCCTGATCACAGGTATCAGTGTAATCAGTATAACGGCACCGACCTGACACTGTCTGTAGTCACTGAGCACAATCCTGATCACAGGTATCAGTGTAATCAGTATAACGGCACCGACCTGACACTGTCTGTAGTCACTGAGCACAATCCTGATCACAGGTATCAGTGTAATCAGTATAACGGCACCGACCTGACACTGTCTGTAGTCACTGAGCACAATCCTGATCACAGGTATCAGTGTAATCAGTATAACAGCACCGACCTGACACTGTCTGTAGCCACTGAGCACAATCCTGTTCACAGGTATCAGTGTAATCAGTATAACAGCACCGACCTGACACTGTCTGTAGTCACTGAGCACAATCCTGATCACAGGTATCAGTGTAATCAGTATAACTGCACCGACCTGACACTGTCTGTAGTCACTGAGCACAATCCTGATCACAGGTATCAGTGTAATCACTATAACGGCACCGACCTGACACTGCCTGTAGTCACTGAGCACAATCCTGATCACAGGTATCAGTGTAATCAGTATAACTGCACCGACCTGACACTGCCTGTAGTCACTGAGCACAATCCTGATCACAGGTATCAGTGTAATCAGTATAACTGCACCGACCTGACACTGTCTGTAGTCACTGAGCACAATCCTGATCACAGGTATCAGTGTAATCAGTATAACTGCACCGACCTGACACTGCCTGTAGTCACTGAGCACAATCCTGATCACAGGTATCAGTGTAATCAGTATAACTGCACCGACCTGACACTGTCTGTAGTCACTGAGCACAATCCTGATCACAGGTATCAGTGTAATCAGTATAACTGCACCGACCTGACACTGCCTGTAGTCACTGAGCACAATCCTGATCACAGATTTTCTTTAAAAGAAAAGCAGCAAGAAAAATTGGGAACTTAAAACTTAGCATTTAATATTATCATTAACCCCTTTCTGACCTCGGACGGGATAGTACGTCCGAGGTCAGATCCCCTGCTTTGATGTGGCCTCCGGCTGTGAGCCCTGCATCAAAGCCGGGACATGTCAGCTGTTTTGTACAGCTGACATGTGCCCGCAATAGCGGCAGGTGGAATCATGATTCACCCGCTGCTATTAACTAGTTAAATGCCGCTGTCAAACGCTGACAGTGGCATTTAACTAGCGCTTACGGCCATCGGGTCGGAAATGCACGTATCGTTGACCCCTGTCACATGATCGGGGGTCGGCGATGCGTCGGCATAGTAACCACAGGTCTCTTTGAGACCTCTATGGTTGTTGATGCCGGATTGCTGTGAGCGCCACCCTGTGGTCGGCGCTCATAGCAATGCAGTAAATCTACTACATTGGAGCAATATGAGCTTCATTCCTATGTAGCAGAGGCGATCAGGCTATGCCAGCTTCTAGCCTCCCATGGAGACTATGGAAGCATGGCAAAAGTAAAAAAAAATGTTTTAAAAAATATAAAAGTTTAAATCACCCCCTTTAGACCCATTCAAAATAAAACAATAAAACAAATCAAACATACACATATTTGGTATAGTCGCGTTCAGAATCGCCCAATCTATCAATTAAAAAAAGGATTAACCTGATCGCTAAACGGTGTAGAGAGAAAAAAATTAAAAAAGCCAGCATTACGTTTTTTTGGTCGCCGTGACATTGCATTAAAATGCAATAACTGGCGATCAAAAGAACGAGTCTGCACCAAGATGGTATCATTAAAAACGTCAGCTTGTCCAACAAAAAATAATGCCTCAGCCGACCCGAGATCACGAAAACGACCCGAGATCACGAAAAGGGAGACGCTACAGGTATCGGAAAATTGCGCAATTGTTTTTTTGTTTTTGTTTTTGGCAAAGTTTGGAATTTTTGTTATCACTTAGATCAAAAAGAACCTATACATGTTTGGTGTCTATGAACGCGTAATGACCGGGAGAATCATAATATCAGGTCAGTTTTAGCTTTTAGTGAACCTAGCAAAAAAGCCAAACAAAAAACAAGTGTGGGATTGCACTTTTTTTTGTAATTTCACTGCACTTGGAATTTTGTTCCCGTTTTCTAGTACGCGACATGCCATAACCAATGATGTCGTTCAAAAGTACAACTCGTCCCGCAAAAAATAAGCCCTCACATGGCCAAATTTATGGAAAAATAAAAATGTTATAGCTCTGGGAAGGAGGGGAGCGAAAAATGAAAATACCCCGGGCCATGAAGGTGTTAAAATACCATGACACAACACACATAGAAATCAGAACCCCCAGCAGGTCCAATCACATGTAACCCACAGAAAACTGGGGACTGATTGTGATACAAGAAATCTACTGGTACAACTGGAAATGCGATGTAAAAAAACCATAATCAGACATGGGGGACTTTACATATCCATCAGTGCAACTAGCACATTTACCCCTCTATGTCTAAAAACACACAAACGGAGATCCATATAACAACGTTGGCAACGATCTCACCAGATTCGTAGATAATGGATTCTCCAATGTTCTATAAAGAACCTCCTATGGAGCAGAAAGTCAGAACCCAGAGGGCAGGAAAAAAATTGTAAAAATGCATTATATATATATTTAATTTAATATTATATAGCTATGCTTTTAATATCATGATAGATATAGTATATAATAAAAGTAAATATTGTATTCTATTTTTATATAAAATGATGGCTAGCTCTGGTTTATAGCACGTGTGAAGTCTGGGATTTGTAGTTCCACAGTTCATCAGTGAGTCAGGAAACCATGAACTACAGATCCCAGACATAGTCTTGTCCCCATTCACCCCATATATGACAACCTCACCATCCGGCGTAGGACAGGACCTGACTGCGGCTCGCATTGTAACACATCGAACGCATTAGTTCAGTTTACATGTTTCTTCTCTGATGTCACAAAAATAACAAAGGAAAGAGCCGTGTTCCTCATTTTACATGGGGCCTTAATGGCTGGCCAAAATATTATTAGAAAAATTAGAGCCACATTTTAAATGTTGTCTTTATCCTGGAAAGTAACAATGTTTCCAATAATGTAACTTTATCTAGAAAAAAAAGAGCAATGACTCAGATCTGATTCATGATAAATACACAGGTATTCTGGCTTCTGACGGCAAAACAACCTGCGCCGAATATCATTGTAGCCGCAGTCTGAAAATGAGCCACACACATAATGCAAAGAAGAAGAAACCTTCATTTGTTCGCTTGGGCAGAAGTTTGTTCTTCAGAGCAGCTCTTCATATAGGAAGCTGCAGGCACAGTCCGTTGATTGGAGCCTGTGAAGCTTTATGGTTACACATGGACCAGCTGCCAAATATCAACTGCATTACTCCCCCGAGTTATGCTCCATCACATCATGTATGAAATGGGTATCCTTCAATGACGCTAGGGAGGACAAGGCGTCTCCTAGAGGCTCTCCATCTAATAAAAAGCCACACTTTCCCTCTATTTTGGGCATTAGTAGATAATCATATTACACAGAGAAAATCCTACATGGGCAACTCTGGATATGACAATGTCACAATGATTATAGCTTTGTAAAATAGAATACAGGGAGCTCCCCCTAGTGGTGGCTGCAGACAGGATCTTATCATGTATCTCTGTATACAGGGAGCTCCCCCTAGTGGTGGCTGCAGACAGGATCTTATCATGTATCTCTGTATACAGGGAGCTCCCCCTAGTGGTGGCTGCAGACAGGATATTATCATGTATCTCTGTATACAGGGAGCTCCCCCTAGTGGTGGCTGCAGACAGGATCTTATCATGTATCTCTGTATACAGGGAGCTCCCCCTAGTGGTGACTGCAGACAGGATCTTATCATGTATCTCTGTATACAGGGAGCTCCCCCTAGTGGTGGCTGCAGACAGGATCTTATCATGTATCTCTGCATACAGGGAGCTCCCTCTAGTGGTGGCTGCAAACAGAATCTTATCATGTATCTCTGTATACAGGGAGCTCCCCCTAGTGGTGGCTGCAGACAGAATCTTATCATGTATCTCTGCATACAGGGAGCTCCTCCTAGTGGTGGCTGCAGACAGAATCTTATCATGTATCTCTGCATACAGGGAGCTCCCTCTAGTGGTGACTGCAGACAGAATCTTATCCCGTATCTCTGTATACAAGGAGCTCCCCCTAGTGGTGACTGCAGACAGAATCTTATCATGTATCTCTGTATACAGGGAGCTCCCTCTAGTGGTGACTGCAGACAGAATCTTATCATGTATCTCTGTATACAGGGAGCTCCCCCTAGTGATGGCTGCAGACAGGATCTTATCATGTATCTCTGTATACAGGGAGCTCCCCCTAGTGGTGACTGCAGACAGGATCATATCATATATCTCTGTATACAGGGAGCTCCCCCTAGTGGTGGCTGCAGACAGGATCTTATCATGTATCTCTGTATACAGGGAGCTCCCCCTAGTGGTGACTGCAGACAGAATCTTATCATGTATCTCTGCATACAGGGAGCTCCCTCTAGTGGTGACTGCAGACAGAATCTTATCATGTATCTCTGCATACAGGGAGCTCCCTCTAGTGGTGACTGCAGACAGAATCTTATCATGTATCTCTGCATACAGGGAGCTCCCTCTAGTGGTGACTGCAGACAGAATCTTATCCCGTATCTCTGTATACAGGGAGCTCCCCCTAGTGGTGACTGCAGACAGAATCTTATCATGTATCTCTGTATACAGGGAGCTCCCTCTAGTGGTGACTGCAGACAGAATCTTATCATGTATCTCTGTATACAGGGAGCTCCCCCTAGTGATGGCTGCAGACAGGATCTTATCATGTATCTCTGTATACAGGGAGCTCCCCCTAGTGGTGACTGCAGACAGGATCATATCATATATCTCTGTATACAGGGAGCTCCCCCTAGTGGTGGCTGCAGACAGGATCTTATCATGTATCTCTGTATACAGGGAGCTCCCCCTAGTGGTGGCTGCAGACAGAATCTTATCATGTATCTCTGCATACAGGGAGCTCCCCCTAGTGGTGACTGCAGACAGAATCTTATCATGTATCTCTGTATACAGGGAACTCCTCCTAGTGGTGGCTGCAGACAGGATCTTATCATGTATCTCTGCATACAGGGAGCTCCCTCTAGTGGTGACTGCAGACAGAATCTTATCATGTATCTCTGCATACAGGGAGCTCCCCCTAGTGGTGACTGCAGACAGGATCTTATCATGTATCTCTGTATACAGGGAGCTCCTCCTAGTGGTGGCTGCAGACAGGATCTTATCATGTATCTCTGTATACAGGGAGCTCCCCCTAGTGGTGGCTGCAGACAGAATCTTATCATGTATCTCTGTATACAGGGAGCTCCCCCTAGTGGTGGCTGCAGACAGGATCTTATCATGTATCTCTGTATACAGGGAGCTCCCCCTAGTGGTGACTGCAGACAGGATCATATCATATATCTCTGTATACAGGGAGCTCCCCCTAGTGGTGACTGCAGACAGGATCTTATCATGTATCTCTGTATACAGGACGCTCCCCCTAGTGGTGACTGCAGACAAGATCTTATCATGTATCTCTGTATACAGGACGCTCCCCCTAGTGGTGACTGCAGACAGGATCTTATCATGTATCTCTGTATACAGGGAGCTCCCCCTGGTGGTGGCTGCAGACAGGATCTTATCATGTATCTCTGTATACAGGGAGCTCCCCCTAGTGGTGACTGCAGACAGGATCTTATCATATATCTCTGTATACAGGGAGCTCCCCCTAGTGGTGACTGCAGACAGAATCTTATCATGTATCTCTGTATACAGGGAGCTCCCCCTAGTGGTGGCTGCAGACAGGATCTTATCATATATCTCTGTATACAGGGAGCTCCCCCTAGTGGTGACTGCAGACAGAATCTTATCATGTATCTCTGTATACAGGGAGCTTCCCCTAGTGGTGACTGCAGACAGGATCTTATCATGTATCTCTGTATACAGGGAGCTCCCCCTAGTGGTGACTGCAGACAGAATCTTATCATGTATCTCTGTATACAGGGAGCTCCCCCTAGTGATGGCTGCAGACAGGATCTTATCATGTATCTCTGTATACAGGGAGCTCCCCCTAGTGGTGGCTGCAGACAGGATCTTATCATGTATCTCTGTATACAGGGAGCTCCCCCTAGTGGTGGCTGCAGTCAGGATCTTATCATGTAACTCTGTATACAGGGAGCTCCCCCTAGTGGTGGCTGTAGACAGGATCTTATCATGCATCTCTGTGTACAGGGAGCTCCCCTAGTGATGACTGCAGACAGGATCATATCCTGTATCTCTGTATACAGGGAGCTCCCCCTAGTGGTGACTGCAGACAGGATCTTATCATGTATCTCTGTATACAGGGAGCTCCCCCTAGTGGTGGCTGCAGACAGGATCTTATCATGTATCTCTGTATACAGGGAGCTCCCCCTAGTGGTGGCTGCAGACAGGATCTTATCATGTATCTCTGTATACAGGGAGCTCCCCCTAGTGGTGACTGCAGACAGGATATTATCATGTATCTCTGTATACAGGGAGCTCCCCTAGTGGTGGCTGCAGACAGGATATTATCATGTATCTCTGTATACAGGGAGCTCCCCCTAGTGGTGGCTGCAGACAGGATCTTATCATGTATCTCTGTATACAGGGAGCTCCCCCTAGTGGTGGCTGCAGACAGGATCTTATCATGTATCTCTGTATACAGGGAGCTCCCCCTAGTGGTGACTGCAGACAGGATCTTATCATGTATCTCTGTATACAGGGAGCTCCCCCTAGTGGTGGCTGCAGACAGGATCTTATCATGTATCTCTGTATACAGGGAGCTCCCCCTAGTGGTGGCTGCAGACAGGATCTTATCATGTATCTCTGTATACAGGGAGCTCCCCCTAGTGGTGGCTGCAGACAGGATCTTATCATGTATCTCTGTATACAGGGAGCTCCCCCTAGTGGTGGCTGCAGACAGGATCTTATCATGTATCTCTGTATACAGGGAGCTCCCCCTAGTGGTGGCTGCAGACAGGATCTTATCATGTATCTCTGTATACAGGGAGCCCCCCTAGTGGTGGCTGCAGACAGGATCTTATCATGTATCTCTGTATACAGGGAGCTCCCCCTAGTGGTGGCTGCAGACAGGATCTTATCATGTATCTCTGTATACAGGGAGGTCCCCCTAGTGGTGGCTGCAGACAGGATCTTATCATGTATCTCTGTATACAGGGATCTCCCCCTAGTGGAGGCTGCAGACAGGATCTTATCATGCATCTCTGTATACAGGGAGCTCCCCCTAGTGGTGGCTGCAGACAGGATCTTATCATGTATCTCTGTATACAGGGAGCTCCCCCTAGTGGTGGCTGCAGACAGGATCTTATCATGCATCTCTGTATACAGGGAGCTCCCCCTAGTGGTGGCTGCAGACAGGATCTTATCATGCATCTCTGTATACAGGGAGCTCCCCCTAGTGGTGACTGCAGACAGGATCTTATCATGTATCTCTGTATACAGGGAGCTCCCCCTAGTGGTGGCTGCAGACAGGATCTTATCATGTATCTCTGTATACAGGGAGCTCCCCCTAGTGGTGGCTGCAGACAGGATCTTATCATGTATCTCTGTATACAGGGAGCTCCCCCTAGTGGTGGCTGCAGACAGGATCTTATCATGTATCTCTGTATACAGGGAGCTCCCCCTAGTGGTGGCTGCAGACAGGATCTTATCATGTATCTCTGTATACAGGGAGCTCCCCCTAGTGGTGACTGCAGACAGGATCATATCATATATCTCTGTATACAGGGAGCTCCCCCTAGTGGTGGCTGCAGACAGGATCTTATCATGTATCTCTGTATACAGGGAGCTCCCCCTAGTGGTGACTGCAGACAGAATCTTATCATGTATCTCTGCATACAGGGAGCTCCCTCTAGTGGTGACTGCAGACAGAATCTTATCATGTATCTCTGCATACAGGGAGCTCCCTCTAGTGGTGACTGCAGACAGAATCTTATCATGTATCTCTGCATACAGGGAGCTCCCTCTAGTGGTGACTGCAGACAGAATCTTATCCCGTATCTCTGTATACAGGGAGCTCCCCCTAGTGGTGACTGCAGACAGAATCTTATCATGTATCTCTGTATACAGGGAGCTCCCTCTAGTGGTGACTGCAGACAGAATCTTATCATGTATCTCTGTATACAGGGAGCTCCCCCTAGTGATGGCTGCAGACAGGATCTTATCATGTATCTCTGTATACAGGGAGCTCCCCCTAGTGGTGGCTGCAGACAGGATCTTATCATGTATCTCTGTATACAGGGAGCTCCCCCTAGTGGTGGCTGCAGTCAGGATCTTATCATGTAACTCTGTATACAGGGAGCTCCCCCTAGTGGTGGCTGTAGACAGGATCTTATCATGCATCTCTGTGTACAGGGAGCTCCCCTAGTGATGACTGCAGACAGGATCATATCCTGTATCTCTGTATACAGGGAGCTCCCCCTAGTGGTGACTGCAGACAGGATCTTATCATGTATCTCTGTATACAGGGAGCTCCCCCTAGTGGTGGCTGCAGACAGGATCTTATCATGTATCTCTGTATACAGGGAGCTCCCCCTAGTGGTGGCTGCAGACAGGATCTTATCATGTATCTCTGTATACAGGGAGCTCCCCCTAGTGGTGACTGCAGACAGGATATTATCATGTATCTCTGTATACAGGGAGCTCCCCCTAGTGGTGGCTGCAGACAGGATATTATCATGTATCTCTGTATACAGGGAGCTCCCCCTAGTGGTGGCTGCAGACAGGATCTTATCATGTATCTCTGTATACAGGGAGCTCCCCCTAGTGGTGACTGCAGACAGGATCTTATCATGTATCTCTGTATACAGGGAGCTCCCCCTAGTGGTGGCTGCAGACAGGATCTTATCATGTATCTCTGTATACAGGGAGCTCCCCCTAGTGGTGGCTGCAGACAGGATCTTATCATGTATCTCTGTATACAGGGAGCTCCCCCTAGTGGTGACTGCAGACAGGATCTTATCATGTATCTCTGTATACAGGGAGCTCCCCCTAGTGGTGGCTGCAGACAGGATCTTATCATGTATCTCTGTATACAGGGAGCTCCCCCTAGTGGTGGCTGCAGACAGGATCTTATCATGTATCTCTGTATACAGGGAGCTCCCCCTAGTGGTGGCTGCAGACAGGATCTTATCATGTATCTCTGTATACAGGGAGCTCCCCCTAGTGGTGGCTGCAGACAGGATCTTATCATGTATCTCTGTATACAGGGAGCTCCCCCTAGTGGTGGCTGCAGACAGGATCTTATCATGTATCTCTGTATACAGGGAGCCCCCCTAGTGGTGGCTGCAGACAGGATCTTATCATGTATCTCTGTATACAGGGAGCTCCCCCTAGTGGTGGCTGCAGACAGGATCTTATCATGTATCTCTGTATACAGGGAGCTCCCCCTAGTGGTGGCTGCAGACAGGATCTTATCATGTATCTCTGTATACAGGGATCTCCCCCTAGTGGAGGCTGCAGACAGGATCTTATCATGCATCTCTGTATACAGGGAGCTCCCCCTAGTGGTGGCTGCAGACAGGATCTTATCATGTATCTCTGTATACAGGGAGCTCCCCCTAGTGGTGGCTGCAGACAGGATCTTATCATGCATCTCTGTATACAGGGAGCTCCCCCTAGTGGTGGCTGCAGACAGGATCTTATCATGTATCTCTGTATACAGGGAGCTCCCCCTAGTGGTGGCTGCAGACAGAATCTTATCATGTATCTCTGTATACAGGGAGCTCCCTCTAGTGGTGACTGCAGACAGAATCTTATCATGTATCTCTGTATACAGGGAGCTCCCTCTAGTGGTGACTGCAGACAGAATCTTATCATGTATCTCTGTATACAGGGAGCTCCCCCTAGTGATGGCTGCAGACAGGATCTTATCATGTATCTCTGTATACAGGGAGCTCCCCCTAGTGGTGACTGCAGACAGGATCATATCATATATCTCTGTATACAGGGAGCTCCCCCTAGTGGTGGCTGCAGACAGGATCTTATCATGTATCTCTGTATACAGGGAGCTCCCCCTAGTGGTGACTGCCGACAGAATCTTATCATGTATCTCTGCATACAGGGAGCTCCCTCTAGTGGTGACTGCAGACAGAATCTTATCATGTATCTCTGCATACAAGGAGCTCCCTCTAGTGGTGACTGCAGACAGAATCTTATCATGTATCTCTGCATACAGGGAGCTCCCCCTAGTGGTGACTGCAGACAGAATCTTATCATGTATCTCTGTATACAGGGAACTCCTCCTAGTGGTGGCTGCAGACAGGATCTTATCATGTATCTCTGCATACAGGGAGCTCCCTCTAGTGGTGACTGCAGACAGAATCTTATCATGTATCTCTGCATACAGGGAGCTCCCCCTAGTGGTGGCTGCAGACAGGATCTTATCATGTATCTCTGTATACAGGGAGCTCCTCCTAGTGGTGGCTGCAGACAGGATCTTATCATGTATCTCTGTATACAGGGAGCTCCCCCTAGTGGTGGCTGCAGACAGAATCTTATCATGTATCTCTGTATACAGGGAGCTCCCCCTAGTGGTGACTGCAGACAGGATCATATCATATATCTCTGTATACAGGGAGCTCCCCCTAGTGGTGACTGCAGACAGGATCTTATCATGTATCTCTGTATACAGGACGCTCCCCCTAGTGGTGACTGCAGACAGGATCTTATCATGTATCTCTGTATACAGGACGCTCCCCCTAGTGGTGACTGCAGACAGGATCTTATCATGTATCTCTGTATACAGGGAGCTCCCCCTGGTGGTGGCTGCAGACAGGATCTTATCATGTATCTCTGTATACAGGGAGCTCCCCCTAGTGGTGACTGCAGACAGGATCTTATCATATATCTCTGTATACAGGGAGCTCCCCCTAGTGGTGACTGCAGACAGAATCTTATCATGTATCTCTGTATACAGGGAGCTCCCCCTAGTGGTGGCTGCAGACAGGATCTTATCATATATCTCTGTATACAGGGAGCTCCCCCTAGTGGTGACTGCAGACAGAATCTTATCATGTATCTCTGTATACAGGGAGCTTCCCCTAGTGGTGACTGCAGACAGGATCTTATCATATATCTCTGTATACAGGGAGCTCCCCCTAGTGGTGACTGCAGACAGAATCTTATCATGTATCTCTGTATACAGGGAGCTCCCCCTAGTGATGGCTGCAGACAGGATCTTATCATGTATCTCTGTATACAGGGAGCTCCCCCTAGTGGTGGCTGCAGACAGGATCTTATCATGTATCTCTGTATACAGGGAGCTCCCCCTAGTGGTGGCTGCAGTCAGGATCTTATCATGTAACTCTGTATACAGGGAGCTCCCCCTAGTGGTGGCTGCAGACAGGATCTTATCATGCATCTCTGTGTACAGGGAGCTCCCCTAGTGATGACTGCAGACAGGATCATATCCTGTATCTCTGTATACAGGGAGCTCCCCCTAGTGGTGACTGCAGACAGGATCTTATCATGTATCTCTGTATACAGGGAGCTCCCCCTAGTGGTGGCTGCAGACAGGATCTTATCATGTATCTCTGTATACAGGGAGCTCCCCCTAGTGGTGGCTGCAGACAGGATCTTATCATGTATCTCTGTATACAGGGAGCTCCCCCTAGTGGTGACTGCAGACAGGATATTATCATGTATCTCTGTATACAGGGAGCTCCCCCTAGTGGTGGCTGCAGACAGGATATTATCATGTATCTCTGTATACAGGGAGCTCCCCCTAGTGGTGGCTGCAGACAGGATCTTATCATGTATCTCTGTATACAGGGAGCTCCCCCTAGTGGTGACTGCAGACAGGATCTTATCATGTATCTCTGTATACAGGGAGCTCCCCCTAGTGGTGGCTGCAGACAGGATCTTATCATGTATCTCTGTATACAGGGAGCTCCCCCTAGTGGTGGCTGCAGACAGGATCTTATCATGTATCTCTGTATACAGGGAGCTCCCCCTAGTGGTGACTGCAGACAGGATCTTATCATGTATCTCTGTATACAGGGAGCTCCCCCTAGTGGTGGCTGCAGACAGGATCTTATCATGTATCTCTGTATACAGGGAGCTCCCCCTAGTGGTGGCTGCAGACAGGATCTTATCATGTATCTCTGTATACAGGGAGCTCCCCCTAGTGGTGGCTGCAGACAGGATCTTATCATGTATCTCTGTATACAGGGAGCTCCCCCTAGTGGTGGCTGCAGACAGGATCTTATCATGTATCTCTGTATACAGGGAGCTCCCCCTAGTGGTGGCTGCAGACAGGATCTTATCATGTATCTCTGTATACAGGGAGCCCCCCTAGTGGTGGCTGCAGACAGGATCTTATCATGTATCTCTGTATACAGGGATCTCCCCCTAGTGGAGGCTGCAGACAGGATCTTATCATGCATCTCTGTATGCAGGGAGCTCCCCCTAGTGGTGGCTGCAGACAGGATCTTATCATGTATCTCTGTATACACAGGGAGCTCCCCCTAGTGGTGGCTGCAGACAGGATCTTATCATGTATCTCTGTATACAGGGAGCTCCCCCTAGTGGTGGCTGCAGACAGGATCTTATCATGTATCTCTGTATACAGGGATCTCCCCCTAGTGGAGGCTGCAGACAGGATCTTATCATGCATCTCTGTATGCAGGGAGCTCCCCCTAGTGGTGGCTGCAGACAGGATCTTATCATGTATCTCTGTATACAGGGAGCTCCCCCTAGTGGTGGCTGCAGACAGGATCTTATCATGCATCTCTGTATACAGGGAGCTCCCCCTAGTGGTGGCTGCAGACAGGATCTTATCATGCATCTCTGTATACAGGGAGCTCCCCCTAGTGGTGACTGCAGACAGGATCTTATCATGTATCTCTGTATACACAGGGAGCTCCCCCTAGTGGTGGCTGCAGACAGGATCTTATCATGTATCTCTGTATACAGGGAGCTCCCCCTAGTGGTGGCTGCAGACAGGATCTTATCATGTATCTCTGTATACAGGGATCTCCCCCTAGTGGAGGCTGCAGACAGGATCTTATCATGCATCTCTGTATGCAGGGAGCTCCCCCTAGTGGTGGCTGCAGACAGGATCTTATCATGTATCTCTGTATACAGGGAGCTCCCCCTAGTGGTGGCTGCAGACAGGATCTTATCATGCATCTCTGTATACAGGGAGCTCCCCCTAGTGGTGGCTGCAGACAGGATCTTATCATGCATCTCTGTATACAGGGAGCTCCCCCTAGTGGTGACTGCAGACAGGATCTTATCATGTATCTCTGTATACAGGGAGCTCCCCCTAGTGGTGGCTGCAGACAGGATCTTATCATGTATCTCTGTATACAGGGAGCTCCCCCTAGTGGTGGCTGCAGACAGGATCTTATCATGTATCTCTGTATACAGGGAGCTCCCCCTAGTGGTGGCTGCAGACAGGATCTTATCATGTATCTCTGTATACAGGGAGCTCCCCCTAGTGGTGGCTGCAGACAGGATCTTATCATGTATCTCTGTATACAGGGAGCTCCCCCTAGTGGTGGCTGCAGTCAGGATCTTATCATGTATCTCTGTATACAGCGAGCTCCCCCTAGTGGTGGCTGCAGACAGGATCTTATCATGTATCTCTGTATACAGGGAGCTCCCCCTAGTGGTGGCTGCAGACAGGATCTTATCATGTATTTCTGTATACAGGGAGCTCCCCCTAGTGGTGGCTGCAGACAGGATCTTATCATGTATCTCTGTATACAGGGATCTCCCCCTAGTGGAGGCTGCAGACAGGATCTTATCATGCATCTCTGTATACAGGGAGCTCCCCCTAGTGGTGACTGCAGACAGGATCTTATCATGTATCTCTGTATACAGTGAGCTCTCCCTAGTGGTGGCTGCAGACAGGATCTTATCATATATCTCTGTATACAGGGAGCTCCCCCTAGTGGTGGCTGCAGACAGGATCTTATCACGTATCTCTGTATACAGTGAGCTCCCCCTAGTGGTGGCTGCAGACAGGATCTTATCATGTATTTCTGTATACAGGGATCTCCCCCTAGTGGTGGCTGCAGACAGGATCTTATCATGTATCTCTGTATACAGGGAGCTCCCCCTAGTGGTGGCTGCAGACAGGATCTTATCCTGTATCTCTTTATGTAGAAAGCTATTGGTGGCATCGGGCAGGTAGCACTTTATGTCTGTGAAGGAGATTCGAATTTCTGTGTCAGATATAAAGCTCCAACCACTATAAAGGTATCCAGTAAGAATTAGCCAGAATTTTTACATATTTATCTAAACAATTGGTGATAAAGGTGGTATTCTATTGAAGATGACATTTTTGGCTTCTCACAGCTCGGCTCTGTTGTTCTCCCTTCCCTGGTGATATCTGTGTCCCGAACTATCTGGTCACAACCCAGGACAACAGAAGTAAACAGAATATAACGCCATGCAAGGAAGCTACAGAAATAAAGCATTGTATTTAGTAAAGGTCACAGGATGCAAGAAACGACCTTTGTTTCTTTTATTTTTTCATTCTCACAAACTGTTTCCTTAGAACGAGGAAAGGTAAAGTCATTGAAATGGGTCCGAGAAGACAGAAATGGACAGTTTGATTGGACGGCATTAAAAAGAGGAAACTGCTGAATACATTATGACATTGCCGCTCCTTCACAACCCTTTCCAAAACAGAAGAAAGCAAAGGCCGCCGGCCAGGAGCAACCAAATGTCCATCGCTCTCTTGGCATCACTATACGCAGCTATGGCAAGAATGATGATGACAGATGATATACCGGACGGTTTACCGGGAGGTCACAGCCCGCTCCACTGCCTTGGGTTTCAAGGAAAGTATTGCTCTGTGGAGAGAGAATATAGTCTCCATATAGAAAAAAAAATGTGTAAAAGGAATTGTGAAAACAAAAACAGAAGCCACATCACACAGAATAAATCATTGCTTCCTCCATGGTGGAACATGCCGAGTGGGGGACGGGTGCAGTCGTGCCAAAGGTGTGCAAAAATAATGATGGAGGTGGCTCTGATGGAGCTGAAATCTCGGATGACGTCAAGGTCTATGGCAATTATTAACACAAAGTAAAAACAAAAAGTGAGTACATTTCCATATTTAATAAGGCAGGCGATATTGAGAGATATACTAGGTGAAAACATGTACAGTAACTTCAAGGGAGAGCAGAAGATTGGAAAAAACCTTTACGTTCCTAATAAAACAGCGCCGCTCCTGTCCACAGGTTGTGTTTGGTATTGCAGCTCTGCTATATTCACTTTCCCTCCTACTGCAATACCAGACACAACCTGTGGACAAGTGTGGCGCTTATTCTGGAAGAAGCCGTCATGTTGTTCTAAATCTGTCAATCCCTTTAAGACGTTTTTCCACATTAGTAAATAATGGCACATTTTTAAAGAAGTCACTAAGCTTTTCCTTTTTTTTTTTGTAACATATTTTGCTTAAATTAGTGAAACATGTGAATACATTAAGCTTTATAATATTTGAGGGGAATATGGCTTCTTAAAACCCAGGAAAAGTTAATCTTAAACTGCAGTAATAGAAGACAGGGGTGAAGAAGGACAAGGGAGGTGCAGCTGCAGCTTCCCTCTCTCTGAGACTACCTGCTGTGAGTGTGGAGGTGGAGCAAGCGTAAGGAGACATCTGATTTTTTTGTTTTTTTGTTCCCCCCTCCCACCCCCTGTGCGCCCGCCCGCTGGCATTAAAATACTTACCCTCTCCCTCGGCGCTTCCATCCTCTTAGCGTCGCAGCTCTTCCTGTATGAGTGGTCACGTGGTGCCGCTTATTACAGTGATGAATATGCGGCTCCACCTCCCATTGGGGTGGAGCCGCATATTCATCACTGTAATGAGCGGCACCACGTGACCGCTCATACAGGACAAGCTGCGACACTGAGAGGAAGCATCGAGGGAGCTGGGTAAGTATTTTAATGCCAGCGGGCGGCCGCACAGGGGGAGGGAGGGGGGAAATTACCGGGAACTTTATTTTAACAACAAAAAAACAACAATGATTTTTCATTCCTTCTCTCCAGCGTACCTGCTGGGAAGAAGGAATGAATTCCGGATTCAGCACCCAAAGCAGGGGACAGCGCTTAACTCTAGCGCTGTCTCCTGCACGGCGCGTGTGGTACCCAGTCGGCATACGGCTGCCGCACGTGTGCCACACTGATGTGCCACGTGAGCACACGGGTACGGATAACTCCGGTACCGATTTTTCCGATACCGGAATTATCTGGACGTGTGGGACAGGCCTTACTTGGAAAATGTGTTTGGAGTGATTGACTCCTTCCGAATCAGACCCTGACATTGACCTTCTTCCTGGATTATGTTTCTGCTTCTGTCTCTGGACTGTTCGGCCGGTAACTGTTCTACTCCTAATTCAGAACCACTGATGTCTACTGACTGCACCTCCATCTCATCCTCTGTCCTGGGGAATCCACTCTCCAGGTGACAACGCTTGGCTCCATTCTCGATATTCTACACCGATCGTGATCATTCTGGAGACCACCATGTGGAAATCCAATCAAGAGGGTACCCATCTCTTTGTGGTGTTTAAGGGAGAAGAATGGGGACATTATATAGACCCTTCCTTCCTATGTACCCAAATAGATTTTGACTTTGAAGATTCATACTGCCCACTACACTTAGTGGAGCCACCGGGACACCAAAACCAAGGACAGATCCCACTGCTCACAGCACGATACAGGGATTCAGTGCCCTATTATCAGTGGGGATGATGGCCGTCCCCGAAGGCTTGATTTCATTAGCTCCCTATAAGCATCTTCTTAGATACTGGAAGACACCCCGAGTCCAACCCTATGGTTCTCCATATTGGCTTCTACAGTCAGGAGTGTAAGAAAAACAGGGTCCTAGTAAAATCGAAAGACTGTTATTAATGTGAAAACCATGCAGTCAAGGTTCAAAAGCAGAAAGTGGACGAGGACTTGTCCAGATCCAGAATTTATAAAGAGGGCTAAACGTTTTGTAACGTAAATGACTTTTCTGTTATTAAGGGGGTCTCCGCAGACACTTCCTGGAGTTTATTTTAGGTTAGGGTGGGAATGTTTAGAAATTAACTGAATATGTCAGAAAACTGTCCAGAACAGTAGGAGCTTGGCTGTTACATGTCTACCAGCTTGCTGACTGTTTCCAGCAATAACCAGAATTGCGAATGTAGTTTTTTCACATAATACCCATAATGTCAGCCAAATAAATCACAAAATCAGCTGTATGTTTCTGATGAGACAATCCCTATAAAGAGGCTGTGGTGTATACAGTAAGCTGAATTGCTGGGGAAAATTCCTGCAGGGACATTTGCAGCAAAAACAGCACCTGATCCTGTGGATTTTGTTGTTACTTTGTCTGCTGACTTGTTGCAGCAGATAGGATTGGGCGGTATAGTATCCACCTCACCTCTGGATATTCCTCGCTCTCTTCCCAGGTCTTCTGCCAGTCTGAAAAGGTCACCTAGTCACCGGCAGATGGGCACTCACAAATTGACCAAAAATGTGCAAAATGAAGTAGTCTCCAATGCTGCAATTTGTTACCAGCTTTTCAGTTAGATATTAAAATGTATCAACCACTGAGGACTCTCAAATCTTAATATTTCACTAAATCCCGACATTTATAAGTACGGTCTGTACAGCAGTAATGCAACAGAAAATCTGCAAATTCAATGTCTGCAAAAACTTTAGTGCATGCTGCAGACAGTCTGCTGCCAGTCTCTGCACAACCTCCGCAGCGATGTCTCATCCCCTCACTGCAGCCAATCACTGTGTTCACATGAGATATCACCAGAGGACGCAGTTTGTACAGAGACCAGCCAAACACCAGCAGCAAGGAAGGCGAGTGCACTTGTTTTCCTTTTGTTTCCAAACTTGCAAAAAGTGTTTATTGTTTCCTTGTTTGAGGTTTGCAATGGGGGCACTCCCCCCCCCCCCCGGGGCACCCCCCCTCCCAGGGCACCCCCCAAGATGCTGCTGTAATAACCAATCTGGATGGAAAATCTGGGGTTTATCTGCCCTAAGTGAACATAAGAGTGGAGTTCTCTGCTGACACCCTGAGTGACCAGAGCTGTTTATCTGCTGAGGGTTTGTTACTTTCTCTTTCCTACAAAAGCAGTTTTTGAATTTTTCTGAAAACCATCCTCTCCACGGACCCTTGGCCGGACGTTACACCTCCAAACTCAGGCGTCTTTGTATAGAATTCGATGCTAAATTCTTCAAACTTGGTTACAAATTTAGGACCAAAGTCAAATTAGAAAAAAAAACGATGAGTTATTGTTTTGTTATCATCAACTATAAAGACTGGGAAATTCCAAGATGCAAATTGGATGAAGGACTGGAGACCTCCGCTCGCAAGGAGATCAGACCTGGTCTCTCAATGTTGGGATGGGAATTTTTGCAATTAAAAAAATTGCTGGGTCATCAACCCTCGTCCCCTCCCGGCTCTTCCACCCTCATACCAAAACACCCTTCATAATCATGGCCCCAAAATCTTCCCATGAAGCCAGCGCCATCCTACAAAACACATATCCATGGGTCATGTAACATATTATATTGTGTAATATCTCGCTGTGTTTAAGATTCTTTATAATGAAGGTTTTTTTTCTTCTTGAGATGATGATACAATAGTGATATTATGCCACCAAGGAGCATCACAGCTTCTGCAGATGAAATCCAGAGTCCGACCGAGCACGAAGCCGCAGTCCATTGTTTCCACCTCATTAGTAGCCTATCAGTAGGAGGTGTTGTATTTCAGGCTTCCATTATTTCAGATCATCCTAGTGAGATTAATGCTTGTACAGTTCCTTCTGCAGACATCACGAGACGACACATGGGGTCTGCCATTGTTCCCTTCTCCTGCGTGTTGACATGACTCAGGCCGGAATGTTCTGTCGATTGTTGTCTAATTTATGTAAACACTCAAGTTGTCATCGTTTCTTTTAACTTGCTGTCCATTTGGAGATGTCGTGTTCCCAAAGTGTGACATCACTAGACACAGTGTCTGCCAGCAGACATAAGGTGATATCATAGCATGACCCTGTTCCTCCAATCATATGGAAATGTACAAGATAGGATGGAAGAATGTGCCCACGATGGGGCCAACAACGCTTGGGGCCCTTCCATAGGAGGCCCGTGGTACCGACAAACTGGAGGTACACATTAGGACAACGTTGGGTCAAACTGATTTGGGCAGGAACGGCCAACCTTCTAAAATGTATGGGCTTTGGACTCTTCCCTGACAGACGATGTAGAGCAAGAAGATCAGGCATGGTGATTTTTAATTTCAGACCCATTTGTTCCCATGGGAAATAAGCCACCACCAAAGGTATCTACCAATGGTCTAATCCATTAACACTTGCATGCTTGGACCAGCCTGGTGTGCACGCTGCCCTCTTGAAACTGCCCACTGGCCATTGGAAGAACTCTCCCTCGTCTTTTCAACCTCGGACCTTGAGGCATGCGGACCAGGCTGGGATGCATGTCATCCTACTGGAACTGCTGCTTGGTGGTTCAGGAGACCTCTCGCAGTCCTCCACTTCAGTATTCGATGCATCTAGACGAGCAAGGGGTGCATGCTGCCCAACTGGAACTGCTGCCTGTTGGTTCAGGAGACATCTCACAGTCCTCTACCTCAGTATTTGAGGCATCCAGACGAGCCAGGGGTGCATGCCGCCCTATTGGAACTTCTGCCTGGTGGTTCAGGAGACCTCTCACAGTCCTCTACCTCAGTATTTGAGGCATCCAGACGAGCCAGGGGTGCATGCCGCCCAACTGGAACTGCTGCCTGGTGGTTCAGGAGACCTCTCGCAGTCCTCCACCTCGGTATTCGATGCATCCAGACGACCCAGGGGTTCATGCCGCCCAACTGGAATTGCTGTCTGGCGGTTCAGGAGACTTCTCACAGTCCTCTACTTCAGTATTTGAGGCATCCAGACGAACCAAGGGTGCATGCCGCCCTACTGGAACTTCTGCCTGGTGATTCAGGAGACCTCTCACAGTCCTCTACCTCAGTATTTGAGGCATCCAGACGAGTCAGGGGTGCATGCTGCCCTATTGGAACTTCTGCCTGGTGGTTCAGGAGACCTCTTGCAGTCCTCCACCTCGGTATTCGATGCATCTAGACCAGGGGTCCCCAACTCCAGTCCTCAAGGCCCACCAACATGTCATGTTTTCAGGATTTCCTTAGTCTTGCCCAGGTAATAATTGCATCACCTGTGCAATGCAAAGGAAATCCTGAAAACATGACCTGTTGGTGGGCCTTGAGGACTGGAGTTGGGGACCCCTGATCTAGACGACCCAGGGGTTCATGCCGCCCAACTGGAACTGCTGCCTGGTGGTTCAGGAGACTTCTCACAGTCCTCTACATCAGTATTTGAGGCATCCAGACGAGCCAAGGGTGCATGCCGCCCTACTGGAACTTCTGCCTGGTGATTCAGGAGACCTCTCCTAGTCCTCTACCTCAGGATTCAAGGCAGAAGGATCAGTCTAGGCGCAAGCTGCCTTCTTTGGCTAATAGCTGTTCCTTTTGAACCCTGTAGTAAACATGCATGTTCGGATAGATCAAGCTGGGTATGGATGTGTATAGAAAGGAAAGCATGGAGAGCTGTAATCCAAATTAGTATTTGCTTGCCAGCTATTAGATGTGTACGGCCAACATTAAGGCCATTATCCATAGTTGACTTTTCTATTTTTGATGGAACATCAAATCTTGATATTGCCCAACAGAGATTTGTGAAAACAGATCATTAAAATTATTTCTCAAGGACCAACCACCATTAATTGCACTAATCAGCCTGGAGGATAGGAGATGGGAGTCATTGCATATGATCACACAAACTTTCCCAAGGGTCAAACATCGCACTCGCCCTCCAGCACATAATCCAGTCTTGGTTTTCCATCTAATTGACGTCCGTTAGGTTGAAGGTATCAAACTTCTTAAATTAGTTTTTCCTCCCAACGTAGTTAATGGGTTTTTTGGCTGCCCTGCTATAAATAATACGCGGAAGGGCGGCCAGTGATGGAGATTCAGGTAAATGGATCCCAAAATAGATATAGAAAACCAAACATAACCCTTATCTTATCTGAACTGCATCGTATCATTGAGATCATTTCCTTCCTGTTGCTTTCTACATACAGGATATTTCTGCCTCCATAACCGTGACTGGTTGAATAACAAAAATACTAAAATTTGGAAGTGACTGACTTGGGTGGAGAGAAAAGAACGAAAGAAAAAGGGAAGCGTTTGGAGGTAACAAAAGACACTTGTCCATAATTTCCAACATGGCGGGTAATTCTTCAAATTGGCATAAAAAAACTATTGCAAATAGTTTATTTCAACGGTGAATTTCGTTGCTGTAAATTATTCTCTATTTTTCAATAACTGAATTAAGGGATATGCGAATACAAATTTACACAATCAGGGGAAAGTGAGCAAAGCAGCTGTCCTCCAGGGGGTAGACCGCCCCATAACGGACAGACATGGGCTTCTAGTAGAGCCGTAGTTACCATTTTATTCACCTTGGGCGCAGGGTCCGTTCACTGTCTGTGCCCTAGAGTTGGCTGATTGGCCCCCAGCACTCAGGGCCCATGCTCCGGTAGCCCTCCTCCACTCCTGGCTTAGAGGGTAGACAGTTTTCTTCCTTTTCTCTAGCTTGTATACTTTTTTTTCCCAGTAGATCTCCCTATACCAGTAGGATTTTGGAATCTCCGCTAAAGAAAATCAGTACCTTCCATGATCAAGGTGGATATTCATCAAATAAAAAGAAAGTTTCCATTCATTAATTGCAAGACAATCTGAATAAAACCAAGAGAAATAAATTATTAAAGTATCTTGCAAAGTTGCATAACTGTTCATACCCTTGGTTTATTAAGCAATGAAGAGAGAAATGTCAGGTCAAGACACGGAATGACAACTATCCCGTGTGCTGGGGAAAGAGTAAACTGTTATCTTCCATGATTGACGCCTTCCTGTAACCTCTAGGATAATTCTTCTTCATTGTTCTGTTTTCGACCACCCAAAGATTATCCGGGCCACTGCCCGCTCCGCTTAGCGGTCACACCTTTGATTGCACCAATTTTATCAGCACCCGCTCTTTCATGTTCTCCACGACTGGTGAAATCTTAATAGATGGAACATATTTATTCTTTACACCCTGTACTCCACCCTCCATATCAGTTACCTGTCTGTGTAGCTGCTGACGTCCCAAATCTGGATGAAAAAAGAGTGTATGGAGTTCATGCCCCCGGAACGCAGACCACTGGATGGAGAAACTCGAGGAATTTTAAAGAGTTTT
This sequence comes from Ranitomeya imitator, assembly GCF_032444005.1. NCBI lineage: Eukaryota > Metazoa > Chordata > Amphibia > Anura > Dendrobatidae > Ranitomeya > Ranitomeya imitator. The sequence continues at coordinate 11,383,293 of NC_091288.1, forward strand.
GGTTGAGTCCTAGAAGTAATCGTGTTTATATTAGAGACCAGAACACTAAATTACTTTAATGTATGGAATTTAAAATTGGGTGAAGCATCGAGCGTCAATGGTGTTGGAAGACGGCCGGCCGTAATATATGTATTTTTAGCAATGTGCAATGCAAAGTATGTACAGTATGCAGAATATACAGTGCAGAACATACACAAAGGCAAAATCACTCCAAAAAAGCAATGCAGAAGAAACAGCTCAAAAAGAGATGAAAAAAAGGAAAAACGTCTGGGAATTTCATGCTAAAAAAGGAGAAAATGTACTTGTTCAGAATATTAGCCTGTTCGGTGTCAGCCTGATGAAGGAGCTGGATCGGCTCTGTAACACGCAGCTCAATAAAACATGCTTTTTAAAACAAAGGATATCTCTCCCTTGGTCATTGGCAGCGATTTTGGAAGCCAATTTTTTACTATTTTTTATTTTCTCTTGAATTCAGAATTCTATTGAAAGTGTAATTTCCAGGAGACTATGGATGACTTATCCTCCGCACAGTTCACCAGATCTCACCCGTGATACTTGGTTCTCCTACATTTTTTAGCATCTCTTCCAAGCCCCATGGTCCTAAAAAGGTCCGCGTCATATTTCTCTGGCCATCATGACAATAGATTGTAACTTATCTCCACTTTCTCCAGCTGCTGGGCAGCCACCAATGTCTTCGACTTTCTGCCCTGCCGGATCTGACCATAACTCTGTTGTGCTGCACAAACATTGACTTGGGGTTGTAAGGTTAACGGGGGCTACTGTATGACGCTGGGTCCAGTTCAAGGGGATTCCGACCTATTCATCAGAGTTGCCGTTAGCTACTACCTCTTACTTGGAAAATGTGTATGGAGTGTTTGACTCCTCCCGAATCAGACCCTGACATTGACCTTCTTCCTGGATTATGTTTCTGCTTTTCTCTCTGGACTGTTCGGCCGGTAACTGTTCTACTCCTAATTCCGACCCATTGAGGTTTACTGACTGCACCTCCATCTCATCCCTTGGCCTGGGGCATCCATTCTGCAGGTGACAACGCTTGGCTCAATTCTCGATATTCTATGGCTCCATCATTATTTCTGTCTGACACCGATCGGTGATCATTCTGGAGACCACCATCTGGAAATCCAATCAGGAGGGCACCCATCTCTTTGTGGTGTTTAAGGGAGAAGAATGGGGAGATTACATAGACCCTTCCTTCCTATGTACCCAAATAGATTTGGACTTTGAAGATTCATACTGCCCACTACACTTAGTGGAGCCACCGGGACACCAAGACCAAGGACAGATACCACTGCTCACAGCACGATACAGGGATTCAGTGCCCTATTATCAGTGGGGATGATGGCCGTCCCCGAAGGCTTGATTTCATTAGCTCCTTATAAGCATCTTCTTAGATACTGGAAGACACCCCGAGTCCGACCCTATGGTTCTCCATATTGGCTTCTACAGTCAGGAGCAGGGGTCCCCAACTCCAGGCCTCGAGAGCCGCCAACAGTGCAGGTTTTCAGGATTTCTTTAGTATTACATCGGTGGTAATGGCGGTCCTCGAGGTCTGGAGTTGGGGACCACTGGTCAGGAGTGTAAGAAAAACAGGGTCCTAGTAAAATCGAAAGGCTCTATGTTGTTAATGTGAAAATGATGCAGTTAAGGTTTGAAATAAGAAAGTGGACGAGAACTTGTCCAGATCCAGAATTTATAAAGAGGGCTAAACGTTTTGTAACGAGAGCGACCATGAAGCAATGGACCACTACTGGGCGGGTAGGACCAGATGTAGTCTCCGTAGATAGCAGCTGACTATACAAGAGTATGAGACAAACTGGTAAGCTAAAAAACGTAGTTAAAAGTCCATTTTCAGGGGCATTAACTACTAAGGAAGAGAGAAAAGCGCAATCGGATCTTATCAGGTTAAAAGTCGATAAACCGAATGAAGGTTAGGCTAACCTGTTTATGTCGTGATCACACAACATTTCAAACTCGTAGACATAATAAAAACCTTAGAGCGTATTTTCCACTTTTTTTCCTTTCTTCACATTTTATGGGGCAGGAAGAGCTTGCGCAATTTGGTAAAACAAACAAAAAGTCAGGGCAGGCGGAAGACAAAAGACAAAGTCAAGTACAGAGGCTGGGTCAATAAAGCTTATCCAGGCTTGATAGAGGAACCTTTGAGGGTCTCCTTAATAACTGGGGCATGAGCAGAATTGATTGGGAAAAAAGACTCTTAATGAGTAATGGCTGCACTTACATGTCCTAAGAGGGGGTCACGGTGAACCGGTGCCTTAGGTTTTTGGAGCGTGAGCCTCTCTTTACTGCATGCACTTTTTACACTTTATGGGATTTAATGTCTGGAAATTACTTCACTTGGCATTGCAACTGAATGCGCTGCATGAGCGGGGGCGGACATATCACTGGTGCAACCTGGGCAGCAGGGGCCCAGGAGGTCAGGGGGCCACACCACCTCCAAGGCAGGTGGAACTATGCAGGTGGCATTATTGGAGTGCACAGAGCCCAGATATTATTGCAAAGACGTCTTCATCTATCTATTTCTGCCCATGCAGGAGCAGAAATGCACGTTATTGCTGCATTTTGTTACTTGCGTTTGGTGCAGATTGTTCCTCATTAATACGGGTGAAATCTGCAGCAAAAACGCTGAAAGAACTGACAGCAAATCTGCACCGAGTCTGCAAGTCACAAATCAGCACGGTGGGCACGAGACCTCAGGACTCTCATTCACTTTGCTGCATCAGGAATTCCTTCAGGTTTTGGGACAAATCTGCGCTCAGAAAAATGCAGTAATAACACAGAAAAAAAACCACAATGTGGGCACATGGCTTCAGTCATTATGGAGAAGATTTCTCATTTCAGATTTACAAGTGGAGCACATGATGCAAAAACTGAAAACTCCCTTTATGTGACAACAATTACATCTATTTCCTAATTCCCACGTTCTCCACCCAAAGCAGAGAACAAAGTGCACCAAAACAAAGTAAAAAAAAAAGTAAAAAATAAAAGTGAGAATAAGAATCACATGACTTTATCATACTGCAGATGAAATCAAATATTGCCTCTTCCCGATGCAGCCCCCTACTAGGACCCTCTTCTAACTTCTCATTCTCCACGTTTTCTTCTGTGCTGCACCCGTTCTTGTTTAGATTTTTATTTATTTTTCCACAACAAAAAAACAACAACATTTTTTTTTAACAATAATAACAAGCAGTGCATGTGGCATATCATGTCTATCTTTTAAGTATATCGTCTCTTAATATTTTACTATATTTAAGACATTATTTATTGTAATGGGAGAGAGAGGCAGGGGAAGGGCAAGAAGGACAACAGCACATTTTATTGAGGAGGGGAATTAGAAGGGTAAACGGGTATATCCAAATCTGGGGTTAAAACAGGAGTAAATGCTGTATAGTCCATTTTATAAAAAAACAAACAAAATACAATAACAAAGATCTACCTGTTTAAACAGTTCTAAACATACTATGATCTATTATTAATTAAAGAAAATACATTTATACCAACTTTATATCCTCCAATAATACACAATATATTTACTTCTCCTTACGTTTCTAATAATTCTACATTTAATAAAACAATCTCTTTTATTCCAAGCCTACATTTATGTTGTTCATTCTCCCATTGCACAGGAGGGATCCTTGTCAGCCACCCAAGGACTTGTACTGATTTTCTTTTTTTTTTTTCCTTTTTCCCTTTCTCTTTCCCTCTCTCCTGTGATTAGAGGGGACTCGGTGAATGATGTTGCGAATTCTTTATTCCTGGGGGCCCAATTTTTGGATTATTTGGGAAATCTATTGCGTCTTATGGTGTGATTACATTCGAACACATTATGTGTAGCTATTCTTTCTATGATGTCCTCTATTTTTTGGAGGGTCTTTCCTTTTCCAATGGGATGCAATCAAATGATTTGCTGCCATGATTATATGTGAGACTATATAGATACTTTCTTTTGGTATATCATTTATCCCTATTGCTAGAATTTCTCGTATTATGTGTGTGTAATCTGTTGTATCAGTTGTTCCACTTTTTTTTCCATGTTTCTGTAATCGAGGTACATTCCCAAAGTATATCCTTGATGTGTCCTATTTCATTCCCTCCAAGACAATGGTGACTGTGCCGGGAAGATTTTATTAAGTCTAACTGGGGTAAAGTTCCATCTTGTGATCAGTTTGTAACAAGTTTCATGCAGTGTAGATCACATATTGGATTCACGTTTTTATTTTTATTCCTTTCGCGTTGGGTAAAATCGTAGGTATTTTTTTTTTACATCCACGAGTGCCACTTTCCGTGATGGTCCGTCCGGCTTTGTTATCCTCTCCCCTGCAACCTACATTCAGACAATTATGTAAAATGATGGTGTCACCGCCCTTTGGAAAGAATACCTCTTTTGTTCATCTGGAGAACCAATCCCTCCGCTCCCCCTACTGTCATAAGCAGAATTTCTGCTTGAATACTCAGCATCTTAAATATCTTGGACATTGTGAAGACCATTGTGCCTCCCTATGGGATCCTTTTTGGGACCCCCACTGGATAATCATCTCTTAATTGTCTTAATTGTACAAGTTTAAATACTCTTATATTGTGTTTGTGCCGCTTTGTAGCCGTACAGTGTCCCTATTATCATCCTGCAGCTCCCGGTAAACACGGCCTGCTGCGGTGAAGGCCTTTTCAGATTACGGATAATTGGATATGATCAAACATGCCAGGAAAAATACCCCCAAAAACGACATGTAGGTGGTGGGATCATACTGTGCTGCGTTCCAATTGTCCCAATGTGTGGCCTTCTTTCTCCATAAACAGTTTCTATGTGTAATCGCATTCACTCTAATGAGGTAAACTGTGCCGAAGAGACGTATGGGTCATGTCTACTGGGAAATGAATAAAACTGTGCCGGCACAGAGATGAGGCCAGGTCGTGTTTATCTCCACAAAATTTCCAAAAGGCAAGCAATGGACTCAAGAGTATTTTATAGTAAGCCGTAAGACATCTGACATACGACCATCCCGGGCAAGGGACAAATGGGTCGCAGACCACACTATCAACCGGCTTACATTCCGGTGGCTAAAGGGGGCAGCATAGTCTGGTTCTGTTCCAAAAAACACCTCCTTGTGCAATCAGTGTTACCAACCAAGAACACAACCCAACTCCATGGACTATTCCTTCATTACGCTCATAAAGCTGAGAATTGTATCATAAACCGACAATCCTTTCTCAAAAACACTAAGAACTTGAAGTCAGGGCCATAAACTAGAGGAACTCCTCGGGAAGTGTCCAGGGTGCTGAGTGCTGAGGGGGCACCAACAGAACTTTTTGCCTTACTCGGGGTATTTTGTCTCAGTGGAAGGAAAGTGTAGGTAAGACCTTGCTAAGAGTTATCAATCAACCTCAAGGTTCTGTCCCCTTTTATGGACAAGAGATTAATATTTATAAAAAATTTTTAGAATCAAATAATAATGGCTTCAGTTTAGGAAGGACTATTAGTTGTGATTGTCGAGGGTCCACTGTCGGAAACCCAGCTATATTAATAGAAGGGAAGAACCACGACACACCGTAATTAGTAGCTGTTCCTAAGATTGTGGTGGCAGGCATGGGCGCTCGATACATGTGACTGCGAGCCTACAGAAGTGTCCTTTCCTACCTTTCCACCAGGCACGAGAAATTCTGAGATGAATGGAATGAGACGACCAACATAAAAATAAAATTAAATGGTGGGTTTCTCACAATGGCCAACAACACTGCTGCAACTCCTGATCCTCGTGGGCCATTTCATGAATCCTCCAGTTGGAAATGTTGATGATATACCTGGAGATCAGTTTTGTAATACTTAAGAAACTTTTTAGAACATATCGACCAAAGAAGACAAAGTTGAGTAATACTTTCCAAGAAAACTACTAAGACACCTGTCACAATTTAGCTTTCTAACGAAGTGCAGAACGTTGAGCCACGAGACAGTCAGCACCGCGTTCCATATATTTAAGGTGTGTGAAACTTCATAATCTTTGTGAATTGTATGGAATTTACATATCTTCTGCCAAAAATACCTGAACGGACTAAAATATGTGTGAGCGTGGTGCTCAGAATGTAAAAGTGACTGATAGGGAGACAGTCCTTATCAACAGCAATGTTTGTAGTGAACGTGCCAAACCCAAGGAAGCCGCAGATTATTGCAACTGCTGCTGTATCTCACAGATGTATTACATGGATTTCCTGTTCATTTAGCTCTCACTCGAAATGTAAGTGCGTACACCCATGGCACACCCAGATATCTGACTTATGTTTATGGATATATCCAAAGTGGTTTGGGATAGAGATGGCTAGATTTGGGATTGAAGGATCTAGTTGGCTACAGGATCACCCAAGAGGCTCCTCTCCTCAACGTGGAGGATCTAATGGGACCTTTTTACCTAAGCTGGTTCTTCTTATCCATCTCACTTATTTACTAATGAAACCCTTGGCTATGACTATTACATGGTGTGATGGGTTTACTCATTTACAGAGGTAAACACAGGAATGCTTCTTAGGTAAATACCTTACTGATTTATTATAAGAGAACATAAACCATGGCAGGGTTTAAGAAAATAAACATGGCCTTTCTGGCATAACGGCAAAACAAAAAATAAATCACAGCCTTAACCACAGTCCTTATGTCTGAGGGGTTCGCCCACTCAGACCACCATATATCTTCAGCTCCTCCTGGAGCCACGTCTGGAGACTTTCCTCTCCAAACACACAACATAGAGATACAAAAACAGTTGCTGAATATTTAGCTCCCCAGCCACAACCGTGTCACATATCTCCCCCCTCTGCCCAAAGCCTGGAGTTTTGGCACCTTCAGACACCAAACAGGTTTCAGGAGAGAGCATCCGTGTTACCATGTAACTTGACTGGCCTACACTCTACATGGATCCTGAAATCTTATAGCGCTAAGAACCACCTAGTCACCCGGGCATTCTTACCCTTCTTTTCCCTTAACCATCTCAGAGGGGCATAGTCTGACACTAGCTTAAACCTACTGCCTAGTAGGTAATACTTCAGTGTATCCTCGTCCCAATTTATGGCTAAGCACTCCTCGACAATGGCATAATTTTTCTTGCAGGCAGATAGTTTCCGGCTCAGATACAGGATGGCATGCTCTCCCCCATTTATTTCCTGACACAGCACAGCTCCCAACCCAACTTCTGAAGCATCTGTCTGGAGCACAAATTCTTTGGTAAAGTCAGGTGCAACCAGAACCAGATGTTTACACAGCACCTGCTTCAGTTCCTGAAATGCCCCCTCTGTGTCAGTAGTGCATTTAACCATAGTCAACTTAGTGCCCTTAAGGAGATCCACTAGTCCCGTGACAAATATGGTGAAACTTGGGATAAACGACCAGTAATAGCCCACATTTCCAAGAAACGCTTTCACTTGCCTATTGGAAAGTGATTGTGTCCACTTCTGAATTGCCTTGATCTTGTTTTCAGATCTGTGGCTTGATTTTGCCTCTCCCAGTGACGTACCTTAAGAATACAATGTAGGAGAACGTGGCCATATGGCACACTTTTTCAGATTTACGTTGCACCCAGCTTTTCTCAATGCATCCAGGATCAGCTGTACCTTTGGAATGACTACTTCAATCAGAGCTGAAGACCACAATGTCATCAAGGTAGGCTGCGGTATACTTCCTATGTGGAGCAAAGATCTGATGCGTAGCCCTCTGGATGGTAGCTGGGGCCACCTGCAGTCCGAAGGGCATTCTGGTGTAATGGAAACACCCATCAGGCATCGAGAAGGCCATCTTCTCCTTGGCACTCTGGGACATAGGGATCTGCCAGTAGCCCTTTGTCAGATCAAGGGTTGTAATGTACCTTGTGGGTCCAAGTCTCTCAATGAGTTCATCCATGGGGTCATTGGATACACATCAAAACTGGACAACTCGATCAGTTTGCGGTAGTCATTACAAAACCACCACTCACCGTCAGGCTTCAGCATGAGGACGAAGGAACTTGACCATCTAATTTTTTACTCCTCTATCACACAGAGGTCTAGCATTCTCATAACCTCATTTGATATTCTCTCCCAGCGTTCTTCAGGAATTCTATAGGGTTTGAGGTTCACCCTCACATGTGGTCTGTTAACACGTTATACTCCACCACCTGTGTACGCCCTGTCAAGTCCGAGAATAGGTCACAGTTCCACTGCAGCAGTTCCCGCCACTGTTGCTTCTGGGCCAGCGTTAGAGTCTCTGCAATTGTTATCTCCTCCACTTTGGCTTCAGGATGGACTCACAGGCAAGGAGCTTTCAGTGATTCCTGAACTCGCCATGGCTTGAGCAATTTCACATGATAAACTTGGTGCAGCTTCCTTCGACCGGGCTGGTGTACCTTGTATTTCACCTCACCCAGTTTTTCCACCACCTTGTATGGGCCTTGCCACTTGTCTAGGAACTTAATCTCCACCGTGGGGATGAGCACTAACATGCGATCCCCGGGCTGCAACTGCCTCAGCCTTGGTTACATACCCTTGCATATGCCTTCTGTGCCTGGAGAAAATGCACATTCATGATAGGGATTAATTTTGCCATCCTCTCCTGCAACTCGGCGACATGCTCAATGACCCTCCAGTGTGGCGTGACCTCGGCATCCCAGGTTACCTTGTTGATTTCCAGGAGCCCTCGAGAATGCCGACTGTAGAAGAGCTAGAATGGCGCGAAGTCAGTGGAGGCTTGAAGAACTTCTCTGATATAGAAGAGCAAAAATGGAAGCAGATAGTCCCAGTCTTGACCATCCTTCTCAATGACCTTCTCGAGCATGGCTTTTAAGGTGTTATTGAAGCATTTTACCAGGCCGTCGGTCTCTGGATGGTAAACTTAGGTTCTCAGCTGGGCAATCTGGAGGTCCTTACACAGCGCCCTCATCACTTTGCTCATGAAAGGGGTTCCCTGGTCCGTCAAAATCTCATTTGACAGACTGGTCCTAGCAAAGATATGGCCAATCTCCCAGACAATACTCTTGGCAGAAGAGTTCCTTAGTGATACTGCTTCAGGGTACCAGGTCACATAGTCCATAACCACTAGGATGTACTGATGTCCCCGTGCAGACTTAACTAGGGGATCTACTAGGTACATGGCAATCCTCTCAAATGGGATCTCTATTACAGGTAACGGGACTAAGGGACTTTGAAAGTGAGAAGAGGTAGCGGTTATCTGGCAGATGGAGCAGGAACTACAATAATTTTGGATCTCTGCATAGCATCCCGGCCAATAGAACCTCTGCATTATTCTCTCCTGAGTTTTCTCTACCCTCAGATGTCCCCCCCAAAAAAACTTGCAAATAGGCCATGTCTAAAACCCTCTGCAAGAGGATCCTGGAACCAACAGCTGCTCTACTAACTCATCTCCCCTAAGTTTGGCCACCTGAAAAAAATAACTCTCCATTGACTGTGGGGAACCTGATGTGAACACCACTAACACTACGAGCTCCACTACTACCACTAACACTACGAGCTCCACTAGACCAACTAACACTATGAGCTCCACTACTACCACTAACACTACGAGCTTCACTACTACCACTAACACTATGAGCTTCACTACTACCACTAACACTACGAGCTCCACTACTACCACTAACACTATGAGCTCCACTTCTACCATTAACACTATGAGCTCCACTACTACCACTAACACTACGAGCTCCACTACTACCACTAACACTATGAGCTCCACTACTACCACTAACACTATGAGCTCCACTACTACCACTAAAACTACGAGCTCCACTACTACCACTAACACTACGAGCTCCACTACTACCACTAACACTATGAGCTTCACTACTGCCACTAACACTTTGAGCTCCACTACTACCACTAACACTATGAGCTCCACCACTACCACTAACACTATGAGCTCCACTACTACCACTAACACTATGACCTCCACTACTACCACTAACACTATGAGCTTCACTACTACCACTAACACTATGAGCTCCACTACTACCACTAACACTATGAGCTCCACTACTACCACTAGCACTACGAGCTTCACTACTACCACTAACACTATGAGCTCCACTACTACCACTAACACTATGAGCTCCACCACTACCACTAACACTATGAGCTCCACTACTACCACTAACACTATGAGCTCCACTACTACCACTAACACTATGAGCTCCACTACTACCACTAACACTATGAGCTTCAATACTACCACTAACACTATGAGCTCCACTACTACCACTAACACTACGAGCTTCACTACTACCACTAACACTATGAGCTCCACTACTACCACTAACACTAGGAGCTCCACTACTACCACTAATACTATGAGCTCCACTACTACCACTAATACTATGAGCTCCACTACTACCACTAACACTATGAGCTCCACTACTACCACTAACACTATAAGCTCCACTACTACCACTAACACTACGAGCTTCACTACTACCACTAACACTATGAGCTCCACTACTACCACTAACACTACGAGCTTCACTACTACCACTAACACTATGAGCTCCACTACTACCACTAACACTACGAGCTCCACTACTACCACTAACACTATGAGCTCCACTACTACCATTAACACTATGAGCTTCACTACTACCACTAACACTATGAGCTTCACTACTACCACTAACACTATGAGCTTCACTACTACCACTAACACTACGAGCTCCACTACTACCAATAACACTATGAGCTCCACTACTACCACTAACACTATGAGCTCCACTACTACCACTAACACTATGAGCTTCACTACTACCACTAACACTACGAGCTTCACTACTACCACTAATACTAGGAGCTCCACTACTACCACTAACACTATGAGTTCCACTACTACCACTAACACTATGAGCTCAACTACTACCACTAACACTACGAGCTTCACTACTACCACTAACACTACGAGCTCCACTACTACCACAACACTACGAGCTCCACTACTACCACTAACACTACGAGCTTCACTACTACCACTAACACTACGAGCTCCACTACTACCACTAACACTACGAGCTCCACTACTACCACTAACACTATGAGCTCCACTACTACCACTAACACTATGAGCTCCACTACTACCACTAACACTACGAGCTTCACTACTACCACTAATACTAGGAGCTCCACTACTACCACTAACACTACGAGCTTCACTACTACCACTAACACTATGAGCTCCACTACTACCACTAACACTATGAGCTCCACTACTACCACTAACACTACGAGCTTCACTACTACCACTAATACTAGGAGCTCCACTACTACCACTAACACTACGAGCTTCACTACTACCACTAACACTACGAGCTTCACTACTACCACTAACACTACGAGCTCCACTACTACCACAACACTACGAGCTCCACTACTACCACTATCACTACGAGCTCCACTACTACCACTAACACTATGAGCTCCACTACTACCACTAACACTACGAGCTTCACTACTACCACTAATACTAGGAGCTCCACTACTACCACTAACACTATGAGCTTCACTACTACCACTAACACTACGAGCTTCACTACTACCACTAATACTAGGAGCTCCACTACTACCACTAACACTATGAGCTTCACTACTACCACTAACACTACGAGCTTCACTCCTACCACTAACACTATGAGCTTCACTACTACCACTAACACTACGAGCTCCACTACTACCACAACACTACGAGCTCCACTACTACCACTATCACTACGAGCTCCACTACTACCACTAACACTATGAGCTTCACTACTACCACTAACATTACGAGCTCCACTACTACCACAACACTACGAGCTCCACTACTACCACTATCACTACGAGCTCCACTACTACCACTAACACTATGAGCTCCACTACTACCACTAACACTACGAGCTTCACTACTACCACTAATACTAGGAGCTCCACTACTACCACTAACACTATGAGCTTCACTACTATCACTAACACTACGAGCTCCACTACTACCACTAACACTATAAGCTTCACTACTACCACTAATACTAGGAGCTCCACTACTACCACTAACACTATGAGCTCCACTACTATTACTAACACTACGAGCTTCACTACTACCACTAATACTAGGAGCTCCACTACTACCACTAACACTATGAGCTCCACTACTACCACTAACACTATGAGCACCACTACTATCACTAACACTACAAGCTTCACTACTACCACTAACACTATGAGCTCCACCACTACCACTAATACTAGGAGCTCCACTACTACCACTAACACTACGAGCTCCACTACTACCACTAACACTATGAGCTTCACTACTACCACTAATACTAGGAGCTCCACTACTACCACTAATACTAGGAGCTCAACTACTACCACTAACACTACGAGCTCCACTACTACCACTAACACTATGAGCTTCACTACTACCACTAATACTAGGAGCTCCACTACTACCACTAACACTATGAGCTCCACTACTACCAATAACACTATGAGCTCCACTACTACCACTAACACTATGAGCTCCACTACTACCACTAACACTACGAGCTCCACTACTACCACTAACACTACGAGCTTCACTACTACCATTAACACTATGAGCTCCACTACTACCACTAGCACTACGAGCTTCACTACTACCACTAACACTATGAGCTCCACTACTACCACTAACACTATGAGCTCCACCACTACCACTAACACTATGAGCTCCACTACTACCACTAACACTATGAGCTCCACTACTACCACTAACACTATGAGCTCCACTACTACCACTAACACTATGAGCTTCAATACTACCACTAACACTATGAGCTCCACTACTACCACTAACACTACGAGCTTCACTACTACCACTAACACTATGAGCTCCACTACTACCACTAACACTATAAGCTCCACTACTACCACTAACACTACGAGCTTCACTACTACCACTAACACTATGAGCTCCACTACTACCACTAACACTATGAGCTTCAATACTACCACTAACACTATGAGCTCCACTACTACCACTAACACTACGAGCTTCACTACTACCACTAACACTATGAGCTCCACTACTACCACTAACACTATAAGCTCCACTACTACCACTAACACTACGAGCTTCACTACTACCACTAACACTACGAGCTCCACTACTACCACAACACTACGAGCTCCACTACTACCACTAACACTATGAGCTCCACTACTACCACTAACACTATAAGCTCCACTACTACCACTAACACTACGAGCTTCACTACTACCACTAACACTATGAGCTCCACTACTACCACTAACACTATGAGCTTCAATACTACCACTAACACTATGAGCTCCACTACTACCACTAACACTACGAGCTTCACTACTACCACTAACACTATGAGCTCCACTACTACCACTAACACTATAAGCTCCACTACTACCACTAACACTACGAGCTTCACTACTACCACTAACACTACGAGCTCCACTACTACCACAACACTACGAGCTCCACTACTACCACTAACACTACGAGCTTCACTACTACCACTAACACTACGAGCTCCACTACTACCACTAACACTACGAGCTCCACTACTACCACTAACACTATGAGCTCCACTACTACCACTAACACTATGAGCTCCACTACTACCACTAACACTATGAGCTCCACTACTACCACTAACACTACGAGCTTCACTACTACCACTAACACTATGAGCTCCACTACTACCACTAACACTATGAGCTCCACTACTACCACTAACACTACGAGCTTCACTACTACCACTAACACTACGAGCTTCACTACTACCACTAACACTACGAGCTCCACTACTACCACTAACACTACGAGCTCCACTACTACCACTAACACTACGAGCTTCACTACTACCACTAACACTACGAGCTTCACTACTACCACTAACACTACGAGCTCCACTACTACCACAACACTACGAGCTCCACTACTACCACTATCACTACGAGCTCCACTACTACCACTAACACTATGAGCTCCACTACTACCACTAACACTACGAGCTTCACTACTACCACTAATACTAGGAGCTCCACTACTACCACTAACACTATGAGCTTCACTACTACCACTAACACTACGAGCTTCACTCCTACCACTAACACTATGAGCTTCACTACTACCACTAACACTACGAGCTCCACTACTACCACAACACTACGAGCTCCACTACTACCACTATCACTACGAGCTCCACTACTACCACTAACACTATGAGCTTCACTACTACCACTAACACTACGAGCTCCACTACTACCACAACACTACGAGCTCCACTACTACCACTATCACTACGAGCTCCACTACTACCACTAACACTATGAGCTCCACTACTACCACTAACACTACGAGCTTCACTACTACCACTAATACTAGGAGCTCCACTACTACCACTAACACTATGAGCTTCACTACTATCACTAACACTACGAGCTCCACTACTACCACTTACACTATAAGCTTCACTACTACCACTAATACTAGGAGCTCCACTACTACCACTAACACTATGAGCTCCACTACTATTACTAACACTACGAGCTTCACTACTACCACTAATACTAGGAGCTCCACTACTACCACTAACACTATGAGCTCCACTACTACCACTAACACTATGAGCTCCACTACTATCACTAACACTACAAGCTTCACTACTACCACTAATACTAGGAGCTCCACTACTACCACTAACACTACGAGCTCCACTACTACCACTAACACTATGAGCTTCACTACTACCACTAATACTATGAGCTCCACTACTACCACTAATACTAGGAGCTCAACTACTACCACTAACACTACGAGCTCCACTACTACCACTAACACTACGAGATTCACTACTACCACTAATACTAGGAGCTCCACTACTACCACTAACACTATGAGCTCCACTACTACCAATAACACTATGAGCTCCACTACTACCACTAACACTATGAGCTCCACTACTACCACTAACACTACGAGCTCCACTACTACCACTAACACTACGAGCTTCACTACTACCATTAACACTATGAGCCCCACTACTACCACTAACACTACGAGCTTCACTACTACCACTAACACTACGAGCTTCACTACTACCACTAATACTAGGAGCTCCACTACTACCACTAACACTATGAGCTCCACTACTACCACTAACACTATGAGCTCCACTACTACCACTAACACTATGAGCTTCACTACTACCACTAACACTACGAGCTCCACTACTACCACTAACACTACGAGCTCCACTACTACCATTAACACTATGAGCTCCACTACTACCACTAACACTATGAGCTTCACTACTACCACTAACACTACGAGCTCCACTACTACCACTAACACTACGAGCTTCACTACTACCATTAACACTACGAGCTCCACTACTACCATTAACACTATGAGCTCCACTACTACCACTAACACTATGAGCTCCACCACTACCATTAACACTAGGAGCTCCACTACTACCACTAACACTATGAGCTTCACTACTACCACTAACACTACGAGCTCCACTACTACCACTAACACTACGAGCTCCACTACTACCACTAACACTATGAGCTCCACTACTACCACTAACACTACGAGCTCCACTACTACCACTAACACTATGAGCTCCACTACTACCACTAACACTATGAGCTCCACTACTACCACTAACACTATGAGCTCCACTACTACCATTAACACTATGAGCTCCACTACTACCACAACACTACGAGCTCCACTACTACCACTAACACTATGAGCTCCACTACTACCACTAACACTACGAGCTTCACTACTACCATTAACACTATGAGCTCCACTACTACCAATAACACTATGAGCTCCACTACTACCACAACACTACGAGCTCCACTACTACCACTAACACTATGAGCTTCACTACTACCACTAACACTATGAGCTCCACTACTACCATTAACACTATGAGCTCCACTACTACCATTAACACTATGAGCTCCACTACTACCATTAACACTATGAGCTCCACTACTACCACAACACTACGAGCTTCACTACTACCACTAACACTATGAGCTCCACTACTACCACTAACACTATGAGCTCCACTACTACCATTAACACTATGAGCTCCACTACTACCACAACACTACGAGCTTCACTACTACCATTAACACTATGAGCTCCACTACTACCACTAACACTACGAGCTTCACTACTACCACTAACACTACGAGCTCCACTACTACCACTAACACTATGAGCTTCACTACTACCACTAACACTATGAGCTTCACTACTACCACTAACACTATGAGCTCCACTACTACCATTAACACTATGAGCTCCACTACTACCACAACACTACGAGCTTCACTACTACCACTAACACTATGAGCTCCACTACTACCACTAACACTATGAGCTCCACTACTACCATTAACACTATGAGCTCCACTACTACCACAACACTACGAGCTTCACTACTACCACTAACACTATGAGCTCCACTACTACCACTAACACTATGAGCTCCACTACTACCATTAACACTATGAGCTCCACTACTACCACAACACTACGAGCTTCACTACTACCATTAACACTATGAGCTCCACTACTACCACTAACACTACGAGCTTCACTACTACCACTAACACTACGAGCTCCACTACTACCACTAACACTACGAGCTTCACTACTACCACTAACACTACGAGCTCCACTACTACCACTAACACTACGAGCTTCACTACTACCATTAACACTATGAGCTCCACTACTACCAATAACACTATGAGCTCCACTACTACCACAACACTACGAGCTCCACTACTACCATTAACACTATGAGCTCCACTACTACCACTAACACTACGAGCTCCACTACTACCACTAACACTACGAGCTTCACTACTACCATTAACACTATGAGCCCCACTACTACCACTAACACTACGAGCTTCACTACTACCACTAACACTACGAGCTTCACTACTACCACTAATACTAGGAGCTCCACTACTACCACTAACACTATGAGCTCCACTACTACCACTAACACTATGAGCTCCACTACTACCACTAACACTATGAGCTTCACTACTACCACTAACACTACGAGCTCCACTACTACCACTAACACTACGAGCTCCACTACTACCATTAACACTATGAGCTCCACTACTACCACTAACACTATGAGCTTCACTACTACCACTAACACTACGAGCTCCACTACTACCACTAACACTACGAGCTTCACTACTACCATTAACACTACGAGCTCCACTACTACCATTAACACTATGAGCTCCACTACTACCACTAACACTATGAGCTCCACCACTACCATTAACACTAGGAGCTCCACTACTACCACTAACACTATGAGCTTCACTACTACCACTAACACTACGAGCTCCACTACTACCACTAACACTACGAGCTCCACTACTACCACTAACACTATGAGCTTCACTACTACCACTAACACTACGAGCTCCACTACTACCACTAACACTATGAGCTCCACTACTACCACTAACACTATGAGCTCCACTACTACCACTAACACTATGAGCTCCACTACTACCATTAACACTATGAGCTCCACTACTACCACAACACTACGAGCTCCACTACTACCACTAACACTATGAGCTCCACTACTACCACTAACACTACGAGCTTCACTACTACCATTAACACTATGAGCTCCACTACTACCAATAACACTATGAGCTCCACTACTACCACAACACTACGAGCTCCACTACTACCACTAACACTATGAGCTTCACTACTACCACTAACACTATGAGCTCCACTACTACCATTAACACTATGAGCTCCACTACTACCATTAACACTATGAGCTCCACTACTACCATTAACACTATGAGCTCCACTACTACCACAACACTACGAGCTTCACTACTACCACTAACACTATGAGCTCCACTACTACCACTAACACTATGAGCTCCACTACTACCATTAACACTATGAGCTCCACTACTACCACAACACTACGAGCTTCACTACTACCATTAACACTATGAGCTCCACTACTACCACTAACACTACGAGCTTCACTACTACCACTAACACTATGAGCTCCACTACTACCACTAACACTACGAGCTCCACTACTACCACTAACACTACGAGCTTCACTACTACCACTAACACTACGAGCTCCACTACTACCACTAACACTATGAGCTTCACTACTACCACTAACACTATGAGCTTCACTACTACCACTAACACTATGAGCTCCACTACTACCATTAACACTATGAGCTCCACTACTACCACAACACTACGAGCTTCACTACTACCACTAACACTATGAGCTCCACTACTACCATTAACACTATGAGCTCCACTACTACCATTAACACTATGAGCTCCACTACTACCACAACACTACGAGCTTCACTACTACCATTAACACTATGAGCTCCACTACTACCACTAACACTACGAGCTCCACTACTACCACTAACACTACGAGCTCCACTACTACCACTAACACTACGAGCTTCACTACTACCACTAACACTACGAGCTCCACTACTACCACTAACACTACGAGCTCCACTACTACCACTAACACTACGAGCTCCACTACTACCACTAACACTACGAGCTTCACTACTACCATTAACACTATGAGCTCCACTACTACCAATAACACTATGAGCTCCACTACTACCACAACACTACGAGCTCCACTACTACCATTAACACTATGAGCTCCACTACTACCACTAACACTACGAGCTCCACTACTACCATTAACACTATGAGCTTCACTACTACCACTAACACTATGAGCTCCACTACTACCATTAACACTATGAGCTCCACTACTACCACTAACACTATGAGCTTCACTACTACCACAACACTACGAGCTTCACTACTACCATTAACACTATGAGCTCCACTACTACCAATAACACTATGAGCTCCACTACTACCACTAACACTACGAGCTTCACTACTACCATTAACACTATGAGCTTCACTACTACCACTAACACTATGAGCTCCACTACTACCATTAACACTATGAGCTCCACTACTACCACAACACTACGAGCTCCACTACTACCATTAACACTATGAGCTCCACTACTACCACTAACACTATGAGCTTCACTACTACCACTAACACTACGAGCTCCACTACTACCACTAACACTACGAGCTCCACTACTACAACTAACACTATGAGCTCCACTACTACCACTAACACTACGAGCTCCACTACTACAACTAACACTATGAGCTCCACTACTACCACTAACACTACGAGCTTCACTACTACCACTAACACTACGAGCTCCACTACTACCACTAACACTACGAGCTCCACTACTACCACTAACACTATGAGCTCCACTACTACCACTAACACTATGAGCTCCACTACTACCACTAACACTACGAGCTCCACTACTACCATTAACACTAGGAGCTCCACTACTACCATTAACACTATGAGCTCCACTACTACCACTAACACTATGAGCTTCACTACTACCACTAACACTACGAGCTCCACTACTACCACAACACTACGAGCTCCACTACTACCACAACACTACGAGCTTCACTACTACCACTAACACTATGAGCTCCACTACTACCACTAACACTACGAGCTCCACTACTACCACAAACACTACGAGCTTCACTACTACCACTAACACTACGAGCTCCACTACTACCACTAACACTACGAGCTCCACTACTACCACTAACACTATGAGCTCCACTACTACCACTAACACTATGAGCTCCACTACTACCACTAACACTACGAGCTCCACTACTACCATTAACACTAGGAGCTCCACTACTACCATTAACACTATGAGCTCCACTACTACCACTAACACTATGAGCTTCACTACTACCACTAACACTACGAGCTCCACTACTACCACAACACTACGAGCTCCACTACTACCACAACACTACGAGCTTCACTACTACCACTAACACTATGAGCTCCACTACTACCACTAACACTACGAGCTCCACTACTACCACAAACACTACGAGCTTCACTACTACCACTAACACTACGAGCTCCACTACTACCAGTAACACTACGAGCTTCACTACTACCATTAGCACTACGAGCTTCACTACTACCACTAACACTACGAGCTCCACTACTACCAGTAACACTACGAGCTTCAATACTACCATTAACACTATGAGCTTCACTACTACCACAACACTATGAGCTCCACTACTACCACTAACACTACGAGCTCCACTACTACCACTAATACTATGAGCTTCACTACTACCACTAACACTACGAGCTCCACTACTACCACTAACACTATGAGCTCCACTACTAACACTAACGCTACGAGCTCCACTACTACCACTAACACTATGAGCTCCACTACTACCATTAACACTATGAGCTCCACTACTACCACTAACACTACGAGCTTCACTACTACCACTAATACTAGGAGCTCCACTACTACCACTAACACTACGAGCTCCACTACTACCACTAACACTACGAGCACCACTACTACCACTAACACTACGAGCTCCACTACTACCACTAATACTATGAGCTCCACTACTACCACTAACACTACGAGCTCCACTACTACCACTAACACTACGAGCTCCACTACTACCACTAACACTACGAGCTTCACTACTACCACTAACACTACGAGCTCCACTACTACCATTAACACTATGAGCTCCACCACTACCACAACACTACGAGCTTCACTACTACCATTAACACTATGAGCTCCACTACTACCACAACACTACGAGCTTCACTACTACCATTAACACTATGAGCTCCACTACTACCACAACAATACGAGCTTCACTACTACCATTAACACTATGAGCTTCACTACTACCACAACACTACGAGCTCCACTACTACCATTAACACTATGAGCTCCACTACTACCACAACACTACGAGCTTCACTACTACCATTAACACTATGACCTCCACTACTACCACTAACACTATGAGCTCCACTACTACCACTAACACTACGAGCTCCACTACTACCATTAACACTATGAGCTCCACTACTACCACTAACACTATGAGCTCCACTACTACCACTAACACTACGAGCTCCACTACTACCATTAACACTACGAGCTCCACCACTACCATTAACACTATGAGCTCCACTACTACCACTAACACTATGAGCTTCACTACTACCACTAACACTACGAGCTCCACTACTACCATTAACACTATGAGCTCCACTACTACCACTAACACTATGAGCTTCACTACTACCACTAACACTACGAGCTCCACTACTACCATTAACACTATGAGCTCCACTACTACCACTAACACTATGAGCTCCACTACTACCACTAACACTATGAGCTCCACTACTACCACTAACACTACGAGCTCCACTACTACCACTAACACTATGAGCTCCACTACTACCACTAACACTACGAGCTCCACTACTACCACTAACACTACGAGCTCCACTACTACCACTAACACTACGAGCTCCACTACTACCATTAACACTATGAGCTCCACTACTACCACTAACACTATGAGCTTCACTACTACCACTAACACTAGGAGCTTCACTACTACCACTAACACTATGAGCTCCACTACTACCACAACACTACGAGCTTCACTACTACCACTAACACTATGAGCTCCACTACTACCATTAACACTATGAGCTCCACTACTACCACTAACACTATGAGCATCACTACTACCACTAACACTAGGAGCTTCACTACTACCACTAACACTATGAGCTCCACTACTACCACAACACTACGAGCTCCACTACTACCACTAACACTACGAGCTCCACTACTACCACTAACACTACGAGCTCCACTACTACCACTAACACTACGAGCTTCACTACTACCACTAACACTATGAGCTCCACTACTACCACTAACACTATGAGCTCCACTACTACCACTAACACTACGAGCTCCACTACTACCACTAACACTACGAGCTCCACTACTACCACTAACACTATGAGCTTCACTCCTACCACTAACACTATGAGCTCCACTACTACCACTAACACTACGAGCTCCACTACTACCATTAACACTACGAGCTCCACTACTACCACTAACACTATGAGCTTCACTACTACCACTAACACTATGAGCTCAACTACTACCACTAACACTACGAGCTCCACTACTACCACTAACACTACGAGCTTCACTACTACCACTAACACTACGAGCTCCACTACTACCACTAACACTACGAGCTCCACTACTACCACTAACACTACGAGCTTCACTACTACCACTAACACTATGAGCTCCACTACTACCACTAACACTATGAGCTTCACTACTACAACTAATACTAGGAGCTCCACTACTACCACTAACACTATGAGCTCCACTACTACCATTAACACTATGAGCTCCACTACTACCACAACACTACGAGCTTCACTACTACCACTAACACTACGAGCTCCACTACTACCACTAACACTACGAGCTTCACTACTACCACTAACACTACGAGCTCCACTACTACCATTAACACTACGAGCTCCACTACTACCACTAACACTAGGAGCTCCACTACTACCACTAACACTAGGAGCTCCACTACTACCACTAACACTACGAGCTCCACTACTACCACTAACACTACGAGCTCCACTACTACCACTAACACTACGTGCTTCACTACTACCACTAACACTACGAGCTCCACTACTACCACTAACACTACGAGCTCCACTACTACCACTAACACTACGAGCTTCACTACTACCACTAATACTAGGAGCTCCACTACTACCACTAACACTATGAGCTCCACTACTACCATTAACACTATGAGCTCCACTACTACCACAACACTACGAGCTTCACTACTACCACTAACACTACGAGCTCCACTACTACCACTAACACTACGAGCTCCACTACTACCACTAACACTACGAGCGCCACTACTACCACTAACACTATGAGCTCCACTACTACCACTAACACTACGAGCTCCACTACTACCACTAACACTACGAGCTTCACTACTACCACTAACACTACGAGCTTCACTACTACCACTAACACTATGAGCTCCACTACTACCACTAACACTATGAGCCCCACTACTACCACTAACACTACGAGCTCCACTACTACCACTAACACTATGAGCTTCACTACTACCACTTTCATTACGAGCTTCACTACTACCACTAACACTACGAGCTCCACTACTACCACTAACACTACGAGCTTCACTACTACCACTAACACTACGAGCTCCACTACTACCACTAACACTACGAGCTTCACTACTACCACTAACACTATGAGCTTCACTACTACCACTAACACTACGAGCTCCACTACTACCACTAACACTATGAGCTTCACTACTACCACTAACACTACGAGCTCCACTACTACAACTAACACTAGGAGCTCCACTACTACCACTAACACTATGAGCTTCACTACTACCACTAACACTACGAGCTTCACTACTACCACTAACAATACGAGCTCCACTACTACAACTAACACTATGAGCTTCACTACTACCACTAACACTACGAGCTCCACTACTACAACTAACACTAGGAGCTCCACTACTACCACTAACACTATGAGCTTCACTACTACCACTAACACTACGAGCTTCACTACTACCACTAACACTACGAGCTCCACTACTACCACTAACACTACGAGCTCCACTACTACCACTAACACTAGGAGCTCCACTACTACCACTAACACTATGAGCTCCACTACTACCACTAACACTACGAGCTTCACTACTACCACTAACACTACGAGCTCCACTACTACCACTAACACTACGAGCTCCACTACTACCACTAACACTAGGAGCTCCACTACTACCACTAACACTATGAGCTCCACTACTACCACTAACACTATGAGCTCCACTACTAACACTAACACTATGAGCTACACTACTACCACTAACACTATGAGCTCCACTACTACCACTAACACTACGAGCTCCACTACTACCACTAATACTATGAGCTTCACTACTACCACTCACACTATGAGCTCCACTACTACCACTAACACTATGAGCTCCACTACTACCACTAACACTAGGAGCTCCACTACTACCACTAACACTATGAGCTCCACTACTACCACTAACACTATGAGCTCCACTACTACCACTAACACTAGGAGCTTCACTACTACCACTAACACTATGAGCTCCACTACTATCACTAACACTAGGAGCTCCACTACTACCACTAACACTATGAGCTCCACTACTACCACTAACACTACGAGCTTCACTACTACCACTAACACTATGAGCTTCACTCCTACCACTAACACTATGAGCTCCACTACTATCACTAACACTAGGAGCTCCACTACTACCACTAACACTATGAGCTCCACTACTACCACTAACACTATGAGTTCCACTACTACCACTAACACTATGAGCTCCACTACTACCATTAACACTATGAGCTCCACTACTACCACTAACACTATGAGCTCCATTACTACAACTAACACTACGAGCCCCACTACTACCACTAACACTATGAGCTCCACTACTACCACTAACACTACGAGCTTCACTACTACCACTAACACTATGAGCTCCATTACTACAACTAACACTACGAGCCCCACTACTACCACTAACACTATGAGCTCCACTACTACCACTAACACTATGAGCTTCACTCCTACCACTAATACTATGAGCCCCACTACTACCACTAACACTATGAGCTCCACTACTACCACTAACACTATGAGCTTCACTCCTACCACTAACACTATGAGCCCCACTACTACCACTAACACTATGAGCTCCACTACTACCACTAACACTATGAGCTTCACTACTACCACTAACACTATGAGCTCCACTACTACCACTAACACTAGGAGCTCCACTACTACCACTAACACTATGAGCTCCACTACTACCACTAACACTATGAGTTCCACTACTACCACTAACACTATGAGCCCCACTACTACCACTAACACTATGAGCTCCACTACTACCACTAACACTATGAGCTTCACTCCTACCACTAACACTATGAGCTCCACTACTACCACTAACACTAGGAGCTCCACTACTACCACTAACACTATGAGCTTCACTCCTACCACTAACACTATGAGCTCCACTACTACCACTAACACTAGGAGCTCCACTACTACCACTAACACTATGAGCTCCACTACTACCACTAACACTATGAGCTTCACTCCTACCACTAACACTATGAGCTCCACTACTACCACTAACACTATGAGCTCCACTACTACCACTAACACTAGGAGCTCCACTACTACCACTAACACTATGAGCTCCACTACTACCACTAACACTATGAGCTTCACTCCTACCACTAACACTATGAGCTCCACTACTACCACTAACACTATGAGCTCCACTACTACCACTAACACTATGAGCTCCATTACTACAACTAACACTATGAGCTCCACTACTACCACTAACACTACGAGCTTCACTACTACCACTAACACTATGAGCTTCACTACTACCACTAACACTATGAGCTCCACTACTACCACTAACACTATGAGCTTCACTCCTACCACTAATACTATGAGCTCCACTACTACCACTAACACTATGAGCTTCACTCCTACCACTAACACTATGAGCTCCACTACTACCACTAACACTATGAGCTCCACTACTACCACTAATACTATGAGCTTCACTACTACCACTAACACTATGAGCTTCACTACTACCACTAACACTATGAGCTCCACTACTACCACTAACACTATGAGCTCCACTACTACCACTAATACTATGAGCTTCACTACTACCACTAACACTACGAGCTTCACTACTACCACTAACACTATGAGCTCCACTACTACCACTAACACTATGAGCTCCACTACTACCACTAATACTATGAGCTCCACTACTACCACTAACACTATGAGCTTCACTACTACCACTAACACTATGAGCTCCACTACTACCACTAACACTATGAGCTCCACTACTACCACTAATACTATGAGCTTCACTACTACCACTAACACTACGAGCTCCACTACTACCACTAACACTATGAGCTTCACTACTACCACTAACACTATGAGCTCCACTACTACCACTAACACTATGAGCTCCACTACTACCACTAATACTATGAGCTTCACTACTACCACTAACACTATGAGCTTCACTCCTACCACTAATACTATGAGCTCCACTACTACAACTAACACTATGATCTCCACTACTACCACTAACACTACGAGCTCCACTACTACCACTAACACTATGAGCTTCACTACTACCACTAACACTATGAGCTTCACTCCTACCACTAATACTATGAGCTCCACTACTACCACTAACACTATGAGCTTCACTACTACCACTAACACTATGAGCTTCACTACTACCACTAACACTATGAGCTCCACTACTACCACTAACACTATGAGCTCCACTACTACCACTAACACTATGAGCTTCACTACTACCAATAACACTAGGAGCTCCACTACTACCACTAACACTATGAGCTCCACTACTACCACTAACACTACGAGCTCCACTACTACCACTAATACTATGAGCTCCACTACTAACACTAACACTATGAGCTCCACTACTACCACTAACACTATGAGCTCCACTACTACCACTAACACTATGAGCTCCACTACTACCACTAACACTAGGAGCTCCACTACTACCACTAACACTATGAGCTCCACTACTACCACTAACACTACGAGCTCCACTACTACCACTAACACTAGGAGCTCCACTACTACCACTAACACTATGAGCTCCACTACTACCACTAACACTACGAGCTTCACTACTACCACTAACACTACGAGCTCCACTACTACCACTAATAACACTATGAGCTTCACTACTACCACTAACACTATGAGCTCCACTACTACCACTAACACTATGAGCTCCACTACTACCACTAACACTATGAGCTCCACTACTACCACTAACACTATGAGCTCCACTACTACCACTAACACTATGAGCTCCACTACTACCACTAACACTACGAGCTTCACTACTACCACTAACACTATGAGCTCCACTACTACCACTAATACTATGAGCTCCACTACTACCACTAACACTATGAGCTCCACTACTACCACTAACACTATGAGCTCCACTACTACCACTAACACTACGAGCTTCACTACTACCACTAACACTATGAGCTTCACTACTACAACTAACACTATGAGCTCCACTATTACCACTAACACTACGAGCTTCACTACTACCACTAACACTACGAGCTCCACTACTACCACTAACACTATGAGCTCCACTACTACCACTAACACTATGAGCTCCACTACTACCACTAACACTACGAGCTCCACTACTACCACTAACACTATGAGCTCCACTACTACCACTAACACTATGAACTTCACTACTACCACTAACACTACGAGCTCCACTACTACCACTAACACTATGAGCTCCACTACTACCACTAATAACACTATGAGCTTCACTACTACCACTAACACTACGAGCTTCACTACTACCACTAACACTATGAGCTTCACTACTACCACTAACACTACGAGCTCCACTACTACCACTAACACTATGAGCTCCACTACTACCACTAACACTATGAGCTCCACTACTACCACTAATAACACTACGAGCTTCACTACTACCACTAACACTACGAGCTCCACTGTGACCATTAACACAACCACTACTTTTACTACCACTACTGAGAACACCGGTATCACCGCCCCACCATCATGAGAACCATGACTGCTATCCACTCTGCCAGCAGCACCATCTCTACATTTCTACTACGATTATTAAGAATACGACTATTCCAACCATCTCCATCTACATTGTCTCTTTTGCCAATGGGCCATGAGAAGCAACATGAGGAGCATTAGAAACATTTAGGAAATCACTTGTTTTATTTTGCATCTTTTGATCTTCCCAAATGATGGAGTCTCTTTTACTTTTGCTGCAGTGTAGATGGATGCAGAGCATAAAATATACAACATCATTATGAGAGATCTGGATTGTCACTCATCATGATTCATGGCCATCAGTAACGCAACCACCAGACACTTTATTGCAAAATTGGAGGAAATGAAGACGTAAACCACTATGAAAAATGTATTAAATCTTTATATGAAGCATTCTGTCATCTCTAACAGCCACTGAGCGTCACACTAGTTTAGGTCCAGCTTTACAGACAGGGGCGCTAATATCCTGTCCTGTTTGGACCTTTTTTTATATGAAAAACAATCATTTATCTAGAAAACTTTTTGAGTTGTCACAAAGCCAATCTATGATCTACAAGTGAACTCAGATTGTAAAGACTTGCCCGACGTAGAGCTGTGTACAGAACACTTTACGGAGCACTTAAGAAATTGTCTTTCTGTCCTGGAGAGCGGGAGATAAGCAGAAATTCTCCCTCTAACACAGAATATAAACTGTTTATCCTCAATAGCAAAGTTATTGGACCCAAGTCACAAAAGCTTTTACCACCTGATGGTCCTGCCCTGCAACTAGAGTAATGACGTGGCAAAGCCCATGTGTCATATTCTGACATCTTTATATAACTTTATGTTGATATAATAAGTTCATGTCATAAAACGAGAGGTTTCAAGAGGCGTAAAGTGACATGGAAAGTGCCGAGCGCAGATATTTATGGCATAAGACAAAGTATAGTCTGGGTGGTGTGACGACAGTGCCGCAAAGAACAGATATGGGTAGAAAAAAGTGATTTAGTAGTTATATTCTTGTACACAGGGGGCAGTATTATAGTAGTTATATTCTTGTACATAGGGGGCAGTATTATAGTAGTTATATTCTTGTACATAGGGGGCAGTATTATAGTAGTTATATTCTTGTACATAGGAGCAGTATTATAGTAGTTATATTCTTGTACATAGGGGCAGTATTATAGTAGTTATATTCTTGTACATAGGGGTAGTATTATAGCAGTTATATTCTTGTATATAGGGGCAGTATTATAGTAGTTATATTCTTGTATATAGGGGGCAGTATTATAGTAGTTATATTCTTGTACATAGGGGCAGTATTATAGTAGTTATATTCTTGTACATAGGGGGCAGTATTATAGTAGTTATATTCTTGTAGATAGTAGCAGTATTATAGTAGTTATATTATTGTACATAGGAGCAGTATTATAGTAGTTATATTCTTGTACATAGGAGCAGTATTATAGTAGTTATATTCTTGTACTTAGGAGCAGTATTACAGTAGTTATATTCCTGTACATAGGAGCAGTATTATAGTAGTTATATTCTTGTACATAGGAGCAGTATTATAGTAGTTATATTCCTGTACATAGCAGCAGTATTATAGTAGTTATATTCTTGTACTTAGGGGCAGTATTATAATAGTTATATTCTTGTACAAAGGGGCAGTATTATAGTAGTTATGTTCTTGTACATAGAGGCAGTATTATAGTAGTTATATTCTTGTACATAGGGGCAGTATTATCTATATATATAATTGCCTAAGGGTTTTTCCGTCTGTCTGTCTGTCTGTCTGTCTGTCTGTCTGTCCTGGAAATCCCGGCTCTCTGATTGGTCGAGGCCGCCAGGCCTCGACCAATCAGAGACCGGCACAGCATCGACGTAGAAATCCCGCGTCTCTGATTGGTCGAGGCCGCCAGGCCTCGACCAATCAGCAACGGGCACAGCGACGATGATGTCATAATGGTTGCCATGGCGACGATGATGTCATAAAGGTTGCCTCGACCAATCAGCGACGGGCACAGTCTGCCGCGAATTCTGGAATCATCATTGTCCATATATTACAGGGACATGCATATTCTAGAATACCCGATGCGTTAGAACCGGGCCACAATCTAGTAGTAGTTATATTCTTGTACATAGGGGCAGTATTATAGTAGTTATATTCTTGTACATAGGGGCAGTATTATAGTAGTTATATTCTTGTACATAGGGGGCAGTATTATAGTAGTTATATTCTTGTAGATAGTAGCAGTATTATAGTAGTTATATTATTGTACATAGGAGCAGTATTATAGTAGTTATATTCTTGTACATAGGAGCAGTATTATAGTAGTTATATTCTTGTACTTAGGAGCAGTATTACAGTAGTTATATTCCTGTACATAGGAGCAGTATTATAGTAGTTATATTCTTGTACATAGGAGCAGTATTATAGTAGTTATATTCTTGTACATAGGGGCAGTATTATAATAGTTATATTCTTGTACAAAGGGGCAGTATTATAGTAGTTATATTCTTGTACATAGGAGCAGTATTATAGTAGTTATATTCTTGTACATAGGGGCAGTATTATAGTAGTTATATTCTTGTACATAGGGGCAGTATTATAGTAGTTATATTCTTGTACATAGGGACAGTATTATAGTAGTTATATTCTTGTACATAGGGGCAGTATTATAGTAGTTATATTCTTGTACTTAGGGACAGTATTATAGTAGTTATATTCTTGTACATAGGGGCAGTATTATAGTAGTTATATTCTTGTACATAGGAGCAGTATTATAGTAGTTATATTCTTGTACATAAGAGCAGTATTATAGTAGTTATATTCTTGTACACAGGAGCAGTATTATAGTAGTTATATTCTTGTACATAGGGGCAGTATTATAGTAGTTATATTCTTGTATATAGGAGCAGTATTATAGTAGTTATATTCTTGTACATAGGGACAGTATTATAGTAGTTATATTCTTGCACATAGGGGCAGCATTATAGTAGTTATATTTTTGTACATAGGGGCAGTATTATAGTAGTTATATTCTTGTACATAGGGGCAGTATTATAGTAGTTATATTCTTGTACATAGGAGCAGTATTATAGTAGTTATATTCTTGTACATAAGAGCAGTATTATAGTAGTTATATTCTTGTACACAGGAGCAGTATTATAGTAGTTATATTCTTGTACATAGGGGCAGTATTATAGTAGTTATATTCTTGTATATAGGGACAGTATTATAGTAGTTATGTTCTTGTACATAGAGGCAGTATTATAGTAGTTATATTCTTGTACATAGGGACAGTATTATAGTAGTTATATTCTTGTACATAGGGGCAGTATTATAGTAGTTATATTCTTGTACTTAGGGACAGTATTATAGTAGTTATATTCTTGTACATAGGGGCAGTATTATAGTAGTTATATTCTTGTACATAGGAGCAGTATTATAGTAGTTATATTCTTGTACATAAGAGCAGTATTATAGTAGTTATATTCTTGTACACAGGAGCAGTATTATAGTAGTTATATTCTTGTACATAGGGGCAGTATTATAGTAGTTATATTCTTGTACATAGGAGCAGTATTATAGTAGTTATATTCTTGTACATAGGGGCAGTATTATAGTAGTTATATTCTTGTACACAGGAGCAGTATTATAGTAGTTATATTCTTGTACATAGGGACAGTATTATAGTAGTTATGTTCTTGTACATAGAGGCAGTATTATAGTAGTTATATTCTTGTACTTAGGGACAGTATTATAGTAGTTATATTCTTGTACATAGGGGCAGTATTATAGTAGTTATATTCTTGTACATAGGGGCAGTATTATAATAGTTATATTCTTGTACAAAGGGGCAGTATTATAGTAGTTATGTTCTTGTACATAGAGGCAGTATTATAGTAGTTATATTCTTGTACTTAGGGACAGTATTATAGTAGTTATATTCTTGTACATAGGGGCAGTATTATAGTAGTTATATTCTTGTACATAGGGGCAGTATTATAGTAGTTATATTCTTGTACATAGGGGCAGTATTATAGTAGTTATATTCTTGTACATAGGGACAGTATTATAGTAGTTATATTCTTGTACATAGGGGCAGTATTATAGTAGTTATATTCTTGTACTTAGGGACAGTATTATAGTAGTTATATTCTTGTACATAGGGGCAGTATTATAGTAGTTATATTCTTGTACATAGGAGCAGTATTATAGTAGTTATATTCTTGTACATAAGAGCAGTATTATAGTAGTTATATTCTTGTACACAGGAGCAGTATTATAGTAGTTATATTCTTGTACATAGGGGCAGTATTATAGTAGTTATATTCTTGTATATAGGAGCAGTATTATAGTAGTTATATTCTTGTACATAGGGACAGTATTATAGTAGTTATATTCTTGCACATAGGGGCAGCATTATAGTAGTTATATTTTTGTACATAGGGGCAGTATTATAGTAGTTATATTCTTGTACATAGGAGCAGTATTATAGTAGTTATATTCTTGTACATAGGGGCAGCATTATAGTAGTTATATTCTTGTACATAGGGGCAGTATTATAGTAGTTATATTTTTGTACATAGGGGCAGTATTATAGTAGTTATATTCTTGTACATAGGAGCAGTATTATAGTAGTTATATTCTTGCACATAGGGGCAGCATTATAGTAGTTATATTTTTGTACATAGGGGCAGTATTATAGTAGTTATATTCTTGTACATAGGAGCAGTATTATAGTAGTTATATTCTTGTACATAGGAGCAGTATTATAGCAGTTATATTCCTGTACATAGGGGCAGTATTATAGTAGTTATATTCTTGTACCTAGGGGCAGTATTATAGTAGTTATATTCTTGTACATAGGGGCAGTATTATAGTAGTTATATTCTTGTACATAGGGGCAGTATTATAGTAGTTATATTATTGTACATAGGGGCAGTATTATAGTAGTTATATTCTTGTACATAGGGGCAGTATTATAGTAGTTATATTCTTGTATATAGGGACAGTATTATAGTAGTTATATTCTTGTACATAGGGGCAGTATTATAGTAGTTATATTCTGGTACATAGGGGCAGTATTATAGTAGTTATATTCTGGTACATATGTACATAGATGTAGGTTGTAACTGTGTTTCCGACATGAAAATCTTCAGGTTATTTCTGTGTTTCACTGATTGACCTTCTGCCACTTCTTTCTCCTTGTCAGTATTATGGGTGCACATTTCTCTGGGTGCATTCGCTTTAGTCCAGCATCCTGGTAAAGTATCACTACACAATAATTATCTGTACGCTGAAGTCCTCTTCCGGCTTCTTCTCCACTGATTTGCTGAATTCTGGGCTGAATTCCATAAAAAGTGATATTAAAATAGACGCTTATCTTGTAGATCAGTACATGGATTAGAGGCTTCACCTCCCAAACACATGCAGGCGGATGCCGAGGATCAGCATGCAGGTGGTTATCAATGCCTTATCAAGTATTCAAGCTTTATTTTACTTTTTTTAATTTATAGTTTGAGAAATGAATTTCTTGCACCACTAGATGTTTCTGGACATTCTACAATAAATCCAAAGCAAAAGTAACATTAATTTAATTCTGAAATGAATTTTATTTCCCATTAAATAGGAAAAAATTTGAATAGCAGATGAATGAAAACAAGATCTCTTTTGAGTTGATTCCCATCCCCGCTTACGACACCGGATCGGATCATTTCTATCATTTTCATAGGTGCTAGTCTGGTGGACGAGGCCCGTGTTCTGGCCATTACTGGGTTACATTAGGAGGGAAATAAGGGACTAAAATATGATGTTTCTCAGCCTCTTGGACCCTTGTAAATAAATGGAGGGTGGGAACGGACCTTTTAAATGAAGAGAACCAAGATTATTCATAATAACTTATTATCTTGTACCTACTATGTAGTGACTGGTGAGAAGTGGATAGATGGCAGGCGACAGGTGGGAATCAAAAACTGCAAATTTCTTTACACTTTTTGCCCAATTCATCCGATTTGATGCTTGCACTCCAGTCGTGCACTGGAGTAAGATGTTAGTAAGAGTTGTGCTCATGAGACTGGAGTTCAGTTTTGTCGCAATCTGTGCCACTTGTTCGGCTCAATTTATTATTCATGTTTTGGCCCCCGCTCGGCCATGTCTACTCCCGGTTAAGCTCCAACAACTTTTTAAAAAAACAACAAAAAAGGCTTAAAATTGCACAAAGTTTTGCACAACTTAAAGCAGCTTTTTTTTGTGCCAGAATTCTTGGTAAAGTGTTTGCTGAATTGGAGTTTTTGAGTTTTATTAGTGCCCCATTTTTAACATCTCCTTTATATCACAGCCACAGAACATATTAGATATCAGCACACATCAATCTATTCCGACTGAACGTTTCAGAAAGGGAAAATAAATTGGAATTTTTTGTATTGAACATTTATGGAAATATACTTATTCCAGGAGCGCGGTAAAATCTGCAAAACGTTACACGCAATCAACCGAGTGGAAGATCCCAGGGTCGTCTGAAGAGTCGGTCACCGGAGTTACAAGAATATCTGTTAGTTCTAATACGCCCGGAATATGCAGAGAATTATCTCATTCATTGTTGTTGTAAGTTTTTTTTTCAGTCTTCGACAAGTCGAGATGACGAAGTTTCTGCCATTTCCATCTTTCCCACATCTGATGACTCTTTCATGGACATCACAGCTGGGTCTCTGGAAACACAATACAGTTCTGACACCGCCAGCAATAAACACTTTACAAAAAAATGCTTTTCCTCTTGGATCGTTACTTTGTAATTGTCGCAGTTGGAGTCATCTCTGTTGAGGCTGCAGGGCAGGTTATTTTTACAATCTTTTTTTATTCTGTGTGACCTAATGCTAGTTATTTAATTATCTGTTTTGGAGAATTTAGGATTTAGTTTGGACTCATAATATGAGTGCATCTGTCTCTGTCCTAAGTTTCCAAGTGTCGTCAGTTCACAAACTTTTTAAGCAATGGTGCTGAAACGTTTCTGAAGCCTTTAGAATTTTCCACATTTCTGCATTAATTTGACCTGGAACTTTCACACAAGCCCTAACAATAAATAAAGAAACAAATCAAACAAATGAAAAATATTAGATTTTTGTAATTTTGTTATTGAGGAAAATAATCCAATAACACATGTCTATGAGTGGTAAAAGTATGTGAACCCTTTACTCTCGGCATCTGGTGTGACCGCCTGTGCTGCAGATACTGCATCTAAACATCTCCGGTAATTGCTGATTAGTCCTGCTCTTCGGCTTTGGGGAATTTTATCCCCTTCTTCCTACAAAACCGCTTCACCTCTGCTATATTGGTGGTTTTCTCTCTCCTTCCACATTTCTATGGTATTAAGGTCAGGACTGTGACTCGGCCATTCCAACACTTTACCTTGATTCTTCTGTAACTATTCTTTTGTAGAATGACTTGTGGCTTTTGGTCATTTGGTCGTCTTCCTGTATGACCCACATTATCTTGAGTTTCAGCTCATAGACAGATCTCGGGACAATTCTTTTTAGAACTTGCTGGTATAATTCAGAATTTATTGTTCCATCAATGTGGGGTTTCTCCTTGCAATCCTGACATGCACACTCTGGTTGTACAATATCCTCCTGATAGACTCATGAATATTAACATTAGCGAATGTAAGAGAGGCCTTTAGTTACTTAGAGGACACCTTGGGTTCCTTTATGACCTCACAAACTAATTTGCACCTTGGTTTTGGAGTGATTTTTGTTGGTCGGCCACCACTGAGGAGGCCTTGCAGTTCCCAAACTTGTACAAATGTTATGGAGTCATATCTCTACAGAGATGGTTTTGTAACCTCTTCCAGCCTGATAAGTACCAACAACTCTTCTCCTGAGCTCCTCGGAAGTTTCCTCTGTTCTGGCCATGATACACTTCTACAACATGTTGTGAACATTAGACTTTGATAGATTAACATAGTAACATAGTTAGTAAGGCCGAAAAAAGACATTTGTCCATCCAGTTCAGCCTATATTCCATCATAATAAATCCCCAGATCTACGTCCTTCTACAGAACCTAATAATTGTATGATACAATATTGTTCTGCTCCAGGAAGACATCCAGGCCTCTCTTGAACCCCTCGACTGAGTTCGCCATCACCACCTCCTCAGGCAAGCAATTCCAGATTCTCACTGCCCTAACAGTAAAGAATCCTCTTCTATGTTGGTGGAAAAACCTTCTCTCCTCCAGACGCAAAGAATGCCCCCTTGTGCCCGTCACCTTCCTTGGTATAAACAGATCCTCAGCGAGATATTTGTATTGTCCCCTTATATACTTATACATGGTTATTAGATCGCCCCTCAGTCGTCTTTTTTCTAGACTAAATAATCCTAATTTCGCTAATCTATCTGGGTATTGTAGTTCTCCCATCCCCTTGTTCTTTAAATTAAACAGGTCACCCACTCACACTCGATTGTCATCCCATTGATTGGAAACATCAGATCCTAAATTCAGCTCCAAATTATCAGATAATCTTAAAGGGTCACATACTTTTTCCACTTACATACATGTTATATTGGATAATATACCCCCTAAAAGTGTCTAATATATGAAGGATTAGGATCTCTCTCTCTACTGTGAAAATTTGATGACATTTTAGGTCAAATTTTTGCAAAAATATGGATAATACTGAAGTGTCCACAAACATTCAAGTGTCATTGTCTTGATCCTCCACACCTCATTGTCCTACGGTTCTGACTTTACAATACTCTTATTCCATTGTCCCGATTCTTTATTTGTAATTATTACTAGGTCTTTTCATTTTGCTACAAAGTCCTCGTGCTCCAAGCATTATTGTGCTCTTGTCTTGCTTCCCTTAGTATTGTTGTTTCACAGTGTTGGTACTCCAGAGGGACAGTCGGACCACCGCTTTATTAATATGGCCCCCTCTCGCTCTCAGCCACCACTAGAGGGAGCTTACTGTATATTAACCTCAGAAAGCAGTGAGCTCCCTCTAGTGGTGACAGCAGACATGCACAATTATAAAACTTGGAATCCTGTGTCACGCAGAAGATTTGGAGCTTTGTATCAGAAAAAAAAATGATGCTCAAGTTGCTATAAAGATAAATTAGGAATCCAATCATTACAGTATTTGCACCGGGTCTCAAAGGTCTCTGCTATTTTTTTAATGCAATAAATAGCTAAACTATAGCTCTGTAGTACGCAGCAAATGGTCGCAGTATCTATACACATGGAACTATGCGCTAAGTATTGTTTAACATCCACAAAGTAACTTCAGCCTCAATAACAAATGTGGCTGCATAGTTTCCACTCATGACACATGCACCTAGGGTGGGTATCATGTAACCTCAGTGGATTGGATTTTGGACCAGTAATTTTGCAGGTAAGGGGTGTAACGTAAAACGCTGACTTCTGGCATCGGCTGGTGACACCGGGTTCATTAAGCAGCAGGGTCCTGTCTAAAGCCCTCAATAATTGAGCAGACATGCCATGCTGGGGCAGCGTAACCGATATCTGACGCGCTACAATCTAGTGCAAATGTCAACCGATGCTGTCGGCTTAATGAGATTCTTTGCCACCCATCAATCAAATGAAACACAAAATTAGCAAGACCTATAACCTGTCAGGGCCAAAGTGGAAACACCCCGGATCAATTTCCACGGCGAATCCAGAGAGCACAGCAGCTTCGCTCGCGGGTTCCAGCTCCACCGAGAATCACGAGCCGCTCCCCTCGCCCAATGTGTTTGCATCTCAGTCAATAAACACCCATAGTTCTGCAAGACTTGGCAATGCGACTGCTGCTAATCTTAGAAGGGAGATTTAGGAATATATATACATTAGTTGCCAAGATTTTACTTTTTTTTTTTTGCTTCCTGACATTAGCAGCGACATTTCTTTAGCTCGGCACCAAAAATCTTTCGCTCCAGTAGTCTGGTGCAATACATACAATATAACTATCGGATGATCCACAATGACGTAAATCTAATAGAAGATACAATTAGAAGAGAAAAAAGTGGATTAATTCATAATTAGTAGGGGATCAATAACATGATAATTAGCAAGTGGCTGTAATATGACTTGCTCATTATCTTTGGTGCCATATACTCCACCCAGGAATTTAGCAATGGGAGCAGTAGAAACATCAAAGGTTTCATAAAATGCTTCTCTGCCACAAAGAAGCTGGAACTCTGGTATTATAAGAACCCGTGCACCTCTGCAATCATGGCTCCGTACAAAGTAACCATAATATGGCCACAAATATGGGACAAAGGGTCTATTGAGTTTTTTCTTGCCCCTTTCTTACATATTGTCATTATTATTTTACCCAATGCTTGCTAGCTCTCATAGAATTGTTCAGGGGGCTCCAGATACAAGGAGAGACCACCGGTGTTAGGTTGACACCATCGGGTTTGGAGGAAGCCTCAGTCAGCGCTCCCCATAGGCACCGATGCCGTCATGATGGCTGCCACCTAGGTGCATACGTCCATGTCACAGAACACTTGACTTTCCTGTTCCTTATCTGGAAGCGAAAAAAACATCATTGTATTATTCACATGTTTCTTTTCAGGTTTTGGAATTATTTTCTAGCACAAAGTCATCATTCATGAGCGTCGCGTCTGCCCGATGGGAAGTAGGGTATATTTTTAACTTTCTGCCTGTTTTACCAGCGAATGCAAACAGAGCTGGTGATGAACTATTTCTACAGCTGGAATGCACGCTTCCTAGGCAAAGTTTATATGAACTTGTCTGTTATGTCAGACTTCTGCCGTTACTTTTATGGTCGGAATTTTAAAACGAACCGCACAGAAGATTGCGTGGCATGCGAACTATGCAGTCTTCCAGCATTGCTGGCTCAAGACTCAGGTTGCCCTCAACTCGCTTATTCCAGAGTTTGCATATTAATAGTTCATAAAACAGACTTTATACAAGTCCGGCAAAAATGCATTCTATGTTGCTTGGGAGGAAAACTCACCGGGGTTCACAAACTTACTGGATAGCAAACATCGGCAGATGACCGCACTGCGAACAACAGGTTATGATGTCACAGTTTGCAGTGGAAATCTGAAACAAGATTA
This sequence comes from Ranitomeya imitator, assembly GCF_032444005.1. Taxonomy (NCBI): domain Eukaryota; kingdom Metazoa; phylum Chordata; class Amphibia; order Anura; family Dendrobatidae; genus Ranitomeya; species Ranitomeya imitator. The sequence goes on from NC_091288.1 coordinate 11,422,264, forward strand.
TTCTAAGTTACACAAAATTGTATAAATAAAACCCATCACTGGTCACTGGGGAAGCTTGTTGTCACGGGTTTACCATGACATAGAGAGGCCAGAAGACCGCGGTGTCTGTTTTCTCTGACTCCTGCACTGATTAGAAACACTTCACCATCACAATAAACAGTGCAGGTTTGTGCAAGCAGTGCAGGGTTTAATCTGTTCAGTTGAAGCTCTTGGAGCTTTCCTGCTTTGATCTCTCAGCTGTTCAGTGTTGGCCACTCCCGTCTTCTGTATATACTGGCCAGGGATTGCCAGTGTTAGTTTAATACTGCCTGGTTCTGGAGTTGGAGGTGTTGGTTGTTTGAGAGGTGTTTGGAGTGTTGTTCAGAAGACTGTTGCTTGTTGATTTGTCTGTGTGCATATCATCATCCTCTCCTATTTGGTGTTCCTACATTTATTTCCCAGTGTTGAACGCTGTGTTTTGTGAGCGCATATTTGTATGGGTGGTATTTTCATTTATCGCTGTACATCCTCCCTTGTTAGTCTGGTTTGTGTATACTTATACATTGCTACTCCACACATCCCTGTGTGTGGGAGGGAGACAGATAAGGGCTGATTTAGGAGCTCTGCAAGGTACGTGGCCCCGACATCTTCACCATTAGATGTAATCCGGGGAGCAAAGATAGCTAAGCGCCCATAGCTTTAGGAATAGGGAATGAGCATCTAACACCAGGATATCTGGCAACAGTGCCGTGACATTTGTTTTATTTTTTCTCTTTTTTCAGCTCTATCCAACATTTCCCGAAATGAAATCTGCCCCTATGTGCAAGAATATAACTACTATAATACTGCCCCTATGTACAAGAATATAACTACGATAATACTGTCCCCATGTACAAGAATATAACTACTATAATACTGTCCCTATGTACAAGAATATAACTACTATAATACTGCCCCTATATACAAGAATATAACTACTATATTACTGCCCCTATGTACAAGAATATAACCACTATAATACTGCTCCTATGTACAAGAATATAACTACTATAATACTGCCCCTATGTACAAGAATATAACTACTATAATACTGCTCCTATGTACAAGAATATAACTACTATAATACTGTCCCTATGTACAAGAATATAACTACTATAATACTGTCCCTATGTACAAGAATATAACTACTATAATACTGCCCCTATATACAAGAATATAACTACTATATTACTGCCCCTATGTACAAGAATATAACTACTATAATACTGCTCTTATGTACAAGAATATAACTACTATAATACTGCCCCTATGTACAAGAATATAACTACTATAATACTGCCCCTATGTACAAGAATATAACTACTATAATACTGCTCCTATGTACAAGAATATAACTACTATAATACTGCTCCTATGTACAAGAATATAACTACTATAATACTGCTCCTATGTACAAGAATATAACTACTATAATACTGCTCCTATGTACAAGAATATAACTACTATAATACTGCCTCCTATGTACAAGAATATAACTACTATAATACTGTCCCTATGTACAAGAATATAACTACTATAATACTGCTCCTATGCACAAGAATATAACTACTATAATACTGCTCCTATGTACAAGAATATAACTACTATAATACTGCTCCTATGTACAAGAATATAACTACTATAATACTGCCCCTATATACAAGAATATAACTACTATAATACTGCTCCTATGTACAAGAATATAACTACTATAATACTGCTCCTGTGTACAAGAGTATAACTACTATAATACTGCCCCTATATACAAGAATATAACTACTATAATACTGCTCCTATGTACAAGAATATAACTACTATAATACTGCCCCTATATACAAGAATATAACTACTATAATACTGCTCCTATGTACAAGAATATAACTACTATAATACTGCCCCTATATACAAGAATATAACTACTATAATACTGCTCCTGTGTACAAGAATATAGCTACTATAATACTGCTCCTATGTACAAGAATATAACTACTATAATACTGCTCCTATGTACAAGAATATAACTACTATAATACTAGTCCTATGTACAAGAATATAACTACTATATTACTGCCCCTATGTACAAGAATATAACTACTATAATACTGCTCCTATGTACAAGAATATAACTACTATATTACTGCCCCTATGTACAAGAATATAACTACTATAATAGCTGTATACAGACGCATGTGAGTCGACCAGTATGCACCAACCTAGGGAGCGTGTAGATGTGACTTGGGATCAGATTTCAGACGAGACATGCTTGAATCTGATCAAGAGCAGCCCAGAAGGATTCAGGCCGTGGTGAAAGACAACACTGAATTTACAAAATAATAAAAATGAAAGTGTAGATTTCAATGTAGTGACAAGAATCTGCATAACTAACCATATGTTAAATATTTGCAAGTCAATCAATGTATGAGATAGCCGAGATGATTGTCTATAAAATGGCAGTAGTCTGACATTGGAATCAGTAGAGGATGGTGGGATATGGAGCCTGAAAGTCAAAAGGTCAAAACATGGTTACCCTTTTGCTTGTCAGTGTAACTACTATGATACTGCTCCCTATACAATAGTATAGACAGTAACTACTGAGATACAAACTTTTCATGTTTTTTTAAATAAAATTAAAAAAAATCGGTACAAAACTTATAACTCTTAGGCTGGTTTCACACTTGCGTTTCAAAACGCATGCGTTTAAAAAAAAAAAGCATGGTGAAAAAACGCATGCAAACGCGTGCAAACGCTGCGTTTTTTTGACGCATGCGTTTTTGCATGTGGTGAAAAAAACGCGGCGTTTTGACACGTTTACATGCGTTTTTTCATGCGTTTGCGTTTTTTAAACGCATGCAGATAAATGTGTGACAGCTGCCAATCATCAAAATAAAGAAAAAAAACCACTATAAACAGAAAGAGCTAGGGTTAGGGTTAGGGGTAGGGGTAGGATCCCTTTATCAATTTTATGGTGTGGGGTGGTTTATCAGTGTGTTTTTTTTAATTTTTAACCCTAACCCTAAAGGGATCCTAACCCTAACCCTACCCCTAAAGGGATCCTAACCCTAACCCTACCCCTAACCCTGAAGGGATCCTAACCCTACCCCTAACCCTACCCCTAACCCTAACCCTACCCCTAACCCAAACCCTACCCTTAAAGGGATTAGGGTTAGGGTTAGGGGTAGGGGTAGGGTTAGGGGTAGGGTTAGGGGTAGGGTTAGGGGTAGGATCCCTTTATCAATTTTATGGTGTGGGGTGGTTTATCAGTGTGTTTTTTTTAATTTTTAAAATGCATGCGTTTTTAACGCATGCAAACGCATGTGGTTAAAAACGCATGCGTTTACATAGACAGCAATGCATTTTTTTGCGGCAAAAAAACGCCGCTAAAAATACTACATGTTGCATTTCTGCAACACAACGCATGCAGAAAAAAAACCCGCATGCGTTGCAAAAACGCGTTAAAACGCATACAAAAAACGCATGCGTTTTTAATGTTAAATATAGGGGGAAAAAATGCATGCTTTTTTTGCATTTTTTACCACAAAAACGCAAAAAAAAAAAACGCAGTGAAACCACCCTTAGCTGTTTTTGATCAGGCAGACCATTATTTACAGAACACTGACTCAAACTGACAGTGTCGCTATCAGTGGTAACATCGTGCTGCTGACATGCCACATCTTCCATTACGCCCTCTTCTTCCTCCCCACTACTGTACTTGGCAGAGGCAAAGAAGACCAATTATAACCTGTGCTTGGTAGAATTTTTGCTGTTTTTTTTTTTCTTTTATATGCCACCATGAATTGGCACTTTTCACCATTCATTTTGTACAATTAACTTTTTACTATCTCTTCAACCAAAATTATTTCACCCTTTCCAGAAAGGATGTAACAATAAATGCATTGTAGGGCCATGTACGGAAAGCAAAATGTGGCAGCTGAAGGCAGTATAGGAAAGGCGTGTATGGTTAGCAAATTAGATTAGTAAAACAGAAGTGCAAAAAAAAGTACACAGTGACATGACTCCATTTTTTTCAGTGTTTTTTTTTTTAACAAAGTTAAAATCTCTTCCCAAAAATGTCATGAGATGTGCTCGGTAGGTACAAGGCCAAAAAGTCAGTACCTGACACATGGCGACGTATTGGTGTGTAGAATTTGACTAGTAAAACAGATATGCAAGAAAAAAAAAACAATTGCTTGTGATACAGACACTTTGTGATGTAAACAGTTGCAGGTCGGTATCTGGATTTTGAAGAAATTTCTTTTGCATTTTTTTTAAATCCCTTATTCGTCCCTTTTCCAAAGAATTGCATAGAAAATGAAGAATCTCAGTGCAGATACTTGGGACTTTTGTATTTTCTGCAAAAAACTATGGTGCTGTCTGGCTTCTGCTTTAAGTTGCATTAAGTATGAAGACAAAAATGAAGCTGCCAGAGAGATACGAGCTACACCATATCACTGATCAGTCACACTCAGTCTAGCATTGCGGACGACTCCCGACTCCTTTCCTATCTCTCGCTCCATAAATTGATCTTCTATTATTTGCAGACTACTACTCTCAGCTTCTTCAGTGCAGAACATTTTACTCTCTACAGTATTTCTGCAGTGTTTTGCGGCTTTCTTTCCTATCTTTATTGCTGAGCTCTGATGTCCTCTCGCTGTTCTGAATCAGCTGCATTCCCTGCCTTGGCTTTTATAGTGGCTCTTATAATTGTTCCGAATGGCTGGACTATACCATGTGATATGATAGATGACAGGCATTATGGGGAAGCTGCTGTATTGTCAGCTTTCTGTGATTGATGTCATTTTCTGCAATGTTTAAAATGGCGGTAGGCATTTTTTGGTGATTTGTGCAAATCGAATTTCAGATTGTTGAATTTGACGGCACCTGCAAACTTCATTCATATAGGGGATTAGTGTATCACCCCCAGTTAGAAGTCTGATAATGGAGAAGTCGACAACACATTCTCCTGAATAGATGCTGGGGTAAAGATATTCTTGGTGTATTGCTTCTCGCATTGCATCATTTGGGATGTTTTCATTATTCGGGTTTTCTCGGAAGCTCTTGGCTGCTTTGTTTTTGTTTATTGTTCGTCGCTGTATAATTCTGTTACAGTTTTATTTCTGTATGAGACGACTTCTGCCTTCGTCTTCCCACCGCTCCCCATGTCTCGAATTCTCATTGAATCCTTCAAGGTTCCCGGACGAAAAAAGTTCCACATTCACTCTTCATGTGCTCCTCCGAATTCCTGTTCTATTTAAAGTCGTGTCTGCGTCCTTGAATTGTTAAATTGTACATTATAAAATATATTATGGTCTCATAAAAGTGTTCTTGTCTCTCGGCAGCCTGCGGTGATCCATGGAGGTGGCCTTGTAACTGTAGCACTCGGTCATATGAGCGCAGCAGACACAACCACATCTCACGGCCTCTATGGTCCCGTCTGAGGACACGGCTCGTACGAAACATGAGATACAAGTATAAATAGGGCTGACCCTATTATGGGATGTCCTTAGGTGAACTATATATTTATTGTTTGGGCCATGGGGAAAGGCACATGAACCCTAAACCCCAAAATGTTCCATTTGGTTCCAGGCAGATATAACATGAGCATCTTGTGTATATAATTATATATGTACAGCTGGTATAACCTGGGCATCACCTGTATATAATTATATATGTACAGCTGGTATAACCTGGGCATCTCCTGTATATAATTATATATGTACAGCTGGTATAACCTGGGCATCACCTGTATATAATTATATATGTACAGCTGGTATAACCTGGGCATCTCCTGTATATAATTATATATGTACAGCTCGTATAACCTGGGCATCTCCTGTATATAATTATATATGTGCAGCCGGTATAACCTGGGCATCTCCTGTATATAATTATATATGTGCAGCTGGTATAACCTGGGCATCTCCTGTATATAATTATATATGTACAGCTGGTATAACCTGGGTATCTCCTGTATATAATTATATATGTACAGGTGGTATAACCTGGGCATCTCCTGTATATAATTATATATGTACAGCTGGTATAACCTGGGTATCTCCTGTATATAATTATATATGTACAGGTGGTATAACCTGGGCATCTCCTGTATATAATTATATATGTACAGCTGATATAACCTGGGCATCTCCTGTATATAATTATATATGTACAGCTGGTATAACCTGGGCATCACCTGTATATAATTATATATGTACAGCTGGTATAACCTGGGTATTTCCTCTATAGAATTATATATGTACAGCTGGTATAACCTGGGCATCACCTGTATATAATTATATATGTACAGCTGATATAACCTGGGCATCTCCTGTATATAATTATATATGTACAGCTGGTATAACCTGGGTATTTCCTCTATAGAATTATATATGTAGAGCTGGTATAACCTGGGCATCTCCTGTATATAATTATATATTTACCTCTGGTATAACCAGGGCAGGTATTTACTGGTATGACATATACGGTACATTCTTCTACATAGAGATGTAGTTCATGCTGGTATAACCTGGGCTTCCTTTTCTCCGTGGCACAATGTTATGTGCACTGATGTTGCTTCTGCAGATCTTCCGTGGTCCTGGTGACTTTATACAATGTTTCCTTATTCCGGCTGTTTATTGTTGGGCCGTTACCAGACTGTTTCGCTCTTCTGCTCTGTGACCTCCGTTATTGTAATTTTCTCAAGGATGGCGGAGTTTAGACGACATTCTCTCAGGAGATTTGTTTTATCTTATTAATTTGTCTCGTCTATTTGGATTGTGTGTTTGCTTCTGCTCTGCCGTTTCCCGTCTTAGGAGAAGTAGAGTCTGCAGTAAAGTATTTGTGAGCGACATTACGGGATTATTGGCGACGGGAGCGCTGGACTCGGCCGCCTCCCGCAGATAATGAATGGAGCGGCATCGTGCGTGTACGACCATCACGCCCTAAGAACTATGGGGTCTTGACTCCCTCTTTTTAGGGATCTTTGGGGGTCCTTGAGAAGTGAACCCCAGTGATGAGACATTTATTCTCTAGGCTGTGGGTAGGGAATACACATAAGTCGTGGTAAAACACCTTTATTAACACAACGGAGAATTAAAATCTTAATTATCTTTAATTCCACTCTATTAATCAAATATTCTATTATTTTGATGCTTTTAAAACAAAAAAGAGGAAACAATTTTGCAAATAGTTTTGATATAACAGTGTCCCACCGTTTTGTGCATGCAGCTCTTATGCAGACCTATGTTTTGCACTAGGTTACATGCTACACACAGGTCCTTTGTATTTTTCTCTGTAGATTCGGACGTGTGCTGTATAAGTGAAAAAATTTGTTATCCTACATTGACTTCTATGGGGCAGACATATTTCAGGGAAATAAAGAACCACAGAAAGAAGTACAGTGTGCATTAATGGAAACATTCCTGTATGATGGAAGTCAATGGCTCATCCAAGTGCACGGCCACAGGGTGGGACTCTGTTACACATTATATGCTTGGATCTGTCTGAAATAAAATAAGGTTTCACTCAAAACAAAGAAATGTCTCCATATTTAGTAGCTGACTACAGTTTTTGGTGTAAAATGATCCCCCCAAAATTGTAGATTCTAAATGATGACTTGTGTCAAATTTGCACTGTAATTAAAAACTTTTCTCTTTCCAAAGTCGAAAAATGTGGCTAAAAGTTGGTCTGATCTCTTGGAAGACAACGATTAAGTAAAATTTGTTAATGAGGAAAGACTGAAAATGTTGCAAATTTTGGAACAAAGTGTGCTCATAATGCATCTATCCTGAATCCATAATTAGGCTGCGAGTGTGGGGCACTGGAGACACCATTTATATGGATATCTCTACGCACCAGTACTCACACAAAGAGATTTTATCAGATAGCTTGACTCGACTGCAGAGGCACGTGTGAAGATTCCAGAAGAAGGTTTATTTTCAAGCTGAATTCTCGCAGTTACGCCCAATTACAGTAGGTAAAAAAAAATTATTCTGAACTATAGACGCAAAGACGTGAGCTTGTTAACATGGCAGAATGAGGGAGAAGGGAGGCGTTACTATTACTAACATCAGATCGGGGGAGGCAGACAGGGAAGAAGGAGGACAAACGACTAAAGGGGAAACCTTACTACATAGTAATGCAAAAGCAACAATTCAATACTATATGATTCCCAAGTTGTGGGATCAGGACAGGATCTTCCATCCTTCTAAACAATAACCAAATCAATATCTTTAATGGTGCTATATTTATTATGTAGTTTGTACCAGGTATTAGCAAAAAAGAAAAAAAAACTACTAAAAAGTTACAATTGATGACTTATGAGTTGTAACAAATGTACCTAAAACTTTGCTTGCTTTTTTCCTTTGCTCACCAAATTTGAAAAATTAGGAAAAAAAAGTGAATATATACCCCAAATGGATGGAGTTGTGGTCAGTCATATTTTTTAAGAAAGAAAATAGCGTAGATTGTGGTGTAAATCTACATCTGTTGACTACTCTAAAGGCAGCTCTAGATAGGGAACAATTAAGAGGCACAAACATTTTAACAATTTGAGGCAAACCTCTCCAGCGAGCACTCTTTGTTTAGGCCGGCGTAGGATCCACCATTCTTACATTCTTAGCAGATATAGACCGTAGCTGTCATCCTTGCATTACTTGCAGCACTGGCGCACACTGACAGAAGAGGCCCCTGTGCAAAAACAATAAATGGCGCCTTTGCAGCCCAATAGCTCCTCATAATGCACAATTCCACCAACTTTAGAGGCGTCAGTGGCTCCTTTACCTCTAGGGCCCCTGTGCGGCTGCACCAATGATATGTCCGCCCCTGACTTGCAGAATATATTTTTAACAATACAAGCGTCTCAAAATGTGCTCAAAATACGGTGTAAACCGGACCTGAAAAAAAACAACAAAAATGAATAAAAATATAAATAACAAAATAATAAATGAATGAGATACTTTGAGTCATCTGCACCAAAATTATTAACAAGTGCTTTCCTCCAGCAAATCTATTCTATATGAAACCTACTTAAACAATATTATTAAAATAACGTCTCTGATGCAAAGTCTTCACCATTACAAGCCACCATTTCATCCTTTTGAACTTTTTTGATATCGTTTATGCAGATATTTGTGACAAAATGATTAGAAAACGTTGGTCAAAATGTATATCTGACCAGTGATGAAAAAAAAAAAAAAAAACCTTTTTATTAATCTTTATTATGGGTCCATATTTGCAGAGAAGGCAGCACCTATTAAGCGTCTGTAGTGTCCTGTCCACGATGCACAGTATTCTCCACTAGAACCAATGTGGAGACTTTAATTGACACGTAAACCTTCTATAAAATAAGGTAAAATCTGTACAAAGATCTAAACTCCAGCTTTAATATTCAACATGTTATACACATTTTTGAGCCATCTTGTCTCCGTATTCGGATGTCTGTCTCTTACAGCTTCTATCTCTTTGACAGGGTACAAATGATTGCGCTTAGTGATCCTCTAAAATTCCAGGAGGAACCTGATGAGGTGAGCCCAGCACAATCAGGATTTGTCTACTGCCAACATAGGGGGACAAATGGGCATCCAATATGACCCAATCTTGACCCAATATGATCATTTGCAAGCAGTTGAAGGATTCTTGATTTGGGGCCACCATAAGTGAATGCAGTTGTGCCTTCTTGCCCGATGATGGCTTACTACGGAACAGTTTACCTTAGATAAATATCCACGGTAACATTTACTTTATTCTTCTTTCTTTTCATTTCTTTCTCTTGCCCTCTTGTCCTTTTACTTCTCCACGATATGCCAATAAATGTTTTGTTTTTCCCATGTGAGTTAGGACAAGCCCCACGGCTTGGGTCACCACCGTTCTTCCAAGAAGCAACCTCATCGGGAGGGAAACAAACAGGAGCTTAGTCACCATCCTCCGTCTTTTTGTCCTTGCGTCACTGGAACGTTTCGAGGGACTAAACATAGAATGATTCACAGGATTTAGTGGTTTACTGCAGGATCCGGAGGTGGCGGCAAGACTTCACAGAGCACAGAGAGGATTTCATTTTCGGTTTGTTGTGGAAATGTAAAGATATTACAAAGCATCTGTCCCACTGGCACCAGGCCTTCATTTTTTTTGTGACTTCTGACTAATGTTAGACATGGCTCCATTAATAGAGCTTTTCCTGCCACCCACGCTGTGAACTGCATCAACAAGCCGTTGTCTTCTTGGAAGCGCCACAAATGTAACCATTTACTGCGCCTTTTGTTTTCATGATGAATGGAAACTAAGAGGAGGAAACATCGATAATACTGAATATGACTTCCTGAGTTACACATCATTTCGAGACAACGCAACATTTCACCCACCTACGGCTCAAACCATCCCCGACAACACAGCCAGAAGACGGCCAGACTCTTATAATGTTGGGTTTACTCCTATCTACCACAACGCGACTACAGCAAGGTCAGACTGACCGAAAGCCAAGCGATATTGTATTCAATAGATTGTAACAATTGTAACTTTGTATCCAATGGTTTGTATTAGAGATGAACGAATCCGCCAGGAATCAAATTTGTCAAATCACACAGATTTTACTGGGAAAATCGATTTGCATCAAAGTTATTAACTTTCAGTTGAATGTTCCTTATTACAGTTTGGACCACAGAACATAATGATCATAGTATAAGTAAAATAAAAAAGAATCAATTCCAACCTCTCCACCCACCTGTCTTGCTGTCTGGTCCTCCGCGTCTCTTCTTTTGCCTTCCTCGTTTGCACACATTTTCTTTGGCCTGCTTCATTCTGGACTGGGACTTCTCGCTTTGACAGTAGAAATGGACTCCAGTGTCCGGCAGATGAAAGATGCTCCACTAAGAGGTGAACGCTTCCTAATGAATTTGTCGCATCTTACTTCAGAGCATTCTTCATCGAAACTTCACTGGCATGTGCTGTACCAGTTCTGGGCAGAAGGACGATGGTCCTCACCACCCCAGCACCACGCTCACCGTCTTAGTGCTTGGGTATAGTTTCCATATCACATTGTACTGAGGTTTCTCCATCTGGGTAGACGAGAATATTAACCCCTTCCCGACCTGTGATGCCACGTAGGCGTCATGAAAGTCGGTGCCAGACCGACCTGTGACGCCTATGTGGCGTCATGGCAGGATCGCATTCCTGCAGATCGGGTGAAAAGGTTAACTGAAATTTCACCCGACCTGCAGGGACAGGAGGAGTGGTACTTGAGCCCCCTCATGGCTACGATTGCTCTGATTGGCTGTTGAAAGTGACGTTTCACTTTCACTTTCAATCAGGGCAATCGTAATATTTCACCAATGAAAATTGGTGAAATATTACAATGCAGCCATGGGCGATGCTGCAATATCATAAAATAAAGAAAATATATTTATTTTTATTTTTACACTAGGGTTAGGGTTAGAGCTAGGGTTATGGTTAGGGTTAGAACTAGAGTTAGGGTTGCGGTTAGGGTTGCAATTAGGGTTAGGGTTGCAATTAGGATTAGGGTTTGGGTTACGGTTAGAATTAGGGTTAGGGTTAGAATTAGGCTATGTGCACATGGTGTGGATTTGGCTGCGGATCCGCAGCTGATTGGCTGCTGCGGATTCGTAGCAGTTTTCCATCATGTTTACAGTACCATGTAAACCTATGGAAAACCAAATCCACTGTGCCCATGGTGCGGAAAATACCGCTCGGTATTTTCCACAGCATGTCAATTCTTTGTACGGATTCCGCAGAGTTTTACACCTGTTCCTGTATAGGAATCCGCTGGTGAAATCTGCACAAAGAACACTGGAAATCCGTGGTAAATCCGCAGGTAAACCGCAGTGCATTTTACCTGCGGGTTTTTAAAAAATGGTGCGGAAAAATCTGCACACAAATCCGCAACGTGGGCACATAGACTTAGGGTTGGAATTAGAGTTAGGGTTGGAATAAGGGTTAAGATTAGGGTTAGAAGTGTGTTGGGGTTAGGGTTAGGCTTGTGGTTAGGGTTATGGTTTAGGGTTAGGGGTGTGTTGGGGTTAGGGTTGTGGTTAGGGTTGGGGTTAGGGTTGTGGTTAGGGGTGTGTTGGGGTTAGGGTTATGATTAGGGTCATGGTTAGAGTTGGGATTAAGGTTAGGGATGTGTTGGGGTTAGTGTTGGAGTTACAATTGAGGAGTTTCCACTGTTTAGGCACATCAGGGGGTCTCCAAACGCGACATGGCATCACCATTGATTCCAGCCAATGTCGCGTTCAAAAAGTCAACTGGTGCTTCCTCCCTTCCGAACCCCGACATGTGCCCAAACAGTGGTTTACCCCCACATATGGGGTATCGGCGTACTCAGGACCAACTGGACAATAACTTTTGGGGTCCAATTTCTCCTGTTGCCCTTGTAAAAATAAAAAATTGTGGGCTAAAAAATAATTTTTGAGGAAATAAAAATGATTTTTTATTTTCATGGCTCTGCGTTGTAAACTTCTGTGAAACCCTTGGGGGTTCAATGTGCTCACCACACATCTAGATAAGTTCCTTGTCGGGTCTAGTTTCCAAAATGGGGTCACTTGTGGGGGAGCTCCAATGTTTAGGCACACAGGGGTTCTCCAAACGCAACATGGTGTCCGCTAACGATTGGAGCTAATTTTCCATCCATTTTCCCACATATGAGGTAAGAGTGTACTCAGGAGAAATTGCCCAACAAATTTTAGGATCCATTTTATCCTGTTGCCCACGTGAAAATGAAAAAATTGAGGCTAAAAGAACATTTTTGTGAAAAAAAAGTACTTTTTCATTTTTATGGATCAATTTGCGAAGCACCTGTGGGTTTAAAGTGCTCACTATGCATCTAGATAAGTTCCTTGGGGGGTCTAGTGTTGTGAATTCTGTGGCAGAGCTCCCTCCTGTGGTCACAAGTGGTACTTCGGCTGATTCTCTCTGTGAGCTTCTGTTGGTGGAGGGAAGTGGTACTGCGGCTTCTGAGTTTCCTCCCTCAGGTGATCTGGTGAGGTCGTTAGGTGCTTCTCTACTTAACTCCACCTAATGCTTTGATCCTGGCTTCCTGTCAATGTTCCAGTGTTGGACTTGCTTTTCCCTGGATCATTCCTGTGGCCTGCTGCTCTGCATAGCTAAGTTCTTCTTTGCTATTTGTTTGCTATTTTTTCTGTCCAGCTTGTCTAATTTGTTGCTGGAAGCTCTGGAACGCAAAGGGTGTACCTCCGTGCTGTTAGTTCGGTACGGAGGGTCTTTTTGCCCCCTTTGCGTGGTTTTCTTTAGGGTTTTGTGTAGACCGCAAAGTTACCTTTTCTATCCTCGATCTGTTAAGAAAGTCGGGCCTCACTTTGCTGAATCTATTTCATTTCTACGTTTGTCTTTTCATCTTAACTCACAGTCATTATATGTGGGGGGCTGCCTTTTCCTTTGGGGTATTTCTCTGAGGCATGGTAGGCTTATTTTCTATCTTCAGGCTAGTTAGTTTCTCAGGCTGTGCCGAGTTGCATAGGCAGAGTTAGGCGCAATCCACGGCTGCCTCTAGTGTTGTTTGGAGAGGATTAGGGATTGCGGTCTGCAGAGTTCCCACGTCTCAGAGCTCGTTCTATGATTTTGGGTTATTGTCAGATCACTGTATGTGCTCTGACCGCTATGTCTATTGTAGTCTAAATTGCCTTCCTCCTCTGATTTGGTGCCATTGTTCTTCCAGCGTGTGGTTCGTTTACATGGCATTCCAGAGAATATCGTTTCTGACAGAGGTTCCCAGTTTGTTTCAAGGTTTTGGCGAGCCTTTTGTGGTAGGATGGGCATTGACTTGTCTTTTTCCTCGGCTTTCCATCCTCAGACTAATGGCCAGACCGAACGAACCAATCAGACCTTGGAAACATATCTGAGATGCTTTGTTTCTGCCGATCAGGATGACTGGGTGTCCTTTTTGCCTTTGGCTGAGTTCGCCCTTAATAATCGGGCCAGTTCGGCTATCTTGGTTTCGCCGTTTTTCTGCAATTCTGGGTTCCATCCTCGTTTCTCTTCGGGACAGGTTGAGTCTTCGGACTGTCCTGGTGTGGATACTGTGGTGGACAGGTTGCAGCAGATTTGGACTCATCTAGTGGACAATTTGACCTTGTCCCAGGAGAAGGCTCAATGTTTCGCTAATCGCAGATGCCGTGTGGGTCCCCGACTTCGTGTTGGGGATCTGGTTTGGTTATCTTCTCGTCATATTCCTATGAAGGTTTCCTCTCCTAAGTTTAAACCTCGTTTCATTGGTCCGTATAGGATTTCTGAGGTTCTTAATCCTGTGTCTTTTCGTCTGACCCTTCCAGATTCTTTTTCCATACATAACGTATTCCATAGGTCATTGTTGCGGAGATACGTGGCACCTATGGTTCCATCTGTTGATCCTCCTGCCCCGGTTTTGGTGGAGGGGGAATTGGAGTATATTGTGGAGAAGATTTTGGATTCTCGTGTTTCTAGACGGAAACTCCAGTATCTGGTTAAATGGAAGGGTTATGCTCAGGAAGATAATTCCTGGGTTTTTGCCTCTGATGTCCATGCTCCCGATCTTGTTCGTGCCTTTCATGTGGCTCATCCTGGTCGGCCTGGGGGCTCTGGTGAGGGTTCGGTGACCCCTCCTCAAGGGGGAGGTACTGTTGTGAATTCTGTGGCAGAGCTCCCTCCTGTGGTCACAAGTGGTACTTCGGCTGATTCTCTCTGTGAGCTTCTGTTGGTGGAGGGAAGTGGTACTGCGGCTTCTGAGTTTCCTCCCTCAGGTGATCTGGTGAGGTCGTTAGGTGCTTCTCTACTTAACTCCACCTAATGCTTTGATCCTGGCTTCCTGTCAATGTTACAGTGTTGGACTTGCTTTTCCCTGGATCATTCCTGTGGCCTGCTGCTCTGCATAGCTAAGTTCTTCTTTGCTATTTGTTTGCTATTTTTTCTGTCCAGCTTGTCTAATTTGTTGCTGGAAGCTCTGGGACGCAAAGGGTGTACCTCCGTGCCGTTAGTTCGGTACGGAGGGTCTTTTTGCCCCCTTTGCGTGGTTTTCTTTAGGGTTTTGTGTAGACCGCAAAGTTACCTTTTCTATCCTCGATCTGTTAAGAAAGTCGGGCCTCACTTTGCTGAATCTATTTCATTTCTACGTTTGTCTTTTCATCTTAACTCACAGTCATTATATGTGGGGGGGCTGCCTTTTCCTTTGGAGTATTTCTCTGAGGCAAGGTAGGCTTATTTTCTATCTTCAGGCTAGTTAGTTTCTCAGGCTGTGCCGAGTTGCATAGGCAGAGTTAGGCGCAATCCACGGCTGCCTCTAGTGTTGTTTGGAGAGGATTAGGGATTGCGGTCTGCAGAGTTCCCACGTCTCAGAGCTCGTTCTATGATTTTGGGTTATTGTCAGATCACTGTATGTGCTCTGACCGCTATGTCCATTGTAGTACTGAATTGCCTTTCATAACAGTCTAGTTTCCAAAATGGGGTCACATGTGGGGGATCTCTAATGGTTATGCACACAGGTGCTCTCCAAACGCAACATGGTGTCCGTTAACAATTGGAGCTAATTTTTCATTCAAAAAGTCAAATGGCACTCCTTCCCTTCCGAGCCTTGCCGTGTGCCCAAACAGTGGTTTACCCCCACATGTGTGGTATCGGTGTACTCAGGAGAAATTGCCCAACAAATTTTAGGATCCATTTTATTCTGTTGCCCATGTGAAAATGAAAACATTGAGGCTAAAACACTTTTTTGTGAAAAAAAGTACTTTTTTTAAAATGTTTACGGATCAATTCATGAAGCACTTGGGGGTTTAAAGTGCTCACTATGCATCTAGATAAGTTTCTTGGGGGGTCTAGTTTCCAAAATGGGGTCACTTGTGGGACAGCTCCAATGTTTAGGCACACGGGGGCTCTCCAAACGTGACATGGTGTCCGCTAAAGAATGGAGCCAACTTTTCATTCAAAAAGTCAAATGGCGCTCCTTCCCTTCCGAGCCCTGTCATTCGCCCAAACAGTGGTTTACCCCCACATATGAGGTATCAGCGTACTCAGGACAAATTGGAACACAACATTCGGGGTCCAGTTTTTCCTTTTACCCTTGGTAAAATAAAAAAATTGTTGCTGAAAGATCATTTTTGTGACTAAAAAGTTAAATGTTCATTTTTTCCTTCCATGTTGCTTCCGCTGCTGTGAAGCACCTGAAGGGTTAATAAACTTCTTGAATGTGGTTTTGTGCACCTTGAGGGGTGCAGTTTTTAGAATGGTGTCACTTTTGGGTATTTTCAGCCATATTGATCCCTCAAATTGACTTCAAATGTGAGGTGGTCCCTAAAAAAATTTGGTTTTGTAAATTTTGCTGTAAAAATGAGAAATCGCTGGTCAAATTTTAACCCTTATAACTTCCTTGCAAAAAAAAAATGTTGTTTCCAAAATTGTGCTGATGTAAAGTAGACAGGTGGTAAATGTTATTTATTAACTATTTTGTGTCACACAACTCTCTGGTTTAACAGAATAAAAATTCAAAATTTGAAAATTGTAAAATTTTCAAAATTTTTTTTGCCAAATTTCAATTTTTTTCACGAATAAACGTAAAAATTATCGACCTAAATTCACCACTAACATGAAGCCTAACATGTCACGAAAAAACATTCTCATAATTGCTACGATCCATTGAAGCGTTCCTGGGTTATTATCACATAAAGGGACACTGGTCAGAGTTGCAAAAAATGGCCAGGTCGTTAAGGTCAAAATAGGCTGGGTCATGAAGGGGTTAATACTTCCTAATAACGACTCCTAAAATGAGAGGGGAATATTCACAGCTTGTAGCCTGGAATAAAAACCTATAAATCTTGGAGAAATATTAGTGCCTGAAGTCAGATTGAGATTTTCCTATGAGCCGCCTGCACTGCAGATGGTTTTGCACCACAGAGGTTTTCGGAAGGGCGCAGCGTGTCCAACGTCTCAGCGTTTCACCCTTCAGCCTGATCTTTGCTGCTGATATTTCTTGACAGATCCAAATCTTAATGACTTTCAATCAACAGTTAAGAGAAACTCTCCAGCAACTTCCTGAGGAAACCAGCTCTAAATTCCTCCTGGAAACCACTTACATCTCACCCAGCAGCCACTTTCCGAGATTTCCTGGATGTGCTTGTCTCTGCAACTTCCAGCAGGTGATGAGAAGAAGCCAACATGTGGCCGGTACAGGAGTGCGGAGATTGGGTGTCTGATCCACCTGGGCTATTAGTATTAACATGCACAGTGCAGAGTGATGTGCTGGTGTCAGCGGGGGGCTCCATTAAAGGGACGGCACCCCATTGTCCTGTGTAGTGATTTCTATGTCCGAATCACCTGACGTAGGACAATGGGCAAAAGAGATTTATCTTGGAAAAAAAAACTCTCCCAAGGTCCGCACGGCTGTGTGCATGCACATTTTGCTATTCTGACCCACTATTACAGCTCATATGGAAGATGAATCTCATCAGGCACCTGCAATTAGGAGCAGCCGTCCGCCACCCTCTACAGAAGTGCACCCCGACGTTTGGCTCCTCAACTCTTGTAAAACTACAACTTTCAGCACGCAGTGACAGGCAGAAGTGGTCAGGACTAGCTGGAGGAGGTTGTCACTGTTGTAACACAGAATTCAGTCTGGTGAGAAGGTAGAACACAGGCCAGTGTAGGGATTGCAGACAATTTTGCCATACAGATCTGAAGGTTTTCTCTAATCCAGCCCTCAGTCATTCATAGTCCTCCCTGTAGTATTATGGGCATCACATAGTCCTCCATACAATATTATGGCCACCACATAGTCCTCCATACAGTATTATGGCCACCACATAGTCCTCCATACAGTATTAAGGGCACTATATAATCCTCCAAACAGTATTATGTGCACCACATAGTCCTCCATTCAGTATTCTGGGCACCACATAGTTCTCCATACAGTATTATGGAAATCACATAGTCCACCATATAGTATAATGGGCCCCATATAGTCCTCCATACAGTATTATGGGCACCACATAGTCCTCCATACAGTATTATGGGAATCACATAGTCCACCATATAGTAGTATGGCCACCACATAGTCCACCATATAGTATTATGGCCACCACATAGTCCTCCATACAGTATTATGGGCATCACATAGTCCACCATATAGTATAATGGGCCCCATATAGTCCTCCATGTAGTATTATGGGCACCACATAGTCCTCCATACAGTATTATGGGAATCACATAGTCCACCATAAAGTATTATGGCCACCACATAGTCCTCCATACAGTATTAAGGGCACCACATAGTCCTCCATACAGTATTATGGGCATCACATAGTCCACCATATAGTATAATGGGCCCCATATAGTCCTCCATGTAGTATTATGGGCACCACGTAGTCCTCCATACAGTATTATGGGAATCACATAGTCCACCATACAGTATTGTGGCCACCACATAGTCCTCCATACAGTATTAAGGGCACCACATAGTCCTCCAAACAGTATTATGCGCACCACATAGTCCTCCATACAGATACAGTATTATGGCCACCACATTGTCCTCCATACAGTATTAAGGGCACCACATAGTCCTCCATACAGTATTATGCGCACCACATAGTCCTCCATACAGAATTACGGGCACCACATAGTTCTCCATACAGTATTATGGGCACCACATAGTCCTCCATACAGTATTATGGGAATCACATAGTCCACCATATAGTATTATGGCTACCACATAGTCCTCCATACAGTATTAAGGGCACTATATAGTCCTCCAAACAGTATTATGCGCACAACATAGTCCTCCATACAGTATTATGGAAATCACATAGTCCTCCATATAGTATAATGGACCCCATATAGTCCTCCATGTAGTATTATGGGCACCACATAGTCCTCCATACAGTATTATGGGAATCACATAGTCCTCCATACAGTATTATGGCCACCACATAGTCCTCCATACAGTATTAAGGGCACTATATAGTCCTCCAAACAGTATTATGCGCACCACATAGTCCTCCATACAGAATTACGGGCACCACATAGTTCTCCATACAGTATTATGGGAATCACATAGTCCTCCATACAGTATTATGGGTACCACATAGTCCTCCATACAGTATTAAGGGCACTATATAGTCCTCCAAACAGTATTATGCACACAACATAGTCCTCCATACAGTATTATGGGAATCACATAGTCCACCATATAGTATAATGGACCCCATATAGTCCTCTATACAGTATTTTTTTCTTCTCCCTTTAAAGCTGCCCCACCCAAATAGAGGAGAAAGAGAGGGAAAGAAAAAATATCAAATAAATAAATAAATTAAAACACTGTCAATCAATGATTTTTTGTAATTTTTACAAGACTCTTTGCTTATATGTATTATCCCAGATATTAATATATTGGAGCCTATAACTGAGTATAACCTGTAGTTTCCATGCATAAAAGAGCGCATTTCTAGAATTATCCTATTCTTAGCAATAACTATTCTTGCAAATAGTAACAGCAAAGAGATGAGATCCGTAGAGATACAATCCAGCTGTAGGATTGGCACATATAGGAAAATATATTATTACGGCATGTGGCAAAGCAATATTCAGCCTCTCAGCAATGAGATCCGATCTCAAAGTGTTTGTCCTTTTTAAGTCTTTTTTTCTATGTGTCAACCTATTTTTTTTAGTTTAGGATTTCCAGATACTTTCTGCTGATTCATCATCTTTGATTTTTCAGAAAGAGGGAAAAATCCAGCAATCCCAAGACGGAATACAAAAAAAAACACATTTATTTCAAAACATAAAAGAAGGAAAAAGGACAGAGGGGAGGAGAAATAGCTAAAATCACACGGATGATGAGCATCGAAACACACCGGTTTTTAATCATAGCCAGATTTTTTTTTTATTTAAATCTTGTCTTGATTTTTGAGAAAGTCTCTAAATTTGTTCCAGTATTCCCCTAAAATCTTTTTATGTTTGTTGGATATTTTTGCAAACATTTTTGTTTCATTATGAGAAACGCGACTTTTTCAGCTAAAAAAGTCCCAAAGCTTTTTTAAAGCCACATCTTCTTTTCTGTATTGTGGTATTCATTGCAGATTTGTTGTTTTGCGCCAATTTATTCAAAATTACGCGAACGGTTCATCAGTTTTAAGCAGTGTGAAAAATAGTCATTGGACCTGTTTCATCATTTGCAGTTTTTTTTAGGTCATTTTAGTTTTCTAGGACTTTTGCACCAAAATCTTCACAGTAGATCATGCAGTTCATGAAATATACGCAAAATCAAAAAAATGTTCTCTGTATTTCTCTTTGACATTTTCAGCAACTTTTAAATTTGCACGTTTCTTAAAGTGGTGAAAAAATATCCGGATCTACTTCTGCTCTGGAGAACATTTGCGACATATTTTGTAACTTTCCAAGAGTTTCAATCGATTAATCAACTGAAAACATCTGGAAGTTTTCAGCTCTGCCTGCAATGGCAAATGTAAAAACAAACAAACATAGGATGGGAAGCAAAAAAGGTGCAAATAGAAAAATAAAAGACAAGACAAAGATCATGCCCACAAATATAGGAACACCTCCACATATAAGAATATCAAAATCGTATTTTATTAGCAAACCTCAAAAGACATGTGAAGAACAAAACACACAAAACTATTAAAAACACTTAAAAATTGCAAATGTGCAAAGAATACCTATCCACATGTCATGCCCTAATATAGGGGCAATGACAACCCACAAAACCTGTAAAGCCCACAATGAAGAAGTAAAAAATGGTGTTACTACAGAATACAAATAATGCAAATGCTCAAAGCCCCATCATGCAATGTGCATGGTAGTATCAATATCACAGTACCATACAGACCCCCCAAAAAGGCGCAAAATGCTAGCACAATGATATTTAGCAGTTTTAAGACATCAGGCAC
Source organism: Ranitomeya imitator (assembly GCF_032444005.1). NCBI lineage: Eukaryota > Metazoa > Chordata > Amphibia > Anura > Dendrobatidae > Ranitomeya > Ranitomeya imitator. The sequence goes on from NC_091288.1 coordinate 11,443,170, forward strand.
ATGACAAAAAATGAAAAGTAAAAAAGTTGGAACTGTGGAGAGGGGCAGGGGGAGAGGGAACTGAAAAATAAAAGAACCCAATCCTCAAACCAAAGCCCCCTCATACCAACAGTCCAGAAGGTGCTGCATCAAGTCATGTGTAGAGGGGAGACAAGATGTGGGATAGGTTCCCACGCGTATCGCCGCCCAAATTGTGGCTTCCTCAGGGAAAAAATAGCATGTTGTGTTAAGCGTTCTTCACAGTTATATATACATCTCACATAATGATAGGAAGCATTCACCTGCGCACATGGAGCACAGTGCGGCCGCGGCCATCTTGTGAATGCCCAAGCCCGGACTGAACAATAAAGCTGTATTAAATGGCTACTGCGCATGCGCGAGGTCGAAAGAGCGGCGTACGCCAGCAACTCATGGCTGGCCAAGATAATGAAAACTGCGCATGCGTAGAAGAAAATACCGGCGCATGCGCAACCCACAGCACCGCACTGAAGGGAACATAGCGATTATAAGCGCTTCTCATGCACGAGAATTTATTGTTTAAACATTTTCTGCATTTATCCGACAAGAAACATGGCCGAAAAATGAGCAGCAGCCTGCAGCAGGTGCCAAAATTGTGTTTTTATAAAGAAAGCCAACCAATATGTAGTGAAAACTGAGATCCCAGTTTTTCATTCTGTTTGTGCCTTTTTTGGCAATTTCATTTTTGTGCTTAGTTTATTCTGTCTGTTGTGCCATTTTTACGCAATTTTTTAAAAATCCTCGTCATTTGATCTACGACCTGAGCTCAGTTTTTACCCTCCAGATGCCTTCAGCTAATCTATTATTTCAGAGCGTTTACATTTTGGCGCCATTCTACTGGACGGCGGCTCTGGAGCACAAGATCTGGATAACTTTTCAGTGTCCAGCTGATGACTAACGAGCGACATTTTCATGCTTAATGAAAATCCTGTGCAACATTTTGCTCAACAAAGGGGCAAGGAAAGAAAAAGAGCAAAAATAAAAGTATTTTTCGGTATGCGCAACGTTCATCAATCATCATGCTCCATTTTGATGAGTTTGACACCAGATTCACCAGTGCAAAAACAAAAAAAAAGTGCAAATGATGAATCGGGGGCAAAGTCTTGTCAACTGATGACCCAGATGTTTTCAAAGTCAAGTTGCTTAACGGAAAGTACATGGATATTGTAAAAAAATTTTTTACCAGTGGGGTCATTCAAATCTCGTGGTTCAAAAATATCCAACACTCCCCAAAGAGACCTTTTGGCCCCTGCGCCCACCATTGCTACCTTCTACTTTTACCCTCTGGACCCAGGTTTCAGTCTCTATGCCTGGTACTTCTGTTCTTTGGTTGGATACAATGTATCATTCCATCTCCTGCTCTTCTCCCACGTCCTCCATGACTCCATGACATTCAGGTGGTTTTTATTCTCCTCTATTGGTTTTATAAATGATGAGCAGATGTCCTGGACCGGCTGATTCTGCGCCACATGTTCTGCTGCTCTACATCACTGCCTGTACATCCCGGTGATTACCGTCCCACCGTTCCCTGAAATGACGAACCCCGAACCGTGGGAATGTTTGATTTTTGCCGTCACCAGTGTTCTACTTAACCCCGTAGATATTTCATTGCAAAACAAGTTTGGGAGGCGAGAGATAAATATTTACCTTCTGCCTTCATATCTGTGGCTATTTCAGTGACAAGAAGCATGCGGAGGGTGCGGGGGCCTTTCTGTACCTCTGCCCAAATATTTGGAAACCTAATCTGCGGAGGTGAGGGCCGCGTCCGGGTAAGTGGAACAGTTATGATCATGGCCTCGGTCACTCAGGGATTTGGAAATATTGAAAACTCGAACGATGCGACTGTTCATGGACGTCACCGCGGTTTTGGGCAGAGATCAGTGTAGACAAAGGCGGAGGAGCGGCCGTGGTTCTTCACTTGTGACTCTGCGCCTCTCAGGAAGTCGCGTCATTAAATAAAGGAGGTAATCTGCAGGTAAAACACAGGAGCGTTAGAGATAAAACAACATATAACAAAGACATTAAAAATGGAACAAAACATAGCACAAGAACATGCTCTAAATAATAAATGTAACACAGAAATGAAAAAAACAATGTCACAAGGGTGATTTAATAAAAAAATGTAGGTCTAATCCCATGGGTGCATAATATGGACGAAGAAACATGTGCAAATGAACCAAGACCATTGATCCAGACCTGTGGTCATGTTAAATGGAGACTTCCTGCTCCCGTGCCGTGCTCCACAATTCGTGTTTCGCAAGTTGCTTCCTGAGGGAGTGATGGCTGAAGAAATATATATACTGTGTATTTGTATTATAATTAACTTGTTTATTATTTACACTGACATGTAAAAGTTTGGGCACCCCTGGTCAGAATTACTGCTATTGCAAACAGTTAAATAACTTAAAGATTAAATCATCTCTATAAGGGCTAAAGTTACAGATGACACATTTCCTTTGTATTTTAGGCAAAAAAAAAAAATATTGTTATCTTTTACATTTTAAAAATTACAAAAAAGAAAAATGGGTCTATGCACAAGTTTGTGCACTTTACATGGTTAGCACCTAGTAGCGCTCCCTTTTACTATTATCACAGCTTATAAACACTTTTTGTAGCCAGACAAGTGTCAGTCAGTTCTTGTTTGAGGGATTTTCCTCCTTTCTTCCTTGGAGAATTCCTCCAGTTCTGTGAGATTCCTGGTCGTCTTGCATCCTCTGCTATTTTGAGCTCTCGTCACAGATTTTCAATGATGCTAAGATCAGGGGACTGTGAGGGCCATTGTAAAACCTTCATTTTGCACCTTTTGAGGTTGTCTATTGTGGATTGTGATGTGTGTTTAGGATCATTATCTATTTGTAGAAGCCATCTTCTTCCTCTTCTCACCTTCAGCTTTTTTACAGATGGTGTTATGTTTACATCAAAAATTTGTTGAAATTTCATTGAATCCATTCTTCCCTCTACCCGTGAAATGTTCCCCGTGCCATTGGCTGCAACACAACCCCAAAGCGTCATTGATATCCCCCATGCTTAATGGTTGGCGAGATGTTCTTTTCCTGAAATTCTGTGCCCTTTTTTCTCCACACATACCTTTGATCATTGTGGCCACAGAGATCTATTTTATCCTCATCGGTCCACAGGACTTGGTTCCAAAATGCATCAGGCTTGTTTAGATGTTCTTTTGCATATTTCTGATGCTGAGTTTTATGGCGAGGACGCAGGAGAGGTTTTCTTCTGATGACTCTTCCATGAAAGTAATATTTGTGCAGGTGTCTCTGAATAGTAGAACAATGTACCACAACTCCAGAGTCTGCTAAATCTTTCTGAAGGTCTTTTGCAGCCAAGCAGGGATTCTGATTTGCCTCTCTATCAGTCCTACGAGCAGCTCTCACTAAAATTTTGCTTGGTTTTCCAGACCTTATCTTGACCTCCACTGTTCCTGGTAACTGCCATTTCTTAATTACATTTCAAACTGAGGAAAGGGAAACTTGGAAAGCTTTGCCATATTCTTATAGCTTTCTCCTGCTTTGTGGCCTCCACCATTTCCATTCTCTGAGTGATCGGCAGCTGCTTAGAAGACACCATGGCTGCTGTTTCTTGGCACAAGGTTAGATGAGGCTGTGTTTTTATAAAGTTGGAAAATTTGCATCACCTGGCCTTTAGTAACGATGATAGTGAACGAGCCAAACCCTAACAGGCTAATTAAGGCCTGAAACCTTGGTCAAAGTTAACTGAGCACACAAATCTCCAAGGGTGTACAAACTTTTGCATTGGCCCATTTTCCTTTTTGCAATTTTTAAAATTTAAAAGAAGAAAATATTTGTGTCTGCCTCAAGCACAATGGAAATGTGTCATCTGTAACTTAAGACCTTTTAGAGATCATTTCATCTTCAGCTTGTCTAACTTTTCACAATAACTTTGACCAGGGGTGCCACCTTCCTAATACGGTCATTTTGTAATTTTTTATTATTTTCCATCGTTTTTAATTTTTGTGTTACATTTTTTATTTACATTACGTTCTTTGGTCACTTTTTCCTTCTCTTGCTCACTTCCATTTTTACATTTTTGATACGTCTTTGTTACGTGACGTTTTTAACTCTTTTTGTGCATCAACAAAATAAACATAATTAACAATACAGTTGGTATAATTATTAATATTTACTGGAGTATTTTTCTTTTGTCTATCCGCATTAGGAAACTTTAGTAGCTTTTTTTCAATTTTTGTCCATATATATTTTTGTTAATTTCCTTCTTTGGTAAAGATATATGGAGATTTTACGAGGACCGTGTAACGCCCGTCGCCAAGTATTTCCATGATGGCGGCTGCACGTGCTTATATCGTGTTACCTTCTTAGAACTAGAAGTCCCTGATCAGTCCTTGATGAGGATCCTCATGTGACGAAGTCCTCAGGTGTCCCTGTCCCAATCGTTGACTTGATAAGTACGGACCCTTTTTACCAAGGTTGCTCTGGGTTCTCATGCCCACCAGGCTCGGACTGGCCGACAGGGGAGCAAGAGAATTCCCCGGTAGGCCCCTGCGATGGAGAGCTAATGAGCAGTGCTATTATATTGGAGTCACAATTTGCAGAAAAAGGTATAATGTAATCATTCATTAAATAAGCCAGACAAATTAATATTGCATAGAAGCAAAAGCACATTTGTGTAGTAGGGTCTGGATATTTTTGCATGTAGCTAACAGTGGGGCCCGACAATCACTGTTATTGGTGGGCCTGAGACAATCCAGTCCGACACAGAATCCCACTGTGCCCTGTTGTGCACGATACCATTTTGCAGGAAATTTTCCGATATAATCTTGCGGCGTTCACTTCTGCATTAGTCCGTGTGCATTTAGTTTTTTCACATTACTCTTATAATACGCCAGTCCTGGCCAGACTATAGAGCAGAGCGCTGCTCCGTGCAGCCATATGGCGGCATAAAGTCATCAAAGACAGCAGTGCCTTGTCTCAGAGCACCGAGCCCGGAATACACGGCGCCCTATAGCGAGGCGGATAACAATGCACGTGCACTGCGCGAGATCAGCGGAGGAGCCGCATCCAGTCAGTGTTATAATAGGATGATGAATCCTGGCGCTGACACAACAACTCTCATCGTGGATAAGTTACAATTATGTAATGAACACATCAACTCAGGAATTTTATAGTCTGAAGCGGCTGAGTAACGCGTACTAGGAACATGAGGTCAGTCCTTTCTGCGGGAATAAAACCTTTTCGCTTTTTTCATCTTGATTATAACGGACGGGATGAACTCGGGCGTCTGACTTCACTCATCATTGGGGAATAAACCCAGAATGAAACGGATCCAAGTGTTACATCAGAGAAGGCTCAGGGTCGAGCAGTCATCTGGATGGGATGATAAACCATAAACTGAACGCCGTCTCACTTAATTTCTCCCTAATCAGGATTGGTCTCATTGCTTGTAACTCCCTCCCCCGAGAAGCTTTTTCCAATTGTATCCATGAACTTAATGTAATTATGTTTTTATTCGTCTTTTTTCATTCTTTTTATTGCGCAATGGATCACCATTTATTTAACCTCTTAAAGAGTTTACTTAGAATTTCCAAATCTTTTCTTATTGTGGATGGTCTAATTGTTTAGATTTCCTTCTTCTATGGAAATGATTCTAGTTATATCCATGAACTAATGTATTCCTTCATTTGTTTTGGGTTTTATTTTTCATTTTACAGTAGACCATCAGATATTTGTCTACTTAAATGAGTGACCTTCTTCGGACAGCCCATTTTCAGCTCCTCCCTAATTTTGGGAGGTCTCATTGCTTCAAAAGCCCGCCCCTGAGGAACTGTGTCAAGTTGTGTCCATGAATGTAATGCATTTAATTATTTATACATCAGTTTTAGATGCCATTTTATTATTTTGCAAGTTCTTAATCCCTTCAAAGGAGATTCCTGACCTGTAAGAATAAACTGTAACGTGATATTAATATTTTGCTGCACTACAACTACAAGTGCGACTGTGGTAAATGAGATCTTGGTAAAATTAACGAAGACCTGATATACATGAACACACTGCTGCATTTACATCATTGTCCATCACTATAAAATACTGATCTGGATCAGGGTCCTGATAATCGAGTCTCTAAAAAAAACTCTCTTAAAAAGAAATAATTTCAAAATAATATTTTTCTAAACAAAAGAATCAGCACAAGAGAGAATAATTTCCACTTCATTCTACTTTAGGAAACCGCCTATAAATATTTATTTTTGTGGAAGAATTTGGCTGAACTGCAGCCTGGAGATACAAACACTAAAGTAGAAAATGGGGTCAGATGTTCGCCCGTCACATATTTGTGAAAAACAAAAAAAGAAGCTGAATCCTGCAACAGCAGACAGTGGAGACTATGTTTCTAATGCATTCCTCTTACATTTATTTTTTATGAATTTAAAACAACAATACTTTTTGTCTTGGAAACTGTCAGCAAGTTGATGTTGCCGGGTCTGTGCTTGCCCCTGATGTTTAGCATTTGTTGTCCATTTATGTCTGGTTGTAGACAGTTGTAGATCCAATAAGGGTCATGTGCACACAGAGGTTTTCAGACGCACATGTTTATGGTTATTTGATGTCGGAATGTTTTCGCCGAGTTTAAAGAGCAGAAGCTGGCTAGGTGAACCCGACGTCTTTTCAGGTGGATTCTGTCTGTAAAAACTATCAAAAACAATCAAAACGTTTGAGAATACGGAAAAACAACTTCCAGTTCCTGCGTTCAGACTTTTGCACATCTCAGGTTTCTAAAATCGGAAAGCTCAAAAGACGCTCAGGAAATGCTCTCTACTTTACAAAGCAAGTCAATGGGAAAGCGCAAAAGACACAAAACAACTGAATGTTCTGCTTAGTTTTTGCCTAATGGTGCTAACGGCTTCTTCATTATTTATTGGAGTGAATAAACGACAGTAAAAAAGCCATCGCCAAAACTATGCGAAAGCTCTTCAAAAACCTGCCGGCTGGGAATACATCTGAAAAAAGTATTTGGCTTAATAAACTCGTCGTGCGCACTTAGTCACATTAACATTTAGAGAGTTCCTTTAGAATTTTCATTCAGTTTCTGCTACAAAAAAACCCTCCTCCTTGATTGTGGAGTTTTTGGAGAAGGTTTTCATTTCCTGAAGTGTTTTTTGAACAGTTTCTAAAGTTCTATGGAACAGTTTTTGTTCCTGAATTGTTTTTTATATTGCAGTCTTTTCATCGTATAGGGTCCAGCTTGGAGCGGATTCCATAATGAACCGCTTCCTGTATGTGACTGCATTCTACTTTTTTGCTAAGAGATGTTTTCAAAAACTGGAGCAGAAAAAAATGCTCACAAGACTGAACATGAGAACAAGAAGGTGGTTTTTATATTAGAAATGAACAGGGAGAGTCTCAAGACGTTTCGAGCGATTATTTTTGAAATAGTTGTGCTGCAAAAACTCCCCAAAAACTCTGTGTGCACATGCCCTACCTGACCGACCTGTGGACCTGCACAACTTTATCGGGATAGCACAACCTTGACAATGGTGTTCATTTTACACTGAATAATACCTTATTGTGCTTTCTTGCTCTCCAGCTTCTGCATAAAGATCCTCGGAAGAATCTGGCCTGCTTGCTGACAGTTTCCAGGTAGCAATACATTTGTGTATAGTGGAGTAATTTCGCAAGTTAAAGTTATACTTTCCTTAGATATTTTTCCTAGGCTCTAAATTCAGGTCCACATGACGTGAACATGGCACGTTTTCACTGTGATTTTATGAACCTGTTGTTTTGGGGTAATTTCATAAAATTGTGACAAAAAAATGGAACTCTGCCACGGCGTTTTGAGCTTTTTTTTTATCCTCGTCCAATTGGATATTTATTCCCACTAAAAATTGTCCAACATGTTTCCGTTGTTCCGAGGTTCTTTCTGTTTCTAAATCTCATCTCCCCATCCAAAGATATCACACCAGCGCCACATCGGCCATATCTTTAGCACAGGAGCATGCGGGGCTGCTTGGCTCCCAGTACCCAAATCCTATAGCAATGGACTTGTCTCTACCAAACGTCTCTGTCCATCCCAATCCCTCCAGCACCATCTCCATCATGCAGCCCCTACTCCATTGGTCCCCCGTATCAGTACATGCACTACCTATTGGCAATTATTGGTCCCGGAGGGCAAGGTGACACCCATGACCGACCACTACAATTGAATACTGGGTCAATGTGTTACATCTCTTCCTCTGCATGTGGACTGTTGTGAATTCTGTGGCAGAGCTCCCTCCTGTGGTCACAAGTGGTACTTCGGCTGATTCTCTCTGTGAGCTTCTGTTGGTGGAGGGAAGTGGTACTGCGGCTTCTGAGTTTCCTCCCTCAGGTGATCTGGTGAGGTCGTTAGGTGCTTCTCTACTTAACTCCACCTAATGCTTTGATCCTGGCTTCCTGTCAATGTTCCAGTGTTGGACTTGCTTTTCCCTGGATCATTCCTGTGGCCTGCTGCTCTGCATAGCTAAGTTCTTCTTTGCTATTTGTTGCTATTTTTTCTGTCCAGCTTGTCTAATTTTTTGCTGGAAGCTCTGGGACGCAAAGGGTGTACCTCCGTGCCGTTAGTTCGGTACGGAGGGTCTTTTTGCCCCCTTTGCGTGGTTTTCTTTAGGGTTTTGTGTAGACCGCAAAGTTACCTTTTCTGTCCTCGCTCTGTTAAGAAAGTCGGGCCTCACTTTGCTGAATCTATTTCATCTCTACGTTTGTCTTTTCATCTTAACTCACAGTCATTATATGTGGGGGGCTGCCTTTTCCTTTGGGGTATTTCTCTGAGGCAAGGTAGGCTTATTTTCTATCTTCAGGCTAGTTAGTTTCTCAGGCTGTGCCGAGTTGCATAGGCAGAGTTAGGCGCAATCCACGGCTGCCTCTAGTGTTGTTTGGAGAGGATTAGGGATTGCGGTCTGCAGAGTTCCCACGTCTCAGAGCTCGTTCTATGATTTTGGGTTATTGTCAGATCACTGTATGTGCTCTGACCGCTATGTCCATTGTGGTACTGAATTGCCTTTCATAACAGTACAGGAAGACCAAAAAGTACTAATGATTCTCAATAGAGGGAAAAAAGAAGTTCTGAGACCATTTTTTTTTCTTTGCACTGTGTTTTGCCTTTTTTTCCCCTAGACATTTGGGTGGTTCAGTACACAGGTGTAGCGATGGACATTAGAAGTCTGTCTTCATCTGTGGATCAGCTCTCGGCAAGAGTACAAAAGATTCAAGACACTATTGATCAGAAATCTATGTTAGAACCAAGAATTCCTATTCCTGATTTGTTTTTTGGAGATAGAACTAAGTTTCTGAGTTTCAAAAATAATTGTAAATTATTTCTGGCCTTGAAACCTCGCTCCTCTGGTGATCCAGTTCAACAGGTTTTGATTGTTATTTCTTTTTTGCGCGGCGACCCTCAGGACTGGGCATTTTCTCTTGCGCCAGGAGATCCTGCATTGAGTAATATCGATGCGTTTTTCCTGGCGCTCGGATTGCTGTACGATGAACATAATTCAGTGGATCAGGCAGAGAAAAATTTGCTGGCTCTTTGTCAGGGTCAGGATGAGATAGAGGTATATTGTCAGAAATTTAGAAAGTGGTCCGTGCTCACTCAATGGAATGAATCTGCACTGGCAGCTATGTTCAGAAAGGGTCTCTCTGAAGCCCATAAGGATGTCATGGTGGGATTTCCTATGCCTGCTGGTTTGAATGAGTCTATGTCTTTGGCCATTCAGATCGGTCGACGCTTGCGTGAGCGTAAATCTGTGCACCATTTGGCAGTATTACCTGAGCTTAAACCTGAGCCTATGCAGTGCGATAGGACTTTGACCAGAGTTGAACGGCAAGAACACAGACGTCTGAATGGGCTGTGTTTCTACTGTGGTGATTCCACTCATGCTATCTCTGATTGTCCTAAGCGCACTAAGCGGTTCGCTAGGTCTGCCACCATTGGTACGGTACAGTCAAAATTTCTTCTGTCTGTTACCTTGATCTGCTCTTTGTCATCGTATTCTGTCATGGCATTTGTGGATTCAGGCGCTGCCCTGAATTTGATGGACTTGGAGTATGCTAAGCGTTGTGGGTTTCTCTTAGAGCCCTTGCAGTGTCCTATTCCATTGAGAGGAATTGATGCCACGCCTTTGGCCAAGAATAAGCCTCAATACTGGACCCAGCTGACCATGTGCATGGCTCCTGCACATCAGGAGGTTATTCGCTTTCTGGTGTTGCATAATCTGCATGATGTGGTCGTGTTGGGGTTGCCATGGCTACAAGCCCATAATCCAGTATTAGATTGGAAATCCATGTCGGTGTCCAGCTGGGGTTGTCAGGGGGTACATGGTGATGTTCCATTTCTGTCAATTTCGTCATCCACCCCTTCTGAGGTTCCAGAGTTCTTGTCTGATTACCGGGATGTATTTGATGAGCCCAAGTCCGATGCCCTACCTCCGCATAGGGATTGTGATTGTGCTATCGATTTGATTCCTGGTAGTAAATTCCCAAAAGGTCGACTGTTTAATTTATCCGTGCCTGAGCACGCCGCTATGCGCAGTTATGTGAAGGAATCCCTGGAGAAGGGGCATATTCGCCCGTCATCGTCACCATTAGGAGCAGTGTTCTTTTTTGTAGCCAAGAAGGATAGTTCGCTGAGACCTTGTATAGATTACCGCCTTCTAAATAAGATCACGGTTAAATTTCAGTACCCCTTGCCATTGTTATCTGATTTGTTAGCTCGGATTAAGGGGGCTAGTTGGTTCACCAAGATAGATCTTTGTGGTGCGTATAATCTTGTGCGTATTAAGCGAGGACATGAATGGAAAACTGCATTTAATACGCCCGAGGGTCATTTTGAGTATCTAGTGATGCCGTTCGGACTTGCCAATGCTCCATCAGTGTTTCAGTCCTTTATGCATGACATCTTCCGAGAGTACCTGGATAAATTCCTGATTGTGTACTTGGATGACATTTTGATCTTCTCGGATGATTGGGAGTCTCATGTGAAGCAGGTCAGAACAATTTTTCAGGTCCTGCGTGCTAATTCTTTGTTTGTGAAGGGATCAAAGTGTCTCTTTGGTGTGCAGAAGGTTTCATTTTTGGGGTTCATCTTTTCCCCTTCTACTATCGAGATGGATCCTGTTAAGGTCCAAGCCATCCATGATTGGACTCAGCCGACATCTCTGAAAAGTCTGCAAAAGTTCCTGGGCTTTGCTAATTTTTATCGTCGCTTCATCTGCAATTTTTCTAGTATTGCCAAACCATTGACCGATTTGACCAAGAAGGGTGCTGATTTGGTCAATTGGTCTTCTGCTGCTGTGGAAGCTTTTCAAGAGTTGAAGCGTCGTTTTTCTTCTGCCCCTGTGTTGTGTCAACCAGATGTTTCTCTTCCGTTCCAGGTCGAGGTTGATGCTCCTGAGATTGGAGCAGGGGCTGTTTTGTCGCAGAGAGGTTCTGATTGCTCAGTGATGAAAACATGCGCTTTTTTTTCCAGGAAGTTTTCGCCTGCGGAGCGAAATTATGATGTGGGCAACCGAGAGTTGCTGGCCATGAAGTGGGCATTCGAGGAGTGGCGTCATTGGCTTGAAGGAGCTAAGCATCGCGTGGTGGTATTGACTGATCATAAGAACTTGACTTATCTTGAGTCTGCTAAGCGGTTGAATCCTAGACAGGCTCGTTGGTCGCTGTTTTTTGCCCGTTTTGACTTTGTGATTTCGTACCTTCCGGGCTCTAAAAATGTAAAGGCGGATGCTCTGTCTAGGAGTTTTGTGCCCGACTCTCCGGGTTTGTCTGAGCCGGCGGGTATCCTCAAGGAAGGAGTAATTGTGTCTGCCATCTCCCCTGATTTGCGGCGGGTGCTGCAAAAATTTCAGGCTAATAAACCTGATCGTTGTCCAGCGGAGAGACTGTTTGTCCCTGATAAGTGGACCAATAAAGTTATCTCTGAGGTTCATTGTTCGGCGTTGGCTGGTCATCCTGGAATCTTTGGTACCAGAGAGTTAGTGGCTAGATCCTTTTGGTGGCCGTCTCTGTCGCGGGATGTGCGTGCTTTTGTGCAGTCCTGTGGGATTTGTGCTCGGGCTAAGCCCTGCTGTTCTCGTGCCAGTGGGTTGCTTTTGCCCTTGCCGGTCCCGAAGAGGCCTTGGACACATATCTCTATGGATTTTATTTCTGATCTTCCCGTTTCTCAAAAGATGTCAGTCATTTGGGTGGTCTGTGATCGCTTTTCTAAGATGGTCCATTTGGTACCCTTGTCTAAATTGCCTTCCTCCTCTGATTTGGTGCCATTGTTCTTCCAGCATGTGGTTCGTTTACATGGCATTCCAGAGAATATCGTTTCTGACAGAGGTTCCCAGTTTGTTTCAAGGTTTTGGCGAGCCTTTTGTGGTAGGATGGGCATTGACTTGTCTTTTTCCTCGGCTTTCCATCCTCAGACTAATGGCCAGACCGAACGAACCAATCAAACCTTGGAAACATATCTGAGATGCTTTGTTTCTGCCGATCAGGATGACTGGGTGTCCTTTTTGCCTTTGGCTGAGTTCGCCCTTAATAATCGGGCCAGCTCGGCTACCTTGGTTTCGCCATTTTTCTGCAATTCTGGGTTCCATCCTCGTTTCTCTTCAGGACAGGTTGAGTCTTCAGACTGTCCTGGTGTGAATACTGTGGTGGACAGGTTGCAGCAGATTTGGACTCATGTAGTGGACAATTTGACCTTGTCCCAGGAGAAGGCTCAACGCTTCGCTAATCGCAGACGCCGTGTGGGTCCCCGACTTCGTGTTGGGGATCTGGTTTGGTTATCTTCTCGTCATATTCCTATGAAGGTTTCCTCTCCTAAGTTTAAACCTCGTTTCATTGGTCCGTATAGGATTTCTGAGGTTCTTAATCCTGTGTCTTTTCGTCTGACCCTTCCAGATTCTTTTTCCATACATAACGTATTCCATAGGTCATTGTTGCGGAGATACGTGGCACCTATGGTTCCATCTGTTGATCCTCCTGCCCCAGTTTTGGTGGAGGGGGAATTGGAGTATATTGTGGAGAAGATTTTGGATTCTCGTGTTTCTAGACGGAAACTCCAGTATCTGGTTAAATGGAAGGGTTATGCTCAGGAAGATAATTCCTGGGTTTTTGCCTCTGATGTCCATGCTCCCGATCTTGTTCGTGCCTTTCATGTGGCTCATCCTGGTCGGCCTGGGGGCTCTGGTGAGGGTTCGGTGACCCCTCCTCAAGGGGGGGGTACTCTTGTGAATTCTGTGGCAGAGCTCCCTCCTGTGGTCACAAGTGGTACTTCGGCTGATTCTCTCTGTGAGCTTCTGTTGGTGGAGGGAAGTGGTACTGCGGCTTCTGAGTTTCCTCCCTCAGGTGATCTGGTGAGGTCGTTAGGTGCTTCTCTACTTAACTCCACCTAATGCTTTGATCCTGGCTTCCTGTCAATGTTCCAGTGTTGGACTTGCTTTTCCCTGGATTATTCCTGTGGCCTGCTGCTCTGCATAGCTAAGTTCTTCTTTGCTATTTGTTGCTATTTTTTCTGTCCAGCTTGTCTAATTTTTTGCTGGAAGCTCTGGGACGCAAAGGGTGTACCTCCGTGCCGTTAGTTCGGTACGGAGGGTCTTTTTGCCCCCTTTGCGTGGTTTTCTTTAGGGTTTTGTGTAGACCGCAAAGTTACCTTTTCTGTCCTCGCTCTGTTAAGAAAGTCGGGCCTCACTTTGCTGAATCTATTTCATCTCTACGTTTGTCTTTTCATCTTAACTCACAGTCATTATATGTGGGGGGCTGCCTTTTCCTTTGGGGTATTTCTCTGAGGCAAGGTAGGCTTATTTTCTATCTTCAGGCTAGTTAGTTTCTCAGGCTGTGCCGAGTTGCATAGGCAGAGTTAGGCGCAATCCACGGCTGCCTCTAGTGTGGTTTGGAGAGGATTAGGGATTGCGGTCTGCAGAGTTCCCACGTCTCAGAGCTCGTTCTATGATTTTGGGTTATTGTCAGATCACTGTATGTGCTCTGACCGCTATGTCCATTGTGGTACTGAATTGCCTTTCATAACAGTGGACCCAGTAAGCAGCGAGGAGCCCTGCATGTTGACACAAAAGAGAATAGTAAAACCAAAAACACTCCTGTATATAATTATATATGTACAGCTGGTATAACCTGGGCATCTCCTGTATATATTTATATATGTACAGCTGGTATAACCTTGGCATCTCCTGTATATAATTATATATGTACAGCTGGTATAACCTGGGTATCTCCTGTATATAATTATATATGTACAGCTGGTATAACCTGAGTATCTCCTGTATATAATTACATATGTACAGCTGGTATAACCTGGGTATCTCCTGTATATAATTATATATGTACAGCCGGTATAACCTGGGTATTTCCTGTATATAATTACATATGTACAGCTGGTATAACCTGGGCATCTACTGTATATAATTATATATGTACAGCTGGTATAACCTGGGCATCTCCTGTATATAATTATATATGTACAGCTGGTATAACCTGGGCATCTCCTATATATACTGTAATTATATATGTACAGCTGGTATAACCTGGGCATCTCCTGTATATAATTATATATGTACAGCTGGTATATCCTGGGCATCTCCTGTATATAATTATATATGTACAGCTGGTATAACCTGAGTATCTCCTGTATATAATTATATATGTACAGCTGGTATAACCTGGGCATCTCCTGTATATACTGTAATTTTATATGTACAGCTGGTATAACCTGGGCATCTCCTGTATATAATTATATATGTACAGCTGGTATATCCTGGGCATCTCCTGTATATAATTATATATGTACAGCTGGTATAACCTGGGCATCTCCTGTATATAACTATATATGTACAGCTGGTATAACCTGGGCATCTCCTGTATATAATTATATATGTACAGCTGGTATAACCTGGGCATCTCCTGTATATAATTATATATGTACAGCTGGTATATCCTGGGCATCTCCTGTATATAATTATATATGTACAGCTGGTATAACCTGAGTATCTCCTGTATATAATTATATATGTACAGCTGGTATAACCTGGGCATCTCCTGTATATACTGTAATTTTATATGTACAGCTGGTATAACCTGGGCATCTCCTGTATATAATTATATATGTACAGCTGGTATATCCTGGGCATCTCCTGTATATAATTATATATGTACAGCTGGTATAACCTGGGCATCTCCTGTATATAACTATATATGTACAGCTGGTATAACCTGGGCATCTCCTGTATATAATTATATATGTACAGCTGGTATAACCTGGGCATCTCCTGTATATAATTATATATGTACAGCTGGTATATCCTGGGCATCTCCTGTATATAATTATATATGTACAGCTGGTATAACCTGAGTATCTCCTGTATATAATTATATATGTACAGCTGGTATAACCTGGGCATCTCCTGTATATACTGTAATTTTATATATACAGCTGGTATAACCTGGGCATCTCCTGTATATAATTATACATCTTCTTAAACATAGTGATATGGAGCATGCTGGTGTAACCTGGGCTTTTTCTGGAACACAATGACATAATTATCTGTGAATGTAAGGAGAGTTACTTAGTACTTATTTGAACAGATGGTTGATACAAGACCTTTATGATGTAATTTACTGCACATTAACCTTGTTGCCCTTCTGTCCATTATTTGGTGATTCAATGATCTGGAGAAGTAATTGGTGATGAAGTTTTTTTTGTCTTTCCTCTTTCAAGAATCAATATAATGAAGATTTTTATACTGTGAATAGGGATGATCGAATAGCTGATTATCGGGAGCGCTCCAGGGATCCAGGTTACCGAGGAAGCTATTCGATCAACCCTAACTGTGAACATTCAGTTAAAATGGTCACTTAAAAATCTACTTCAGTTATTTTAAGGAAATTAATTTTTTAAGGAAATTAATTTTTAATGTAGAACATGAGATGATTTCAATTATTTTCATATTAACTGATTATTTACAGGCTGAGTTTAGTTAAATATAAGAAAAATCGCATAACACATAACATCAGAATGGAAAATAACTTTTTCTACTGGTTTCCTCATGGCAGATTCTTATGTGGAACAATATTGGTAAATTATGAAAATGATTGTTAGTAAAACTGCCTCTTGCGTACAAGAATATAACTACTATAATACTGCACATGTGTACAAGTATATAAAGACTATAATACTGACCCCTATGTACAAGAATATAACTACTATAATACTGCTCCTATGTACAAGAACATAACTACTATAATACTGCCCCTATGTACAAGAATATAACTACTATAATACAGCTCCTATGTACAAGATTATAACTACTATAATACTGCCCCTATGTACAAGAATATAACTACTATAATACTGCTCCTATGTACAGGAATATAACTACTATAATACTGCCCCCTATGTACAAGAATATAACTACTATAATACTGCCCCTATGTACAAGAATATAACTACTATAATACTGCTCCTATGTACAGGAATATAACTACTATAATACTGCCCCTATGTACAAGAATATAACTACTATAATACAGCTCCTATGTATAAGAATATAACTACTATAATACTGCCCCTATGTACAAGAATACAACTACTATAATACTGCTCCTATGCACAAGAATATAACTACTATAATACTGCCCCTATGTACAAGAATATAACTACTATAATACTGCTCCTATGTACAAGAATATAACTACTATAATACTGCCCCTATGTACAAGAATATAACTACTATAATACTGCCCCTATGTACAAGAATATAACTACTATAATACTGCCCCCTATGTACAAGAATATAACTACTATAATACTGCTCCTATATACAAGAATATAACTACTATAATACTGCTCCTATGTACAAGAATATAACTACTATAATACTGCTCCTATGTACAAGAATATAACTGCTATAATGCTGCCCCCTATGTACAAGAATATAACTACTATAATACTGCTCCTATATACAAGAATATAACTACTATAATACTGCTCCTATGTACAAGAATATAACTACTATAATACTGCTCCTATGTACAAGAATATAACTACTATAATACTGCTCCTATGTACAAGAATATAACTGCTATAATACTGACCCCTATGTACAAGAATATAACTGCTATAATACTGCCCCCTATGTACAAGAATATAACTACTATAATACTGCTCCTATATACAAGAATATAACTACTATAATACTGCTCCTATGTACAAGAATATAACTACTATAATACTGCTCCTATGTACAAGAATATAACTGCTATAATACTGACCCCTATGTACAAGAATATAACTACTAAAATACTGCCCCTATGTACAAGATTATAACTACTATAATACTGCTCCTATGTACAAGAATATAACTACTATAATACTGCTCCTATGTACAAGAATATAACTGCTATAATACTGACCCCTATGTACAAGAATATAACTGCTATAATACTGCCCCCTATGTACAAGAATATAACTGCTATAATACTGACCCCTATGTACAAGAATATAACTGCTATAATACTGCCCCCTATGTACAATAATATAACTACTATAATACTGCTCCTATGTACAAGAATATAACTACTATAATACTGCTCCTATGTACAAGAATATAACTACTATAATATTGCTCCTATGTACAAGAATATAACTACTATAATACTGCTCCTATGTACAAATATATAACTACTGTAATACTGCCCCTATATACAAGAATATAACTACTATAATACTGCTCCTATGTACAAGAATATAACTACTATAATACTGCTCCTATGTACAAGAATATAACTACTATAATACTGCTCCTATGTACAAGAATATAACTACTATAATACTGCTCCTATGTACAAGAATATAACTACTATAATACTGCTCCTATGTACAAGAATATAACTACTATAATACTGCTCCTATGTACAAGAATATAACTACTATAATACTGCTCCTATGTACAAGAATATAACTGCTATAATACTGCCCCCTATGTACAATAATATAACTACTATAATACTGCTCCTATGTACAAGAATGTAACTACTATAATACTGCTCCTATGTACAAGAATATAACTACTATAATACTGCTCCTATGTACAAGAATATAACTACTATAATACTGCTCCTATGTACAAATATATAACTACTATAATACTGCCCCTATATACAAGAATATAACTACTATAATACTGCTCCTATGTGCAAGAATATAACTACTATAATATTGCCCCTATGTGCAAGAATATAACTACTATAATACTGCTCCTATGTACAAGAATATAACTACTATACTGCCCCTATGTACAAGAATATAACTACTATAATACTGCCCCTATGTACAAGAATATAACTACCATAATACTGCTCCTATGTACAATAATATAACTACTGTAATACTGCCCCTATGTACAAGAATATAACTACTATAATACTGCTCCTATGTACAAGAATATAACTAGTATAATACTGCCCCTATGTACAAGAATATAACTACTATAACTGCCCCTATGTACAAGAATATAACTACTATAATACTGCCCCTATGTACAAGAATATAAATACTATAATACTGCCCCTATATACAAGAATATAACTACTATAATACTGCCCCTATATACAAGAATATAACTACTATAATAGTGCTCCTATGTACAAGAATATAACTACTATAATACTGCTCCTATGTACAAGAATATAACTACTATAATACTGCACCTATGTACAAGAATATAACTACTATAATACTGCTCCATGTACAAGAATATAACTACTATAATACTGTTTCTATGTACAAGAATATAACTACTATAATACTGCTCCATGTACAAGAATATAACTACTATAATACTGTTTCTATGTACAAGAATATAACTACTATAATACTGCTTCTATGTACAAGAATATAACTACTATAATACTGCCCCTATGTACAAGAATATAACTACTATAATACTGCTCCTATGTACAAGAATATAACTAGTATAATACTGCCCCTATGTACAAGAATATAACTATTATAACTGCCCCTATGTACAAGAATATAACTACTATAATACTGCCCCTATGTACAAGAATATAAATACTATAATACTGCCCCTATATACAAGAATATAACTACTATAATACTGCCCCTATATACAAGAATATAACTACTTTAATAGTGCTCCTATGTACAAGAATATAACTACTATAATACTGCCCCTATATAAGAATATAACTACTATAATAGTGCTCCTATGTACAAGAATATAACTACTATAATACTGCACCTATGTACAAGAATATAACTACTATAATACTGCACCTATGTACAAGAATATAACTACTATAATACTGCTCCATGTACAAGAATATAACTACTATAATACTGCTTCTATGTACAAGAATATAACTACTATAATACTGCTTCTATGTACAAGAATATAACTACAATAATACTGCACCTATGTACAAGAATATAACTACTATAATACTGCTCCATGTACAAGAATATAACTACTATAATACTGCTTCTATGTACAAGAATATAACTACTATAATACTGCCCCTATGTACAAGAATATAACTACTATAATACTGCTTCTATGTACAAGAATATAACTACAATAATACTGCACCTATGTACAAGAATATAACTACTATAATACTGCTCCATGTACAAGAATATAACTACTATAATACTGCTTCTATGTACAAGAATATAACTACTATAATACTGCCCCTATGTACAAGAATATAACTACTATAATACTGCCCCTATGTACAAGAATATAACTACTATAATGCTGCTCCTATGTACAAGAATATAACTACTATAATACTGCTCCATGTACAAGAATATAACTACTATAATACTGCTCCTATGTACAAGAATATAACAGGTGCAATAGTGAATAATCAGCCGTATGAGTTACGTATTTTTATATCCTACTTGAACTCTCTCGTTCTTTCCTCTCCTATTACTCTTTCTGTTGGTCTCTCATGTCCATATTGATGTTTTACGATGGCAGTGCTGGGATCTTACACGTGATGTCACTATTATTTGGGGCACACATATGGGGGATGTTTTCTATAGTCACAGATCTCACTTATGCAGGTATTACATGTATTATATTGCCTGTATTATTATGTTGGATGTTACAAGCTTACAGACCGCTATGATGCGCACTCCTCATATATACGTGACGTCAGTGACTATTTCCATACTTTCACACCTTCATCCACCATTTTTGTGAATTTGATGCCTCTTCTTTTCTCCCCTTTTGCCATCTATGAGCTTTCAGGATGGCATCCCCACTTCTATATGTGCCCGCGGCCTGAGCTCCTCCGCAGTGTCAGAGACTTCTCAGTCTTGCTCGGTCTTGTGGTGGGGGTTTGGGTGGGGGGCATTTTCGGCACCTGCTTAAATTTCACCCTCCTGCTCTCTTAACTGGCTTAACGAAAGCCCACTGGGCAAATGCATGGAGGTTTTGCAGCTGGTAGAAGCTTAATCACTTCTCCTCTGGAAAGCTGTACATATAGTAACAGGATCCCGCTGCCTGATAGGAATCCCGGGCCATCGAGCGCTGCACTCAGCGGACACTGCCGCATTGTTCGCTCGCCCTGGTTCTTGGGTTACAGTCGCTGGAATATTCGGTTTTGGAAGGATCCTTGTTACATTTCTAGGAAAAGATGTGACAAAGCATTTTAAGAGCGGGAGACCTGTATACAATTCCAGCCTAAGTCTCCCTTGTCCTGACTTACTGATTAATCTGCGTGGTATTTCCATTGTCTGGGGCGGCGGGCTATGAGCGTTGCCTGCCCAGCTGTCCCATACTACAACCCTCAACCTATGGGGAGTGGTAGTTTTACAACATCTGGACTATGGATGTGAAGACTGGTGACGGACGGACTACTGATCGCAATCTCTTCTTGGTACTTGGAAAACTGGGCATTGGGTTTTGGTGTTTTTCTTTTATGTCCAAAAAAAAAAAGATAAACTTTCTTCCATTAAATGGATCTGAAAAGTCTAGAAGTCATCAGCACGAATCACCTGACAGGTCCCTTTATAAACACATGGGAAAGAACGCACGAAAAAAAATGCCTGAATGCACTGAGGTGACCTGGGTTTCGTGTATCTTTCTCCATAGATAGAAAAAAACTACAGACAGAAAAACAGGTCTGGGTGCAAAGCAATTGCCCAATCTGACAATAAACCTAAAAAGTGGAAGTGGCATTGCAATAGAATAATGCAGCTCACTGGACTTTACTGGCCCATATCGCACCACGTTGGCCAATAAAGTCCAGGAAATTGCACTATTATTTGGGAATTTTACTTCTATTTTGTGCATCTAGATGGATAGATAGGATCCACATCGGGGCCCAATAATTACAGTGCCTTGTGAAAGTATTCGGCCCCCTGGAACTTTTCAACCTTTTCCCACATATCAGGCTTCAAACATAAAGATACCAAATGTAAATTTTTGGTGAAGAATCAACAACACGTGGAACACAATTGTTAAGTTGAACGAAATGTATTGGTTATTTTACATTTTTGTGGAAATTCAAAAACTGAAAAGTGGGGCG
Source organism: Ranitomeya imitator (assembly GCF_032444005.1). NCBI lineage: Eukaryota > Metazoa > Chordata > Amphibia > Anura > Dendrobatidae > Ranitomeya > Ranitomeya imitator. The sequence goes on from NC_091288.1 coordinate 11,464,763, forward strand.
TGCAATATTATTCGGCCCCTTTCCTTTCAGTGCAGCAAACTCCCTCCAGAAGTTCATAGTGGATCTCTGAATGATCCAATGTTGTCCTAAATGCCTAATGATGATAAATATAATCCACCTGTGTGTAATCAAGTCTCCGTATAAATGCTCCTGCTCTGTGATAGTCTCAGGGTTCTGTGTGAAGCACAGAGAGCATCATGAAGACCAAGGAACACAACAGGCAGGTCCGTGATACTGTTGTGGAGACGTTTAAAGCCGGATTTGGATACAAAATGATTTCCAAAACGTTAAACATCCCAAGGAGCACTGTGCAAGCGATCATATTGAAATGGAAGGAGTATCATACCACTGCAAATCTACCAAGACCCGGCCGTCCCTCTAAACTTTCATCTCAGACAAGGAGAAGACTGATCAGAGATGCAGCCAAGAGGCCCATGATCACTCTGGATGAACTGCAGAGATCTACAGCTGAGGTGGGACAGTCTGTCCATAGGACAACAATCAGTCGTACACTGCACAAATCTGGCCTTTAAGGAAGAGTGGCAAGTAGAAAGCCATTTTTCAAAGATATCCTTAAAAAGTGTAATTTAAAGTTTGCAACAAGCCACCTGGGAGACACCAAACATGTGGAAGAAGGTGCTCTGGTCAGATGAAACCAAAATCGAACTTCTTGGCAACAATGCCAAACGATATATTTGGCGTTAAGGCAACACAGCTCATCACCCTGAACACACCATCCCCACTGTCAAACATGGTGGTGGCAGCATCATGGTTTGGGCCTGCTTTTCTTCAGCAGGGACAGGGAAGATGGATAAAATTGATGGGAAGATGGATGGAGCCAAATACAGGACGATTCTTGAAGAAAACCTGTTGGAGTCTGCAAAAGACCTGAGACTGGGACGGAGATTTGTTTTCCAACAAGACAATGATCCCAAACATAAAGCAAAATCTACAATGGAATGGTTCACAAATAAACGTATCCAGGTGTTAGAATGGCCGAGTCAGAGTCCAGACCTCAATCCAATCGAGAAACTGTGGAAAGAGCTGAAAACTGCTGTTCACAAACGATCTCCATCAGACCTCACTGAGCTCGAGCTGTTTGCCAAGGAAGAACGGGCGAGAATTTCAGTCTCTCCATGTACAAAACTGATAGAGACAAACCCCAAGCGACTTGTAATTGCAGCAAAAGGTGGCGCAGAAAAGTATTAAGGTACAGGGGCCGCATAATATTGCACGCCCACTTTTCAGTTTTTGAATGTCCACAAAAATTTTAAATAACCAATAAATTTTGTTGAACTTCACAATTGTGTTCCACTTGTTGTTGATTCTTCACCAAAAATTGACATTTGGTATCTTTATGTTTGAAGCATGATATGTGGGAAAAGGTTGAGAAGTTCCAGGCAGCCGAATACTTTCCTCAAGGCACTGTACATGGGCTTTGTCTTGTGATTGTCACACTTGAGGTCTTCCTCATTTGAGTCATGAACACGTTGATAGTTGTGTGACCTGGATATGTCTCATCCTCACAAAGTCACAAAGTTGTTGGAAACTAATGTCCCACCCTACATATTACAAATATACCATGGACACCGCCATGATTGTGATATGGTTGAGCCCAGATTGACCTTTCATGGATTCTATGTCTTGGATCCCAACGACTCTGTTGCCTTGTGACCTCCATTGTATCCAGCATCTTTTCTTGGACAAGTGCCCTTCACATTTTTCTATGTATTTATGTACTGGAAACTCTGTAATCTCCATGGAAGATGACTGCAGAACACTGTGGATTATTGGCTTTGCTTTCCATCACTCAGGGCACTATTCATAACCTACCCAGCGAGGCAGCTGTCCAACAAGAGCGCGGAGTTATTATAAGAGCGGAGCGAGGACGTGGCAGCAGGTGACCCTGAGGCTCTTCTCAGGTTGGTAAAGAACCTTGATCAAGGTTTATTAAATCACATTAAATTTCCAATGGCCAATCCTTTTTCTCTCTAGATCAGTCACTATGGGGGAATTCTGGCGGTAGGGGGTTCACTTACCACATTTCTTTTGGAATTTGACCCTATCTGTAAGTTGGCGGTGGACTTTGGTCATTGCATATCTCGTCATTACACCACCCCCAGGATACAGCCGTAAGCGTCTGCCCCTTTAAAACAGTGCTGTTATTTTTGTGTAATAATTGACCTGTCCGGTGGCCGGCAGGAATTTGCCGTCTCCCTTTAATGTCAGTGTTGGAATATCAGCATTGCGGATGTTGGTTAGCCGGAGGATCCCACTCCAGGTTTTCTGACCCACTAAAGCACTTTTTGGCAGAGAGGATGGCTATTAACTGCAGGATATGCCAAAAAACGCTGAGCGCTGACACATATCATACACTGGATATGAAGGGAAACAATGTATCTCTTGTCACACACAAATATATAGAAGCCATAAATCATCAGAGCGAGCAGAGCAAGTGAGGAAGCAGAAAGTGAACGGTCCCCCCTCCTCCGCCCCATGATGAGAAACACAGAGCTCACAGTCTGGGGGTCTTACATTAGGGCTGGACATTTAAAAGTCATGTTTTGTCAGCTGCTATCATTAAATGTATCACTCCAGGTTACAGAGCAGCAAATACAAAACATCCGGGGAAAATGAGCCTTTCTGGGATTCTCCCATTGTTTCTGCTCCGGAGGATCTTACACTTTAATGCCACATGTTCCCTGATGCCGGGACATCTAATAAATGCGCTAATAGTCTCTGCGTCTAGTTCTCTCACAGATCTCTGCTTGCTGACAGCGAGGGTTTGTGACACTGTAATCATGTCCTCCATCCAGCAGCAGGGGCATACTAATAGAAACCATGGGGCTCCATGGCAGAACTCCTAACTGCCCCCTCCCAAAAGAATAATATTCAGTGGGGTCACAGAAGAGCAAATCTTAGAGCTTTGCAGACCCTAAAATGTCATTCTGCCCCTATTGAAGTCCTGTAGTGTTCCCACGCACTAAGGTACCCATTTCAAGGCCCCCTGTAAAGTATGATGCCAATAAATGTGCCCCCCAAAGTAAATACCCCCACAGTGAATTCCCCCACACTACCCTCCATATATACAGTATGATGACCCTACAGTGCCCCTCTCCCCACAAAATATGATACCCATACCGTGACCCCCAACACAGTATGATGGCCCCTTAGTCCTTTACACACAGTATGGTGGCTCAGACACAGCCTGTTACACAATATGACCCTTACACAGCCCTCCATCCAGTATAGTGGCCCCCACACAGCCCTCCATACAGTATAGTGGCCCCCACACAGCCCTCCATACAGTATAGTGGCCCCCACACAGCCCTCCGTACAGTATACTGGGCCTCACAAAGCCCTCCATACAGTATAGTGGGCCCCACACAGCCCTCCATACAGTATAGTGGGCCCCACACAGCCCTCCATACAGTATAGTGGCCCCCACACAGCCCTCCATCCAGTATAGTGGCCCCCGCACAGCCCTCCATCCAGTATAGTGGCCCCACACAGCCCTCCATACAGTATAGTGAGCCCCACACAGCCCTCCATACAGTATAGTGGCCCCCACACAGCCCTCCATACAGTATAGTGGCCCCCGCACAGCTCTCCATCCAGTATAGTGGCCCCCACACGGCCCTCCATACAGTATAGTGGCCCCCACAAAACCTACACACTGTATAATATCCCAAATTAAAATGCAATGGTCCACATTCAGCATTATGGCCCCCACATAGCCCTCCAAACAGTATGATGGCCCTGCACAGCTCTCCAAATAATATAATGACCCCCATATATAGCCCGCCAAATAGTATGATGACCCCCACAAAGTACTCCTTCATTGATAAAACCCTCTCCCCCTCTGGTCGTGTTTCTGTAGCGTTTGTTCTGAAGCTCCGCACTGCTCGGCACAAGCGTCGCAGTGTAGTGACGTCACTGCGCCCTCTGCGCTGAGACCCCCGCTGCACATGAAGAATGATGGAGGAGGGAGCGGACGGCTCCATGTTCCATCATTGATTTCAAATGTATCTGCATCAAGGGTGCGGATACAGGAGTGCAATGCTGGGGGGCTGGGGGGATGGCACCGGGCCTCCTCATCCTCAGCAGCCAGGTGGTCGGCCGCTGTTAGTCCAGAAGCCGTCCATGACATGTAGTGCCCTGTGTTCCCCGGTTGCATCGTCTGTCACACTTCTTGCACTCAGGTGACCTGGGTTTGGTGGATCTCCATCTCTTAGTTAGTTCTCAGATGTTTATGTCTGGAGGAAGGAACGCAGATCTGATACTTGAGATGGTATGAAGCAGAGTTGTGTCTGTTCTTGGCTGGGGATGGAGACAATAAGCAGGGGTCGCTGTGAAGATAAACGTTGTCTTTGTTTGGTAATTAGATCTCAGTATTGGGCGACACTCTCTGTCTCTTGCGCATGCGCCGGAGATGGCTGAGGAATCTCCTTCTGTAATGTGCCGGGGTGAGAAGACTGCGAGGATTTTGTATTTGAGTCACTGATGATTTTAATTGTTTGGATGTGCGACATTTTCTCCAGTCGTCTCCTGGTCCCCGTGCACACTGCGCTCAGCAGATAGGAAGCCGTTGTAGCTTATTGTAGCAGCGCGCGCGATACATTGTAATATCTGCTGTCAGGGAATCCGCCATCTTCTGCACCTTCTGACAGCTTGAATGCCTCTTCCCACAGTGTCAGCCTCTGCCGACAGCTTAATCTAAGCACAGAGTCTTGCAGGTAAAGGTGAAGGGATCTACCAAGACTCAAATTTGGCAGGAAAATCGATTCATGCAAATTTAAAGTTTTTCTTATTCTGTTCAGTGGCCAAGTGTGAACGTGCTCTTACACGCTGCATCCACACCAGTTTATATCCCAGTTCATACCTTTTTTTTTTTTTTACTATATACACATAATCTACTCTATATATGGTATACATATACTATATGGAGTGCATTATACTCTATGGGGGACTGCATTATACTATTTGAGGCTGCATTATACTATATGGGGCTGCATTATACTATTTAAAGCTGCATTATACTATATGGGGCTGCATTATACTATTTAAGGCTGCATTATACTATATGGGGCTGCATTATACTATTTAAGGCTGCATTATACTATATGGGGCTGCATTATACTATTTAAAGCTGCATTATACAATATGGGGCTGCATTATACTATTTAAAGCTGCATTATACTATATGGGGCTGCATTATACTATATAGGGCTGCATTATACCTAATGGGGCTGAATTATACTATATGGGGGTGCATTATATCTAATGGGGCTGAATTACACTATATTGGCCTGCATTATACTTTATGGGGGCTGCATTATAGTATATGGGGTGCATTATGCTATGTGGGGATGCATTATACTACATGGGGGCTGCATTATACTATATGGAGAACTTTATTATACCTCTGTGGGGTTGCATTATACTATATGGAGGGCTACATTATAACTCTGTGGGGATTGCATTATACTATATGGGGGCTACATTATACTATATGGAGGGCTGCATTATACCTCTGTGGGGCTTCCATTATACTATATGGGGACTGCATTGTACCTCTGTAGGGTCTGCATTATACCTCTGTGGGGGCAGCATTATACCTATGTGGGGGCTGCATTATACCTCTGTGGGGGCTGCATTATATTCTATCTAGGACTATGGGGAGTACATTATACTCTATGAAGGACTATTGGGAGTACATTGTACTATATGGATGGCTATGGGATGCATCATACTATAATGAGGACTATGGGGAGTGTATTATCATATATGGAGGACTATGGAGAGTGTATTATACTATGCGGAGGACCATGGGGTGCAACATCAATATTATCAATCGCACTCGATTAACGGCCTGAACTCAGCGCATGTAAATACAAACCGAAATGTTTCTGTGTAATGGTGCAATATGTTAGCATTTTTGGCCCCACTTTAAACTTTTGCCCAGGGCTCAACTTTGTCCCCACTTCTGGCCCTGGAGGTTTAGGGTCTTTGTGCAATCGCTCACGTTTCTTCTGCCTAACACATTTCACTAACTCGGCCTCCCTGAGAATTTTCCAGTCCTGCGACCGGCGAGTCTGGTACGGTCACAGACCCTTTATATGTGTGATCAGGGGGAGCAGGACAGGCTTTTTCCATGTCTGGACAGAGAATGAAGGACTCAAAGGATTTGGCAGAATAAAATCAAGTAAAATTTAAAATTCTTGAGGAATGAAACATTCTTGCATCCAGAGACTGAAAATCCTTCTTATTGATACTCAGAGGAGAAGGTTTGCTACAATTATATTCAGCGGTGACAATCTTTGGAGAGATGATGAGCCTGGACACAGATGATAATATCAGGCGTGTGCAGGATTCAGCCTGTGTAAACAGGAACGTTCCCATTCACTGCCAGCGACGCATCTTTACAGTGGTGAAAAACACACAAATATATTTTGTAAGGTTTCAGAAAACCCTTCAGCCAGTCCATAGATGAAGATGTGGTTCTGTCTGTGCAGGGTGTTATGGCCGCTCGGGGCCCCTCCTGGTGCAGCTTCTTCAACCGCGCACAGTAGATCTCGGTGTGAGGGACGTGCACCCCCCATAATTTGCTGAGTAGCGATTTTTCTTTGCCTCAGTTTCTTTGTCCTCGGTGTTCCCGGCCAATTTTCCATTCGTTCCACCTAAGACATTTATTCCGCAATGGAATGCTGTCAAACATTCTCCTCCAGCGGAGCGCGGCCATAGAGAACAGCAGCGAGAAGCGGGTGCTGCAGAAATAATCAGGGCTCTGTGCAAAGTAGCCCACAGAATAAGACCTGGGGCAGCAGCAGCATCTGTCCACCATGACACAAAGTAACAATGCGGGTATAAGTGGGGGATTCATCCAAAAAAAGGAGACGAGAAACCACAAGGTGGTGCAAGGATCTCCATCATCATCATCATTAAAAACAGCCACAAAACATCACTCTAGCCTGACAGAATAGTGAGTGCAGCTCTGGGGTATAATACAGGATGTAACTCAGGATCAGTAATGTAATGTATGTACACAGTGACTGCACCAGCAGAATAGTGAGCGCAGCTCTGGAGTATAATACAGGATGTAACTCAGGATCAGTAATGTAATGTATGTACACAGTGACTGCACCAGCAGAATAGTGAGTGCAGCTCTGGGGTATAATACAGGATGTAACTCAGGATCAGTAATGTAATGTATGTACACAGTGACTGCACCAGCAGAATAGTGAGTGCAGCTCTGGGGTATAATACAGGATGTAACTCAGGATCAGTAATGTATGTACACAGTGACTGCACCAGCAGAATAGTGAGTACAGCTCTGGAGTATAATACAGGAGGTAACTCAGGATCAGTAATGTAATGTATGTACACAGTGACTGCACCAGCAGAATAGTGAGTGCAGCTCTGGAGTATAATACAGGATGTAACTCAGGATCAGTAATGTAATATATGTACACAGTGACTGCACCAGCAGAATAGTGAGTGCAGCTCTGGGGTATAATACAGGATATAACTCAGGATCAGTAATGTAATGTATGTACACAGTGACTGCACCAGCAGAATAGTGAGTGCAGCTCTGGAGTATAATACAGGATGTAACTCAGGATCAGTAATGTAATGTATGTACACAGTGACTGTACCAGCAGAATAGTGAGTGCAGCTCTGGGGTATAATACAGGATGTAACTCAGGATCAGTAATGTATGTACACAGTGACTGCACCAGCAGAATAGTGAGTGCAGCTCTGGAGTATAATACAGGATGTAACTCAGGATCAGTAATGTAATATATGTACACAGTGACTGCACCAGCAGAATAGTGAGTGCAGCTCTGGGGTATAATACAGGATGTAACTCAGGATCAGTAATGTAATGTATGTACACAGTGACTGCACCAGCAGAATAGTGAGTGCAGCTCTGGGGTATAATACAGGATGTAACTCAGGATCAGTAATGTATGTACACAGTGACTGCACCAGCAGAATAGTGAGTACAGCTCTGGAGTATAATACAGGAGGTAACTCAGGATCAGTAATGTAATGTATGTACACAGTGACTGCACCAGCAGAATAGTGAGTGCAGCTCTGGAGTATAATACAGGATGTAACTCAGGATCAGTAATGTAATATATGTACACAGTGACTGCACCAGCAGAATAGTGAGTGCAGCTCTGGGGTATAATACAGGATATAACTCAGGATCAGTAATGTAATGTATGTACACAGTGACTGCACCAGCAGAATAGTGAGTGCAGCTCTGGAGTATAATACAGGATGTAACTCAGGATCAGTAATGTAATGTATGTACACAGTGACTGTACCAGCAGAATAGTGAGTGCAGCTCTGGGGTATAATACAGGATGTAACTCAGGATCAGTAATGTATGTACACAGTGACTGCACCAGCAGAATAGTGAGTGCAGCTCTGGAGTATAATACAGGATGTAACTCAGGATCAGTAATGTAATATATGTACACAGTGACTGCACCAGCAGAATAGTGAGTGCAGCTCTGGGGTATAATACAGGATATAACTCAGGATCAGTAATGTAATGTATGTACACAGTGACTGCACCAGCAGAATAGTGAGTGCAGCTCTGGAGTATAATACAGGATGTAACTCAGGATCAGTAATGTAATGTATGTACACAGTGACTGCACCAGCAGAATAGCGAGCGCAGCTCTGGGGTATAATACAGGATGTAATCCAGACAGATCTGATGCCCTGTGTTTAGTGAACCAACTTTCAGGTAGATCTTATTAGATAATCCCGTGGATTTTTATGGCAGTTGTGGATGACGATGCACATTTAGAATCGGATTGCAATGTTGGAAACACAATATGGAGCTTCAGCAGCCGTTCCACTCTCCATTTAGAAAGTAATTATGTTTTCTGTTCCTATTTGGCGCTGGTGATACATTATCCTTTGCTGCTACTTGTTACACGGCCACATTGTTCTCCTCCATTACATAACCTGTCCTTGAGCTCCATTAAGAGTCCTTCTTTCATCACTTCAAATCTTGTCCTTCCTTAAAGAGGCAGATGGAGAATTATCTGCTCCCAACAATACAAAACGATTTTTTCTCCTGAAGTTTTAATAAATGAGGCAGTAATCTGAGACATAGTCTGTATTGTAACACGATTTCCACAGAATCAACCACTAACCGCTTCTGCTCCAAATCAATCACTTCTCGGGAGAGGTCAACATTTTGGAATTTTTCTTTAAGTATAGATAAATTAATAAAGTAAAGCATAATGTTTTTTTTTCATTCCCTGTGATATGTGCAATATATTTATTTATTTACAATGCTTTGCTTATATTTTGCTATCGTATTCCTCAGCGCTTTACATACGTATCTCTTAGCCTTTTTAGGGGCCGTCTAAGCTTTGTACCCAGAACACCTGTGTTTTATGGGTTCTGTATCGTACTGTTTTATTTTTTTTCGATGTGTGGCAGTGGGATGTGGGTAATTTCACCTGGCACCGTATGGCGGTTATATTTAGGCATTACCTATCCATAGCTTTCTTCTAACAGGACAACCTCTGGAACATTGTATCACAACTGTATTGAGGCGCTTTTTGTACTTTAAGTTTATGTTGAGCTTTTTTGAGACTTTCCAAAAACTTCTTAAAAAATGCGTGGAAAATTCTTAACGTTCATTTTTGTGCTGTTTATAAGAGGATTTTTTCAGTGCTTTTTTTTGTGAAGAGGAGCTGAAAAACAAGTGGAGAGAAATACAATGTAAGTCACATCCTGATGGAACCCTCTCCAGACATAGAGAAGGAATATTTCACGGCCCAATTCATTGAGACTGGCATGGAATAGCGCAGTCGTTATGATGATCCAGAAGAACTTATTAAGAGGAGCTCACTACTTCATGACTCCAGTCGGGGATCGGAGTGTATTCCTGACATACATTTACTCTGCTACATCCCCGATCTGCACGTGCTCCAATGTTCACAATATCTTTATGTATCTTTGAGTTGTGCAAAAGTTTTGCAAATTTTCTAAGTGTTTACCCCAGAGATCTGTCAAAAACACTGTTGCTATATTGGAACCTTATTTTTTTTCAGGATTTATCTGTGCAGAAACTCTAATAATAGGTTCACACAGTTTTTTCCTTGGTACTTTTTAGAGTAAAAACTCTCTATGTCTATGTGCACAAGGGAACTTTCCAAATCCTCATCTAAAACTCCTCAAAAACCTACACATTCCACTCAGTTTCTGCTCCAAAAACTCTCCAATAAAAAACTAGCTTTTTTTTTTAAGTTTCTGTTCCTAAAACCCTCAGTGTGAGCATACCCCAAGGATGGGTTCACAGCGTGTATTTTGCTGAGTGTTTGGAGAAGAGATTCTCCAATAACCATAAGAAGCTCAAAAACCACAAGTTTTGATTGATGAGCTGAAGTGTTTCTGCTCCATAACCTCGGCAGGAAAGCTGTCTGCACACACCTCAACTGTCCAATCAGAACCCATCAATTTTTTTTAATCTCCTCATGGTTATTGCAGAGCTTCTGTTACAAAACCTCTTGAAAAAACTCTCCCAAAGAACTCTTCCAAAACTCTTCAGGAACAGGAAAACTCCTCAGAAAAATGAAAGATTTTCTGCAGCAGTTTCTGCCTCGAAAACACATTGTCTGTGCAAAAACAGTTCCATGTAAACAAAGCCTAACAAGGGTGCAGTAAAGTTCTGTATTTTTTTTTACATTTTTCAGACTTGATACAAATGTATAAATATCACATTTCGAGGAATAGTAGAGACGTTCGCGGCGGTATTTATTGCACATGATACATTGTAGCGATCCTGGTCCCGCGCCTCATCTTCCTGTCGCACCTGCATTCTCGCAGACATTCCTGCTCGCATAACGCTCCTCTTTTCCCCGCACTTTACTTCTGTTATTCTAAGACATTTTCTATATTTTTGCCCATTTACGAGCGTCAAATAATGTCCAGAGAGTGAAATGAATGGTCGTCCCGAGACCTCACAGGAGAAAGGGCTCTTGTCACGGACTGACATGCCTTTGTTTGCCCGCACACTGCCACTTTTATAGTCCCGGCCGGCGCTGAATTTAACAGATATGTGTAACAATTAATTCCATTTTGCTTCTCGCCGGCGGTCGCTGTCAGGTGACTTTGGAGGCAGCACAAGAGGCTTAGTGTGTGAGCGTCATTACAGCCGGGAGTATAACCCCAATCATTATCAATCAGTTCATCTATAGACGCGGGCGGCCGTGCACCGGGGCGGGCGGCTTACAAAGGGGTCCTGTTCACCTACAATACCCCCGTGTGCTGCACAAATCCCACATTTCCAGCCTGTTGTGTCTCCCGCAGGATTCCTCTAGAACCCTCTGCCGCATTTCCAGAGGTGTTAATTGACGTCCTGACTATATCGATATTAACGCACTTTATTCATTAGGGTTAATGGGGTTTTCCCATCTGGTTAGAGCCCACTGACATAGACGCCATATGGGGGTCTGACCACCTCGGCCTGGGGTGCAGCACTTTGCTCACAGAGCGCATGATATGACAAGTTAAAAAAATTGTAATTTAGCCACTACCCCATAGGAGACAGGTATTTGTCAAATGTACTAATTATTTGCTGCTTTATTATGGCCCCATTAGAAAACAGATCGGATCAGTGAATCCAGATAAGCTTCTCTGTGTATTAGCGTCTGAGATAGTGGAAAGCGGTCTCGTGTCTCACCTAAGATACAGGCTGCTGTTATACCCCCCCATGCTGCAGCGTTGCTTGTTCTGAATGGTTATGGGGTATTAGCACAATCTCATAAGTACATGGATTGAAGATACTGTATATAACAGCAATGACAGAATTATCATAAACTAGAAGTTACTACAAGCTGCTACAATAATCATTAATCATTACACAGGCAGCCATTGATCCCAATGAGAATGTGTAATGCCGTATTTTCCCTGTAGGGGCAGTGCAGGGGCTGGAGACAGACGACAGGCTAAGGCGAGGTTCACATTGTATGTCTGCACATTCATTGGACATATGCGTCAAAAATGTATCCAAAAGTGTCCACCATCGATCCACTTGTCCCTAAATGTGGACTTTATGTGATATATCCACGTGTGTCTGGACTGATTTTTTATTTTACTTTTTTTACAGAAAAAGCGTATCTCCCTTGATTTATGAGTGACCTCCGTGGAGGTGCAGAGAATAAGTTTACAGCGAACCCTTTGTCTCCAATTATTTCATTAAAAAAGTTAATTTTATATGCATGAAAATGTGCGGTGTTACATTTCATAGAGTTCTCATTGAGAATAATGGGGAAAAGATAAATGTTGTTTTTCTGGAGGGGAAAGAAAACTGCAGTCAACAAAACCCGCAGTACGACGTAAAACCTACCGTAAGGCGCTCCCAAAATAATAATGAGACACGTCACAGATATATGGGGTGGAATATAAGCCATTTACCTGGCGGAAGAGCCGCTGTTCTCCTGAATCCGGCCATGTTTTTCTTTTGTTCCTGCTTGGATACTCCGCTCCATTCCCGATATAGGGCATCTTGTTCTCTTTATGTAAATTGTAGGATTTTTAGCCAAGTGGGTGTGGCCTTTTATGCTGTTTGGGCATCTCCTTGAGGACAACGCCCACTTAGTTTACAAGACAAGATTTATACACAGCGAAGAGGAGGCGATATCTCAGGGTTGGAACAAAAGAAAAACATTGCCGGATTCAGAAGGATAGTGGAATTAACATCAAAACTAAACAAAAAACTATCACAGGTGACAAGAAACTGGGAGAGTTGAGGCTGGGACCTTGGGAGAAGAGACTTAAGACCCCCTAAGTGCAGGGTCATTGTGTAGAAACAAAGTTTGTGTAAAAGGGGCTCAGTTTGGAGAGAAATAACCCGGAGAGGCTGAGCAGGAGGTGAGACCCCGGTGAGTAGGAGGTGAGACCCCGGTGAGTAGGAGGTGAGACCCCGGTGAGTAGGAGGTGAGACCCCGGTGAGTAGGAGGTGAGACCCCGGTGAGTAGGAGGTGAGACCCCGGTGAGTAGGAGGTGAGACCCCGGTTGGGGCAGCGGGAACCTAAGATAGAGGATTTGGCCACTTCTGTAATGTTGTGTGTATTGTAACCGTCAAGAGTCTGCGCCTCATCCGAGCGTTGAAACTACGAAGCGCATTGTGTCCCTTAAAGTGACAGCAACTATAGCGATATAATGCCGATGTATCTGTATCTTATTAAAGGGGCCCATTAATATGCGACACAGGCCAGAAACCCCAGTATTGGAGGGTGGAAAAACCCAACATGTTTCATTTTCAGGTCAAACGTGGTTAATGTGGGGGGCAGGGTAATTTATTGGGGACTTTTCAGCTTGTTCTGTAAAGATGTCAGGGTAACTCGTGTTCACTATGGATGACTTACCAGTTACAATGACTGATACGCAGGAACTATTACAATGAAACATTGTTGCAAGCGGATCAGATATAAATCAGGGCTAATGAGCAGCAGAGATACGTGGTTCCCTCTCAGTCCAGAGATTGGAGCAATTAGTCGGCCATGTTTAATAAGGGTCTTGTATTCTGCCACCAGATATCAGTAGAGACCAATCGGGAGGATGGAAAGGGTCATCTGTAACCATGAACCTGCAGCAGGACGCCACGGCTGGTTATGGTCTACGCTTATGTATGACCCCTACTGAACATGATAAAATAGTCTGCAAGGCGCTTTGTGTGACCTATCAGCACTGCAGCTGCAGCAGAACCTCTTTGCAAGGAGGTGAACTCTTCATGAACTGCCTGTTTTCCCACAACGTGCCCATCATACAGTACCAGCCACAATATTCTCACCATGACTAGTCTGAGTACTCGTCAACGCCCAAGGTACAGCCACCTGCCCCTTAGCATCAGCCATAAGTCCCCCAATTCCTGCCGCGTTGCTTCTAGTAACAGTCTCCCCACTCCTTGTCAGCCACAGTGCCCCGCCAGTGCCAGTCACAATAAACCCCATTATTTGTCAACAGACCACCCAGTATCTACCATTAGTGATGAGCAAATCCGCAAAAATTCAAATGTGGCCAAGAAATTCGATTTTAAGATTCTCAAACCCCTGGAGCAAAATGAAGATATGGAAAAAATAATAAGAAGAATAACAATACCCACCTGTCCCTTACCTGCCCCGCCATGCAACCCTGCTGTGGTCTGGTTTTGTTCTTCGGTCCAGTTGCCTCTACGATCTTCACTGCGCCATCTTTGGTATCTTACTCTGTCCATCTGCTCCTCCTGCGCTGGCGGAAATGCATAAAATGGTGCCGTGAGGAGCGCTCCAGCGACTGGACCAATGGATGCAGGTGAAGACCTTTTTGCTTGCTGAAGGGCAGTGCACTCCTGAAGATTGACGGTCGCACCAACGGCCCGGTCTGAACTGAACGCCAATGTTCCTTCATGTTGAAACCACAGACAGCTTTGATTGTGCAGCATCAGAGGTGCGAGGACAGTGAAGCCGTGCGGATCCAGCGGTCCAGTCTGCGTCAGAGCAGCGCTGAAAGCTTTATAGCATAGGACTTGTAAGCGCTGCGCTTCGTGCCAAGGATGCCTCTGATTGCAGAGGTGGCTGGTAACCGAGGCAATGAGCAATGAACCGATTAATTAAGAACCATTCTATTCCTGAGAACTGAGATGGTTTTTGTTCCAAGTGAATCGCAAAGTTGTGAAATTTAGCAATTTTAACCATTTACGAAAATGAGACAACCCCTTTAAGAAAAGTGATGTCCCCTTTATGATGGACTCGCATGCTGTATGCCTTGCAATGTAAATCATCTCAGGGTCGGCTTGTTTAGAATTTCTCCCTTTCTGCTTTTTCCATTAATCCACAAGTGATTTCCACCCAGAAAGCTGCACATGTGCAATAAAACGGCTTCTGGCATCCATTTCCACTGTCGTTAGATTTTACAGCCTTTGATTTTAATAATTTTGATCCCATTTGCTCTTTTGCAGATGCAGCTGAGTGCATTATGTGGAGGCCTCGGACATTCGCAATGCGTCTGCTATCAGCTGCTCGCAGGGGTCCGGGTCACCGGGGTCGGGTCATTGCCCCCAGAGATCAGGCTATGGATGGTTTGTTAAAATCAGATTAAATTAACATTACTGAACACTAGTAACATTCTAAGGTCGTGTTGTGTTATGGGCTAACCTGCTGAGAAGGATTCTGTAAGTCATAGGTCAGGGTGAGCAGCACGGACAAGAGGAGACGATGCAGCAGATCTGGACTGGCTGAATTGTGCAAGGGCCGATGAAGTCCAGGTCTACACTTGTGAAAGAGGAGCTGTAAGCACTGGATGCGGCGACTCAGGAACAGCAGGGACGGATATGCAATCTGGTATCTTACAACAAGAGTGAAATTACAGACAGGAGCAGCAGATTAGATCAATAAATGTGCAATAACACCAGAAAAGCAGAAATTAATTATCAGGAGCATTTTCCCTGTCTCTGCTGCCGAAAAACATCCCCACAGCATGATGCTGCCACCACCGTGTTTCACTGTGGGAATGGTGTTTTTGGGGTGAGGAGTAGTGTTGATTTGGTTCCAGACGCAACATTTACTTTCGTGGCCAAAAAGTTAAACTTTGGTCTCATCTGACCACAGCACCTTCCTCTGTACATTTGCACATGTCCGAAATACCCAGCAAAACGGGGTCCAGACATATTTACCGATGGGCACATACACTGTAACGGTGAGAGCAGAACGGACATGCGTTTTGCCGTGTATCATTTTCGGGTATGTACCTCTACAGGAGGCGCACACTCAGACGGCTGCATATGAGCTCATGTTTGTAGTTACAGTGTATTGGCCCCGTTGGTAAATGCGCCTGCACGTTTTACCGTGGATTTCGGATGGCTTCCTAAGGCACCTACAGAAAGGGTATAGAGCATTTCATATTCAAAGCAGGAGGCAGAGCCTAATGTGTGATAATAATGTGTACGTCACTGGGGACAAAAATAACAGCAATGTCTGTCTGGTGAGATAATCAGAACTCGACAATTATTGCCCCCTTACCCATACTGGACACCAAGTAGAAAGAACAGAACCCCAGCGCGGTTGTCATCCTTTTATATCATGTGTGTGTTTATGTAGAAAAGTGTAATAAAAAGTTTAACTTGTTCTTTGCCTTAAGCCTCTGTCGTCGTACTGTGTAATATAGGTACTTTGGCTGCTGTATGCTTTATATTATAGATAAATAGATACATTGTAGATACTGCTGTATGCTTTATATTATACATAGATACAATGTAGATACTGCTGTATGCTTTATGTTATACATAGATACAATGTAGATACTGCTGTATGCTTTATATTATACATAGATACAATGTAGATACTGCTGTATGCTTTATATTATACATAGATACAATGTAGATACTGCTGTATGCTTTATATTATACATAGATACAATGTAGATACTGCTGTATGCTTTATATTATACATAGATACAATGTAGATACTGCTGTATGCTTTATATTATACATAGATACAATGTAGATACTGCTGTATGCTTTATATTATACATAGATACAATGTAGATACTGCTGTATGCTTTATATTATAGATAGATACAATGTAGATACTGCTGTATGCTTTATATTATAAATAGATACAATGTAGATACTGCTGTATGCTTTATATTATAGATAGATACAATGTAGATACTGCTGTATGCTTTATATTATAGATAGATACAATGTAGATACTGCTGTATGCTTTATATTATACATAGATACAATGTAGATACTGCTGTATGCTTTATATTATAGATAGATACAATGTAGATACTGCTGTATGCTTTATATTATACATAGATACAATGTAGATACTGCTGTATGCTTTATATTATACATAGATACAATGTAGATACTGCTGTATGCTTTATATTATAGATAGATACAATGTAGATACTGCTGTATGCTTTATATTATACATAGATACAATGTAGATACTGCTGTATGCTTTATGTTATACATAGATACAATGTAGATACTGCTGTATGCTTTATATTATAAATAGATACAATGTAGATATTGCTGTATGCTTTATATTATACATAGATACAATGTAGATACTGCTGTATGCTTTATATTATACATAGATACAATGTAGATACTGCTGTATGCTTTATATTATAGATAGATACAATGTAGATACTGCTGTATGCTTTATATTATACATAGATACAATGTAGATACTGCTGTATGCTTTATATTATACATAGATACAATGTAGATACTGCTGTATGCTTTATATTATAGATAGATACAATGTAGATACTGCTGTATGCTTTATATTATACATAGATACAATGTAGATACTGCTGTATGCTTTATATTATAGATAGATACAATGTAGATACTGCTGTATGCTTTATATTATACATAGATACAATGTAGATACTGCTGTATGCTTTATATTATACATAGATACATTGTAGATACTGCTGTATGCTTTATATTATACATAGATACAATGTAGATACTGCTGTATGCTTTATATTATACATAGATACAATGTAGATGCTGCTGTATGCTTTATATTATACATAGATACAATGTAGATACTGCTGTATGCTTTATGTTATACATAGATACAATGTAGATACTGCTGTATGCTTTATATTATACATAGATACATTGTAGATGCTGCTGTATGCTTTATATTATACATAGATACAATGTAGATACTGCTGTATGCTTTATGTTATACATAGATACAATGTAGATACTGCTGTATACTTTATATTATACATAGATACATTGTAGATACTGCTGTATGCTTTATATTATACATAGATACAATGTAGATACTGCTGTATGCTTTATATTATAGATAGATACAATGTAGATACTGCTGTATGCTTTATATTATACATAGATACAATGTAGATACTGCTGTATGCTTTATATTATACATAGATACAATGTAGATACTGCTGTATGCTTTATATTATACATAGATACAATGTAGATACTGCTGTATGCTTTATGTTATACATAGATACAATGTAGATACTGCTGTATGCTTTATATTATAAATAGATACAATGTAGATACTGCTGTATGCTTTATATTATACATAGATACATTGTAGATGCTGCTGTATGCTTTATATTATACATAGATACAATGTAGATACTGCTGTATGCTTTATGTTATACATAGATACAATGTAGATACTGCTGTATACTTTATATTATACATAGATACAATGTAGATACTGCTGTATGCTTTATATTATACATAGATACAATGTAGATACTGCTGTATGCTTTATATTATACATAGATACAATGTAGATACTGCTGTATGCTTTATATTATACATAGATACAATGTAGATACTGCTGTATGCTTTATGTTATACATAGATACAATGTAGATACTGCTGTATGCTTTATATTATACATAGATACAATGTAGATACTGCTGTATGCTTTATATTATAGATAGATACAATGTAGATACTGCTGTATGCTTTATATTATACATAGATACAATGTAGATACTGATGTATGCTTTATGTTATACATAGATACAATGTAGATACTGCTGTATGCTTTATATTATACATAGATACAATGTAGATACTGCTGTATACTTTATATTATAAATAGATACAATGTAGATACTGCTGTATGCTTTATATTATACATAGATACAATGTAGATACTGCTGTATGCTTTATATTATAAATAGATACAATGTAGATACTGCTGTATGCTTTATATTATACATAGATACAATGTAGATACTGCTGTATGCTTTATATTATAAATAGATACAATGTAGATACTGCTGTATGCTTTATATTATACATAGATACAATGTAGATACTGCTGTATGCTTTATATTATAGATAGATACAATGTAGATACTGCTGTATGCTTTATATTATAAATAGATACAATGTAGATACTGCTGTATGCTTTATATTATACATAGATACAATGTAGATACTGCTGTATGCTTTATATTATACATAGATACAATGTAGATACTGCTGTATGCTTTATATTATAGATAGATACAATGTAGATACTGCTGTATGCTTTATATTATACATAGATACAATGTAGATACTGCTGTATACTTTATATTATACATAGATACAATGTAGATACTGCTGTATGCTTTATATTATACATAGATACAATGTAGATACTGCTGTATGCTTTATATTATACATAGATACAATGTAGATACTGCTGTATGCTTTATATTATAAATAGATACAATGTAGATACTGCTGTATGCTTTATATTATACATAGATACAATGTAGATACTGCTGTATGCTTTATATTATACATAGATACAATGTAGATACTGCTGTATGCTTTATGTTATACATAGATACAATGTAGATACTGCTGTATGCTTTATATTATACATAGATACAATGTAGATACTGCTGTATGCTTTATATTATACATAGATACAATGTAGATACTGCTGTATGCTTTATGTTATACATAGATACAATGTAGATACTGCTGTATGCTTTATATTATAAATAGATACAATGTAGATACTGCTGTATGCTTTATATTATACATAGATACAATGTAGATACTGCTGTATGCTTTATATTATAAATAGATACAATGTAGATACTGCTGTATGCTTTATATTATACATAGATACAATGTAGATACTGCTGTATGCTTTATATTATAAATAGATACAATGTAGATACTGCTGTATGCTTTATATTATAGATAGATACAATGTAGATACTGCTGTATGCTTTATATTATAGATAGATACAATGTAGATACTGCTGTATGCTTTATATTATAGATAGATACAATGTAGATACTGCTGTATGCTTTATATTATAGATAGATACAATGTAGATACTGCTGTATGCTTTATATTATAAATAGATACAATGTAGATACTGCTGTATGCTTTATGTTATACATAGATACAATGTAGATACTGCTGTATGCTTTATATTATAGATAGATACAATGTAGATACTGCTGTATGCTTTATATAATAGATAGATACAATGTAGATACTGCTGTATGCTTTATGTTATACATAGATACAATGTAGATACTGCTGTATGCTTTATATTATAAATAGATACAATGTAGATACTGCTGTATGCTTTATGTTATACATAGATACAATGTAGATACTGCTGTATGCTTTATATTATAAATAGATACAATGTAGATACTGCTGTATGCTTTATGTTATACATAGATACAATGTAGATACTGCAGGCTCTTTCTAGCAGTACAGGCTCCTCGGAGGACCATCACCCGGAGGAGCAGCAGATCTGGACTTGTGTGTGGACAAATGTCTTGAGCTTCTTTACAGAAATGAGAACCAGTTCAGACATCTTCAACTGATTTAACAAACGTAAATTTCCTGTTCCTTTCAAAGGGATGCCTGGGATGGCTGCATGTGCGATCACATCAATATCCGCGGCACCTCAGCTGGAAAAATGTCATAAAGAACATTTCTCTTTGTTGTTCTTTGTTTTAGGAAATATTCTATGATGGGAGCGGCGCCTTTTATAAACTGTGAGTGAATGGCTGCTGGGTGACAGAGGCTTTGAGGTTTCTTCTGCTGCAATCAATCACAGCCTTTATTTCCTTCTAATGCACATGCAAAAAAGTGTTCTTCTTAAACTTTTCCTCCATGAGACATCATCTTTCCAACTTTCTCAGGGTCCTGAATGGTACTTCTCAACAGCTGCTCAGCAATTACATAGATGGAAGTGACACTATGTAACCAGGCAGCTTAACAAATTCAGACACCTGGGAAGACAACTGGTTAATATTCACAGTTCACAGTCTCCAGAGTATTGCAGCAGAGAGACTAAAGTGCAGCCACAACAGCCTAACCAAGCAGCAAGAGTGCAGAGAACAGGACGGCGCCAGCCTCATGACGACGGATCATAGTCTGCGCATTTTACAAATCTGCATTATTCACTCCTTAAGTGATCGACACTATGGCCACATATGGCACAAAACTAGGCAACTTTCTACAGACACTGCCCACAAGTATCCATGCTGGAAAAGATATTAATGAGGACGAACCCAATTGCAATCTGATAAAACAAAAATGTATTGTCTTTATTTGCATACATAGATCAAGGGCAATATTGTACTGCATTTTTGTACTTATTAGCAAAAATAAGCCTTTTTTTGGTACTGTTCGTGTGTTATTGGTCTGTGATTCCAGTTATGTTTTGGTCCATCATCTCTATCCAATATTATAATGCCTTATGGATAGTTTGGATATAATGAGCAATACTTGAATGATTTACATGATACTGTTATTTTGTATTTCTTTTATAACGTTGAGTATTTGCACATTTGTGTGACCGCATTATTAGATTTTATTACATTAATTAGTTACCATTATTAGAACATTCCTTTATGTCATGGGCGGCACTCACTTCCGGTTCTCTGTTACATAGTTTGAAAGCCTCTGAAAATGTGAGACGTCTTTGAACTGGATGAGACATTTTACACTGATATTTTTAGATTTTGGGGGTTTATATAGTGTCCAGAAGTGTTGGGAATTTTGACAATAAAGACAAATGAGTCAGAACTAAAGAATGTGCAATGTCAAATTGACTTTCTAGGAAATGAACATTTTGGTTTTCGAGGTTAGGACCAATGTAAACTGGCCAAACCTACAGTATTGCAGCTGAGCAGAGAACATCCCTTTTCTATGCTTCACGAATACAGAATCCCTTTTCCTCCGTCTCTTTTCTGTCTTTTCCATTCTTTTATTGCTATGGAGATATTCTGTATTGTCCATCATCAGAGTATTTATGGTCCGTCATCCTTGTGTTATCTCGTCTGTGTTCTTACGGATGCCATAAACCAGATAATCAATCTTTTGTATGATCTCATCCAGAAGGGACACGAGAAGCTTACCCGTCTTTACAATCCCCCACAAAAGGACAAAAGTTATTTTTCTATAGATTACATTGCTATTATGTTACATTCTGTCCATTGTGATGAAGTCAAAGGATCAGACTCCCAGGCATAGGTGCATGCAATTCTAACCAAGTGCCAGCTACGTTTTACTTTACTGAAAATGATTTCCCAAATCGATGTCAATTTTGTTTGTTTATTACATAATAAAAAGGGCAGCACCTTTTTTTTAATATTCTTTATGGTGAAATTCCTCTCTGTTTGCAAGGGCACTGCTTTGATTTGCATGTGAATGTCGTGGTGACTATCCCCAGTTTCAGGGTCACTCTCTAGCAAGGTGCCAGCACAGCCAGTACTCACTTTTCTTCCACCATCTTCATAATCTTATCCTAGAGTACCACACACGAACCTCAGTTCAATCATGCTTCTCCCCAGCATCTGTCTGATTCTGACTCTCTTCTGTCTGCAGTCTGGAAATCACAGACTCCCCAGACTTTCCATGTGGTCTCAGCCACTCACTTACTATCTTCGTTTTTCACTGCTCATTTTATAGTTTATAACACTGCAGTGGACTACTAGTGCCACATGTAAAATTGTAGTTTTATATTGACCATTTTCATTGTGCAACGTAGAGCACAATGCACACATTACACATGAATATAATATAAAAAGACAACAATGTTTCTATATTCTTTACGGTTAAATCTGTCTATATTTGCAAGATTGCTGCTATGATTTTCAAGTGACTGTTTTGGTGACTATCCCCAGTTTCAGGATCACTTTCTAGCAAGGTCCCAGCAAAGCCAGTTCTCGGCTCATTTATAAATTTATGACACCGCAGTGGCCACTAGTGGCTACATGTAAAATTGCAGCTGTATATCTATTGCTTTAGACTACTTTCACTTTGCAGTTTGGAGCACATATAAGATAAAGGCAAGTGAACATACAGAGGCAGAGGTTGTGGGTAAGCATGCTGAGATACATTTGGTAAATGCTTATTAGAAGCTACTCCTCCCAATTTCCTCATAGGCACGCATGCTCCTTTAGCTGAGCATGGATATCTTTCCAATACGCAAAATTAAATCTATCATCTCTTCTTGGAACAAAGGAGCTGACATGTTGAGATCCAGAATGCCCAATAAATTTTCCCAATCCGATCTGCCATCAAGGGGGAGTTGGGACTGGTCCCATTGAAGTCATCCAATGTGCATGGGCATTTTCCCGCCTCTGGAAGTAAACAGTGAAGGTTCTTATTGTTAAAAACAATGAAGAATTGTTTCTATTGTGTTTACAGGAGACACAATGGTTCCGTCTGCACATTGGTCTTCACTCGTAGCACTACAGGACTTAGTCTCCGAACATCTCGTTCTGAGCGTTCCAGACATTGGCTTGTTTTTCCGGGTTCATTGAGTTTTTGTATCCTCTTCCAAGGTCAGTCGTCTTCAGCTCATACAATGGACGTTCGGGATCTTAGCATGGTCAGAGATGTCGTCCAGCGCCAACTTTTAATAGCAGCATCAAATCCCTTCCAGCGCTTTCTCCTCCGCTGGTTCGCTGTCTGCAGCCTTCATGGCTTGCTGTCTGTTTTTCTTATTCCGAGAGGCCACAATTACAGTCTTTGACCACAGGCCACTTGACAAAGCCAGCAGGGAAGCATTGGATTCAGTTTCAAAGTTTTGAGGGAATTGGTGCCATTCCGACTTTTCCGAGAAAATCTAGTGGTGAAGTGCAAAGACCGTGCGGAATCATATTATTGCAGAATCAGCGTTTGCACCGACGTTTCATATCTCTCGAGTCCCGGGACTCTATACGTTGCCAGATGTAAACATATTAGTGATCTGGATGAAACAGCGCACAATTAGCAGAATATCACGAGATTGTTTTACAGAGGTGCTTGGACAGGAACGCGGGTTACATTTTTTTACTTACGTCGTGCCAGGAGCTTGGATGAAGGGAGTCTGGTTTCTCCTGGCCCATGGAGTGGAAGCCTCAGCCCCATTCACTTCATCATATGACAAATGGAAATGCCTTTAATATACGTCCAGACACCTTCATATTGTTCCAGCAGATACAAATCAGGAAAGGAAAGAGATATTTTATCAACTCTTTACATAGTTTGGTAAATCTTTTAAATCTTAGGGAATTGGAACCGGATTTCATCTGGACATCACAAAGATTGAAGGGAAGATGAAGTATGATGAGGAGGAAGAATCCGGAGATTGAGTGCAAGACAATGGAGGAAGCAAGATAGTGAAGACAAAGACCACAAGCTTGGCGGTCATTGCTGCATTCACAGATCACAGTCTGCAGAGCTGAAATCTCCCATCATCCCCTGCGTATTTGCTTATTTTGTATGGCGGTCATTGCTGCATCCACAGATCACAGTCTGCAGAGCTGAAATCTCCCATCATCCCCTGCTTATTTGCTTATTTTATACGGCATTCATTGCTGCATCCACAGATCACAGTCTGCAGAGCTGAAATCTCCCATCATCCCCTGCTTATTTGCTTATTTTGTATGGCAGTCATTGCTGCATCCACAGATCACAGTCTGCAGAGCTGAAATCTCCCATCATCCCCTGCTTATTTGCTTATTTTATACGGCATTCATTGCTGCATCCACAGATCACAGTCTGCAGAGCTGAAATCTCCCATCATCCCCTGCTTATTTGCTTATTTTGTATGGCAGTCATTGCTGCATTCACAGATCACAGTCTGCAGAGCTGAAATCTCCCATCATCCCCTGCGTATTTGCTTATTTTGTATGGCGGTCATTGCTGCATCCACAGATCACAGTCTGCAGAGCTGAAATCTCCCATCATCCCCTGCATATTTGCTTATTTTGTATGGCGGTCATTGCTGCATCCACAGATCACAGTCTGCAGAGCTGAAATCTCCCATCATCCCCTGCTTATTTGCCCATTTTGTATGGCAGTCATTGCTGCATCTGCAGCACCCCAGGGTCCTGGTCGTTGCAGTAATGTCGCTCTTCCACCAGGGGGAGTGATGTTACGTCTGAAGGCAATAAAGGAAATCTCCTTGCCAGGTAAACACTATGCGTGCAACATGTTCACACTCCAGACCAGAAGGGGGAGCTCTAAGCCTGTTTTAGGTGAACTCCCCTATAAAAACATCCTGATCGGGAGGAAAAAGGAGTTCAGAGTCCAGTTCCTGTCAGGAAGACAGAGGGACAGGACGGAGTCCTGGAGCCTGAAGTGCTGTAGCTCCTGGAGGATGACACTAAAGCGAGCATATTGCAGAGAGTGTGCAGGACAGCAGAGCACAGGAGAGGAACATCAGAGGGAGACAGCCAGGAGCAGGCTGCTTCCTTCTGAGCAGAATCCGGTAGCCAGAATACCGAGGGTGTAAGGATCTCTACGCTTTACTTCAGAGACTTGCAGGACAGATAATTGCACATTGCTGATCCGCACCTACACCCAGAAGGCACAGTGGCAACTTATGGGGGCTGGGGCATGCTAGACTCCCAATAAAAAGCCTCAGCCCATCAGTCATACGGGTTGTTCCTATCCATCTGGGGGACAGAGAGAAAGACTTAACATCTACAATAGTTGTGAGAACCTCACCGAGCTCAGCAGGGAGGGACTACAACACTCAGGCGCTAGAGGAAGGGTACTGATTTCCACCTGGATAAGGGGACTCTGGATTTGCCTTCAGACCGGCCGGACTCTGCCTACCCTGTGATCTGGTGCTCCGGAATGTGGATGCTGAAGCCTCCAGTAAAGGTAAAGAGACTGCAACCTTGTGTCCTCGTTATTCACCGCGCTTCACACCATCCACCATCTGCACACTGGGAAGCCCTGGGGACATACTTCACCTGTGGGAAGGTATACCATCCAGCTGCCATAACATCACCCCAGCGGACCCCACAGCAGCCTCGGTCACCCTGACTGAATACCACAGGTGGCGTCACGAACATTATCCCTTTAAAGACCTTTCCCCCACCATTTCATCAACGGACCTCCTGAGGGCCACGGACCGGGTCAGCCACCGTGACATGCCCAATGAGTACAGAAGAAGGGCCCGGTACCGAGTACCCCACTGCCCTACTGGGGGCGATCCACATCCACAGATCACAGTCTGCAGAGCTGAAATCTCCCATCATCCCCTGCGTATTTACTTGTTTTGTATCGGCACAGGATTTTTAATTCTGAGAAGTTCAGTTATTGCACAAGGCACCCGATGCAGAAGAAAGTAACTGCTTCCATTAACCACAAAGTGTTTCCTTTATCTCGTTACATCGGTAACATCTTAGATTCAGCTGACAGATACATAGATACATTCAGTAGCCAACAGGTTAATATTTCTTCTTCTTGCCAGTAGTTATGGACCCTCAGTGTTCATCACCCCATTATACACCGGCCCCAGAATATCTAGAACATTCTGTTCGGTGATGGAATGTGAAGTCGTGTGAAAACTCTAGTAAAGGACTTCCTTCCATTTGCTGTGATCGGTATCAGGCTGGTAGATCTGCGATCACACAGACTCCTCGCACTTCAGCACTTATCTTCCTCCAGCCTCACCTGACTTTATTCATGAACGTCCATGTTTTTGCTCGGATGTCGCCGGGGACATTTCTTCTATTCAAATGTTTCAGGTTTGTCGTAAGCAGTTGTAAAAAACATTCTTTGTATCAGCTTCAAGGTGACTTATCTGCAGGAAGGAGCAAGCTGCAGACCGTGCTCCAGGATATATATATATATATATATATATACAGGTCAGTGGCGTAACATGAGGCTCATGGGCCCCAATGCAACATCTGCAACAGGGCCCTCAACTATCACAAGTCTATGGTAGTAATTATCCTTTCATACAGGTCCGATTGCCCCATGTGGCCAGTGCGGTGTTAGCGGTACGGACCTTGCGTGGCTTTGGGCATCATGTGAATAGTGGCCCTCAGCTTGCCCCCTATCTTATTGAGCTTTCCATCGAATGTGTTTTATAGCAAATTACTAGAGATGAGCCAACCGGAACTTAAAAGTTTGTGGTTCGCACCGTACAGTCACTGTCGAGTGCTAAGCGCAGAATACAAACTTCTCCAAAGTTTAGAGAGACAGAGTTCGGTTCTGGTTCAAATTACGGAACAGTTCTGCTACCCAAACCAAACTTTGTACTAAAATTCGGGTCAAGTACCAGAACCCAAACTTCCACGGGTCCGCTCATCCCTACAAATTACTCAGACATGTATGCAAATTAGCTCACTTCCAAGAGGAAGAAGGTTTGCTCCATAGTGCCACCTGCTGGAGGCAGTCCATTACGGTAAGTCATTGTGCAACCATTTAACAAGTCTTCTCACATATTAAACCATTGGCTTCTCCGAGTTACCTCCATCTGCAGAAATGTGCTTCAGGGTTCTTGTCCCTTGTCAGTGCAGAATTGGGTAACATTGGCTGGGTATATGAAGGTTTAGGGGGCATCTACACCATGCTGATATAGAAAAACAAGGGATCGGGCAGGCTACCTCAAATAGGTGGCACTAGAGAGCTGGGTTTCTTCCCCTTGGAGAATAGCCATTTTGAGGAGCCTTTTCCCAGGAAGCATTGCCCGACCTACACGTCTCCATACAGCTTTTTGGTGGTCTCTGTAGGAGGATGCATTACCCCTAGATGTCCAGTAAATATGCAGACATAACATACCATAAATGAGGGCCAATAGCTAGTCACTGACACATGCCATCAGCCATAGTTTTCTACGTGGGGATGTTTTCCACCGCTCATTATAGATGAGTGAATTGATCCGTAACTAATCAACTTACGATTTTTCTCCAACGCTTCAAATTACAAAATGTTGCAGATTTCATTTTCACAAATCAAACAAAATTAAGCCATTTTCTGTCTTGTTTTGTAAACACAGGAAGGGGTTAAATATTAAAATACATTGCACTCACCTGTCCTAGGCCCTCACATGTCTGTATGCCAATGACACAGTTCTGTTGTCCTCTTTGACGGTCTTTGGTTCTTATGACGCACCCAATAATTGGCCTCAAGGGGTCACATTGACATCAATGACTTCCATTAACCCTCGAACTAAAAACAGTAATGAGAATAATACATATTTTCTCCACTAGTTGGCGCACTATTGTGCTGCATTAGTGCTAAGAGCACTCCTTGTGGTGAGGCATGGTACTACAAGTGTAAAATGTTGGGGCTTGAGACAAGTTTTACATGAATATTTTTCAAATGATTATCTTACAGTACAAACACTAGGAAATGTTACGACCCTAAAGAGTTAAAGGACACTCTTCCTCCTCAACCCAGATGGATCATAGTGTGGACGAGCTACAGCTCCCTGCGTGCCCCAGGCCTTATAAATCCCAACAAGGAAGGATTGTTCTTATCTGTTTATAGTTTGTGCTGGATACGACACGACAGATACACTTGTTTTCCGTTATACAAATTTCAGTATATACAAAATGTAATGATGTTTCTGCCTGTGGGTGCGTTCCCTGCACAGGAAATGAGAGCAGGTGCGGTGGGCAAATGCCGCGCGTACAGCTGACTTAATCAAGGAATGGAAAACTATGGAGTGGTGTCTACGAGCCAGCTGTACAGATGGTCCTATTTATGGAGCGGAGTGTTGTCCCTGATGGAGTGTAACGAGGAACATGGATGAGGGGAAGGAGAATTCTATATGGAGGGGTTCACGCTAAACACAGGATGGAGCGAAAACACATTCAATGTTGTATCTAGTCCAATATCAAAGTCATGGACAAGAACAATCAGGGAAATGGTTCACTCGATGGGTGAGCATCTTACTGGATACACTGGCCATCAGCCATCACGTGCTGGGGTCACTTTAGGTCATTGCCCCCTGTCCCTATAGTCAGAGGTCCACGGTCACCTGGTGCCTAAAGAGCAGAAGCCGTCTCTCCACCGGACATAGTAAGCAGAAATCTGTGCTACTCACTCATAGGGAGCGGAAACTGCTACATTGTTACATAGTATGGCATAGAATGTACGAACACGGGAGAATATGGATGAAAAGATGGGAAAAAAGAGGAATCTCAAAACTTAAGACCTCAAAGCACATTAGATAAAAGTTGTCAAACCCAACATTTTCGGAGGGCCTTGCTGACCATCTGAATAGTATGTATCTGTCCTGATAGATAGTGTCAAGAGAGAGATGGACCAGGCAGTTGGATTGTCAATGCCCAAAATGTTTTCTTTTCAGGTGAGATAATCCAAAACCAAAAGGTATCTGGGAACATCGTTCTCCTCTCTTCTCATGGACACATGTTTTATATAGATGTAAGGAGAAACAAGAGCTTTTAGGTACGATGAATAAAAAGTCATATTTTATTGAAAGTTCACAAAAAATCATTAAATACACAAATCATCAGAAAAAACGCATGTAAAGTGAAACATATGCAGGAAAGGAACAGAGGCACCAGGGACCACTACTTGCACCTGCCCGATTGTGCCTAGGAATCAATCCTTCTCTAAAGTGCTTGTGCAATAAGGTGCAGCATCGGCTGGCTTGCCTCCCTCAGAAGTTATATATATAGCCCGGGGGCTTCCTAACACCGGGCCCAGGGCCCTCTAGTCTCTGCCTGCGGTAAGTGCTCATCTGTCCCGTATGGTGTTCTATTTTTGACCTTATATATATAACTTCTGAGGGAGGCAAGCCAGCCGGTGCTACACCTTATTGCACAAGCACTTTAGAGAAGGATTGATTCCTAGGCACAATCGGGCAGGTGCAAGTAGTGGTCCCTGGTGCCTGTGTTCCTTTCCTGCATATGTTTCACTTTACATGCGTTTTTTTCTGATGATTTGTGTATTTAATTATTTTTTTGTGAACTTTCAATAAAATATGGCTTTTTATTCATCGTACCTAAAAGCTCTTGTTTCTCCTTGCATATATATTTTCTAGAGTGGGTAAACTTTCTGTGTATTTGGATGGGCTAACTATAGCCCTAATAATATGTCAATGAGGTTTTTAAGGCTACAAGTTTTATATGTCTGGTGGAGTCGAGAGAGATATCGATCTACCAAAATGACCAGTCCAAGAAATTAAATGCCTCAAAGGAAAGGAGTATGAGAATAAATAAATGGCTTGGTGGCATTCAGATGGGGCAATCTAGAAGCCCATTCTCAGGTCCTCCATTCGGACCCCCAATGATCCGTAAGTTGTCACCAATTCTCTGGAGAGTTGAAAACTTTTAATGATGCTGATATGGTCGTTCACACGACTGTATTTTCGGTCAGAGTGCTGTCCGTGAAAAAAAACAGGCAGCACACAGACTGATGTTATTCACTGGGGAAACGGACAGCACTCGGACCGATGTTATTCACTGGGGAAACGGACAGCACTCGGACCGATGTTATTCACTGGGGAAACGGACAGCACTCGGACCGATGTTATTCACTGGGGAAACGGACAGCACTCGGACCAGTGTTATTCACTGGGGAAACGGACAGCACTCGGACCGATGTTATTCACTGGGAAAACGGACAGCACTCGGACCGATGTTATTCATTGGGGAAACGGACAGCACTCGGACCGATGTTATTCACTGGGGAAACAGGCAGCACTCGGACCGATGTTATTCACTGGGGAAACGGACAGCACTCGGACCAGTGTTATTCACTGGGGAAACGGACAGCACTCGGACCGATGTTATTCACTGGGGAAACGGACAGCACTCGGACCGATGTTATTCATTGGGGAAACGGACAGCACTCGGACCGATGTTATTCACTGGGAAAACGGACAGCACTCGGACCGATGTTATTCACTGGGGAAACGGACAGCACTCGGACCGATGTTATTCATTGGGGAAACGGACAGCACTCGGACCGATGTTATTCACTGGGGAAATGGACAGCACTCGGACCGATGTTATTCACTGGGAAAACGGACAGCACTCGGACCAGTGTTATTCACTGGGGAAACGGACAGCACTCGGACCGATGTTATTCACTGGGGAAACGGACAGCACTCGGACCGATGTTATTCATTGGGGAAACGGACAGCACTCGGACCGATGTTATTCACTGGGGAAACAGGCAGCACTCGGACCGATGTTATTCACTGGGGAAACGGACAGCACTCGGACCAGTGTTATTCACTGGGGAAACGGACAGCACTCGGACCGATGTTATTCACTGGGGAAACGGACAGCACTCGGACCGATGTTATTCATTGGGGAAACGGACAGCACTCGGACCGATGTTATTCACTGGGAAAACGGACAGCACTCGGACCGATGTTATTCACTGGGGAAACGGACAGCACTCGGACCGATGTTATTCATTGGGGAAACGGACAGCACTCGGACCGATGTTATTCACTGGGGAAATGGACAGCACTCGGACCGATGTTATTCACTGGGAAAACGGACAGCACTCGGACCAGTGTTATTCACTGGGGAAACGGACAGCACTCGGACCGATGTTATTCACTGGGGAAACGGACAGCACTCGGACCGATGTTATTCATTGGGGAAACGGACAGCACTCGGACCGATGTAATTCACTGGGAAAACGGACAGCACTCGGACCGATGTAATTCACTGGGAAAACGGACAGCACTCGGACCGATGTTATTCATTGGGGAAACAGACAGCACTCGGACTGATGTTATTCATTGGGGAAACGGACAGCACTCGGACCAGTGTTATTCACTGGGGAAACAGACAGCACTCGGACCGATGTAATTCACTGGGGAAACGGACAGCACTCGGACCGATGTTATTCATTGGGGAAACGGACAGCACTCGGACCGATGTTATTCACTGGGGAAACAGACAGCACTCGGACCGATGTTATTCACTGGGGAAACGGACAGCACTCGGACCAATGTTATTCACTGGGGAAAGAGACAGCACTCGGACCGATGTTATTCACTGGGGAAATGGACAGCACTCGGACCGATGTTATTCACTGGGGAAAAGGACAGCACTCGGACCGATGTTATTCACTGGGGAAACAGACAGCACTCGGACCAGTGTTATTCACTGGGGAAAAGGACAGCACTCGGACCGATGTTATTCACTGGGGAAATGGACAGCACTCGGACCGATGTTATTCACTGGGGAAACGGACAGCACTCGGACCGATATTATTCACTGGGGAAACGGACAGCACTCGGACCGATATTATTCACTGGGGAAACGGACAGCACTCGGACCGATATTATTCACTGGGGAAACGGACAGCACTCAGACCGATGTTATTCACTGGGGAAATGGACAGCACTCGGACCGATGTAATTCACTGGGAAAACGGACAGCACTCGGACCGATGTTATTCATTGGGGAAACGGACAGCACTCGGACCGATGTTATTCACTGGGGAAATGGACAGCACTTGGACCGATGTTATTCACTGGGGAAACAGACAGCACTCGGACCGATGTTATTCACTGGGGAAACAGGCAGCACTCGGACCGATGTTATTCACTGGGGAAATGGACAGCACTCGGACCGATGTTATTCATTGGGGAAACGGACAGCACTCGGACCGATGTTATTCACTGAGGAAATGGACAGCACTCGGACCGATGTTATTCACTGGGGAAATGGACAGCACTCGGACCGATGTTATTCACTGGGGAAACGGACAGCACTCGGACCAGTGTTATTCACTGGGGAAACAGACAGCACTCGGACCGATGTTATTCACTGGGGAAACAGACAGCACTCGGACCGATGTTATTCACTGGGGAAATGGACAGCACTCGGACCGATGTTATTCACTGGGGAAAAAGACAGCACTCGGACCGATGTTATTCACTGGGGAAATGGACAGCACTCGGACCGATGTTATTCACTGGGGAAACGGACAGCACTCGGACCGATATTATTCACTGGGGAAACGGACAGCACTCGGACCGATATTATTCACTGGGGAAACGGACAGCACTCGGACCGATATTATTCACTGGGGAAACGGACAGCACTCGGACCGATATTATTCACTGGGGAAACGGACAGCACTCAGACCGATGTTATTCACTGGGGAAATGGACAGCACTCGGACCGATGTAATTCACTGGGAAAACGGACAGCACTCGGACCGATGTTATTCATTGGGGAAACGGACAGCACTCGGACCAGTGTTATTCACTGGGGAAACAGACAGCACTCGGACCGATGTTATTCACTGTGGAAACAGGCAGCACTCGGACCGATGTTATTCACTGGGGAGACAGACAGCACTCGGACCGATGTTATTCACTGGGGAAATGGACAGCACTCGGACCGATGTTATTCACTGGGGAAAAAGACAGCACTCGGACCGATGTTATTCACTGGGGAAATGGACAGCACTCGGACCGATGTTATTCACTGGGGAAAAAGACAGCACTCGGACCGATGTTATTCACTGGGGAAATGGACAGCACTCGGACCGATGTTATTCACTGGGGAAACGGACAGCACTCGGACCGATATTATTCACTGGGGAAACGGACAGCACTCGGACCGATATTATTCACTGGGGAAATGGACAGCACTCGGACCGATATTATTCACTGGGGAAACGGACAGCACTCGGACCGATATTATTCACTGGGGAAACGGACAGCACTCAGACCGATGTTATTCACTGGGGAAATGGACAGCACTCGGACCGATGTAATTCACTGGGAAAACGGACAGCACTCGGACCGATGTTATTCACTGGGGAAATGGACAGCACTCGGACCGATGTTATTCATTGGGGAAACGGACAGCACTCGGACCGATGTTATTCACTGAGGAAATGGACAGCACTCGGACCGATGTTATTCACTGGGGAAATGGACAGCACTCGGACCGATGTTATTCATTGGGGAAACGGACAGCACTCGGACCAGTGTTATTCACTGGGGAAACAGACAGCACTCGGACCGATGTTATTCACTGTGGAAACAGGCAGCACTCGGACCGATGTTATTCACTGGGGAGACAGACAGCACTCGGACCGATGTTATTCACTGGGGAAATGGACAGCACTCGGACCGATGTTATTCACTGGGGAAATGGACAGCACTCGGACCGATGTTATTCACTGGGGAAACGGACAGCACTCGGACCGATGTTATTCACTGGGGAAATGGACAGCACTCGGACCGATGTTATTCACTGGGGAAACGGACAGCACTCGGACCAGTGTTATTCACTGGGGAAACAGACAGCACTCGGACCGATGTTATTCACTGGGGAAACAGACAGCACTCGGACCGATGTTATTCACTGGGGAAATGGACAGCACTCGGACCGATGTTATTCACTGGGGAAAAAGACAGCACTCGGACCGATGTTATTCACTGGGGAAATGGACAGCACTCGGACCAGTGTTATTCATTGGGGAAACGGACAGCACTCGGACCGATGTTATTCACTGGGGAAACAGACAGCACTCGGACCGATGTTATTCACTGGGGAAACGGACAGCACTCGGACCGATGTTATTCACTGGGGAAAAAGACAGCACTCGGACCGATGTTATTCACTGGGGAAATGGACAGCACTCGGACCAGTGTTATTCATTGGGGAAACGGACAGCACTCGGACCGATGTTATTCACTGGGGAAACAGACAGCACTCGGACCAGTGTTATTCACTGGGGAAACAGACAGCACTCGGACCAGTGTTATTCACTGGGGAAACAGGCAGCACTCGGACCGATGTTATTGACTGGGGAAATGGACAGCACTCGGACCGATGTTATTCAATATCGCTGCAGATGAGCCATTTTTATCACTGAGCAAATCCGTATGTGAAAAAAAAATCTCCACTCGCAGAAGTATCTTTCATAAGTCAAAAGACACTCAACCATTCAAGTCTGTCGGTGCATAAAAAAAAATCAGATCCCATATGGAGCCACAGTATAACATCCGATTTTCATGATGCATTGCAGTTCTGTAACATAGGAAACTGTAAATGGTCGTGTAAATGATTAACAGCTGCTGTATAAAAAACAGATTTCATATGAATGACAAGTGAGAAAAAGAAATTCTCACGTTTTTTGCATGAAACTGATTTTTTATAGGCTCATGTGAACCTACTCTGAAAGACACGAGCCAATCTGCCATGACACGTACAGTGCATCCATCCTGCACTCATGCCCTTTACGAAATAGCATCGTAGGGTCCAAGGAGAAGACAATTGATGTTCCTCACTTTTGCAAATGGAAAATATATTAAATTATTGTCTTATTTCAGCCTCCAGATTTCATAAACCTGAAAGGTGAATATGAGGAGGATTCCGTTACATTTCACTCTTTCCATTACATAAATCAGTGTGAAGTACGGAAGCTATGACATTGATGTCATTGGCCATTTTTATGGATTTTGCCGCTCACTAGTAGAGGAGGCTCAGAGGTCATGCAGGTTGTTTTATAGCATTGGAAGCTTTCTGCTAAGTCGTGGTACGAGAATCTAATCATAAACTGTGGTGCACGGCTCCTCTGGTGGAACAATTCAATAGTGATCAGACTGAGGGCAAGAGTTATGGTATCCAAGTCTAATCACTGCTTATCGGTCTCCAGAGATATTGTATCATCCACAAGGAGATTCAAAGCTAATAGAACTATCGTGTGTCCAAGAATCATTCCAGAATTTACAATTGGGAATTTAAGAGGTCATAAAGGGATTTTATATAAGTTAGAAACTGCCCTCCGTTCAACTGGTGAAAAGCCAACTGTGGGAAGTCAGGTCACATGCCAACCAGGAGAACGCAATCATATCATGGGATGACCAGAAGAACTCCAGCAAGTAAAGTGCCGACCAATAAATCGTGTCATGTGTCTGATGGAAAAGCTCAATCATATGATATCCCATCCAGGAGAACCCAATCACATCATGAATCAACCAGGAAAGATCAATCATTTCTTGTAACTCCCCGTAGGAGTTGTGATGAATAACTCTACTCTGAATGGTCTCCAGTGGTAAGTGGGGACCCCAAAGTTCAGTGCTGGGTCAAGTATTATTCCACTTTATCATTAAGGATATTGAAAATGGGATTTATAGAGTTGCAGGCTGGCTTGGATAAACTGAGTATTTTGGCGTCCGTGAGGTGGAAGAGGTGCAATGTGGAGTAATGTAACATTCTACACATCATATCAGCACTAATAATATGAGGCCAATATATGTTCTAGGTGGAGAAAACAAGGAGAGTCACTTGTAGGGAAGGATCTGAGTGGACTTGTAGACCACAGACTAAATAACAGCACAATGTCAATCAGCGGCTTCTAAGGCCAGCAGAATATTGTTAATAAAGTAGCCATGGACTATTGTATTAACACATAGCAATAGAAATGTGCACATCTGGAATAAGGAATTTAGTTCTGGGCATTAGTTCACGGCAAGTAGGCTCAGGAGTTTACAAAAGGTACGAAGAAGAGCAACAAAACTGATAAGGGGCATGGAGTTATGTGGAAGGACATGATTAACTTGTACAAGTTCATAAATAACCAATACAAAAAGTATGAACAAAAGGTGTTTCAAGTAAAAGCCCTCAAAAGAAAAAAGAGATGCTCCTTTTTGCATGCAGAAATAAAGTTTCAATCTCCAGAGGAGACTGGGCTTCTTTACCAGAAGAACTATTAATCTGTGGAATAGTTCAGCTGAATGGCTGGTCACAGCGGGAACCAGTGATGGTTTCATACAAGGTGTGGATGCTTTTTTAGGAGAAGATAACATAAATGTAAGTAAATGTATAAAGTTGTTTTCTGAATGTTTGGTCCCGTAGATTGACAATTTTGGTGAAGAGGGAATGATTAGCTGATTTGGCGGGGCAGACTGGATTATGCATGTGCCCTTTCTTTGTCTTTTCCCATAACTTGGTTGAACCTGATGGACATACATGCCAACCCAGAGAATGCAATCGTGTCAAGAGAACACAATCTTAACACTTGCCACCCAGTAAAACCATTGTGATACCAGAAGACCTAAATAATATCATGTGCCAACCAGGAGAACCAGAAGACATTAATCATGCCATGTGCCAACCAGAAGACCTGAATTATGTCATGTGCCAACCAGGAAGACCAGAAGACCTAAATTATACCAAGTGCAAAACAGGAGAACTCAATCATATCAAGTGCCAACCAGAAGACCTGAATTATGTCATGTGCCAACCAGGAAAACCAGAAGACCTAAATCATACCATGTGCCAACCAGGAGAACCAGAAGACCTAAACCATACCATGTGCCAACCTGGAGAACCAGAAGACCTAAATCATACCATGTGCCAACCAGGAGAACCAGAAGACCTAAATCATATCATGTGCCAACCAGGAGAACTAGAAGACATTAATCATACCATGTGCCAACCAGAAGACCTAAATCATATCATGTGCCAACCAGGAGAACCAGAAGACATTAATCATACCATGTGCCAACCAGAAGACCTAAATTATACCATGTGCCAACGAGAAGACCTAAATCATATCATGTGCAAAACAGGAGAACTCAATCATGTCAAGTGCCAACCAGAAGACCTGAATTATATAATGTGCCAACCAGGAGAACCAGAAGACCTAAATCATACCATGTGCCAACCAGAAGAACCAGAAGACCTAAATCATACCATGTGCCAACCAGAAGAACCAGAAGACCTAAAATCATACCATGTTCCAACCAGGAGACCTAAATCATATCATGTGCCAACCAGGAGAACCAGAAGACATTAATCATACCATGTGCCAACCAGAAGACCTAAATTATATCATGTGCCAAACAGGAGAACTCAATCATGTCATGTGCCAACCAGAAGACCTAAATCATATCATCTGCCAACCAGAAGATGGAAATCATATAATGTGCCAACCAGAAGACCTAAATCATATCGTGTCAACCAGGAAAACTCAATCATGACACTTGCGAATCAGGAGAACTGTATTTCGATACCTGCCATCCATATGGACTCAATCATGTAATATACCACCTAGTGGAACTAAATCATGTCATGTACCAACCAGGAGAACTTCATTGTGACACTTTCCAACCTGAAGAGCTCAATCATGTCCTGTTTTTACCAGTAGATCTTAATCATGTAAAGTACCATTCTGTAAAACAAATCATGTCCTGTGCCAAACAGAATCTACCTCAAGATGGAAATGTAACGAGAGATTTTTACCCCATCGACTTAGGCTTCCTTTGCTGTTATTTTAGAGGTTTGGTTTCAATCCCCCTTTGCAAATTGTTTCAGATTGAATTGTAAAAAGAACACTGTCTTAGGCCTTCTTCACACGTGCGTTTTTTTATATTTATATGCGGTCCATTTTTTAAAGACTGCAAATACGGACATACGCACACCCATAGAATTCAATGGTGGTTCAAACATGTCGGGTTTTTCATACTGACCGTGTGTCATCAGGGTGACACGTACCGGTGCCTGGGAAGAAATGGGGTTAGTAATGGGGGTGTCTTATAGAAGCCTCTCCATTACTAAACCCTGGGTTTGATGCCATAAAACAGCTGAGATCAACCCCACAATCATTACTCCACTTGCCACCACATCAGGGCAAGTAGGAAGAGTCGAGCAAAGTGCCAGAATTGGCACAATAGATGCGTCTTTTCTGGGGTGACTGATGGCTGCTATTTTTAGGCTGGGGGACAATATCCATGGCCCCTTACTACTCTGAGAATACCAGACTGCAGCCGTCTGCTTTAGCAAGGCTGGTTGTCAAAAATGGGGGTGACCTCACACTGTTTCTTTAAGTTATTTAAATCATTAAAAAAAGCAGTGTGGGGACCCCTCTATTCTTGGTAACCAGCCATGAGAAAGCTGACAGTTGAGGGTTGCAGCCCACAGCTGTCAATTTTGCCTGTGCTGGTTATCAAGAATAGAGGGGCTACATGTCATTTTTTTTTAAATGTATTTTTAGCACAGGTGCCGGCTGATGAATACTCCCATCAAGGGTGACTGCTCTTGCTGTTATCAGTGACAGCAGGCGTAGGCTAATGGGAGTAGTACTTACTCATCACATGTCACATCAACATGTGGGACCGGAGGTAACCTTTTTACCGCTGCTAACAGCTGAGTTGCTGCCTCGCGCTGTCATCTGACAGTGTGAGAACCGGAGCTCTCTGACCAGCGGTAATGATCTTTCCGCCGATCAGAGTCACCGGTGTTTCTCACGCTGTCATGCGTATGGCAGCATGGGGAACATCCGATGTTTGGAGTGCTGAACCCGAACAGTAACACGGACTTCCTGGAGAAGTCCGTGTTCGGGGTCCAAGCCCAAACACTAGGTGTTGGTACGGATCCTAAACTGTTCTGGTTCACCCTTATTTATCCAGGACCTCTAGTTCCCAGACATAACACACCCTGTTATATGGATGCACATTGCATCATAAATGCTGTAAAACTAGTCCACTTGGTGTCTAGCAATATATCCAGTAACCAAATGCTACACACCCCTCTCTTCTGCTTATCCCCCTCCTTTAACCTTTGCACTGCTGGCGCTCGGTTTCATCAGGTGAAGTGATTTCTGTACATGGCGCCATTCTGTGCAGTGACATACATCATTTTCCCATGCAGCGTCTCACAATCCTCTCCTGGACGTCTGCAGAAACAAGAGATATCTAAACACGCAGCATCTATATTTAATGTCATCGGCAAGAATACACAATCATGAAATCCCAATGATTCATAGTTGTTCACTTTTTCCATCTTTCCACAAGCCCAAAGTGGCATGTATACATCACCATGGTCGTCAAAGGTTGTTGTTCACCCACGGCGGCCAATATAACCCCAACAGCAGGACCAAAGCACAGGCAGCAGGATTAGAGGGCGGGCAGCAGGACCAGAGCATGGGCCGCAAGATCAGAGCATGGGCATCATGACCAGAGCGCAGGCAACAGGACCAGAGCATGGGCAGCAGGACCAGAGGGCGGGCAGCAGAACCAGAGGACTGGCAGCAGGACCAGAGCATTGGCAGCAGGACCAGTAGGTGGGCAGCAGGACCAGAGGACTGGCAGCAGGACAAGAGCAAGGGCAGCAGGAACAGAGGGTGAGCAGCAGGACCAGAGCAAGGGCCACAAGATCAGAGCATAGGCAGCAGGACCAGAGCGCAGGCTGCAGGATCAGAGCATGGGTAGCAGGACCACAGCACAGGCAGCAGGACCAGAGCATGGGTAGCAGGATCAGAGCGGGGGCTGCAGGACCAGAGCACAGGCACCAGTACCAGAGCATGGGCAGCAGGACCAGAGTATAGGCAGCAGGAGCAGATGACTAGTGGCAGGACCAGAGCATCGGCAGCAGGACCAGAGCATGGGCAGCAGGATCAGAGGGCAGGCAGCAGGACCAGAGCGCAGGCAGCAGTACCAGAGCACGGGCAGCAGGATCAGAGGGCAGGCAGCAGGACCAGAGCGCAGGCAGCAGGACCAGAGCACGGGCGACAACTATCTGTAACTGCTCTTCACAATGCTCCCAGCTATTCATATCACCAGGAATATTCTGGAATGAGGAAGAAACATTGCAGGTGGGTCAAGGTCTTATCTGTTGTCATGTTCTGGGTAATTTCCACGTCACTCAGTATTTATGATCCATACCGATCTCTATCAGGTTACGATGATTTTATAACTTTAGATATCTACGGCGGGGTCAACAGTTTCCTTATCAAGGTCACATAGAAAAATGGGATTCTTCTACGCAGAAATCAACTTCTCAAATCACTGTTTCTTTATTCTGCAGCATATATCAGTCATTCATAGTAACACTGCAAAGAGGAATTCCAGCAGAACAGTGAGTGCAGCTCTGGGGTATAATACAGGATGTAACTCAGGATCAGTAATGTAATGTATGTACACAGTGACTGCACCAGCAGAATAGTGAGTGCAGCTCTGGAGTATAATACAGGAGGTAACTCAGGATCAGTAATGTAATGTATGTACACAGTGACTGCACCAGCAGAATAGTGAGTGCAGCTCTGGGGTATAATACAGGATGTAACTCAGGATCAGTAATGTATGTACACAGTGACTGCACCAGCAGAATGGTGAGTGCAGCTCTGGAGTATAATACAGGATGTAACTGAGGATCAGTAATGTAATGTATGTACACATTGACTGCACTAGCAGAATAGTGAGTGCAGATCTGCAGTATAATACAGGAGGTAACTCAGGATCAGTAATGTAATGTATGTACACAGTGACTGCACCAGCAGAATAGTGAGTGCAGCTCTGGAGTATAATACAGGATGTAACTCAGGATCAGTAATGTATGTACACAGTGACTGCACCAGCAGAATAGTGAGTGCAGATCTGGAGTATAATACAGGATGTAACTCAGGATCAGTAATGTAATGTATGTACACAGTGACTGCACCAGCAGAATAGTGAGTGCAGCTCTGGAGTATAATACAGGATGTAACTCAGGATCAGTAATGTAATGTATGTACACAGTGACTGCACCAGCAGAATAGTGAGCGCAGCTCTGGGGTATAATACAGGATATAACTGAGGATCAGTATAGGATCAGTAAAATAGTGATTCAAGCACTGGAGAATAATACAGGAAGTAACCCAATATCACCACATAATAAAAATGTAATGTAAGTGCAACAGACGCTAAGTTAAATTTTAGAAAGTTTGTATCACTGTCTATAAAGAATGGGCGAAGGAGTCTTTAAACTTTAAACTTTTTTCAGTGTCCACATAAAAACATGTTTTGCTCAATTTTAAAACAGTTTTTGTTCTATTTCATAAGAATTTATGAATCTTTCCAAAATACGAAACAAGCACAACATAAATATGGTAAATTGAGTTAAGACTCCTTGCAGGTAGCCGGATACATAGTGTTCCCTGTCTGGTAGACTGACATCGATCTGGATCTTAGAGAAGCCGACTTTGATTCATGTTCTATTTAAGAGAAGTATTAGGTAGCAGATATTTATCCGGACCTACAAAGGATGTTGTATCGGTTCAAACTTCCCTTCATGTTGTAAGAGGGACAACATCCAGAACCCAAAATTAGGTTCACATGAGCCCCTGCCAAGTGCCTAATGCCAGTGGCATATGCCAGGAGTGAAGCAACATCCTTGTTTTTCATCTATTTTTGTAATAAAAGAAATGTATTTTTACTTGGTAAAATATTGCTAGAAATTCTAAAATCCTCTTCAAGTGGTAAAATAGAGGATTGCAACAAAACAGAATTTTTCTATTTGATAATTAAAAACCAGATGTGACCGCTCTTACAGTACAGAGCTCTATAGTGTGACCGCTCTTACAGTAGAGACTCCACAGTGTGACCGCTCTTACAGTACAGAGCTCTATAGTGTGACCGCTCTTACAGTAGAGACTCCACAGTGTGACCGCTCTTACAGTACAGAGCTCTATAGTGTGACCGCTCTTACAGTAGAGACTCCACAGTGTGACCGCTCTTACAGTAGAGACTCCACAGTGTGACCGCTCTTACAGTAGAGACTCCACAGTATGACCGCTCTTAGAGT
Source organism: Ranitomeya imitator (assembly GCF_032444005.1). NCBI lineage: Eukaryota > Metazoa > Chordata > Amphibia > Anura > Dendrobatidae > Ranitomeya > Ranitomeya imitator. The sequence continues at coordinate 11,507,088 of NC_091288.1, forward strand.
AGAGACTCCACAGTATGACCGCTCTTACAGTACAGACTCCACAGTGTGACCGCTCTTACAGTACAGACTCCACAGTGTGACCGCTCTTACAGTACAGACTCCACAGTGTGACCGCTCTTACAGTAGAGACTTCACAGTGTGACTGCTCTTACAGTAGAGACTTCACAGTGTGACTGCTCTTACAGTAGAGACTTCACAGTGTGACCGCTCTTACAGTAGAGACTCCACAGTGTGACCGCTCTTAGAGTAGAGACTCCACAGTATGACCGCTCTTACAGTACAGACTCCACAGTGTGACCGCTCTTACAGTACAGAGCTCTACAGTGTGACCGCTCTTACAGTAGAGACTTCACAGTATGACCGCTCTTACAGTACAGACTCCACAGTGTGACCGCTCTTACAGTAGAGACTTCACAGTGTGACTGCTCTTACAGTAGAGACTTCACAGTGTGACTGCTCTTACAGTAGAGACTTCACAGTGTGACTGCTCTTACAGTAGAGACTTCACAGTGTGACCGCTCTTACAGTAGAGACTCCACAGTGTGACCGCTCTTAGAGTAGAGACTCCACAGTATGACCGCTCTTACAGTACAGACTCCACAGTGTGACCGCTCTTACAGTACAGAGCTCTACAGTGTGACCGCTCTTACAGTAGAGACTTCACAGTGTGACTGCTCTTACAGTAGAGACTTCACAGTGTGACTGCTCTTACAGTAGAGACTTCACAGTGTGACTGCTCTTACAGTAGAGACTTCACAGTGTGACTGCTCTTACAGTAGAGACTTCACAGTGTGACCGCTCTTACAGTAGAGACTCCACAGTGTGACCGCTCTTAGAGTAGAGACTCCACAGTATGACCGCTCTTACAGTACAGACTCCACAGTGTGACCGCTCTTACAGTACAGAGCTCTACAGTGTGACCGCTCTTACAGTAGAGACTTCACAGTGTGACTGCTCTTACAGTAGAGACTTCACAGTGTGACTGCTCTTACAGTAGAGACTTCACAGTGTGACTGCTCTTACAGTAGAGACTTCACAGTGTGACCGCTCTTACAGTAGAGACTCCACAGTGTGACTGCTCTTACAGAACAGACTCCACAGTGTGACCGCTCTTACAGTACAGAGCTCTATAGTGTGACCGCTCTTACAGTACAGAGCTCTATAGTGTGACCGCTCTTACAGTAGAGACTCCACAGTGTGACCGCTCTTACAGTAGAGACTCCACAGTGTGACCGCTCTTACAGTAGAGACTCCACAGTATGACCGCTCTTAGAGTAGAGACTCCACAGTATGACCGCTCTTACAGTACAGACTCCACAGTGTGACCGCTCTTACAGTACAGACTCCACAGTGTGACCGCTCTTACAGTACAGACTCCACAGTGTGACCGCTCTTACAGTAGAGACTTCACAGTGTGACTGCTCTTACAGTAGAGACTTCACAGTGTGACTGCTCTTACAGTAGAGACTTCACAGTGTGACCGCTCTTACAGTAGAGACTCCACAGTGTGACCGCTCTTAGAGTAGAGACTCCACAGTATGACCGCTCTTACAGTACAGACTCCACAGTGTGACCGCTCTTACAGTACAGAGCTCTACAGTGTGACCGCTCTTACAGTAGAGACTTCACAGTATGACCGCTCTTACAGTACAGACTCCACAGTGTGACCGCTCTTACAGTAGAGACTTCACAGTGTGACTGCTCTTACAGTAGAGACTTCACAGTGTGACTGCTCTTACAGTAGAGACTTCACAGTGTGACTGCTCTTACAGTAGAGACTTCACAGTGTGACCGCTCTTACAGTAGAGACTCCACAGTGTGACCGCTCTTAGAGTAGAGACTCCACAGTATGACCGCTCTTACAGTACAGACTCCACAGTGTGACCGCTCTTACAGTACAGAGCTCTACAGTGTGACCGCTCTTACAGTAGAGACTTCACAGTGTGACTGCTCTTACAGTAGAGACTTCACAGTGTGACTGCTCTTACAGTAGAGACTTCACAGTGTGACTGCTCTTACAGTAGAGACTTCACAGTGTGACTGCTCTTACAGTAGAGACTTCACAGTGTGACCGCTCTTACAGTAGAGACTCCACAGTGTGACCGCTCTTAGAGTAGAGACTCCACAGTATGACCGCTCTTACAGTACAGACTCCACAGTGTGACCGCTCTTACAGTACAGAGCTCTACAGTGTGACCGCTCTTACAGTAGAGACTTCACAGTGTGACTGCTCTTACAGTAGAGACTTCACAGTGTGACTGCTCTTACAGTAGAGACTTCACAGTGTGACTGCTCTTACAGTAGAGACTTCACAGTGTGACCGCTCTTACAGTAGAGACTCCACAGTGTGACTGGTCTTACAGAACAGACTCCACAGTGTGACCGCTCTTACAGTACAGAGCTCTATAGTGTGACCGCTCTTACAGTACAGAGCTCTATAGTGTGACCGCTCTTACAGTAGAGACTTCACAGTGTGACCGCTCTTACAGTAGAGACTCCACAGTGTGACCACTCTTAGAGTAGAGACTCCACAGTGTGACCGCTCTTACAGTACAGACTCCACAGTGTGACCGCTCTTACAGTACAGACTCCACAGTGTGACCGCTCTTACAGTATAGAGCTCTATAGTGTGACCGCTCTTACAGTACAGAGCTCTATAGTGTGACCGCTCTTACAGTACAGAGCTCTATAGTGTGACCGCTCTTACAGTAGAGACTTTACAGTGTGACCGCTCTTACAATAGAGACTCCACAGTGTGACCACTCTTAGAGTAGAGACTCCACAGTGTGACCGCTCTTACAGTACAGACTCCACAGTGTGACCGCTCTTACAGTACAGACTCCACAGTGTGACCGCTATTACAGTACAGACTTCACGGTGTGACCGCTCTTACAGTAAGCATCACCAAACCAGGGATTCAAGCTTCAGGAGGCTAATTTGCATATTCCAGGTGCCTTCTGGGAGAAGCGAAGTCTCCCTAAGCTAGAAGATCGTTGGGTACAGCCGGGACCAGCTGCTTCGAAAGCATCACCAAACCAGGGATTCAAGCTTCAGGAGGCTAATTTGCATATTCCAGGTGCCTTCTGGGAGAAGCGAAGTCTCCCTAAGCTAGAAGATCGTTGGGTACAGCCGGGACCAGCTGCTTCGAAAGCATCACCAAACCAGGGATTCAAGCTTCAGGAGGCTAATTTGCATATTCCAGGTGCCTTCTGGGAGAAGCGAAGTCTCCCTAAGCTAGAAGATCGTTGGGTACAGCCGGGACCAGCTGCTTCGAAAGCATCACCAAACCAGGGATTCAAGCTTCAGGAGGCTAATTTGCATATTCCAGGTGCCTTCTGGGAGAAGCGAAGTCTCCCTAAGCTAGAAGATCGTTGGGTACAGCCGGGACCAGCTGCTTCGAAAGCATCACCAAACCAGGGATTCAAGCTTCAGGAGGCTAATTTGCATATTCCAGGTGCCTTCTGGGAGAAGCGAAGTCTCCCTAAGCTAGAAGATCGTTGGGTACAGCCGGGACCAGCTGCTTCGAAAGCATCACCAAACCAGGGATTCAAGCTTCAGGAGGCTAATTTGCATATTCCAGGTGCCTTCTGGGAGAAGCGAAGTCTCCCTAAGCTAGAAGATCGTTGGGTACAGCCGGGACCAGCTGCTTCGAAAGCATCACCAAACCAGGGATTCAAGCTTCAGGAGGCTAATTTGCATATTCCAGGTGCCTTCTGGGAGAAGCGAAGTCTCCCTAAGCTAGAAGATCGTTGGGTACAGCCGGGACCAGCTGCTTCGAAAGCATCACCAAACCAGGGATTCAAGCTTCAGGAGGCTAATTTGCATATTCCAGGTGCCTTCTGGGAGAAGCGAAGTCTCCCTAAGCTAGAAGATCGTTGGGTACAGCCGGGACCAGCTGCTTCGAAAGCATCACCAAACCAGGGATTCAAGCTTCAGGAGGCTAATTTGCATATTCCAGGTGCCTTCTGGGAGAAGCGAAGTCTCCCTAAGCTAGAAGATCGTTGGGTACAGCCGGGACCAGCTGCTTCGAAAGCATCACCAAACCAGGGATTCAAGCTTCAGGAGGCTAATTTGCATATTCCAGGTGCCTTCTGGGAGAAGCGAAGTCTCCCTAAGCTAGAAGATCGTTGGGTACAGCCGGGACCAGCTGCTTCGAAAGCATCACCAAACCAGGGATTCAAGCTTCAGGAGGCTAATTTGCATATTCCAGGTGCCTTCTGGGAGAAGCGAAGTCTCCCTAAGCTAGAAGATCGTTGGGTACAGCCGGGACCAGCTGCTTCGAAAGCATCACCAAACCAGGGATTCAAGCTTCAGGAGGCTAATTTGCATATTCCAGGTGCCTTCTGGGAGAAGCGAAGTCTCCCTAAGCTAGAAGATCGTTGGGTACAGCCGGGACCAGCTGCTTCGAAAGCATCACCAAACCAGGGATTCAAGCTTCAGGAGGCTAATTTGCATATTCCAGGTGCCTTCTGGGAGAAGCGAAGTCTCCCTAAGCTAGAAGATCGTTGGGTACAGCCGGGACCAGCTGCTTCGAAAGCATCACCAAACCAGGGATTCAAGCTTCAGGAGGCTAATTTGCATATTCCAGGTGCCTTCTGGGAGAAGCGAAGTCTCCCTAAGCTAGAAGATCGTTGGGTACAGCCGGGACCAGCTGCTTCGAAAGCATCACCAAACCAGGGATTCAAGCTTCAGGAGGCTAATTTGCATATTCCAGGTGCCTTCTGGGAGAAGCGAAGTCTCCCTAAGCTAGAAGATCGTTGGGTACAGCCGGGACCAGCTGCTTCGAAAGCATCACCAAACCAGGGATTCAAGCTTCAGGAGGCTAATTTGCATATTCCAGGTGCCTTCTGGGAGAAGCGAAGTCTCCCTAAGCTAGAAGATCGTTGGGTACAGCCGGGACCAGCTGCTTCGAAAGCATCACCAAACCAGGGATTCAAGCTTCAGGAGGCTAATTTGCATATTCCAGGTGCCTTCTGGGAGAAGCGAAGTCTCCCTAAGCTAGAAGATCGTTGGGTACAGCCGGGACCAGCTGCTTCGAAAGCATCACCAAACCAGGGATTCAAGCTTCAGGAGGCTAATTTGCATATTCCAGGTGCCTTCTGGGAGAAGCGAAGTCTCCCTAAGCTAGAAGATCGTTGGGTACAGCCGGGACCAGCTGCTTCGAAAGCATCACCAAACCAGGGATTCAAGCTTCAGGAGGCTAATTTGCATATTCCAGGTGCCTTCTGGGAGAAGCGAAGTCTCCCTAAGCTAGAAGATCGTTGGGTACAGCCGGGACCAGCTGCTTCGAAAGCATCACCAAACCAGGGATTCAAGCTTCAGGAGGCTAATTTGCATATTCCAGGTGCCTTCTGGGAGAAGCGAAGTCTCCCTAAGCTAGAAGATCGTTGGGTACAGCCGGGACCAGCTGCTTCGAAAGCATCACCAAACCAGGGATTCAAGCTTCAGGAGGCTAATTTGCATATTCCAGGTGCCTTCTTGGGAGAAGCGAAGTCTCCCTAAGCTAGAAGATCGTTGGGTACAGCCGGGACCAGCTGCTTCGAAAGCATCACCAAACCAGGGATTCAAGCTTCAGGAGGCTAATTTGCATATTCCAGGTGCCTTCTGGGAGAAGCGAAGTCTCCCTAAGCTAGAAGATCGTTGGGTACAGCCGGGACCAGCTGCTTCGAAAGCATCACCAAACCAGGGATTCAAGCTTCAGGAGGCTAATTTGCATATTCCAGGTGCCTTCTGGGAGAAGCGAAGTCTCCCTAAGCTAGAAGATCGTTGGGTACAGCCGGGACCAGCTGCTTCGAAAGCATCACCAAACCAGGGATTCAAGCTTCAGGAGGCTAATTTGCATATTCCAGGTGCCTTCTGGGAGAAGCGAAGTCTCCCTAAGCTAGAAGATCGTTGGGTACAGCCGGGACCAGCTGCTTCGAAAGCATCACCAAACCAGGGATTCAAGCTTCAGGAGGCTAATTTGCATATTCCAGGTGCCTTCTGGGAGAAGCGAAGTCTCCCTAAGCTAGAAGATCGTTGGGTACAGCCGGGACCAGCTGCTTCGAAAGCATCACCAAACCAGGGATTCAAGCTTCAGGAGGCTAATTTGCATATTCCAGGTGCCTTCTGGGAGAAGCGAAGTCTCCCTAAGCTAGAAGATCGTTGGGTACAGCCGGGACCAGCTGCTTCGAAAGCATCACCAAACCAGGGATTCAAGCTTCAGGAGGCTAATTTGCATATTCCAGGTGCCTTCTGGGAGAAGCGAAGTCTCCCTAAGCTAGAAGATCGTTGGGTACAGCCGGGACCAGCTGCTTCGAAAGCATCACCAAACCAGGGATTCAAGCTTCAGGAGGCTAATTTGCATATTCCAGGTGCCTTCTGGGAGAAGCGAAGTCTCCCTAAGCTAGAAGATCGTTGGGTACAGCCGGGACCAGCTGCTTCGAAAGCATCACCAAACCAGGGATTCAAGCTTCAGGAGGCTAATTTGCATATTCCAGGTGCCTTCTGGGAGAAGCGAAGTCTCCCTAAGCTAGAAGATCGTTGGGTACAGCCGGGACCAGCTGCTTCGAAAGCATCACCAAACCAGGGATTCAAGCTTCAGGAGGCTAATTTGCATATTCCAGGTGCCTTCTGGGAGAAGCGAAGTCTCCCTAAGCTAGAAGATCGTTGGGTACAGCCGGGACCAGCTGCTTCGAAAGCATCACCAAACCAGGGATTCAAGCTTCAGGAGGCTAATTTGCATATTCCAGGTGCCTTCTGGGAGAAGCGAAGTCTCCCTAAGCTAGAAGATCGTTGGGTACAGCCGGGACCAGCTGCTTCGAAAGCATCACCAAACCAGGGATTCAAGCTTCAGGAGGCTAATTTGCATATTCCAGGTGCCTTCTGGGAGAAGCGAAGTCTCCCTAAGCTAGAAGATCGTTGGGTACAGCCGGGACCAGCTGCTTCGAAAGCATCACCAAACCAGGGATTCAAGCTTCAGGAGGCTAATTTGCATATTCCAGGTGCCTTCTGGGAGAAGCGAAGTCTCCCTAAGCTAGAAGATCGTTGGGTACAGCCGGGACCAGCTGCTTCGAAAGCATCACCAAACCAGGGATTCAAGCTTCAGGAGGCTAATTTGCATATTCCAGGTGCCTTCTGGGAGAAGCGAAGTCTCCCTAAGCTAGAAGATCGTTGGGTACAGCCGGGACCAGCTGCTTCGAAAGCATCACCAAACCAGGGATTCAAGCTTCAGGAGGCTAATTTGCATATTCCAGGTGCCTTCTGGGAGAAGCGAAGTCTCCCTAAGCTAGAAGATCGTTGGGTACAGCCGGGACCAGCTGCTTCGAAAGCATCACCAAACCAGGGATTCAAGCTTCAGGAGGCTAATTTGCATATTCCAGGTGCCTTCTGGGAGAAGCGAAGTCTCCCTAAGCTAGAAGATCGTTGGGTACAGCCGGGACCAGCTGCTTCGAAAGCATCACCAAACCAGGGATTCAAGCTTCAGGAGGCTAATTTGCATATTCCAGGTGCCTTCTGGGAGAAGCGAAGTCTCCCTAAGCTAGAAGATCGTTGGGTACAGCCGGGACCAGCTGCTTCGAAAGCATCACCAAACCAGGGATTCAAGCTTCAGGAGGCTAATTTGCATATTCCAGGTGCCTTCTGGGAGAAGCGAAGTCTCCCTAAGCTAGAAGATCGTTGGGTACAGCCGGGACCAGCTGCTTCGAAAGCATCACCAAACCAGGGATTCAAGCTTCAGGAGGCTAATTTGCATATTCCAGGTGCCTTCTGGGAGAAGCGAAGTCTCCCTAAGCTAGAAGATCGTTGGGTACAGCCGGGACCAGCTGCTTCGAAAGCATCACCAAACCAGGGATTCAAGCTTCAGGAGGCTAATTTGCATATTCCAGGTGCCTTCTGGGAGAAGCGAAGTCTCCCTAAGCTAGAAGATCGTTGGGTACAGCCGGGACCAGCTGCTTCGAAAGCATCACCAAACCAGGGATTCAAGCTTCAGGAGGCTAATTTGCATATTCCAGGTGCCTTCTGGGAGAAGCGAAGTCTCCCTAAGCTAGAAGATCGTTGGGTACAGCCGGGACCAGCTGCTTCGAAAGCATCACCAAACCAGGGATTCAAGCTTCAGGAGGCTAATTTGCATATTCCAGAATTTTTGCCTGTAGGACATTATTGCAAGAGAGCTTGGCTGAGTAGATTACACAAGAAGGAAAACACACAGCAAGTCAGCAGGATCTAGGAGCAACATGGCAGATGTGACAACCTACATGGTGAGCTGCAGCATGTGCTACATGTTCACAGATCGACCAGAAGAAGAATCCAATTTCACCTGTCAGAAGTGTAGACTAGTGGCCCTTTTAGAAGAAAAGGTGCGGGGTCTGGAAGAAAGAATAGCAACTTTGAAACTCATCAAAGAGAATGAAGACTTTCTAGACAGAACAGAAGCATCTCTACTGGTCACAGAAGGTGCAAAAAGTGTCAGAGAACCTCCAAAAGCAGATGAGTGGAAGCATGTGACCAAAAGAAGCAAGAAGACCATGGAGAAATCACCAACCACACAACTGAAGAACCGATATCAAATCTTTGTAGAGGATGAAGATGGCACACCTAAGAATGAAGCAATACCAGCAAGCAAAAAAGAAAAGGGCACACAGCAACAAGTGACAGCAAAAAGTACAGCCAAGAAGCAACGAAGAGTGGTGGTGGTGGGAGACTCACTACTGAGAGGCACCGAAGCAGCCATCTGCAGACCGGACATAACTGCAAGAGAAGTATGCTGCCTTCCAGGTGCGATGATCAAGGATGTGACAGATAGGATACCAAAGCTCTTCAGCTCCAAGGACGTCCACCCATTTCTTCTGATACATGTTGGCACCAATGACACGGCAAGGAAGGACCTACCGACAATCTGCAAGGACTTTGAAGAGTTGGGGAAGAAAGTAAAGGAACTGGATGCACAGGTAGTTTTTTCTTCTATCCTTCCAGTAGACGGGCATGGCACCAGGAGATGGAACAGGATCCTTGATGCAAACAACTGGCTAAGACGATGGTGCAGACAACAAGGATTTGGATTCCTGGACCACGGTGTGAATTACTGGTATGATGGACTCCTCGCCAGAGACGGACTACACCTCAACAAACCTGGGAAACACACATTCGCCAGAAGACTCGCTACACTCATCAGGAGGGCGTTAAACTAGAAGAAGAGGGGACGGGAAGAAAAACATTAGACTCGAACAAAGACGACCCAGGAAAACATACTCAGAAGGGAGGTAAGAACATTTCTAAAACAATCCACAGTGAGGAGATTGGAACAAAACAAAATCCTCTAAACTGCATGCTCGCAAACGCCAGAAGCCTGACAAACAAGATGGAAGAACTAGAAGCAGAAATATCTACAGGTAACTTTGACATAGTGGGAATAACCGAGACATGGTTAGATGAAAGCTATGACTGGGCAGTTAACTTACAGGGTTACAGTCTGTTTAGAAAGGATCGTAAAAATCGGAGAGGAGGAGGGGTTTGTCTCTATGTAAAGTCTTGTCTAAAGTCCACTTTAAGGGAGGATATTAGCGAAGGGAATGAGGATGTCGAGTCCATATGGGTTGAAATTCATGGAGGGAAAAATGGTAACAAAATTCTCATTGGGGTCTGTTACAAACCCCCAAATATAACAGAAAGCATGGAAAGTCAACTTCTAAAGCAGATAGATGAAGCTGCAACCCATAATGAGGTCCTGGTTATGGGGGACTTTAACTACCCGGATATTAACTGGGAAACAGAAACCTGTGAAACCCATAAAGGCAACAGGTTTCTGCTAATAACCAAGAAAAATTATCTTTCACAATTGGTGCAGAATCCAACCAGAGGAGCAGCACTTTTAGACCTAATACTATCTAATAGACCTGACAGAATAACAAATCTGCAGGTGGTTGGGCATTTAGGAAATAGCGACCACAATATTGTGCAGTTTCACCTGTCTTTCACTAGGGGGACTTGTCAGGGAGTCACAAAAACATTGAACTTTAGGAAGGCAAAGTTTGAACAGCTTAGAGATGCCCTTAATCTGGTAGACTGGGACAATATCCTCAGAAATGAGAATACAGATAATAAATGGGAAATGTTTAAGAACATCCTAAATAGGCAGTGTAAGCGGTTTATACCTTGTGGGAATAAAAGGACTAGAAATAGGAAAAACCCAATGTGGCTAAACAAAGAAGTAAGACAGGCAATTAACAGTAAAAAGAAAGCATTTGCACTACTAAAGCAGGATGGCACCATTGAAGCTCTAAAAAACTATAGGGAGAAAAATACTTTATCTAAAAAACTAATTAAAGCTGCCAAAAAGGAAACAGAGAAGCACATTGCTAAGGAGAGTAAAACTAATCCCAAACTGTTCTTCAACTATATCAATAGTAAAAGAATAAAAACTGAAAATGTAGGCCCCTTAAAAAATAGTGAGGAAAGAATGGTTGTAGATGACGAGGAAAAAGCTAACATATTAAACACCTTCTTCTCCACGGTATTCACGGTGGAAAATGAAATGCTAGGTGAAATCCCAAGAAACAATGAAAACCCTATATTAAGGGTCACCAATCTAACCCAAGAAGAGGTGCGAAACCGGCTAAATAAGATTAAAATAGATAAATCTCCGGGTCCGGATGGCATACACCCACGAGTACTAAGAGAACTAAGTAATGTAATAGATAAACCATTATTTCTTATTTTTAGTGACTCTATAGCGACAGGGTCTGTTCCGCAGGACTGGCGCATAGCAAATGTGGTGCCAAAATTCAAAAAGGGCTCTAAAAGTGAACCTGGAAATTATAGGCCAGTAAGTCTAACCTCTATTGTTGGTAAAATATTTGAAGGGTTTCTGAGGGATGTTATTCTGGATTATCTCAATGAGAATAACTGTTTAACTCCATATCAGCATGGGTTTATGAGAAATCGCTCCTGTCAAACCAATCTAATCAGTTTTTATGAAGAGGTAAGCTATAGACTGGACCACGGTGAGTCATTGGACGTGGTATATCTCGATTTTTCCAAAGCGTTTGATACCGTGCCGCACAAGAGGTTGGTACACAAAATGAGAATGCTTGGTCTGGGGGAAAATGTGTGTAAATGGGTTAGTAACTGGCTTAGTGATAGAAAGCAGAGGGTGGTTATAAATGGTATAGTCTCTAACTGGGTCGCTGTGACCAGTGGGGTACCGCAGGGGTCAGTATTGGGACCTGTTCTCTTCAACATATTCATTAATGATCTGGTAGAAGGTTTACACAGTAAAATATCGATATTTGCAGATGATACAAAACTATGTAAAGCAGTTAATACAAGAGAAGATAGTATTCTGCTACAGATGGATCTGGATAAGTTGGAAACTTGGGCTGAAAGGTGGCAGATGAGGTTTAACAATGATAAATGTAAGGTTATACACATGGGAAGAGGGAATCAATATCACCATTACACACTGAACGGGAAACCACTGGGTAAATCTGACAGGGAGAAGGACTTGGGGATCCTAGTTAATAATAAACTTACCTGGAGCAGCCAGTGCCAGGCAGCAGCTGCCAAGGCAAACAGGATCATGGGGTGCATTAAAAGAGGTCTGGATACACATGATGAGAGCATTATACTGCCTCTGTACAAATCCCTAGTTAGACCGCACATGGAGTACTGTGTCCAGTTTTGGGCACCGGTGCTCAGGAAGGATATAATGGAACTAGAGAGAGTACAAAGGAGGGCAACAAAATTAATAAGGGGGATGGGAGAACTACAATACCCAGATAGATTAGCGAAATTAGGATTATTTAGTCTAGAAAAAAGACGACTGAGGGGCGATCTAATAACCATGTATAAGTATATAAGGGGACAATACAAATATCTCGCTGAGGATCTGTTTATACCAAGGAAGGTGACGGGCACAAGGGGGCATTCTTTGCGTCTGGAGGAGAGAAGGTTTTTCCACCAACATAGAAGAGGATTCTTTACTGTTAGGGCAGTGAGAATCTGGAATTGCTTGCCTGAGGAGGTGGTGATGGCGAACTCAGTCGAGGGGTTCAAGAGAGGCCTGGATGTCTTCCTGGAGCAGAACAATATTGTATCATACAATTATTAGGTTCTGTAGAAGGACGTAGATCTGGGTATTTATTATGATGGAATATAGGCTGAACTGGATGGACAAATGTCTTTATTCGGCCTTACTAACTATGTTACTATGTTACTATGTTACTATGTTACAGTAGAGACTCCATAGTGTGACCGCTCTTACAGTAGAGACTCCACAGTGTGACCGCTCTTACAGTACAGACTCCACAGTGTGACCGCTCTTACAGTAGAGACTCCACAGTGTGACCGCTCTTACAGTAGAGACTCCACAATGTGACCGCTCTTACAGTACAGACTCCACAGTGTGACCGCTCTTACAGTAGAGACTCCACAATGTGACCGCTCTTACAGTACAGACTCCACAGTGTGACCGCTCTTACAGTACAGACTCCACAGTGTGACCGCTCTTACAGTACAGACTCCATAGTGTGACCGCTCTTACAGTACAGAGCTCTATAGTGTGACCGCTCTTACAGTAGAGACTTCACAGTGTGACCGCTCTTATACTAGAGACTCCACAGTGTGACCACTCTTAGAGTAGAGACTCCACAGTGTGACCGCTCTTACAGTACAGACTCCACAGTGTGACCGCTCTTACAGTACAGACTTCACGGTGTGACCGCTCTTACAGTAGAGACTCCACAGTGTGACCGCTCTTACAGTAGAGACTCCACAGTGTGACCGCTCTTACAGTACAGACTCCACAGTGTGACCGCTCTTACAGTAGAGACTCCACAGTGTGGCCGCTCTTACAGTACAGACTCCATAGTGTGACCGCTCTTACAGTACAGAGCTCTATAGTGTGACCGCTCTTACAGTACAGAGCTCTATAGTGTGACTGCTCTTACAGTAGAGACTCCACAATGTGACCGCTCTTACAGTAGAGACTCCACAGTGTGACCGCTCTTACAGTAGAGACTCCACAGTGTGACTGCTCTTACAGTACAGACTCCACAATGTGACCGCTCTTACAGTAGAGACTCCACAGTGTGACCGCTCTTACAGTAGAGACTCCACAATGTGACTGCTCTTACAGTACAGACTCCACAATGTGACCGCTCTTACAGTAGAGACTCCACAGTGTGACCGCTCTTACAGTACAGACTCCACAGTGTGACTGCTCTTACAGTAGAGACTCCACAGTGTGACCGCTCTTACAGTACAGACTCCACAGTGTGACTGCTCTTACAGTAGAGACTCCACAGTGTGATCGCTCTTACAGTACAGACTCCACAGTGTGACTGCTCTTACAGTACAGACTCCACAATGTGACCGCTCTTATAGTAGAGACTCCACAATGTGACCGCTCTTACAGTAGAGACTCCACAGTGTGACCGCTCTTACAGTACAGACTCCACAGTGTGACTGCTCTTACAGTACAGACTCCACAATGTGACTGCTCTTATAGTAGAGACTCCACAATGTGACCGCTCTTACAGTACAGACTCTACAGTGTGACCGCTCTTACAGTAGAGACTCCAATAGGTGACCACTCTTACAGTAGAGACTCCACAGTGTGACCGCTCTTAGGCTAGGTTCACATTGCGTGAGGGCAATCCATTTAGCGCATATGCTAGCGGATTGCGCTAACGCAATGTCCCAAAAGAGATCGCGTTTGGCAAGCAGCGTCCGCGGTCTGTCCGAAACTAACGGGACATCGCTAGCGCATGCCGAAAATGGCATGCGCTAGCGATGCGCTAGAGATCCGTTAGCACATTGCTGTCAATGGGTGCGCTAACGGATCCATTTCATGGCGTTAATTGCGACAATTTCGCCATGTAACGGAGTCCGCTAGCGTTAACCCATTAATGCAATGTGAACCTAGCCTTACAGTACAAACTCCACAGTGTGACCGCTCTTGGTGTAGAGACTCCACAGTGTGACCGCTCTTACAGTAGAGACTCCACAGTGTGACCGCTCTTACAGTACAGAACTCCACAGTGTGACCGCTCTTACAGTAGAGACTCCACAGTGTGACCGCTCTTACAGTAGAGACTCCATAGTGTGACCGCTCTTACAGTAGAGACTCCATAGTGTGACCGCTCTTACAGTAGAGACTCCACAGTGTGACCGCTCTTACAGTAGAGACTCCACAGTGTGACCGCTCTTAAAGTACAGAACTCTACTTACATCTGCCTACCAATGCAGCAAATAATAGCCTATTGTTGGGGTTCTGGTCGCCTGACCCCATAATCTCATACTGAGCACTTATTGATAACTTGTCCTGTCCTGGGGTCTTCATTATCATGTGGCCTGATAACCTCGTAATGCAGCTTTGAACTGCTTTTTCACAGCGGGGGACAAGTTCAGGAGGCAGAGAGTTATAAGGGGAGAAAAGGCTCCTAAGTGGAGAAAGGAGCGTAATTTTCTGATAATGTACATTACAAAGTTTCTGATATTTACTTACACTATTCAATTATACAAAGTTTTTGTGGTTGAAGGTTCAGTTCCCTTTTAAATTTGCCGCCTGCATAGCACGGCCAATGTAACACGTCCCCACTGGTGAAAAGGTCTGTAACTATGTGCCGAGTCGTCCATCGCACTCGCAGCTCGATCCCAGTACTAGCATTAATGTGAATAATCGACTTTGCCAACTTTGTAACTTTTGCTTTAGTATGTTGCAGAGCTTGTGACAACCTCGTGGGGGCTGACAACCTCGCGGGGGCTGACAACCTCACGGGGGCTGACAACCTCGCGGGGGCTGACTACCTCATGGGGCTGACAACCTTGCGGGGGCTGACTACCTCATGGGGCTGACAACCTCACGGGGGCTGACAACCTCGCGGGGGCTGACTACCTCATGGGGCTGACTACCTTGCGGGGGCTGACTACCTCATGGGGCTGACAACCTCGTGGGGCTGACTACCTCGCGGAAGCTGACTACCTCATGGGGCTGACAACCTCGCGGGGGCTGACTACCTCATGGGGCTGACAACCTCGCGGGGGCTGACAACCTCGTGGGGGCTGACAACCTCGCGGGGGCTGACAACCTCACGGGGGCTGACAACCTCGCGGGGGCTGACTACCTCATGGGGCTGACAACCTTGCGGGGGCTGACTACCTCATGGGGCTGACAACCTCACGGGGGCTGACAACCTCGCGGGGGCTGACTACCTCATGGGGCTGACAACCTTGCGGGGGCTGACTACCTCACGGGGGCTGACAACCTTGCGGGGGCTGACTACCTCATGGGGCTGACAACCTTGCGGGGGCTGACTACCTCATGGGGCTGACAACCTCGTGGGGCTGACAACCTCGCGGGGGCTGACAACCTCATGGGGGCTGACAACCTCGCGGGGGCTGACTACCTCATGGGGCTGACAACCTCGTGGGGCTGACAACCTCGCGGGGGCTGACAACCTCGTGGGGCTGACAACCTCGCGGGGGCTGACTACCTCATGGGGCTGACAACCTCGCGGGGGCTGACTACCTCATGGGGCTGACAACCTCGCGGGGGCTGACTACCTCATGGGGCTGACAACCTCGCGGGGGCTGACTACCTCATGGGGCTGACAACCTCATGGGGCTGACAACCTCGCGGGGGCTGACTACCTCATGGGGCTGACAACCTCGTGGGGCTGACAACCTCGCGGGGGCTGACTACCTCATGGGGCTGACAACCTCGCAGGGGCTGACAACCTCGCAGGGGCTGACAACCTCATGGGGGCTGACAACCTCGCGGGGGCTGACTACCTCATGGGGCTGACAACCTCGTGGGGCTGACAACCTCATGGGGCTGACAACCTCGTGGGGCTGACAACCTCGCGGGGGCTGACAACCTCGTGGGGCTGACAACCTCGCGGGGGCTGACTACCTCATGGGGCTGACAACCTCGCGGGGGCTGACTACCTCATGGGGCTGACAACCTCGCGGGGGCTGACAACCTCGCGGGGGCTGACAACCTCATGGGGGCTGACAACCTCGCGGGGGCTGACTACCTCATGGGGCTGACAACCTCGTGGGGCTGACAACCTCATGGGGCTGACAACCTCGCAGGGGCTGACAACCTCGCAGGGGCTGACAACCTCATGGGGGCTGACAACCTCGCGGGGGCTGACTACCTCATGGGGCTGACAACCTCGTGGGGCTGACAACCTCATGGGGCTGACAACCTCGTGGGGCTGACAACCTCGCGGGGGCTGACAACCTCGTGGGGCTGACAACCTCGCGGGGGCTGACTACCTCATGGGGCTGACAACCTCGCGGGGGCTGACTACCTCATGGGGCTGACAACCTCGCGGGGGCTGACAACCTCGCGGGGGCTGACAACCTCATGGGGGCTGACAACCTCGCGGGGGCTGACTACCTCATGGGGCTGACAACCTCGCGGGGGCTGACTACCTCATGGGGCTGACAACCTCGTGGGGCTGACAACCTCGCGGGGGCTGACTACCTCATGGGGCTGACAACCTCGTGGGGCTGACAACCTCGTTGGGGCTGTGATGGTAGTCAGACGGCTTTTCCTCCAACTGATGAAGCTCGCCTTTATAGACTTTTCTACAACTTAACAGAGGAGGACGATTCAAGGTCATTGCTCCTTCTGGGGGACATCTATAGTGTACGGTCAGATCCGGGGGTCTGCCGCTGGAGGAGGGGTCCAGCTGAGGTCCACTATCGACGTGCGGGCCAGAATTGAGCTGTACTGTACAACCTGTTCCCGGGCAGCTCCTCCGCTCTTCCCTGATCTCTCCTTAATGTCTTTAGCTCCTCTCCCCAATATCGGATTCCTGAGTTTTAGATGTGACGCGATAGAGATTCAGTAAGGAACAGAGGAAAATGAATCTCCGGGAAAGGGACATAATATTCATTGTCTGTTCCGAGAGAGAACTGGATCCCGGGATACGAAAAGTCAAAAGCACAAACTGGAATCTGCTGCAAAATGCATCGTACAAAATGTCTTATACCGAGATACATTGTGTCAAATTGTTGACGGGATGTTGCAACATTGAGCAGAGAGGACTCCATGGCAAGAAACAAACTGAGCTCCACTGCTGTAATCCACCATACAGCACACAGGGGCCTGGTACTTGTAGTTCTTGTGCTCTCTGTGTTCATCATGACCCACTACCAGAACACTGATGATGGAGGCAACGGGCGGTCACCACATACTAATGATGGAGATGACGGGCGGTCACCAGATACTGATGATGGAGGAGACAGGCGGTCACCACATACTAATTAAGGAGAAGACGGGTGGTCACCAGACACTGATGTTGGAGGCGACGTGCGGTCACCAGATACTGATGATGGAGGTGACGGGCGGTCACCAGATACTAATGATGGAGGAGACGGGCGGTCACCAGATACTAATGATGGAGGAGACGGGTGGTCACCAGATACTGATGATGGAGGAGACAGGCGGTCACCACATACTAATTAAGGAGAAGACGGGTGGTCACCAGACACTGATGTTGGAGGCGACGTGCGGTCACCAGATACTGATGATGGAGGTGACGGGCGGTCACCAGACACTGATGTTGGAGGCGACGTGCGGTCACCAGATACTGATGATGGAGGTGACGGGCGGTCACCAGATACTGATGATGGAGGAGACGGGCGGTCACCAGATACTGATGATGGAGGTGACGGGCAGTCACCAGATACTGATGATGAGGAGACGGGCGGTCACCAGATACTGATGATGGAGGTGACGGGCGGTCACCAGATACTGATGATGGAGGAGACAGGCGGTCACCACATACTAATTAAGGAGATGACGGGCGGTCACCAGGTACTGACGATGGATGTGATGGGCAGTCACCAGGTACTGACAATGGAGGTGACGGGCGGTCACTGGATACTAATGATGGAGGTGATGGGCAATCACCAGATACTGATGATGGAGGTGACGGGCGGTCACCAGATACTGATGATGGAGGAGACGGGCGGTCACCAGATACTGATGATGGAGGTGACGGGCGGTCACCAGATACTGATGATGGAGGAGACGGGTGGTCACCAGATACTGATGATGGAGGTGACGGGCGGTCACCAGATACTGATGATGGAGGAGACGGGTGGTCACCAGATACTGATGATGGAGGGGACGGGCGGTCACTGGATACTAAAGATGGAGACGACGGGCGGTCACCAGATACTGATGATGGAGGAGACGGGCGGTCACCAGATACTGATGATGGAGGAGACGGGCGGTCACCAGATACTGATGATGGAGGTGACGGGCAGTCACCAGATACTGATGATGGAGGTGACGGGCGGTCACCAGATACTGATGATGGAGGAGACGGGCGGTCACCAGATACTGATGATGGAGGAGACGGGCGGTCACCAGATACTGATGATGGAGGTGACAGGCGGTCACCAGATACTGATGATGGAGGAGACGGGCGGTCACCAGATACTGATGATGGAGGTGACGGGCGGTCACCAGACACTGATGTTGGAGGCGACGGGCGGTCACCAGATACTGATGATGGAGGAGACGGGTGGTCACCAGATACTGATGATGGAGGTGATGGGCGGTCACTGGATACTAAAGATGGAGACGACGGGCGGTCACCAGATACTGATGATGGAGGTGACGGGCGGTCACCAGACACTGATGTTGGAGGCGACGGGCGGTCACCAGATACTGATGATGGAGGAGACGGGCGGTCACCAGATACTGATGATGGAGGAGACGGGCGGTCACCAGATACTGATGATGGAGGAGACGGGCGGTCACCAGATACTGATGATGGAGGTGACGGGCGGTCACCAGATACTGATGATGGAGGTGACGGGCGGTCACCAGATACTGATGATGGAGGAGACGGGTGGTCACCAGATACTGATGATGGAGGGGACGGGCGGTCACTGGATACTAAAGATGGAGACGACGGGCGGTCGCCAGATGCTGATGATGGAGGAGACGGGCGGTCACCAGATACTGATGATGGAGGAGACGGGCGGTCACCAGATACTGATGATGGAGGTGACGGGCGGTCACCAGATACTGATGATGGAGGAGACGGGCGGTCACCAGATACTGATGATGGAGGTGACGGGCGGTCACCAGACACTGATGATGGAGGCGACGGGGGGTCACCAGATACTGATGATGGAGGAGACGGGCGGTCACTGGATACTAAAGATGGAGACGACGGGCGGTCACCAGATACTGATGATGGAGGAGACGGGCGGTGACCAGATACTGATGATGGAGGGGACGGGCGGTCACCAGATACTGATGATGGAGGGGACGGGCGGTCACCAGATACTGATGATGGAGGCGATGAACGGTCACCAGATACTGATGATGGAGGTGACGGGCGGTCACCAGATACTGATGATGGAGGTGACGGGCGGTCACCAGATACTGATGATGGAGGAGACGGGTGGTCACCAGATACTGATGATGGAGGTGACGGGCGGTCACCAGATACTGATGATGGAGGAGACGGGTGGTCACCAGATTCTGATGATGGAGGGGACGGGCGGTCACTGGATACTAAAGATGGAGACGACGGGCGGTCACCAGATACTGATGATGGAGGAGACGGGCGGTCACCAGATACTGATGATGGAGGAGACGGGCGGTCACCAGATACTGATGATGGAGGTGACGGGCGGTCACCAGATACTGATGATGGAGGAGACGGGTGGTCACCAGTTACTGATGATGGAGGTGACGGGTGGTCACCAGACACTGATGATGGAGGCGACGGGGGGTCACCAGATACTGATGATGGAGGAGACGGGCGGTCACCAAATACTGATGATGGAGGTGATGGGCGGTCACTGGATACTAAAGATGGAGACGACGGGCGGTCACCAGATACTGATGATGGAGGAGACGGGCGGTCACCAGATACTGATGATGGAGGGGACGGGCGGTCACCAGATACTGATGATGGAGGGGACGGGCGGTCACCAGATACTGATGATGGAGGCGATGGTCAGTCACTAGAAACTGATGAGATTTATATATTTACATTTCCCGTGTGTTCATTTATTTTGTATTCTGTTCATTGATAAAATCTATTAACCCTTCTGTTTTCTGTAACATTCTTACTGCTCAGTATTTTTTCATGGCCTAAAACTTTTGCACATTACTGTATAAAATGATAAACTACAAACTAAGAGACCAATAGATTTCTGTCCTCTCCGTCATATGATGTCGTCGCTCATCACCCACATCGGAGATCACGGCCATTGCTGGATGGACTGTTGGACTTCACACTGGAGGGCGGTTTACATTACAAGGCGAGACACAAGAAAAGTTATTTTGCTCTGAAGACAAAATTTAGAATTTTTGCCACAACAATAAAACTGCAAGTAAAATCCCTGTAAGATCCTCCCGATGTCTGGAATCCCATGAGGGGCCATTACCCACGTGGTTAGGTATGACGTGATGAGACCAATGCCCCGTACTTGTGGACCATGCTTACCATGGCAGGTCCTTAGATTGAACCTGACGGCGTGCTTTCATCGTGGCTCCTGAGATCATAATGAAACTGACCAGAAGAAATCAACGAAATCACTTGAGGGGTTAAGATGAAAGCGCCAATTATATGGTTTCTGTGCAATGATGGCACTTAGAGAAATGCAGGATAAATGCATTATAGAAAGGGACCTATGGCGGAATGAGAAGGGGTCCGCAATGGGGGGCTGCCAGAGAGCCCTGCTCCTCCTAAGTTCAATGGGGGGGCTGCCAGAGAGCCCTGCTCCTCTATAGTACATAGCTGAGTCCCTCTTATTATGTAATAAGTAAGACAATGGAGATAAGGAACGGCCACATGACCGTCCACAGGTACCAGGGGGGGTTACATTACGGCCCCTCCATCTCAGGTCTCCATTCCCTTCCTTGAGGCTCCGGACCAGACTGTATGTGACTCTCAGGATGTCTGACATTATCTATATTAAAGCTCTGGAATGAAAAGTTCTGTAACTTTCTGATAAACTTTGTGCTTTGATTCTTCTCCTTTGGTCACTTTTTTTTATCAATGGGAATAATCTGGTCTTTGGTGGCCTTAGCTACTTCATAATCCAAGGTGGAGGGAGAGACAGGGACTATTGTGTGTTGTCACCAATGTGTCGGTCCCGGCCTGGTGTCGGCCCATCGTGTGCCCCTTCCCTGGTGCTCACTTGCTTTCTCCATCCTCCCAAGCCCAATAAACACACAACCATCTTACTACAGTCTTCTCCAAGCCCACAACCACTGTGTAAAATCCTAATTTTCTGGAGAGAAGAACCAAATACTGAAAATGAGACAAACGTCCGAAATTTGCTGGCAACTGTCCCAGACGTAAAAGATGTGAATGCGGCCTCGTGAGTGGAGGTCTACGATGGAGTCGGGGGTGGACCGGGCGCGGACATGAGAGGGCACAACAGGTGAAAGACCAGGTGACTGTAATATTTTAGAATTTTTTAACCCCTTCCTGGCTCTAAAAAGAGACCAGCACAAAATTGCAGTTTTCCAAAAGTTTGTTGGATGTGAGAAAATCAAATCGCAGAAACTTTACGGCAAATTCAAGTTTTTTTGGTGCAATTCACTTTGGCTTCGCTTCACTTTGAATTCGAGCGTCTCTACCAACTACTGTCTGATTGGACCTTTCATCGAAATATTAAAAGGTTATATAACATCCAACATTTTATCCTCTATCCATTACTGATCTCTGGGTGTCTGACCGCTGGAACCCCCAGATATCTAGAGGGAAGCATTGACTGAGGCTCGTCAGCCTGCTGTTGCATGGGGCGGGGGTGCACATGCTCGATCTCCATTCATTGTCAATGGGACTGCTGAAGAAAGCCGAGCGCAGCCCTCCCTAATCCCGGCAGTCCCCTAGAGGAAGAATGGAGGGGAGGCCGTGATTGAGCAGGAGGCTGCACAGCCTCATTCTCAGGGGTCCAGTTCCCCACTCCCAGGATCGCTGGGGGCCCCAGTTGCATAAGTATTCACACTTTGCCCATCAATCTTACAAGCACCTTTCCAGTCTGTGCAGACAGTTCTCTGTCTACTTTGCACATGTGGATATTTCCTTCTATTCACACACAGATGCATATTCTCTTTTTTTTGCAGATTTCTTTGTCATCTTCTGCAGCAGTTCCCTTGACAATGAGCTACTTATACTTCGGCTTCAGACACACCTTGGCAGACAGTCAGCACCTGCGAGGTACGGCAGATATTAATGATGTCTGGCTATGATTACCGTCTGAGGCAAAGATAATAAACTCTAGAAATACTCACACTGCCCTTCTAGATAAAACGCTGATGTTTTGCACCCACGTTCAAGGACGGCAACAAAGTATCGAAATATTTATCAAATTCTTTATTTACATCCATTCTTGAACTATAGGAAGCCGAAGGGAAAGTAGCAGCCAATCAGTTTGCAGCATTTATTTCTGGAGTGCAGGTCAGAAAGTAGGGGCTTCCCCTGGAGGTGAACGGGGTCGGGGGTCAGAGCCCAAGAATTAAAGGGTAAGTGTCCTCTTAGATAATGTCAACACTTGGGTGGTCTCTATGCTGCAGGCAATCACATTTTGGAACTACTGATACAGGACATCAGGGAGATTCTGAAAAAGATCTTATAAAGCGATGTCCAAAATTATTAGCCCCATTGTTAGCCCCATGTCCTGCCCGACTCATAAAGGACAAGTCCCCAATCCCAACCGATAGGGCTCGCATTGTGACATCCTAAAATGAATAAAAACTCCCAGACCAGACCCCATAAAAATACTGTCACCAGACCAAACCCCCTAAAAAATTACAGAAGGACCCTAGACTAGGCCACCGAAATGAATACAGACCCCAGACAAGACCCCCTAAGTAAATACAGAAAGAGCCTGGAGACGACGCCCTTGTTTAAAACAAATCACAAACCAGACCCTGTAAAAACAACCTCAGACCAGAACCCCCTAAAGAAATAGAAAAACAGACAAGATACCATAAAAATAAAGGCTTTGGAGCACACCCCCTAAATGAATACAGACCCCAGACCTCCTATATGAATACTGACCCCAGACCTCCTATATGAATACTGACCCCAGACCCCCTAAAAGAATACAGACCCCAGACCTCCTATATGAATACTGACCCCAGACCTCCTATAAGAATACAGACCCCAGACTTCCTATATGAATACAGACCCCAGACCTCCTATATGAATACTGACCCCAGACCTCCTAAATGAATACAGACCCCAGACCTCCTATATAAATACAGACCCCAGACCTCCTATATGAATACTGACCCCAGACCCCCTAAATGAATACAGACCCCAAACCTCCTATATGAATACAGACCCCAGACCTCCTATAAGAATACAGACCCCAGACTTCCTATATGAATACTGACCCCAGACCTCCTATATGAATACTGACCCCAGACCTCCTATATGAATACTGACCCCAGACCTCCTATAAGAATACAGACCCCAGACCTCCTATATGAATACAGACCCCAGACCTCCTAAATGAATACTGACCCCAGACCTCCTATATGAGTACTGACCCCAGACCTCCTATATGAATACTGACCCCAGACCCCCTAAATGAATACTGACCCCAGACCTCCTATATGAGTACTGACCCCAGACCTCCTATATGAATACAGACCCCAGACTTCCTATATGAATACAGACCCCAGACCTCCTATAAGAATACTGACCCCAAACCTCCTATATGAATACAGACCCCAGACCTCCTATATGAATACAGACCCCAAACCTCCTATATGAATACTGACCCCAGACTTCCTATATGAATACAGACCCCAGACCTCCTATATGAATACTGACCCCAGACCTCCTATATGAATACAGACCCCAGACCTCCTATATGAATACTGACCCCAGACCTCCTATATGAATACTGACCCCAGACCTCCTATATGAATACAGACCCCAGACTTCCTATATGAATACTGACCCCTAACCTCCTATATGAATACAGACCCCAGACTTCATATATGAATACAGACCCCAAACCTCCTATATGAATACTGACCCCAGACTTCCTATATGAATACTGACCCCAGACTTCCTATATGAATACAGACCCCAGACCTCCTATATGAATACTGACCCCAGACTTCCTATATGAATACAGACCCCAGACCTCCTATATGAATACTGACCCCAGACCTCCTATATGAATACAGACCCCAGACCTCCTATATGAATACAGACCCCAAACCTCCTATATGAATACAGACCCCAGACTTCATATATGAATACAGACCCCAAACCTCCTATATGAATACTGACCCCAGACTTCCTATATGAATACAGACCCCAGACCTCCTATATGAATACAGACCCCAGACTTCCTATATGAATACTGACCCCAAACCTCCTATATGAATACAGACCCCAGACTTCATATATGAATACAGACCCCAAACCTCCTATATGAATACTGACCCCAGACTTCCTATATGAATACTGACCCCAGACTTCCTATATGAATACAGACCCCAGACTTCCTATATGAATACTGACCCCAGACTTCCTATATGAATACAGACCCCAGACCTCCTATATGAATACAGACCCCAAACCTCCTATATGAATACTGACCCCAGACCTCCTATATGAATACTGACCCCAGACCTCCTATATGAATACAGACCCCAGACCTCCTATATGAATACAGACCCCAGACCTCCTATATGAATACTGACCCCAGACCTCCTATATGAATACTGACCCCAGACCTCCTATATGAATACAGACCCCAAACCTCCTATATGAATACTGACCCCAAACCTCCTATATGAATACTGACCCCAGACCCCCTAAATGAATACTGACCCCAGACCTCCTATATGAATACAGACCCCAGACTTCTTATATGAATACTGACCCCAGACTTCCTATATGAATACTGACCCCAGACTTCTTATATGAATACTGACCCCAGACTTCTTATATGAATACAGACCCCAGACCTCCTATATGAATACAGACCCCAAACCTCCTATATGAATACTGACCCCAGACCTCCTATATGAATACTGACCCCAGACCTCCTATATGAATACAGACCCCAGACCTCCTATATGAATACAGACCCCAGACCTCCTATATGAATACTGACCCCAGACCTCCTATATGAATACTGACCCCAGACCTCCTATATGAATACAGACCCCAAACCTCCTATATGAATACTGACCCCAAACCTCCTATATGAATACTGACCCCAGACCCCCTAAATGAATACTGACCCCAGACCTCCTATATGAATACAGACCCCAGACTTCTTATATGAATACTGACCCCAGACTTCCTATATGAATACTGACCCCAGACTTCCTATATGAATACTGACCCCAGACTTCTTATATGAATACTGACCCCAGACTTCCTATATGAATACTGACCCCAGACCTCCTATATGAATACTGACCCCAGACCTCCTATATGAATACAGACCCCAGACTTCTTATATGAATACTGACCCCAGACTTCCTATATGAATACTGACCCCAGACTTCTTATATGAATACTGACCCCAGACTTCCTATATGAATACTGACCCCAGACCTCCTATATGAATACAGACCCCAGACTTCTTATATGAATACTGACCCCAGACTTCCTATATGAATACTGACCCCAGACTTCTTATATGAATACTGACCCCAGACTTCCTATATGAATACAGACCCCAGACCTCCTATATGAATACAGACCCCAGACCTCCTAAATTAATACAGACCCCAGACTTCCTATATGAATACTGACCCCAGACTTCCTATATGAATACAGACCCCAGACCTCCTATAAGAATACTGACCCCAGACCTCCTATAAGAATACAGACCCCAGACCAGCCCCCAGAATAAATACAGACTCCAGTCCAGACACAAATTAAATACCGAACTGAGAAGGGACCCCAAAATAAAGACCCCAGACAAGACAACTTAAAGAACACAGTCCGTAGGCAAGACCCCTTTGATAAATACAAAAGACCCCTGAGCAGACCCCATAGTAAAATACAGACCGTAGACCAGATCCCTTTATAAATTCAGACCAGACTCCCCCTAAATATAAACTTCAGACCTCTGTTACACAGAACCAACACTGCACCTCCGAATGCACACAGGCTTCCCTTTAATACTGAACCCTAATGAGACTGCACCTCAATAAAGACCCCCGACTCCCCTTACAGAATATTCATAAACCCCAAGTCATTTCTATACTCCCCCTAACTAACGACCCCAAACTCCCCCTTACTACGGACCCCTGCAGACTCCACAGGTGCAGGTGTAGCAGAGCCGGACTGGCCATTTGGCCCATCTCACCAAGGTATCTATGTGACCGCTGCAGCTGTACAAGTTGTGACCAGAAAGCGGTATAAGAGACTTTGGCGGTCTTACAGATTCTGGCGGTGACTTTTTACAGATGCAGCGTTCTATGTGGAGCCAGAAGACAGCGTTAGCTCTGCTACATCTACCATTCACTATATCTTATAAATTGATCTCTACTACATGTGACAAACTCAGCCCTGCTACATCTGCACAAGTTTAGGTCTTATGCGGCAGGAAATGAAGGACGTTCCCCGGAGTCCTGAGACCCTGCACTCGCTATAGTTGGGGTCCGCAGATGCTGCGTCCTTGAATTATCCGTCCTGCATTCACCGGTTTTGATTCTTAGAAATGTTCAAGTATTAATTGTATGACAAATATAACAAATTACTGTACAGCGGCCCCTGCACTCCGCCACCCCCACACCATGCCGTCCCCGCTGCCCCTCACACCCAACTCCATCACCTCCCGCCACCCACCGTACCCTGCCGTCCTCCGCACCGTGCTGCCCCCTGCACTCTGCCAGCCCCACACCATGCCATCCCCGCTGCCGCTCACACCCCACTCCATCACCCCCCGCTGCCCACCGTACCCTGCCGTCCTCCGCACCGTGCTGCCCCCTGCACTCTGCCACCCCCACACCATGCCGTCCCCACTGGCGCTCACACCCCACTCCATCACCCCCCGCTGCCCACCGTACCCTGCCGTCCTCCGCACCGTGCTGCCCCCTGCACTCTGCCACCCCCACACCATGCCGTCCCCACTGGCGCTCACACCCCACTCCATCACCCCCCGCTGCCCACCGTACCCTGCCGTCCTCCGCACCGTGCTGCCCCCTGCACTCTGCCACCCCCACACCATGCCGTCCCCACTGGCGCTCACACCCCACTCCATCACCCCCCGCTGCCCACCGTACCCTGCCGTCCTCCGCACCGGGCTGCCCCCTGCACTCCGCCACCCCCACACCATGCCGTCCCCGCTGCCCCTCACACCCAACTCCATCACCTCCCGCCACCCACCGTACCCTGCCGTCCTCTGCACCGTGCTGCCCCCTGCACTCTGCCAGCCCCACACCATGCCATCCCCGCTGCCCCTCACACCCAACTCCATCACCTCCCGCCGCCCACCGTACCCTGCCATCCTCCGCACCGTGCTGCCCCCTGCACTCCGCCACCCCCACACCATGCCGTCCCCGCTGCCCCTCACACCCAACTCCATCACCTCCCGCCACCCACCGTACCCTGCCGTCCTCTGCACCGTGCTGCCCCCTGCACTCTGCCAGCCCCACACCATGCCATCCCCGCTGCCGCTCACACCCAATTCCATTACCTCCCGCCGCCCACCGTACCCTGCCATCCTCCGCACCGTGCTGCCCCCTGCACTCCGCCACCCCCACACCATGCCGTCCCCGCTGCCGCTCACACCCCACTCCATCACCCCCCGCTGCCCACCGTACCCTGCCGTCCTCCGCACCGTGCTGCCCCCTGCACTCCGCCACCCCCACACCATGCCGTCCCCGCTGGCGCTCACACCCCACTCCATCACCCCCCGCTGCCCACCGTATCCTGCCATCCTCCGCACCGTGCTGCCCCCTGCACTCTGCCAGCCCCACACCATGCCATCCCCGCTGCCGCTCACACCCAACTCCATCACCTCCCGCCGCCCACCGTACCCTGCCATCCTCCGCACCGTGCTGCCCCCTGCACTCCGCCACCCCCACACCATGCCGTCCCCGCTGCCGCTCACACCCCACTCCATCACCCCCCGCCGCCCACCGTACCCTGCCGTCCTCCGCACCGTGCTGCCCCCTGCACTCCGCCAGCCTCACACCATGCCATCCCCGCTGGCGCTCACACCCCACTCCATCACCCCCCGCTGCCCACCGTACCCTGCCGTCCTCCGCACCGTGCTGCCCCCTGCACTCCGCCACCCCCACACCATGCCGTCCCCGCTGGCGCTCACACCCCACTCCATCACCCCCCGCTGCCCACCGTACCCTGCCGTCCTCCACACCGTGCTGCCCCCTGCACTCTGCCAGCCCCACACCATGCCATCCCCGCTGCCGCTCACACCCAACTCCATCACCTCCCGCCGCCCACCGTACCCTGCCATCCTCCGCACCGTGCTGCCCCCTGCACTCCGCCACCCCCACACCATGCCGTCCCCGCTGCCCCTCACATCCCACTCCATCACCTCCCGCCGCCCACCGTACCCTGCCATCCTCCGCACCGTGCTGCCCCCTGCACTCCGCCACCCCCACACCATGCCGTCCCCGCTGCCCCTCACACCCCACTCCATCACCCCCCGCCGCCCACCGTACCCTGCCGTCCTCCGCACCGTGCTGCCTCCTGCACTCCGCCAGCCTCACACCATGCCGTCCCCGCTGGCGCTCACACCCCACTCCATCACCCCCCGCTGCCCACAATACCCTGCCGTCCTCCGCACCGTGCTGCCGCACTCCATCACCCCCACAACCTGCCATCCCCGCTGGCGCTCACACCCCACTCCATCGCCTCCCGCCGCCCACCATACCCTGCCGTCCTCCGCACCGTGCTGCCCCCTGCACTCCGCCACCCCCACACCATGCCGTCCCCGCTGCCCCTCACATCCCACTCCATCACCTCCCGCCGCCCACCGTACCCTGCCATCCTCCGCATCGTGCTGCCCCCTGCACTCCGCTACCCCCACACCATGCCATCCCCACTACCCCTCACACCCCACTCCGTCACCCCCCGCCGCCCACCGTACCCTGCCGTCCTCCGCACCGTGCTGCCCCCTGCACTCTGCCACCCCCACACCATGCCATCCCCACTACCCCTCACACCTCACTCCATCACCCCCGCCGCCCACCGTACCCTGCCGTCCTCCGCACCGTGCTGCCCCCTGCACTCTGCCACCCCCACACCATGCCGTCCCCTCTGCCCCTCACACCCCACTCCATCACCTCCCGCCGCCCACCGTACCCTGCTGTCCTCCGCACCGTGCTGCCCCCTGCACTCCGCCACCCCCACACCATGCTGTCCCCGCTGCCCCTCACACCCCACTCCATCACCCCCCGCTGCCCACCATACTTTGCCGTCCTCTGCACTGTGCCAACCCCTGCACTCTGCCACCCCCACACCATGCCATCCCCGCTGCCCCTCACACCCCACTCCATCACCCCCCGCCGCCCACCGTACCCTGCCATCCTCTGCACCGTGCCAACCAACACCACCGGACAATGCGGTGCTTCAGCAAGGAAAATAAATTCTCTACAACTTAGAAAAAGTTTTGTGACTTCGGCGGAGGACGGAGCTTCTGTGTGCTCAGATCTTCCCAGTAATAAAAGGGATCATCAGATCGTCACAACAATAATTACCCAAATATGTCAGACGGATTTTCCTGACAGTCAGAATGTAAATGAATAATTCCTCTATTCCCAAGTGTCGAAATGGACATAAGTCTGATACACAGAAACCACACAGACAGGCGTGACAGCAGACACAACACATGTCCAGAAGCTTCACGGGATCTATTACATACAGTTAGGTCCATATATATTTGGACAGAGACAACATTTTTCTAATTTTGGTTACAGACATTACCACAATGAATTTTAAACAAAACAATTCAGATGCAGTTGAAGTTCAGACTTTCAGCTTTCATTTGAGGGTATCCACATTAAAATTGGATGAAGGGTTTAGGAGTTTCAGCTCCTTAACATATGTCACCCTGTTTTTAAAGGGACCAAAAGTAATTGAACAATTGACTCCAAGGCTATTTCATGGACAGGTGTGGGCAATCCCTTCGTTATGTCATTCTCAATTAAGCAGATAAAAGGCCTGGAGTTGATTTGAGGTGCGGTGCTGCATTTGGAAGGTTTTGCTGTGAAGTAAACATGCGGTTAAAGGAGCTCTCCATGCTGGTGAAACAAGCCATCCTTAAGCTGCGAAAACAGAAAAAACCCATCTGAGAAATTGCTACAATATTAGGAGTGGCAAAATCTACAGTTTGGTCCATCCTGAGAAAGAAAGAAAGCCTGGTGAACTCATCACTGCAAAAAGACCTGGGCGCCCACGGAAGACAACAGTGGTGGATGATCGGAGAATAATCTCCATGATGAAGAGAAACCCCTTCACAACAGCCGACCAAGTGACCAACACTCTCCAGGAGGTCGGCGTATCAATATCCAAATCTACCATAAAGAGAAGACTGCATGAAAGTAACTACAGAGGGTTCACTGCACGGTGCAGCCACTCATAAGCATCAAGAAGAAAAAGGCTAAAAAACATCTAAAAAAGCCGCACAGTTCTGGAAGAACATTCTATGGAGAGATGAAACCAAGATCAACCTCTACCAGAATGATGGAAAGAGAAAAGTATGGTGAAGGCGCGGTCCAGGTCATGATCCAAAACATCCCACATCATCTGTAACACCCGGCGGAGGCAGTGTGATGGCGCGGGCATGCATAAACCCGGCGGAGGCAGTGTGATGGCGCGGGTATACATGGCGGCCAGTGGCACTGGGTCACTAGTGTTTATTGATGATGTGACACAGGACAGAAGCAGCCGAATGAATTCTGAGGTCTTCAGAGCCGCCATACTGTGTGCTCAGATCCAGCCAAATGCAGCCAAACTGATTGGTCGTCGTTCCATACTACAGATGGACAGTGACCCAAAACATAAAGCCAAAGCAACCCAGGAGTTTATTAAAGCAAAGAAGTGGAATATTCTGGAATGGCCAAGTCAGTCACCTGATCTCAACCCAATTGAGCAGCATTTCACTTGTTAAAGACTAAACTTCAGATAGAAAGGCCACAAACAAACAGCAACTGAAAACCACCGCAGTGAAGGCCGAGCATCAAAAAGGAGGAAACACAGCGTCTGGTGATGTCCATGAGTCCAAGACTTCAGGCAGTCATTGCCAACAAATGGTTTTCAACCTAGTACTAGAAATGAACATTTTATTTAAAATTATTTAATCTGTCCAATTACTTTTGGTCCCTTTAAAAACAGGGTGGCTCATGTTAAGGAGCTGAAACTCCTAAACCATTCATCCAATTTTAATGTCGATACCCTCAAATGAAAGCTGAAAGTCTGAACTTCAACTGCATCTGAATTGTTTTGCTTAAAATTCATTGAGGTAATGTCTATAACAAAAATTAGAAAAATGTCTCTGTCCAAATATATATGGACCTAACTGTATGTATGATCCTAAATTACATCCTGTATTATACTCCAGAGCTGAACTCACTATTCTGCTGGTGCAGTCACTGTGTACATACATTACATTACTGATCCTGAGTTACATCCTGTATTATACCCCAGAGCTGCACTCACTATTCTGCTGGTGCAGTCACTGTGTACATACATTACTGATCCTGAGTTATATCCTGTATTATACTCCAGAGCTGCACTCACTATTCTGCTGGTGCAGTCACTGTGTACATACATTACATTACTGATCCTGAGTTACATCCTATATTATACTCCAGAGCTGTACTCACTATTCTGCTGGTGCAGTCACTGTGTACATACATCACATTACTGATCCTGAGTTACATCCTGTATTATACCCCAGAGCTGCACTCACTATTCTGCTGGTGCAGTCACTGTGTACATACATTACATTACTGATCCTAAGTTACATCCTGTAGTATACTCCAGAGCTGCACTCACTATTCTGCTGGTGCAGTCACTGTGTACATACATTACATTACTGATTCTGAGTTACATCCTGTATTATACTCCAGAGCTGTACTCACTATTCTGCTGGTGCAGTCACTGTGTACATACATTACATTACTGATCCTGAGTTACATCCTGTAGTATACTCCAGAGCTGCACTCACTATTCTGCTGGTGCAGTCACTGTGTACATACATTACATTACTGATTCTGAGTTACATCCTGTATTATACTCCAGAGCTGCACTCACTATTCTGCTGGTGCAGTCACTGTGTACACACATTACACTACTGATCCTGAGTTACATCCTGTATTATACTCCAGAGCTGTACTCACTATTCTGCTGGTGCAGTCACTGTGTACATACATTACATTACTGATTCTGAGTTACATCCTGTATTATACTCCAGAGCTGTACTCACTATTCTGCTGGTGCAGTCACTGTGTACATACATTACATTACTGATCCTGAGTTACATCCTGTATTATACTCCAGAGCTGCACTCACTATTCTGCTGGTGCAGTCACTGTGTACATACATCACATTAAGGATCCTGAGTTACATCCTGTATTATACCCCAGAGCTGCACTCACTATTCTGCTGGTGCAGTCACTGTGTACATACATTACATTACTGATTCTGAGTTACATCCTGTATTATACTCCAGAGCTGTACTCACTATTCTGCTGGTGCAGTCACTGTGTACATACATTACATTACTGATCCTGAGTTACATCCTGTATTATACTCCAGAGCTGTACTCACTATTCTGCTGGTGCAGTCACTGTGTACATACATTACATTACTGATCCTGAGTTACATCCTGTATTATACTCCAGAGCTGCACTCACTATTCTGCTGGTGCAGTCACTGTGTACATACATCACATTAAGGATCCTGAGTTACATCCTGTATTATACCCCAGAGCTGCACTCACTATTCTGCTGGTGCAGTCACTGTGTACATACATTACATTACTGATTCTGAGTTACATCCTGTATTATACTCCAGAGCTGTACTCACTATTCTGCTGGTGCAGTCACTGTGTACATACATTACATTACTGATCCTGAGTTACATCCTGTATTATACTCCAGAGCTGTACTCACTATTCTGCTGGTGCAGTCACTGTGTACATACATTACATTACTGATCCTGAGTTACATCCTGTATTATACTCCAGAGCTGCACTCACTATTCTGCTGTGGAAGTCACTGTGTACATACATTACATTACTGATCCTGAGTTACATCCTGTATTATACTCCAGAGCTGCACTCACTATTCTGCTGGTGCAGTCACTGTGTACTTACATTACATTACTGATCCTGAGTTACATCCTGTATTATACCCCAGAGCTGCACTCACTATTCTGCTGGTGCAGTCACTGTGTACATACATTACATTACTGATTCTGAGTTACATCCTGTATTATACCCCAGAGCTGCACTCACTATTCTGCTGGTGCAGTCACTGTGTACATACATTACATTACTGATCCTGAGTTACATTCTGTATTATACTCCAGAGCTGCACTCACTATTCTGCTGGTGCAGTCACTGTGTACATACATTACATTACTGATCCTGAGTCACATCCTGTATTATACCCCAGAGCTGCACTCACTATTCTGCTGGTGCAGTCACTGTGTACATACATTACATTACTGATCCTGAGTTACATCCTGTATTATACTCCAGAGCTGTACTCACTATTCTGCTGGTGCAGTCACTGTGTGCATACATTACACTACTGATCCTGAGTTACATCCTGTATTATACTCCAGAGCTGCACTCACTATTCTGCTGGTGCAGTCACTGTGTACATACATTACATTACTGATTCTGAGTTACATCCTGTATTATACTCCAGAGCTGTACTCACTATTCTGCTGGTGCAGTCACTGTGTACATACATTACACTACTGATCCTGAGTTACATCCTGTATTATACTCCAGAGCTGCACTCACTATTCTGCTGGTGCAGTCACTGTGTACATACATTACATTACTGATCCTGAGTTACATCCTGTATTATACCCCAGAGCTGCACTCACTATTCTGCTGGTGCAGTCACTGTGTACATACATTACATTACTGATCCTGCGTTACATCCTGTATTATACTCCAGAGCTGCACTCACTATTCTGCTGGTGCAGTCACTGTGTACGTACATTACATTACTGATCCTGAGTTACCTCCTGTATTATACCCCAGAGCTGCACTCACTATTCTGCTGGTGCAGTCACTGTGTACGTACATTACATTACTGATCCTGAGTTACCTCCTGTATTATACCCCAGAGCTGCACTCACTATTCTTCTTCTGTAAGAATATTCTCACGGTGAGTGTTTTGCTGAGTAAAAGCTGTAACTCTCCAGTCAAATCTCATATTTTTTGAATATTGTTTTTTGGAAAGTTTCTGCTCCATTAAGTGAGTAGAACATCTCAGCGTGTTCTCACTTTACTTTCACTCCCGGTCAGGTGCTGATGACCCCGGATTATCTCCTCTGTGTTTCAGTTATTTACATTTTCCTTTATTAAATTCTGCAGCTTATTTTTCCCATTTAGTGAAATTCGTGAAACCTTTTCCTTCCTACTGATCAGCCCTGTGTGTCGGCGTCACGGGTGCATGCAGCAATGTTGTACATTTCTCCAGGTTTTCTCATCTTTCTGCATCAGATGCTTTTATTTTCTAGATACAATGTAGGGATCATGGGAAGGGAACAAGCCCTTGCTCGTCAGAGGAGCGGTCCGGCAGGTTACCCCGCGCCCCGGCTGCTCAGAAG
This sequence comes from Ranitomeya imitator, assembly GCF_032444005.1. Classification (NCBI taxonomy): domain Eukaryota; kingdom Metazoa; phylum Chordata; class Amphibia; order Anura; family Dendrobatidae; genus Ranitomeya; species Ranitomeya imitator. The sequence goes on from NC_091288.1 coordinate 11,541,866, forward strand.
TGGTGAACAAAGTCAAATTGCTCGTTTAATTGAATGCAATTAGACAGGTTTATTTCTGCCGATCGTCTTGTCGGTTCAGCCACCCACCGCGAAGCAGAGAAAGTTCATCTGTAATATGGAATATAAAGTGCCGCTCCTCAGATTACACATCACCGACATAAATAGAAGCGTCATTCTGGAAACATAACGACCACTTCATGGACTCTTCTGCAGTCACATCCACAGCTGCATTTACAGTCATTCTCCTAGAATTTCCTGCTGATTCAGTGTCTGCATTTGTAGTTCTGCAGTGTTCAGAGCTCAAATCTCAGAGAGGTTCCTGCAGCTTTGGCATAAAGCTTATTCTGGTGATCACGAAAATGTAATGTAATGTATGAGCAATGCGATAATGTGGCCTGGAATTCCTGAACACCAAGGCAAAATCTGTCACAGGGTCAATATTAACTGAACTGCAATGAAAGGGTTAATTCTGCGCCGCCAGTAGATCAAGGGTGGAAGGTAAAGTGCTATCCAGAAATGAGGTGGCTCATCCTGATGAAGAAGTTAAATCTTCAAAACGCAATGACCCAAAAAAATGACCCCGTCCACAATATTCATCTGAAGACTTCTCCAAGTCCTCAAGTCGAGACGTCACAAGTTCAATCAAAAGGTAAGTATGGATGGTGTCAGCCAAGGGGCGACCACGGGTGGGTGTCCTCTGAGCTACATCGGCGTATTCTGGACCATATTGGTTACATCAGAAGAAAAGAGGAGACCACATTGTCGCGTCACATGTCGGAAAGGTATTCAACAAATCCATTGGTTCTTCAGTTTCAAGTGTTGGAGGTTGCTCGTCCACCAGTCAGAGGCGGAAATTGGGATAAGCTGCTACTACAAAAACAATGTAGGTGGATTTACAGCCGTCGTTCACTTAGTCCGTGGAGCATTAATGAATCTTTATCATTTACACCGCATATTGAGAATTGATTTTCTCTATCACACAGTTCCCTCCCAGCTCCTTGTTTCCTCATCCTCCCCCTCCTTGTTTCCCCATTCCCCCCTCCTTTTTTCCACATTCTCCTCCCTCCTTGTTTCCCAATTCCCTCCCCCTCCTTGTTTCCACATTCTCCTTGTTTCCCATTTCCCTCCCCACCCTTGTTTCCCCATTCTCTTTTCCCCTTCTTGTTTACCCATTCCTTCTACCTCTCCTTGTTTTTCATTTCCTCCCTTACTTGTTTCCCCATTCGCTCCCCCTACTTGTTTCTCCATTCCCTCTCCACTCCTTGTTTCCCATTCCCTCCCCCTCCTTCTTTCCTCATTCCCTTCCACTTTCTTTGTTACCCCATTACTTCCCCCTTCCTTGTTACCCCATTCCCTGCTCCCCTCCTTTTTCCCCATTCCCTGCTCTCCTCCTTGTTTCCTCCTTCCCCCTCCCTCTTTGTTTCCCCATTCTCTCTCCCCTCCGTATTTCCTCATTCGATCCCTCCCTCCTTGTTTCTCCATTCCCTCCCACCTCGTTACCCCATTCTCTCCACCCACTTTGTTTCCCCATTCCCTCCCTACACTTTGTTACCCCATTCCCTCCCCATTCTTGATTCCCGATTCCCTCTTCCCTTCCATGTTTCCCGATTCCCCCCTCCTTGTTCCCTATTCCCTCCCCATGTCACGATATATATAGCGACCCAACGGGGGGTTGGTCAGTGGATGGAGCAACACATACAACAGGATGGAAATGGGGAGAGGAAGGCCCTACTGATAGAGAAATGGGGAACAGTCACCACCTGAGCTCAAACCTGAGTCTGTCCCTGCACTCCCCTAATGCCCTAAGTGGGTCCTTCCCCCCACCACCATCAGGAACCTCGTCCCTTGCTATCACCTAGCACTGACCTGGCTAGTTCATTGGCTGGCAAGGGGTGCTAGCCTCACCACTGCAGATAGTATCACACAGGGGACAGTGACAAACACAAAAGGGACAAGGAACAAACACCGCACTTAGCTTCCAGACTCTGCTGCCAAGCTCCACACCGCAGATGACACAGAAGCTGCACTTCAAACGTATGTACACAGTGACTGCACCAGCAGAATAGTGAGTGCAGCTCTGGAGTATAATACAGGAGGTAACTCAGGATCAGTAATGTAATGTATGTATTCAGTGACTGCACCAGCAGAATAGTGAGTGCAGCTCTGAAGTATAATACAGGATAGAACTCAGGATCAGTAATGTAATGTATGTACTCAGTGACTGCACCAGCAGAATAGTGAGTGCAGCTCTGGGGTATAATGCAGGATGTAACTCAGGATCAGTAATGTAATGTATGTACACAGTGACTGCACCAGCAGAATAGTGAGCACAGCTCTGGGGTATAATGCAGGATAGAACTCAGGATCAGTAATGTAATGTATGTACACAGTGACTGCACCAGCAGAATAGTGAGTGCAGCTCTGGAGTATAATACCGGATGTAACTCAGGATCAGTAATGTAATGTATGTACACAGTGACTGCACCAGCAGAATAGTGAGCGCAGCTCTGGATTATAATACAGGATAGAACTCAGGATCAGTAATGTAATGTATGCACTCAGTGACTGCACCAGCAGAATAGTGAGTGCAGCTCTGGGGTATAATGCAGGATGTAACTCAGGATCAGTAATGTAATGTATGTACACAGTGACTGCACCAGCAGAATAGTGAGTGCAGCTCTGAAGTATAATACAGGATAGAACTCAGGATCAGTAATGTAATGTATGCACTCAGTGACTGCACCAGCAGAATAGTGAGTGCAGCTCTGGGGTATAATGCAGGATGTAACTCAGGATCAGTAATGTAATGTATGTACACAGTGACTGCACCAGCAGAATAGTGAGCGCAGCTCTGGGGTATAATGCAGGATAGAACTCAGGATCAGTAATGTAATGTATGTACACAGTGACTGCACCAGCAGAATAGTGAGTGCAGCTCTGGATTATAATACCGGATGTAACTCAGGATCAGTAATGTAATGTATGTACACAGTGACTGCACCAGCAGAATAGTGAGCGCAGCTCTGGGGTATAATACAGGATGTAACTCAGGATCAGTAATGTAATGTATGTACACAGTGACTGCACCAGCAGAATAGTGAGTGCAGCTCTGGAGTATAATACATGAGGTAACTCAGGATCAGTAATGTAATGTATGTACACAGTGACTGCACCAGCAGAATAGTGAGTGCAGCTCTGGAGTATAATACAGGAGGTAACTCAGGATCAGTAATGTAATGTATGTACACAGTGACTGCACCAGCAGAATAGTGAGTGCAGCTCTGGAGTATAATACAGGAGATAACTCAGGATCAGTAATGTAATGTATGTACACAGTGACTGCACCAGCAGAATAGTGAGTGCAGCTCTGGAGTATAATACAGGATGTAACTCAGGATCAGTAATGTAATGTATGTACACAGTGACTGCACCAGCAGAATAGTGAGTGCAGATCTGGAGTATAATACAGGAGGTAACTCAGGATCAGTAATGTAATGTATGTACACAGTGACTGCACCAGCAGAATAGTGAGTGCAGATCTGGAGTATAATACAGAATAATACTGTAATAGTACTCTAGATCAGTACAAGATCAGTAATGGAAGGAAAAGGAAAACTTTAAAGTTTATGTACCGTATATAGATTTTGTTTGCTATTGTTTATTTTATTTGTTATTATTATTTTGTTTGGCGAGCGAGTCAGAAGGTGTAAGTATTTATTATTAGTTATTATTCTGTATATATGTATAATATATATGTGAGGACTGGAGAGAATGAGCGTCTGGACCACTGTTCATTAAACTGATTATTTTCTGGCTGATGTTTCTGTTTTGTTTCTGTTATTATTATTGTTATGTTTTTCCTTTTTAAATTAAAAGATCTACAGGATATAGTCTTAGTCTAAGTTTTGGCAAAATTTTGTAAATTGTTCTTGTGTTCAGTGAGATATTTGAGTAATAGCTTACTTTTCAAAAGAGGTGTACTCATTTATAGTGAGTATTATATCTTTTATGTAATATTACATTTTTCCTCTTACTGGCTAATAACAGAAGTGAACCACACAGAATGTAAGACCATTTTATTTTTCTACACAAATTGTTTTACACTTGAAGCTAATCATTAATAAAGTAATTAAATGTGAAGGAATTTCTGCAACTTTGTATCTTTTTCACACTTACACAGATTATTACTTTCATGCAGGAGATCAACTTAATTTCAGATTTTTACATTTGTGATCTTCCAGCAGAAATATCACAGGCCCCAATGACTCAGCTGCTGCTGAAATGGGAGAAGGAGAGAAAACCTCCAGGATAAGGAAAGAGTCATTCATGTTACAGCTGCTGACACAGACATGAGTCTGCGAGAAGAGTGTGTTACATTAGATAATATTGGAGCCTCCTCCTAATGCACAGCAGATCAATGTACAACACGGGAGGGGTTCACTAAGTTAATGCACCCAGCAAAAAATTCATCTGAAGATCTGAGGAGTGAGAGAGCAAGTGCTTCACATACATCGGGAGAAATGATCATTTTCTCTTTGAACCATAACCTATTTTCAGCCGGAGGTGAAAGAGTTTTAAAATGAAGCCTTTTAGTTTTAATTTAGTCAAAAAGTCTGGGTTTATAGATTTCTTAATATGTCTTTACAGAATTCCAAGCTCTATTTTCCCGATAAAGAGCTCCAAATCTCCGGCTTACACAAAGGTACATCATAAAATTATGTCTGTCTGCAGCCACCACTAGGGGACTTGCTTTCCAGGGCCGGCATTAGTCGCAGGCAGACAAGACAGCTGCCTAGGGACCTTGCTCCTCCAGGGACCCCCACCAGCCACACCACGCTGCCGCTATGGGGCCCCTGAGTAAGAGGGGTCCAGCACCACCCCCCTCCCCGCATTCAACTTATCGGCAACTGAGATGCCGATACAGTTGAAAGCAGTGTTGGGGACTGCACTATACTGTATTGTGTGTGTCTACTGTACTATACTGTGTGTGGGGGTACTGCACTATACTGTATTGTGTGTGTCTACTGTACTATACTGTGTGTGGGGGGACTGCACTATACTGTATTGTGTGTGTCTACTGTACTATACTGTGTGTGGGGGGACTGCACTATACTGTATTGTGTGTGTCTACTGTACTATACTGTGTGTGGGGGGACTGCACTATACTGTATTGTGTGTGTCTACTGTACTATACTGTGTGTGGGGGTACTGCACTATACTGTATTGTGTGTGTCTACTGTACTATACTGTGTGTGGGGGGACTGCACTATACTGTATTGTGTGTGTCTACTGTACTATACTGTGTGTGGGGGGACTGCACTATACTGTATTGTGTGTTTACTGTACTATACTGTGTGTGGGGGGACTGCACAATACTGTGTGTGGGGGGACTGCACTATACTGTATTGTGTGTGTGTGCATTATACTCTATCAAGGACCATGGGGAGTGCATTTTACTATATGTACTATATGGGACCTGTATTATACTATATCGAGGACTATCTGTACCAATAATTCTTCCTCAGCCGGAGTAAGGGTAGGTGCACACGGTCAGTAAACAATGTGGGTTGGATGCTGTGTACTTGTGCAGCGTCCAGATGTTACAACATAGTGGAAGGGATTTAATCCTCCTATAACTGTACAAAAAAGTGCAAATTAATAAATATGTGTAGGTTTCTACTGATCACAGTCAGATTTCAGGAGGATATCAACATGCTGCCTTGGAAGAGAATTAGGAGAGCGTAAATCAGTCCTGCTATGATGCACATACTATGGTGTTCAGATGGAGATCTGTCTATTATCTATCTATTACTATCTATTATCCATCTATTATCAATATATCTATCTATTATCTATCTATCTATCTATCTATCTATCTATCTATCTATCTATCCATTATCTATCATCTATCTATCCATCCATTATCTATCTATCTATCTATCTATCTATCTATCTATCTATCTATCTATCTATCTATCTACAGTATCTATGTATCATCTATCTATCCATCCATTATCTAATAATCTTTATTTTATATATATTATCTATTATCTATCTATCTATCTATCTATCTATCTATCTATTATCTTTCTATCCCCTGATAGTGATACTAGATTTCCGCCGTTCTTCCATTCTAGTGACTTTCATAGTGACCTGAGAACACAATCTGTTTAGAAAGTTGTGATAAATTCTAGAAATAGAAACAGTTTAATAAATGAAATAGCTGTTTTTATTATTCATCACCCCTGATATATCCTTCATAACAATGGTAACTATCTAGAACACCTGGCCGTGCACACGGGGTGTAAGGACTCTGCCGCTACACCCAGATCCGTAGGTCATCTGCCACTAGTCAAAAAGAATAACAAGGGCCGTAACTTTCCCAGCCTAGGTGGGTCCATTCTCCCGGACAGAAGCCGTTCTCCATCACTTCCTCTCACACTGACGCAGATAAGTTATTAACAGAATTTCCCACATGAAAATGTTACAGGAAGAATATATATATATATATATACATATACATAGAATGTTCTGGATTATCAAACTGTATAGGATGACACTTCTGGTAATTTGTCTCGACATGACCCGTCTATTTGCTATAACAGTGCAGAGGACGGCTGTGCAAAGTATCAAAGTATATAATTTATTTCATTGCAACTGATAGTTTTTTTTTGTTATTGCTTATTTATTTTTTAGTGAGATCTGGATACATTACTAGACAACATAATTGATGGGTAGTAATGTAACTGTATCACTGCTGAAACTCAGGACACAACTAGTTTTTAATTACATCAAACAGATACAATAAGAAAAGTAAACAAAGATATAAATCCACTTTGCAAATATTCTTTCCCTGTGTATACAGCCCCTATGCAGACCTATGTGTCTCAATGGTTACAGACGACAAACATAACGGCAGTAACACACACAATGTCTTCGCACATTTCATGGCTTCATGATCGGATTACTCAGGGATTCCTTGTAGTCTGTGCCCATGGGGGACAGACTTTTCATGGAGAATATTTGTTTTATTTTTTTTTAGTTCCATCGGCTGATTGTGGACATATCCTTCAAGGAAACTTTTTATGATAACCGCCCCCCGTTAATCCCTAGATATGCAGCTCATTTACCATTTCCTTTATTTCTTCCGTGCAATTGTTATGAGTTGGTAACTTTCTGGAATTTTAACATTTTGGTTTCCGTTTCCCCCAGAGGACGATTCCTTCCTCCAATTGGCTTAATTAGCAGTAGCAGAAAGTTAAGGGTTTTGGGCAGGAGCCAGGTTAAAGGTCAGGCCCATTATGAAAATGTACTCTCCAGCTGGGGAATAGTCCAGAGAGCGGCTGCGCTCCGTCTATTGTGGAGGACAGCTGCTGAATTAATGTGCACAGGGATCGTGTAAATCAAGGTGAATATGGAGTTATGAGATGTAGAAGAGCCCAGTTTGTCATCTCCCAAGGTGTAGTGTGACTCAGAGCAGATCTCCCGTCAGGCCTGCGCCTGTGGCGGCCATGCACTAATGGGCGGGTGCCCCTCGGGGTTATAGGTATTGGATTGTTTCTTTCTTTGCATAAGGTGTGTGATTTTAAAGAGGTTTTCTTAAAGGGAGGGGTTTCAATTATTGAACCTAATGCCTCCTAACATCCCGTAATGCCATCGATGTAAGACCAGCCTTCCAATAATTGTCAACCCTTGCGCCAAGGTCCAGCTGCTACAAAGTATATTACTCAACAGGTGGCGCCAGTGAGCGCAGAAGAAAGAGAAGACAAAATACCCACTTCACCCTGAGGCATCAAGAGTAAAAATTAGGATATTTTAATTAATTTTTTACCGAGTGTTGACTGAAATTTTCCTAGAAATAGAAGAACACGGTTCCTTTTTCTCCAGGAATGGCGCCACACCTGCCTATAGGCCATATTTGGTATTGCAGCCCAGCTCTATAGAAATGAGTGAGGCTGAGCTGCAGTACCACTCCAAACCTGTGGACAGAGGCGGCGCTGTTTTTCGTAGAATGCAGCCATGTTTTTTTCACATTTTGCATAAACCTTTACATTTAGTTTAGACTTATTTCAATATTTTAAGCCCTATGTCAAGTTTCCCTCATTCTCCTGGAAATGTTTAGCAATGCCAGCTCTGCCCATACCCTTTGTTGGCAGGTCGGGGTTTGTGTTATCGGAAATGAGAATAGACTGAGAATTCCATTCGGCAAAGATTAGGTCACCAGTAGAGGAACTGGTCAGCACTGACCTCACTGGTTACACTGGTCACCATGTTGCTTGCCTACGCCGCTCCGTGCAGCTACGTCACTCCAGAAGTGCGGGGAAATAACAGCGAGGAGCAGAATCCCAGGAAGGGGATCTGGACTAATGATTCATCCCATCTTGATGCACTTTTGACATTTCTGGTTAATATACCCCCAGGAGCAGAATAACACGAAGGTGTGAATGGAGGGGATGGGGGGATGGGGGGTTCCCTTCTGAAAACTGCTGGCAGTTCCTGAACAAATGAGCTCAGACAAGAGTCCGCACCTGAATATACAGCATTGGATATTGTCAATCTGGTTGACATCACTGCAGATGTTGGAAATTTAGGAAGGAGAGAGAATGCACAGAATCATCCAGTAAGAGCCTCGACCACATCTGCTGTATTTACAGCTTTGTAGCAGGTGCAGATAGCGCTGTCCCTCTATAGAGAGGTGGTGGAGCGAGACTTCCTGCAATCTCACACTTTACTTATTGTATACATGGTCTACATAGAATTCAGTGATAAAACAGTATGCGATGAGCTCCCCCTGGTGGTGGCTGTAGGCAGTTTTATTGAACTCTAGGCAAAGGATTTTGAGTTCAGAATCGGGAAAACTGAGCTCAGAATGATGACTATAATATTATAAAGGAGTTGTGCCAACACAGCAAGTTATTACCTGTCCTGTGCATAACCTGTAGATTGCGGAGATCTCCACTGGTGCTGACAATATGACACTGAGGCGCCCCGGCGTCTGACTTGCACCATGATTGTGCATGCGTGCGATCCATGCAGCGAAGGCAATTCAGAGCTCTTTTCTCAGGATTTGTGGGGTGATCCGGGATTATTAAAGGGGTTATCTCAATGTCTTAAAGGGAACCTGTCAGACCATTTTTACTTGTGGAGGTATTGGCATGTTTGTTTAGGGGCTTGTGCCTCAATAAAAATGAAACCTTTTTTATGTAGAGATTTGATGTGTCAGTCTTGAAAAATCCAGTGAAGATGCCATATTCATTCAGGCTAGAGGTGCACAAAGGTGTGTCAGTGCACTTGGACTGCTCCTTCTAAGTGCATCAATACCCCCTCAGTGCACTTGGACTGCTCCTTCTAAGTGCATCAATACCTCCTCAGTGCACTTGGACTGCTCCTTCTAAGTGCATCAATACCCCCTCAGTGCACTTGGACTGCTCCTTCTAAGTGCATCAATACCTCCTCAGTGCACTTGGACTGCTCCTTCTAAGTGCATCAATACCCCCTCAGTGCACTTGGACTGCTCCTTCTAAGTGCATCAATACCTCCTCAGTGCACTTGGACTGCTCCTTCTAAGTGCATCAATACCCCCTCAGTGCACTTGGACTGCTCCTTCTAAGTGCATCAATACCCCCTCAGTGCACTTGGACTGCTCCTTCTAAGTGCATCAATACCTCCTCAGTGCACTTGGACTGCTCCTTCTAAGTGCATCAATACCCCCTCAGTGCACTTGGACTGCTCCTTCTAAGTGCATCAATACCCCCTCAGTGCACTTGGACTGCTCCTTCTAAGTGCATCAATACCCCCTCAGTGCACTTGGACTGCTCCTTCTAAGTGCATCGATATCCCCTCAGTGCACTTGGACTGCTCCTTCTAAGTGCATCAATACCCCCTCAGTGCACTTGGACTGCTTCTAAGTGCATCAATTCCCTCTCAGTGCACTTGGACTGCTCCTTCTAAGTGCATCGATACCCCCTCAGTGCACTTGGACTGCTCCTTCTAAGTGCATCGATACCCCCTCAGTGCACTTGGACTCCTCCTTCTAAGTGCATCAATTCCCCCTCAGTGCACTTGGACTGCTCCTTCTAAGTGCATCGATACCCCCAGTGCACTTCCAGTCTGATTTGCATATTGCTTCTATGATAAATTTCTCATGACCGGCACAAAAAGCTTTAATTTACATTGAGGCACAAAAACAACACTACTTCCATATGCAAAATGTGCAGACAGGTTCCCTTTAAATGGGTACAACTCCAAGTGCTTGTAAAACAAGGAATTTTTAAATGTATGATTTACTATTTGTTTCCTAGGCTACCGGTCACCTCTGCAGTTCTATCAGAGAGCGCCAGTTTGCTAGACAAGGAGCACAGGCTTGCAAGCTGTTTGCTGTAGAGCATCCCCTTTAAGTGACCAGCAGAGAGTGAGGTGCATCCATCAAATGCAGTGTGTGGCACAATGAAAGTTTGGTGGCGTGGAAGATGTGATGTCCACCAAGCTGATAGAGGTGCATTAGCCGGGGGTTCACATACTTCTGTTGGCATCATGAATATTGTTACACACTGTCATCCCCGATGAAAACAGAAAATTGCAAATATTTGTTCAATATTTCTTTGTTTTCTCCGTGGAAACGTTCCCTCCGCTTTGGCCGCTTCGTTACTGATGTCACCGCCAGCGTAATCTACTGCGCTCCACCTTTACTCTTTCAAGTGCAGAAGGGGGAAAAAAAAAAGCAGAAAACCTTTCATCTGGAACGTTCTTAAACAAAGTGGCATTTTGTTGCTTTTCTTGTAACTTTTTCCATTTGAAGTTTTTTTTTTAAATTATTTAAAGTGAATAAAAACCCAGAAGAGAGAAGAGTCTGCACATAATCTAATTGAAGCCATTCCCCGTCCGTGAAGGGTGTCACCCTGGCACCGCGTCCTGACCACCAGGCGGGATTCATTAGATTACAGAAATCCTGGGAGATGACTAAAGGCCAGAAAAAAACCTGTGATTGTGTCTGAGACGTTCTCCTGCGGCTCTGCCGGTCATCTGAGCATCTTTATGCTATTACCATCTTTTGGATACTTAAGGTGCCAATCGGATAATGAGGGTAGTAGTGCCACAGTTGTCAAGGCGACATCAAAGCTAGTGGAAAGATTTGTGCAAAAACATTGATATTATTCCGATACTGCTGCCATTTCATGTAACACCTGAGGTCTGTCCATTACGCAGGACTTAGTCGCTGTCATTTAATAAACTTTACATAACTCAATAGAAAAAGAATATGAACAACTTGGGAAATATTGGAGAAATCTGCTTCTTTTCCTCCAATGTCTCTAAAACTGATCGATCACTCATACATAGACCTGCCAATTCACTGAGGGATCAAATTACAGCTGCTGCCTGATTACTAAGTCTAAGGAGAGGAAAAGGGAAAGGGACAGTGTAATAACAAGAAACCTTGTGGCCGTTTTAGTATTTTATCTGATGGCAGAGCTGGAATAATTAACACTTTGTTCATACTGCTATATAATGGCCTCCTCTCTACTAGTTTCCAGTTAGAATTTTATCTCATCTTGAGCTGGATTCACAGCTACACTGCTCAGTGCTGATGTCATGGGGCTACCGCGACAGAGAGGTTCCAGAGAACCGCAGCGCTCTGGGCCTGGTACACACACAGTGAACAGAAGCTCTTCTCCTGTATTCTGAACTGTCTGCTTTGTGCCAGCAGTGCAGGAGTTAACCTTATTGCTGAATTGCTGAGAGCTGGGTCTCTCAGCTGAAGTGGATTTTGTAATCTCATCCTCTATATAGACCCAGCCCTGACTACATCTATGGTCAGTGATACTGTTACGCCGTTAACGGCGATAAAGGGGCAGGAGGGCGAACTGGGACCCGCACCTGTCCTTGCCACTATTATGGGGCCCTGGCTTTCCCTTATCTCGGGGGTACCTATGATGGTTAGGAGGCCTGAGCCGCCAGCGTATCCCTGTCTCCTGTGCAGACCCTGTCAGTGGCCCCCTCTCCCCCCCAGGGAGGAGGACTGCACCAGTGTATAAGCACAACAATAAACAGGGTATACAGACAAGGTAACTAAAATTCTCAAACTCACCAAATGCTCACACAACCACAGAGGAAACACAGAGAAGGGAAGAGAAGGAAAAAACTTAGGAAGGAAAACAGGTTTAAGGCTACGTTCACATTTGCGTTGTGCGATGTTGCGTCGGAGACGCAACGCACAACGCAAACAAAAATGCAACAAAACGCACGCTAAAACGTAGCGTTTTGCGACGCATGCGTTCTTTTTTGCCGAAATTTGGACGCAAAAAAATGCAGCTTGCTCCGTTTTCTGCGCCCCACGCTTGCGGCAAAAAAAACGCATACGTCGCAAAACGCAGCACAACGCATGTCCATGTGCCCCCCATGTTAAATATAGGGGCGCATGGCGCATGCATCGCCGCGGCTGAGCCCGACGCAGCCCGGCAGAACGCAAATGTGAACCTAGCCTAACATGCAACCAAAACAGCAGACACCAATCTCTGTAAATAAACCTCCAAACTCCAAATCCCAACTGATCACTGACCATAGTTGTAGTCAGGACTGGGTCTATATAGAGGATGAGATTACAAAATCCACTTCAGCTGAGAGACCCAGCTCACAGCAACTCAGCAATAAGGTTAACTCCTGCACTGCTGGCACAAAGCAGCCAGTTCAGAATACAGGAGAAGAGCTTCTGTTCACGGTGTGTGAACGAGGCCCAGAGCGCTGCGGTTCTCTGGAACCTCTCTGACGCGGTAGCCCCGTGACAGCTGAAATACAATATCCTCCATCTTGATTCTTACTAGCAAGTGTTTTATCTCAACTTTATGCTGGATTTACATTTCCTTTGCCCCCTCCATGCTGATGATTTTTATTAATTGTTCCTAGAAAAGGATAATATATAATAGTATTGTACAGCAATCTGTAGGATTTCAAATATTAAAGAGTGATGTTTCCTGTCAGTGAAGGAAACTTTCTTGTGTGTATAAAGAGACAGAAATAACTGGAATTTAGTTCATCTTGGTGCTGGATTCACAGCAACACTGCTCAGCCACCAGTTCCAGTAGCCACCACTAGATGGAGTTTAAGAGTCCAATGCTTAGTGTTCACCCATTCCTGACATCTCCTGTATCTGTGCTGCAGAAGTTGCAGGGCACGTACACAGAGCAGCTCATGAATTAATCCTGCTCATTCATGGTACTGTAGCTAGTTCTAAAACACAGCTGAGCTCTTGCTGAAACACCCAAGATCAGAGAGAACTCTGATCCCGGCCATCTATGTCTTGAGATGCCACACAATCTAAGCCGAGGGAACGTCTTTGTCACAGCACAGCTACCCATTCACATTGTGCCCATTGGTTTTCATGGCTCGCAGGTCTGACATCTTGGTTTTCTTTTTAGATCCTTCCAAAAAGGGAGCAAGACAGTGGCCCTACCCGATGCATAAGATTAACGTGGCCCTCCTAGCAATGCATAAAGCAGAGCAGCTTCCCGGGCACGCACATAATTTTCAGCAGCTCGGACACCATATCCCAATAGTTGTGCAGAAATGTAAAGGCATAATTCTCTTTATATCCCTCCCCTGCCTACTGCCCCTGGCCACTTGTCCCACCCCTGCTTAGGCGGTTTGCCCTCATAACAGGCAGTCACCCTGCATCTGACATTATCCTGGAGCCGTATCGTGCTCTCGGCTCTTAATATTGTGATCTTCTTATTCCATGTTCTTTTTTTCCATTTAATAACTCAATAAGCTACAACTTTACAAAATGTGGATGGGACCTTGTTCAAAGGGTCCGGAGAGATCAGCGAAGTCTGTGTAACAATATGTAAGATTTGGAAGAAAATGAAACAATTTAGGGCTTAGCGCAGGTGTAGTCGGCTGAAATTAACATACCAGAGGCGAGTTATGAGAGCTTTTATGATACAGTATAGAACCAAGTCCCAAAAATCTGGGAGTCCTTCCAAAAACTTCCTGGAGGCCACGACACAATCTTAAGCCTCTCTTTTTTTTTTTCCAGCCGAGACATAAGGGATGCAAAAGAGAAGAAAAAAAAATGGAGAAAAATCTTCTAAGGAGACTTAATCATTCCAATCTGGTGTAGTGCCCAGATTATGAGATGGCAACTAGATGAAAGCAACAGCTTTGAATCATTTCTTGGGAAAACGAGGGACGGAGGGCACAGGGTGGAGGCTCCATGAGTTTTTTGACCAGCTCATTTGTCCTCGCGCAGCAGAAGTCTTTCATGGTCCAGCTTGGAGCAGATCCTGAAACATTCGAGCTGAGAGAAGCAAGGAACGGTTTTCCACCCTCCCGGCCAAGTAGGTTCTGAGTCACCGCGCTGGTGCTCAATGTCTCCCTCCTTAAGGGATGAAATAATATCTGAACTTGTGAAATGCTTAGTGCAGCGGGATCGCCTGAGAAGAAAGAGGACCGGCAAAGTGACATTGAGTTATGGAGGTTCCACCTTCAATGGGGACATGAACCTTCATCTGTCGCCATGGTCCGCATGGTCAATGGTGGCCAACCGTCCTCTATTATCGGGAAAATTAGTTCTCACCCGAAAACCATCAGAAGAGTGAAATCATCTCCGAATTATCCCTCTTCTATCGGTTCTGATATTATTGGTGAATGTTCTTCTAGTCTCATATTCTTGACTCTACTAGAAAAGAGCAAACTCCACTTATCCTGATCTATTAACCACAATGGAGAGCGGACATGAAAAACAACTTTTTCCCACATGCCCTTTCGCGGGGAATCCCATGAGAGCAGGGTTGGACTGGCCCACCAGAGAACCGGAAAATCCTCCGGTGGGCCCTGGCTTCTCCTTCAAGAGAGTTCATTGTGCAAACCTTGCAGTTGCTATGGGGCTCTTCAGTGGGGGAGAAAGGTGGGCCCTCAAAATCAAATCCTCTGGTGGGCCAAATGTTCTTCAGTCTGACACTGCATAAGAGGTGTAATGCTCCATTCCTCCTGCGGGGGTGCTGTGTGATGACACACTGGCTGCTAAAATCCTACAGACAGTACAGCTGACACAATCACCTCGAATAAAAAAGGGTCATCTAAAGCTACGAGCCCCTAAAAGACGACCTGAAACCAAGTCAGATTTTATTCTATTTTTATTCCAGCTGCTCTCTGGAGTGTTCTCTTTTTTTATTTTTTTCAAATCCGCCATGCGATTCCAGAGATCATTATTTAGTGGTATTTTTTATGGTGTTTATCAAGTGGGCTTAGGGGAGTGTCTCTGGGGTGTGTCTTTAGGCTGATCCCCATAATTACTGTTTAAGACACGCCCACTTGATAAAAATCATAAAAATTAGCACTAAATAAAAATGCCCCTACTTCTGGAAGGATCTTTCACCAAATTTTTATGCTGAATTAGACACACAATGTATCTATAGCGAAATTCCCTTAAGGGACAAAGGAATGAAGAAAGTTTAAAAGTAAAGAAAAATTAAAATAAAAAATAGGAATTTGCTCACATGATGGAGTTTCGGCCCAACTCCTAAAAATGCATGAAATAAACCCTGACCTGATGGAAATTCCTCCAAGAAAGTTCAGCAGAATGAAATCAGGTTGCAGAGGTTGTAATCAAATGGAAAAATTGCCAAAAAAGTAACAAAATAATCAAGTTAAATAAAAAATGTATCTAAAAACACAACGCGTTTCGCCTTCTTCAGGTGTTGGATACAGATAAAATGTGTTGTGTTTGGAAATATATTTTATTTATGGAGCTTTTTACAATGGTCGTTTAGTATAATATTAATTACATTATATGTTGTTAATCCTTTAAACGTCCATTGTGCTTTTTTTAAAAAAGATTTTTCCATCACCATTTAGTCATAAAATGGGATATCAGAATATTGGGGATTTTTGAAAAGTCAATTGACCAAGCAGCAGCCAGTTCTATGACTGCTACATATTTCACTATGGGGTTTTCTGGGAAGAATTCAATAATAAATAACAAAGTCTGAGACATAAAAGGGGAAATAATAAAATAAAATATTAACTTTGTAAAAGATTTCAAAACATTTTTTTTCTAGTTTCAAAGTCTTATTGTTGTTACTTTGCCACTTGGGTCTGGAGCAATAGTTGTCATTGTTAGTAAAGTGGATAAATCTTTTAGCGTAAGTTCACACTAGGCGTTTTTTCCCCAGAGGGCCTGTCCACATGACTGGGCACTGTGTAATGCACCATCTCACCTGCGGTGGCGCTGCAGAGACAGTTGAACAGATATTGTTACAATGTAGTCTGTAATATTTAGAGAATGTATCATTGGACCATCCCACTGAACCTCTTGATTGTGTCATCGATGCCCCGAACCATCCTGATGACTGTGTATGTTTACATTAGTTTTTTTTCTGATATTTTTTCCTTTTACGTACATTTCAGTTTTGCACATCATCAATCAAAGTCAAAAGTTTCTGAACAGATATGCAAATGAGTGAGATTACATAAGTGTGCAGCTGCTGTAGAGGCTGCGTTCTGCCAAAACAATCAACGTGAGACCCTTTGTTAATGTTTCAGCTTGCGCTTGCATCTGGCTGGTTGCTGACTTTTTTGGCTTCTTCTTCATGGCCGGCAGGGGTTGTCGTAGACCCACAGGTGCACCGTCCCATCACCTCCAATGCACGTATGATGGAGGCCGTCACCCCACAGAGAAGAATCATTTACGTCAGTCAGTCTTCACCAAACAACCAGTCATTGTTTCAGCTCTTTTTGTTGGAGCTGCTACCTGTTTTCCTTCGGTTGAGTCATTAGGACGAGGTCAGATCTTCTGTGTCTCCAACATTAGTTCAATGCAAACCAAGCCGACAAAGCCAAAGTGCTAAAGAAAGTCTGCAGAGGGCGAAGACACCGAAGAGCTTCACTTAGAGTTAGTGGCATAAGATAATGAAACATTGGGTTTCTGTATTATGTGTTTTTTTTTTTTTTTTTTTTTCTTTCAATATCACATTTATTAAAAACAAAAACAGTTAATCTTGTCATTTTCATATTGGCCACTGGGACAATTATAGACTCCAATTTCCTTTCATTTCAGGAAATGCACATGTACATTGGCAGCAATGAACAGATGCTGACCTGATGTTTTGTATTAAAGCATCTAAGAAGCATGTGCAAAGTCATTGTGCAGTGAAGAGGAGGTGAGCTGTGACATCACATATTGTGAATGGTGGATCCTGTGTTATCTACTGTATATAGAGGTGTTATCAGTCATTGTACAGGAGGAGGAGGTGAGCTGTGACATCACCTATTGTGAATGGTGGATCCTGTGTTATCTGCTGTATATAAAGGTGTTATCAGTCATTGTACAGGAGGAGGAGGTGAGCTGTGACATCACCTATTGTGAATGATGGATCCTGTGTTATCTACTGTATATAGAGGTGTTATCAGTCATTGTACAGGAGGAGGAGGAGGTGAGCTGTGACATCACCTATTGTGAATGGTGGATCCTGTGTTATCTACTGTACATAGAGGTGTTATCAGTCATTGTACAGGAGAAGGAGGTGAGCTGTGACATCACTTATTGTGAATGATGGATCCTGTGTTATCTACTGTATATAGAGGTGTTATCAGTCATTGTACAGGAGGAGGAGGTGAGCTGTGATATCACCTATTGTGAATGGTGTATCCTGTGTAATCTACTGTATATAGAGGTGTTATCAGTCATTGTACAGGAGGAGGAGGTGAGCTGTGACATCACTTATTGTGAATGATGGATCCTGTGTTATCTACTGTATATAGAGGTGTTATCAGTCATTGTACAGGAGGAGGAGGTGAGCTGTGATATCACCTATTGTGAATGGTGGATCCTGTGTAATCTACTGTATATAGAGGTGTTATCAGTCATTGTACAGGAGGAGGAGGTGAGCTGTGACATCACCTATTGTGAATGGTGGATCCTGTGTAATCTACTGTATATAGAGGTGTTATCAGTCATTGTACAGGAGGAAGAGGTGAGCTGTGACATCACCTATTGTGAATGGTGGATCCTGTGTAATCTACTGTATATAGAGATGTTATCAGTCATTGGATTCCTGCCTTTGATAACTATGTGGGTGTAAGCTCTTCCTGAAAGGAGAGGAATTATGAGCCTGAAATACCCCCAAACACCAGTGTGAAAATTGCAATGTTACTAAATTTGTTTTTTCATAAAGATCATGACATGGAAAAAAAAACATTGCCAATATATTAAAAAAAAAAAACATGTAACACAGAAACCTGATTTTTAACAATAGGTGATTTTCTGATGACACATTCTTTTTGGATCGGTCATCGATATGATTTGGTGGGAACCTGGCACCACAAGCGCTGCCGTTGCCAGAAGTGAAGCAGCAGAGCCCCGCGCTCCGTGTCGTGGCCGCGCGCTCGGTGCGGTGAGATGTGAGTCATATGCTCCCAGTGATGCTTTAGGGTTTTCCATTATTCCTTTAGTCCTGGGGTCAGCAATGTCCTGAGCTTCTGACCTGCATCACGTTATCTGCATAGTGGTGAATGAAGAGGCGCGCAGCGGCCACAGCGGCAGGTCAGATAGATGGTGAGGTATTTCTCTTTTTACCATTTTGATCATTACAATTCAGCAGATAGGAATCCGACTGGCCACTGTTTTGCGCAAACGAAAAAAAAAATCTGCAAAATTAGTATTTTTCTAATATTCAAGGAAAATGTCTTTCACCTTGAACAAATTTCCTCGATCTCAGGAATATTTAACAAAACATTGAAAACAGAAGTCATTCTTAGTGGAAGTAACAGAAACAAGTCTGTTCAGCACTGAGAGGAAGTCTCTTCTACAGCTTCCTGTGATCTCGACTATGGTTGTGACTTCAGGTATTGGAATATCGATCACTCGATCAGGAACAAAGTCGCTGAAATATGTGACCAATCAGGGGTGCCGCTCTAGGGGGGCAGACGCAGCCCCCAAGGCTTCTCTGCCACATGAATACACCAGTATTAGAAGTGACACATGGCAACAATTAAAGTCACTTTCAATAAAAATATAATTTAGATTTCATGTTGAAATATGGAATTTGCCTTCCAGGAAATGTCGCCACCGTAAACGTTATGAAATCTTCTATTGTTTAGCAATCCATTTTCTAAGAATCTGGAATCCTGCATCCTCGCCCTGGTGGAACTACCAATATCGCTCCTAAAAATTAAGAATTCATGCTCTTCTTTTTCTTCTAGTAGCTTCCTAACGATTACATAGAAAAATGTGAGGGACCTGAAACAAGTCTGTGCAGCATAGAGAGGCAGTCTCTTGTACAACAGATTGAGTTTCCAGAGACCACTTCAGTGCATAAAACGATATATGGCAAAATGGAGTTTAGTTTTGTGTTGAATTTGTTTTGGATTATCTGCAGATTCTTTACAAAATGTGCATCGAAAATGAAGTTCTGTACTTGTAGAAAGGCTTGAGGGGTTTGTCCGGCGATGCTCCTTCTGCAGCTGGAGGACGGAGGCTACTGGTAGAGACGAGTTACATTTGTGAAATGCGAATTCGACCAATTTTTTCTTTAAAAGTTGATTCACAGGAAATTGCAAGTGCTGCAAAGAATCCGATTGCTTGAATAAACGTGTATATAGCTCTGCGGCCTCCTACGTCTGAATCCAACCACTGTCAATCAAGCTCTTTCGCGTAGACGGCTTCAGCAATGTCAAAGTGACCTTCACATATCTGGCTATGGGCGGCTGTTTATCACTGTTGTGCCCTCACACACTATCTGTAATGTTTATTCAGTGTTTTGTGGCTTCCTCTACCTAGCTCTATTGCTGAACTGTGACGTTTACTCATTATGTAGATTAACACTAAAATGGCTGCTGCATTCCCTGCCTCGGGCTTTTATACAGGCTATGACAGTTCCTCCAGATTGACTGTGCTATACCATGTAATGTTATAGGTTCGAGGCATTATGGAAAATCCCGCACGACTGCGTCTGAGGTCATGTGAACTTTCTTTCTTATGAATCGAATTGCACATTTTTCAAATTCACCAGGTCTAGATAAATTCATAAATTTTTTCACAAGTTCCATTTGTATCTCTCGACACCATCTTTTCATCAATATTTTCGTAAGTCAAAATACAGTCAAACATAAATTTTGTACTTTGTGTTATCGGAGAATTCTAATTCTTTCTCCACTTATCAGCCACTTCTTCTCCTCTCTCACCTGATGAACTCATCATTCACTCTGAAAAACTGCTAAAACTTGTCTTGTTCAAAACGTGAGTGTCCGCTCAATTTTGAGAGAGGAGCAAATGGAGAAATGTGCTGCTAATTTCTAGTAAGTGTTTTATCTCAGCTGAGTGTGGGATTCACAGCCACACTGCTCATTACTACTGCATAATGTCAACCCTTTGAGACTCTTAGTCATAATTTTACGGCTTCGCATTCTCTTCTTAGGTGCATTGAACATAAAGTCCTCGGTATAAAGTGCAATGTGCTCTGGTTTTCCTCCTGTCATCGCCATATTAATCATTAGAGTTGATGCTGCACTGATCTATACAGTGCAGATAGTTTAATATCTCTGTAAATGTCAGTGGTCAGGAGTCTAGTAACTGAGTCATATAAAACATGAGGGAATATATATAGATCAGACATCAAGAACATTTCATAGATTTTCCGCTTATTAGATCACTTATAGATCCTGACCGTAAAATATTCGCTTCCTATTGGCAGCTCTACAAGGCTGATGGGGTAGAAATATGCTTAGAAAATAATACTGCAGAAAACGATGAAGTGGAAACATTTAATGAAGTTTGACCATGGATATATTGTGTAAGCAGGGGCGTACTCACATTATTCTGCAGGGGTGGGGCTTAGTGAATGACACACAGCATATCACTGTAATGCAGCTGACAATATTGCTCGTCATACGGGATAATTTTTGGACCTGGAGCCAACGCTTGGCACAGCACATGGAGCTTCCTGGAAATGGGAACCCAAAGCAGGAATCTCCTGACGAATGTCTCTCACTGTTTTGGAACCAGTCACATATAATGTTCAAGCAGATTTACTCCAGAAAATTGGCAAAAAAGGATTAATAAATAAGGATCGGACTGTTTAGGCTTAATGCATGCCAACAGCAACATAGTAAATTGTCATCGTGGCTAGTTAGTTACATTGTTGCCATTGGTCAAGTGGTTGGAAATAATCTAGTCCTGGAGCTCTATCCTCCATCCAGATTGTGTTTGGTAGTTTTAGTTTTCTGCAAATAATACATGAACTGAGAAGAATCCAGACCAGCAATCAACAGATAAAAAGTATCAAGCAACTTGTTAGTCCACTCCGGTATTGAGGACCCTGGCCCTGCCCTAGATGAGGGGGTTGATTGGCGGGCCGCGTGAATACAAAACTTAGCAAAACCTTGTAGCCCCCTCTATGGGCCACCCTGTGAGTGTTACTAGACATTTCCCTTTTTCTTTCTGGCTTTCGGTCTTTTATATCTAACTACGCAGTGTAAAATGGCCTGGCTGAGCTGTTTATGTTGTTATCCTTGGACACGACGCTGGTCTGCTGTGCTCACTGCTTTGGATAGAATTGTGTCTAGAAAGAATCTCAGCGCTGTAACCCGGGAGAGCAAAAATAAATACGTCTGAGGATGCGAGAAATGCACGAGTGTTACAAATACCGTCATATGTAGCAGAGCTGGGGGTGTCAGATGCAGCAGAGCTGGGGGTGTCAGATGCAGCAGAGCTGGGGGTGTCAGATGAACCACAGCTGATTTTTTGCAGGGTACGGTTTAATGAAAATGATAAAGACTGAAGATGAAGAAAACATTTGATACTCATCAGCATTGACTCTTTTTTTATTTGATTTGCAGCAAATTTCAAGAACTTAAATGGCTCCAATTGCCTTGAAAAGTCTCGGAGTCTATTCAACACTTTCCACGCTCTCTAACACATATATATGGCAATTGGTAAATGGGTGATAGCTGCTAATCACTGCTGTACTGTCACACATTATCTGTAAGGCCGGTTTCACACGTCAGTGGCTCCGGTACGTGAGGTTTCCTCACTTACCGGAGACACTGACTCATGTAGACACATTAAAATCAATGTGTCTCTGCACATGTCAGCATGTTTTCACGGACCGTGTGTCCGAGTGCAAAACACGGAGACATGTCAGTGTTCGTGGGAGCGCACGGATTACACGGACCCATTAAAGTCAATGGGTCTGTGTAAAACACATACCGCACACGGATGTTGTCTGTGTGCCGTTCGTGTGCCGTGCAGGAGACAGTGCTACAGTAAGTGCTGTCCCCCCCAGCGTGGTGCTGAAGCTCCATTCATATCTTCTCTCCAGCAGCGTCGCTGGAGAGAAGATATGAAAAATCTTTTTTTGTTTTTGTTTTTGGTGTTTAAAATAAAGATCCCTGTCCCCTCCCCCCTCCCACCCCCTGTGCGCCCCCCCGCTGTTAATAAAATACTCACCTGGCTCCCTCCTCGCAGCTTCCTCTCAGTGCCAGCTTCTCCTGCATGAGCGGTCCCGTGGTGCCGCCGATTACAGTCATGAATATGCGTCTCCACCTCCCATAGGGGTGGAGCCGCATATTCATGACTGTAATGGCCGGCACCACGCGACCGCTCATACTGGAGAAGGTGCGGCGCGGAGAGGAAGCTTCGAGTGAGCCGGGTGAGTATTTTAGTAACAGCGGGCGGGCGCACAGGGGGTGGGAGGGGGGAGGGGACAGGGATCTTTATTTTAAACACGAAAAAAAAAAAAAAGGATTTTTCATATCTTCTCTCCAGCGAACGTTGCTGGAGAGAAGATATGAATGTCGGCTTCAGCACCAGATGCAGGGGACAGCGCTTATCTCTAGCGCTGTCTCCTGCACGCTCCGTGTGGTACCCAGTCGGCACACGGCTGCCGCACGTGTGCCACACTGATGTTCAAGATAAGCACATGGACACACGGATACAGATAATTCCGGTACCGATTTTTCCGATACCAGAATTATCTGGATGTGTGAGACTGGCCTAACGTGTATTCAGGGTTTTTTTAACTTTTTCTCTCTATCTCTATTGCTGATCTGTGACGTCCCCTCACTATCCAGAATCACTGTAAAATGTCAGCTGCATTCCCTGCCTTGGCTTTTATACAGTCTGTGATAGTCCCTCCTGATTGGCTGCACTTAAAGATATGATGTGACTCCTGCATGGCCACACCTGAGGTCACGTGAGACTTCTTTGACTAATGCAATCTTCTGCTTTCTGTAAAATTTCTCTTTGCACTTTCTGCAATTTGCACAAAATGAAAATGCAAACAGTAAGAATTCCCTGGGCGCAGCGAATTTCCTAAAATTCAACACAAATTCAATCTGCATGGAATCGATTTGATAAACCTCTAACAGATTTGCTCAAAATGGTGACTAAGTGAAACTATTCTTTTGTCGGTGTGAGAAAGCAAAAACGAGGAACTTAAAAAAAAGTTTCAAAAATTAATATAATAGCAAATGTAACATTTCTCCACTTGTTACTCAGGTGCAAAGTACTGGAACTTCAACACTCTCAGAAGTTGCATCAAAAATTTAAAGAGGAGAAATGAAAGTATCTAATGTCCTTATATCAGAGCCATAAAACGTGGTCCCGAGTACAAACGCATTCTACACGCAAAAAACGCAAACAAAAACAAGTCAACATGTCGAGCGGAGGAATTAGTTTCGCATCGGGAATTGTGGTCGCCTATTAATAAAGAATTTTATTGCTGTGGTTGAACAAGTACATTGTTTTTACCATCTGTCTCCTTGGCGTTTTCTTACGAAAATTCCTTATTGCGGCGTCATTTTTCCAAGAATCCGTTGTCTTCAGTTTTCTTCTAATTGTAATTAAAAACACCAATTGTCACATTTTATTAAGATACATTATGGAAAAAAGAGTCCATCACACTTCATCGGCTCTGGTAGTCATCGGCGGCATGATTGGAAACGTAAACAGCGGAAACCAAAAATATTCAGTTTTAATGACTGATGATCTAGAAAATGTGTCCGTTACTGGTCAGGGTGCGCAGTGCGATTTACGGGGGTCGCTGGTGTTTAAATAGAAGATGCATAAATCAATAGTACAGGACATTACAAGGTTTGTGATACAGGTTATCGGGGAAATCTGCTTCTTTCTCCACTTATGAGCCATCAAGATTTTATATTCCTTGGGACGATGCAGAACGTTAATTTACTGTCGTTTTCCAGGCAGCGCGGTCCAGAAACAACACCGGCCAGTGGGAACGTCTGACGCTGGACCCGCGGGATCACGGGCAGCAAACATTTATAAGTAGCCGGCACAACGAGAAGCATGCAGCGGCGGCGGCGATACGGCTGATGGAGGCCGGGGGGGTTATATAATAAGGAGAATATCAGATCCGTCACCTGCCGTGTTCCTGGGGAAACAACGTTGCATACTCCAGAAAATATGACCCCAACATAAGAAACAAATCGCCTGGAAACCTAGCAGGCGAGTTGATGAAATGATGCAGCAAGTTGGTCGTTTCCAGGCCAAGTGCATTATTATGCAAACAGCGCAGAATATGTCAGTATTGCAGGAGATGGATCGTTTTGTTTTTTTCTGCTAACAGTTTTGACAGAATGTTTTCAATTTGGAAAGAATAATATTAATTTTCTCACAATAAATGGATTCATTTTTTGTCTTGTGCTTTTTCGAAAAGGTCACAGTGTGGTCAGCGCTGTCTCCTCTCCCGCCTTGTGCTTCGGAGAGTCGGAGAAACAACTCTGTCCTTAAAGGGGTCGTCTGAAGGTCGTTAATGGGTACGATTGCAAAAAGATTGAAAAAAACAGCAACTTTGCAATCTACTTGTTATAAAATATTATTATTATTATTATTATTATTATTTATTATTATAGCGCCATTTATTCCATGGCGCTTTACATGTGAGGAGGGGTATACATAACAAAACAAGTACAATAATCTTAAACAATACAAGTCATAACTGGTACAGGAGCCAGGGACCCTGCCCGCGAGGGCTCACAATCTACAAACCCTCTCTGTTCTCAAAAATCTAGGGATTTTTAATGTAATAGTGTACAGCTCATAGCTGAGGTTACATCCGTCCTGCAGTGCCGGCATGGCTGGTGTCCTAGGCAAGGATATTGCAACACGAGCAGACATTATGCGTTATAGCCTGTTCACGATGCTCTAAAGCTGGACAGATCGATGGATCTATCATCAGTCCCTCAGCGCCTCTCCTGTACTGCAGAGGTAACGCTGTCTCTGCTGGAGAAAGCATAGTCCGGAAGCCCCGGCAAAGCAGGCGGCCGGCGGAGGGAGCGCTGCACTCCTGAAGATTGTTCTTCAGACAGCTTTCACTGAAAACATAGCCTCCAAATAATGATCAGGATGTGATCAGTAATATTATACCCGGGCTGCTGTAATATCCTATTGTGGCAAGAAATGATAAGAAACAAATACATTTTTAATTTGTTTGTTAATATTTTTGTAATAGAATTTTTTTAAAACTGAGAACCATCAGAGCACGATCTGAGCCATTTTGGTGGCAGTCGGGACCCTATAGTACAACAGATGCTGGGGGAGGGGGGATTATAATCTACATTGTTACCCCAGGAATCCATCAATACGATCTTTTCCGATAACTCTGCAGATTGTTAGCAATTAGTAACTATTCGTGGCAGCGCTTGTAACTTTCTTCTGGTGGCATAGAAAGACAGCAGGAGGCTGAAACTGGTGGAATAAAATATTATTGGGGAACAATTAAGTTCCTGGCCCCAAATGCAAAACCTTCAAGAGGTCAATATCCTCCATGCACCAATTATAATACTGGTGTGTTTTCATGGGGCACACGAGCATTTGAGCTCCTTTTAAAGGGCGTCTATCAGATGAAGCGCTGGTGCAGCCTGGGTGCGGCCGAACAGTTCAGTGCACCTTCCCAGCTACTTATATTGCCTCTATCTCCGACACCTCTTGCTTGATTGACAGCTCTGCTCTTACAGGAGCCCGAGGAGAGTGGACATAGATAGAGAACACATAGATGTGAGGTAGATGGCACTGTGGATACATCTGCACTTGCATCTTGGTCATCATCACCGGCGATGGGGCCATCGTGGCTGCTATTGTGCTTGGCGCTGTCATTGGGACACTGGGTCTTGTTGTCCCACTTTAATATGATATAACCTAAGGTGGTCCGTACAGACAGCTTCTGAGTCAGTCCGGACTGTATGGAGGGTAACAAGCTGCCATGACTCCTGTCTGCACCATCACCATGTAGAATCCCCGGCGTTGGCTAATGACCGGTCCAGAATGGCCATTAGTACAGGGCGGTGTACCAGTGATATTCTTCTCACCGCCCTCATTTCCTGTTGCTGTCAGACTTGCAGTCATGTTCTTGTCTTCGCCACGTTGCGTTGCCCGGAGCAGGAATTATGGTGTTATGAATGCGGCTTGTGATAATCCTGATGGATGAGCTCCATTACTGGCACCAATCAAGATCTTTTCTCACGGCGGTGTCTTGTATAGCCAGGACGTTGTGTAATCCGCCATCGATGCCACTGTTCAGATGCTGCATAGTCTTAGTGTAGGCCTCCATACAGATTAAAGACCGGCCGCTCCCGCTGAATTTGGAGGGACTCAGTCACCATCGGACATGTATGAGTCTTCCTAATTCCTCCGATGGACGGTGTCAGGGGGGAAGGATCGGGCAGATAGAATTTTTGATGCCCCATCCTTTTGTTTTCAAGAATTAATTATCCCCTATCTGAGGAGTCCTGTCTCTTAAATGGAAACATGATTGAGAGATCGCTGTCAATGTTATATCATGTGTAAGGCCAATTGTAGCCGACTATCCTTTACTTAGTAGTCCTGGAATAAAGGCGCTGGAATAAAGGTGACCGATCAGCGGTTCTTAACCAACTTCCCAGACACTCGGATGCTCGGTTCAGCTGAGTGTGCATGTGTTCTGAATGTAAAGCGAGGACTAGGCCACTTTCAGACACCTCTGGCTATCACTAATCTTCCTTAGTAATAAAGGATCGGGCATGTTGAAATTAAACATGGTTGATCAGTTTTTACTCCAACTATAGTATTGGGCATATCGAAGCTCAACATGTCCAGTCATTTATGTTTCCAACACTTGCAAAATGGATGCCATTAAAACATTTTATTCTCATTTGATCATCGTCTGGTCTTGCTGAAAACAGAATATTTATACTACATAAGTGTAACGTGCGTGCCCACCTTAAAGGAAACCTACCAGTATTGTTGTACTAATCAAGCTAGCGCTTCAGCTGTATAGATCATAAAAGAAAAAGAACAATGACACCTGTCTTGTAGTAATCTGATGATTCAGCGCTGAGAAATCACTTGCAAAATAGCCGTGAAGTGCATTGGGGGCGTGTCGATGTATTCTGAGTGACTGGACACGCCCCCAATGCACTTCCTGGATCATTTACAAGCGGCTTCAGATCTGGATTTCTCAGCGCTGGCAAATCAGATTACTACAAAAAAAAAGGCGTCATTTGTATAAAGTGATTTGCAAAGTTTTCAAAATTTTCAAAAGGTGGACAAAAGTATGAAAATAATTAAATGAGTTTTTCTTTAAGTTTTTTTTCTTTTTTTTCCTCACTGTTTCAGATATTAGAAGATTTCTCTACAAAGTCTAAGGCTGGTTTCACATTTGCGTTTAAAAACGCAGCGTTTTAAACGCAAACGCATTTGGTGAAAAAACGCTACGTTTTTTAGGCGCATGCGTTTTTGCATGTTTTAACACAAACGCGGCGTTTTGACATGTTTACATGCGTTTTTTTGTGCGTTTGCGTTTTTGAAACGCATGATGAGAAGTGTGTGACAGCTGCCAATCATCAAAATCAACTAGAAAACCCACTATAAACAGAAATACCTAGGGTTAGGGTTAGGGTTAGTGTTAGGATCCCTAGTAACCCTAGGGATCCTAACCCTAACCCTAACCCTCACCCAAACTCTAACCCTAACCCAAACTCTAACACAAACCCTAACCCTAGCCCTAATCCTAACCCTAGAAATCCTAACCCTAACCCAAACTCTAACCCTAACCCAAACTCTAACCCTAACACAAACCCTAACCCTAACCCAAACTCTAACCCTAACCCAAACCCTAACACAAACCCTAACCCTAACCCTAGCCCTAACCCTGGCCCTAACCCTAACCCTATGGATCCTAACCCTAACCCTAGGGATCCTAACCCTAACCCTTAGGGTTAGGGTTAAGATCCCATAGGGTTAGGGTTAGGGTTGGGGGGTGGCTTATCAGTGTGTATTCTTGTGTTTTTCTATAAAAACGCATGCAAACACATGTGCTTAAAAACGCATGCGTTTACATAGACATCAATACTTTTTTTGCCGCAAAAAAAAACGCATGCGTTTTTTTTTGCGGCAAAAAAATGCCGCTAGAAATTACTACATGTTGCATTTCTGCAACAGAACGCATGCGTTTTTAATGTTAAGTATAGGGAAAAAAAGCATGCGTTTTTTTGCGCAAAAAAGCAAAAAAAAAAAAATGCAAATGTGAAACCAGCCTAAGCCTTTTCCACTTCTGCTGTAGATAAACCATCATCAGATTATCTGTCCTCCACATACAGACATGTGGAAAATGCATTAATTATTACAAATGCTCCAGTCTCTGCTAATAAAGGACAAATATAATAGTGGATGTAGCAGAAGGAAGCCCCAATGCATATGTATGGGGGCAATACTACTTGGTTCTGACCACATTGGTCACAAACTATTATAACCCGCAGTTATTACAGTAATGAGACCCCACCAGGGCCGGACTGGCCAGCTGGCAATTCTGGCAAATGCCAGAAGGGCCGGTCTGGCCATGGGCTGCCTTGTCTGCTATGTTGTTAACAGAATCGGTGTTCTCAAGACCCCCATACTGTTAAGAGTTGTGACGGAGCACAAAGTCGCTGACTCCGTCACTTACCCCAGCAGCCACTTGAATCTTTAGAAATATTGGTCTTGTAGAAAATCTTCCCTTCCTTCATCCATGGTAATATTAGTAATATTTCCCATCTGGTTCTTGAGGATGAGGACAACATGGACCTGTGTGATTTCAGCCCCAGTCCGTACCTGGACCTCATTATATGTGAGGTGGTAGGGACGTCAGGTTTCTCTATTGATTTCTATGAGAGATCCAAATATTAACAAATGTACTGGAAGATGAGACAATCCCTTTAAGGAAGTTGGGACAATCCCTTTAAGGAAGCTCGTTTCACGTATCTGAGCAGATCTTGATGTAAATCTGACCACTATGTGTTAATGAAGCGAGTTTGTTTTCCGTGCCCGAGGCTCCCGCTGTCCTGATGTGGAGGACCGGAGATCCCGTCTCACATCTCAGCCCCGTGTCCTTGTATACAGCTCAGTGCTATATCCAGGCTCGGAGATTATCACTGGTTACTGTGGGAACGGGGAAAGAGAAGGCGACATTGGGATTGACTGCACGTCTCCTCCTGACAGCGAGAAACGAGAACGCGAGAAGTAATGGAAAAAGCAGAAGTGTCGTGAGCCGGACCAGAAAACCCGACCTATCGGCAGGGAATTTATAGGCAAAGCAGAAACGTCTCAGGTTTGAAGGAAGTACATAAAACGTCTTACACATCGAGTACGAGGCCAGATCCAACCTGAAAGTGGAGGAAACAAGAGGAAAGGAGACGGAAGAAGGAGATTACACCAGTTATAGGGCGAAGCAATATATATAAAAAAGATTCTTATAAAATTATAGGGTTTAAGACATAAACATGTTACAGAATAAAACTATTATCATACTGCCCCTATGTACAAGAATATAACCACTATAATACTGCTCCTATATACAAGATTATAACTACTATAATACTGCCCCTATGTACAAGAATATAACCACTATAATACTGCTCATATGTACAAGAATATAACTACTATAATACTGCTCCTATGTACAAGAATATAACTTCTATAATACTGCTCCTATATACAAGAATATAACTACTATAATACTGCTCCTATGTACAAGAATATAACTACTATAATACTGCTCCTATGTACAAGAATATAACTACTATAATACTGCCCCCTATGTACAAGAATATAACTACTATAATACTGCTCCTATATACAAGAATATAACTACTATAATACTGCTCCTATGTACAAGAATATAACTACTATAATACTGCTCCTATGTACAAGAATATAACTACTATAATACTGCCCCCTATGTACAAGAATATAACTACTATAATACTGCCCTTATGTACAGGACTATAACTACTATAATACTGCTCATATGTACAAGAATATAACTACTATAATACTGCTCCTATGTACAAGAATATAACTTCTATAATACTGCCCCTATGTACAAGAATATAACTACTATAATACTGCCCTTATGTACAGGACTATAACTACTATAATACTGCTCATATGTACAAGAATATAACTACTATAATACTGCTCCTATGTACAAGAATATAACTACTATAATACTGCCCCTATGTACAGGACTATAACTACTATAATACTGCTCATATGTACAAGAATATAACTACTATAATACTGCTCCTATGTACAAGAATATAACTTCTATAATACTGCCCCTATGTACAAGAATATAACTACTATAATACTGCCCCTATGTACAGGAATATAACTACTATAATACTGCTCCTATGTACAAGAATATAACTACTATAATACTGCTCCTATGTACAAGAATATAACTACTATAATACTGCTCCTATGTACAGAATATAACTACTATAATACTGCCCCCTATGTACAAGATTATAACTACTATAATACTGCTCTTATGTACAAGAATATAACTACTATAATACTGCCCCTATGTACAAGAATATAACTACTATAATACTGCCCCTATGTACAAGAATATAACTATTATAATACTGCTCCCTATATACAAGAATATAACTACTATAATACTGCTCCTATGTACAAGAATATAACTACTATAATACTGCCCCTAAGTACAAGAATATAACTACTATAATACTGCCCCCTATGTACAAGATTATAACTACTATAATACTGCTCCTATGTACAAGAATATAACTACTATAATACTGCCCCTAAGTACAAGAATATAACTACTGTAATACTGCCCCTATGTACAAGAATATAACTACTATAATACTGCCCCTATGTACAAGAATATAACTACTATAATACTGCCCCTAAGTACAAGAATATAACTACTGTAATACTGCCCCTATATACAAGAATATAACTACTATAATACTGCCCCTATGTACAAGAATATAACTACTATAATACTGCTCCTATGTACAAGAATATAACTACTATAATACTGCTCCTATGTACAAGAATATAACTACTATAATACTGCACCTATGTACAAGAATATAACTACTATAATACTGCTCCTATATACAAGAAGATAACTTCTATAATACTGCCCCCTATGTACAAGAATATAACTACTATAATACTGCCCCCTATGTACAAGAATATAACTACTATAATACTGCCTCCTATGTATAAGAATATAACTACTATAATACTGCTCCTATGTACAAGAATATAACTACTATAATACTGCCCCTATGTACAAGAATATAACTATTATAATACTGCTCCCTATATACAAGAATATAACTACTATAATACTGCTCCTATGTACAAGAATATAACTACTATAATACTGCCCCTAAGTACAAGAATATAACTACTATTATACTGCCCCCTATGTACAAGAATATAACTACTATAATACTGCCTCCTATGTATAAGAATATAACTACTATAATACTGCTCCTATGTACAAGAATATAACTACTATAATACTGCCCCTATGTACAAGAATATAACTATTATAATACTGCTCCCTATATACAAGAATATAACTACTATAATACTGCTCCTATGTACAAGAATATAACTACTGTAATACTGCCCCTATGTACAAGAATATAACTACTATAATACTGCCTCCTATGTATAAGAATATAACTACTATAATACTGCTCCTATGTACAAGAATATAACTACTATAATACTGCCTCTATGTACAAGAATATAACTACTATAATACTGCTCCTATATACAAGAAGATAACTTCTATAATACTGCCCCCTATGTACAAGAATATAACTACTATAATACTGCCCCCTATGTACAAGAATATAACTACTATAATACTGCTCCTATGTACAAGAATATAACTACTATAATACTGCCCCCTATGTACAAGAATATAACTACTATAATACTGCTCCTATGTACAAGAATATAACTACTATAATACTGCCCCTATGTACAAGAATATAACTACTATAATACTGCCCCTATGTACAAGAATATAACTACTATAATACTGCTCCTATGTACAAGAATATAACTACTATAATACTGCACCTATGTACAAGAATATAACTACTATAATACTGCTCCTATGTACAAGAATATAACTACTATAATACTGCCCCTATGTACAAGAATATAACTACTATAATACTGCTCCTATATACAAGAAGATAACTTCTATAATACTGCCCCCTATGTACAAGAATATAACTACTATAATACTGCCCCCTATGTACAAGAATATAACTACTATAATACTGCCTCCTATGTATAAGAATATAACTACTATAATACTGCTCCTATGTACAAGAATATAACTACTATAATACTGCCCCTATGTACAAGAATATAACTACTATAATACTGCTCCTATATACAAGAAGATAACTTCTATAATACTGCCCCCTATGTACAAGAATATAACTACTATAATACTGCCCCCTATGTACAAGAATATAACTACTATAATACTGCTCCTATGTATAAGAATATAACTACTATAATACTGCTCTTATGTACAAGAATATAATTACTATAATACTGCTCCTATGTACAAGAATATAACTACTATAATACTGCCCCTATATACAGGAATATGACTACTATAATACTGCTTCATTGTGCAGGAATGACTAATTATAAGATCATGGTTCTGATTGATTTGTGTGATGATTTTCCTTCTGGAGCTTCTCTATATTACAGATGAATAATGTAATAAAGATTTGTGGATCTGGATGAGAACTCGGATCAGTCAGATAGGAGAAAACTCTCGCAGTGTTGAGATTTGGCAGGCGCTGTGAGGATGTCCTGGCTCGGGGCTTCCTTCTTGTTTATCTGTTACCAGTACAGATGGAATCTTTCTTAATTTCTAAATATAAAAGCTGGAGTTTACCATAGCAACATAATATAATGTGCTCCTACTTGTTATAAAGCGTTCATGGGGCGGTTATAGAGGGGGAGTTCTTGGATCAACTTTGGATTCTAAACCTCCAAACAAGCGCAGTGGCTGCACAACAGCGGATGGCGAAAAACAAATCAGTGTGATATGCAGCCACACAAAACAAATTATATAAAAAAAATAGTTATACAAAACAAATAGATAGAAATCATACAGTACATATAACATTTGTCATGAATTTACAGCTATTTCTATCCTATGCGCATTATTATTATTATTATTATCATACTATTTCCTCTACTGATGACATCAGTAATAATAAGATTTGCACAGGGTGAAGCCAATGCATTGTTAGTAGACATGTTTCAATTCACTTACAGCAAATAGAGTTCTTGAAATTGATAAGTAATTGAAACACAAATTACCACTAGAATCCTGGAATGTTAGAGTTGGGAGAGACCTCCTGGGTCCTCGTGTCCAACCCCCTGCTCAATGCAGGAGTCACTAATCATCTCAGACAGATGTCTGTCCAGCCTCTGAAGACTTCCATTGAAGGAGAACTCACCACCTCTCATGGTCGCCTGTTCCACTCATTGATCACCCTCACTGTCAAAAAGTTTTTTCTAATATCTAATCTGTCTTTTCCCTTTCAGTTTCATTCCATCGCTTCTCGTGTTTCCATGTGCAAATGAGAATAATGATGATCCCTCTACACTGTGACAGACCCTCAGATATTTGTAGACAGCCATTAAGTCTCCTCTTCTTTTTTGCAGCTAAACATTCCCAGATCCTGTAATCGTTCCTCGTAGGACATACTTTGCAGTCCGCTCACCATTCTTGTCGCTCTTCTCTAAACTTGCTCCATTTTTTCAATGTCTTTTTTAGAAACTAATGACAGGAGGTGGGATGACATTTCTCCTTGAGGGTCATGCAAAAGATGTGTAAAAATGGCAAAACTATCCCTAATACCTTGTTTTACGGGTCTATAAAGTGCACGGGTCCTCTCGATTTGTTACCGACCAATGATGTCCCCGATATGATCAATGGAGACAAGTCTGGAGATGCTGCCGACAGCTCCTGTGTAATCATCGAACAATGATGTCCCCGATATGATCGATGGAGACAAGTCTGGAGACGCTGCAGGCAGCTCCTGTGTAATCACCGAACAATGATGTCCCCGATATGATCGATGGAGACAAGTCTGGAGACGCTGCAGGCAGCTCCTGTGTAATCTCCGACCAATGATGTCCCCGATATGATCAATGGAGACAAGTCTGGAGATGCTGCCGACAGCTCCTGTGTAATCATCGAACAATGATGTCCCCGATATGATCGATGGAGACAAGTCTGGAGACGCTGCAGGCAGCTCCTGTGTAATCACCGACCAATGATGTCCCCGATATGATCAATGGAGACAAGTCTGGAGACGCTGCAGGCAGCTCCTGTGTAATCACAGACCAATGATGTCCCCGATATGATCAATGGAGACAAGTCTGGAGATGCTGCCGACAGCTCCTGTGTAATCACCGAACAATGATGTCCCTGATGTGGTCGATGGAGACAAGTCTGGAGACGCTGCCGGCAGCTCCTGTATAATCACCAAGTAATGACGTCCCAGATGTGCTCGATAAGTCCAGAGATGCTGCAGCAGCTCCTGTGTAATCACCGAGCAATGATGTCCCCAATGTGCTAGATGGAGACAAGCGGTGGCGTGAGGTCACTGGACACCTGTAGCCGGACGTCGGCATCGTAGCCCAATGTGGTGCAGACGTCTCTGATGATGGTTTGAGTAGACAGTGTGCCATCCTAGGCTCGGTGTGTGATGTCCAACATCTCAGAATAGTTCTGAATGAATCGCCCAATCTCCCCTATACATTGTGTCTGCATTGAGGAGGTAGAAGAAGATCCAGCACTCGCAGGTGTATAACTGAATGTACAATGAGGAATTAAGAATCAATGTCAGATACGGGAACATTTACACGTTGTGAACCTGTAGGCTCCCTGGTTCTTTATCGTAATGGTGTCTGCCTACTCTTCCTTTTGTTTTTTTCTTAGTTTCACCTATTGTTTAAAGTCTGTTTCTGCTTAGAAATCATCAGCAAGTTGCTGTTGATGGATCTTAATTAAGATTTATTTTGATTCTTTTTCCATCTTCTGTGAATATCTTAAAGTCATTAACACCTGATTGGGGCCTTGGTCCGTTGTTTTCATGTATGTGTTTTTCATTAATAGAACCACCTTTCTTAGCCTATGAGCCTGTTCACATTTCCATATTTTGCTGACTGAGTGATCTGCAAAAAAATGGAGACAAGTCCATTTTTGATCCAAGATCAATCTCGCCAATGCAAGTGTATCGGTCCGTGAGGATGATGGACAGCGCACAGATGCCGTCACTGAGTAGGAGAAACTTTGCTTTTATTTTATTTTTAAAGTGTATGAGAAAATTACTGATGAAATACTGAGTAAAAGCTGAGACCCGGACCAAACACTGATGGAAATCTGATGAGAATAATCAATGATTTCTGAATGAGCCTTCATAATGAATCAGGCAGCAGAATATCCTCATTGATGCAAAGGAATCAATTATTATTATTAATTAACATCCATAAAACATAAAGCAATAAACCCATGTAGAAAGTATGAAAAAGCAGATCAGGCAGTCAGGCATGGTGCTGATGGTTTCCATTTTTTAATCTTTGTTCCAAAAAGCAACTTCAAAGTTTTACTTACATTGTTGCAGTTTTGTCTATCTCTTCCTCCATTTATAACATACAGTATATACAATGTATATGGAGTGCACACATGTATAAATACATGGAATTTTGCTATAAAAATTATCTGTTGTAAGATGACCCTTCATGTAATTTTCTCCTTATAATGAAGTTTTCAGAAGAGCCGTGTGGATCGATCACTTAATTCTGTCACCTGTTGCCGGCTGTGTGACCGCGAGAATCTCATCCATATCAGTGACATTTCCATTAAGCGAGCAATGTGCTCTATTTCCTCGCAGGATGAAGACATGCAGCCTCCATTAGTAAGGTAAGACTGATAATCCGTGCCTATTGATAAGACGGACATTTCTTCTGACTCTGTCTGACCAGCTGGACTGGTGCAGAGTGAGGACTTGAGGCCATCGTCTTGTTACTTGAGCAGTCTCGGTTGTATCAACACTTAGATGCGCTCCTGGCTCTTCAGCTGGATCTCCACTTATGGGTCATCCATATCCCAAAACCCAATCGCGGCCCATCCTCCCAGGTATTCTGCAGGCAGTAAACACATTACTGGGAAGTCTCCCCGCACACACGATCAACTCAGCTGCTGCAGAGCAGATTCTGCCTAAGGCTAGGTTCCGATTGCGTTAATGGGTTAACGCTAACGGACAGCGTTGCACGGCAAAAATGTCGCAATTAACGCCGTGCAACGGGTCCGTTAGCGCACCCATTGACAGCAATGTTATTTCTGCCTGTAGCGCATCGCTAGCGCGTGCCATTTTCGGCACGCGCTAGCCATGTGCCGTTCTTTTGTGACGGACCTCGGATGCTGCTTGCGCGTCCGAGGTCCGTCCCTCGCTACCGCAGATCGGGGATCTGCGCTAGCGGTGACGGCGAACGCGGCCACAAAATAAACATTGCGGTAGCGCAATCCGCTAGTGCTATGCACTTAACGGATTGCCCTAACGCAATGTGAACCTAGCCTAACCGCGACACTGTCATTGTGGGCCCTGAAGAATGGCAACTTTGTAACTTTCACAAACTTTCGAGAGTTGTGCTTTATATATGCCCGATATGGTCAGCGCTCATATTCCCAGGAAAGAAATGTAACTTTATGAAGCTACTATTTATTTTTCAAAGTGGAAGTTTACATTTCAAAAATCCCCAAAATATTGACTTCCCTTAGATACAGGGGTTCTCACAAAATTAGAATATCATCAAAAAGTTAATTTATTTCAGTTCTTCAATACGAAAAGTGAATCTCCTATATTCTATAAAGTCATTACACACAGAGTGATCTATTCCACGTGTTTATTTCTGTTAATGTTGATGATTATGGCTTACAGCCAATGAAAACCCAAAAGTCATTATCTCAGTAAATTAGAATAATTAACAACAAACACCCACAAAGGCTCCTAAGTGTTTATAAAGGACCCTTAGTCTGTTTCAGTAGCTCCACAATCATGGGGAAGACTGCTGACCTGACAGATGTCCAGAAGGCGTCACTGACACACTCCACAAGGAGGGGAAGCCACAAAAGGTCATTGCTAAAGAAGCCGGCTGTTCAAAGAGTGCTGTATCCAAGGATATTAATGGAAAGTGGAGTGGAAGGAAAAAGTGTGGGAGAAAAAGGTGCACAAGCAACCGGGATAACCGCAGCCTGGGAAGGATTGTTAAGAAAAGGCCATTCAGTAATGTGGGGAGATTCACAAGGAGTGGACTGCTGCTGGAGTCATTGCTTCACCACACACAGACGTGTCCAGGACATGGACTACAAGTGTCACATTCCTTGTGTCCGGCCACTCATGACCAATAGACAACGCCAGAAGCGTCTTACCTGGGCCAAGGAGAAAAGAACCGGACTGTTGTCAGTGGTCCAAGGGGTTGTGTTCAGAGGAAAGTAAATTTTGCCTTTCATTTGGAAATCAAGGTCCCAGAGTCTGGAGGAAGAGTGGAGGCCACAATCCAAGCTGCTGGAGGTCTGGTGTGAAGTCTCCACAAGCAGTGATGGTTTGGGGAACCATGTCATCTGCTGGTGTAGGTCCACGCAAACTAAATAATAAATAAGACAAATTAGAACCAATTTGACTACAGAAAAAGTTGCAGGAAAAATGAAGAATCGATGAATCTTGGTCGTTATTTATTGTCCTTGGAAGGATAGCTAATTAGTGAGACTGAGATGACAAACACTGGATGAGTTTTTGGCTCTGTGGCGGCCACTACAGGTCACATGTAGTATAGCACGAGGCTTTCTGAAGAGCTGCCCATGTGATACATGATCGGACAGGTGACACTAGAGAAGGAGTTCAGCTTTGGGCAACTGAGCCGGAGTTGGAGAACCTGTGCGGCCTTGACCCGAACAATCAGGAAACATCAGCTCCAACGTCATCTTTTTAAGAACGCACATTAGTCTTTTCTCCTTCTTGAAAAACAGAAATGAATGATTAGGAATGACATGTAAAAGTCATCTTTGGCCGAGTGTCATCAGTGAGTCATCATCCTCTGTGTCAGACCCAGCGCAAGGATCAAGAATTCAATCCACTCGGGGGAAGTCGTTGGCCGCTGCTTGTGATTTATAAGTAAAAAAAATAGAACAAAGATGGATGGAAAAAAGAAGAATTTACAGCGAAATCGTGTCAGATCCATCAGAAAACAGAATCAGAGAGTCAGGAGGTGATTACTCCATAGTCACAGGGGAGAGGACAGGTTTATTGGAGGAGCCAAAAGCTACAAGGCGATAGCGATAGATAGATAATAGATAGATAGATAGATAAATAGATAGAAAGATAGATAGATAGATAATACATAGATGATAGATAGATAATAGATAGATTATAGATAGATAATAGATAGATAGATAATAGATAGATAACATAATAGATAGATAATAGATAAATAACAGATAGATAATAGATAGACAATAAATAATAAATATTAGATAATCTATATATATAATTGTCTAAGGGTTTTTCCGTCTGTCTGTCTGTCTTTCTGTCTGTCTGTCTGTCTTTCTGTCTGTCTGTCTGTCTGTCCTGGAAATCCCGCGTCTCTGATTGGTCGAGGCCGCCAGGCCTCGACCAATCAGAGACCGGCACAGCATCGACGTAGAAATCCCGCGTCTCTGATTGGTCGAGGCCGCCAGGCCTTGACCAATCAGCAACGGGCACAGCGACGATGATGTCATAAAGGACGTAGACATCCCGCGTCTCTGCGGCCTCGCCCAATCAGCAACGAGCACAGCGACAATGATGTCATAAAGGACGTAGACATCTCACGTTTCTGATTCAGCGACGGGCACAGTATCGACGTAGATGTCATAATGGTTGCCATGGCGACGATGATGTCATAAAGGTTGCCTCGACCAATCAGCGACGGGCACAGTCTGCCGCGAATTCTGGAATCATCATTGTCCATATACTACGGGGACATGCATATTCTAGAATACCCGATGCGTTAGAATCGGGCCACAATAATAAATAGATAGATAAATAGATAGATAATAGATAGTGTCACGGATCCCTTCTCCGTGGTGTCGCTTATTCGTCACGTGCCTGCTCTCACACGTGACTTGGGGTTGTGCCTGCAAGGGTTAATCTATCTCCCCACTCTCAGTCCAGCATTCGACCTCTGTCCTATGCTGTAATGGGAGCATAAATCACACACCGACCCAGGCCACACACCCGCTCATACACGCTGCCACCACTCATCGAATACACGGGCGATGAGTCCCGGACTAATAATACTAATAAAAATGGTCTATCACTCATAAGGCTCACACACCTTAGGCTATGGATTCTTTTAGAACATTCAAGGTTCAACTTGTTAAAGTTTTATACTTTAATAACAAAAGGTTCAATGCTCACAATAAGAAAAAGGTATAAAAATATGATAATAAAAAGACATACAACTTATGCCAAACAGTGTCAAAATAAACAGGAGAAAACTTACAGAAATCATCTAACTGGTAGTTGCTTTCTGCTCCCTGAGGGGGGGTGAATGGAGTTGGTGGAACACATCAGCTTCTTGGGCTGCCCTCACATGTGAACCCCATTCTCTGTCTGCAGCCTAAATTTATAACTTTATAATAATAATAATAATAATAATAATTTTTATTTATATAGCGCCAACATATTCCGCAGCACTTTACAAATTATAGAGGGGACTTGTACAGACAATAGACATTACAGCATAACAGAAATAACTTTGGTCTGAGGTCAGGTTTCTAGACCGGCCCCTCAGGTCAATATCATAATTGCTGGCTTGTTGATTGGCCACGGCCGCTCTACTAATGAATATATATTATTTTTCTCTTGAGACACTTGTGACCAGGTTCCCAGGAATAGATCACCTCAGGCCGCAATTTAGCATCTCCCCTCCAAGACCTCAGAGGTGCCAAATGTTACCTTCTTCTTGGCTCTAGCTAGACCTCCTGGTGTGATATGGAGACACAATTTCTACTAGTCCCAAGGAAGTACCTATTAACACCTAGGTGTGACTTGCCTTCAGGACAGATGTTACATTATTTATCACTAGTCACACATATAATCCTAGACATATGTCACTGCACACATATAGATATACAGGTCCTTCTCAAAAAATTAGCATATAGTGTTAAATTTCATTATTTACCATAATGTAATGATTACAATTAAACTTTCATATATTATAGATTCATTATCCACCAACTGAAATTTGTCAGGTCTTTTATTGTTTTAATACTGATGATTTTGGCATACAACTCCTGATAACCCAAAAAACCTGTCTCAATAAATTAGCATATCAAGAAAAGGTTCTCTAAACGACCTATTACCCTAATCTTCTGAATCAACTAATTAACTCTAAACACATGCAAAAGATACCTGAGGCTTTTATAAACTCCCTGCCTGGTTCATTACTCAAAACCCCCATCATGGGTAAGACTAGCGACCTGACAGATGTCAAGAAGGCCATCATTGACACCCTCAAGCAAGAGGGTAAGACCCAGAAAGAAATTTCTCAACAAATAGGCTGTTCCCAGAGTGCTGTATCAAGGCACCTCAATGGTAAGTCTGTTGGAAGGAAACAATGTGGCAGAAAACGCTGTACAACGAGAAGAGGAGACCGGACCCTGAGGAAGATTGTGGAGAAGGACCGATTCCAGACCTTGGGGAACCTGAGGAAGCAGTGGACTGAGTCTGGTGTGGAAACATCCAGAGCCACCGTGCACAGGCGTGTGCAGGAAATGGGCTACAGGTGCCGCATTCCCCAGGTAAAGCCACTTTTGAACCATAAACAGCGGCAGAGGCGCCTGACCTGGGCTACAGAGAAGCAGCACTGGACTGTTGCTAAGTGGTCCCAAGTACTTTTTTCTGATGAAAGCAAATTTTGCATGTCAT
Source organism: Ranitomeya imitator (assembly GCF_032444005.1). NCBI lineage: Eukaryota > Metazoa > Chordata > Amphibia > Anura > Dendrobatidae > Ranitomeya > Ranitomeya imitator. The sequence continues at coordinate 11,583,179 of NC_091288.1, forward strand.
TCGGAAATCAAGGTGCCAGAGTCTGGAGGAAGACTGGGGAGAAGGAAATGCCAAAATGCCTGAAGTCCAGTGTCAAGTACCCACAGTCAGTGATGGTGTGGGGTGCCATGTCAGCTGCTGGTGTTGGTCCACTGTGTTTCATCAAGGGCAGGGTCAATGCAGCTAGCTATCAGGAGATTTTGGAGCACTTCATGCTTCCATCGGCTGAAATGCTTTATGGAGATGAAGATTTCATTTTTCAGCACGACCTGGCACCTGCTCACAGTGCCAAAACCACTGGTAAATGGTTTACTGACCATGGTATTACTGTGCTCAATTGGCCTGCCAACTCTCCTGACCTGAACCCCATAGAGAATCTGTGGGATATTGTGAAGAGAAAGTTGAGAGACGCAAGACCCAACACTCTGGTTGAGCTTAAGGCCGCTATTGAAGCATCCTGGGCCTCCATAACATCTCAGCAGTGTCACAGGCTGATTGCCTCCATGCCACGCCGCATTGAAGCAGTCATTTCTGCCAAAGGATTCCCGGCCAAGTATTGAGTGCATAACTGAACATTATTATTTGATGTTTTTTTTGTTTGTTATTAAAAAACACTTTTATTTGATTGGATGGGTGAAATATGCTAATTTATTGAGACAGGTTTTTTGGGTTATCAGGAGTTGTATGCCAAAATCATCAGTATTGAAACAATAAAAGACCTGACAAATTTCAGTTGGTGGATAATGAATCTATAATATATGAAAGTTTAATTGTAATCATTACATTATGGTAAATAATGAAATTTAACACTATATGCTAATTTTTTGAGAAGGACCTGTATATATACACATATTTCACCACAGATAGATAGATAATACATAGATAATAGATGATAGATAGCAGATAATAGATGGATAATAGATAATAAATAATAGATAGATATAGACTACTAGATGGCAGCCCGATTCTAAAGAATCGGGAGTCTAGAATCCATATATACTTTATTTATTCAAATGTAAGAATAATACAATTAATAAATAATAGTAAGAAAGAACAAAAATAATAGGCAGTATATGGAGAAAACACCAAACAAAAGTTCAAAATTGGTGTGAAAATGTCACTGAACCACTTCACAACTAAATATATATAGTTTTGGTAAATGGTATTATCATTTTTTTGACGAAATTCGGCAGGAGCTTGAAGAGCAACGTCACTGGGCCCGCCTCCACGCAGTAGAAACTTGCTGTGAGGTAAAAATTCAAAAATCACACCAAAATGGCGGGCGGAGTGTGTCACAGTACGGCACGTTTCTGATTGGTCGCTCGCAGCAGGCGGCAACCAATCAGACACTGGACACTGTTGACGTCACTTATCTCCGGACATTAGCTCCGGACATTAGCTCCGCACATTAGCTCCGGACATTAGCTCCGGACATTAGCTCCGGACATTAGCTCCGGACATTAGCTCCGGACATTAGCTTCGGACATTAGCTCCGGACATTAGCTCCGGACATTAGCTCCGCACATTAGCTCCGGACATTAGCTCCGGACAAAGCCACGGTAGTTGGCACAAATTGCAGGAAGTAGTATTCTAGGCAATTATATATTAGATTACAGGTCCCTTTTCCTTTGCTAATTTTGGAGTGCTGTCTGATTTTATATTATCTGGATACTTGTGTAGAGTGTGTTGCATCCTTTTTTTTCTCTCTTTTTTCCATTATAGGCGCTTTTCCATTTTCTTTGCTTAGGTACATGGGTAGATGAATAGATATTAATAAATACAATTCTTGTAGCAAACATCACATACAACATTATATTGGCATTACCAAATATAGCAAAAATATATCAAGTGTGATTGAGTAAGCGCTCCAAGGTTACGTTCCCACGATGAGCTTTGCTGAGTTTTTGATATCACACATTTTCTGCACCTATTTTTTCTTAAACACGCTGTGTGAAAAACTCACCAAAAGTTCATCTTGTGAACACGGCTGAAGATGTCAAATAGTTTCCAGTTTAAAAAACATATTTTCATACATCTTATTGGGAATTTCTGGGTTCATCTTGGAGGGTCCTTTGTTTAAACTCCTCATCTCTTGGCCAGAGTGGAGACGGGCACTTTTTGCTTTGGAGGAACAAAGAGTTGAAAGTTGAGAAAAGTTGCAAATTTTGCATCAAATCTAGTGAAACCATTAGTGAAAAGCCCTTGACAAGACCCCCAAAGTCTGTTACACAGTTGCAGAACGTTCCATTATAAGGGGATTAAAGTTTATTTGCATAAAATCTGAAAATCCCTTTAAGGTTTCATGAACGCTGTTTATGGAAATTCTGATAAATAAATGAAGCTGTGAAGGTCGCACCATCTCCCGACACACATCGTAAATCCTGCGGTGCAGCTTCATCCGCAGGAGCTTTACAAGAATTCAATTTCTAGGAAATAGGACGTTTATCAGCCGCACGCTGGGACTTCGCTCTAGCTGCGCCTGCATTTCCGGGTGAATTTCAATAGTTTTTTTTTTTTTAAATGTTTTTGGAAAGACTTAAAGGTGATGCAATGCACTGGAATACCAAGAAGCCGTTTTTTTATACATAGTATCCCCACTGTGAAAGATAAAGGGATTGACTGATAGGGGGCAACCAATTTTTACTTAAAGGGGTCCTTAAAAATGTACAGTCCCCAGGTCGTCCCATTTTATTAACTTCAGTGTTGTAATCTGCAAAATGAAATGTCCAGTTTCCCTCCAGCTCCTCGAAATATTGAGTGTTACATTGTTTCTAATGAAATAGTGCCCATAGAATAGGTCTACGGAGCGGCCAAGAACTGCCCCAATGACGCCACAAGCATCAACGTGACCCGATACGAAGGAAGCGATGAGGATGGGGAGGTGGAAGTCCCAGTCCCAAGTTATTTGCCCCTTTTACCGCAGCCTTAATGTGGTCCGGTAAATCGTCACATCAACCGTTCCATTGTGTGGACAGTTTTTATTTAGTTTCCTGGAGTTTTCCACATCGAGGGTAAAGTCACTGAATTCTTCATGGTTCATTTTCCAAAGTTTGCCTTTTGCCTTAGATGTTAGAAGAGAAAGTTCTCCAAGGGATCGGGCAACAGTTGACGTCTGCACAAGTTTTCTGATACATCACAAGGAAGTCACTGGATTTTCGCCATCGGGTTTCCGCAGTGGAACGTTCTCGGCTTCACATTCCGGTGACCTCTGAGAAAGCATTGAGTCGGGGTCGGAGTGTGATGTCTATGGCGGATAAGGATCTCAGCGCCCTCCTTTCACAAGCCGTGACTCACTCTCCGTGCCCTATGTAATGGATCCCTCCACTGGCATCCTTGTAAGGGTTTCTTGCTGGAGATTTTATGGGAAAGTATAAACCTCTCCTGTCCTCGCTCCCCTAGAGAAAAGCCATTCAGGAACACTGGTGGGGCTTAACCTTCTAAATGGTCCTGTCCCAAAACCCGCAGGCCGTTCCAAGCACATGCACAAATCTCCTCCTAACGTCCTTGAAGAAGTTTCCTATCTACGGGAGAATGTTCCCGAATACGTGTTGATACAAATTGTTACATGTGGATGAATTGGAGCAGACAGGGATCATGCTTTGGGTCGGCTTTGTGGAATTGGTCTGGCTCCATAGATACATTGTAATGTTTGTACTTCTGCAGTCTGAGACTTTAATATTTTACCTGAAAAAGGTCATTTTAGAGCTCGCTCCACTCGTTCTTGTACAGAGGGCAAAGAGAGTTCAGTGGGTGAGAGCAACTCAGGGATTTTCAACACTTGGATAGAAGAGTCGATTTAACGGATGAAGAATGATTCATCAGGATGCTTCCCCTTTAATAAGCACAGTGACAACCAATATGGACACCAATAAAGCTTTTACATGGGTTGTCACTTTATTATTTAAAAGTGCAGCTTCAGTTCAGGTTTTAAGGAAAATCTTTGGAGGGCAGTCTGCAACTTTTGATGCTCTTATTATTGTTGTTCCGCCTCTCCCTTACACCAGTGAACAGACATTAATGTCCCTGATGGGCCAACCCCATTAAGACCAGCTTCATGACAGTGATTCCATATAGATGATATATCTTTTATAGACTATTTGCACCTCATTTTTCTTCCTTAGTGTACTCTGAAAACGGCATCGCTTCTGGTTTTCTAGAAGATACTTGTTCTATTGCTAAACATTATACTGCCTCTACATGTCACACAGACTTGTTTTTGTTTCCTCCCACACAGTCAGTAGGAAACCTCAGAAAACATGTAAATCAATGAGGAACAGGCGCGGGAATAAGAAAGATGGCGGATCGGATATTTATGTTGAACTTTACTTTATGAAACATTTCATCAGTGTTTTCCCATTTCTTTTTCCCCCTGGTGCCGATCGCGTGGCCATGATTAGAGCCGCTCGCTGAACTTCCACTTGACTATCCGATAATTCTTGTGTAGCGTCATAAAAATCCAGAAGAAAGTAAAGAATCCTCCAGGGTTGGACAGATGAGGACTGGTCTGCGTCCAATGAGTTCAGATGGAGCAGGTGGTGCGAGGACCCAGAGAAGATGATGGAACGGTAGACTTTGGGGCCAGATATGTCGTCGCCCCAAGGGAAGCCCCCCCCAACTGGTTACTATCGCATCAATGGTTACATTGTGAAAAGTTTACCCCCACATACTAGCGGACAGGGAGGCAGGAGCCGGACATATCCAGGGGGCACTGATTCCATCACGGGGGGTTTACGGTTCAGACCCCCCTCTAGATCCCGACAACTGGACTGGATTATGAGATTAAAGGTTAATTCCATGTTGCAATAATAAAAACATAAATCTAAGATATATCCAAGGAATGCTGCTTTTATTATAATTCTGACCTTTCGCAGGAGCCAAATCTCGGGGCGTGCCTCCGACACTGAGCGCTGCGGCAGCTGTGTCACACAGCACATTACTTGGGGCAGCGCGATGTGGAGCATTGGCTAACCAGAGGGAATTTCTGTAATATCTGGAGAATAAACCATCACTTTACACTTCATGTATCGACCCCCAGATCACAAGGTATTGGAAAGAATGAGAATTGTACGTACCGTGGTCCGTGAATGCTCCTCTGTCCGATAACCGGGCACGGGCTCCCCAAACTTACAGGTCACAACAGAAAACAGCCCAAATCGGGACAGATGGGCTACAGGTTGGTCGCCCATGTGATTTTTGAGCTAATGAGAAAAATGGGAACGCAACTTTGTAAACCTGCGCAGCTGACCCTCCGCCCCGCCACCGTCATCAGCAAGCAAAGGGAAGCTGCACCGTGAAGGGATGGGAAGGGCCAACAAGGTCTGGGCCATTGCGTCCTGAGATGAAGGCTCGGGTGCACGTCGACCAGCGCACTCCAAGGGACACAATTTGGATTTTATGAGCAATAAATAAAATTGAACAAAGATTCTTTAGAAAACATTTCTTTACTACATTTTTACCCAACACATCTGCAGCTGCAATCACATCCAGAGCTGCATTCAAAATTCTGCAGGAATTCTTTTAGCTCTCCTAATGGGGTTGATAGATCTCTGCTGTCTCCTGCTGGCTTAGCACTTACATGGAGCTCGTCCCACGGGTTTACCAAATACACCGGTCAGACGGTGGCGCTCTAGAGATGAGAAAATCGATTGAAGGCAAAAAGTTTTTTTTTTCTGTGATTTGCTTTGGCCAAAGCTGGTTGGCCGGCATTTTGCTTGATTCGTTTTTGGAGCTTGGGAAGGAGTAAAAAGCATATACTTACCCAACCCTGGCCTTCACCTATCCTACGCAAGCCCCACGCCAGTCTTCCATCTTGCTCACCAGCATCTTCAGAACCTCTACACCGGTCCGGTCTTTCATGTTTCCTCATGTATCTGGTGTCTTCTCACTAGCATCTTCAGAACCTCCACACCGGTCCGGTCTTTCATGTTTCCTCGTGTCTCTGGTGTCTTGCTCACTAGCATCTTCAGAACCTCCACCCTGGTCCGATCTTTCATGTTTCCTCAAGCCTCTGGTGTCTTCTCACTAGCATCTTCAGAACCTCCACAGCGGTCCAGTCTTTCATGTTTCCTCAAGCTTCTGGTGTCTTGCTCTCCAGCATCTTCAAAACCTCCACACCGGTCCAGTTGTTCATGTTTCCTCCCACCTCTGGTGTCTTCTCACTAGCATCTTCAGAACCTCCACACCGGCCCAGCCTTTCATGTTTCCTCACCCCTCTGTTGTCTTGCTCACTAGCATCTTCAGAACCTCCACACCGGTCCGGTCTTTCATGTTTCCTCACACCTCTCGTGTCTTCTCACTGACATCTTCAGAACCTCCACACCGGTCCAGTCTTTCATGTTTCCTCACACCTCTCGTGTCTTCTCACTGGCATCTTCAGAACCTCCACACCGGTCCGGTCTTTCATGTTTCCTCACACCTCTCGTGTCTTCTCACTGACATCTTCAGAACCTCCACACCGGTCCAGTCTTTCATGTTTCCTCACACCTCTCGTGTCTTCTCACTGACATCTTCAGAACCTCCACACCGGTCCAGTCTTTCATGTTTCCTCACACCTCTCGTGTCTTCTCACTGGCATCTTCAGAACCTCCACACCGGTCCGGTCTTTCATGTTTCCTCACACCTCTCGTGTCTTCTCACTGACATCTTCAGAACCTCCACACCGGTCTGGTCTTTCATGTTTCCTCACACCTCTGGTGTCTTCTCACTAGCATCTTCAGAACCTCCACACCGGTCTGGTCTTTCATGTTTCCTCACACCTCTGGTGTCTTCCCACTAGCATCTTCAGAACCTCCACACCGGCCTGGTCTTTCATGTTTCCTCACACCTCTGGTGTCTTCTCACTAGCATCTTCAGAACCTCCACACCGGCCAGGTCTTTCATGTTTCCTCACACCTCTGGTGTCTTCTCACTAGCATCTTCAGAACCTCCACACCGGTCCGGTCTTTCATGTTTCCTCACGCCTCTGATGTCTTCTCACTAGCATCTTCAGAACCTCCACACCGGTCTGGTCTTTCATGTTTCCTCACACCTCTGGTGTCTTCTCACTAGCATCTTCAGAACCTCCACACCGTTCTGGTCTTTCATGTTTCCTCACACCTCTGGTGTCTTCTCACTAGCATCTTCAGAACCTCCACACCGGTCTGGTCTTTCATGTTTCCTCACCCCTCTCGTGTCTTCTCACTGGCATCTTCAGAACCTCCACCCTGGTCCGATCTTTTATGTTTCCTCACACCTTTGGTGTCTTCTCACTGGCATCTTCAGAACCTCCACACCGGTCTGGTCTTTCATGTTTCCTCGCGCCTCTGGTGTCTTCTCACTAGCATCTTCAGAACCTCCACACCGGTCTGGACTTTCATTGTTGCCCATACCTCCGGTGTGGACTAGACCCAGTGATGTCATGACATTGCACATTATGACATCACATGATGCATAATTTGTCATGATGCAACTGGGTCTAGTGAGTGACGAAGTTGCCAAAGATGACTGTTAATGAGATGAAAGATTGGACCAGATGGAGCAGAAGTGCTGAAGATGTCGGTGGACAAGATAGAAGACCGGAGAGACGCTGCACTGCGGGGCAGGTGAGGGCGCAGTGAGTATGGTCTTTATTTTTCTGATACTTTGTCCTCAGACTATAATGTGCCACATTTGATTCACATCAAATAAATTAACTGCAAATTGAATTTCCAGATCTAATTTGTGTGAATCTGAACTTCAGCCCATTAGCTCCTCACTACGACTGTCCCATCCCGGATTCTACCAGAAACAAGTGATTTATGCAGTGCACTGCCAAAAGTCAAACCTATTAGGGATGTGACCAATGTTGTGCAGTAACCAAAAACTAGTGCAGCTTTGGAGGTAACTATAGTAGGAAGCATAAAGTTACTCAAGACTTGTACAAGTCACCAAAGTTCTTCCCAATAATATGTAAACGATATCAAGATATCAAGATTTGTCTAAAGCCAAATCGAAGCTTTGAGGGTGGTGGATAATGTGATCTGCCTTGACCCCAAAAAGTACGAATGCAGATTTGGAAGTAACTAGAGTAGAAAACCTAAAGTAACTATGAACTTGTAGAAGTTACCATAGATCTTCCGCATTCTATGTAAATTATATGAAGATGTAATTGCACAGTGGGAGTAGTAGACACTGTGGGGGTTACACAGGTAATAGGATTATAAGGGCAGACTGTCACAATAGGAAATCTTTGTTACTAATGTTACTTTTTGTAGCCACCTGTACTGTACCATGCGGCAGCCGCCCATCCCTCGCCATCTGCTGCGTTAGACGGAACAGATCCCATAAAACGCCTCCGATTATACGCACAAAGGCCGCGATTCTTCCCCTACAGGGATCGGCTGACTGTTCCTGCAGGAGATATTATCAGGACTGTTCCCACCTGGTCACGGCTGCTATTCTGCGGCAGGTCACATTGAATAAAAGGCCCCTTGTTGGCACCAGCCCCCGACCAGGGCAGCATCTGAAAAATAAAAACAGCTCAGTAATTACGCTGCTAACATGATCCCCCTTAATGTGCATTAATACTCGGCTTACACGGCTGGGACTGAAAGAGGATGCCAGGGCTGCGGTCGTCCAGATTACGGTGTAAAGTGCTGGTGCCGCAGCTGTTTTACTGCAGATGCATCAATTCTGCACGGCTTCATATGCAGCGAGCGAGTCAGCGCTATAACTGGAGGATGAGGGGTGGAACTGCAGAAAATTCCTGTAATCCGCCATTACTCGGACCTGGCAGTTGCTGAGACCTTATGCCTGGCACATTGAACATAATGCATTTGGCGCTGCACACGCGTGTCCATTCTAATATTCTTATGTAACTGTAGCTGAATTTCAAGGATAAAGATCAGAAAATCATTAAATTTCCTCTTAATCCCTCTACAGACCAGAGAATTTTCTTTTAATTTGCTCCTGTCCTCTAAGAGCCATAGCTATTTTATTGCACTATGGACATATGCTGGACAAGTTGTAATTGCACCATTTATAGTGGACCTATATGAGTACATGAGAAATAACACTATTTCCAGCCATTATATGACTTGTCTCCTGCAGTTTTCACCAGTTTTCCTCTCTGCAAACTAAATCTCTAATAATCAGTTGTCTCTGAGCTGGTGAGTGTAGACAAGCTGCTCTGATGTCTCCCATACACAGCAAACACAGGCGTGAGGGATTAATGGTCTCTTGTCTCTATATAGCTCATGTTCAGACGCAGCTGCAGTGAGGACATTATATAACTTGCAACCAGCATTTTCATCAGTTTTCCCCTCTGCAGGCTTTGTCTCTAATTTTCAGTTGTCTCTGAGCTTGTGGGTATAGACTACCTGTTATGATGTCTCCCATACACAGCACACACAGACATGAGGATTTCCAGCTCTCCTGTCGTTATGTAGCTCATATTAACAAGTAGCAGTAGCATGGAGGACATTATATGACTTGTTTCCTTCAGTTTTCACCAGGTTTCGCCTGTACAGGCGCTATCTAATTTTCTGTTGTCTCTAAGCTAGTGGGTGCAGACCAGTTGCTATGATGCCTCCCAACCATAAACATGAAGAACTCCTGCTCTCTTGTCTCTATGTAGCGCATGTTCACAAGCTGCAGCTGCATGGAGGACATTAAACCGCGGAATTGAGTGCAGCAGTGGGGATTGTAGAGAAAGATGAAAAGTGTCACGGGCCAGTCCTGACCCCCTCACCTAAAATATCAGAACTCTTCATCCTGAGCCCCCCGATTCACAAGTACAATACAAGTAAATGTTAGGGCATGTTAGGTTGTGCTATGGGTTGAACTAGATGGACTTATAGTCTTCCTTCAACCTTAATAACTATGTAAATGAGTGGGGATTAGCGAACCCAAACTGCAAAAGTTTGGGGTTCGAACCAGACACCTAGTGTGTGGTACCGAATTCCGAACACAATCCATTTTATTGCTCGGGTTCGGTGCCTAATAAAGTTTGTTGAAAGGCTGCAGCGCAGCCAATCTGCAAGCTTTTAGGCTGTAGGTACTTGTGGAGTCACCACAGTCATGCTAAGTATTTGCATGGCTGTGATTGGCCTGCATAAATGCCGGATCATGGGTGGCACTGCCATTGTGCTCTGACGAACATAAGGACATTGTAAATTAAATAATTAAAAAAAGGATGTGGGGTCCTCTTTATTTTTAATAACCAGGCAAGGGAAAGTAGATAGCTGTGAGCTGGTTTTATTATGCTGGGAAAGAGCCAATATGCATGGACCTTTCCAGCCTTTTAATACTATCTCACAGCAGTCTGCTTTGCTTTAGCTGGTTATTAAAAATAGGGAAACCCCATGTGATTTTTTAAGGGTCTCCCCTATTTTTAATAACCAGCTAAAGCAAAACAGACAGCTGCGGGTTAATATTAATAGCCACGGAAGCTCCATGGATATTGATGGCTTCTTTCCATCATAATAAGCTCACAGCAATCTGCTTTCCCTTGGCTGATTATTCAAAATAGGTGGTACCCTATGTAAGTTTTTTCATTTATTCATTTCTTAACAAGTACAGTAAACTACACACAAAGGCACTGCTCCACTTGGATTTCCTCCTTATGGTTCAAGATTAGTATGTTTTGTCATTTTTTTATTCTGTGTTATTTTAAGTCATTTTCCTATCCATATTTATTTGAAGGGCAATTGTCCTGCTTTTACCCTCATTTTGCATCATTTTGCAGCCCCCTAGCCCTTACTAGGATCATTTTACAGCCATTTTACAGCACCCCCATTGGCTTCCATGGGGTTCAAGTTCGGGGTCAAGTTTAGGTCAAGTTCTGGTCCCCGAAAAGATCTTTGGACTAAAGTTTGGCTGAACCCGAACTTCCACAGGTCTGCTCATCCCTATACACAAGTTCTAGAAAGAGAATGGGAACTATGTAACCAAAAGTGTGCATAGTCTAGAGGTCCAAGGTGCTGGAGCCTACGGGTCAAGCCTGTTTCCCAGTATTTAGTGTCTCTGTGAATCCCCATCTTTATTTTCAGCTCATTAGAAACGGCTGGGGACCAAACAAGTTCTGTCTTTCATACCCCAGATGGGCGAGAGTGTGGTGGAGAATCGGCACCAAGAATGGAATCACCAGAAGATGCCAATGGAGAAGGTCCTCTAACCCAATTGTGCCATGACATGATGGTACATACCATATGTTCTTCTTCCTGGGGCTACGAGCATTAGGTCCTTTTCGCTGGTGGGTCCAGGGTACTCACATATGCAGTGGTGTAACCTCTAACAGGCCCTCAATTATCACAGGTCTTTATCAGGTCTTTTAATGTGGGCCAAGGGGACATTTTGGGCCCCTTAGGTTCTAGGGCCAGGGTGCGATTGCAACCCCTAATATAGTTACTCCACTGCACGTTTGATAGTAAGACTCAAAGTCTGTGAAAGCCTCTATATAAGATGCCGTTGGTATCTCCGACCAAAACAGAAAATCAACAAATCTCGAAAATAGCTAACTAAAAAAAAAAGAAAATATTCTTAAAAAAATATATGGAACAATAGTTAGAAATGTAAAATCCTCACGCCCCCTGCCCTTGCTGTGCCCCCTCGTAGGATGATATCAGAAGTATGATCCATTTTGATATTTTCATGTGCTACAAAATATTCGTCGGTCGGCTATTTTCCTTTTTCTTCTTGTTACATTTTTTTTATTTCTGTAATGGACTCTGTCTTACGTCCCAGGCACCACAGACACGCAATAAAAAAATGAAATATTTTGGCCGGTTGCTATAGGACTTCTATAATTTGGGCATGTGAATTTCCCATACAAACAGCATCTCATCAGGGAGGGAGGTAAAAGGGTTTTCAGGTCCTATTAATAGCCAAGAAAAATTGTGTGATTTCTCTGTAGAAATGCAAAATATTCAGAAAAATGACAGATGAAATCATAAAACCGGTCCTTATAGGTAGGTAAAGTCAATGGCCGTGTGGCCCATCTGCTAGGTGCAATGGGATGGCTGCCGCCCTGTGGGGCGACTCAGGACATTTCTATGGGATGTAATACTTGGCTCTGAGGCCAGAAATATTGGACAATAGGTACCGCTGCAAGCAAAAAATGGAAAACAGCCGCAAGGGTATATATACTTCACGGTTCCTTCCATTTCTCGATCCGTTAGCCCCTTTTTCCCTTGTTTCTTCCAGACCCATTTGCGGCCATCAGAGCCGTCTATTGATTTTCATCTCATCGCTCCAAAATTACCCATTTCCGATCTTCTATCGGACTTTTCTGACTTTTTTGCAAACTCGAGCCAACGCTTCTTATGATGATATTGAATTTGAGGCTCCTTCATCTTTTTTTCGGGCCACCATTCCAGACTTGTATAGCATGGGGTTGCATGACGCTTCCATGGACGTCTATAACGAAGCTTTCGAGCCTCCTCCATGGCCACGTTTGCAGCTCCAGAACTGGTAGACATTGTGATGAGCCGACTTGGTGACTCCGATAATTTGCCGGGACGTCACCTCTTGGCTTCTGAATAGATGGACAGATTTTATTTCATATTCTTCCAGCTGTCATGGTGCTCACATGATGCAGTTCGGCAATTTTCTGGGCCGATAGATCGCTATCGATGAGCTGGATGAGGCTGCGTCTCTTTTCTTGGGAAATCTTCTTCATGGCTGCTCCTCGATAAGAACCAGTGACCTTTTTCTTCGGAATCAACCTAACAACACACTGAGCTATCAGAGAATGTAAGAACAGGTTGCAATTTGTAGTATTCGGGGTGAAAAAGATTTTTCCGCCACCAGGAGCAAAACAGTAACAATGCATCGACATGAAAAGATTCTGCAGAACTAATCATAGGCTAAATAGCTGCAGGTCACATTTATGTATGAGATAGAAACGATGATCGTCTGAAAATGATGGGAATCTCATAATCAAAGCAGAAGTAGATGGTGAGATATGGAGGCTGAAAGTTAAAAGTTCAAAACATTGTTACTGTACCTTTTTGCTCATCAGTGTACATATAATAACATACAGCATATAATGCACACATATCTGGAAGGTCCACATTATATGTATGTTGTATGTTATTCTATGTGTGCATTATATGTATGTTATTCTATGTGTGCATTATATGTATGTTATTCTATGTGTGCATTATATGTATGTTGTATGTTATTATTATATGTGTGTGCATTATATATATTGCATATTATGCAGCTGATACCAGATATTTCCATCCAATATATATATATATATATATATATATATATATATATATACATATATATATATATATATATATACACATCTGCAGGTTTTTCTCAATACCTAACATGAAATCAGAATAAACCTTTCCCGTTTTAGGTCAATTAGGATTACCATATAATTATTAATATTTGCCAAATGCCAGAATAATGAGAGAGAGAGAGAATGTTTAAGGCATTTTTATTACTTACTGCAAAGTCAAAAGTTTACATACACTTAGATTACTATGCCTCTGAACAATTCTGGACTGCCCATATGATGGTGTCATGTGTTTGGAAGCTTCTGATTTAGAGACACACCTGCACACCTGACACACACTGCCTTGATGTGTAGCATCATGGGAAAGTCTATAGAAATCAGCCAAGATATCAGGAAGAGAACTGCGGACTTGCACAAGTCTGGCTCATCCTTTGGTACAATTTCAAGATACCTGAAGGTGTCTCGTTCGTCTGTACAATAATTCGCAAGTACAAACAAGATGGCAATGTCCAGTTATCATACCGCTCAGGAAGGAGACAGGTTCTGTGTCCCAGAGATGAATGTGCTTTGGACCGACATGTGCATATCAACCAAAGGACAAATGCAAAAGACCTTGTGAAGATGATGGCAGAAGCTGGTGAGATTGTGTGAATATCTACAGTGAAATGAGTACTGTATCAACATGGACTGAAAGGACACTCTGCCAGGAAGAAGCTATTACTCCAAAAGAAACATTAAAAAGCCAGATTAATGTTTGCAAATGCGCACAGGAACAAAGTCCTTAATGTGTGAAACACGGTGGTGGCAGCGTCATGTTGTGGGGTTGTTTTGCTGCAGAAGGGACTGGTGCACTTCACAAAACAGATGGATCATGAGAAAAGAAGATTATATGGCAATAATGAAGCAACATCTCAAAACATCAGCCAGGAAGTTAAAGCTTGGGTGGAAATGGGTCTTCCACATGGACAATGAGCTGAAGCATACTGCCCAAATGGTAACAAAGTGGCTTCAGGATAACAAAGTCAATGTTTAGAAGTGGCCATCACCAAGCCCTGATCTCAGTTTTATGGAAAATGTATGGACAAAGCTGAAAATTCCGGTGCGAGCAAAGCGACCTACAAATCTGGATCAGTTACACCAGTGTTGTCAGGAGGAATGGGCCGAAATTCCAACCAACAATTGTTAGAAGCTTGTGGAAGGAGATCCTAAACGTGTGACCCAAGTCATTCAGTGTAAGGACAATTGCACCAAATACTAACGACATGGATGGAAACTTTTGACTTTGCAATAAGTAATAAAAATACCTTAAAACATTCTCTCTCTCTCATTATTCTGGCATTTGACAAATATTAATAATTATGGTAATCCTAATTGTCCTAAAACGGGAAAGGTTTATTCTCACTTCATGTCAGATATTGATAAAAACCTGCAGATGTGTCTTTATATAAAGTGGATGGAAACTTCTGGTTTCAACTATATGTATATGTATGTGCATTATATGTATGTTATTCTATGTGTGCATTATATGTATGTTGTATGTCATTCTATGTGTGCATTATATGTATGTTATTCTATGTGTGCATTATATGTATGTTGTATGTTATTATATGTGCATTATATGTATGTTGTATGTTATTCTATGTGTGCATTATATGTATGTTATTCTATGTGTGCATTATATGTATGTTGTATGTCATTCTATGTGTGCATTATATGTATGTTATTATATGTGTGCATTATATGTATGTTGTATGTTATTATATGTGCATTATATGTATGTTGTATGTTATTCTATGTGTACATTATATGTATGTTGTATGTTATTCTATGTGTGCATTATATGTATGTTGTATGTTATTCTATGTGTGCATTATATGTATGCTGTATGTTATTCTATGTGTGCATTATATGTATGTTGTATGTTATTCTATGTGTGCATTATATGTATGTTGTATGTTATTCTATGTGTGCGTTATATGTATGATGTATGTTATTCTATGTGTGCATTATATGTATGTTATTCTATGTGTGCATTATATGTATGTTGTATGTCATTCTATGTGTGCATTATATGTATGTTATTATATGTGTGCACTATATGTACGTTGTATGTTATTATATGTGCAGTATATGTATGTTGTATGTTATTCTATGTGTGCATTATATGTATGTTGTATGTTATTCTATGTGTGCATTATATGTATGTTGTATGTTATTCTATGTGTGCATTATATGTATGCTGTATGTTATTCTATGTGTGCATTATATGTATGTTGTATGTTATTCTATGTGTGCATTATATGTATGTTGTATGTTATTCTATGTGTGCATTATATGTATGTTGTATGTTATTCTATGTGTGCATTATATGTATGCTGTATGTTATTCTATGTGTGCATTATATGTATGTTGTATGTTATTCTATGTGTGCATTATATGTATGTTGTATGTTATTCTATGTGTGCATTATATGTATGTTGTATGTTATTCTATGTGTGCATTATATGTATGCTGTATGTTATTCTATGTGTGCATTATATGTATGTTGTATGTTATTCTATGTGTGCGTTATATGTATGTTGTATGTTATTCTATGTGTGCATTATATGTATGCTGTATATTATTCTATGTGTGCATTATATGTATGTTATTCTATGTGTGCATTATATGTATGTTGTATGTTATTCTATGTGTGCATTATATGTATGTTGTATTTTATTATATGTGTACATTATATGTATGATGTATGTTATTCTATGTGTGCATTATATGTATGTTGTATGTTATTATATGTGCATTATATGTATGTTGTATGTTATTATATGTGTGCATTATATGTATGTTGTATGTTATTATATATGTGCATTATATGTATGTTATTCTATGTGTGCATTATATGTATGTTGTATGTTATTATATGTGCATTATATGTAAGTCGTATGTTATTATATGTGCATTATATGTATATTGTATGTTATTATATGTGTGCATTATATGTATGTTATTCTATGTGTGCATTATATGTATGTTGTATGTTATTATATGTGTGCATTATATGTATGTTGTGTTATTATATGTGTGCATTATATGTATGTTATTATATGCGTGCATTATATGTATGTTGTATGGTATTCTATGTGTGCATTATATGTATGTTTTATGTTATTATATGGGTGCATTATATGTATGTTGTATGTTATTATATGTGTGCATTATATGTATGTTGTATGTTATTCTATGTGCATTATATGTAAGTTGTATGTTATTCTATGTGCATTATATGTATGTTGTATGTTATTATATATGTGAATTATATGTATGTTATTATATGTGTGCATTATATGTATGTTGTATGTTATTATATATGTGCATTATATGTATGTTATTATATTTGTGCATTATATGTATGTTGTATGTTATTATATGTGTGCATTATATGTATGTTGTATGTTATTCTATGTGTCCATTATATGTATGTTGTATGTTATTCTATGTGCATTATATGTAAGTTGTATGTTATTCTATGTGCATTATATGTATGTTGTATGTTATTATATATGTGCATTATATGTATGTTATTATATGTGTGCATTGTATGTACAGTATGTTGTATGTTATTATATATGTGCATTATATGTATGTTATTATATGTGTGCATTATATGTATGTTGTATGTTATTATATGTGCATTATATGTATGTTGTATGTTATTATATATGTGCATTATATGTATGTTGTATGTTATTCTATGTGTGCATTATATGTATGTTATTCTATGTGTGCATTATATGTAAGTTGTATGTTATTCTATGTGTGCATTATATGTATGTTGTATGTTATTCTATGTGTGCATTATATGTAAGTTGTATGTTATTCTATGTGTGCATTATATGTATGTTGTATGTTATTCTATGTGTGCATTATATGTAAGTTGTATGTTATTCTATGTGTGCATTATATGTAAGTTGTATGTTATTCTATGTGTGCATTATATGTATGTTGTATGTTATTCTATGTGTGCATTATATGTATGTTGTATGTTATTATATGTGTATGTTGGGCTTAGTCTTCTGCGTATTTTTCAGGTCATCTATGAACTTTGCTCTTTCATGATAAATTTTCCCAGGAATATTTGCAGCAGTGACGGATATACAAATAAACTGAAGCACGATGGCTTCCAGCTTCGATTTCCAAGGGCAAAGCATATACATATGCCAAGTGGAATGAAATGGCAAGTCTCTGAGGAGCAGGAGGCCTGGGAGGAGGGCGGCCGTGGATCAGATCCCATTTACTGTTATCACAACTAGATTTTCTCACACTTGAGACTTTACTCTGTCAATCTACATCGGTCAAAGATGCTCAGATGTAACCCCTGCCACTGAGACATCACACCCCGCGCTGCGGCCCGCACAGCAACACGAGGCCGGCCTCATTTACTAAGGTTGTGCCGGACTAATGACCACATGTCATCCTAAACCTCAGTAACATTGCTGCAGTCTGGCACCTAATATCCCAAAAATCAGGCAGGTCCTTACTAGGGGTTGTTGAGGATTAGAAAACAAATATGCTTCCAAAAAACAGCGCCACACCTGTGCACAGGTTGTTTGTGGGATTGCAGCTGCGCCTTATTAAGTGCAGTACAACAAGTAACCTGTGGATGGGGGTGAGCTGTCTTAGGAAGATAGCAGATGTATTTTTCTGATTGGCTGCAGCTCCTTTACAGATCTCCTACACAGCACCGCTGAAATATCAGCATGGCTAATGGAAGTCTGCCCACATAGATGTCACAGGACATTGCCCGTGGGCCACCATTGCTGGGTGCAGAATGACCAGAGGGTAGAGTCTGCTGCTGGAGCTACGATCCTCGTCTCTAGCTGCTTTGTCCTCCATGACGCAGGGTTTCTTATGCAGCGCAGCATTTCTGAGCTCCTTCTGAGTGTTGGTGTTGCTGTGTCCTTATCCTAATGGAAGTATTTAGCACAGGCTGCTAGAAAAATGCATGAAAGAGGGCAGAGGTGGAGGAATTGGCCGTGCAGAAAAATGTGCAGGAAAAAGGGGGGACGGCGCATGCGCAACACTGCTGATGAATCATCAATGCACATGCAACAACTTCAGAAAGCACGGGGCCACCAACTCCAGAAAGCACGGGGCCACCAACTCCAGAAAGCACAGGACCACCAACTCCAGAAAGCACGGGACTACCAACTCTAGAAAGCACGGGACCACCAACTCCAGAAAGCACGGGACCACCAACTCCAGAAAGCACAGGACCACCAACTCCAGAAAGCACGGGACCACCAACTCCAGAAAGCACGGGCCACCAACTCCAGAAAGCTCGGGACTACCAACTCTAGAAAGCACAGGGCCACCAACTCCAGAGAGCACGGGACCACCAACTCCAGAAAGCACGGGACCACCAACTCCAGAAAGCACGGGACTACCAACTCTAGAAAGCACGGGACCACCAACTCCAGAAAGCACGGGACTACCAACTCCAGAAAGCACGGGACTACCAACTCCAGAAAGCACGGGACTACCAACTCCAGAAAGCAAGGGGCCACCAACCCCAGAAAGCACGGGACCACCAACTCCAGAAAGCACGGGACTACCAACTCTAGAAAGCACAGGACCACCAACTCCAGAAAGCACGGGACCACCAACTCCAGAAAGCACGGGACTACCAACTCCAGAAAGCACGGGACCACCAACTCCATAAAGCACGGGACCACCAACTCCAGAAAGAACGGGACCACCAACTCCAGAAAGCACGGGACCCCCAACTCCAGAAAGCATGGGACCACCAATTCCAGAAAGCAAGGGGCCACCAACCCCAGAAAGCACGGAGCCACCAACTCCGGAAAGCACGGAGCCACCAACTCCGTGAAGCATGAGGCCCCCAACTCCAGAAAGCACGGGGCCACCAACTCCAGAAAGCACAGGACCACCAACTCCAGAAAGCACGAGGCCACCAACTCCAGAAAGCACAGGGCCACCAACTCCAGAAAGCACGGGGCCACCAACTCCAGAAAGCACGGGACCCCCAACTCCAGAAAGAACGGGACCGCCAACTCCAGAAAGCATGTGGCCACCAACTCCAGGAAGCATGGAGCCACCAACTCCAGAAAGCACGGGACCACCAACTCCAGGAAGCACGGAGCCACCAAGTCCAGAAAGCACGAGGCATGGGGCCACCATCTCTAGAAATCACGGGGCCGTCATCAATGCCACACAATGGATGAAGCTGCGCATGTGCGGACATTTCTGCATTCAAATACAAAGCTTCACTGCACAATTCTCAGGATCGGTGACCCCCAGAAAGTATCCAGCCGCCCGGTGGTGATAACTTGGTAGGGTCTAATCTAACAGTCCAGCAGACTATGGGCAGCCCATACTTACTGGCACCAGACGGCACATGGTGCCTGCACTGCTGCTCCATTACCATGTCCTTGTTACGTTCTCGTTTTTGTAGAGAAAGTTTTGGTAAAAGTTTCCTGAGTTAATGTGTATTTCCCCTTTAATGCTTTGGATACTTGTTGGGATAATTAGTGTGATAGTTTTACACATTTCTGCTTGTTGAGGCCACCCAGGCGGCATTTCCAACTGGTTAATTACAGAATGTGCCTGATGAAACCGGGACTCGGTATAACATGTAACTGGCATGTGTAGTTTGGCAGCCGCGCTCGCTCCTGCCCACATGGAAGTTCTACCTTCAGCTAATATTTTGACTCGGCAGCGAGCAGGTATCTCAGCCCCGAGGGATCATGTGTACAGCTGAGAAAAGACGCCTGCTATTAATAACTCCGTATTGTTCCATCGTCCACACGTCAGACTGCAGCTAAATCCGCAACGGACGGGTGTCATAGCCCCGCGGGAGGCACCGAGGTTACCGCACTCGTCTTCCCAGAGAACAAAGTGCTGAGGTGACCTCAAACGCACCCATCTCCAGGATTATCGGTAATCCCACAGATCAGCAAGTAGAAAGTCACCATCATCTGCATGCGAGTGTTATTACCGTATCTATGTAACCAAATCTCTGAAGATATTACATTTTCCCAGCAATAATTTAATTTATGGTGGTCAGCGTTGTAGAAGTTATACAGTAGCTTGCAAAATTATTCATCTATTTACCTATTGTGTCACATTACAGCCTGTGTGTAAATATTTTTATAATCTTATTTGTGTGTGATGTATCAGCACTATATAGTCTAAGTAGGTGAAGTGCGAACAATACACGAAAAATACAGGCATGAATTAAATTTATGGCATGAAATAACTAAAATTGGCCTGTGCATATGTATTCACCCGTTTTGCAATAAAGCCCCTAAAAATTTCTGGTGCAAGCAATTCCCTTCGCAAGTTCCATGCTTAGTGACCAGACGTCTCTCTGTGTGCAATCTAAGTGTCACATAGTAGAAACTTGATTCCAGCTCACCCAGTTGCTCTATGCTCATCCACCTGGGGCTCAGACACCGGCCTCGCTCTGGCCTCACATCAAGGAAAATAGAAAAAATTGGAGTCTGGCTCAACAGGACTGGATTTTCCTTTTCTTTTTATTTTTCAAAAGAAAATATAGTGCATACAAAAGAAAAAATTTACATGGTCGACATGACCCAGTCGACGCGTTTCAACTGCACTAGGCAGTCTTACTCATGACTTCCTAGGTGTCCCATGTCTGTCAGTATACACACTTTACCTTCTCTAAAAGGCCACAGAGGCTGCAACACTATTATCCAAATGCCACCATGAAGACCAAAGAAATATTCAAACGCTACAATGAAGACCAAGGAGATCTCCAAACACCACTATGAAGACCAAGGAGATCTCCAAAAATCACAAAGAAGACCAAGGAGATCTCCAAACACCACCATAAAGACCAAGGAGATCTCCAAACAACACCATGAAGACCAAGAAAATCTCCAAACACCACCATGAAGACCAAGGAGATCTCCAAACACCACCATGAAGACCAAGGAGATCTCCAAACAACACCATGAAGACCAAGAAAATCTCCAAACACCACAATGAAGACCAAGGAGATCTCCAAACACCACCATGAAGACCAAAGAGATCTCCAAACACCACAATGAAGACCAAGGAGATCTCCAAACACCACAATGAAGACCAAGGAGATCTCCAAACACCACCATGAAGACCAAGGAGATCTCCAAACAACACCATAAAGACCAAGGAGATCTCCAAACACCACCATAAAGACCAAGGAGATCTCCAAACAACACCATGAAGACCAAGAAAATCTCCAAACACCACCATGAAGACCAAGGAGATCTCCAAACAACACCATAAAGACCAAGGAGATCTCCAAACACCACCATAAAGACCAAGGAGATCTCCAAACAACACCATGAAGACCAAGAAAATCTCCAAACACCACAATGAAGACCAAGGAGATCTCCAAACACCACCATGAAGACCAAGGAGATCTCCAAACAACACCATGAAGACCAAGAAAATCTCCAAACACCACAATGAAGACCAAGGAGATCTCCAAACACCACCATGAAGACCAAGGAGATCTCCAAACAACACCATAAAGACCAAGGAGACCTCCAAACACCACCATGAAGACCAAGGAGATCTCCAAACAACACCATGAAGACCAAGGAGATCTCCAAACAACACCATGAAGACCAAGAAGATCCTCAAACAAGTCAGTACAAAATTGTTGAGAAGTACAAGCCAGGGTTGGGTTATAAAAAATATCCCAATCTCTGATGATCCACCGAGCACCATCAAATCCTTTATCATCAAAGGGAAAGAACATGATACCACAACAAACCTGCCAAGAGAGGGCGCTCACCAAAACTCTCAGCCAGGACAAGGAAGGCATTAATCAGAGAGGCAGCACAGAGACCAAAGGTAACCCTGAAAGAGCTGCAGCGTTCCCAAGCAGAGACTGGAGTATTTGTCCATACAACCACAAACAATAAGCCTTACACTCCATTGAAGTGGCCATTATGGAAGAGTGGGCAGAAAAAGCCTTGACTTACACACAAAATTTGTAAGGCTTGTTTTGCGTTTGCCAGAAGAAATGTGGGAGTCTTGCCAAATGTAAGATGATAAGGGCAGTGGTCAGATGAGACCAAAAATGAACCTTTTTGGCCATCAAATCAAACGCTATGTCTGGCGCCAAACAAACACAACTCATCACTCCAAGAACACCATCCTCACAGTTAAACATGGTGGTGGCAGCCTCATGCTGTGGTGATGTTTTTTGACAGCAGGTACAGGGAAAATGGTCCAAGTCGAGGGGAGATGGTTGGTGTCTTCAAAGAGAGGAATATGATTGAAAAGTCTAAATCAATTGAAAATCATACAGAGACTTACTATATCAAAATAACAACCTTTATTAATAACCACTAAAAAGGTCATGTACTGACATAGAAAACACACAACGTAGAATATTGAAACATCACAAAAATACACACCACGCCATTGGACTGTTGTATGTATGTAACCCAGTGAGTCATATACTGTTCCTGTGCTGATCCTTTGCCTATCAATGGAGGTTGCACCCTAGGTGAAGATCGTTGTGGTGCTTCTGTTCCTTGGCGGATGTCCCCAAGATGCCCTAGTAAATCTAAACAGCTGAAGTCGTGTGCATATGGGGGACTGCAAGCACTAAATAAAGTTCAATCCTACAGCTCCAGGGAAGTTCATCAAACAAAGTAGATGGACGGTGTGAAATACACAGATCTTCATAAGCAAAACCAGAGGTTCATCTTCCAACAAGACAATGGCCCAAAGCTTACTGCAAAAGCAACACTCGAGTGTTCTAAGGGGAAACGTAGAATGTTCCGGAGCGGCTGAGTCTCAGCCCAGACCTTAATCCAATGGAGAATCTGTGGTCAGACGTGAAGATCGCTGTTCATCAGAGGAAACATCTAACCTGAAGGAGCAGGAGCAGTGTTGCCTTGAAGAATAGGCAAAAATCCCTATGGCCAGATGTGGAAAACTCATAGAGACCTATCCAAAGCGACCTGCAGATCTAATAAAGGAGGCTTTACAAAGTACCGACTTTAGGGGAGTGAATAGTTATGCACACTGAAGTTTCCAGTTCTTTTGTCTTATTATTTGCTTCACAATAAAAAGAAAACCAAATGTTCACAGTTGTAGACATGAACTGATACAAATCCTAAAAAAACAGTGAAATTCCAGGTTGTGGGGTAGCAAACTTCCAAGGAGGTGAATACTTATGCAAACTACTGTATACCTGTACATAAGGGACAGTATTATAGTAGTTGTATTCTTGTACATAGGAGCAGTACAGTATTATAGTAGCTATATTCTTGTACTTAGGAGCAGTATTATAGTAGTTATATTCTTGTACATAGGAGCAGTATTATAGTAGTTATATTCTTGTACATAGGGGCAGTATTATAGTAGTTATATTCTTATACTTAGGAGCAGTATTACAGTAGTTATAGTCTTGTACATAGGAGCAGTATTATAGTAGTTATATTCTTGTACTTAGGAGCAGTATTACAGTAGTTATATTCTTGTACATAGGAGCAGTATTATAGTAGTTATATTCTTGTACTTAGGAGCAGTATTATAGTAGTTATATTCTTATACTTAGGAGCAGTATTACAGTAGTTATAGTCTTGTACATAGGAGCAGTATTATAGTAGTTATATTCTTGTACATAGGAGCAGTATTATAGTAGCTATATTCTTGTACTTAGGAGCAGTATTACAGTAGTTATAGTCTTGTACATAGGAGCAGCATTATAGTAGTTATATTCTTGTACATAGGGGCAGTATTATAGTGTCAAGGTGAAAATATATGTCTTTATACTCTTTTGTACATATATATATGAAACAATAAGTTTTTCCCCTTCGCTTGCTAATGCATATGTAATTGTATTTAAGATGGCTGCCAGTGTTCACCTTTGCCCCACTTTCACTCGGCTGAAGGAACAAGTTACACATTCCAGAAGCCAAGTATCATTTCTCTGGAAATCGAAACTTAACAAAATGTGGACAAAGGAAGATTCATCAGATGACGTCAGAGCCAACCAGAAGGACTGAATACTAGATACATTGGTTAACCCCCGCCTATCCCCGCCCTCTGCACACCTTCCCCCAATAGATCATGTAATGTTGTGTATCAGGAAATAAAGTTCAGTTGTTGCTGTGACGTTACACACGAGCATGCAATGAGTTTGAACCAGCATTGTGTCTGACTCATTCTTATCCGGTACCAACATGCTCTTAATCTGATTTGGAATGACTGGTGGATGAAGGGTATTGTCGTGACGACCCCGACAATAGTAGTTATATTCTTGTACATAGGGGCAGTATTATAGTAGTTATATTCTTGTACATAGGGGCAGTATTATAGTAGTTATATTCTTGTACATAGGGGGCAGTATTACAGTAGTTATAGTCTTGTACATAGGAGCAGTATTATAGTAGTTATATTCTTGTACATAGGAGCAGTATTATAGTAGTTATATTCTTGTACATAGGGGCAGTATTATAGTAGTTATATTCTTGTACATAGGGGGCAGTATTACAGTAGTTATAGTCTTGTACATAGGAGCAGTATTATAGTAGTTATATTCTTGTACATAGGGACAGTATTATAGTAGTTATATTCTTGTACATAGGAGCAGTATTAT
Organism: Ranitomeya imitator; assembly: GCF_032444005.1. Taxonomy (NCBI): domain Eukaryota; kingdom Metazoa; phylum Chordata; class Amphibia; order Anura; family Dendrobatidae; genus Ranitomeya; species Ranitomeya imitator. Next base: position 11,608,006 of record NC_091288.1, read on the forward strand.
AGTAGTTATATTCTTGTACATATGGGCAGTATTATAGTAGTTATATTCTTGTACATAGGGGGCAGTATTATAGTAGTCATATTCTTGTACATAGGGGCAGTATTATAGTAGTCATATTCTTGTACATAGGGGCAGTATTATAGTAGTTATATTCTTGTACATAGGAGCAGTATTATAGTAGTTATATTCTTGTACATATGGGCAGTATTATAGTAGTTATATTCTTGTACATAGGGGGCAGTATTATAGTAGTCATATTCTTGTACATAGGGGCAGTATTATACTAGTTATATTTTTGCACAGAGGGAGGAATGTACTATAATATGTATATGTTTACATATGTATGTCAGCAGTATAGCAGCATATACTGTGTGCCAATGATGTGCAGTCAGCTTTCTTTCCTCTTTAGTGTTGGAGGGATATTTAACATATAAAATGTATTTTAGATATTCTTTGCCCTTCACTAGGGAATATCTGCAGTTTCTCCTTTTTTGCATTACTTTACCTGTTTCTGCTCTGTGTAATTCTCTTTTCTTTTGTGCACCTCACATTATGACGAGTGGTTCAGACAATCCTGAGATATTGGTCTTGTTAGTTGGAGCGTGAGTTTCGGGGGAAAGCTCCGCCTGCGGCTTTATTTGTTTCTGCCTGTTGGATCCTGCTTGGTATTTTCTGAGAGCTACAAAGTGCTGAGCGCGAAGTTTTCTGCGACCTGGAGCCGTGAAGTTTCAGAAGTGGAAATATTTAAAATGACTGTAATATATAATGATGTATCCGAGACCATCACATGTGATACGGCCTTTATAGCCGCTGTGATTCTGCCGATTGAGAAATGAACCTGCGCCAATGATATTATACCATCTTATTATCCTGCGGTACAGTCTGGTCAGCCAATGTGCATCTAAGCTGAAGTACCACCAATGTATCTGAGCTTATCGTACTGCAGGTGATACTGGCTACAGAGGTTCTGGGTCTAATGTGTTGGATACAGTAAGTTCAGCCATTGTGCATCCAAGCTATCTTTGGGAGATACTGTGTGCTTTGCAGTGTATCTAAATAAAGAAACAGTGTATGTGTAGTGTAGTGAAGCAGTGTATCTCTTCACATCGTGTGATACTGTTGACCTCGATGTATGAGGCCTTTATAGCTAACCATTTGCTGCCTGATATTGTGCTGTGGAGCCATTGTGTATCTAACCTTTATGTATCAGCTGAACAGATGTATCTGAGCATTGATTGACAGCTCTCTCCCTATGTACACATGTATTGATTGACAGCTCTCTCCCCATGTACACATGTATTGATTGACAACTCTCTCCCCATGTACACATGTAATAATTGACCGCTCTCTCCCTATGTACACATGTATTGATTGACAGCTCTCTCCCCATGTACAAACGTATTGATTGACAGCTCTCTCCCTATGCACACAGGTATTGATTGACAGCTCTCTCCCTATGTACACATGTATTGATTGACAGCTCTCTCCCTATGCACACAGGTATTGATTGACAGCTCTCTCCCTATGTACACACGTATTGATTGACAGCTCTCTCCCTATGTACACACGTATTGATTGACAGCTCTCTCCCTATGCACACAGGTATTGATTGACAGCTCTCTCCCTATGTACACACGTATTGATTGACAGCTCTCTCCCTATGCACACAGGTATTGATTGACAGCTCTCTCCCTATGCACACACGTATTGATTGACAGCTCTCTCCCTATGCACACAGGTATTGATTGACAGCTCTCTCCCTATGCACACACGTATTGATTGACAGCTCTCTCCCTATGCACACAGGTATTGATTGACAGCTCTCTCCCTATGTACACATGTATTGATTGACAGCTCTCTCCCCATGTACACATGTATTGATTGACAGCTCTCTCCCTAGCGTCATTATCTATTTATTATCTATCTATCTATTATCTATCATCTATCTATCTGTTATCTATCATCTATTATCTATCTATTATCTATCTATCTATCTATCTATTATCTATCTATCTATCTATCTATCTATCTATTATCTATCTATTGTCTATCTATTATCTATTTATTATCTTTCTATCTATTATCTATTTATTTTCTATTATCTATCTATTATCTATCTATCTATCTATCTATTATCTATCTATCTATTGTCTATCTATTATCTATTTATTATCTTTCTATCTATTATCTATTTATTTTCTATTATCTATCTATTATCTATCTATCTATTGTCTATCTATTATCTATCTGTTATCTATCTATCTATCTATCTACCGTATATACTCGAGTATAAGCCGAGATTTTCAGCCCAAATTTTAGGGCTGAAAGTGCCCCCCTCGGCTTATACTCGAGTCACGGTAGCGGTGGGGTCGGCAGGTGAGGGGCTGAGGGCGCTGAGGCATACTTACCTAGTCCCAGCGATCCTCGCGCTGTCCCTGCCGTCCCACGGTCTTCGGCGCTGCAGCTTCTTCCTCTCTTCAGCGGTCACGTGGGACCGCTCATTACAGAAATGAATAAGCGGCTCCACCTCCCATAGGGGCGGAGCCGCCTATTCATTCCTCTAATCAGCGGTGCCGGTGACCGCTGATAGAGAAAGAAGCTGCGGCACCGAAGACCAGGCAGAGGGACAGCGCGAGGATCGCCAGGACTAGGTGAGTATAGCATATTCACCTGTCCTCGTTCCAGCCGCCGGGCGCCGATCCATCTTCCCGGCCGGCGCCTCCATCTTCCCGGCGTCTGCGCTCTCTGACTGATCAGGCAGAGGGCGCGATGACGCATATAGTGTGCGCGGCGCCCTCTGCCTGATCAGTCAGAGCAGAGACGCCGGGAAGATGGAGGCGCCGGAACGAGACGCCGGGAGCTGCAATCAAGGGAGGTGAGTATGTGGTTTTTTTTTTTTTATTGCAGCAGTAGCAGCGGCGGCAGAGATTAATGTGGAGCATCTATGGGGCACAGTGAACGGTGCAGAGCACCGTATATGGCACATCTATGGGGCACAATGAACGGTGCAGAGCACTGTATATGGCACATCTATGGGGCACAGTGAACGGTGCAGAGCACTGTATATGGCACATCTATGGGGCACAGTGAACGGTGCAGAGCACCGTATATGACACATCTATGGGGCACAGTGAACGGTGCAGAGCACTGTATATGGCACATCTATGGGGCACAGTGAACGGTGCAGAGCACTGTATATGGCACATCTATGGGGCACAGTGAACGGTGCAGAGCACCGTATATGGCACATCTATGGGGCACAGTGAACGGTGCAGAGCACTGTATATGGCACATCTATGGGGCACAGTGAACGGTGCAGAGCACCGTATAAGGCACAGCTATGGGGCACAATGAACGGTGCAGAGCACCGTATAAGGCACAGCTAGGGGGCACAGTGAACGGTGCAGAGCACCGTATAAGGCACAGCTAGGGGGCACAATGAACGGTGCAGAGCACCGTATAAGGCACAGCTAGGGGGCACAATGAACGGTGCAGAGCACCGTATAAGGCACAGCTAGGGGGCACAATGAACGGTGCAGAGCACCGTATAAGGCACAGCTAGGGGGCACAATGAACGGTGCAGAGCACCGTATAAGGCACAGCTAGGGGGCACAATGAACGGTGCAGAGCACCGTATAAGGCACAGCTTGGGGGCACAATGAACGGTGCAGAGCACCGTATAAGGCACAGCTAGGGGGCACAATGAACGGTGCAGAGCACCGTATAAGGCACAGCTAGGGGGCACAGTGAACGGTGCAGAGCACCGTATAAGGCACAGCTAGGGGGCACAATGAACGGTGCAGAGCACTATATGGGGCACAGCTATGGGGAAATATGAACGGTGCAGAGCACTATATGGCACAGCTATGGGGAAATAATGATCTATTTTTATTTTTGAAATTCACCGGTAGTTGCTGCATTTCCACCCTAGGCTTATACTCGAGTCAATAAGTTTTCCCAGTTTTTTGTGGCAAAATTAGGGGGGTCGGCTTATACTCGGGTCGGCTTATACTCGAGTATATACGGTATCTATTATCTATCTATCTATCTATCTATCTATCATCTATCTATTATCTATCTATTATCCATCTATCTCAGTCCGTGTTTGCCGATTAGCACTGTAACTGTCAGGCACAAATGCTGAACTTGTCTGATCGGGTTCACTTATCTCTAGCAACAAAATAATAACAGGTTCCCAATAAAATGGAAATTGAAAAAAGCCCCTTTCACCAAAATAACTCTAATTTCTATTTGTCTATAGTTAAAAAAAAAACTGTTTATAGAATAAGATTACTGCTGGTGTCATGGGTGCCAAATGAAAGGGATTTGGCTTGGTCTCAGATCACTTATTCACAGGACAGGTCATCAATATCAGATTAGATGATGTCCAGCCACCAATCATCTCTTACCATGTTGCGCGGCTGACGGTCCTTAGTGCATGAATCTAAGGCACCACAGCGCCAGAATCTGTGTAGTGGTCGTTTTTGGAACTGCAACTCCACTCGCATCCAGTTCAATAGGAGCAGAGCTGCGGTACCTAAAAAAGCCTGTGTTCAGTGTATACAGCTTCCAGGGGCCACAGCACAGTAGAAAAGTGAGGTACTGAGTGTCGGACCGTCACCAGTCTGAAACCGACGACCTATTAAAGCACAATGCACTAAAACATTCACATTTTTACATTTTAGTCTGTAATCAGAAAACACCAGACACCGCGGCCCGGCTCAGCTTGTAGGTTCCAGAATCAGATACATTTCATTGTCACTTTTGGTCGGTTCACAAACTTCCTTGTCACCCTGTGAACCAAAATCACATCATTACTGTACTGAAAAAATCATGCACTGTAGATGCCTCCATTAAATAAATGTAAGGACGACTCCAGGGTGAAAAACACCTGAACAAAGAAATGGTCAAGGTTAAAATCAAGGAAGAAATCATCACAAAAATACATTTTATAATAATATAACAGATACAAAGCGTCCAAAGAGCACAAAGGGGCCGCGTCGTGTCCCTGCAAACAAAGCCGAAGTCTGAGGACAAACGCCAGGATATTGTGTGATCTACAGAATTACAATCACGACTTGGAAGCTGCTATAAAGGACCCGGCTCCTTATACATCCGAGAAATGCTGCTCCAATGTACGACTGCGGTCACTGAGAACTCAAGAAAGCTCAGAAAAGCGAAGACATTCAGTTACCAAGAGAAAAGGCAGTGATAGAGCACAGCTAACATTTATAATATTACTACTGATAATATACTGTACATGATTAATATATAATATGCTAGAAAAGAGAGTTACCTCCTGTATTATCCTCCAGAGCTGCACTCACTATTCTGCTGGTGCAGTCACTGTGTACATACATTACATTACTTATCCTGGGTTACATCCTGTATTATACCCCAGAGCTGCACTCACTATTCTGCTGGTGCAGTCACTGTGTACATACATTACATTACTGATCCTGAGTTACATCCTGTATTATACCCCAGAGCTGCACTCACTATTCTGCTGGTGCAGTCACTGTGTACATACATTACATTACTGATCCTGAGTTACATCCTGTATTATCCTCCAGAGCTGCACTCACTATTCTGCTGGTGCAGTCACTATGTACATACATTACATTACTGATCCTGAGTTACATCCTGTATTATACCCCAGAGCTGCACTCACTATTCTGCTTGTGCAGTCACTGTGTACATACATTACATTACTGATCCTATAGTGATCCTGAGTTACATCCTGTATTATCCGCCAGAGCTGCACTCACTATTCTGCTGGTGCAGTCACTGTGTACATACATTACATTACTGATCCTGAGTTACATCCTGTATTATACCCCAGAGCTGCACTCACTATTCTGCTGGTGCAGTCACTGCATACATACATTACATTCCTGATCCTGATTTACCTCCTGTATTATACTCCAGAGCTGCACTCACTATTCTGCTGGTGCAGCCACTGTGTACATACATTACATTACTGACCCTGAGTTACATCCTGTATTATAGGCCAGAGCTGCACTCACTATTTTGCTGGTGCAGTCACTGTGTACATACATTACATTACTGACCCTGAGTTACATCCTGTATTATAGGCCAGAGCTGCACTCACTATTCTGCTGGTGCAGTCACTGTGTACATACATTACATTACTGATCCTGAGTTACATCCTGTATTATACTCCAGAGCTGCACTCACTATTCTGCTTGTGCAGTCACTGTGTACATACATTACATTACTGATCCTGAGTTACATCCTGTATTATACCCCAGAACTGCACTCACTATTCTACTGGTGCAGTCACTGTGTACATACATTACATTACTGATCCTGAGTTACATCCTGTATTATACTCCAGAGCTGCACTCACTATTCTGCTGGTGCAGTCACTGTGTACATACATTACATTACTGATCCTGAGTTACATCTTGTATTATACTCCAGAGCTGCACTCACTATTCTGCTGGTGCAGTCACTGTGTACATACATTACATTACTGATCCTGAGTTACATCCTGTATTATACTCCAGAGCTGCACTCACTATTCTGCTGGTGCAGTCACTGTGTACATACATTACTGATCCTGAGTTACATCCTGTATTATACCCCAGAACTGCACTCACTATTCTACTGGTGCAGTCACTGTGTACATACATTACATTACTGATCCTGAGATACATCCTGTATTATACCCCAGAACTGCACTCACTATTCTACTGGTGCAGTCACTGTGTACATACATTACATTACTTATCCTGGGTTACATCCTGTATTATACCCCAGAGCTGCACTCACTATTCTGCTGGTGCAGTCACTGTGTACATACATTACATTACTGATCCTGAGTTACATCCTGTATTATACCCCAGAGCTGCACTCACTATTCTGCTTGTGCAGTCACTGTGTACATACATTACATTACTGATCCTATAGTGATCCTGAGTTACATCCTGTATTATCCGCCAGAGCTGCACTCACTATTCTGCTGGTGCAGTCACTGTGTACATACATTACATTACTGATCCTGAGTTACATCCTGTATTATACCCCAGAGCTGCACTCACTATTCTGCTGGTGCAGTCACTGCATACATACATTACATTCCTGATCCTGATTTACCTCCTGTATTATACTCCAGAGCTGCACTCACTATTCTGCTGGTGCAGCCACTGTGTACATACATTACATTACTGACCCTGAGTTACATCCTGTATTATAGGCCAGAGCTGCACTCACTATTTTGCTGGTGCAGTCACTGTGTACATACATTACATTACTGACCCTGAGTTACATCCTGTATTATAGGCCAGAGCTGCACTCACTATTCTGCTGGTGCAGTCACTGTGTACATACATTACATTACTGATCCTGAGTTACATCCTGTATTATACTCCAGAGCTGCACTCACTATTCTGCTGGTGCAGTCACTGTGTACATACATTACATTACTGATCCTGAGTTACATCTTGTATTATACTCCAGAGCTGCACTCACTATTCTGCTGGTGCAGTCACTGTGTACATACATTACATTACTGATCCTGAGTTACATCCTGTATTATACTCCAGAGCTGCACTCACTATTCTGCTGGTGCAGTCACTGTGTACATACATTACTGATCCTGAGTTACATCCTGTATTATACTCCAGAGCTGCACTCACTATTCTGCTGGTGCAGTCACTGTGTACATACATTACTGATCCTGAGTTACATCCTGTATTGTACTCCAGAGCTGCACTCACTATTCTGCTGGTGCAGTCACTGTGTACATACATTACATTACTGATCCTGAGTTACATCTTGTATTATACCCCAGAGCTGCACTCACTATTCTGCTGGTGCAGTCACTGTGTACATTCATTACATTACTGATCCTGAGTTACATCCTGTATTATGCTCCAGAGCTGCACTCACTATTCTGCTGGTGCAGTCACTGTGTACATACATTACATTACTGATCCTGAGTTACATCTTGTATTATACCCCAGAGCTGCACTCACTATTCTGCTGGTGCAGTCACTGTGTACATACATTACATTACTGATCCTGAGTTACATCCTGTATTATACCCCAGAGCTGCACTCACTATTCTGCTGGTGCAGTCACTGTGTACGTACATTACATTACTGATCCTGAGTTACATCCTGTATTATACCCCAGAGCTGCACTCACTATTCTGCTGGTGCAGTCACTGTGTACATACATTACTTTAGTGATCCTGAGTTACATCCTGTATTATACTCCAGAGCTGCACTCACTATTCTGCTGGTGCAGTCACTGTGTACATACATTACATTACTGATCCTGAGTTACATCCTGTATTATACTGCAGAGCTGCACTCGCTATTCTGCTGGTGCAGTCACAGTGTACATACATTACATTACTGATCCTGAGTTACATCCTGTATTATACTGCAGAGCTGCACTCGCTATTCTGCTGGTGCAGTCACAGTGTACATACATTACATTACTGATCCTGAGTTACATCCTGTATTATACCCCAGAGCTGCACTCACTATTCTGCTGGTGCAGTCACTGTGTACGTACATTACATTACTGATTCTGAGTTACATCCTGTATTATACCCCAGAGCTGCACTCACTATTCTGCTGGTGCAGTCACTGTGTACATACATTACTTTAGTGATCCTGAGTTACATCCTTTATTATACTCCAGAGCTGCACTCACTATTCTGCTGGTGCAGTCACTGTGTACACACATTACATTACTGACCCTGAGTTACATCCTGTATTATACTCCAGAGCTGCACTCACTATTCTGCCATTGGCTATAATGTATTTTCATTGCTCCATGTCTAAGGTCAGGGTCACACGTTCAGTATTTGGTCAGTGTTTTACATCAGTATTTTTTGTCAAAATCAGAAAAGGAACAATCAGAGGAAAATTCTAATTAAAAAAAAAACGTCTCCACTTCTGTATTTATCATCTCTCCTGGTTTTAACTTACAAATACTGATATTTTGTAATCAGAAAATAATAAAAATAATTCCAAATAGAGAATGATTGTTGGGATTAATAGGATAATAATGTGCTCATTAAGATGAATCTATTAAATTTGATTTGTGGTTGGGGGGGGCACTTTTTTATGAATAATCTGTTATAATAATGAAACAATATGTTAAATGTGTAGGGATAACGTATTTCCAATAGATTGTATTCATTCTGAGAAATGTTGGAAGCTTTCATGCAATAAACTGTTTTCCTTTTGTTAATACCTGATAAATAATATTAATAATAATATATCTAAGGTCTATATATTATTTTCTTATAGTTCAACTTTATTCTCACTTCCAATATTATATTATACACCAATTATTCTAAACATCAAAATGTGACTTCTACCTTGTACTGCCACCTGTTGAGAATCATCAGTACTACAACATTGGCAGCTATATGGCGGCGCTGCAGGCTGGAGACGCTGTCACTGTATATATCTCTGCACTGAATGGAATAAAACATCAGAGAATGCTCACTATAGAAATATTCCGTATGGTTGGCATTGACTCCAGAAGGAGACATTTCTGTTAATTATTTAATTACTTTCCTAGTTAATGGTTGACACAAGTGTCAAACTGTTTATTGAAAGGCAATCAAAAGGAGATTTAGATTACGGCGGCAAACTGCTGTAACAGAGTAAAAAGTATCCACTTCTATAATTACTTTCCTGAGACCATTTCTGATTATTAAAATTAAAGAGGTTATCCTGTACCTTTACATTGGTGGTCTATCCATAGGATAGGTCATCAATATCTGATTGGCCGGAGTCCGCACCAGGCGTCCCTGCCGATCAGCTGTTCCCATCGGCCAGGAGTAGTGATTTGCCGAGCTGCTCCATCTACGTGTAGTGGTCGGGACTTAGTGCTGCACATCTGCTCATTGATATGAAAAGGAGGCAGATGTTCAGTACTAAGACCCGGCTACTACATGTAGAAGGAGCAGCTCAACAGATCACTACTCTTGGCCGACGTTAGCAGTTGATTGGTAGGGATGCCTGGTGCCGGACCCCGGCCGATCAGATATTGATGAACTATACTATGGATATGCGGCACCCCAGGATCCTGGTCATCGCAGTGGTATTGCTACGTTTGGAGGCAAAGAAGGATAACTGCATCCAGGTATCACAAACATGCAACACATTTCACACTCCAGGCCACCAGGGGGAGCTCTGCTCCTATTTATTAGGTCACTCCCCACATTGGTAAAACTGGTCGCCAGTAGGGAAAGTTAGTCAGTTGCTGGTTAGTTGGTCCCTGACAGGGGTGGGATCCTGTCAGAGAGCAAAAGAGAAGGATACGGAGCTGTGAATGCCCTCAGAGCTGCAGCTCTTAGAAAGAGACATCGAAGGCAGAACTGTAGCGAGCGTGCAAAGAAGTCGTAGCAAAAGAGTGGATATCAGAAGGGGACCAGCCCTACACAGGCTGCCTCCAGCAGAGGCTCAGGATCCCGGTAGCCGGAACACCGAGGGAGTAACGACCTTTATGCCTTGCTCCAGAGACTGGCAGGACAGCTAATTTCAAGTTACTGATCCGCCCTACACCCAGGAGGCACGGTGGCACCTCTCAGAGGCTGGGGCATGATAGAGTCCCTATAAACCGCCTCAAGCCACCAGTCATACGGATTTGTCCTATCCTATCTGGGGGACAGAGAGAGAGAGACATAAAATCTACAACTGTTGTGAGGACCTTATGAGAGGCTTAGCAGTAAGGGACTACAACACCCAGGCACTATAGGAAGGCTACTGATTTCCACCTGGATAAGTGAACTCTGGATTTGCCTGCAAACCGGCCAGACTCTGCCTGCCCTGTGATCTGTGCTCTGGACTGTGGATGCTGAAGTCTTCAGTAAAGGTAAAGAGACTGCAACCCTGTGTCCTCGTTATTCACTGCGCCTCTCACCATCCACCATCTACACACCGGGAAGCCCTGGGGACATACTTCACCTGTGGGAAGGTACACCATCTAGCTGCCATTCCATCACCCCAGTGGACCCCTTAAAGCAGCGTCGGTCACCCTGACCGAATACCACAGGTGGCGTCACAAACACAAACATTATCCCATTAAAGACCTTTCCATTTTACACAAACGTCCCAGGGCCACGGACGGGGTCAGCCACCGTGACCTCTCCCTGTGAACCGTCGGACCCGGTACCGAGTACCCCGCTGCCCTGACAGGGCGATCCAGATAGACCATCAATTTAAAACTATTGGACAACCTAGTATCCATAGTATCACACTACATAGTATGATTACTAACATAAACTGTTATCATATTTACACCTCTGTACAAGAATATAACTACTATAATACTGCCCCTATGTACAAGAATATAACTGCTATAATACTGCTCCTATGTACAAGAATATAACTACTATAATACTGCTCCTATATACAAGAATATAACTACTATAATACTGCTCCTATGTACAAGAATATAACTACTATAATACTGCCCTTATGTTCAAGAATATAACTGCTATAATACTGCCCCTATGTACAAGAATATAACTACTATAATACTGCTCCTATGTACAAGAATACAACTACTATAATACTGCTCCCTATGTACAAGAATATAACTACTATAATACTGCTCCTATGTACAAGAATACAACTACTATAATACTGCTCCCTATGTACAAGAATATAACTACTATAATACTGCCCCCTATGTACAAGAATATAACTACTATAATACTGCTCCCTATGTACAAGAATATATCTACTATAATACTGCTCCTATGTACAAGAATATAACTACTATAATACTGCTCCTATGTACAAGAATACAACTACTATAATACTGCTCCCTATGTACAAGAATACAACTACTATAATACTGCCCCCTATGTGCAAGAATATAACTACTATAATACTGCTCCTATGTACAAGAATATAACTACTATAATACTGCCCCTATGTACAAGAATATAACTACTATAATACTGCTCCTATGTACAGGAATACAACTACTATAATACTGCCCCTATGTACAAGAATATAACTACTATAATACTGCCCCTATGTACAAGAATATAACTACTATAATACTGCTCCTATGTACAATAATATAACTACTATAATACTGCCCCTATGTACAAGAATATAACTACTATAATACTGCTCCTATGTACAGGAATATAACTACTATAATACTGCTCCCTATGTACAAGAATATAACTACTATAATACTGCTCGTATGTACAAGAATATAGCTACTATAATACTGCTCCTATGTACAAGAATATAACTACTATAATACTGCTCCTATGTACAAGAATATAACTACTATAATACTGCTCCTATGTACAAGAATATATCTACTATAATACTGCTCCTATGTACAAGAATATAACTACTATAATAGTGCTCCTATGTACAAGAATATAACTACTATAATACTGCTCCTATGTACAAGAATATAACTACTATAATACTGCCCCTATGTACAAGAATATAACTACTATAATACTGCTCCTATGTACAGGAATACAACTACTATAATACTGCCCCTATGTACAAGAATATAACTACTATAATACTGCCCCTATGTACAAGAATATAACTACTATAATACTGCTCCTATGTACAAGAATATAACTACTATAATACTGCCCCTATGTACAAGAATATAACTACTATAATACTGCCCCTATGTACAAGAATATAACTACTATAATACTGCTCCTATGTACAGGAATACAACTACTATAATACTGCCCCTATGTACAAGAATATAACTACTATAATACTGCCCCTATGTACAAGAATATAACTACTATAATACTGCTCCCTATGTACAAGAATATAACTACTATAATACTGCTCCTATGTACAAGAATATAGCTACTATAATACTGCTCCTATGTACAAGAATATAACTACTATAATACTGCCCCCTATGTACAAGAATATAACTACTATAATACTGCTCCTATGTACAAGAATATAACTACTATAATACTGCTCCTATGTACAGGAATACAACTACTATAATACTGCCCCTATGTACAAGAATATAACTACTATAATACTGCCCCTATGTACAAGAATATAACTACTATAATACTGCTCCTATGTACAAGAATATAACTACTATAATACTGCCCCTATGTACAAGAATATAACTACTATAATACTGCCCCTATGTACAAGAATATAACTACTATAATACTGCTCCTATGTACAGGAATACAACTACTATAATACTGCCCCTATGTACAAGAATATAACTACTATAATACTGCCCCTATGTACAAGAATATAACTACTATAATACTGCTCCTATGTACAAGAATATAACTACTATAATACTGCCCCTATGTACAAGAATATAACTACTATAATACTGCCCCTATGTACAAGAATATAACTACTATAATACTGCTCCTATGTACAGGAATACAACTACTATAATACTGCCCCTATGTACAAGAATATAACTACTATAATACTGCCCCTATGTACAAGAATATAACTACTATAATACTGCTCCCTATGTACAAGAATATAACTACTATAATACTGCTCCTATGTACAAGAATATAGCTACTATAATACTGCTCCTATGTACAAGAATATAACTACTATAATACTGCCCCCTATGTACAAGAATATAACTACTATAATACTGCTCCTATGTACAAGAATATAACTACTATAATACTGCTCCTATGTACAAGAATATAACTACTATAATACTGCTCCTATGTACAAGAATATAACTACTATAATACTGCCCCCTATGTACAAGAATATAACTACTATAATACTGCCCCCTATGTACAAGAATATAACTACTATAATACTGCTCCTATGTACAAGAATATAACTACTATAATACTGCTCCTATGTACAAGAATATAACTACTATAATACTGCTCCTATGTACAAGAATATAACTACTATAATACTGCCCCCTATGTACAAGAATATAACTACTATAATACTGCTCCTATGTACAAGAATATAACTACTATAATACTGCCCCCTATGTACAAGAATATAACTACTATAATACTGCTCCTATGTACAAGAATATAACTACTATAATACTGCTCCTATGTACAAGAATATAACTACTATAATACTGCCCCCATGTACAAGAATATAACTACTATAATTCTGCCCCTTTATAAAAATCTATGACTCCTTTGCTCTTTCTCACTTTTCTCAGCTGGCACATGTAGCAGTAAATAGCCTCGCTTGTAAAACCAGACATAAGAGTCTTCTGTAGACTATGGGAGCACATGTCTTTCTCAGGAGGATGAGTAGGATGGCAGGAGTCGTGTAGAGTGCAGCAGGCCTGTCATGGTCTGTTTCGGATTAGCCGGCTCATTCCTTCAATCTTTGACTTTGCTTCTTATTATGATGAGAGAAAAAAAAATTGAAGGCTGTGAAATAATTGTCAGAGCGCGGCGCAAATTGCAGCTGTTCTGTGCGCGACAGAAAGAATTCCAAAAAGAAACACGTTGGGTGAGAGTTGTTTTGGTGCAGCTGCTGTCGGGCATGAGCCGCCGGTGCAGACGCAGCGCATTCCTGGAGGGTGAAGGTTCGTACACTGAGGCTTGTTGGGTTGCGGAGAGCGGGGATTGGCGCACAGCACTCCAGCAGAACACTCCAGCAGTCGATCACTCTCAGGTTCTCCCACTTCCCCCTGAGGCCATTTGTTTTAGATGAATCCTTGAGTTTTTCTTAGAAAATGGAGCAGATTTGTGACACACAATATGTTGGCAGTCGCTAACCCATCAGTCATGAAACCTCTGTCTGGAGCCAAGCGACCGAAGACAAAGGAGGGATTCTGATGTGGGAAAGGGCTGTAAATACATAACAATACATCAGATTTGGTTTTTTAGAACTTTACAATCCTCACAAAGTGGATGGTATGAGACGGCAGGAGGGTGCGGAGCTGTGAACCGGAGTGACACACAGGCCCTGGAACGAGGGTGATACATAGTATCCGCAATGATCATCTGCAGAGCACAGTGCAGTGCACCTGTGATACAAAGTATCCACAATGATCGTCTGCAGAGCAGTGTAGTGCACCTGTGATACATAGTATCCACATTGATCGTCTGCAGTGCACCTGTGATACATAGTATCCATAATGATTGGCTGCAGAGCACAGTGCAGTGCACCTGTGATACATATTATCCACAATGATTATCGGCAGAGCACAGTGCAGTGCACCTCTGATACATAGCATCCACAATCATCATCTGCAGAGCACAGATCGGACACAACGTAACGTTATTGCTGGCCGATACTGAACATTTTGCACTCGGGTTCAGGAACTCTAAGTTCCTATTATAGGACAGTAAAGGAAAATCCACTTAAAGGATAAATGTCAAACTCTGGCCCATGGGGAGATTATGTTTGACTCGTGATGCCGACATTGCCACACCAGTTTCACACTTTCAAATCTATCGACATACTAGCAGTAGTAGAATAGATGACAGCAACGATGGAAGATGGAAGCCGTCCACTCCCTCCCCATCATCCTTGCTTTGTGTGATGTCTCAGTACAGCGGACAAGATGATGTCACTATTTTGCGCCCACTGTACCAACCAGTAAACAGATCACTCGCTACTGAGTTTTGTTTTTTTGTTCTTTTTATTATGTAGGGTCTATTATGTTGTTGGAAGACTATGTTGGGCCTATTATACTTTATGGAATGCAATGTGGGGCCTATTATACTGTATGGATGACTATATGGGCCCATTATACTGTATGGATGACTATGTGGTGCCATTATACTGTATGGAGGACTATGTGGGGCCATTATACTGCATGGAGGACCATGTGGGGCCATAATACTGTATGGAGGACTATGTGGGGCCATTATACTGCATGGAAGACCATGTGGGGCCATTACACTGTATGGAGGACTATGTGGGGCTATCATACTGTATAGAGGACTATGAGGGACCATTATACTGTATGGAGGACTATGTGGGGCCATTATGCTGTATGGAGGACTATATGGGGCCATTATGCTATATGGAGGATTATGTGGGGCCATTATACTGTATGGAGGACTATGTGGGGCCATTATACTGTATGGAGGACTATGTGAGGCTATTATACTATATGGAGGATTATGTGGTGCCATTATACTGCATGGAGGACTATGTGTGGCCATTATACTGTATGGAGGACTATGTGGGGCCATAATACTGTATGGAGGACTATGTGGGGCCATTATACTGTATGGAGGACTATGTGGGGCTATTATACTGTGTGGTGGACTAAGTAGGGCCATTATACTGTATGGAGGATTATGTGGGGCCATTATGCTGTAAGGAGGACTATGTGGGGCCATTATACTATATGGAGGATTATGTGGTACCATTATACTGCATGGAGGACTATGTGGGGCCATTATACTGTATGGAGGACTATGTGAGACCTATTATATTGCATGGAATGCAATGTGGGGTCATTGTACTGTATGGAGAACTATGTGGGGCCATTATATTGTATGGAGAATTATGTCAGGCTATTATACTATATGGAGGACTATCTGGGGCCATTATACTGTATGAAGGACTATGTGGGGCCATTATACTGTATGGAGGACTATGTTGGGCCATTATACTGTATGGAGGACCATGTGGTGCCATTATACTATATGGAGGACTATGTGGGCCATTATAAGGTATGGAGGACTATAAGGGGCCATTAGGGTCAGCTGGTGCACAGTTGGGTCATCATACCCATTTGTAGGAATTCAATGTGTTTGGGGGCACTTTTATTGGTATCACACTTTATGGGGAATGAAAGGTTAATCTAGTGGCTTCAATTGGAGGAAAATTACTTTGCAAGGACAGTAAAATTGTGAAATGTTCTCTTCTGTTACTCTACCAAAGATTTGCTCAAGTCCCAACACTTTAGAAATGGCTTAATAACCTTTTCCAGACTGAAAGATCTCAATTAGCTTGTTTCACATTTGTTCCAGAATTTCTTTGTCATGATGTCTAGCTTTTGAGGACCTTTTGGTCTACTTCACTTTGTCAGGCAGCTCCTATTTAAGTGATTTCTTGATTGAGAACAGGGTGGCAGTAATGAGGCCTGGGTTTGGCTAGGGAATGTGAATTCAGCTTCCCAAAGATGTGATAAAGCGCAGTGAATGTGTGTTATAAGGGGAGGAGGGCAATTACTTTTTCACACAGCGCCCTGTAGGTTTGGATTTATTTTCCCTTAATAATAAAGACCTTCATTGTGTAAACGGCATTTTGTGATTACTTGTGCTATCTTTGTCTAATATTTACATTTGTTTGGTGATCTGAAATATTTAATTGTGACAAACATGGGAAAGAACAGGAAATCAGTGAACACTTTCTCACACGACCGTATATATATTCCATGCGTTGGAATCGGATGTGTATATACTGTATGTATATTGTGAGCTCCTTAATATCTGACCTAGTAGTGAAAGCAGCCGTGGTCGTTCCCATCACTCGTCAGCTAATTACATAATTGTCTTGACATTTGAAGGCGACAGAGTGCTGGATCGTGAACATTGAGCAACGACAGGGAGATATCTGCGGAATCTTCCAATTGTTCCCTTGACAGTGATAATGAGAAATATTTGCCAAACATTTTTTTTTAATTATTGTAACTCAAAAACCGGATTGAAAATATAGGTCATTTTCTGATTTCACATCATTTTAAACCTGACCATCTTCTTCAGTCATTAAACTAATGGAAAATCATCTGTTCTAACGCAAGTTATGTTTCATTTTTCAGTATATTGGGTTTATTTTTTAATATTTAATATCTAATTTTTCATCTAGTAAGGTTTTATTCTTCAATAAGTAAAGTTTGATTTTCCTTGAGAAGTAATTATTTAGCAGGTAAGGGCTGATCTTTGAATGAGTAATCTCAGAATTTTCAGCAAGTGAAGTTAAAATTTTTCAAGAAGTACGGTCTAATTTTTTGACTTGCAAATTCGTATTCTTCAGCATTGAGGGCTGATCTTTCGACGAGTAATCACGTTTATTTTTAGTAAGTTCAGCTTTATTTTTTAACACGTATTCTACGAGTCCATAGAAGTAAGATGAGTTTTTCAATAAGTAACGAGCTTTCAGCAGGCGAGGTTCCGTTCCTTGACAAGTATGGATTGATTTTATCTGCAGTGGTAATTTTTTGGAGTTAGGTGATGTGACTTCTACAGGTTCCTGAAATGACTGAAAGTTAAACATCTAACAGAAAAGTATTACTGGCTACATGTAAGTCTCCGGTGTAATATCTGATTTCTCAAGATCCGATTTTTCACTAATGACTCAATAACGTCAGATTCTTTAACAAGAGAAGTCTGATATTTTTTTAATTTACGCTTTTTAAACAAAAAGGATTTTGGACATACTGTTTGATTATTAAGTGAGGCTCAGTTTTGTCCATTTTTTCATCTAGTTGCGCCTGATTTTGTTAAGCAAGTAAAATCTTATTCTTGAGCAAATGACGTCTGATTTCTCAGCAAGTAAAGTCTGACTTTTTGCTAAGTAGAATCTGAAATTCAGCAAGTGAGATCTATATGTCTTTTACGAGTAATGTCCGATTTTGTTTTAGCAATTAAATTTACATTTTTTGATAATGTCTGATTTTTAGGATTCCTAATTCTGAATGCTATAATTGTGTTTAAAAGGGATCATTTACGGGGCGCTAATGACCGGCCATGAAACACTCTACATGTGCGATCACCCGGCTTTCCCGGATTCATGAATGATCAATCCACCTTGTTAGCAGTGAGACGTAGACGTTATTCCAGCATAACGAGGAGCCTGGGCAGGTTCTGTGACAACCTGCAAGCAGAGGAGAGGGATGACTTAGTACATTAGTGTCACCCAACTTTCCTATATGGCTGAGTAAATGGCCATTTCTTCATTATAACAAGAGTGACGGCTTAGGCACGTTCTTCTTTTTCCCGCGTTGCCAGGATGCATTGCTCCCGGTACTTACAGGCAGGTAATGTGTTACTTCACCGCTGTGGGATGCATCTTCGGTTCTGCATCTCGGCGCGCTCTGCTTCCATTATCTTCCTCTTCAGCTCATGCAGAGTCCGTCTGAATCACGTCCACTTGGCCACATTGGGCTTTTTGCTGCCAGCACCGACCTCTTTAGCTTTCTTCTGTCGGAGACTTTTGACAGGGCCGTCAGTGACGCACACGTCCATCTGTTCCACAGCCCCATCCAAAATAGAAATCCATTTGTCTCTTCCATTTAGCAGACAGAATAAGAGGATGTTACATTGTAACGGAAAAAAAGAAATAAATCCCAACTTTATGCATTAAAATTTCTTCTTTAAAGACTTCCTGCCTGCCTGGGGGCGGTGCACTCCTGATGATTGACAGTCTGGTCCAGAGGCTAGTCTGAGCCACGATCTCTGCTCTCTCCAATGTTGCTGTCATGATCCAGGCCGGGGTTTGTTTCTTGCTATGCTCGTCATGCAGGGGTTAACTTTTCTCTGCCTCGTTCTGGGATCTGTTTAGCTATTTCTGCCCGCTGCTGTCTGCAGGCAGTGTCAGTTATAGTTCCTGGCCAGGCTTGAGCGGCTGACCCTGTTACACCCTGATTTGTCCTCTGCCCTTTTGCTCAGTCACCGTGCTTTCCCACTCCTGCTACCCCGCTTGACTTAGTGTTTGTTCCCCATACTCTGACCTCGTTGTATCTGACCCGGCTAGACTTCTGACTCATTCGTCTGTCTCATGTCTCTGGCATTTCTGTTCCTGTCTGGCTTTGACTTCTCTGGCTTGCATCTGACCACGTTTGTTGCTGTTTCCTCTGGTACTGCGTTTCCTGTCTATTACTGACTTGGCTTGTCTGACCACTCTCTCGCTACCTAGTGGCACCTGCCTTGCTGCACGGTGGTGCTACACTGTGAGCGCAACCTTTCTTACTCCACCAGCCCCCCCTGGTGGAGGCTGTGCATACTGTGCTGCGTCAGCATTACAGTTGCTATACGATACAGCATCCTGCAGCATCGGAGGAGCGTTGCAGCACTGGAACGGGGGGATCCAGTGATCTGACCAACTTCAGAGCAGGGCTTGTAAGCTGTATAACAAACAGCTTGTAAATGTGCATTTCTTGTCTACGTCATCAGCCACCTCTGATAGACTGCAGTGGTGGCAGGTAACCTTGGCAATGAACTGTAAAATTAAAAAGGAACATTCTTTTCTACAGCCATGTGGGCAGTCATGTGGCAACAAGCGGATTCTAGAGGAATTAAACTTTATTTGAATTAATAATGAGACCCTGACACTTTGGACTCTGTTACCATAAGGCTTTTTCATTGCGATTCTTCATCACAGATATTTTAAATCCAATATCCAAAGACCATAAAATCCCAATGTAACTACAATAAAACATTACTTGTAATTGTTAAAATAAAGATACAACGAGCAATTTGTGCAAATCACATGTTAAGGTGCAGATTACAATTCCTCTCCTTATTGGTCCTAGCTATGTTACACTGTATCCCCAGCGGTCACATTGTTGCACAGTGGAGTCACTCACTTGTGATCTACGTATGATGGATCTACCTCGCTGTTGCTCCAGAAGCCGCACATTATATAACTATGTAGAGCAGAAGGCGGCCATCCATTATCTACCATTCAGGATTGTATCCAATATGTGATGCCTAATGACCAGAGGAAAATGGAGATATTAACACAGAGAAAGATTCTCCCCCACATGTTTCACCCTTACCGGCTTCATCAGGGGAATTAGGCAAATGCAAAACAAAATGGTGGAACAAACCATTTATAACCTCCCCATCTGAGATCAGACCAACCTCATTCATTATGATTCCTAATCTGCAGCCAATCCTTTACACTGATGATGTGATCACATGGTGATCTGCTCTGTGTCGGTCGCATACAATACACCATGCTGATAGGCCAGTAATCACACATGTGACATGGATGTAACATAGTAACATAGTAACATAGTAACATAGTTAGTAAGGCCGAAAAAAGACATTTGTCCATCCAGTTCAGCCTATATTCCATCATAATAAATCCCCAGATCTACGTCCTTCTACAGAACCTAATAATTGTATGATACAATATTGTTCTGCTCCAGGAAGACATCCAGGCCTCTCTTGAACCCCTCGACTGAGTTCGCCATCACCACCTCCTCAGGCAAGCAATTCCAGATTCTCACTGCCCTAACAGTAAAGAATCCTCTTCTATGTTGGTGAAAAAACCTTCTCTCCTCCAGACGCAAAGAATGCCCCCTTGTGCCCGTCACCTTCCTTGGTATAAACAGATCCTCAGCGAGATATTTGTATTGTCCCCTTATATACTTATACATGGTTATTAGATCGCCCCTCAGTCGTCTTTTTTCTAGACTAAACAATCCTAATTTCGCTAATCTATCTGGGTATTGTAGTTCTCCCATCCCCTTTATTAATTTTGTTGCCCTCCTTTGTACTCTCTCTAGTTCCATTATATCCTTCCTGAGCACCGATGCCCAAAACTGGACACAGTACTCCATGTGCGGTCTAACTAGGGATTTGTACAGAGGCAGTATAATGCTCTCATCATGTGTATCCAGACCTCTTTTAATGCACCCCATGATCCTGTTTGCCTTGGCAGCTGCTGCCTGGCACTGGCTGCTCCAGGTAAGTTTATCATTAACTAGGATCCCCAAGTCCTTCTCCCTGTCAGATTTACCCAGTGGTTTCCCGTTCAGTGTGTAATGGTGATATTGATTCCTTCTTCCCATGTGTATAACCTTACATTTATCATTGTTAAACCTCATCTGCCACCTTTCAGCCCAAGTTTCCAACTTATCCAGATCCATCTGTAGCAGAATACTATCTTCTCTTGTATTAACTGCTTTACATAGTTTTGTATCATCTGCAAATATCGATATTTTACTGTGTAAACCTTCTACCAGATCATTAATGAATATGTTGAAGAGAACAGGTCCCAATACTGACCCCTGCGGTCCCCACTGGTCACAGCGACCCAGTTAGAGACTATACCATTTATAACCACCCTCTGCTTTCTATCACTAAGCCAGTTACTAACCCATTTACACACATTTTCCCCCAGACCAAGCATTCTCATTTTGTGTACCAACCTCTTGTGCGGCACGGTATCAAACGCTTTGGAAAAATCGAGATATACCACGTCCAATGACTCACCGTGGTCCAGTCTATAGCTTACCTCTTCATAAAAACTGATTAGATTGGTTTGACAGGAGCGATTTCTCATAAACCCATGCTGATATGGAGTTAAACAGTTATTCTCATTGAGATAATCCAGAATAACATCCCTCAGAAACCCTTCAAATATTTTACCAACAATAGAGGTTAGACTTACTGGCCTATAATTTCCAGGTTCACTTTTAGAGCCCTTTTTGAATATTGGCACCACATTTGCTATGCGCCAGTCCTGCGGAACAGACCCTGTCGCTATAGAGTCACTAAAAATAAGAAATAATGGTTTATCTATTACATTACTTAGTTCTCTTAGTACTCGTGGGTGTATGCCATCCGGACCCGGAGATTTATCTATTTTAATCTTATTTAGCCGGTTTCGCACCTCTTCTTGGGTTAGATTGGTGACCCTTAATATAGGGTTTTCATTGTTTCTTGGGATTTCACCTAGCATTTCATTTTCCACCGTGAATACCGTGGAGAAGAAGGTGTTTAATATGTTAGCTTTTTCCTCGTCATCTACAACCATTCTTTCCTCATTATTTTTTAAGGGGCCTACATTTTCAGTTTTTATTCTTTTACTATTGATATAGTTGAAGAACAGTTTGGGATTAGTTTTACTCTCCTTAGCAATGTGCTTCTCTGTTTCCTTTTTGGCAGCTTTAATTAGTTTTTTAGATAAAGTATTTTTCTCCCTATAGTTTTTTAGAGCTTCAATGGTGCCATCCTGCTTTAGTAGTGCAAATGCTTTCTTTTTACTGTTAATTGCCTGTCTTACTTCTTTGTTTAGCCACATTGGGTTTTTCCTATTTCTAGTCCTTTTATTCCCACAAGGTATAAACCGCTTACACTGCCTATTTAGGATGTTCTTAAACATTTCCCATTTATTATCTGTATTCTCATTTCTGAGGATATTGTCCCAGTCTACCAGATTAAGGGCATCTCTAAGCTGTTCAAACTTTGCCTTCCTAAAGTTCAGTGTTTTTGTGACTCCCTGACAAGTCCCCCTAGTGAAAGACAGGTGAAACTGCACAATATTGTGGTCGCTATTTCCTAAATGCCCAACCACCTGCAGATTTGTTATTCTGTCAGGTCTATTAGATAGTATTAGGTCTAAAAGTGCTGCTCCTCTGGTTGGATTCTGCACCAATTGTGAAAGATAATTTTTCTTGGTTATTAGCAGAAACCTGTTGCCTTTATGGGTTTCACAGGTTTCTGTTTCCCAGTTAATATCCGGGTAGTTAAAGTCCCCCATAACCAGGACCTCATTATGGGTTGCAGCTTCATCTATCTGCTTTAGAAGTAGACTTTCCATGCTTTCTGTTATATTTGGGGGTTTGTAACAGACCCCAATGAGAATTTTGTTACCATTTTTCCCTCCATGAATTTCAACCCATATGGACTCGACATCCTCATTCCCTTCGCTAATATCCTCCCTTAAAGTGGACTTTAGACAAGACTTTACATAGAGACAAACCCCTCCTCCTCTCCGATTTTTACGATCCTTTCTAAACAGACTGTAACCCTGTAAGTTAACTGCCCAGTCATAGCTTTCATCTAACCATGTCTCGGTTATTCCCACTATGTCAAAGTTACCTGTAGATATTTCTGCTTCTAGTTCTTCCATCTTGTTTGTCAGGCTTCTGGCGTTTGCGAGCATGCAGTTTAGAGGATTTTGTTTTGTTCCAATCTCCTCACTGTGGATTGTTTTAGAAATGTTCTTACCTCCCTTCTGAGTATGTTTTCCTGGGTCGTCTTTGTTCGAGTCTAATGTTTTTCTTCCCGTCCCCTCTTCTTCTAGTTTAACGCCCTCCTGATGAGTGTAGCGAGTCTTCTGGCGAATGTGTGTTTCCCAGGTTTGTTGAGGTGTAGTCTGTCTCTGGCGAGGAGTCCATCGTACAAGTAATTCACACCGTGGTCCAGGAATCCAAATCCTTGTTGTCTGCACCATCGTCTTAGCCAGTTGTTTGCATCAAGGATCCTGTTCCATCTCCTGGTGCCATGTAGATCTCTGACCTCAGTCTGATAGATACACATTGGCCGGAGGTTCTTTCTCTATATGTTGTCATTAGATATCACACGATAGGACAAAATCCTGGATGGTAGATAATGGACGGCTTATAATGGTTTATTTTGGCTGCAGTAGGATTTTTTTAGCCTTTGCTTTTGGATTTAAAATATTAGTTCATCTCCACCAACACCATTGAGCTATTGTGTTGTACATTGCAGATTTGCGCCAGTATCGATTGGCTGCTCTAATTATGTGATAATTCAGTGAGTGAAATCATTTCTGATCGTGTGATATCCCGGGGACGTGACGACACACCTGTAAGGAAAAATCCTGGAAACCTTCTTTTCTTTCTGCTCCGTCGGAGTTTTAGTTACTTTGTTTTTTTCAATTTCCTATCACAGATGAGAGAATCGATTTGAGGCAAATTGAATTTGCCTTGAATTTTGCAAACTATTCGAATGCACTAGAAATTATTTTAAGAATTATCTGGGAATAAATAAAAAAAAAACAAATGGCGGTGGGAAGTCATGTCGCTGAAATATAGAGATGGAAAAAAATGTAAAAAAAAACTCCCTAAAATCCTCGCCTGTCCCTTTGTACAGCCCAGCACCAGTCTGGAATCTTCCCTTTTCAGTGCAGGAATGAATGTGTCTCATGGATTTATGTCTTTTTACATCAATAAAGGAATTTGCTCCTCGGACCGTGTAAGGGCATCATAACATAGAACCAGACCCCAATCAGAGGACAATTAAACATTCACACTCCTTATCTATGAACTGTTCCAATATTTATGAACACAACTGATTATCACTCACATAATGGTAATTCTGCTTCAGGTCACCTGTCTTATCTATGACATTATTTCTGGGCTTTGTTGTGCATAAATATGTGATTCTTCAGAATTTATATTAGTCTATGCCTGATGAAGAGACCGCAGTAGTCTCGAAAGCTGCAATTTGTTACCATCTTTTCAGTTAGCCATTAAAAGGTATCAACCACTGAGGACTCTCAATTCTAAACATTTTTCTATCTACTGGCGAACACGGTACCAAGATATGTATCTTTCCTGTATCCTTTTCTCTGGTCGTCGGTGTCCAATTGTTTCTGCACTAAACACATCATTCAGCAGCACAAACCTCTCACCGGCAGCGGCGGTTTGTTATAATGAGAATGACCTACAGATGGATACAATTGTAACCAAATGTAACGAAAACCTTAGCTGTGACAAGTAAAGCCTACATCTGCAAGGGTTAAAATATAAGCAAACAGCATTCACTGACAGCAAGCAGAGGTCTTGAAAATAGCAAGTCAGACACAAAGTTTGCTGGGAAAGTTGTAGAACTTTTCATGATACGATTATTAATTACTGTTACACTGGTCGCGGTACTCTTCCTCTGGCCGTGGGAACGCGTTTGGGCATTTTCTTTCTATGGCCCCCCTCTGCTTTATTTGGTGAGTGGACCCCACTTGTCAGTGGCGTAACTTGAAGCTCATGGGCCCGGATGCGAAAGCTCCAACGGGACCTCCCAAATATTGTAAATCTTTAATAGCAATAGTCTTTTTCTATAGGCCAAAGGGACTTTTAGGGCTTCCTAGCCTCTAGGGTCCGGGTGCGATTGCAACCCCTGCACCTGTTGTAGTTACACCCCTGCCACTGGTGATTTGTCAGGGTGACCCATATTCTAACCCGCCGTTGAACTTCAGAGGTTTTGTATAGTGCACAGACATAACCCATCTCAGCTCTGCTACATCTGCTCTGCAGCAGCAAAGTGCCGACAACATACATGTACAGCGGAGGCAGCAGTATACACTGCCGTACTGTATGGTCTCCTGTGTACGATTAACCCCTGCACCTCCAAGCTCAGAGTCTTCTTTTAATCGATTCCAGCTCTGGCAGCGCGGCCTGAAAATAGACACCAAAACATATCAGCTGCGGTTTAATTGTCCAGTTTTATGTTTGTAGTTTAAAAACAAATCTATTGCCTTCAAATCATAAAACCTGCAGCCAAGAAAAGGCTATAAATACAAGCGTCAGATGATATGCTGATACTGCCGAGCGCTGCAATCTGTTCCTAATTATCAGAGGCATGGATGGTCAGCGACTAAGATGAGGAACATAAAGCCGGAGACTCTGACCAGGACATGTCAGCTTCAGACAGTCATTTCTGCAGTCACTGTGTACACACATTACATTACTGATCCTGAGTTACCTCCTGTATTATACTCCAGAGCTGCACTCACTATTCTGCTGGTGCAGTCACTGTGTACACACATTACATTACTGATCCTGAGTTACATCCTGTATTATACTCCAGAGCTGCACTCACTATTCTGCTGGTGCAGTCACTGTGTACATACATTACATTACTGATCCTGAGTTACATCCTGTATTATACTCCAGAGCTGCACTCACTATTCTGCTGGTGCAGTCACTGTGTACATACATTACATTACTGATCCTGAGTTACCTCCTGTATTATACTCCAGAGCTGCACTCACTATTCTGCTGGTGCAGTCACTGTGTACATACATTACATTACTGATCCTGAGTTACATCCTGTATTATACCCCAGAGCTGCACTCACTATTCTGCTGGTGCAGTCACTGTGTACATACATTACATTACTGATCCTAAGATACATCCTGTATTATACTCCAGAGCTGCACTCACTATTCTGCTGGTGCAGTCACTGTGTACATACATTACATTACTGATCCTGAGTTACATCCTGTATTATAATCCAGAGCTGCACTCACTATTCTGCTGGTGCAGTCACTGTTTACATACATTACTGATCCTGACTTATATCCTGTATTATACTCCAGAGCTGCACTCACTATTCTGCTGGTGCAGTCACTGTGTACATACATTACATTACTGATCCTGAGTTACATCCTGTATTATACCCCAGAGCTGCACTCACTATTCTGCTGGTGCAGTCACTGTGTACATACATTACATTACTGATCCTGAGATACATCCTGTATTATACTCCAGAGCTGCACTCACTATTCTGCTGGTGCAGTCACTGTGTACATACATTACATTACTGATCCTGAGTTACATCCTGTATTATAATCCAGAGCTGCACTCACTATTCTGCTGGTGCAGTCACTGTTTACATACATTACTGATCCTGAGTTACATCCTGTATTATACTCCAGAGCTGCACTCACTATTCTGCTGGTGCAGTCACTGTGTACGTACATTACATTACTGATCCTGAGATACATCCTGTATTATACTCCAGAGCTGCACTCACTATTCTGCTGGTGCAGTCACTGTGTACATACATTACATTACTGATCCTGAGTTACATCCTGTATTATAATCCAGAGCTGCACTCACTATTCTGCTGGTGCAGTCACTGTTTACATACATTACTGATCCTGACTTACATCCTGTATTATACTCCAGAGCTGCACTCACTATTCTGCTGGTGCAGTCACTGTGTACATACATTACATTACTGATCCTGAGTTACATCCTGTATTATACTCCAGAGCTGCACTCACTATTCTGCTGGTGCAGTCACTGTGTACATACATTACATTACTGATCCTGAGATACATCCTGTATTATACTCCAGAGCTGCACTCACTATTCTGCTGGTGCAGTCACTATGTACATACATTACATTACTGATCCTGAGTTACATCCTGTATTATAATCCAGAGCTGCACTCACTATTCTGCTGGTGCAGTCACTGTTTACATACATTACTGATCCTGAGTTACATCCTGTATTATAATCCAGAGCTGCACTCACTATTCTGCTGGTGCAGTCACTGTGTACGTACATTACATTACTGATCCTGAGTTACATCCTGTATTATACCCCAGAGCTGCACTCACTATTCTGCTGGTGCAGTCACTGTGTACATACATTACATTACTGATCCTGAGTTACCTCCTGTATTATACTCCAGAGCTGCGCTCACTATTCTGCTGGTGCATTCACTGTGTACATACATTACTGATCCTGAGTTACATCCTGTATTATACTCCAGAGCTGCACTCACTATTCTGCTGGTGCAGTCACTGTGTACATACATTACATTACTGATCCCGAGTTACAGCCTGTATTATACTCCAGAGCTGCACTCACTATTCTGCTGGTACAGTCACTGTGTACATACATTACTGATCCCGAGTTACATCATGTATTATACTCCAGAGCTGCGCTCACTATTCTGCTGGTGCAGTCACTATGTACATACATTACATTACTGATCCTGATTTACATCCTGTATTATCCAACAACGAAAAGAAGGAGAATAATGTGCGGCACTCACCCCGGTAAAGCTGTGAAGATCGTGAACTTTATTGGAGAAAAAATAATATATCCGTCAGGACATCAGGTCAGGTATGAGGGTGCGGTATGGGTATGCAGTCACTGTGTACATACATTACATTACTGATCCAGAGTTGCATCCTGTATTATACCCCAGAGCTGCACTCACTATTCTGCTGGTGCAGTCACTGTGTACATACATTACTGATCCTGAGTTACATCCTGTATTATACTCCAGAGCTGCACTCACTATTCTGCTGGTGCAGTCAGTGTACATACATTATATTACTGATCCAGAGTTACATCCTGTATTATACCCCAGAGCTGCACTCACTATTCTGCTGGTGCAGTCACTGTGTACATACATTACATTACTGATCCTGAGTTACATCCTGTATTATTTCCCAGAGCTGCACTCACTATTCTGCTGGTGCAGTCACTGTGTACATACATTACATTAATGATCCAGAGTTACATCCTGTATTATACCCCAGAGCTGCACTCACTATTCTGCTGGTGCAGTCACTGTGTACATACATTACTGATCCTGAGTTACATCCTGTATTATACCGCAGAGCTGCACTCACTATTCTGCTGGTGCAGTCACTGTGTACATACATTACATTACTGATCCTGAGTTACATCCTGTATTATTCCCCAGAGCTGCACTCACTATTCTGCTGGTGCAGTCACTGTGTACATACATTACTGATCCTGAGTTACATCCTGTATTATACCCCAGAGCTGCACTCACTATTCTGCTGGTGCAGTCACTGTGTACATACATTACATTACTGATCCTGAGTTACATCCTGTATTATACTCCAGAGCTGCAGTCACTATTCTGCTGGTGCAGTCACTGTGTACATACATTACATTACTGATCCTGAGTTACATCCTGTATTATACCCCAGAGCTGCACTCACTATTCTGCTGGTGCAGTCACTGCGTACGATTGTATAAGATAAAAATTATATGTTTAAAATATAAACAAAAGCTGAGCTGCGATACCAGGCACAACCCATACACAGGGGCACAATGCTGGTAACCAATTTTTCTAATTTTTTACAACCTCTCTAATTCCCTATTGCAAAAAAAAAGAAAGGATCATGTACTGCACCATTCCGGTAATGTTGGCGCTATGTGTCCCAAGCCTGGTGGGACATTGTTATAAGAAGGGGTTCACCATGTATTGGACAACCCCTCTAAGTCCTACCAGTCAAAGTGAGCTGAATGGTGCGAGTCGCTGGTCTTGGTAAAACATCCCTGATATTCATAGAATTGCACAGTTACCATTCCCCTGTACCTCCGCTGAGCATAGAAAAGGTTCTTATAGTCCATTCATGACCACCAGACACCACACTGCCCACTCTATGGTCTATTGATAAGTCGTGGATACTTGCAAGGTGTTCTTGGGTCTATTGAGCAATTATGAAGGAAATAGATGGTGGCCCGATTCTAACGCATCGGGTATTCTAGAATATACATGTCCACGTAGTATATTGCCCAGTCACGTAGTATATTGCCCAGCCACGTAGTATATTGCCCAGCCACATAGTATATTGCCCAGCCACATAGTATATTGCCCAGCCACATAGTATATTGCCCAGTCACGTAGTATATTGCCCAGCCACGTAGTATATTGCCCAGCCACATAGTATATTGCCCAGTCACGTAGTATATTGCCCAGCCACGTAGTATATTGCCCAGCCACGTAGTATATTGCCCAGCCACGTAGTATATTGCCCAGCCACGTAGTATATTGCCCAGCCACATAGTATATTGCCCAGTAACATAGTATATTGCCCAGTCACGTAGTATATTGCCCAGCCACGTAGTATATTGCCCAGCCACGTAGTATATTGCCCAGCCACATAGTATATTGCCCAGCCACATAGTATATTGCCCAGTAACATAGTATATTGCCCAGGCACGTAGTATATTGCCAGCTACGTAGTATATTGCCCAGCCACGTAGTATATTGCCCAGCCACGTAGTATATTGCCCAGCCACGTAGTATATTGCCCAGCCACGTAGTATATTGCCCAGCCACATAGTATATTGCCCAGTAACGTAGTATATTGCCCAGTCACATAGTATATTGCCAGCTACGTAGTAAATTGCCCAGCCACGTAGTATATTGCCCAGCCACATAGTATATTGCCCAGCCACGTAGTATATTGCCCAGCCACGTAGTATATTGCCCAGCCACGTAGTATATTGCACAGCCCACATAGTATATTGCACAGTCACGTAGTATATTGCCCAGCCACATAGTATATTGCCCAGCCACGTAGTATATTGCACAGCCCACGTAGTATATTGCACAGTCACGTAGTATATTGCCCAGCCACGTAGTATATTGCCCAGTCACGTAGTATATTGCCCAGCCACATAGTATATTGCCCAGCCACGTAGTATATTGCCCAGTCACGTAGTATATTGCCCAGCCACGTAGTATATTGCCCAGCCACATAGTATATTGCCCAGCCACGTAGTATATTGCCCAGCCACGTAGTATATTGCCCAGCCACGTAGTATATTGCACAGCCCACATAGTATATTGCACAGTCACGTAGTATATTGCCCAGCCACGTAGTATATTGCTCAGTCACGTAGTATATTGCCCAGCCACGTAGTATATTGCCCAGCCATGTAGTATATTGCACAGCGACGTAGTATACAGTACAGAGCCACGTAGTATATTGCCCAGCTACGTAGTATATTGCCCAGACACGTAGTATATTGCCCAGCCACGTATGTCACAGGTTAAAAAATAAAAAATAAACATATACTCACCTTCCGAGGGCCCTTGTAGTTTGGTCACATGACCGTGACATCATGGTAGGTCCTTCTCGCACAGGCGCGCAGGACCTGTGATGACATCGTGGTCACATGACCGTGACGTTATGGCAGGTCCTTCTCGCGCAGGCGCAAGGCCTGTGATGAGGTCGCGGTCACATGACCGTGACGTCATGGCAGGTCCTTCTCCCATACCATCCTTGCCACCGGAACCTGCCGCTTGCATGGAGCGGTCACCGGAGCGTAGCGAGGAGCAGGAAAGGCGGCGGAAGGTGAATATATAATGATTTTTTAATTTTTTAATTATTTTTAACATTAGATGTTTTTACTATTGACGCTGCATAGGCAGCATCAATAGTAAAAACTTGGTCACACAGGGTTAATAGCGGCAGTTATGCTGCGGTTAACGCACTCCGTTACCGCTGGCATTAACCCTGTGTGAGCGGTGACTGCGGGGAGTATGGAGCGGGCGCCGGGCAGTGAGTGCAGGGGAGTAGGGAGGGTCTAATCGGACTGTGGCCGTCGCTGATTGGTCGCGGCAGCCATGACAGGCAGCTGGCGAGACCAATCAGCGACTTGGATTCCATGACAGACAGAGGCCGCGACCAATGAATATCTGTGACAGAAAGAAGGACAGACAGAAAGACGGAAGTGACCCTTAGACAATTATATAGTATATTATTCCTCCATTCAGTTTGAATCGTCCCGAAATTCCAGGGCAGATTCTCCTGGGTAAGCCATGGTTAGTGGTTATCAATGACACGGATGGCGTAATTTTGCCCGATCGGGATGTAGTCTTACAGAGCGTCTCATTTCTGGCTCGTAGAACCAAACTTATTAGCTCTTTTGAAATGTTTGAAATATTCCAGGAAAAATCAGAGGCCTCCTGGAAGACATAATATATCTCCCAGACACTTCTCTTGAAACCTCGTGGAAAGCAGAAAGGTTTCCCATGGATGGTCCCTGGTTGCGTCTTCTTCAGATGGAATGCTGGAATTCAGAAGGAGAATGGGGGCGAGGTTGGTCATTAAACTTTAAATTTCCTCCTACAACTTCCAAAAACTTGGAAAGTATTTCAAAGGAGGCTAATTCTTTTTAGGGACCATTGTTGACGACATCCATATGACCTTTTAATGCACCTGAATGGCGGTTGTCTTCGTTCGGTAACTTCTTTATTGTCATTGTATTCTATAGACTTTAGAACAAGAGTATACAAGGTCAATAGTCTGCTCTATGGCCATTCTTAAGAGTCACGGACTCGCCATGTCTCATGTTCCTCTGTGCAACCCAAACAACCCATGGAAACGCCATCTTCAATGGAATCCAGGGATGGAGAAATTGGTGTAAAGACATCTATTCCTAGATGGCACAGAATCTGAGACGGCAGTGAACAAACTCGGAGCCATCAGTCTTCACAGCTATTTGGTGGCATGAACTCATACCCCAGGGAAAAGCTCTAATACATCCCGGCTACTGGAGACATAGCTGTTTTTGAGCAATGCATGTGTCCGAATGAAACAAAGTTGACCCTTCTATATGCAGTCAGTCCAAGGAAAGAGATTATCGAACCCAACCCATCATGATAGAATAACCGTGGGCTACTATTTTTGAATCTGGCCCCCACCAAATGAATGATGGATTACTAATTTTAAATACCTCTTACCCAGAGCGACCGCAGAGATGAAAATATAAGTCAGATGACTCTGTCACAGACTCCCGAACAGGACAGCCGGGGTAAAAATAACCTAAAAGATAAGAAGATCTATGCAGACAGACATGTAGAACAGGAGTTTGGATGAACTATTCACGTCCTGTCATACCAAAGTAATACAAGTTGCCGTGGATGTCTTCCGTCTCATCAAAGTTCTGACCTTATATTTCAAGTCTGACCTCTGACATCTTTAGGTCTGTGCATGGCATGTAGAGGACTGTTAATGTGTTCCTACTAGATCCCTACTAAATAGTGTGGGAATGTTTTGGTGAAGACCCCAATACGGTTTTACCGGACGAAGATAAGATCAGGTTTTTCAGGTTTTTCATTTTAGATACAACCTAGAAGTTTCACGTAGATGTGAATATTGTTAATATTGCAAATATTTCTTATTCAGTAAAACTTGGATGGAAGTTGATTGATCAACTAATAACTACAGAACCAAGAGCTTATTGTCTGCCTTTTTCTGGTCGCTCAATGAGGTCCACAAGTGTCCAAGAAACACCTTACAAAGAACAATACTGTATAGATGAGGCTGGGACCATAAACTAACTTATTCTAGCTCCGAGTCTTCCTCCGAAACTTTACCTCCAACCCATTCTGCGTCCATTGGATGCCACTCAGAGAGCCAAACATCAGGCTAGTAGAGGGCACACAGCCCTGGAGCCAGATGAGTTCCTTGACCAAAATCACAGCCATGGAAAAGAAGGTTTCCCCACTTGGGGGATTCTTTCTCTTGATATCACAGGTACCAGATCAGAAGAGGTGGACATCACTGTGGAGTCATCTAATGCTCAACTTTAGAAGAACATACCAGCTTGGCTTTTATCCTCCTTCATACTTTAAGACTTAAACTTGTCCAACACAAGAATACTGGAAGGAATGAAGGCAAAAAAAAGGAGCTCACCTCGGTTGCTGATCTTGCAGATAGCGGAGAACCTTCTAACCGGAGGGTGTAGGAGGGAGGGGAAACATAGCACCTCCATCCGGTAAGTACTAAAAATTTTACAATTACTGGATGGTCAAGCTGCGTTTCCTCTCCCTCTTTTAATCAGACTAGATGGGCAATGGTCAATAGATAAAGAAGAAATAGAGACATTTGATTAGTGTAAAACAAGTCCTAGAAGTTTTCAGTCCACCAGCATGATGTTCAAGATAATCAGTGGATTAAAAAAAACAAACATGAAGCATTTTGAGTTCTTCAAGGGTCTTTAGAGTTTATCTATAGTGGGTGGAGAATTTGCAGTGGTAGGTTCCCTTGATGTATGAAAATTGGGCGTCATGTAGGAGAGGTTGGGACTCACTAGCTTCAAGTTTAGGTCTAAATCGATATGAATGCCCTCCAATACACTCGTATGGAGTGAGGCCGCACCCTGTAGCAATCCACGTCCACTGGACTGCCGCGTCTCAATACTAGTGTATGGAGAGTGAAGCCATGCCTACTACTTCTGCCCTGGGGTATGTACAACTCATGCATACCCTTCCGGTCCCGACTCGGAAACCGGCGAACACTTGCAGTGCCCAGTGTGTGCCCTGGGGAGATTCATAAGTCGGTGACTGCAGACTTGTCGATTTGGACTGGGCAACCTCTTTAAATCTACCACTGTTGACGCTGGCGTTATGGCTTCTATTTGTAATCCAAGCCATCACGCTCAGCCAGGTGCATTGTAGAACAGATAAAATCATCAGACCCTACTGACTTATTGGGGGATATTTTAGGGTTTCTCCCAAATGTGCAGATGGAACTCATTGCTGGTGTTCCTAAACGTATCTTTCTGGTTGATTTGTTGCTGTGATGTTTGCTTGTCCCGTAGACCTCCAGTCCCTTAACCCATCAGCCTAAACTGCCAATCATTGCTGGGTTGTTGGTGGAGAATCAGGACACCCCCATACACCTTAGATAGGCAGCCAGCCACGCAGCGTCCAGCCTCACATGTCCAATCCCTAGTCGCCATGTTTAGTAGCGGTTCATACCCCTATGTTCATTGTGAACACATGCAAAAAGCGTTCATGTGTATGGGGGGTCGGGAGGAATGCCTGTGCAACATGTACGGGCACTTCATGACTTTGATATGTGATCAGCGTTGGTCTCAGGAAATTGTTGCATCCATCAATTTATATCAAAGCTTCATAAAAACTGGAGAATGTAATAAATAAGTAGCAGTCAACACCCTCACAAGGCTGGAGAAGTAAAATGGCACTAGATGACAAGAAATTCCAGGAATAACCACTGATTTAACAGTTATTACTTCCCTCTACAATAATCAAATTTCATTAAAATATTTTTATTCTGCAACATTTTTTTGTAAACAGACCATGAAACCGTAGAAAATGTATCACAAGCTCCAATTAAAATGTGCCTTCCCCGGCCAAGCCTCCCACCTGATCCCGTTACATTTGGATCTGAACTTTGCAGTTTCCACCAATTTGCCAGAAACACCCCAAAGTGCGAGATTTTCGGATACAACTTATGCAATTTGGAGCTATTAACCCGCTGTTCTCTCTTTACTAATTGCCTTACAAACACTTTACTTTTAATAATGTTTTTCCACGTTGTCCGCTTCTCCTGTTGCAGCGAGAGGTCTCGGGGCTTTAATCCTTTTAGCGGATCCATGTATGGAGTGTAATAATGTAATCTATGTCATCCATCGCTGCACCTATTAATTGTCTCACAGTAAATACTTTGCATGTGATATCACTTGTTAAAGAAGGGTGAACGTTCCAGGGAGTGCGATGCCGCTCCATGGACAAGGTAACCATTTCACTCTTAATGATGTTATTTCTGGAGGAGTTGAGAAATGTTCTACAATCACTGGGCTCCAGATGGTCCCAGTACATTGAACCCCATGTTCAGGCTGAACGATGTGGCACATAGCTAGTTTCCAGCCAAGGTAAATTCATCCTGATGCCTGCTTCATTTTCTGCTTGTTAAGGATGTGACAGCTGAAAGCTGGAATTCAGAATTCCACAGATTGTTTTCAATGTCAGGTTGTGAAAAAGAGAGAGGAAGCGAGAGCGCGAGAGTGCGAGACCGAGCGAGAGAGGGGGGTCTTGTTATAGGAACTGCAATGAAACGGAGACCATTAACAGTGCAAGCATTAAAATAGACCTGAACGATTTCCAACCACGTTCTCCAGCTGCAGGAAGGATAAGTTGACAGCCAAGGTGCCAGTCTAACGATCTCAGCAGATGACATATTTTTTGGGTGGCTGTTGGGTTTCTAGTTGATTGGCTAAGTCTAATTGATTTACAACTTAATTGGCCCCTGAGAGCTGGAGACATGGGTCCTCCCTTGGGGCAGTAGAGTCTGCTGATCCTTAAGTTAATTTTTGGGCACCTTAGATGATCAACCACTCGAAATAGAAGAATGGAGATCCAATGGAGACAGACACCTCAAAATATAAAGCGTGGGTTAGTTGCCAACTATTGGCTGTTAGTCAAATCTTAAGCAGAAGATTAGGTGCGGAGAGACAGGGCAGTACAAAGCAGGATATAGAGGCGAGAGTCCAGGGACGAAACGGGTCATACACAGCAAGGCACAGAAGCACAGAGGCACAACAATTACGGAAGTAGCCTGGGTCAACAGCCACTAGCCGAGTATACGGGATTATCACCTACACCAAATCCAGAAACTGCCAACATTAAATAACCGCCCCCAGAACCAAAGAGAGGAGAACTAGAGTTCACCCTTACCTGACCAGGATGGAAGCGGAACCATCCTGTCCAGGGTCATGACATTTGTATGAGCCAGAGATGAATCGCTTGACTCAGCTGACCGATCTTCCACTGTAATGCATCATTATTGCCTGTATGAAACCCGAGGCAGGGATTGCAGCAGTCATTTTTGGTAAAACTGGATATTAAAACCATGTCAGAGCTCATAGTTTAGAAATAGAGGTAGGGAGAGGAAGCCATACATTACGGAATAAACATTACGGTTGTAATGTTACCTCTGTAAGATGTTACCTCTGTAAGACACAATTGCTGTGTCATAGGATAGGCTTCGGTGCAGAAAGGAAGCAAAGGAACATCACCAGGGGGATGAGAGAGGAGCATAAGGAAGACAAACAAGGGACAGAGCCGGGTTTAGAAAGACTGGCAACAAGTCTACAGTCTTCGGGGGGTAAGAATAGTAGACATGAACATACCTGAGTTCAAAATCAGGTTGAAAGATTAGGAGCAAAGCACAATAATGTGAGCAAGTAATGTATATGAGTCTTATTCAGACGGAGGGACATGAGTGTTATCGGCAAGTGTCGGTCACCCGGCACTTCACAAACCTTTTCTTTTTCCATTATGATTTAATCTACCATGGAGCTGCTCTTCTGTCCTACTAGAAATCGGCAATATCTTATTGCTTTGTCATACAATGGGCCAAGTAAAGAGACCTCTGTATTTCGGATGGTCCAGCAAAATGTTGAGGTGTCCTTCTGTTCTGAAAAGCTTGAGGAAAGCTATGCTTTATTGATCTGTCATGACCTACAGTAGGACCTCTGAAGGCTCCACTGGTTTTTAATACATCGCAACCTCCTAAGGTGGCCTTCCGTCCAGCAAGACATGGCAATGAAGTGGAAGGGAAATGTCCAGATCACTTTACACATTACCTTGAGTATAGATGTAACAGGCAGCAGTGACGCACAATGTGGGCTCCTGTTTGGCCAAGGAGTCATTTTATGTGGATATAACTTGATTATTTGGAGGTCTGGAGGACACACAAACCCCAGCAGATAGTAGTTGAGCTGGAATCAAGCCTACAACCTGCGTATTCCCAATCAGTACAAACTATTGGAAATGAAAACTATTGATCGACCTTCACGGCCAAATCTATCACTGTCGGGGTCTCCTTCCGCTATATCGAGACCTGTTAGATCAACCAAGGGCTGTTTTGTTCTTTCCAATAAAGACCTTTGACAAGCGGATGTTATTTAGGGTGGGGCTCTGTGTTTTTTTTTATATCTTTGTTTTACTTGGAAATCTAATTCAAAACTGAACTTCTGAAGCGTCGCGGTGATTAAATGCCTGAGCTTTGCTGTTTGTTTGCGTTGCCTGGCCAAGATTTCAGACACTCCATTTAACTCAGCCTTGAATTCTGGGGTCGGACATAAATTCTCATTCCTAAAAACAGATTTCAGGCTAATGTTTTGACTGTAAAAAAAGCAACAACACTAAAAATTGTTCTACTTAGAATATGTGACCGGCGAGTGAACACGTGATGTCCCAAAATAATGGTCTGTGCACGGGACAAGACGGGTCAATGTGATTTCCTAAGACTATATAAATTTAGGAAGTTTAGTCTATACAATCTTACATAAATAGATAAATAAAATGTTCATGGAGCAGTATTATAGCAGTTATATTCTTGTACATAGGAGCAGTATTATAGTAGTTATATTCTTGTACATAGGAGCAGTATTATAGTAGTTATATTCTTGTACATAGGAGCAGTATTATAGTAGTTATATTCTTGTACATAGGGGGCAGTATTATAGTAGTTATATTCTTGTACATAGGAGCAGTATTATAGTAGTTATATTCTTGTATATAGGAGCAGTATTATAGTAGTTATATTCTTGTACATAGGAGCAGTATTATAGTAGTTATATTCTTGTACATAGGAGCAGTATTATAGTAGTTATATTCTTGTACATAGGGGCAGTATTATAGTAGTTATATTCTTGTACATAGGAGCAGTATTATAGTAGTTATATTCTTGTACATAGGGGGCAGTATTATAGTAGTTATATTCTTGTACATAGGAGGCAGTATTATAGTAGTTATATTCTTGTACATAGGGGCAGTATTATAGTAGTTATATTCTTGTACATACGGGGCAGTATTATAGCAGTTATATTCCTGTACATAGGGGCAGTATTATAGTAGCTATATTCTTGTACATAGGGGCAGTATTATAGTAGTTATATTCTTGTACATAGGGGCAGTATTATAGTAGTTATATTCTTGTATATAGGGGGCAGTATTATAGTAGTTATATTCTTGTACATAGGGGCAGTATTATAGTATTTATATTCTTGTACATACGGGGCAGTATTATAGCAGTTATATTCCTGTACATAAGGGCAGTATTATAGTAGCTATATTCTTGTACATAGGGGCAGTATTATAGTAGTTATATTCTTGTACATAGGGGCAGTATTATAGTAGTTATATTCTTGTATATAGGGGGCAGTATTATAGTAGTTATATTCTTGTACATAGGGGCAGTATTATAGTATTTATATTCTTGTATATAGGGAGCAGTATTATAGTAGTTATATTCTTGTACATAGGAGCAGTATTATAGTAGTTATATTCTTGTACATAGGAGCAGTATTACAGTAGTTACATTCTTGTACATAGGGGTAGTATTATAGCAGTTATATTCCTGTACATAGGGGCAGTATTATAGTAGTTATATTCTTGTACATAGGGGTAGTATTATAGCAGTTATATTCTTGTATATAGGGGCAGTATTATAGTAGTTATATTCTTGTACATAGGAGCAGTATTATAGTAGTTATATTCTTGTACATAGGGGCAGTATTATAGTAGTTATACTCTTGTACATAGGAGCAGTATTATAGTAGTTATATTCTTGTACATACGGGGCAGTATTATAGCAGTTATATTCTTGTACATAGGGGCAGTATTATAGTAGCTATATTCTTGTACATAGGGGCAGTATTATAGTAGTTATATTCTTGTACATAGGGGCAGTATTATAGTAGTTATATTCTTGTATATAGGGGGCAGTATTATAGTAGTTATATTCTTGTACATAGGGGCAGTATTATAGTATTTATATTCTTGTATATAGGGAGCAGTATTATAGTAGTTATATTCTTGTACATAGGAGCAGTATTATAGTAGTTATATTCTTGTACATAGGAGCAGTATTACAGTAGTTATATTCTTGTACATAGGGGTAGTATTATAGCAGTTATATTCCTGTACATAGGGGTAGTATTATAGTAGTTATATTCTTGTATATAGGGGGCAATTTTTATTATAAAAACCAAACATAAATACAATTATAATAAAAGCAAAAAATCACCCAGAATTACAAGAATTACAAAACACAATTCACTTTGGTCATATATACACAAGTACTAAATAATCAGATCATATTGATACATAAATTAAAGTGTCCACACCTGGAGGTAGAAGAAAATTAAAAAAAAAAAAAAAAAAAAGTCATATCATATTTTCTAACTGAATTTTACATTGCTCCATAACTTAATATTTCTCGGACTCCTTCCAACTTCTAGTGATTTTATCCACCGTAGTTCTGACATAACCTGACCAGCCGCAGCGGTGTGATCGAACAGCTCATTGTGCAGTGACACCCGGGTTCTCATGTGCCAATGATAGTATTTGACGACACTTATGATGATGTACATTGTCTCTCTGTCGATGTTACTAACAGTGGAGGGGACACCATAGATAATGTCAGGATACTTTAGAGTCCGCAGTCTGGGGATTTTTAGATTATCAGACACTTCCTCCCAGATCTTCCTCCCTCCCCAGCAATCACATATAAAGTGCTCCATAGTCTCCTCCTGCTGACAACCAAGGGGACAATTCCGATCGGAGACACTCAAGTGTTTCAGGTTCCCCCTGACAAAGAGCCGACTATGCAGCGAAAGCCAAGTGATGTCAAACAGTTTAGGAGGAAGTCTTTTCCCGTTTAGGAACCTAAGGCTTTCCTGCAGGGTGGTGGTGACACAGTCTCTCAGGGCCAGTGGAGAGTAGAAGAAAGTCCTACATACATGAGCATACAGGTCTCTTCTCGTACTGCTCTCAATGTAAGACTTCTCCAGTCCCCACCTCCTAACACACTTCAGACCATAGTCCAGATACTGGGGGAGGTGGTCACCTGTCCATCTCCTCCTCTTGAGACTGCCGCCTCGCACCCAAGATTCTGCAAAAGGCAATATCCAGTACCTGATACTATTTACCCACAGAGAGCTACTGTTTGAGTCCATGTTCCCAAAATTTACCTTCAGAAACAAGGAGTCAAAGAAAACCCTTGGATTCAACATATCCAGCCCACCCTCTCTCCGCCGTAGGTAGGTTATTCCCCTCTTTATTAGGTTCAACCTATTCCCCCACAAGAGCTGGAAGAACAGGCTGAAGAGCCTCGCTGAGAAAGATTCTGGCAAAGGGAAAATGACAGAGACATACAAGAAAACAGGGACCAGGTAAGTCTTCAACATTGCGACCCTTTCTCTGTAGGTCAGCCTCCAGTTCTTCCATCGCTGAACCTTTGCATTTCCGGCTTCCAATTTCTCCTCCCAATTTAGCGTGGCATTATCATCCCTCCCAAATTTAACCCCGAGGATCTTAATATGGGTGGAGGCTTTGGCAAACTGCCGCAGATCATAGCTGGGATCAGTATCTAATGTCCACAGAGCTTGACTCTTCTCAAGGTTGACCAGAGACCCGGAGGCCTCTGAGTAACTTCTGATAGACGCAGATAACATCTGCACCTCTCGAGGA
Source organism: Ranitomeya imitator (assembly GCF_032444005.1). Taxonomy (NCBI): domain Eukaryota; kingdom Metazoa; phylum Chordata; class Amphibia; order Anura; family Dendrobatidae; genus Ranitomeya; species Ranitomeya imitator. The sequence goes on from NC_091288.1 coordinate 11,649,500, forward strand.
TTAGAGATCACCAACGTCACATCATCCGCATAGGCAACAACATTCAGAGGCTGGCAATGGGGGACCGGCACCCCCTGAAAATCACACTCCTGCAGTGACCTCAGAAACGGGTCTAGGGCAAAAACGTACAGGAGGGGACTCAGTGGGCAACCCTGTCTCACCCCTGCCTCAACTCCAAAAGTGTCACCCTGCCAACCATTAATCAGAGGAAAGCTCACCGCCTCTCTGTACAATGTCTTCAGCCAATCCACAAATTGTCCCGGAATACCGTACTTTGACAAAGTGGCCCACAGATAGTCATGATCAACCCTGTCAAAGGCTTTAGCTTGGTCCAGACTAACAATATATTTCCCACACCGCAGAGCTTTACATCTCTCAAACATCTCCCGTATCGAGATGACTGCTCCAGAGATGTTCCGCCCTTTTACTGTGCCAAACTGAGAGCCTGCCAACAGTGCTGGGGACAAACAGACTAATCTAGAAAACAGGATCTTTGCTAGAATCTTCCTGTCCACATTCAAGAGGGCAATCGGCCTCCAGTTCTTGATGTCGCTCGGCTCTTTACCTTTAGACAGCAGAATCAACGAGGACACTCTCATGGATGGAGGCATCAGGTGATTTTCTAGACAACTTCTATACACATCCACGAGGATTGGAGCCAGGAGGTCTCTGAATTTCCTATAAAATTCTGCTGTTATGCCATCTGGACCTGGTGCCTTCTTCAGATGTAATTTATCAATAGCCTCCTTAACTTCCTCCACCGTTAACTCCGCTGTCAAAGGAGAAAAGTCCAGATCATTAGTATCAGGCGCAGGAGTTGCCTCCAAGAATTGAGCCATCTTATCTTTATCCAAAACTTTCCTCTGAAACAAGTCAGCATAGTAAGATCTCACCACCTCCAGGATACCCTCCCGTGAATCCTGCAATACACCCTGGAAGTCAGTGAGACCCGTGACCATTTTTTTGACTACCCTCTCCCTGCAATTCTCAAAGGGATCAGGGGCCCCCAAGGACCCATAATCCCGTTCAAGAACCAGGGAGGTATACCTACTATACTGATACTGCCTTATCTCAGATTTCAGTTGGTCGATCTTCACTTTGTCATCCCCGCCCGCCGAATATAGTGACTCCAATTCTTTACGCAGCTTTAGGTACTGGCTGTACTTATTCCTCCCTTTATTAACTGACAGTCTCTTTAAGAGGGATCTGATATCCTCCTTGACGTCCTCCCACCAGTCGGTCATGTTATCATAGAAGTCAACCCTATCTAGATGAAGCTGGATAAGGGAGTAGACACGACTCTGAACATAAGCATCATCCAGGAGACTGGAATTGAGCTTCCACAACCCTCTACCGATGTCGGGACGGTTAGAGGTCCCCAGACAGAAGCACAAGGCGAGGTGATCAGAGTAAGGGACGACCTTCTCACTCAGGGTGTCAACAGCCTCAGTAGGACTCACAAAAGCAAAATCTATCCTACTGCTCCTGTTGGAACATGAATATGTGAATTTTGGCTGTCGACCTCCCCGTGCGAAAACGTCAGTCAGTCCAGCCTGCATTATAATGTTATGTAACATAGTAACATAGTAACATAGTAACATAGTTAGTAAGGCCGAAAAAAGACATTTGTCCATCCAGTTCAGCCTATATTCCATCATAATAAATACCCAGATCTACGTCCTTCTACAGAACCTAATAATTGTATGATACAATATTGTTCTGCTCCAGGAAGAAATCCAGGCCTCTCTTGAACCCCTCGACTGAGTTCGCCATCACCACCTCCTCAGGCAAGCAATTCCAGATTCTCACTGCCCTAACAGTAAAGAATCCTCTTCTATGTTGGTGGAAAAATCTTCTCTCCTCCAGACGCAAAGAATGCCCCCTTGTGCCCGTCACCTTCCTTGGTATAAACAGATCCTCAGCGAGATATTTGTATTGTCCCCTTATATACTTATACATGGTTATTAGATCGCCCCTCAGTCGTCTTTTTTCTAGACTAAATAATCCTAATTTCGCTAATCTATCTGGGTATTGTAGTTCTCCCATCCCCTTTATTAATTTTGTTGCCCTCCTTTGTACTCTCTCTAGTTCCATTATATCCTTCCTGAGCACCGGTGCCCAAAACTGGACACAGTACTCCATGTGCGGTCTAACTAGGGATTTGTACAGAGGCAGTATAATGCTCTCATCATGTGTATCCAGACCTCTTTTAATGCACCCCATGATCCTGTTTGCCTTGGCAGCTGCTGCCTGGCACTGGCTGCTCCAGGTAAGTTTATCATTAACTAGGATCCCCAAGTCCTTCTCCCTGTCAGATTTACCCAGTGGTTTCCCGTTCAGTGTGTAATGGTGATATTGATTCCCTCTTCCCATGTGTATAACCTTACATTTATCATTGTTAAACCTCATCTGCCACCTTTCAGCCCAAGTTTCCAACTTATCCAGATCCATCTGTAGCAGAATACTATCTTCTCTTGTATTAACTGCTTTACATAGTTTTGTATCATCTGCAAATATCGATATTTTACTGTGTAAACCTTCTACCAGATCATTAATGAATATGTTGAAGAGAACAGGTCCCAATACTGACCCCTGCGGTACCCCACTGGTCACAGCGACCCAGTTAGAGACTATACCATTTATAACCACCCTCTGCTTTCTATCACTAAGCCAGTTACTAACCCATTTACACACATTTTCCCCCAGACCAAGCATTCTCATTTTGTGTACCAACCTCTTGTGCGGCACGGTATCAAACGCTTTGGAAAGATCGAGATATACCACGTCCAATGACTCACCGTGGTCCAGTCTATAGCTTACCTCTTCATAAAAACTGATTAGATTGGTTTGACAGGAGCGATTTCTCATAAACCCATGCTGATATGGAGTTAAACAGTTATTCTCATTGAGATAATCCAGAATAACATCCCTCAGAAACCCTTCAAATATTTTACCAACAATAGAGGTTAGACTTACTGGCCTATAATTTCCAGGTTCACTTTTAGAGCCCTTTTTGAATATTGGCACCACATTTGCTATGCGCCAATCCTGCGGAACAGACCCTGTCGCTATAGAGTCCCTAAAAATAAGAAATAATGGTTTATCTATTACATTACTTAGTTCTCTTAGTACTCGTGGGTGTATGCCATCCGGACCCGGAGATTTATCTATTTTAATCTTATTTAGCCGGTTTCGCACCTCTTCTTGGGTTAGATTGGTGACCCTTAATATAGGGTTTTCATTGTTTCTTGGGATTTCACCTAGCATTTCATTTTCCACCGTGAATACCGTGGAGAAGAAGGTGTTTAATATGTTAGCTTTTTCCTCGTCATCTACAACCATTCTTTCCTCACTATTTTTTAAGGGGCCTACATTTTCAGTTTTTATTCTTTTACTATTGATATAGTTGAAGAACAGTTTGGGATTAGTTTTACTCTCCTTAGCAATGTGCTTCTCTGTTTCCTTTTTGGCAGCTTTAATTAGTTTTTTAGATAAAGTATTTTTCTCCCTATAGTTTTTTAGAGCTTCAATGGTGCCATCCTGCTTTAGTAGTGCAAATGCTTTCTTTTTACTGTTAATTGCCTGTCTTACTTCTTTGTTTAGCCACATTGGGTTTTTCCTATTTCTAGTCCTTTTATTCCCACAAGGTATAAACCGCTTACACTGCCTATTTAGGATGTTCTTAAACATTTCCCATTTATTATCTGTATTCTTATTTCTGAGGATATTGTCCCAGTCTACCAGATTAAGGGCATCTCTAAGCTGGTCAAACTTTGCCTTCCTAAAGTTCAATGTTTTTGTGACTCCCTGACAAGTCCCCCTAGTGAAAGACAGGTGAAACTGCACAATATTGTGGTCGCTATTTTCTAAATGCCCAACCACCTGCAGATTTGTTATTCTGTCAGGTCTATTAGATAGTATTAGGTCTAAAAGTGCTGCTCCTCTGGTTGGATTCTGCACCAATTGTGAAAGATAATTTTTCTTGGTTATTAGCAGAAACCTGTTGCCTTTATGGGTTTCACAGGTTTCTGTTTCCCAGTTAATATCCGGGTAGTTAAAGTCCCCCATAACCAGGACCTCATTATGGGTTGCAGCTTCATCTATCTGCTTTAGAAGTAGACTTTCCATGCTTTCTGTTATATTTGGGGGTTTGTAACAGACCCCAATGAGAATTTTGTTACCATTTTTCCCTCCATGAATTTCAACCCATATGGACTCGACATCCTCATTCCCTTCGCTAATATCCTCCCTTAAAGTGGACTTTAGACAAGACTTTACATAGAGACAAACCCCTCCTCCTCTCCGATTTTTACGATCCTTTCTAAACAGACTGTAACCCTGTAAGTTAACTGCCCAGTCATAGCTTTCATCTAACCATGTCTCGGTTATTCCCACTATGTCAAAGTTACCTGTAGATATTTCTGCTTCTAGTTCTTCCATCTTGTTTGTCAGGCTTCTGGCGTTTGCGAGCATGCAGTTTAGAGGATTTTGTTTTGTTCCAATCTCCTCACTGTGGATTGTTTTAGAAATGTTCTTACCTCCCTTCTGAGTATGTTTTCCTGGGTCGTCTTTGTTCGAGTCTAATGTTTTTCTTCCCGTCCCCTCTTCTTCTAGTTTAACGCCCTCCTGATGAGTGTAGCGAGTCTTCTGGCGAATGTGTGTTTCCCAGGTTTGTTGAGGTGTAGTCCGTCTCTGGCGAGGAGTCCATCGTACAAGTAATTCACACCGTGGTCCAGGAATCCGAATCCTTGTTGTCTGCACCATCGTCTTAGCCAGTTGTTTGCATCAAGGATCCTGTTCCATCTCCTGGTGCCATGCCCGTCTACTGGAAGGATAGAAGAAAAAACTACCTGTGCATCAAGTTCCTTTACTTTCTTCCCCAACTCTTCAAAGTCCTTGCAGATTGTCGGTAGGTCCTTCCTTGCCGTGTCATTGGTGCCAACATGTATCAGAAGAAATGGGTGGACGTCCTTGGAGCTGAAGAGCTTTGGTATCCTATCGGTCACATCCTTGATCATCGCACCTGGAAGGCAGCATACTTCTCTTGCAGTTATGTCCGGTCTGCAGATGGCTGCTTCGGTGCCTCTCAGTAGTGAGTCTCCCACCACCACCACTCTTCGTTGCTTCTTGGCTGTACTTTTTGCTGTCACTTGTTGCTGTGTGCCCTTTTCTTTTTTGCTTGCTGGTATTGCTTCATTCTTAGGTGTGCCATCTTCATCCTCTACAAAGATTTGATATCGGTTCTTCAGTTGTGTGGTTGGTGATTTCTCCATGGTCTTTTTGCTTCTTTTGGTCACATGCTTCCACTCATCTGCTTTTGGAGGTTCTCTGACACTTTTTGCACCTTCTGTGACCAGTAGAGATGCTTCTGTTCTGTCTAGAAAGTCTTCATTCTCTTTGATGAGTTTCAAAGTTGCTATTCTTTCTTCCAGACCCCGCACCTTTTCTTCTAAAAGGGCCACTAGTCTACACTTCTGACAGGTGAAATATGATTCTTCTTCTGGTCGATCTGTGAACATGTAGCACATGCTGCAGCTCACCATGTAGGTTGTCACATCTGCCATGTTGCTCCTAGATCCTGCTGACTTGCTGTGTGTTTTCCTCCTTGTGTAATCTACTCAGCCAAGCTCTCTTGCAATAATGTCCTACAGGCACCTGGAATATGCAAATTAGCCTCCTGAAGCTTGAATCCCTGGTTTGGTGATGCTTTCGAAGCAGCTGGTCCCGGCTGTACCCAACGATCTTCTAGCTTAGGGAGACTTCGCTTCTCCCAGAAGGCACCTGGAATATGCAAATTAGCCTCCTGAAGCTTGAATCCCTGGTTTCCTTACCGTCCCTGGTCACTGTCCTGCCCGAGGAACTGTCACCCGATGTCAGTATGGCATTAAAATCCCCTGCCATCACCACCGGAAGAGAAGTGAAGAGGTATGGCTTAACGTTATTAAATAGCTGAATCCTGTCAGTCACTGTCTGTGGCCCATAGATGTTAATAAGCCGGAGTCGCCTCCCATGAATAGTGACTTCCAGGACCAAACATCTTCCCATGACCACCTCCGTCATCCTATGCACAGTCACATCATTGGTGTTAAACAGGACAGCGACTCCGGCGTAAGGCTCCACAGCCAGTGACCAGAAAGAAGGACCGCACCGCCATTCCCTCTCAGCCTCTCTCATAAGCCCCTGAGATGTCAGTCGTGTCTCCTGCAGGAAAATGACATCGGTGTCCAGATGTGTGAGATGTTCATACACCACATGTCTCGTCCTCCTTGCCTTAATACTGTTGACATTACTTGAGGTTAGTGTTAATGAGAACCCCGCCATCACAACACAATAGAGAAGGAGCACAGTAACTGCCATCATCATGAGTCAGGGATGTTCTGTCCACCACCGGTGTCCATGTCAGACTCTACCCGAGGGTCTACAGATAAGGGCTTCCGCTTTGACGGAGGGTGGTCCTCTATGTCCCTGTCACACTCTGCATCAACTTTCCTCAACTCTGTCTCATAATCGTCATCATTAGACTCAGATAAAACTCCATACTTGTTGGACACAACCATCACACCTGCAGAATTCTGAACCTTCTTAGTAGCACTCTGACCGGTGTCATATTCTGCCTCAGGTTTACGGGAGGACGTGCTCTTTTTCTTCCTTTTATTATGATTAACACTCCAGTCATCAGATTCAGACAGTGATGCTGAAGGGGGGGCTACCTGAGGCTGCTGGACCTGAGGAGCGACCTCCAAGTTCCTCTCTGCACCCTCTATACCCTGCTTATGAGTGGACTCCTGTTGGGCATCTGGGCTGGTCACCATCTCTCCTGAAATTAAATCCTCCCCCTCATGCGCCCCTGCCACCGCATCCTCATCCTCCTGAGCCTCTGCCCCTGCCAGTACAGCCTCATCAGGGAAGACTCTGCAGATATTATGCCAGGCGTCTGGACAGTCCCTGTGAGGGTGGCCCATCTTACCGCAGAGGTTACATCTAACATCCCGGCAATCCACAGCGACATGGCCGATATCCCCACACAGGCTGCACTTCACCACAGTACAGGCATTGGCCAGATGACCTTTCTCACCACATTTGAAGCATTTCCTGGGCTGCCCGGGGTAATAACATCTTCCCTTCTCCCTCCCAATGAAGAAGGAGTTGGGTAAATGGGCAGTAATGTTATTGAGTTGCCGCAGTTTAACCACAGCTTTCCACCCCATTGTCCAGATACCATCCTCATCTCTGACCTTGGAGAGTCCAGAGGCGAGGTCACAGTGTCTCCGGAGCCACACCTCGATGTCCTGTGGGGGAACGGCCTCATTCCAGAAGGTGATATTTACCGTGACAGTGTCCGGCCTGGAGATAGGAACCAATATAAATTTATTCCAGCCTTCAGCGTCTCTGAACCTGGGGTAATTGGACCAGAACCTGTCCAGGTCACACTGCAGCTTGAAGCTGACCTCGTAGCCCTGTCTGTCCAGAAGATTGGACACCGCCAGTATCTCGTTTACCACAAACCCCATCTGGCCGCATAGCAGCTCTCTCACCACATACCTGCGCTGTGGCAGAGCCTCCTTGGCACCTATGTACTTAAACCGCACCACATTAATGCGCTTAAATGTCTGGCCGGTATACCTGGCGCTGGAAGTGAAGGATGGGGCGCCGCGGCTCCAGGCATTCCTGGGGGGCACCTGCCGGGTCACACTGGGCCGACTGACAGGGAGAGGGTCTGCAGCAGGGGGGGCTGCCACACCTTGTGGACTAGATGGTAATGGGGGATAGTCACACATATCATGCATATTATTATTAGCAGCATCATTATCAGACAGTGCCACGTTCATGACAGAATGTGAAGCCTCCCCAACCCCTGACCCCATGGGCACAACATCACCAGCCCCAGTCTGTGCCTCAGCCTCGGCCTCAGCAGCACAAACAGTCTCACAAACACTGTCCTGCTCCTGCGTGGGGCATTCTGGGACCTGTGGTGCCTCTGCTGGAGTCTGAAGTGCAAGCTCCTGTTCACACTCAGCTGCCTCAGCAGCACAAACAGTCTCACAAATACAGTCCGGCTCCTGCATGGGGCATTCTGGGACCTGTGGTGCCTCTGTTGGAGTCTGAAGTGCATGCTCCTGTTCACACTCAGCTGCCTCAGCAGCACAAACAGTCTCACAAATACAGTCCGCCTCCTGCATGGGGCATTCTGGGACCTGTGGTGCCTCTGCTGGAGTCTGAAGTGTATGCTCCTGTTCACACTCAGCTGCTTGCTGCTGCAGTTTTTTTCCTTCTTGGAAGCAGAAGCGGGCAGCCTGTAACACAGGCCGTGTCCGCTGCTGGGGGGTCCCGTCCTGAACATCAGGGGTCCTGGTCTCTACAGCACAGTCCTGCTTATAGGAGGCGAACCGCTCCCGGTTCCTGTAGGTCTCCGCCAGGGGCCCCATGCCCTCCAGCACAGATTCAATGTCCTGCACCACACTTGCCAGCTGCACCCCCAGTGTGTTCAGTCTCAGGTCATACACATCATTACTGGCAGGGTTAGTGGTCTTTAGACTATAGATGAAGTCTACCTCCATTTGCAGCGCTGTTTTTTGCTGCTGTAACTCACCCAGCTTTCTGACAAGTCCCGGTATCTCGTCTGCTAGCTGCAGCTCGGGTGCACGCGCCGGCTGCACAGGTTTTGCCTTCACCACGGGTGCAGGGGTTTTGAACACTGTCTTGTGCGGTTCCACCACAGATGGCTTTGTGGCTCCTCGGCTGGATGCCGGCTCCGCAGCAGATTTATCGCTGCCACCTGACTGTGACCGGGTGCGTCCTGACAGCGCCACACTGCCATGTTGCTGCAAGTTCTCCTGGATAGTTTGTCTTTCCAAAGACGTCCGTCTCTGCCTGGAAGCAGGAGAGGTGATTGGTACAGCTGAGACCGATCTCACCTGAGCCTCAGGCAGGGGCTGCTGACTGACCGGGGAGTTACAGGACTTCATACTGTGCTGTGCAACATCACTCACCAACACTTTACCTTCTGGCTTCTTTGCTGGACTTGGAGTAGATTTTCCTCCCAAAACTTTACTTGCTGGTTTTTCTTCCTTCACAGAACTGCTGCAGCTTTGGCCGCTGCATTCACTGGTCTCACAGTGGCTTTGGGATTAGCATTCCCATTCTGAGAGGTCTGGGAGCCTTGTCCCAGCGTAGGCCGAGAAGACTGGGCCTTGCCTGGGGAGCTTCCCCGCCCAGGGTGGCCCCTCCCTGGGCTTGCTCCAGACATCAGGAGAACTACAGACACACAACCTCACAGCTAGGAGGCAGTATTATAGTAGTTATATTCTTGTACATAGGAGCAGTATTATAGTGTTATATTCTTGTACATAGGGGTAGTATTATAGCAGTTATATTCTTGTACATAGGGGCAGTATTATAGTAGTTATATTCTTGTACATAGGGACAGTATTATAGCAGTTATATTCTTGTATATAGGGGCAGTATTATAGTAGTTATATTCTTGCACATAGGGGCAGTATTATAGTAGTTATAGTCTTGTATATAGGGGCAGTATTATAGTAGTTATATTCTTGTACATAGGAGCAGTATTATAGTAGTTATATTCTTGTACATAGGAGCAGTATTATAGTAGTTATATTCTTGTACATAGGGGCAGTATTATAGTAGTTATATTCCTGTATTTAGGAGCAGTATTATAGGAGCTATATTCTTATTATAGTAGTTATATTCTTCTACATAGGAGCAGTATTATAGTAGTTCAATTCTTGTACATAGGGAGCAGTATTATAGTAGTTATATTCTTGTACATAGAGGCAGTATTATAGTAGTTATATTCTTGTACATAGGAGCAGTATTATAGTAGTTATATTCTTGTACATAGGAGCAGTAGTATAGTAGTTATATTCCTGTATTTAGGAGCAGTATTATAGTAGCTATATTCTTATTATAGTAGTTATATTCTTCTACATAGGAGCAGTATTATAGTAGTTCAATTCTTGTACATAGGGAGCAGTATTATAGTAGTTATATTCTTGTACATAGAGGCAGTATTATAGTAGTTATATTCTTGTACATAGGAGCAGTATTATAGTAGTTATATTTTTGTACATAGGAGCAGTAGTATAGTAGTTATATTCCTGTATTTAGGAGCAGTATTATAGTAGCTATATTCTTATTATAGTAGTTATATTCTTCTACATAGGAGCAGTATTATAGTAGCTATATTCTTATTATAGTAGTTAAATTATTGTACATAGGGAGCAGTATTATAGTAGTTATATTCTTGTGCATAGAAACAGTATTATAGTAGTTATATACTTGTACATAGGAACAGTATTATAGTACTTACCGTATATTCTTGTACATAGAGGCAGTATTATAGTAGTTATATTCTTGCACATAGGGGGCAGTATTACAGTAGATATATTCTTGTGCATAGAAACAGTATTATAGTAGCTAAATTCTTGTACATAGGGGGCAGTATTATAGTAGTTATATTACTGTAAATAGGAGCAGTATTATAGTAGTTATATTCTTGTACATAGGGGCAGTATTATAGTAGTTATATTACTGTACATAGGAGCAGTATGGTAGTAGTTTTATTCTTGTGCACAGGGGGGCAGTATTATAGTAGTTATGTTCTTGTACATAGGAGCAGGTTATAGTAGTTATATTCTTGTATATAGGGGGCAGTATTATAGTAGTTATATTCTTGTATATAGGGGGCAGTATTATAGTAGTTATATTCTTGTACATAGGAGCAGTATTATAGTAGTTATATTCTTGTACATAGGAGCAGTATTATAGTAGTTATATTCTTGTACATAGGGGCAGTATTATAGTAGTTATATTCTTGTACATAGGAGCAGTATTATAGTAGTTCAATTCTTGTACATAGGGAGCAGTATTATAGTAGTTATATTCTTGTACATAGAGGCAGTATTATAGTAGTTATATTCTTGTACATAGGAGCAGTATTATAGTAGTTATATTCTTATACATAGGAGCAGTAGTATAGTAGTTATATTCCTGTATTTAGGAGCAGTATTATAGTAGCTATATTCTTATTATAGTAGTTATATTCTTCTACATAGGAGCAGTATTATAGTAGTTAAATTCTTGTACATAGGGAGCAGTATTATAGTAGTTATATTCTTGTGCATAGAAACAGTATTATAGTAGTTATATACTTGTACATAGGAACAGTATTATAGTACTTACCGTATATTCTTGTACATAGAGGCAGTATTATAGTAGTTATATTCTTGTACATAGGGGGCAGTATTACAGTAGATATATTCTTGTGCATAGAAACAGTATTATAGTAGCTAAATTCTTGTACATAGGGGGCAGTATTATAGTAGTTATATTACTGTAAATAGGAGCAGTATTATAGTAGTTATATTCTTGTACATAGGGGCAGTATTATAGTAGTTATATTCTTGTACATAGGGGCAGTATTATAGTAGTTATATTCTTGTACATAGGAGCAGTATTATAGTAGTTATATTCTTGTACATAGGGGCAGTATTATAGTAGTTATATTCTTGTACATAGGAGCAGTATTATAGTAGTTATATTCTTGTACATAGGAGCAGTAGTATAGTAGTTATATTCCTGTATTTAGGAGCAGTATTATAGTAGCTATATTCTTATTATAGTAGTTATATTCTTCTACATAGGAGCAGTATTATAGTAGTTAAATTCTTGTACATAGGGAGCAGTATTATAGTAGTTATATTCTTGTGCATAGAAACAGTATTATAGTAGTTATATACTTGTACATAGGAACAGTATTATAGTACTTACCGTATATTCTTGTACATAGAGGCAGTATTATAGTAGTTATATTCTTGTACATAGGGGGCAGTATTACAGTAGATATATTCTTGTGCATAGAAACAGTATTATAGTAGCTAAATTCTTGTACATAGGGGGCAGTATTATAGTAGTTATATTACTGTAAATAGGAGCAGTATTATAGTAGTTATATTCTTGTACATAGGGGCAGTATTATAGTAGTTATATTACTGTACATAGGAGCAGTATGGTAGTAGTTTTATTCTTGTGCACAGGGGGGCAGTATTATAGTAGTTATGTTCTTGTACATAGGAGCAGTATTATAGTAGATATATTCTTGTACATAGGGGCAGTATTATAGTAGTTATATTCTTGTACATAGGAGCAGTATTATAGTAGTTATGTTCTTGTACATAGGAGCAGTATTATAGTAGATATATTCTTGTACATAGGGGCAGTATTATAGTAGTTATATTCTTGTACATAGGAGCAGTATTATAGCAGTTATATTCTTGTACATAGGGGCAGTATTATAGTAGTTATATTCTTGTACATAGTGTTAGGCCTGGCGGAACGCACCGAGTACATTTAGATATAATTATTGGTGCGTTCGCAGCCCGGGGTCCACCGTGCAGGAGACGAACCTGCTGCTAGCAAATGGCGGCACAATATGGTGGTATAAGCAAACTCTGTTACTTTAGAGTCGCACAGAAGGGAAAATGCTGTGCCCTGTTAGCATCACAGGTGAACACTGCTGCCTAACAAAGCAAAAGCGATCAGTGGTCAGAGAGTAGCAAGCACACAAACACCTCGTCTCCGGTGCAGCCGGACCCTGACCACAAGCAGACAAGACCTCTGAATAGCAAAAGCTCATGACATAAGCTGATCCTAGCGCATCGCCGTGCAGCCATGCAAACTTTTTATAGCTGCAGCAACTTCAGGACCTTCCTAGAGGACGAATGGGAGCTGCCATAGTACCTGAGCAACTTCAGGACCTTCCTAGAGGACCAATGGGAGCTGCTGCAGTGCCTAAGCATGTGACCCCTGACCTCCAATGAGAGGTCTTACCTTGGGCATGCTCAGAAGGGGCAAAGCAGGACTTAGTCCCAGAGATGTCTGTTCGCCGCTGACCAGTACTGGTTACAATGGCTGAGCCTGGAAAGGCAGCAGTAACCATCCGCACAGTATCAGGCTGAGCCAGACGCTGGGACCGACGTCTCCGCTGAACAGGCTGCACTGCAGCTGGAGAAGAATGGGAGACTGCAGCGGCGATGGTTTGAGACTCCCCCTGTGCAGATGCGGGAACTCGACATGCTCCCCTCCTTGGACCTCGCTACGCTTGATGGCCGTAATGAGTTGCGGAGCTTGAATGTGCTCAGCAGGCTCCCAAGACCTGTCCAGTCCACCAAATTAATTTTTTTGCCACGTACCTGCAGCACCCCCAAGGGCTGTGGGGTACTCGGTACCGGATCCTTCGGTTCTCAGTGGGGATGTCATGGTGGCTGACCCGGTCCGTGGCCCTAGGGGAACGTCCACTGTAAATTGTGGGGGAAAGGTCTTTAAAGGGATAATGTTTGTGACGCCACCTGTAGTATTCGGCCTCTGATGACAACGGCTCCGAGTCTCTAGGTGGCGATGGCAGGGAGTCGATGGGCACTAGGAAGGTCTCGTCGGTGGCCGGGGCAGGTTCGGATTGCTTACCTGCCACCGCGGCATCTCCGGTGCCGGTCTCTTCCACTGCAGGTGGCGGCTCCGTCGGCTGGCTGTGCTGCTGCTCCTGGATGCTGGCAGCAGCGAGGTACCAAGATTTCCAGAGCTGGCGGCACAGCTCCTCGACTTCCGCGCTGAGAACCTCCGGGTTCATGCATGGCGAGGGGCCTCTTCGGCTTCTGATTGATGGACAGCACTGCGGGTATTCTCCACCTCCTCCTCTTCTGGAGGGCGGTTCCTTCTTCCTCCACCATCCCAGACTAGGAGGTGGATTCCTTTGGTTGATGGACATATTTTTCTGACGTAGTAGTATCTGTGAGGGACTGGCTCCACTTTCGCGCCGTTCTTCCAGGCTACGCCAACGATGACACGCCCCACTCCTCCGACACTCCACATGGTGCTGTAATGGCGGCGGTTTTGGTGGGGATTTTGGCGGTAAATGGCAATACACAGTCTTTAAGTAAATCACAGTTCAAATACGATTCTGGCACAGTTCTTAGGTGCACATGACCCGATTTTCAGGCTTAAGAAGATCCTGTTTGTGACGCCAAAAGTTGCAGAGCCCCCAAGGGTTGTGGGGTACTCGGTACCGGGTCCTTCAGTTCTCAGTGGGGATGTCACGGTGGCTGACCCGGTCCGTAGCCCTAGGGGAACGTCCGCTGTAAATTGTGGGGGAAAGGTCTTTAAAGGGATAATGTTCGTGACGCCACCTGTAGTATTCGGTCAGGGTGACCGACACTATTTAGGGGTCCGCTGGGGTGATGTTATGGCAGCTAGATGGTATACCTTCCCACAGGGGAAGTATGTCCCCAGGGCTTCCCAGAGTGTAGATGGTGGATGGTGGATGATGTAAGGCGCAGTGAATAACGAGGACACAAGGTTGCAGTCTCTTTACCTTTACTGAAGGCTTCAGCATCCACAGTCCAGGGTAGGGACCACAGGGTAGGCAGAGTCCAGCCGGTCTGAAGGCAAATCCAGAGTCCCCTTATCCAGGTGGAATTCAATAGCCTTCCTCTATCGCCTGGGCGTTGTAGTACCTCGCTGCTGAGCAACTCGGTAAGGTCCTCACAACTATTGTAGATGTTAAGTCTCTTCTCTCTGTCCCCCTGACGGATAGGACAAACCCGTATGACTGGTGGCCTGAGGCTTTTTATAGGGACCCTAGAGACGCCCCGGCCCCCACAAGTTGCCACCTTGCCTCCTGGGTATATGGTCGGGCAGTCAACGTGGAATCAACTGTCCTGCCAGTCTCTGAAGTAACGGCATAGAGATCCTTACTCCCTCGGTGTTCTGGCTACCGGTAGTGCGCTTCAGAAGGAGGCAGCCTGCTTCTAGCTGGTCTCTCGCTGATGCTCCTCTCCTGTTGCTATGCCTTTTTGTCTTCATGTGGTGTAATGTAGAAGTTGTGAAAAATTAAGTAATATGTTCTGCAAGCGGAGCTCGAGATAACTGTGTTATTTCCTGGAGAAACGAGTCCTGGCTGGAAGAAATGATGGCGGTCTGTGCTGGATGAAAGATGAAGGACTTCATCTAGAGACGTCACTGGTGAGTCAGTGTTACCTATACACTGACACTATACACTGTATACTATATACAGAGGTCCTGTGTACAATGTCACCAGTGATCACTGTATTACCTATACATTATATACAGAGCTCACTGGTGACATTGTACAGGTACACAGACACTGCATACTAAGTTCAGTCACTATGTGGTGGTAATATGTGGTCTGGAAATGGTGTTGTGGTATTTGTCCCTTGTATGTGCTATTTGGTCACCAAGTGGTAATATGTGGTCTTGACATGGTGCGGTGGTATTTGTTCCTTGTATGTGATATTATTGGTCAAGATATACCTAAATTGTATTGCAGATTTTAACAAATATTTAATAGGTTACAGTAGAGTAGGGCCCGGCCATTTTTCTGGAATAATCTGGTTCGGGTATATCGTGACCCCCGTCACATGACCCCCGTCACATGACCCCCGTCACATGACCGGGGGGGCCCACAGTGTGTGAACAGCCCGGGGCCCTGGCTACCCTTAATCCACCCCTGGTTGTGATACTTAGACAGAAGATCTCCTTCATTGCCTTCAGACGTAACATCACTCCCCCTGGTGGAAGAATAACATTACTGCAACGACCAGGACTCTGGGGCGCTGCATGCCACCTTGCACCCCAAAATAGCGTTTACCTCGTAATCGTCCGTAGACGAACCCGATGTCCCAGCAGATGACTCGGAAAATCAGGACATGTAAACGGGCTTCAAGAGGGATACATGAAAGGTGTCGGTGATACCTAGACGTGGAGGAAGGGCCAGACAGTAGACCACAGGGTTAACTTGTTTGAGGACCTTAGAGGGTCCCAAGTAGCGAGGTGCCAATTTAATGGACTCAACTTTCAGCCTGATGTTACGGGCGGAGAGCCACACTAAGTCGCCAGGAGAAAAGGTCAGAGCGGGGCGCCGATGTGTATCGGCGGAGGACCTCATTCTCTCCTTGGAGGCCCAGATGGCATCCTGAGTGCGGTCCCAAATGTCCCGTGCCTCCACAGCCCAGTCTGCCACCGTGGAGTCAGCGGAAGACACGGGCATAGGCACAGGAACCCGCGAATGCTGACTGTAGTTAAGAAGGAATGGTGTCTGCCCAGTGGAGTCGGCTACGGCATTGTTCAGCGCAAACTCCGTCCACAGTAGCAAGGATGCCCAGTCATCCTGCCTGACTGAAACAAAATGTCGCAGATATGTGACCAGAGTCTGGTTGGCCCTCTCTACCAACCCATTCGTCTCAGGATGGTATGCTGAAGAGAGATTCAACTCAATGCTGAGTAGATGGATAACCGAGATGCAAACTGGGGACCCCGGTCACTGACAATTTTGTCCGTCATGCCGCGTAGGCGGAAAATGTGTTTTATATACAACGCTGCCAAGGCCCATGCAGAAGGTAGCCGTGGAAGTGGCACCAAGTGCATTATTTTAGAAAAATGGTCGGTGATTACCCAAATGATGGTGCAGCCACGGGACTTGGGTAAGCCCACCACAAAGTCTATCCCGACCATCTCCCAGGGCCTGTCTGCCACCAGCAGGGGATAATGTAACCCAGCTGGCTGTTGTCGAGGAGACTTATTTTTGGCGCAGGAGACACACACCCGAATATAGTCTCTGACGTCACGGGCCATATGCGACCACCAGTACGTCCTCGCCAGAAGCTCAGATGTCCTTTTGGTCCCAAAGTGTCCACCCATCCTGGACGAGTGAACCCAAGAGAGAACCTCCGGTCGCAAATTTGATGGCATGAAGGTCTTTCCCAGAGGCACAGACTCTAGCGAAACCGGAGCCACGGTCCTCAGGCTCCCAGAAGGGACAATAAGTCAAGGTTCCTCCTCCTCCGCTGATGACACTTCGAAGCGGGAGAGAGCGTCGGCACAAATGTTCTTCTCCTCGGAGAGAAAATGGAGGGTGAAATGGAACAGGGACCATCTGGCCTGGTGAGAATTTAGCCGCTGGGCAGTCTGAATACAGACAAAGTTCTTGTGGTCGGTGTAAACTTGGAAGGGAAAGCGAGCCCCCTCCAGGAGGTGTCTCCACTCCGAGAAGGCCAACTTCATAGCTAGCCTGTCCCGGATGGAATAATTCCTCTCCGCCGGTGTGAAAGTCTTGGAGAAAAAGAAGCAAGGATTTTTCCGACCTTGAGCATCCTTTTGGAATAGGACAGCTCCAGCACCGACAGATGAGGCATCCATCTCCATTATGAAAGGTTTATCTACATCGGGGCGATGTAGAATGGGAGCGCTAGCAAAGTGGGACTTAATAGAGAGGAAGGCCTTGGAGACCTCCTCCGACCACAATTTGGGATTTGCTCCCTTCTTGGTGAGGGCAGCCAAGGGAGCTACCAAAGTTGAGAAGTGGGGAATAATTAGTAATTAATGAACCCCATAAAGCGCTGCACCGCTTTGAGAGAATGGGGTTCCTGCCAGTCCATCACAGCCTGTATCTTGGCGGGATCCATAGCCAATCCTTGGGCCGAGATGATATAGCCCAGGAAAGGCAAGGACTCCTGCTCAAACACACACTTCTCCAATTTGGCATAGAGGGAATTTGCCCGTAGGAGGTCGAAGACTTTGCAAACATCTCTCCGGTGGGAGTCTATATCTGGAGAGTAGATGAGAATATCATCCAGGTAGACTACAACCGAGGTGGAGAGCATATCCTGGAAGATATCATTCACAAAGTCTTGGAAAACGGCTGGGACATTACAGAGCCCGAAGGGCATCACCAGATATTCATAGTGCCCATCCCTGGTGGTAAAAGCCATCTTCCATTCGTCCCCCTCACAGATGCGAATCAGGTTGTAAGCACCCCGCATATCTAGTTTAGTAAATACCCTTGCTCCTCGAAGCCTATCAAAAAGTTCAGATATCAGGGGCAATGGGTACCTGTTCTTAGCGGTGATGGTGTTAAGACCCCTGTAATCTATGCATGGACATAATTCTCCGTTATTCTTCTGCACGAAGAACTCAGCCCCTGCAGGTGACACTGACTTCCTAATGAATCCTCTTGCCAGATTCTACTGGATGTACTGAGACATCACCTCCTTCTCTGGGAGAGACAATGTGTAGACTCAACCTCAGGGAGGCTCAGCACCAGGCAAGAGATCAATAGGACAGTCATAGGGGCGGTGAGGCGGAAGGGTTTCCGCAGCCCTTTTGGAGAACACGTCCGCATAGGGCCAATATTGCTTGGGGAGAGAGGAGAGATCTGTGGGTACCTCAGTAGTAGCAACTTGAATGCATTCCCTCTGGCATCTACCCCCACAAGAATCACTCCATCCCCAAATCCTGCCTGTGGACCACTCAATATGAGGAGAGTGGTACCGTAGCCAAGGTATCCCTAACAGGACCTCATCAATTCCCTCAGGAATGACGAGCAGAGATATTATCTCCTGATGAGATGGCGACATGGATAGAGTAAATGGGATGGTCTGGTGTGTAATCTGAGGGCAATGTCGACCCATTCACCACTCGTAGGGTCACTGGTTGGGCGAGCATCACCAGAGGTATTGTGTGTTGTTGGGCAAAGGCAGAAGACATAAAATTGCCCTCTGCCCCGGTATCCAAGCAAAGCTCTACCGAATGAGTGGATGGGCCAGTGGTAATTGTCCCCTTAAAGGACAATTTGGAGGCAAATGTCGCCGTGTCTAGTGTACCTCCACCTACTACCACTAGACACTGACATTTCCCCGGCCGCTGGGGACATCTGTTTGCAAGATGTCCTGACTGCCGGCAAACATGACAGGCCCTAAGTGCACGAGCGGTCCGGAACTTAGATCCCACTCGTGACACCTCCAAGGCCTCATGTGACTCGGGCGCCTGGACCGGAGATTCCAAAGGTTTGGCGAAGGTGGGAGCCAGCCGAAATCTCTGCCTACACTGGGCTCGCGCTAACCTCCGCTCGTTAAAACGGAGGTCAATACGAGTAGACACAGCTATTATCTCCTCCTGTGTGGCGGGAATCTGCCTAGTGGCCAGAGCGTCCTTAACATGGTAAGCCAGCCCCCTCCAAAATATAGGAATGAGCGCTTTATCCGACCACTCCTGCTCAGATGCAAAGGTGCAGAAGTGGACGGCAAAATGGCTGACCAAGGACAAGCCCTGAGTTAATGCCAACAGTTGGAGAGCCGTATCATGGGTGACTCGAGGTCCTAAGAAGACCTGTTTCAGAGTGCTCAGGAACAGCAGAGCACTCTGCACCACATGATCGCCACGCTCCCATAGCAGCGTAGCCCACTCCAACGCCCTGTCCGACAGGAGAGACATAATGAATCCCACCTTTGCCTGCTCTGTAGGGAAACGTGAAACCAGGAGCTCGAGGTGTATAGAGCACTGGCTCATGAAACCCCTACAAGATTTGCCATCACCAGAAAATTTTTCTGGCAGCGGGAGGCGAGATAGAGGCGGAGCAGGGGTGGCAGTGGACAAAGTTCCTACAGCCACGCTAGCAGCCTCAACAGCTACTGCGGTAACATCCACAGCTGAGGTTGTGCGCTCGAGAGCCGCCAACCTGCCCTCCAGCTGCTGGATGTACCACAAAGATTGCTGTTTGTCCGCCATTGCTAGCCAGACCCTGGCGTTAGGATTATGTTAGGGCTGGCGGAATGCACCGAGTATTTTTAGATATAATTATTGGTGCGTTCGCAGCCCGAGGTCTACCGTGCAGGAGACTAACCTGCTGCTAGCAAATGGCGGCACAATATGGCGGTATAAGCGAACTCTGTTACTTCACAGAGTCGCACAGAGGGAAAAACGCTGTGCCCTGTTAGCGTCACAGGTGAACGCTGCAGCCTAACAGAGCAAAAGCGATCAGTGGTCAGGGAGTAGCAAGCACACAAACACCTCCTCTCCGGTGGAGCCGGAATTCTAATGGCTTATCACCAGCCCTGAATTCACCATACAAACTCCTCACCGGA
This sequence comes from Ranitomeya imitator, assembly GCF_032444005.1. Taxonomy (NCBI): domain Eukaryota; kingdom Metazoa; phylum Chordata; class Amphibia; order Anura; family Dendrobatidae; genus Ranitomeya; species Ranitomeya imitator. The sequence goes on from NC_091288.1 coordinate 11,669,452, forward strand.
GGTGCTGGTATACTAGTGGCTTATTTCAGCCAGACCCTGACCACAAGCAGACAAGACCACTGAATAGCAAAAGCTCATGACATAAGCTGATCCTAGCGCATGGCCGTGCGGCCATGCAAAACTTTTATAGCTACAGCAACTTCAGGACCTTCCTAGGTCTTACTTTGGGCATGCTCAGAAGGGGCAAAGCAGGACTTAGTCCCAGAGATTTCTGCTCGCCGCTGACCAGTACTCTGTACAATGGCTGAGCCTGGAAAGGCAGCAGTAACCATCCGCACAGTATCAGGCTGAGCCAGATGCTGGGACTGACGTCTCCACTGAGCAGGCTCCACTGTGGCTGGAGAAGACTGGGAGACTGCAGCAGAGATGGTTCGAGACTCCCCCTGTGCAGAGGCGGGAACTCGACCCCTAACACATAGGGGGCAGTATTATAGTAGTTATATTCTTGTACATAGGAGCAGTGTTATAGTAGCTATATTCTTGTACATACAGTCATGGCCAAATGTATTGACACCCCTGCAATTCCGTCAGATAATACTCAGTTTCTTCCTGAAAATGATTGCAAACACAAATTCTTTGGTATTATTATCTTCATTTAATTTGTCTTAAATGAAAAAACACAAAAGAGAATGAAGCAAAAAGCAAAACATTGATCATTTCACACAAAACTCCAAAAATGGGCCAGACAAAAGTATTGGCACCCTCAGCCTAATACTTGGTTGCACAACCTTTAGCCAAAATAACTGCGACCAACCGCTTCCGGTAACATCAATGAGTTTCTTACAATGCTCTGCTGGAATTTTAGACCATTCTTCTTTGGCAAACTGCTCCAGGTCCCTGATATTTGAAGGCTGCCTTCTCCAAACTGCCATTTTTAGATCTCTCCACAGGTGTTCTATGGGATTCAGGTCTGGACTCATTGCTGGCCACCTTAGAAGTCTCCAATGCTTTCTCTCAAACCATTTTCTAGTGCTTTTTGAAGTGTGTTTTGGGTCATTGTCCTGCTGGAAGACCCATGACCTCTGAGGGAGACCCAGCTTTCTCACACTGGGCCCTACATTATGCTGCAAAATTTGTTGATAGTCTTCAGACTTCATAATGTCCACGGTCAAGCAGTCCAGTGCCAGAGGCAGCAGAGCAACCCCAAAACATCAGGGAACCTCCACCATGTTTGACTGTAGGGACCGTGTTCTTTTCTTTGAATGCCTCTTTTTCTCTCCTGTAAACTCTATGTTGATGCCTTTGCCCAAAAAGCTCTACTTTTGTGTCATCTGACCAAAGAACATTCTTACAAAATGTTTTAGGCTTTTTCAGGTAAGTTTTGGCAAACTCCAGCCTGACTTTATGTCTCGGGGTAAGAAGTGGGGTCTTCCTGGGTCTCCTACCATACAGTCCCTTTTCATTCAGACGCCGATGGATAGTACGGGTTGACACTGTAGTACCCTCGGACTGCAGGGCAGCTTGAACTTGTTTGGATGTTAGTCGAGGTTCTTTATCCAACATCCGCACAATCTTGCGTTGAAATCTCTTGTCAATTTTTCTTTTCCATCCACATCTAGGGAGGTTAGCCACAGTGCCATGTGCTTTACACTTCTTGATGACACTGCGCACGATAGACACAGGAACATTCAGGTCTTTGGAGATGGACTTGTAGCCTTGAGATTGCTCATGCTTCCTCACAATTTGGTTTCTCAGGTCCTCAGACAGTTCTTTGGTCTTCTTTCTTTTCTCCATGCTCAATGTGGTTCACACAAGGACACAGGACAGAGGTTGAGTCAACTTTAATCCAAGTCAACTGGCTGCAAGTGTGATTTAGTAATTGCCAACACCTGTTAGGTGCCACAGGTAAGTTACAGGTGCTGATAATTACGCAAATTAGGGAAGCATCACAGGATTTTTCGAACAGTGCCAATGCTTTTGTCCACCCCCTTTTTATGTTTAGTATGGAATTATATCCAATTTGGCTTTAGGACAATATTTTTTGACAAATTAAATGAAGATAATAATACCAAAGAATTTGTGATTGCAATCATTTTCAGGAAGAAAATTAGTATTATCTGACAGAATTGCAGGGGTGTCAATAATTTTGGCCACGACTGTAGGAGCAGTATTATAGTAGTTATATTCTTATACATAGGAGCAGTAGTATAGTAGTTATATTCCTGTACATAGGAGCAGTATTACAGTAGTTATATTCCTGTACATAGGGGGCAGTATTATAGTAGTTATATTCTTGTACATAGGAGCAGTATTATAGTAGTTATATTCTTGTACATAGGGGCAGTATTATAGTAGTTATATTCTTGTACATAAGAGCAGTATTATAGTAGTTATATTCTTGCATGCAGAAGGAAATCTCTCACAATGAAATAATTATATAACCTGCTTTCTATCCTGAGGAACATTTAGAATAAAACTAAGGTTTTTAATATTATTTATTCATTATTTTTCAGTTGTTAAGGAGGAGTTGTGTATTGTTTTTAGGTTATTATTCATACGATAAAGTCTCTTTATTAAACTCTGTCCTTGTGTCTTCTATTCTCTTTGCACGATGCAGTCAGACAGAATGGTCCTGGTGCCGGCACATAATTGATGCTGTACTATAATGGCGGTTTTCAGCTGTGACACAGCAATGTTCTATTGAGCACTAGTCATGAACTTTTAAGCTCCGTGCTCAACTGCAGTTTCCATACAGTGATCAGCAGTTTCATCATCGGTGGACAGAAATAGTTCCCTTCTGTCTCCCGGCGTCTTTCTTTTCTGCTTTCTAATACGTGCCCATTAGCAAGATACTTGGCACGGCTCATGAGCTCCGCAGAGCTGGCATATCCGTTGTCGTGGAAATAATAAGACCCCGCAGAAATGACATCTTTTCTCGGAATTTTTCATATTTCTTTCTTTACAATGATTTGTCTCTAAAATTGCACACATTTTCAGGAATTAGCCACCTGCCATATTATTCTAAGCCAAAAAATGCCTAATCTACTTTGTAAATATCCTCGCAGGAAAGACAACAGTGTCGGCGATTCATACACCTTTCTTTTATGTAAAAGAAAAAAGTTTTGGCTTCTCGTGTCTTTTTTGGAAAGTTACATTGTAGCAATCAAAGTTTTATAAAATCCCAGTGACTGTTTATGAAGCTCACAGCATCGCTTACGGCTTTCCGTTTTTTTTTTTACTTATTTGCAACATTGTTTTCGTTAGTGAGAATCTGTTAAGACAACAAATAATGTTGTGCAACATTTTGCTACTTTGTATGAGGTTAGAACACTTTTGCCACTTTTAAAAAGAGCGTGTGAAAGTGGACGTTTTTACGCTCTTGTGTAGATAAGATTCATGGATTATATCATTATTTTACAAACTTTGTAAGAAATAAAGGTAAACATTTTCTTTCTAATAGAAAATCATCTCTAGAAAGAACAGCGATATTTGTAGATGTGGCAAAATGATTAAACAAAAGATGACGCAGTGATAAAATTGGTGCAAATGAAAATCCACTCGTGATTCTTCTCATTCATAGTGTTTTTCATTTCACAGGATCATTTTCTGTGAAAATTTAGTTCCTGTGTAAGAACTTTAGTTGCTAATAGTATTGCGATATTGAGGCCGCATAATACCGCCATATAGTGGCAAAATAATCTCCAGAAAAATATTACCCTCACCAGCTGACATAATATTGCACTGTAATTCCCAAATAAGGCGAAGTTCACACTGGTTATTTTTCCAACGTTTTTTAATACTTTTTTTAACGCAAATTTTCAGCTGCGTTTTACAGTACCAGCTATGATTTCAGGAATCTCCTGCACACATGTTGCTTTTGTTGCTTTTTGAATAAGAAATCTGCAGGTGGTCGGGCATCTAGGAAATAGCGACCACAATATTGTACAGTTTCACCTGTCTTTCACTAGGGGGACTTGTCAGGGAGTCACAAAAACACTGAACTTTAGGAAGGCAAAGTTTGACCAGCTTAGAGATGCCCTTAATCTGGTAGACTGGGACAATATCCTCAGAAATAAGAATACAGATAATAAATGGGAAATGTTTAAGAACATCCTAAATAGGCAGTGTAAGCAGTTTATACCTTGTGGGAATAAAAGGACTAGAAATAGGAAAAACCCAATGTGGCTAAACAAAGAAGTAAGACAGGCAATTAACAGTAAAAAGAAAGCATTTGCACTACTAAAGCAGGATGGCACCATTGAAGCTCTAAAAAACTATAGGGAGAAAAATACTTTATCTAAAAAACTAATTAAAGCTGCCAAAAAGGAAACAGAGAAGCACATTGCTAAGGAGAGTAAAACTAATCCCAAACTGTTCTTCAACTATATCAGTAGTAAAAGAATAAAAACTGAAAATGTAGGCCCCTTAAAAAATAGTGAGGAAAGAATGGTTGTAGATGACGAGGAAAAAGCTAACATATTAAACACCTTCTTCTCCACGGTATTCACGGTGGAAAATGAAATGCTAGGTGAAATCCCAAGAAACAATGAAAACCCTATATTAAGGGTCACCAATCTAACCCAAGAAGAGGTGCGAAACCGGCTAAATAAGATTAAAATAGATAAATCTCCGGGTCCGGATGGCATACACCCACGAGTACTAAGAGAACTAAGTAATGTAATAGATAAACCATTATTTCTTATTTTTAGGGACTCTATAGCGACAGGGTCTGTTCCGCAGGATTGGCGCATAGCAAATGTGGTGCCAATATTCAAAAAGGGCTCTAAAAGTGAACCTGGAAATTATAGGCCAGTAAGTCTAACCTCTATTGTTGGTAAAATATTTGAAGGGTTTCTGAGGGATGTTATTCTGGATTATCTCAATGAGAATAACTGTTTAACTCCATATCAGCATGGGTTTATGAGAAATCGCTCCTGTCAAACCAATCTAATCAGTTTTTATGAAGAGGTAAGCTATAGGCTGGACCACGGTGAGTCATTGGACGTGGAATATCTCGATTTTCCCAAAGCGTTTGATACCGTGCCGCACAAGAGGTTGGTACACAAAATGAGAATGCTTGGTCTGGGGGAAAATGTGTGTAAATGGGTTAGTAACTGGCTTAGTGATAGAAAGCAGAGGGTGGTTATAAATGGTATAGTCTCTAACTGGGTCGCTGTGACCAGTGGGGTACCGCAGGGGTCAGTATTGGGACCTGTTCTCTTCAACATATTCATTAATGATCTGGTAGAAGGTTTACACAGTAAAATATCGATATTTGCAGATGATACAAAACTATGTAAAGCAGTTAATACAAGAGAAGATAGTATTCTGCTACAGATGGATCTGGATAAGTTGGAAACTTGGGCTGAAAGGTGGCAGATGAGGTTTAACAATGATAAATGTAAGGTTATACACATGGGAAGAAGGAATCAATATCACCATTACACACTGAACGGGAAACCACTGGGTAAATCTGACAGGGAGAAGGACTTGGGGATCCTAGTTAATGATAAACTTACCTGGAGCAGCCAGTGCCAGGCAGCAGCTGCCAAGGCAAACAGGATCATGGGGTGCATTAAGAGAGGTCTGGATACACATGATGAGAGCATTATACTGCCTCTGTACAAATCCCTAGTTAGACCGCACATGGAGTACTGTGTCCAGTTTTGGGCACCGGTGCTCAGGAAGGATATAATGGAACTAGAGAGAGTACAAAGGAGGGCAACAAAATTAATAAAGGGGATGGGAGAACTACAATACCCAGATAGATTAGCGAAATTAGGATTGTTTAGTCTAGAAAAAAGACGACTGAGGGGCGATCTAATAACCATGTATAAGTATATAAGGGGACAATACAAATATCTCGCTGAGGATCTGTTTATACCAAGGAAGGTGACGGGCACAAGGGGGCATTCTTTGCGTCTGGAGGAGAGAAGGTTTTTCCACCAATATAGAAGAGGATTCTTTACTGTTAGGGCAGTGAGAATCTGGAATTGCTTGCCTGAGGAGGTGGTGATGGCGAACTCAGTCGAGGGGTTCAAGAGAGGCCTGGATGTCTTCCTGGAGCAGAACAATATTGTATCATACAATTATTAGGTTCTGTAGAAGGACGTAGATCTGGGGATTTATTATGATGGAATATAGGCTGAACTGGATGGACAAATGTCTTTTTTCGGCCTTACTAACTATGTTACTATGTTACTATGTTACTATGTCATCAGTATTTTGTGCCTTGCATGGTTTTTTTTCCACAATAGAGATTGTCTCTTTTTTCAGCATTTTTTCAACCTTAGGGTTAGGGTTAGGATCCCTTATGGTTAGGGTTAGGGTGAGGGTTAGGGTTGGGGGTTGGCTTATCAGTGTGTATTCTTGTGTTTTTCCATTAAAACGCATGCAAACGCATGTGCTTAAAAACGCATGCGTTTACATAGACAGCAATACATTTTTTTTGCCGCAAAAAAACACGTGCGTTTTTTTTGCGGCAAAAAACACTGCTAGAAATTACTACATGTTGCATTTCTGCAACACAACGCATGCATAGAAACGACGCATGCGGCGGCAAAACGCATAAAAAAAACCGCATGTGTTTTTAATGTTAAGTATAGGAAAAAAAACGCATGCCTTTTTTTGCGCTAAAACGCAGCGGCAAAAAACGCAAATGTGAAACGAGCCTAACACAGATCAGTCCACCGTTACCTGTCTGCAGATTTTGCAACGCAAATAAGCTGCAATTCTAATTTCAACCACTAGGTGGCCACAGATTGCATAAACATCTCTCAACAGAGTAACTTGAAATTAGGAATGAGAGGAAACATACAGCACTGGTCTACGAACATATGAGACTTAAATTAAATTTTGGGAGGTGGAAAGATTTGATGTGGAATGTCAAGAAAAATCCACACATCAGTAATCCATGTGGTTTTGAGAAATCTTTTATCTTTTTAAGACTTTTAAGTATTTTTTTTCCATACTTGTTTTCAGCTTTTACATTTGACAGTGTGACGTTTTGATTAGAATCCTTGAGGAATCCGCATGAAAGAAGTGACTGATCATAAACATGCATTTTGGGTCTGATCAGATGGAGTTTTTTTTTCACCTGGATTTTAAAACAGATTCGCTTTAAAACTCCACATCACAAACTGTTTCCAATCGTCTTCCTGCTCATTTCAATGAGAAATCCATAACATCATAAAGAATCTAGAAGCTAGATAGTGATAGAATGTTTTATAATGTTTAGAATAAAATGTTAGAGTAATGTACTTTAAAATACAGTGATAGGTGTTAGGAAAGAAAATGCAGTAGGCCCGGGGAGTAGACAGATAGTCCTGCATACATGAAAGTAAAAGAAAGATAAGGAAATTGTTGATTAGCAGTTTAAGGGTTAATGATAGTATACCCTTAGAGGGTACTTGCACTTAGTAAGATAGAATACCTGTATGGGTAATTGTGTTTCATAGTTAGATAGTAATTGTTTTATATTTGCCTTTAAAAGTTGTACGCGCAATGTAAATATGTTACTGTTTGCAACGTTCAAGTGTTCTCACCTCCCATAAAGGGAAGCTTATTATACATTAACTTGTCTAATAGCATTTCCAAAACTTTGCATGTCTGTTGCTAATGAATTGTTGTTTTCTTTTTCCCAGTCCGGGAGTACTGGATTTAACGGGGGGGGGGGGGGGGGGGGGGGGGGTGCAGCGCCCCAGAGTCCAAATATTCTGAAAGGTTCCCAGGCTCGAGGTCATATGAGGACATCCAGCAGAGGGCGCACCACCGCAACTCAAGGTAACTACAGGTCATTCACCAACATTCCATTCATTCGCTGGGTTTGTACAGGCAGGGGTGGCTGCATTAGCAGAGCTTCTGCTTGTAAAATTAGTTAACCCCTTCAGATGGATTTACATCGTGGGACGTGACAGAACGACGGAAGGTATGGGATATTGTTGATTTTTTATTTTACCTTTTTTACAGAACGAGGTTCTTCAGGTGGATTAGCAGTATAATAAAATATTACAACAACCTGTGTATTTATTTCATTAAAATACTTTGTAATAATGTGTGTGTGTTTTTTTTAACCATCTCATGTTATTGGATTAATAATGGATAGGTGTCATAATTGACACCTCTCCATTATTAATCTGGCTTAATGTCACCTTACAATAGAAAGGTGGCATTAACCCTTCATTACCCCATATCCCACTGCTACACGGGAATGGGAAGAGAGTGGCCAAGTGCCAGAATAGGCGCATCTTCCAGATGTGCCTTTTCTGGGGTGGCTGGGGGCAGGTGTTTTTAGCCAGGGGGGGGCCAATAACCGTGGACCCTCTCCAGGCTATTAATATCTGCCCTCAGTCACTGGCTTTACTACTCTGGCGGAGAAAATTGCGCAGGAGCCCACGCCAATTTGTTCTGCGATTTCACCCTTTAATTTAATAGCTAGAGCGCCCAAATTTTGCACATACACACTACTAACATTAGTAGTGTGGAATATGCAAAAAAAATGGTGATATGAGATGGTTTACTGTATGTAATCATGTCTCATATCATGTCGGGTTTAGGAAGGAGATAGCAAAAGCCGGCAATTGAATTACCGGCTTTAAAGCTATCTAGCGCTGTATGAAGTAATAATATATATATATATATATATATGTGTCTCACTGACATAGATATAGATATATATATATATATATATAGACAGTACATATGTTTTTATTATTTTTTGAGCACATGGATCCATTGTATGTCCGTATGTCGGTTTTGCAAGCCTGCGAGAAAATCTCGCAGTACGGATGCCATACGGACTACATACGGAGGATGCCATGCGCAAAATACGCTGACACACCCTGCCTACGGATGACATACGGATCACTATTTTGGGGACTTTTCTGCGTATTACGGCCGTAAATAACGGACTGTATTTTTATACGCTGAGTGTGAGGCCGGCCTTATACCCAAACCTTCCCTGAGCTTGGACTCAACACACGTGTGAATAAAGTCTCAATTTACAGCCATTTTCGCACCTGCAGACATTGTTGTATTTGCACATGACGTTCACCATATTCACGAGTGTTTCACTCCGTTGGGTTCAAATTTGGCGTAATTAGAAAAGTATCCACAATATCCAATTAGTGCGGCGCCTGCTGCAGACACAACATTTTTTGTAGCATGGAACATGTTCACATAATAAATCTGGTGAACATTTGCAACAAATTAGATCTCATCCTCGACCTGAGTCCAGTCTGTGAAAAAGAAAACATGAAAAAAGAGTCTTCAAAATATTTATTAATAACATAGACGCACCCATAGGCTGAGTTCACATTTTACGGATGTATTATATTTTTGTGTTTGTTTTTTTGCAGCAAAAAGGCATTTTTTAACATTGATTTTCTGAAAATTATGGCAGTTGTAGCAAATAAAATGCATCCGTCTGACATGCATATGCAATCCGTAAGCAATGCATTTTTAACATCAGCTTTTACTTACAGTAATTCTCTGTCATTTCAAGCTAGATTACTAAGTAAAAGAATCTTATATACAGATGTAGCTAAATAGATAAATAAAAGAAAAATGGCGTAGGGTCCCCTTATTTTTATCAAGCATCTGAGGGAAAGCTGACAGCTGGGGGAGATGTTATTATTCTGGGAAGGGGCCAATATCCATGAATCTTTCCAGGCTATTAATATCAGCTCACAGCTCTGTGCGTAGCCTTTACTGGTTATTAGAAAGAGGAGACCTCCCAAAAAAATGACTATTTTTGATAACCAGCAAAAGTTAAACAGACAGCTGCAGGCTAATATTAATAGGCTAGGAAGAGTCATGGATATTGGCCCCCTCCCAGAGTAATAACACCATCCCTCAGCCACCCCAGAAATAGCACTGATGTCAGTAAGGTTACCACAGTTCATTGGCTATGAACTCCCATCACCTTATTGACTCCAGGGCTCTCAGTGTCAGTATGACAAAAGGAGCTCATGTGCCCCCGACACAAGCAGCTCATATGCCCCCCCCCCACACCAACAGCTCATGTGCCCCCAACACTAGCTGCTCATGTGCCCCCCAACACCAGCAGCTCATGTGCCCCCAACACCAGCAGCTCATGTGCCCCGGACACCAGCAGCTCATGTGTCCCCGATACCAACAGCTCATGTGCCCCCAACACCAGCAGCTATTGTGCCCCCCAACATCAGCAGCTCATGTGCCCCCAACACTAGCAGCTCATGTGCCCCCTAACACCAGCAGCTCATGTGCCCCCAACACAGCAGCTCATGTGCCCCCCAACACCAGCAGCTCATATGCCCCCCCGACACCAGCAGGTCATGTGCCCCCCAACATCAGCAGCTCATGTGCCCCCCAACATCAGCAGCTCATGTGCCCCCGACACCAGCAGCTCATGTGCCCCCCAACACCAGCAGCTCATGTGCCCCCCAACACCAGCAGCTCATGTGCCCCCAACACCAGCAGCTCATGAGCCCCCAACACCAATAGCTCATGTGCCGCCAACATCAACAGCTCATGTGCCCCGACACCAGCAGCTCATGTGCCCCCCAACATCAGCAGCTCATGTGCCCCCGACACCAGCAGCTCATGTGCCCCCAACACCAGCAGCTCATGAGCCCCCAACACCAATAGCTCATGTGCCGCCAACATCAACAGCTCATGTGCCCCGACACCAGCAGCTCATGTGCCCCCCAACATCAGCAGCTCATGTGCCCCCGACACCAGCAGCTCATGTGCCCCCAACACCAGCAGCTCATGAGCCCCCAACACCAATAGCTCATGTGCCCCGACACCAGCAGCTCATGTGCCCCCAACACCAGCAGCTCATGTGCCCCCCGACACCAGCAGCTTATGTGCCCCATATAAAGACACTGCCACCACCACGTTTCAGCTCCTTCACCTATCTTGTGGAAAGAAATTATTTTCTTTGTCTGGTCTTGTGACACTTCTCTTCCACGTGGTGCCATTACTGACAGCATCAAATGGGAAGGAGTTGTCTTTATAAATATCGCCCTCTGCTGGAATCCTGACTAATGACTAAATATACTTACCTGTGGTGCAATCCCTGCAGATTAGAATTTTGTAGCATAAACTTTAGCCTTTCTCCTAATACTTTCATTGGGGTGTACTCATTTTTGCAACATGTTCTGGAATGAATTTGTTAGTAAAATTACTTTTTTGGATATGAGAAATAACAAATCTTGTTTGCAATCAATGGCCGACATTTGTGACAGCATTTTGTAGTTCTGGTGTCAAATAGAAATGTTGATTCTGAAAGGAAACTAAAGGTTTTCTAACATATCTGGTAGGGTGTACTCATTTCTGTTGAGCACTGTCAGTCCTCCTGACTCGAACCCAATCCTTGGCCTTTTCCTAACTTTGCGTGAAAAAAATCGTATAAAAACTTAAATTTTATTCTATCATCAGTGGTTTAATATAGGCGAAATGTATTAGTTGTGAAAAAGTTTGCCTTTCGGGATTCTGCGGGAGAGCAAAATGCAGCTTTAATCATCTCATTTGCTGCCTATGTAGAGTGCAGACGTGTATGAGTTTATAATTGTCTGTTGTGCTCTGCATAGGCAGCAAGAAGGATCCTCAGTTTATCATACTTACAGCTTTGCCAACTTAGTCGCCGACTATGCACAGCGCTGCCAATGACAAGCATCTTATCAAAATCGCCAGAAGCTTAGCAGACACTCACAGTGGAGTCATGGGGGAGGAACGTGAAATTTTACACCCCATTAAATTTTGCGCCTGGCCACCCCCCATCTGCCCCTTCCCATGCTGTAACACTGCTGGGGTCAATTCGCCCCTGAAAGGGACCCTCGTTATCTATCCATCCAGGACCCCTGACTGCGCGGACTGGGAGTTTGGAGGAGTTACATTCACACAAGCTCTGAGCTCAGATTAATCATGTTTTATGCTATAAAGTCTCATTCTTTCCAAATACATTTCTTATCTTCCCCAAAACAAAAGCAAAAACCTGAATGTATCGGCCTGATAAGAACGCGATGATCCGGACTCGCTACTCCGAGCAGAAGATGAAAACACCGAGCGGTATCACATATGTCCCCAAGCTGCGCTCTGTTGTGATCTCCCATAAGAACACGTCGTATCGACCTCCGGGAAGATCCTGTTTTATGTTGATTCTCAGGACAAAATACCTAGAAAATTACCCAAAATAATGATGTGTCTGTCTAGAAACGAAACCACCATCGAGGGAAGATGTCACCAGATCTGTAAATTGTCCTTGGAGGGATATTTGGGAGGTTTGGGATTCGTACCTTTGTGCCTAGTGTCCCCGATCCTCCGTAATGTAGCAGGAAAATAAGAACATGGTGCTCAGTGAGGAATGTCGTGAACTTTAGATTCTACCTTGAAATCTTGAGTTTGGAGCAGGTCCCGTCCTCCTCCTCCACTGCTCCAGGGCAAAGCTCCTACACTGAAGGTCCCCCCGAGGTATGGGGTGAAGCCGTCATCAATTACACTGTGGTCCTATTAATATCAATTTAAGGTCACGGCGTCAACCTGCTGCTCACCAGCTAACTACAACTCCCAGCATGTGATTAAAGTGAGGGTATAGGCTTCTTCTTTATATCTCCGTGCATTAGGCTCTTTGAGGCAAACCTATCACTTCACTTGGGCCCCTATAATGCTGGTGCTGCATATGGTATTAATCTGCGATTCTATACATGCTTGTGTCATACAAAACCACCAACGCATTTTCTGCATAAAAACACTTTTCCTGTATGTTACTAACCTGTTTCCAGAACCCAGAACAGTCCAGCTTCCGAGCCTCCGGTGGCCGCCGGCTCTACAGATGTGCAGTGAAGCAGAGCTATGACATAGGATGGGTAACCAGCACCCAAACAAGGTGGAACCGCTGCGCCGTGATCCGAGGAGATCCTGGAGGGGCTTGACTAGGCAAACACATGGCTTTTCACTACAGCCCCTGATGGTGGGGTCAAATTTGGTTCCAGATGGACTCCAGATCTCAGACGTACGGCAGCTGAGCCCCAAACTGGCAGGCAGATGGAAAGGCCAAGACTAGATGGACTTGATAAGTACAGGCAGGCACGACAGGAATACTGGGAGACACGGCAGGGGAAGGCAGGTACGGCTGGTATACAGACTGGCACGGCTGATGTACAGGCAGACAGGTGCTGGTGGGAACGGCTGATATACAGGAAGGCAGGTGCAGGAGAGCACATCTGATTATATAGGCATAGCTCCCAACCGTCCCTCATACTGCGGGACTGTCCCGATTTTGAGGCTGTGCCCCACAGTCCCGCACGGGACTCTGCTTCTCCCGCACAGCCAGCAGAAGAAGCAGCCGACACGCCCCCTTGTATTAGGCCAAGCCCCCGCCGTATGTTCTTCTTCCGGGGCTTACAGTACAAGGCATTATAACCAAGACTAGTGGCAGCAGTTAGAGCAATCCAGTGCAGCCTGTTAGTCACAGACACAGTATATACACTACCGTTTAAAAGTTTAGGGTCACTTAGAAATTTCCTTATTTTTGAAAGAAAAGCACAGTTTTTTCCAATGAAGCGAACATTAAATGATTCAGAAATACACTCTACATTGTTAATGTGGTAAATGACTATTTTAGCTGCAAACGTCTGGTTTGTAATGCAATAGGTGTATAGAGGCCCATTACCAACAACCATCACTCCAGTGTTCTTATGGTACTTTGTGTTTGCTAACTGTGTAAGAAGGCTAATGAATGGTTAGAATACCCTTGAAAACCCTTGTGCAAGTATGTTAGCACAGCTGAAAACAGTTTGGCTGATTAGAGAACCTATAAACCTGACCTTCCTTTGAGCTAGTTGAGAATATGGAGCATTACATTTGTTGGTTCTATTAAAGGGAATCTGTCACCCCCAAAATCGAGGGTGAGGTAAGCCCACCGGCATCAGGGGCTTATCTACAGCATTCTGTAATGCTGTAGATAAGCCCCCGATGTATCTTAAAAGATGAGAAAAAGAGGTTATATTATACTCACCCAGGGGCGGTCCTGCTGCTGGTCCAGCGCCTCCCATCTTCATCAGATGACGTCCTCTTCTTGTCTTCAGGCTGCGGCTCCGGCGCAGGCGTACTTTGTCTGCCCTGATGAGGGCAGAGCAAAGTACTGCAGTGCGCAGGCGCCAGGCCTCTCTGACCTTTCCCGGTGCCTGCGCACTGCAGTACTTTGCTCTGTATGCCTACAAAGTACGCCTGCGCCGGAGCCGCAGCGTGAAGAGCAGAAGAGAACATCATCGTAAGAAGATGGGAGGCCCCGGACCCGCACTGCGACGCCCATCAGATTGGACGGCCCGCCCAGGTGAGTATAATCTATCCTTTTTTCTCATCTTTTAGGATACATCGGGGGCTTATCTACAGCATCACAGAATGCTGTAGATAAGCCCCAGATGCCGGTGGGCTTAGCCCACCGTTGATTTGGGGGTGACAGATTCACTTTAAACTCTCAAAATGGCCAGAAAAAAATAACTTTCATGTGAAACTCGACGGTCTATTCTTGTTCTTAGAAATGAAGGCTATTCCATGCGAGAAATTGCCAAGAAACTGATGATTTCCTACAACGGTGTGTACTACTCCCTTCAGAGGAGAGCACAAACAGGCTCTAACCAGAGTAGAAGGAGAAGTGGGAGGCCGCGCTGCACTACTGAACAACAAGACAAAAACATTAGAGTCTGTAGTTTAGTGTAGGCAGCTTCACTAAATAGTACATACAAAACGCCAGTGTCAACGTCTACAGTGAAGAGTCGAATCTGGGATGCTGGCCTTCAGGGCAGAGTGGCAAAGAAAAAGCCAAATCTGAGACTGGATAATAAAAGGAAAAGATTAATATGGGCAAAAGAACACAGACATTGGACAGAAGAATATTGGAAAAAATTGTTATGGACAGACGAATCCAAGTTTGAGGTGTTTGGATCACACAGAAGAACATTTGAGATGCAGAACAACTGAAAAGATGCTGGAAGATTGCCTGACACCATCTGTCAAGCATGGTGGAGGTAATGTGATGGTCTGGGGTTGCTTTGCTGCTGGTAAAGTGGGAGATTTGTACAAGGTAAAAGGGATTTTGAATAAGGATGGCTATCACTCCATTTTGCAACGCCAGGTCATACCTTGTGGAAAGACTGTACACTGGCATTGTCAGGTGTGGCCATTATACAGTATGGAGCATCATGTGGGGCCATAATACAGTATGGAGCATTGTGAGGCCATTATATAGTATTGAGCATCATGTGTGGCCATTATACAGTATGGAGCATTGTGTGGCCATTATACAGTATGGAGCATCATGTGTGATCATTATACAGTATGGAGAACTCGGTGGCCATTATACAGTATTGAGCACTGTGTGGCTATTATACAGTATGGAGCATCATGTGTGGTTATTATACAGTATGGAGCACTATGTGGAGCGCCCCCAGACACAGGGCCACAAGTCACTCGGTACCGGTCCCTTCTCCTTCTGTTCTGCGGTTGTCACGGTGGCTGGACCCGGTTGTGACCCTGCTAAGGGGCGTCCAATGAAAATGGTAGTACAGTCTGTCAGTAGTTCGTGACGCCACCTGTGGTGTTCGGTCAGGGTGACCGACACTGCTGTGGGGTCCGCTGGGGTGATGGAATGGCAGCTGGATGGTATACCTTCCCACAGGTGAAGTAAATCCCCAGGGCTTCCCAGTAGGGTGGATGGAGATGGTGTGAGGTGCAGGCAATAACGAGGACACAGGGTTGCAGTCTCTTTACCTTTTACTGAAGGCTTCAGTACACTCAGCCAAGATCACGTTCAACCGGGCTATCAGAGACCGGCCGGTCCGATGGGCACATCCAGAGTTTCCCTCGCAGATGGAAATCGTTGCCTACCAATAGCGCCTGTGTGTTGTAGTCCTACCCTGCTGAGCATTCGGAATAGTCCTCACAACTGCTGCTCTCCTTCGTTCGTTCTCTACAGCTTTCTCTCTCTCTCTCTCTCTCTCATTCTTTGGTTCCAGATGTTGCTAGTTTCTAACGTCCCCCAGATATAGTATGGCTAGGACGCCACCCGTTTGACGGGAAGGCTTGGAGGTCTTCCGGGACCCTAGAGATGCCCCTCTCCCAATGTTGCCCCCTATGTCTTCGTAGGTGTAGAAGGTAGACAGCCAACCTATAATCAACTGTCCAGTGGAATTTGAAGTAAGGCCTGAAGTCAGTTACTCCTACGGTGATCCAGCCACCGACTACGCGCCTCAGTAAGATGTTGCCTTCCTCTCTCGGCACGACTCTTACTGGCTCTCCTTTGTGCTGATCTCGTTTACATTGTTCCACAATATTCTTCCCCTCTTGTCTCTTTCTTAGGATACCGCCGCAAGGTGTGCAGGCGCGGTTCCGTTACGTTTTGTTCGCTAGGCGCCTGCCAGGTTCCCACGCCTGACAGGGACCCCCCTGTGTCTTCTCCCTGCAACACCCCCTGCCACGGGATGTTGCCTGGTTCCAACCCAGTCAGCTTCTGACTAACTTCCTCCCCAGCCCCTAGTTTTACCAGTGTGAGGAGTGGCCCAATAAATAAAGCCTTTTGCTCCCCCTAGTGGCCGGAGTGTGAAGTGTAATGTGTTCTGGTGATACCTGGTCAGGAGAACTCTTTAGTGCCATCGGACATATCGCTACTCGCCTTGGGGCCATAATGCAACGACCCGTCTCTGGGGCGCTGCACTCCCCCCCGGTTAAATCCAGTACTCCTGGACTGGGAAGAAGAACAACAATATAATACAGTGAAAGACATACAAAATTTTGGGATGCTAAGAACAAATAAATAGAAAAGGTGCTTCCCTTTATGGGAGGTAAGGACACTTGAACATTACAAACAAAAATAACAGTTAAATATTTTTAAATAACATTATGACTATAAATAACTCTCTGTACCCAGCCGGGTATTCTACTAAGTGCAAAATTTTCGAACATTAAACTAACTCTTCCTTTAAGGGCGTATAAGCTGAACCCACTAAAGGCCTACTAACAAGTACTATAACAACTCAACCTTCTTTTCCGTTCTCACTTCGCCAATGCAGGACCGCCTAGCTCCTTGGCTGGGCCTACTGCCATTGTGCCGACCATCTTTCTACATTTCTCAGGAGGACTCTCTCTCTAACCCCTACGGGCTCACTTCAAACTTTCCTGTCCTCAATCTTTATTAACATTATTAAACTATCTAAATTCTTCAGCATTATTAACGTTTTAGTAAACCAATCATCAAACATTCCCTTTAAGAGGGACCCAAGTCTCTTGTTCAGACTCTCTTTCAGCAAGTTCACAGCAATCAAGTCTTTCTGCAGCGAGTCTTCGCAAAGTCTTCCTCGACTTATAAAACCAGTAGGGGGCACCTTTAAGAAGGTGCAACTATATACAAAACAGTTCTGAATCATTCACCGTCCATGATCCGGCAGTCTTTGAAAACAATGATGAACAAACAAAAAGACGAGGGATCCCGAGTAAACAAAGGGATCCCTTTAAGAAACAACCCTGGACGGGTTTAAAGCAGCAAAACAGGAGACAGTTAACTATTTACATCTTCGGGTTTTCGAGGTTTGTTACTGTAACTCAGAGGGTAGCACCGGTCGGACTAGCCCAGGTGGATACTGGCGGCTACCAGGTGCCACATATGGGGCTCCCTCACTCCAGATGGGGGTCTTATGGCTTTGCATATCTCTTTTCTCATCCGATACGGTATCAATGCCACTAATCGGTTGTTCAGGTCTAATCTGGGTTCGAATGTCAATTTTGGTTGTAGGTTCAGTAGTGGCAGTAATGCCCACTGTGGTAGTAGTATCAGGATTCGTCAGTTCAGAGTTATTCTTAGTCATGGCAGCAGGTGGCGCTGCTACGTAGCTTATCAGTAGGTCTTCTGTCACTGGGGCAGGGTCAGCGTTCTTACCTGCCACCACTGTGTCCTCGGGGTCGGCCGACTCTGCCGACGGCGGGCTCCGGAACGCCGACCGCGGGGCCTTACGCTGCGGCGTTGTCATCTCTGTTTGCAGTATCTCGCTTTCCGGCACGGCCTTGCTTTCTGGCTTCGGAGCGCTGGAACTTCTTTCTCGCTCCGGACCATACGAGGCTGCCGACAGACATCTGGTGAGGCCCCCGGTGACGATCTCCTTCCACCTGGCCTCAATGCTCAGCTGCGTCCGCCGGAGTCGATCGCTGAGCTCGTCCACTCCAGCCTGTAGGAAGTCGGGGCTCACAGGTAACGCTTGGCCGCGGTATCTCTCCGGGTAGCTGGGGAAGTCCTCTGCTCTGACCCCACTCTCCGATCCCGGTCGGCTGGTCATGGCGTCTCCCACGTGGATCACTTCTTCTCCCTCCTTGTCCTTTTCCCGCTCTCTCCTTCGTGGGCGGTTTCGTTTTCTTTGTCTCCGCCCTCCACTGAGGATCTGGAGGCGGATCTCGGCTGCTGACGGACACGTCCTCAAAGTACAGAAATATTTAGACTGGGCGGCCATTACTTTTCGCGCTCTCCAGCTTACTCATGCCCACTTCCACGCCCTTCTTCTTCTCCTGCGCTCCTTGTGGCGCGGCAATGGCGGCGGTTTTGGCGGGAATCTTGCGGCAATAGCAGTACACAGTCTTTGTAATAAATCACAGTCCAACATGTCTCAATCACAGTTCCAAGGCACACATGACCTGCTTCTCAGGCTTAAGTACGATCCTGTTCGTGACGCCAAGTTGGAGCGCCCCCAGACACAGGGCCACAAGTCACTCGGTACTGGTCCCTTCTCCTTCTGTTCTGCGGTTGTCACCGTGGCTGGACCCGGTTGTGACCCTGCTAAGGGGCGTCCAATGAAAATGGTAGTACAGTCTGTCAGTAGTTCGTGACGCCACCTGTGGTGTTCGGTCAGGGTGACCGACGCTGCTGTGGGGTCCGCTGGGGTGATGGAATGGCAGCTGGATGGTATACCTTCCCACAGGTGAAGTAAATCCCCAGGGCTTCCCAGTAAGGTGGATGGTGATGGTGTGAGGTGCAGTCAATAACGAGGACACAAGGTTGCAGTCTCTTTACCTTTTACTGGAGGCTTCAGTACACTCAGTCCAGAGCACGTTCAACCGGGCTATCAGAGACCGGCCGGTCCGATGGGCACATCTAGAGTTCCCTTTGCAGATGGAAATCGTTGCCTACCAATAGCGCCTGTGTGTTGTAGTCCTACCCTGCTGAGCATTCGGAATAGTCCTCACAACTGCTGCTCTCGTCCGTTCGTTCTCTACAGCTTTCTCTCTCTCTCGTTCTTTGGTTCCAGATGTTGCTAGTTTCTAACGTCCCCCAGGTATATTTTGGCTAGGACGCCACCCGTTTGACGGGAAGGCTTGGAGGTCTTCCGGGACCCTAGAGACGCCCCTCTCCCAATGTTGCCCCCTATGTCTTCGTAGGTGTAGAAGGTAGACAGCCAACCTATGATCAACTGTCCAGCGGAATTTGAAGTAATGCGTGAAGTCAGTTACTCCTACGGTGATCCGGCCACCGACTACGCGCCTCAGTAAGATGTTGCCTGTCTCTCTCGGCACAACTCTTACTGGTTCTCCTTTGTGCTGATCTCGTTTACACTGTTCCACAATATTCTTCCCCTCTTGTCTCTTTCTTAGGATACCGCCAAGGGGTGTGCAGGTGCAGTTCCGTTACGTTCTGTTCTGTTCGCTAGGCAGCTGCCAGGTTCCCACGCCTGACAGGGACCCCCCTGTGCCTTCTTCACGCAACACCCCCTGCCATGGGATGTTGCCTGGTTCCAACCCAGTCAGCTTCTGACTAACTTCCTCCCCAGCCCCTAGTTTTACCAGTGTGAGGAGTGGCCCAATAAATAAAGCCTTTTGCTCCCCCTAGTGGCCGGAGTGTGAAGTGTAATGTGTTCTGGTGATACCTGGTCAGGAGAACTCTTTAGTGCCATCGGACGTACCGCTACTCGCCTTGGGGCCATACTGCAACGACCAGGTCTCTGGGGCGCTGCACTATGTGTGTCCATTATACAGTATTGAGCATCATGTGTGGCCATTATACAGTATGGAGCATCATGTGTGGCCATTATACAGTATTGAGCATCATGTGTGGCCATTATACAGTATGGAGCATCGTGTGTGGCCATTATACACTATTGAGCATCATGTGTGGCCATTATACAGTATTGAGCACTGTGTGGTCATTATACAGTATTGAGCACTGTGTGGTCATTATACAGTATTGAGCACTGTGTGGTCATTATACAGTATGGAGCATCATGTGTGGCCATTATACAGTATGCAGCATCATGTGTGGCCATTATACAGTATGGAGCATCATGTGCGGCCATTATACAGTATGGAGCATCATGTGTGGCCATTATACAGTATGCAGCATCATGTGTGGCCAATGGCCATTATACTGTATGCAGCATCATGTGTGGCCATTATACAGTATGGAGCACTGTGTGGCCATATTTTTTCTGTTTATAATTATTGTTTATGAAACAGTGTGATCAGCAGTGCTAAATGGGTGTGGTTGGGGCATGGATATGGGTGTGCCTAGTTGTGAAATGGGTGTGGTCAAGGGTGTGGCCTAAAAATTGCCGTGGCGCACTGCACACCGCCAACTTTGTCCCTCTTTGCCTTCTAAGAAAGTTGGGAGATATGTATAGGCAGGCTGGTGCTGGTGTTACGGAACTGCAACACAGGACTTAGGTAGAAGGGGAAAACTGACCCTGCACTATGACTAGGCTGAAACCCTACAATGGAGTGGGCGACCCATTCCTTGCGAATAGACCCACCGACGATCCTAGGTTAATCTCAAGTGCAGACCTATAGATAAGGGGAAGGGGTTCCCTAAAAGAACTAAGGACTGGGTACAAAAAGGGGTCACCTCCTAATAGAAAACACAGAGAAGGCTGCAGAAACCAATGGAAAACAGAAACAAACCCCCAACGAACCTTTCGAATACAGTAAACAGCTGCCCACTCTCCCCAGTCCCACAAGCTCGTTGTCTCAGGGTAATCCTTGACACTGATCTCTCCTTCACACCACATATCCAAGAACTTTCCACTTCCTGCCGCCTTCAACTCAAAAATATTTCCTGGATCCGTACATTCCTCAACCAAGAATCTGCAAAAGCCCTAGTCCGTGCCCTCATCATCTCTCGCCTTGACTACTGTAACCTCCTGCTCTGTGTCCCCCCCTCTAACACTCTCGCACCCCTCCAATCTATTCTAAACTCTGCTGCCCGACTAATCCACCTGTCCCCCCGCTATTCCCCGGCCTCTCCCCTCTGTCAATCCCTTCACTGGCTCCCCATTACCCAGAGACTCCACTACATAACCCTAACCATGACGTACAAAGCCATCCACAACCTGTCTCCTCCATACATCTGTAACCTCGTCTCCCGCTGCATAACCAGCTCTATCCTCACCTACTGTATCCTCACCCATCCCTTGTAGATTGTGAGCCTTCGCGGGCAGGGTCCTCTCTCCTACTGTATCCTCACCCATCCCTTGTAGATTGTGAGCCCTCGCGGGCAGGGTCCTCTCTCCTCCTGTACCAGTTATGACTTGTATTGTTCAAGATTATTGTACCTGTTTTTATTATGTATACCCCTCCTCACATGTAAAGCGCCATGCAATAAATGGCGCTATAATAATAAATACTAATAATAATAATAACTAAGGCTAGCAGAACCAGAGGTACCAGCACTGCACAAATAACACACACAGAACACAAAGCAAAGCACCAAGCTAGAGCTCAAGCAGATAAACACTGTTGTCCAGCAAGGACTGGGAGGCAGGTGCTGGTTAATAAAGAGTGATACAAACACCTGACTCAAGACAAACCCAGCACCAGAGGAAAAACACCAGCAGCCAGAAGACCACAAGAAAATGGTGGATAGTCACAAACTAAACAGATTCTAACAGCTGGCAGGCATGGCTGATATATAGGCAGGCTGGTGCAGGCCGGCACAGCTGATATACAGACAGGCAGGTGCTGATGGGCACGGCTGTTATACACACAGGCACGTGCTGGAGGGGACGATTGCAATACAGGAACATAAGGCAAGTACGGGCAGACAGGTACAGGAGAGGTAAACTGGCCTGTACTGGGGACCTGACAACTAACAAGCACGCAGAAAATTGACTACACGTATTGCTGAGGCACCTCCCATCAGGTGGAGGTGCCTTAAATAATAAGTGTCTCCCAGCCATTGATTGGGGAGACTTTAGGACACTGCACTGTCCCTTTAAGAGGGGGGCTGCACAAACAGGCAATCCCTGCATGTGTTCAGGTTGTCTGACAGCCGCAAATCATGCAGCTGCAAGGACAGAAACATAATCTACAAGCACCCCCATGATATTCGGAGAACACCCGAGCATGCTTGTAAAACTCGTAACGAGCACACTCGCTCATCACTAATAATTATCAAATACTGAACATGTGAATGTGACCTAAGGCTGATGAACCGTATGTCCTTTAGGTATCTGATATAAAACCGTGGAACCATCCTAAACTGCAGTGATAGTAATGTGGTTTCAATAAAATGAAGATTACACTCTGAAAACCTCCGTAAATTTTATCAGAGGATACAACCAATACAATGTATCAAGCGAGAGTCCCAACATTCCAACACGGCTCGTCTGTTACATAGAATGGAGAAAACCACAGAATATTCACAATGTATCACTAATCACCAAGAGTGAGAAATAACAAGTTTATTACACTCTGCTTGTTGCAAAGGGCAAAGAAAGCCGTGAATTCACACCTGAAGGATTGTCCCAGTGTTACCATCTATCACACATTTATTTTGCATGTCTATTATATATATATATTTGCTTAGCAACTTCCATGTCTTCCCGCACTGCTGACTGTTGCCCCCTCCTCCCGGCTGCGGAGCCTTTACAGTCTGGTACAGAGATAACAGCTTTTCTATTCTTTCTGGATAATGAGTATTTTCAGGCTTATTTTGCTTTCTGTAAATTATTGCATTTCAGGACTATTTGCACCGGACACTTGGGGACTCTGGAGCAGAGGAAAGCTGATGATTTGAGGGAGGCACCAGAGCAGAGATCTCCAACTTTTTATAACACCACAATAACAACAACACTCGATTCGGCCGCCCCACTCATGCATAGTAAAACTCGTACAATTAACAGGCAGCCCTGGCTGACCAGCCTGACCAAAGAATTGAGATGGGCTTCCAGGATTGCTGAGCGGAGATGGAAGCGATCTCGCTCTGCCGACCACTTCACTGCATACAAGCAGTCCCTCGCCAGCTTCAAGTATGCGCTCACTGCCGCAAAACAAACTTACTTCTCATCCCTCATATCCTCCCTGTCCCACAACCCTAAACAGCTTTTCAACACTTTCAATTCTCTACTCCGTCCCCCCGCAACTCCTCCCTCCCCCCTCATTTCTGCTGATGACTTCGCCTCTTTCTTTAAACAGAAGATCGATACGATCAGAGAAAGCTTTGGCCCACAGCGCCCACTGCCCCTCTTAGCTGCTCAACCCTGCTCCTCCAAAACCAGCTTCTCCACCATGACAGAAGATCAGCTCTCCACCCTCCTGTCAAGATCACACCTCACCACCTGCACGCTTGACCCGCTCCCATCCCACCTCATCCCTAACCTTTCCACAGTCTTCATCCCAACCCTAAAGCACCTCTTCAACCTCTCACTCACAACAGGTGTCTTTCCCTCATCCTTCAAGCATGCCAAGATCACACCCATCCTCAAAAAGCCCTCCCTCGACCCATCCTCTGTGTCTAGCTATCGCCCAATATCTCTTCTCCCTTATGCCTCCAAATTGCTGGAGCAACACGTCCATCTTGAACTGTCCTCCCACTTCTCCTCCTGCTCCCTCTTTGATCGGTTACAATCAGGCTTCCGTTCCCATCACTCAACTGAAACTGCCCTAACTAAAGTCACCAATGACCTACTAACTGCCAGGAGCAAGCGACACTACTCTGTCCTCCTTCTCCTGGACTTGTCTTCTGCCTTTGACACTGTAGATCACTCCCTTTTGCTACAAATCCTCTCATCCCTTGGCATCACAGACTTGGCCCTTTCCTGGATCTCGTCATATCTAACAGACCGAACATTCAGTGTCTCCCTCCCCCACACCACCTCCTCACTTCGCCCCTTGTCAGTCGGTGTTCCTCAAGGCTCTGTTCTAGGACCCCTACTCTTCTCCATCTACACTTTCGGCTTGGGACAGCTCATAGAATCCCACGGTATGCAGTACCATCTCTACGCTGACGACACGCAGATCTACCTCTCCGGACCTGACCTCTCCTCCTTGCTTACCAAAATCCCGCACTGTCTGTCTGCCATTTCAGCCTTCTTTTCTGCTCGCTTTCTACAACTGAACATGGACAAAACAGAATTCATCATCTTTCCCCCATCTCACTCTACCCCTCCACCAGACCTATCCATCAATGTCAATGGCTGCTCACTATCCCCAGTCCCACACGCCCGGTGCCTCGGGGTGATCCTCGACTCTGCCCTCTCTTTCAAGCCACATATCCAAGCCCTTGCCTCCTCCTGTCGTCTCAAACTCAAAAATATTTCCCGGATCCGTGCTTTCCTTGACCGCAACACTGCAAAAACGCTAGTGCATGCCCTTATCATCTCCCGCCTCGACTACTGCAACCTCCTACTCTCTGGACTCCCCTCTAGCACTCTGGCACCACTCCAATCCATCCTACACTCTGCTGCCCGACTAATCCACCTGTCCCCCCGCTATTCCCCAGCCTCTCCCCTGTGTCAAGCCCTTCACTGGCTTCCTATCGCCCAGAGACTCCAGTTCAAAACCCTCACACTGACATACAAAGCCATCCACAACCTGTCTCCTCCATACATCTGTGACATGGTCTCCCGGTACCTACCTACACGCGACCTCCGATCCTCCCAAGACCTCCTTCTCTACTCCCCTCTCATCTCTTCTTCCCATAACCGCATCCAAGACTTCTCCCGTGCTTCCCCCATACTCTGGAACTCTCTACCCCAACACATCAGACTTGCGCCTACCATAGAAACCTTCAAAAAGAACCTGAAGACTCATCTCTTCCGACAAGCCTACAGCCTGCAGTGATCCTCAACCTACTGAACAGCCGTACAGCCAGCTCTTCCCTCTCCTAGTGTATCCTCACCCACCCCCTGCAGACTGTGAGCCCTCGCGGGCAGGGTCCTCCCTCCTTATGTACTCGTGTGCCTTGTTATCTGCTCATGTTTAATGTATTTGTCTATATTTGCCCCGTATTCACATGTAAAGCGCCATGGAATAAATGGCGCTATAAAAATGTATAATAATAATAATAATAATAATAATAACCTGTGGTTCTCCAGCTGTTATGAAACTACAACTCACATTATGTCCATCGAGGATTGCGGTCAAGGCATGCTGGGAGTTGTAGTTTTGCAATAGCTGGAAAGGACCAGTAAGGAGACCATCGACTTAGGGCAGAGATTTCCTTGCTCAACGGTGGTCACAGTCAGAAACAATAAGGAGCCCCATCATCATCATCATCATCATATTGTTCTCCGCTACATTCCACAAAGCTCGCAGGCTTCCTGCAGCCCCTCGATCACGTCATCCCCAGAACGCAAGCTGCAGAGGGACAGTAAATATTTGCTCACATGCGGATTAGCTGCTCAACAAATGACGACGCGTTTACAAATATTCGTTCTGTTATTTCTTTATTATTCAGTTCTGATCGCACACCCATCTCTGCACTGCAAAGAAAACACCCCTCCCCCGCCTATAACTGCTGATTATTATAGATGAGGTCAGGCTGCAAAATGCGCCAGCGTGTCCGCAACATATCACACGGCATGGCGGAACGTTCCTGCATCTACAAGGGCAGGAGATTACTGCAGAGGGGACTGTAGTGCTATGGGGTTCACTGCAAATGTATCACACATGATGAGCTGAGATACCAGCTGTATATACCAGCTGTACACATATAATTATATACAGGAGATGCCCAGGTTATACCAGCTGTACACATATAATTATATACAGGAGATACCCAGGTTATACCAGCTGTACACATATAATGATATACAGGAGATACCCAGGTTATACCAGCTGTACACATATAATTATATACAGGAGATACCCAGGTTATACCAGCTGTACACATATAATTATATACAGGAGATACCCAGGTTATACCAGCTGTACACATATAATTATATACAGGAGATACCCAGGTTATACCAGCTGTACACATATAATTATATACAGGAGATGCCCAGGTTATACCAGCTGTACACATATAATTATATACAGGAGATACCCAGGTTATACCAGCTGTACACATATAATTATATACAGGAGATACCCAGGTTATACCAGCTGTACACATATAATTATATACAGGAGATACCCAGGTTATACCAGCTGTACACATATAATTATATACAGGAGATGTCAAGGTTATACCAGCTGTACACATATAATTATATACAGGAGATACCCAGGTTATACCAGCTGTACACATATAATTATATACAGGAGATGCCCAGGTTATACCAGCTGTACACATATAATTATATACAGGAGATACCCAGGTTATACCAGCTGTACACATATAATTATATACAGGAGATACCCAGGTTATAGCAGCTGTGCACATATAATTATATACAGGAGATGCCCAGGTTATACCAGCTGTACACATATAATTATATACAGGAGATACCCAGGTTATACCAGCTGTACACATATAATTATATACAGGAGATGTCAAGGTTATACCGGCTGTATATATATAATTATATACGGGAGATGCCCAGGTTATACCAGCTGTACACATATAATTATATACAGGAGATGCCCAGGTTATACTAGCTGTACATATATAATTATATACAGGAGATGCCCAGGTTATACCAGCTATACATATATAATTATATACAGAAGATGCCCAGGTTATACCGGCTGTACATATATAATTATATACTAGAGATGCCCAGGTTATACCAGCTGTACATATATAATTATATACTAGAGATGCCCAGGTTATACCTGTTGTACATATATAATTATACTAGATTGTGGCCCGATTCTAACGCATCGGGTATTCTAGAATATGCATGTCCCCGTAGTATATGGACAATGATGATTCCAGAATTCGCGGCAGACTGTGCCCGTCGCTGATTGGTCGAGGCAACCTTTATGACATCATCGTCGCCATGGCAACCATTATGACATCATCGTCGCTGTGCCCGTTGCTGATTGGTCGAGGCCTGGCGGCCTCGACCAATCAGAGACGCAGGATTTCCAGGACAGACAGACAGACAGAAAGACAGACAGACAGACAGACAGACAGACAGACGGAAAAACCCTTAGGCAATTATATATATATATAGATACTAGAGATGCCCAGGTTATACCAGCTGTACATATATAATTATATACAGATACCCTGGTTATACAAGTTTTACATAAATAATTATGCACACATGATGCTTATGTTATTCCCACAGGGGCCTTTAAGAGCCAGTCTATATATTTAGGCACAATATTGGTTGCAGTATCTTCTGCCCTCTCCAAAATGCAGTTGCTATAAGCACCACTAGGTGGCAGCCTCCTGCACAGCCCTAATACTGCAAACATGGAGTTAGGACCCTGAGTGTTAATATTGCAGCCCACCAGAGGTTTAGGGTGGATTTGTGCTGCTTGTATTCTGGAATTAATTTATTGCTAGAGAATAAAACCTAACAACATGCACTTATATCACATGCGTCATAATCACAATATCTAATTTGGGCTCTGACTTAACCTGACTATGTCTAATATGAGGCCAAATATTTCTTCCATAAAATAACTAATGTCACATTTTAGGGTGGAGTGAACCATTGGATACATTGTTATAGGCACGGGCAGTTTTAACATTTTTCTATTACTCATAGAGTCATCAGTTGTATGAAAAACAGGAAAATATAATCTGATTGTGATCGGGCCGAGCTGTGGAGCCCCTGGGGCTGAGTGTAGAAGGGGCAGCACACGAAAAATCTACTCAACATACTCAGATATAGGACTGGAGGAAGCAACGGACAAGACAATGCAAAATTGTTATAAAATTCAGAATATCTTAAACTAGTTTGCATTATGCTTGAGAATTGCCCTTAATATAAAGTCTTCGCTGCTGATTATAATGACATATCTGTCTTCTCTGTGGGACTTTGCAGTTCCAAGTAACCATAAAAAACAATCTCATTCAGAGCTGGGGGCGCTGTTGCATTAGAGTCTATGAAAATCCACTGTCACCAGCCGTGGAGAAAGAGGGTATTACAAGTAACTTTCAATCCTAGTAGATTTTTTGTGAACTGGATGAGGCTATATTTTCAACAGAATTAAGAACTTGACATTAGAGGTTAAAATGTGTACACCTTAATATCTATTATATGATTGTGGTGACCCCCTTTAAGCATCTCAGCACAGAGCAATGTAGTGTATTGTACAATAGTGTCCTACAAATGGTGAAGTTAGCTCCATAAATCTTTCAGTGGTGCAGCCTGGCAGTCAAAAAAATGTTAATGCACTCAGGATTCACCGGGACAAGACGCAGATCTTATAAAAGACTTGAGAGTTTATTAGACTTTGCTCCGAGTGGCAGCTAAGCCCTTTCCATCAGAGTCTTGCTGGACCGAGTCCAGTTCTGGGGAAGGGATGAGATGGGATCCGTTGCTTGACTCGTCGAAAGGATAAGCTATAAGTTTTTGGCTTGAAGTCGTCTCCTCTCTGAGCTCATAGCTAATTCAATGACCCCCAAACCTTATCCTCTCAGTAACAAATCCCTTAATTGCCTGATGCTGACAAACAGCATTATGAGCATTAACTGAGAGATGTTAAGTGTTAAGGAACATTTTTCAAGGTGTTGTTATGACGAGGTGTAAAGTTTCCATCTTTTCTTAGTCACCTGGCAGTCACATCGACACAAGGTCACAGACAGCAAGTCAACCCAAACACAGTATTTCCTTTTAAAGTCAAGTTTTGTAGGCCCATTATTCTGCGCTGATTAATTACTTCTTAAAGTGCCACAATGGCATATAGAGCTCAAAATTCCCCACAACAACATAGAATAAAAGTATCCAATTACTGCAGCCACCACTAGGGGGAGCTCCCTGTATACAGAGATACATGATAAGATTCTGTCTGCACCCACCACTAGGGGGAGCTCCCTGTATACAGAGATACATGATAAGATCCTGTCTGCAGCCACCACTAGGGGGAGCTCCCTGTATACAGAGATACATGATAAGATCCTGTCTGCAGCCACCACTAGGGGGAGCTCCCTGTATACAGAGATACATGATAAGATCCTGTCTGCAGCCACCACTAGGGGGAGCTCCCTGTATACAGAGATACAAGATAAGATCCTGTCTGCAGCCACCACTAGGGGGAGCTCCCTGTATACAGAGATACATGATAAGATCCTGTCTGCAGTCACCACTAGGGGGAGCTCCCTGTATACAGAGATACATGATAAGATCCTGTCTGCAGCCACCACTAGGGGGAGCTCCCTGTATACAGAGATACATGATAAGATCCTGTCTGCAGTCACCACTAGGGGGAGCTCCCTGTATACAGAGATACATGATAAGATTCTGTCTGCAGCCACCACTAGGGGGAGCTCCCTGTATACAGAGATACATGATAAGATCCTGTCTGCAGCCACCACTAGGGGGAGCTCCCTGTATACAGAGATACAAGATAAGATCCTGTCTGCAGCCACCACTAGGGGGAGCTCCCTGTATACAGAGATATATGATAAGATCCTGTCTGCAGCCACCACTAGGAGGAGCTCCCTGTATACAGAGATACATGATAAGATCCTGTCTGCAGCCACCACTAGGGGGAGATCCCTGTATACAGAAATACATGATAAGATCCTGTCTGCAGCCACCACTAGGGGGAGCTCACTGTATACAGAGATACATGATAAGATCCTGTCTGCAGCCACCACTAGGGGGAGCTCCCTGTATACAGAGATATATGATAAGATCCTGTCTGCAGCCACCACTAGGGGGAGCTCCCTGTATACAGAGATATATGATAAGATCCTGTCTGCAGCCACCACTAGGGGGAGCTCACTGTATACAGAGATACATGATAAGATCCTGTCTGCAGCCACCACTAGGGGGAGCTCACTGTATACAGAGATACATGATAAGATCCTGTCTGCAGCCACCACTAGGGGGAGCTCCCTGTATACAGAGATATATGATAAGATCCTGACTGCAGCCACCACTAGGGGGAGCTCCCTGTATACAGAGATACATGATAAGATCCTGTCTGCAGCCACCACTAGGGGGAGCTCCCTGTATACAGAGATACATGATAAGATCCTGTCTGCAGCCACCACTAGGGGGAGCTCCCTGTATACAGAGATATATGATAAGATCCTGTCTGCAGCCACCACTAGGGGGAGCTCCCTGTATACAGAGATACATGATAAGATCCTGTCTGCAGCCACCACTAGGGGGAGCTCCCTGTATATAGAGATACATGATAAGATCCTGTCTGCAGCCACCACTAGGGGGAGCTCCCTGTATACAGAGATACATGATAAGATCCTGTCTGCAGTCACCACTAGGGGGAGCTCCCTGTATACAGAGATACATGATAAGATCCTGTCTGCAGCCACCACTAGGGGGAGCTCCATGTATACAGAGATACATGATAAGATCCTGTCTGCAGCCTCCACTAGGGGGAGCTCCCTGTATACAGAGATACATGATAAGATCCTGTCTGCAGTCACCACTAGGGGGAGCTCCCTGTATACAGAG
Organism: Ranitomeya imitator; assembly: GCF_032444005.1. NCBI lineage: Eukaryota > Metazoa > Chordata > Amphibia > Anura > Dendrobatidae > Ranitomeya > Ranitomeya imitator. Next base: position 11,700,168 of record NC_091288.1, read on the forward strand.
ATACATGATAAGATCATGTCTGCAGTCACCACTAGGGGGAGCTCCCTGTATACAGAGATACATGATAAGATCCTGTCTGCAGTCACCACTAGGGGGAGCTCCCTGTATACAGAGATACATGATAAGATCCTGTCTGCAGTCAGCACTAGGGGGAGCTCCCTGTATACAGAGATACATGATAAGATCCTGTCTGCAGCCACCACTAGGGGGAGCTCCCTGTATACAGAGATACATGATAAGATCCTGTCTGCAGCCACCACTAGGGGGAGCTCCCTGTATACAGAGATATATGATAAGATTCTGTCTGCAGTCACCACTAGGGGGAGCTCCCTGTATACAGAGATACATGATAAGATCCTGCCTGCAGCCACCACTAGGGGAGCTCCCTGTATACAGAGATACATGATAAGATTCTGTCTGCAGTCACCACTAGGGGGAGCTCCCTCTATACAGAGATACATGATAAGATCCTGTCTGCAGCCACCACTAGGGGGAGTGTTATGAAAGGTAATTCAGTACCACAATGGACATAGAGGTCAGCGCACATACAGTGACCTGGCAATAACCCAAAAAACAAGAACGAGCTCTGAGACGTGGGAACTCTGTTGACCGCAATCCCTAATCCTCTCCAACCACACTAAAGGCAGCCGTGGATTGCGCCTAACGCTCCCTATGCAACCCGGCACGGCCAGAGAAACTAGCTAGCCTGAAGATAGAAAATAAGCCTACCTTGCCTCAGAGAAATACCCCAAAGGAAAAGGCAGCCCCCACATATAATGACTGTGAGTTAAGATGAAAAGACAAACGTAGAGATGAAATAGATTTAGCAAAGTGAGGCCCAACTTTCTGAACAGAGCGAGGATAGGAAAGGTAACTTTGCGGTCAACACAAAACCCTACAAAAACCACGCAAAGGGGGCAAAAAGACCCTCCGTACCGAACTAACGGCACAGAGGTACACCCTCTGCATCCCAGAGCTTCCAGCAAGCAGAAAAAAACAAATTGACAAGCTGGACAGAAAAAAACAGCAAACAAATAGCAAAGAGGAACTTAGCTATGCAGAGCAGCAGGCCACAGGAACGATCCAGGAGGAAACAGGTCCAATACTAGAACATTGACTGGAGGCCAGGATCAAAGCACTAGGTGGAGTTAAATAGAGCAGCACCTAACGACTTCACCACATTACCTGAGGAAGGAAACTCAGAAGCCGCAGTACCACTTTCCTCCACCAACGGAAGCTCACAGAGAGAACCAGCCGAAGTACCACTTGTGACCACAGGAGGGAGCTCTGCCACAGAATTCACAACAGGGGAGCACCCTGTATACAGAGATACATGATAAGATCCTGTCTGCAGCCACCACTAGGGGGAGCTCCCTGTATACAGAGATACATGATAAGATCCTGTCTGCAGCCACCACTAGGGGGAGCTCCCTGTATACAGAGATACATGATAAGATCCTGTCTGCAGCAACCACTAGGGGGAGCTCCCAGTATACAGACATACATGATAAGATCCTGTCTGCAGTCACCACTAGGGGGAGCTCCCTGTATACAGAGATACATGATAAGATCCTGTCTGCAGCCACCACTAGGGGGAGCTCCCTGTATACAGAGATACATGATAAGATCCTGTCTGCAGTCACCACTAGGGGGAGCTCCCTGTATACAGAGATATATGATAAGATCCTGTCTGCAGTCACCACTAGGGGGAGCTCCCTGTATACAGAGATACATGATAAGATCATGTCTGCAGTCACCACTAGGGGGAGCTCCCTGTATACAGAAATACATGATAAGATCCTGTCTGCAGTCACCACTAGGGGGAGCTCCCTGTATACAGAGATACATGATAAGATTCTGTCTGCAGCCACCACTAGGGGGAGCTCCCTGTATACAGAGATATATGATAAGATCTTTTCTGCAGACACCACTAGGGGGAGCTCCCTGTATACAGAGATATATGATAAGATCTTGTCTGCAGTCACCACTAGGGGGAGCTCCCTGTATACAGAGATATATGATAATATCCTGTCTGCAGCCACCACTAGGGGAGCTCCCTGTATACAGAGATATATGATAATATCCTGTCTGCAGTCACCACTTGGGGGAGCTCCCTATATACAGAGATACATGATAAGATCCTGTCTGCAGCCACCACTAGGGGGAGCTCCCTGTATACAGAGATACATGATAAGATTCTGTCTGCAGCCACCACTAGGGGGAGCTCCCTGTATACAGAGATACATGATAAGATCCTGTCTGCAGCCACCACTAGGGGGAGCTCCCTGTATACAGAGATACATGATAAGATTCTGTCTGCAGCCACCACTAGGGGAGCTCCCTGTATACAGAGGTACATGATAAGGTTCTGTCTGCAGTCACCACTAGGGGGAGCTCCCTGTATACAGAGATACATGATAAGATTCTGTCTGCAGCCACCACTAGGGGGAGCTCCCTGTATACATAGATACATGATAAGATCCTGTCTGCAGCCACCACTAGGGGGAGCTCCCTGTATACAGAGATACATGATAAGATTCTGTCTGCAGCCACCACTAGGGGGAGCTCCCTGTATACAGAGATACATGATAAGATCCTGTCTGCAGTCACCACTAGGGGAGCTCCCTGTATACAGAGATACATGATAAGATTCTGTCCGCAGTCACCACTAGGGGGAGCTCCCTGTATACAGAGATACATGATAAGATCCTGTCTGCAGCCACCACTAGGGGGAGCTCCCTGCATACAGAGATACATGATAAGATTCTGTCTGCAGCCACCACTAGGGGGAGCTCCATGTATACAGAGATACATGATAAGATCCTGTCTGCAGTCACCACTAGGGGGAGCTCTCTGTATACAGAGATACATGATAAGATCCTGTGTGCAGCCACCACTAGGGGGAGGTTAGATGTCATCACACTATATTGGAGACCTTTATGGAAATGTTGTTTTTACACGCGTCAGCATTGCCTTTGTTTTGGTTTGCCTCTACCATTCTCATTTTCAGACCCCTTGTATGTGATTTGCAGCATGATTTAAGCTTCAGATTTTTGTCATGTGGACGTGTTCCTTGCAATAATACAGGCTGGATCTGAGATCTGCTGCCTTTTCTTTTTTAGCTCAGCCTAATTCTGTGTTACAGCTCGTAAATGATCACGTGCTTTCCTCCTTATCTCCAGCCAGAATGGGCTGCCCTCTCTAGTAACTTGAATGCTTTCCCCCTCTCTATAATGTGACCCATATAGATCTCTATCCTCCATCCTCCTCCTCCTTTTATCTGTAACACTGAGAGAAGGGAGGAGGAGAAGCGAGAAATCTCTGACAGATTTGTGATACTTTACTCTGGATTTTTCCGTTTTTCCAGGAGTTTCCCTTTAAGTGCGGTCAGTGACAGGTGAGGGTGTGGGCGCCTGTCCTCGCTGCCCGGGCCGTGCCCTCCTGGATGTATCAACCCCTCGTCAATGAACACCACATTTAATAAATCGTATAACTGCGGTCACCGTAGGAAAGTGCAGCCATGAGGCGTTTGGCAGAGGTTCTCCACCAGTTTATGGAAGATATTTTAGCGTGTGGTCTTTAGTGATGTGCGGAAAGTTTGCGGTGGGTCGACGCTTGTCATATTAATAACTCAACGCAAAGCAGATATTGGTTTCTGAACGTGACCGCGTCCTTCCAAGGGTTTCATCAAAGTGAATCTGACACTTCCATCGAGTCGGTGCAGAAGAAAAAATATAGGATTTCCAGAAGGAATAATATTCATCCCTTTATATACAGCAGAATATGATGAGATATCATAGCAGAGCGAACGCGGCATGTTAAAGGGGCGGGGGCACTGCTCTTCCTTGTGCAGACTGCCAGCCGGCACAGGGACATGCACATAAGAAGGTTTGCAAGTAACGCTCCCCCAAAGGGAAAGCGGCCGACGGCCTTTGGTGATTGCTACTTTGCAGAAAGCGTCTTTTTCTTTTGGCTACAAACTAGACATGAATGAAGTTACCAACATTTTATTTGGGCAAATTTGCTCCATTTATCCAAAAGAATCCAGTGTGTCAGAATGAAATTTGTGCAAATTGAAAGTGACAAGATATTTATTCTGCTCTGTGATCTCTCCAGACCCGAGAGTAATAAAAACAAAGGGAAAGAAATACAAGTGATACCGATCATATCCTCACCTGTCCTCTGTGCCAGGCTTTGGCTTTGGGTTTGACCTCATGCAGTCACATGGGGGCGACACCCGTCATGGACGTAAGACGGAGGCGGCACTCCGTTTATAGAAAACTGCACAAGGTTCCCGGGTCCAGATCGTTTGTGATATTGGATGTGATCTGATCTTAGTCTTTGGTTTGCTGTCTGCCTTGTGTCTGTCTTATCAGATTTATACGGCCATGTTTCTTTTTTCAATTCTGGTGGAAAAACCAACTACTACAAGCTGTTCGCGCACCACGGGACAAGCAATATCCGTCTTCTTATTCACCGCAGGGATTTTTTTACATGAAAAACTTCAATAATCTTTCAATGTTTCGGTCCTAAGTGAAATCTACGAGTGACAGCGAGGATTCCGCTTATGTCAGATGACAGACTGTCACGATAAGAAAAAGGATATAATTGGCTCATTATTATAATTTTGTTTTTTTTTCAGTAAATATATTTATTTAAATTTTAATTAAATTTTAAACAGGAAAAAGAATAAAAAGAATCGTTACAATGTCCAGAGCTATACATTACGCCTCTGAAAACACAGCACAAGTGTAGTTGAACAAGGCACATAAAGGGTACATGCTTCTCATCTTGAGAATCACCTCGGGACATGGACCCTATATACAGAATACAGAACCTGTAAGAAAAGCAATTGTAGAGATAGGAGAAAAGGAAAGAAAGAGAAGAGAAGAGAAAAAAAAAGAAAAAAAAAAAGAAAAAAAGGGGGGAGGGGGGAATGGGGGAGAAGGAGAGTAAGGAGGGGGAGGGGACGGGGGGTTAAGGGAGACCCAGCAATGTACACGCCCACGTATTGAGAATTATGAGTATGTACGCAGCCAAGTCAGGAACCCTGTGCTTTCCTTGAAGGATTGCCAGAGGAACCAGGTGCGTCCCTGGTCATATGCAGCATCACCATCACCCGCCACCAGCCACTCCAGACGATGTAATCTATCCATTTCAGCTATCCATTCCTCCGTGGAGGGGACCTCAGTGGGCCTCCAATGTCGGGGAATAACTGCCCTGGCAGCTATGAGGCAAAATCTCAGGATCCCCTTTTTAACGGAAGCTATCGAACTGGGTATCAGGGACAGTAGGGCCATTTGGGGGGAGGGCTCATGGCGGACCCCAGTAATCAAGTGAAAGGCATCGAAAACTGAGTTCCAGAAGGGTTGCAGGGGACCACAGGACCACCAAACATGAAGCACAGAGCCCATGGCGGAACCACATCTCCAGCAGGCGTCCGAGATCTCCGGGTTATTATTATAATTTTGTAACGGCCTTCGGCTCGATCTTGAGCCATGGCGACTTGATGGATGAATGAACTGTAGGAAGATCAATCTTGTGGAACCCTAGATAGATCCACCAGGGTCTTCTCCGATTGATTGTGTCAAGCCATCGGGTCGCTGGTCTTCCTCTTTGCCTTCTTCCTTCTATTCTTCTGACCATGATGTCCTCCTCCAGTGATCGCTCTCTTCGTACAATGTGTCCACAGTAGACAAGTCGTAGCTTGGTGATCCTTGCCTCCAGTGACATGTCTGGCTTGATTTGTTCCATAATTGATTTGTTTGATCTCCTTGCTCTCCATGGTATTGATAACCTCCTTCTCCAGCACCACGTTTGAAGACCTTGATTCTTCTTCTGTCTTGTTTCTTTAACCCCTTTACCCCCAAGGGTGGTTTGCACGTTATGGACCTGGCCAATTTTTACAATTCTGACCACTGTCCCTTTATGAGGTTATAACTCTGGAACGCTTCAACGGATCCTGGTGATTCTGACATTGTTTTCTCGTGACATATTGTACTTCATGATAGTGGTAAAATTTCTTTGATATTACCTGCATTTATTTGTGAAAAAAACGGAAATTTGGCGAAAATTTTAAAAATTTTGCAATTTTCCAACTTTGAATTTTTATGCAATTAAATCACAGAGATATGTCACACAAAATACTTAATAAGTAACATTTCCCACATGTCTACTTTACATCAGCACAATTTTGGAACCAAAATTTTTTTTTTGTTAGGGAGTTATAAGGGTTAAAAGTTGACCAGCAATTTCTCATTTTTACAACACCATTTTATTTTAGGGACCACATCTCATTTGAAGTCATTTTGAGGGGTCTATATGATAGAAAATACCCAAGTGTGACACCATTCTAAAAACTGCACCCCTCAAGGTTCTCAAAACCACATTCAAGAAGTTTATTAACCCTTCAGGTGCTTCACAGGAATTTTTGGAATGTTTAAATAAAAATTAACATTTAACTTTTTTTCACAAAAAATTTACTTCAGCTCCAATTTGTTTTATTTTACCAAGGGTTACAGGAGAAAATGGACCCCAAACGTTGTTGTACAATTTGTCCTGAGTACGCTGATACCCCATATGTGGGGGTTAACCACAGTTTGGGCGCATGGCAGAGCTCGGAAGGGAAGGAGCGCCATTTGACTTTTCAATGCAAAATTGACTGTAATTGAGATGGGACGCCATGTTGCGTTTGGAGAGCCACTGATGTGCCTAAACATTGAAACCCCCCACAAGTGACACCATTTTGGAAAGTAGACCCCCTAAGGAACTTATCTAGAGGTGTGGTGAGCACTTTGACCCACCAAGTGCTTCACAGAAGTTTATAATGCAGAACCGTAAAAATAAAAAATCATTTTTTTTCACAAAAATTATCTTTTCGCCCCCAATTTTTTATTTTCCCAATGGTAAGAGAAGAAATTGGACCACAAAAGTTGTGGCACAATTTGTCCTGAGTACTCTGATACCCCATATGTGGGGGTAAACCATTGTTTGGGCGCATGGGAGAGCTTGGAAGGGAAGGAGCGCCGTTTGACCTTTCAATGCAAAATTGACAGGAATTGAGATGGGACGCCATGTTGCGTTTGGAGAGCCACTGATGTACCTAAACATTGAAACCCCCCACAAGTGACACCATTTTGAAAAGTAGACCCCCTAAGGAACTTATCTAGATGTGTGGTGAGCACTTTGACCCAATAAGAGCTTCACAGAAGTTTATAATGCAGAGCCGTAAAAATAAAACAAAAATTTTTTCCCACAAAAATAATTTTTTAGCCCCCAGTTTTGTATTTTCCTGAGGGTAACAGGAGAAATTGGACCCCAAAAGTTGTTGTGCAATTTGTCCTGAGTGCGCTGATACCCTATATGTGGGGGAGATCCAGCATTTGGGCGCATGGGAGGGCTCAGAAGGGAAGGAGCGCCATTTGGAATACAGACTTAGATGGAATGGTCTGCAGGCGTCACATTGTGTTTGCAGAGCCCCTAATGTACCTAAACAGTAGAAACCCCCCACAAGTGACCCCATATTGGAAACTAGACCCCCCAAGGAACTTATCTAGATGTGTTGTGAGAACTTTGAGCCCCCAAGTATTTCACTACAGTTTATAACGCAGAGCCGTGAAAATGAAAAAAAAATTTCCCCTCAAAATTATTTTTTAGCCCCCAGTTTTGTATTTTCTCGAGGGTAAAAGGAGAAATTGGACCCCAAAAGTTGTTGTCCAATTTGTCCTGAGTGCGTTGATACCCCATATGTGGGAGGGAACCAGCGTTTGGGCGCATGGGAGGGCTCGGAAGGGAAGGAGCGCCATTTGGAATGCAGACTTAGATGGAATGGTCTGCAGGCGTCACATTGCGTTTGCAGAGCCCCTAATATACCTAAACAGTAGAAACCCCCACAAGTGACCCCTTATTGGAAACTAAACCCCCCCACGAACTTATCTAGATGTGTTGTGAGAACTTTGAGCCCCCAAGTGTTTCACTACAGTTTATAACGCAGAGCCGTGAAAATAAAAAATCTCTTTTTTTCCCACAAAAATTATTTTTTAGCCCCCAGTTTTGTATTTTCCCAAGGGTAACAGGAGAAATTGGACCCCAAAAGTTGTTGTCCAATTTGTCCTGAGTACGCTGATACCCCATATGTTGGGGTAAACTCCTGTTTGGGCACACGGGAGAGCTCGGAAGGGAAGGAGCACTGTTTTACTTTTTCAATGCAGAATTGGATGGAATTGAGATCGGTCGCCATGTCGCGTTTGGAGAGCCCCTGATGTGCCTAAACAGTGGAAACCCCCGAATTATAACTGAAACCCTAATCCAAACACACCCCTAACCCTAATCCCAACGGTAACCCTAACCACACCTCTAACCCAGACACACCCCTAATCCTAATCCCAATTGCAAATGTAATCCAAACCCTAACTCGAATTTTAGCCCCAACCCTAACTGTAGCCTTAACCCTAACCCTAGCCCTAACCCAAGCCCCAACCCTAACCCTAACCCTAGCCCTAGCCCTAACCCTAACCCTAGTCCCAACCCTAGCCCTAGCCCTAACCCTAGCTCCAACCCTAACCCTAACCCTAGCCCTAGCCCTAGCCCTAACCCTAGCCCTAACCCTAGCCCTAACCCTAGCCCTAACCCTAGCCCTAACCCTAACCGTAGCCCTAGCCCTAGCCCTAGCCCTAACCCTAACCCTAGCCCTAACCCTAGCGCTAACCCTAGCCCTAACCCTAATGGGAAAATGGAAATAAATACATTTTTTTCATTTACTTTTATAGCGGGTTTTTTAGCGGATTTTTATGATTGGCAGCCGTCACACACTGAAAGACGCTTTTTATTGCAAAAAATATTTTTTGCGTTACCACATTTTGAGAGCTATAATTTTTCCATATTTGAGTCCACAGAGTCATGTGAGGTCTTGTTTTTTGCGGGACGAGTTGACGTTTTTATTGGTAACATTTTCGGGCACGTGACATTTTTTGATCGCTTTTTATTCCGATTTTTGTGAGGCAGAATTACCAAAAACCAGCTATTCATGAATTTCTTTTGGGGGAGGCGTTTATACCGTTCCGCGTTTGGTAAAATTGATAAAGCAGTTTTATTCTTCGGTTCAATACGATTACAGCGACACCTCATTTATATCATTTTTTTTAGGTTTTGGCGCTTTTATACGATAAAAACTATTTTATAGAAAAAAATAATTATTTTTGCATCGCTTTATTCTGAGGACTATAACTTTTTTATTTTTTTGCTGATGTTGCTGTATGGTGGCTCATTTTTTGCGGGACAAGATGACGCTTTCAGCGGTATCATGGTTATGTATATCCGTCTTTTTGATCGCGTGTTATTCCACTTTTTGTTTGGCGGTATGATAATAAAGCGTTGTTTTTTGCCTCGTTTTTTTTTTTTTTTCTTACGGTTTTTACTGAAGGGGTTAACTAGTGGGCCAGTTTTATAGGTTGGGTCGTTACGGACGCGGCGATACTAAATATGTGTACTTTTATTGTTTTCTTTTTATTATTTAGATAAAGAAATGTATTTATGGGAATAATATTTTTTTTTTTTTTCATTATTTAGGATTTTTTTTTTCTTTTTTTTTTACACACTTGGAAATTTTTTTTTTTACTTTTTTACTTTGTCCCAGGGGAGGACAATACAGATCGGTGATCTGCCAGTTTGCACAGCACTCTGTCAGATCACCGATCTGTCTGAGAGCAGTGCAGCGTTACCAAGTGCCTGCTCCGAGCAGGCACTTGGTAAGCCACCTCCCTCCCTGCAGGACCCGGATCCGTGGCCATTTTGGATCCAGGACTTACTGCAGGGAGGGAGGTAGGAGACCCCCGGAGCAACACGATCACATCGCGTTGCTGCGGGGGTGTCAGGGAAGCCCGCAGGGAGCCCCCTCCCTGCGCGATGCTTCCCTGCACCGCCGGCACATCGCGATCATCTTTGATCGCGGTGTGCTGGGGGTTAATGTGCCGGGGGCGGTCCGTGACCGCTCCTGGCACATAGTGCCGGATGTCAGCTGCGATAAGCAGCTGACACCCGGCCGCGATCGGCGGCGCTCCTCCCGTGAGCGCGGCCGATCGCGCTGGACGTAATATTCCGTCCTTGGGAATTAAGGCCCACCCCACATGGACGGAATATTACGTCCAATGGCAGAAAGGGGTTAACATCCAGGTTTCGCATCCTTATGTTACGGCAGAAAATACCAGAATATTGGGTCGTAGTTTGAATAAACGACTTATGATAAACTAAAAACAAACAGTTGTCCTGGCCCATCATAGTGTGATAGTATCTTCTTGTAGCCCTACGTTCTCCACACTCAGGGATCTAGTGTCAGACTCACCACCAAAGTATGAGATAACCCAGCGATGGCGTCCAGTGATGGCTGCTGCGAATGCCGGCAGCCTTTACTTTCCATCCAAACTGGAAGAGCGAGGTACGAGACTGATTCAACTCGGATGGAAAGTCATGGCTGCTGTTTGGCTGTAGTAGTTGTATGACGTTCTCCCACCAGAACAGAAGCAAGACGCCCTGTGCATGATTTGGCGAGTTTAAGAATCGGTTAGTTTTTCTTTCTTTTAGGACCACCGTGGGCCATCTATTAACTACAGTAGTGTAATAGGCAACGCCAATAATGATGAAGCCAACTCTGTGTTCATCCACCCTGGATCATGACCCTTCATCATGTGCAGTCTTGCCAGTCCTCACCCTCCTTCTTCACTGTCATTGGGAACATGGGCAGTCAGCCGTGAACATGTCGGGGCCATTTTTAGTTTTTTTTTCCCCAGGAACTGAAAGTTGGGACTTATTTTCCTTCACGACGCGTTGCTATTTAATCCGACTTAGGTTCACATCAAAGGTGCAGATTAATACACTCTGTCAACGCAAGCGGAGATCAGTGAGTTCCAATCATCATCTTACCCAAACATCTGCGGCTGCCATGGATATATCACAATGTAAACAGAATAGAAACCATGACGGGGAATATTTCCCATTCTTCTCATTCCATGTACAGTCATTATCTATAAGCTTGGAAGATTGTTCCTCTGTCACTAAAACCATTAAATCCGTGAACGAGCGACTGCAATTTTCTCAGGCATAAAGTAAAGCTCCAAAATAAAAACTATGACATTTACAGGTTCGTTGTTCTGTGCTGATAAATGTCATATGTGTATACAGTATATGTATACATATACACAAAGGTTGGACAGTTGTAACATGCCTGCCTGCGTCCCTGCACGGCTTCCCATCCCCCACCATGCAGGGACGTCGGCGTACCCAAGAGCAAGAGACGTTTCTAGCTGAAAATGTGGAGACAGTGCTTAACAAATACAAAGTATCAAAATATTATTATTTTTTGTGATAAGAATGTAATCAAAATGTAAATAAACAGTCAAAAAGACAATGATGAACCTGCGATCACCCGGACGGCAGATGGGACTGGATGCTAAAACTTCCACCAGCCAATAAAGAGCAAAAATTGAAAGTTTTTAAGTAGAACCATGAACATTTTTTAAATCTGTTTTTGGATTAATTATTACACTTGTAAGTTGATGGATAGTCCGTTCTGCCATTTGATAATGATGAACCTCTGATAGAAGCCAAGTTTCTTGGTAAAAACAAACCAAAATATGGAAACATTTCAACTAATGTCAATGTTAATGAATACAACATGATACAATGTATCAAACTAGAACGAATGATTAAACCGAAGCTGACCAAAGTTTAAAGAGTCTGAAAAAGTTCTAAAGTCCAGAATCACCCAATATATGACAAATAATCCTGAAAATGGACTAGACCAAAAAATAGAAAAGTTTGAACTTGTCACCTACAAGAGTAATAGAGGTGAACGGAATCAAATTATTTTTCTTCTGAAACAGTTTGAAAAATCTAGAAAGAATTAAAAATTGGAAAAAATCCAAGTAAGTAAAATCTTGATTAATAAACTAATGTTTTTTTGTTTATTTTTTGGAGTGGGAGATGATTTGGTAAGAAACTGACCATAAAGAGGCCAGAATTCATACTATGCCCGAACGGTCATTTCTGGGAATGTTTCTGCTCCACAAATGTGGATTCTACTATTGGGACATAAAGTATCAACCTCTCATGAAGGAAAATTGAAAGATTAGAAATGATTTAGGTAATTATGAAAATGTTGGGTATTAATTAGTGACGCGTCTTACGAGACTTTGAACTCTTTGCTGCAGTAACAATTGATTACTATTGCTTTTCTGGCTGTAAAAAAATGATAGGGGCCAAAGCATCTAGTGAAGGGATATAAAAAAAACAACCTTTTTTTCTAAAAAAAAAAAAAAGTAAAACAATTGTTTTTAAAATGTCGATAAAGTAATAAAGTTTCTTTTTTCTACTTAAATAATAAAGTACATTACAGGAGCCATTGGGAGATGCTTAAATACTTACTTGTTGTACATTGGAAATACATTATATGTATTCTGCGGCTCTCCAGTTTTTTGGAAGTGACAACTCCAAACAAGTTTCTTAAAAGCTAGGAAACATTGCCACCCAACGTGATCCTGGCAAGAGACCCCCGTTCTTGTTTCCCCAACTGCGGAGTGACCCTTAAGCCGGTTTACTTTCCTTCTTAGCTAACGTTAGAGCGAATCTGTCACCAGATATTAGCTGTATGCAGCATTACATAGATCTGTTAGACCTGATGAGACAGGAATACTTACAGTGAAATTCCATGAACACGGAGGGGCACTGAGTAGGGAGGGGGAGATTGAGTTTCAACTTTTTAAAAGTATTAAAAATTTGCTCTAACATGGATTTTCACAGTAAATACACCTGCTCCACCAAGTTCATGAGACCAATTTCGTAAAGTACATGTGTGCAGGTTGCATTGTGGAATCTGGTGAAAAATCTGCTTTCATTTGCCAAAAAGAAAGTAAGAAAGAAGAATAAAATAAAAAGCAGGAAGAAGTACAGCCGACCTGAACCATGGAGGCCGCAGAAGGCTGCAGTGATGTACGGCTAATGAAAAAACACAAGAAAACTTAGCAAAGTTAATGATGACAACAAAACGTCTCACAAAAGGACTGAGATCCGAGCTGCCTGCAATGAGACTGAGAACGATAACGGAAAGACATCGGTGAATTAATCAGCAGAAGTTTGGAATTTACCCAAAGAATCCTAAAGAAGAGTCGGTATGGGGGGCGGCGCTGACATAAAAGTGACATAGAAAAGTGACTCTACGGAGGGGTAAAGCTACAGAAATGAAAAATCACTTATGTCTAGTGATGAGAGGCGAGAAAGTAAGAGGTGGAGATAGAGAAGGAGGGAAGAAGGGAGAGAGAGAAGGAGGGGTGGGCAGGGAGGAAGGAGGGAGACTAGAGGAAAAATAGAAAAAGGGAGAGACCGAGCATCCTTGGTCCGCTCCTCCTTTCAGCCATTTGATATTGCGGCGTCCTCCTCTCCTCTGTTTACACCTTTTTCTTTACTATTTCACTTCTCCCCAATTGAATACTTTTCATATTTTCTTTACTTTGTTAATCGAGTGTAAAACCAGAGGAATTGTTTCTGTTCAGTCAAAACACGTTAAGCAATTTTGAGATAATTCTTTCCATTAAAGAAGAAAAAAATAATAAATGTAACAGAAACGCCATAACATTGGCCGCCGGCCTGAGGTCACTTTCTAATAAACACATCATGGAGGAGAAAGCAGCCGGCTGCAATGTGGTCTGCGATGAGAATATCATCCGTGATCTCGTGAACCAGGCGCATGAAGGAATCCTTCCCAAAATAAAAGATTCACTGATCGTTGTATTAGTTTTGTCAGCTGAAGACAACGATCGACCTTCAGGTGCTTCCACCATGTGGGAGCCATTAACACGCTGTGCGGTAAACTAGAAGAGGGAGGGATGATCATGGGCAGGATGGTCCCTCTAGGCAGAGAGCACAAGATTACAGGGATCGTCTCTTCTGTTTCATTTCAGCCTCATTCATTCCATTTCCATCTGCAGGAGTGAAATCTTTTGTTTTGTATTTTAATTGCTTTAGATATGTCACGGGGCTACCGCGACAGAGAGGTTACAGAGAACCGTAGCGCTCTGGGCCTCATTCACACACGATGAACAGAAGCTCTTCTCCTGAGTTCTGACCTGGCTGTCTTGCGCCAGCAGGGCAGGAGTTAAACCTTGTTACTGAAGGTGCAAGGAGCTAGGTCTCTCAGCTGATTAGGTTTTTGTAATCACTGCTCCTAAATAGACTCAGCTTTGTCTTCAACTGTTGTCAGTGATCAGTTCTGCTGCCTCGCTTGGAGGTTGAAGGAGTGTGGTGTTTTGGAGCTTGGAGGTTTATTTACAGAGATTGGTGACTGCTGTTTTGGTTGCATGTTAAACCTGTTTTCCTTCCTAGTTTTTTCTTTCTCTTCCCTTCTCTGTGTTACCTCTGTGGTTGTGTGAGCATTTGGTGAGTTTGAGACTTTTAGTTACCTTGTCTGTATACCCTGTTTATTGTTGTATTTATACACTGGTGCAGCCCTCCTCCCTGGGGGGGGAGAGGGGGCCACTAATAGGGCCTGCACAGGAGACAGGGATACTCTGGTGGCTCAGGCCTCCTAACCATCATAGGTACCCCCGAGATAAGGGAAAGCCAGGGCCCCTTATAGTGGCGGTCCCCATACGCCATCCTGCCCCTTATCGCCGTTATTGGCGTGACAAGATATTTATGTATTTACGAGTCCTGTCTCGGTGCAAACAAATAGGAGGAGCTCACAAAATCTCTGCCTTCGCTGTTAGGCATTGAAGCAAAGTGTGAATATGAGATAAAAGACAGAAAAGAGTCCATAGAGTAACACAGGGTCCCGGGAATAGATAAAGTGTGATCCCGCCCCCGAGGAGCCGCGAGAGGCCGAGGAGCTGCACACAGAACCTGGTGTATATCGTGGGACGCAGCTACATTGTATCATCTGTATTTACAGAGCTAAATACGCCGGAATTAAGGGTTATATTGCACCAAAAAACTGTCAAACAAAGATACATTACAAAACTTTTATTAATTGTTTTAAAAACTTTTTCTGACATGGGGGCATGATTCCAATGTAAAGGGGCAAATCTCTGGCACAAAGTAAAGCAACTAGTAAGAGATGTCAGCGGGGCGCTGGACGGGTGCCCCAAATGTGCAAACCGCCTGCGATACATTTGCCACATTCTAAGACTGACCAGTCTAAGGTTCCGTAAATCTACCGAAATATAACAAATATAACAAAGTATTAATTTTGTAACTCATTTAATTACTTTCTTCAATCATCAAAATTATTATTAATGATTTACTTATTTATTATTTTATTTCAAAACATTATTGATTTTAACTTTATTTTATGTGTATAGTGAATGTAATCATGTTTTGTGTTATCTTTTTAATTATTACATATTGTTGATCAATATACTTAAACATTTTAGAATCATTTATTTTATTCATAACTTAATTGTGTAGTTTAATAAATTATATTTATTGTTGTTTTTTGATTAATCACTAAGGACAATCACTAAAAACCACTAAGGACAACATCTGCAAAGAGTTTGTATGTTCTCTCCGTGTTTGCGTGGGTTTCCTCCGGGCACTCCGGTTTCCTCCCACATTCCAAAGACATACTGACAGGGAATTTAGATTGTGAGCCCCAACGGGGACAGCAATGATAATGTGTGTAAAGCGCTGCGGAATATGTTAGCGCTATATAAAAATAAAGATTATTATTATTATTATTATTAATCGATTGGTTTATGTTTGTATTCAATTTGTGGAAATAAAATGTAATTTAATTACTAATTTTTCATTTTTATTTATATCCTTTAATGCACTTGTAGTATATTTTTGAGGGAAGTAACCCGCAAGTTCAACAGACGATATTATCTTATACAATTCAGCATATTTTTTTGTATTCTGATATTTTTTTCTATGCTTTCTTCACTTTATCCCCTATGCATTATGCGATGTCTTAACACATTAGCAATTTGAGTTTTGAGTGATTTATGTGCTCACAATACTGGGGTGATCATGTGACTTTGCCAAAAAATCATTACACCGTGGAACCGTTTCTTCATTTTCCAGATTTTGTTAAACCCTCTGTCTTATTACATGATTAAATCCAGCTGAAGGGGATGGAAACTATAGCGCGCAATGTATCGCTTTCCAAGGCCGAGTCAGCATTTTTTTTCTATTATTTTTATTGTAGTGTTATCTCAACCACATGTTCACGTGTGCATAATTTATTTTAAAGAGGCAATAAATATATGCTAAAAATCAGGCTATAAAATATTTCACGTTTCCAAAAAAATAATTGCACAGCATGAAATAGTGCAGGAAAATTAACAAAATTATTGTGCATCTATTTTTATTTTTTTAACATATTTTTAAAGAGGTTCAAATTCCGTGCTAATATAATTCTCCATATATTTTTATAGAGGTCGGAGATCAGTTTTTCTTTTACACAACTTCAAATCCCCTGCATGGACATGGAGTTACATGAGATAATTCTATCTGACTACATCAACCACTAGGGGGAGCTCAGGAGATGACGAAACAATGTTGGTGCATTAGCTCCCTCTAGTGGTGGCTTCTGGTAGCCAGAATGTTATCATTTAGTTGTATAATACATGGGTGTAAGAGTGGTGGAACCGACTGATCTGGGAACATCCTCCTGGGTCAATCAGATCATTATTATTATTTATAGTACAGGAACACATGGGCTACCTGCACAGAGAACAAGTCTGTAAGAACATGTTCACACACCACCAAGAAACCTGAAGACACAAAAGAGAATGGTAAAACCAAAAACACTCAGTTTGAAAAAATGTTTGCAGTAATCCGCAAGTGCTAGTAAAAGATGTAAATAACAGGGTATTTGGTTGATACGTTTTTTGCAAAAAATGTATACTAAGCTGCTCTACCAATCTTCACGGTATACCCTTATCAGAGCAGTCCTAACTAATGTATGCAATCCCTATCTGATGTATTTAAAAACCTGATCATCTGTACATTACCTGTGTGAACAGGGTTCAGAGAGGAAAAATCCATGTGTGCATACAGGGTAGAACCGCTTTTGTGCAGCTAGCCCAAGAGGAGTGGTGGAACTCCCCAGTCTTGTAGACACAAGAGAACAATTATGGAAACAGGAACTGGGCAGTTAACTTACAGGGTTACAGTCTGTTTAGAAAGGATCGTAAAAATCGGAGAGGAGGAGGGGTTTGTCTCTATGTAAAGTCTTGTCTAAAGTCCACTTTAAGGGAGGATATTAGCGAAGGGAATGAGGATGTCGAGTCCATATGGGTCGAAATTCATGGAGGGAAAAATGGTAACAAAATTCTCATTGGGGTCTGTTACAAACCCCCAAATATAACAGAAAGCATGGAAAGTCTACTTCTAAAGCAGATAGATGAAGCTGCAACCCATAATGAGGTCCTGGTTATGGGGGACTTTAACTACCCGGATATTAACTGGGAAACAGAAACCTGTGAAACCCATAAAGGCAACAGGTTTCTGCTAATAACCAAGAAAAATTATCTTTCACAATTGGTGCAGAATCCAACCAGAGGAGCAGCACTTTTAGACCTAATACTATCTAATAGACCTGACAGAATAACAAATCTGCAGGTGGTCGGGCATCTAGGAAATAGCGACCACAATATTGTGCAGTTTCACCTGTCTTTCACTAGGGGGACTTGTCAGGGAGTCACAAAAACACTGAACTTTAGCAAGGCAAAGTTTGACCAGCTTAGAGATGCCCTTAATCTGGTAGACTGGGACAATATCCTCAGAAATAAGAATACAGATAATAAATGGGAAATGTTTAAGAACATCCTAAATAGGCAGTGTAAGCGGTTTATACCTTGTGGGAATAAAAGGACTAGAAATAGGAAAAACCCAATGTGGCTAAACAAAGAAGTAAGACAGGCAATTAACAGTAAAAAGAAAGCATTTGCACTACTAAAGCAGGATGGCACCATTGAAGCTCTAAAAAACTATAGGGAGAAAAATACTTTATCTAAAAAACTAATTAAAGCTGCCAAAAAGGAAACAGAGAAGCACATTGCTAAGGAGAGTAAAACTAATCCCAAACTGTTCTTCAACTATATCAATAGTAAAAGAATAAAAACTGAAAATGTAGGCCCCTTAAAAAATAGTGAGGAAAGAATGGTTGTAGATGACGAGGAAAAAGCTAACATATTAAACACCTTCTTCTCCACGGTATTCACGGTGGAAAATGAAATGCTAGGTGAAATCCCAAGAAACAATGAAAACCCTATATTAAGGGTCACCAATCTAACCCAAGAAGAGGTGCGAAACCGGCTAAATAAGATTAAAATAGATAAATCTCCGGGTCCGGATGGCATACACCCACGAGTACTAAGAGAACTAAGTAATGTAATAGATAAACCATTATTTCTTATTTTTAGGGACTCTATAGCGACAGGGTCTGTTCCGCAGGATTGGCGCATAGCAAATGTGGTGCCAATATTCAAAAAGGGCTCTAAAAGTGAACCTGGAAATTATAGGCCAGTAAGTCTAACCTCTATTGTTGGTAAAATATTTGAAGGGTTTCTGAGGGATGTTATTCTGGATTATCTCAATGAGAATAACTGTTTAACTCCATATCAGCATGGGTTTATGAGAAATCGCTCCTGTCAAACCAATCTAATCAGTTTTTATGAAGAGGTAAGCTATAGGCTGGACCACGGTGAGTCATTGGACGTGGTATATCTCGATTTTTCCAAAGCGTTTGATACCGTGCCGCACAAGAGGTTGGTACACAAAATGAGAATGCTTGGTCTGGGGGAAAATGTGTGTAAATGGGTTAGTAACTGGCTTAGTGATAGAAAGCAGAGGGTGGTTATAAATGGAATAGTCTCTAACTGGGTCGCTGTGACCAGTGGGGTACCGCAGGGGTCAGTATTGGGACCTGTTCTCTTCAACATATTCATTAATGATCTAGTAGAAGGTTTACACAGTAAAATATCGATATTTGCAGATGATACAAAACTATGTAAAGCAGTTAATACAAGAGAAGATAGTATTCTGCTACAGATGGATCTGGATAAGTTGGAAACTTGGGCTGAAAGGTGGCAGATGAGGTTTAACAATGATAAATGTAAGGTTATACACATGGGAAGAGGGAATCAATATCACCATTACACACTGAACGGGAAACTACTGGGTAAATCTGACAGGGAGAAGGACTTGGGGATCCTAGTTAATGATAAACTTACCTGGAGCAGCCAGTGCCAGGCAGCAGCTGCCAAGGCAAACAGGATCATGGGGTGCATTAAAAGAGGTCTGGATACACATGATGAGAGCATTATACTGCCTCTGTACAAATCCCTAGTTAGACCGCACATGGAGTACTGTGTCCAGTTTTGGGCACCGGTGCTCAGGAAGGATATAATTGAACTAGAGAGAGTACAAAGGAGGGCAACAAAATTAATAAAGGGGATGGGAGAACTACAATACCCAGATAGATTAGCGAAATTAGGATTATTTAGTCTAGAAAAAAGACGACTGAGGGGCGATCTAATAACCATGTATAAGTATATAAGGGGACAATACAAATATCTCGCTGAGGATCTGTTTATACCAAGGAAGGTGACGGGCACAAGAGGGCATTCTTTGCGTCTGGAGGAGAGAAGGTTTTTCCACCAACATAGAAGAGGATTCTTTACTGTTAGGGCAGTGAGAATCTGGAATTGCTTGCCTGAGGAGGTGGTGATGGCGAACTCAGTCGAGGGGTTCAAGAGAGGCCTGGATGTCTTCCTGGAGCAGAACAATATTGTATCATACAATTATTAGGTTCTGTAGAAGGACGTAGATCTGGGTATTTATTATGATGGAATATAGGCTGAACTGGATGGACAAATGTCTTTTTTTGGCCTTACTAACTATGTTAGGCTACGTTCACATTGGCGTTCCGCCAATGTGCGTCGCTGTTGCGCCGGCGATGCAGCGGCGACGCAGCGGCGACGCGCCCCTATGTTTAACATAGGGGACGCGTGCGTTGTTTTGGTGGCGTTTTTGCCACGTGCGTCGTTTCCGATGCTAGCGTCGGACGCAAGAAAACGCTACATTGTAGCATTTTCTGTGCGTCCGATTTTCGTCAAAAACGACGCACGCGTTTTTACGTGCGTCACGCGTTGCGTCGCCGACGCAGGGCGGCGCAACGCTAGTGTGAACCTAGCCTTACTATGTTACTATGTAGGAACACATGGGCTACCTGCACAGAGAACAAGTCTGTAAGAACATGTTCACACACCACCAAGAAACCTGAAGACACAAAAGAGAATGGTAAAACCAAAAACACTCAGTTTGAAAAAATGTTTGCAGTAATCCGCAAGTGCTAGTAAAAGATGTAAATAACAGGGTATTTGGTTGATACGTTTTTTGCAAAAAATGTATACTAAGCTGCTATTTATAGTAGTAGTTGTTTTTATTTGAATAATCATTCTGAAAATCAATCCACTGGATTCAAGGTTAACAAATGTGTCCACTTTTAAAGGAGTTGTCCACTACGACCTGAAAGAATATTGAAGATTGCAACTGGTTGTGTCTGCAAATTGGCTGCAGCAGTTACTGGGCCACTGGGAGACACAATATAGAAATGGCTGTGTTCCTGGAAATAAGAATATCTTTCTGTATTGCATGTTGGACTGTTTAGCTATTAAAAGGAATTGTCGGGTAGCAGAAATCGCCTTTAAAATACATCAGTATAGCATCAGTCATGTTGAATAACACATAAGGAGCACTACCCCTTGGGAGCACGAACAGCATGGTGGCTTAGTGGTTAGCATTGTACTATAGATAGGGTAGCATTGTGGCTCAGTGGTTTACACTGTATTATATATAGGGCAGCAAGGTGGTTCAGTGGTTAGCTCTGCACTATTTAAAGGATAGCATGGTGGCTCAGTACTTAGCACTACACTATATAAAGGATAGCATGGTGGCTCAGTGCTTAGCTCTGCACTATATAAAGGAGAGTATGGTGGCTCAGTGCTTAGCACTACACTATAGGGTAGCACGGTGGCTCAGTGCTTAGCACTGCACTGTATAAAGGATAGTATGGTGGCTCAGTGCTTAGCACTGCACTATATAAAGGATAGCATGGTGGCTCAGTGCTTAGCACTGCACTGTATAAAGGATAGCATGGTGGCTCAGTGCTTAGCACTACACTATAGGGCAACACGGTGGCTCAGTGCTTAGCACTACACTATAGGGCAGCACAGTGGCTTTGTGCTTAGCACTGCACTATATAAAGGATATCATCGTGGCTCAGTGCTTAGCACTACACTATAGGGCAGCACAATGGCTCAGTGCTTAGCACTGCACTGTATAAAGGATAGCATGGTGGCTCAGTGCTTAGCACTACACTATATAAAGGATCGCATGGTGGCTCAGTGCTTAGCACTACACTATAAGGCAGCACGGTGGCTCAGTGCTTAGCACTACACTATATAAAGGATAGCATGGTGGCTCAGTGCTTAGCACTGCACTGTATAAAGGATAGCATGGTGGCTCAGTGCTTAGCACTACACTATATAAAGGATAGCATGGTGGCTCAGTGCTTAGCACTGCACTGTATAAAGGATAGCATGGTGGCTCAGTGCTTAGCACTACACTATATAAAGGATATCATGGTGGCTCAGTGCTTAGCACTGCACTGTATAAAGGATATCATGGTGGCTCAGTGCTTAGCACTACACTATAGGGCAGCACGGTGGCTCAATGCTTAGCACTGCACTGTATAAAGGAGAGTATGGTGGCTCAGTGCTTAGGACTGCACTATATAAAGGATAGCATGGTGGCTCAGTACTTAGCACTACACTATATAAAGGATAGTATGGTGGCTCAGTGCTTAGCACTGCACTGTATAAAGGATATCATGGTGGCTCAGTGCTTAGCACTACACTATAGGGCAGCACGGTGGCTCAATGCTTAGCACTGCACTATATAAAGGATAGCATGGTGGCTCAGTACTTAGCACTACACTATATAAAGGATAGTATGGTGGCTCAGTGCTTAGCACTGCACTATATAAAGGATAGCATGGTGGCTCAGTACTTAGCACTACACTATATAAAGGATAGCATGGTGGCTCAGTACTTAGCACTACACTATATAAAGGATAGCATGGTGGCTCAGTACTTAGCACTACACTATATAAAGGACAGTATGGTGGCTCATTGCTTAGCACTGCACTATATAAAGGATAGCATGGTGGCTCAGTACTTAGCACTACACTATATAAAGGATAGCATGGTGGCTCAGTGCTTAGCACTGCACTATATAAAGGATAGCATGGTGGCTCAGTACTTAGCACTACACTATATAAAGGATAGTATGGTGGCTCAGTGCTTAGCACTGCACTATATAAAGGATAGCATGGTGGCTCAGTGGTTAGGAGTACACTATAGGGCAGCACGGTGGCTCAGTGCTTAGCACTGTATATAATGTATGTCCACACGCACCATATTACATCCTCTGATCCTATGAAGATAATTATTTTCACTGTATGTGTTTTTTTTCTCTTCCAGACCTTATGGCACGAGATTGGTTCAGGCTTTTCAGCAATTTTTTTATTCTTGACTATTTACCTAATTGATGGAGCCAGGAGTCATTTGGGGCAGGACCAGGTGCCCCCGCTCACCCCTCTGTGGATGCCCCTCTAGCAGGTGTTTATTAATATCAGATCCATTTGCTCCTCTGTCTTTAGGTTCATTACAATGCATTTACATCGGTCAAAACCATTGGATCCATTGTAAGAAAGCGGTGTGCCCATTAGCGGATTCACCCATTGTGTGCCAAAGCCGGAGATCAGACGGTTGGGGCCGCCCAGCTTCCTAAATACTCTGCTATCAGAACATATTAGGAGTTGTAGTTAAGTCCACGTCCGACGAGCCCAAGGTCATGGTGGTGTTTTCCCGGAATATTCTGTGCGTTGTCTCACTGCTTCCATACCACACACATTCCGCCTGTCCAAATACTGTACCAGACCGGCTGTATTAACAGTGATCTCATCTATTAGCATGAAGCAAAAGATTCCTATATTGGACATCGACAAAACACGGACATTAATCATTTCAAAGGCGGAGAACGCCATCTTCCCGATAGCTGCTTCATTCACAACACCAGCCAATCCAAGATTAGTAAATGCTCCGTTGTTTTAGGAAACCGCAATGGAAGGGAAGAAAAAATAATCCGGGAATATCTCAAGTTCAAAAAACAATCAATGAGGGTCCCCAGGGCTAAAAATAGCCCTCGATTGTGCTAGCGCCAGAGCGGATCCTGGATCTCACCGCGCCCCCCCATCCCTCGCGCCCCCCGTCCTCCCCGTCCCCCCGTCCTCCCGTCCTGTTATTTTTACCTTCGCTCGGTTTGAATTTTGATTAATTTTAGACTGACAAAATAAGGAATCTGTGAAGAAGGGAGAGCCAAAACCTCGCCATGTCCTACAAGCCTGGATGGACGTCTGGGAGGATTTATGAGACGGTTTTTCCAGTGCTTTACAGGAGACTACGTCCTGGATTCTCGCTCCTGCCATCCATGCAGATGTTTTATTCTTAGGTCCCCGGCCTAATATTCTGCGGGTTATCAGCTCCGAGTGCCGTATTGTAGATTTTACTCATTAATCGCTTCTATGGCGTCTGTCTTTATTACTCAGCCCTGTCCAATGTGTAATATGTATCATTCGTACAAGTGGTTGGATACATAATAAAGCTAACGGACAGAAATGATACAATGTATCTTATTTGGAACCAGTCTTCTCTTCCATAACTTCCAGCTGATGGTCCGCTTTCTCCATGAGCAGGAGGACTATAAACCTCCCCAGACTTCAACAAACTGGATACATTGTTACAGACGGCAGTTACATAATTGACACAGTTATAGCAAAGATCCAAGTCTAATTAAAGGGGTTGTCCAGCGAAAATCGGATAGGTGATAACTTTGTTATCGACGGTGGTCCTACGGCCGGGACCTGATGAATTTTAATCCCTGATGGGCCACGTTTACTCCTGTTACAAACTGGAGCGATAAATTAGATGCCCGACCGCCGCTGCTCCACTCATTGTCTATGGGGTTACTAGAGAGAGCAATCAGCAGCGCCATAGAGAATGAATCAAGTGGCGGTCGAGCATTCACACTGCCACTAACATTGATAAAAGTGTCCAGTGCCCAGTAATTGGACCCCACCGATCTGTCACTTTTCCGGGCTCAGTCTCCGTTTATTATGGAACACTACCTTATATATAAATCCAATCATTTCTGATGTTTCCCATCTTCAGAGGAACAATCTCGCCCTCGGTGACTCCCAGCAGAATAAGCCAGGCCGATGGCTCCAGATACAATACAATCGTGCGAGCGAACATGTAGGTCCCAGCGCCGGCCGCCCTCCTCACAGGAGCACATGTTCACCCATCTAATCTGGCATCAGCCACTCACTATAAATAGCCTGAGAACTTACAAACCACAGGAATTTCTGTATTCTGGTACACCAAATGGAAATTACAATGGTGCTTCCCGTAATACGCAACCGCCGGGCAGTAAAAAGCTCGCAGGAATGTGGCGGCGAATTCGTCAGAGATTTGGGGATCAGGATATTGCATGGAGGCCTCCAACTGGCTTGTTACAATGTTTCATCACAGTAATTGTCTTAGGCTTTGATTTTCCTTTTAATTATTTTGTACGTTGTGTTAACTTGGACGGATTTAGGCTCCGAAGGGACAAAAAAAAAAACATCCGCAAACGAGAGGGACAGATCCAGAACCGGAAGGAAGAGCGTCCACTGCAGCGTCACATCTGGTCATTATTAAAGTCTGCAATCTTCAGCTTTTATTGTGTTACTTTATAAGGAGCGAGGACAGAATGTTACATCTTTCTTTCTTAAAAAAATAAAAACCTTCCACAGCTTTTATTTACATAAAACTATAAAACTTAAAAATATTGCGGAAAACTTTTTTTTTTTAGATTTTTTTTTTTTCAATATTTGTAACTTTGGTACCTGAAGGAAAATATCAATTAGAGAGATGTAATGTAACGATTGAGTTTTAGAAATAGTTTTATAAGATTATTATTATTATTAGCAGTAGTAGTTTTATCACATTTATTCTTCTTTTTGCGTTGGATCGGAAATTAATCCTGGATTTGGCTCAAATGCAAAAGGTGTGGAGCTAAAATCAATTTGCCCAATACACGTTGCCTTAATGTCTCATACTGCAATATTTGCTTTAAAGGACATTATAGGGGTTAACTTTCTATTAAACCAAGTCACAAAAATTATTTTTAGCCAGAAACACATGAATTTAAGTAAAAAAGTACCCGAAAGGAACTCATGGTCTGACACAGGTGTGTAATAAAAATGGGTTGAAATGAAGATCCCTTTATTAAAAAGATAACCTTTTAAAGGGATGGTTAAGTTACCCCATACCCATCAAGTAGGTGATATCTTATTGATTGCTGGGGGGCCAACTGATGTGACCCTCATAGAGCCCCCTGACTGGAGCGGAGGTTGATCTTGCAGTCTGCCAGATCCTTTCATTTTCTAATCGATTACTTCTGTCTTTCTCCCACAGACACATAGTAAATGAATGTCTTGGGGGTGCACACATACGACCTCCGCTCCATTCAGAACCCCATTGCCAAGGTTAGTTGAAGCCCCACCAGTCGGCCATAAGGTGATCAGTGAGTTATTAAGTATCTTATGGACAACTATGGGACAATTTAATACTTTGCTACAAGCCCTTTAAGTACTCCAATCACATCCAAAGCTGCATCCACAATTCTTCTGCATTCTCACATGAGGGTAACCCCATTAGGTGACATGAGAGTGGCACGAAACTTCTGTCTGTTTCCAAGGACATCCGCATTTCCTATTTAATCAGCTCTGGATGTGACTGGAGCATAAACCATTAATATAAAATAATCGGATTTAACAATCCCTTTATTGCCTTCGCGTTATAGATTCCCATCACTGGAAAAATTAAAAAAAAAGTTTGGATTTCAGTTTCTTTCCAAGTATTTTGGCCGCGTTACATAGAACATTAGCTGAAATGAGAAAAACCTGTCGAGTTTCCATGTTCTCTTTTCTCCGATAAGAAGCTGAGATGAAATTCATAAGCAGTAAAAGCGCATTAAAGCCACAGGAGATAGCGATCGCTCATAATTCATAAATCAGATGGCGGCTGCTGATCCCTCATTACCGGGATCGTTTACAAACAGAAAACTTTCCACTGTCAGAAGAGAACTTAATGCGGCCGCGACAGATAAGAAAATCCCTTTAAGGCAGTCTCTTGAAATGGAACTAATGGTGCGTCATAATGGCATGTAACAGCTCATAAACCCCAAAGCCACGACTGCGGCTCCACGTAGTCATCATCTGCGCAGAGAATATGAAATATCATGGATCTGTGTTACAGAGCGCAAATAATTCTTATCTCTAACTTCATTATTTAGCCGACATTGAGGAGATGTCCGACCGTCGCCCCCCCCAACGTACGTTCCTACACGCCACAGATTTATATACATCATTCATAGACTTCAATGCAAATGGAAAGAATGCAACCCAGATAAGAACTCTGTTCTGAGAAATATGGCTGTGACAGAACAGTGCCACCCTTGTCTACAGGCAGTGTGTGACATTGCAGCCCTATCCTCGTAAATGGAGCCGAGCTACAATATCAGACATAAGCTGTGTAAGAGTGGCGCTATTTCTGGAGAAAATCTCAGATATACAACTTTGACTATTTTTGCTATTTTACAGCATCTTCATATCGGAACATAGTCCCAATATGGCGTTGTGTACATACTTTATAAGCATAACCATAAAGAATATGGGGACTTTTTGGTGCACAAAATGCTTAGTTGTTTCTGGTACAATCAGAGGCACAGCACGCTTAGTGGTTTTTGGTGGATGCAGACACAGCACACTTAGTGGTCTCTTGTGCACACAGAGGCACAGCACGCCTAGTGGGTTCTTATGCACGCAGAGACACAGCACGCTTAGTGGGTTATTATGCACGCAGAGACACAGCACGCTTAGTGGGTTATTATGCACACAGAGGCACAGCACGCCTAGTGGGTTCTTATGCATGCAGAGACACAGCACGCTTAGTGGTCTCTTGTGCACACAGAGGCACAGCACGCTTAGTGGGTTATTATGCACGCAGAGACACAGCACGCTTAGTGGGTTCTTAAGCACGCAGAGACACAGCACGCTTAGTGGGTTCTTAAGCACGCAGAGACACAGCACGCTTAGTGGGTTATTATGCACGCAGAGACACAGCACGCTTAGTGGGTTATTATGCACACAGAGACACAGCACGCTTAGTGGGTTCTTATGCACGCAGAGACACAGCACGCTTAGTGGGCTCTTATGCACGCAGAGACAGCACGCTTAGTGGGTTCTTAAGCACGCAGAGACACAGCACGCTTAGTGGGTTCTTATGCACGCAGAGACACAGCACGCTTAGTGGGTTATTATGCACGCAGAGACACAGCACGTTTAGTGGGTTCTTATGCACGCAGAGACACAGCACGCTTAGTGGGTTCTTATGCACGCAGAGACACAGCACGCTTAGTGGGTTCTTATGCACGCAGAGAGACAGCACGCTTAGTGGGTTCTTATGCACGCAGAGACACAGCACGCTTAGTGGGTTCTTATGCACACAGAGACAGAGCATGCTTAGTGGGTTCTTATGCACGCAGAGACACAGCACGCTTAGTGGGTTCTTATGCACACAGAGACACAGCACGCTTAGTGGGTTATTATGCACACAGAGACACAGCACGCTTAGTGGGTTATTATGCACACAGAGACACAGCACGCTTAGTGGGTTATTATGCACGCAGAGACACAGCACGCTTAGTGGGTTCTTATGCACGCAGAGACACAGCACGCTTAGTGGGTTCTTATGCACACAGAGACACAGCACGCTTAGTGGTTTTTGGTGGACGCAGAGACAGCACGCTTAGTGGATTTTGGTGGACGCAGAGACAGTACGCTTAATGGTTTTTGGTGGATGCAGAGACAGCACGCTTAGTGGATTTTGGTGGACGCAGAGACAGTACGCTTAGTGGTTTTTGGTGGATGCAGACACAGCACGCTTAGTGGATTTTGGTGGACGCAGAGACAGTACGCTTAATGGATTTTGGTGGACGCAGACACAGCACGCTTAGTGGATTTTGGTGGACGCAGAGACAGCATGCTTAGTGGATTTTGGTGGACGCAGAGACAGCTTGCTTAGTGGAGTTTGGTGGGCGCAGAGACAGTCCTGTATTAGACCTCGTTCACACGTTATTTGGTTAGTATTTTTACCTCAGTATTTGTAAGCTAAATTGGCAGCCTGATATATCCCCAGCCAACAGGAAGCCCTCCCCTGGCAGTATATATTAGCTCACACATACACATAATAGACAGGTCATGTGACTGACAGCTGCCGTATATTCCTATATGGTACATTTGTTGCTCTTGTAGTTTGTCTGCTTATTAATCAGATTTTTATTTTTGAAGGATAATACCAGACTTGTGTGTGTTTTAGGGCGAGTTTCGTGTGTCAAGTTGTGTGTGTTGAGTTGCGTGTGGCGACATG
Organism: Ranitomeya imitator; assembly: GCF_032444005.1. Classification (NCBI taxonomy): domain Eukaryota; kingdom Metazoa; phylum Chordata; class Amphibia; order Anura; family Dendrobatidae; genus Ranitomeya; species Ranitomeya imitator. The sequence continues at coordinate 11,728,751 of NC_091288.1, forward strand.
CATGTAGCGACTTTTGTGAGATGAGTTTTGCGTGGCAACATGCGTGTAGCAACTTTTTGTGTGTCGAGTTGCATGTGACAGGTTAGTGTAGCAAGTTGTGTGCAGCAAGTTTTGCGCATGGCGAGTTTTGCGTGTGGCGAGTTTTATGTGTGGTGCCTTTTGAGTATGTGCAAGTTTTGTGTGAGGCAACTTTTGCATGTGTTGCAACTTTTGTGCATGTGGCAATTTTTCCGCGGGTGCAAGTTTTGCGTGTGGCGAGTTTTCCATGAGGTGAGTTTTGCACGTGTGGCGAGTTTTGCGTGAGCCTAGTTTTGCATGTGGCGAGTTTTGCGCGTGGCGACTTTTGTGTTTTGACTTTTATGTGGCGAGGTTGGTGTATGTGTGTTTAAGCACGTGGTAGTGTGTGGCGCATTTTGTGTGTGTTGATATCCCCGTGTGTGGTGAGTATCCCATGTCGGGGCCCCAGCTTAGCAACTGTACGGTATATACTCTTTGGCGCCATCGCTCTCATTCTTTAACTCCCCCTTGTTCACATCTGGCAGCTGTCAATTTGCGTCCTACACTTTTCCTTTCACTTTTTCCCCATTATGTAGATAGGGGCAAAATTGTTTGGTGAATTGGAAAGCGCGGGGTTAAAATTTCGCCTCACAACATAGCCTATGACGCTCTCGGGGTCCAGACATGTGACTATGCAAAATTTTGTGGCTGTAGCTGCGACGGTGCAGATGCCAATCCCGGACATACATACACACATACACACATTCAGCTTTATATATTAGATTTGTGTAAAGTGTACGGCGTATACTCCCACAGGCTTTGACTGAGCTGACACAATGCGATCAGCTGCTTCTTAGAGTGACAGATCTCTTACACAGATATATCCTTCCTACTTTTAGGAAATAATGTCACAGATTCCAGTTTCTTACTGTACAAATTTGATACAATTTGGAAACATGATAGCAGAGCGCTCATCAGGCTGCAATTCACACTGGATGGCCACATAGAGCATAAACATCTCCCGACAAAGTATCGCAAAATAAAGGTTTTTTTTAATTAGTCGTCTCATGTTGGGATATGTAAAACCAATAACGAAGATCTTATCTGTACACATTTATCACATACTCCGTACAAGTTCATGTCTCCACATAAGAAATGCATATTACTCCAACCAGAAGCTAATAAGCTTTACATTGTGTCAGATTTTGTATCCATGTTCTCCTGTTTATTGCCGCCTTTCATGTCCTCCTTTTCAAAAAGTCAAAAAGCTATTGCAATCACTCCTCCGATATCTCATCCCAGGGTCACCTAGATCTGCCACTTTTTTATGCCACTTTTTTATTCCCTTCCTGTCGGTGGTGGTCTCAGCCCCACAATGACTCACTTCCTGGCTACAGCCCCTTTATAGGTTAGGGTACCATCTAGTGGCAGCAGGTAATATTGCAGGCACAGATTCAGTACAAAGATTTACATGCAGATAAAACTAATAGGAAAAGACAGAAAGCTAATTTATATGAAGATACAGTCACATTTGGAAGGACAGTAAGATTTTTCCTCTCTTGACACAAATCATGCAAAATGGAAAAAGTTTGCAGCTCAAAAAAAAAGTGTTATATATTGCATGCCTGTGATTGTAGTCTGCTGGTGCAGCTGTGAATCGCAGGTACAGGTCATGGCTCAGCTGGAGCTCGCGCTTTCAAAACGATTATGTAACTTTTATGTCTCCTGTTTTGCTTTCTCTTTCCACAACAGCTTACTGACATTGAGCAAAAATGTTAACTAATGCATATGAGATAACTGGATACCTTCATCATACAAAATGTTCTTAGTTTGTATTTCTACAGGACACAGATGTTTGGATGGAGAAAATAGTGAAAAAGAGCGAAGCGACTGCTCACGTAAATAACCCTTCCGCCATCCGCAGCGGTGATCTGATGCAAGAAGAAAGTCTCTGCCATTTCCAAAAAGAGGAAAGTGTCTACGATTAAAGCTGACACAACAAGATGTGAACTAGGAAAAGGAAAAAAAGGACCTTCCCTAATGGGCCAAATGGATCCGCCTGGAAGAATATATGCAGATATTTGTCATGAGAGGTCAGGAGGGTGGTGGTTGTGACCATTCATGGTCCTGATATTCCTGTTGCTGCTGTATGTATCGGTAATGAGGCGACAGACGAGGGTAAGTGATCGGATGTTCTCGATGCATTTCCTAAATGATCATCACCATTTCACTTACCAGGAAGAGAACGTTTCTTCCAATCAGAAAGAAGAGAAACACTATAATTTCTATGGAGCTTCCCGTTTAGCACCCACGTCCGCCGCCCGCTGGCGCCATCACTGCAGCACATGCTGGAGAGGAACATGTGGCCGGCAGACTGAGAAATCACGGCCTCATGTTGGAGCTATGCACATTTTGGGAGCTGTAGGAGTCTGGATAGCGGCCGCTCTCCTGAGAGATTATTGCACACTAATGTTGAAGCTGGTACGGGCCAGGAAAAAAGAAAATTACATTTATTACGTTTCTAACCAGATAACAAATCCTTCATAACAAAAGCCTGCCTACGACTGTGTGAAGTTACAACAAGAGCGATATTTCTATCGATTAGACCTGACCCCCTTCCTTAGTGCCGTGGGTAAGCCGACCGTTCGTTTACTCTCGTTGAGTCCATGGTGTCACACGACCAATCCTCCAAGGTCACATTATAGGTCTCCACAAAGCTGATCCTCCGCCTTACGCTGGCCCTTAGGCTGGTGTCTGGCACATCCCCCCCCTAGCCCAGCTTGTCCCGATCCCAGGGTGAAAGACTCCCAGAACCCACACGTCTTTGGATTTTCCACCCACTTCTTTCCCTCATACCCCGGGCCATTGGGCTTTTTAGACATGAGTCCACTCAAGATTGACACCATGTTCTTCAAGATTTCGCTTACTGCAATTACTAGAATGTACTGACGCAACCACTACTGGGGGCGATGTGTTGTGAATTCTGTGGCTGAGTTCACTTCTGTGGTCACAAGTGGTATTGCAGTCTCTGGGCTTCCTCCCTCAGGTGTTTTGGTGAGCTCGTTGGCTGCCTTGCTATTTAGCTCCACCTGAGTCTGTCTTCCTTGCTCCTTGTCTATGTTCCAGTGTTGGTTCTGAGCTACTGCATCTTTCCTTGGGCCTGCTGCTCTGCTAGATAAGTGCTTCTAGTTTGTTTTCTGTTTTTTTCTGTCCAGCTTGCTATTGTCTTTTGCTGGAAGCTCTGAGAAGCAGAGGGGTGCACCGCCGTGCTGTTAGTTCGGCACGGTGGGTCTTTTTGCCCCTTTGCGTGGTTTTCATTTTAGGGTTTTTTGTAGACTGCATAGTTCTCTTTGCTATCCTCGCTCTGTCTAGAATATCGGGCCTCACTTTGCTGAATCTATTTCATTACTGTTATGGCTGGCAATCAGGCAACACAGCGTGCAGTAATCAGCGCACATACAGAGATCTGGCAATAACCAAAAACAATAGGACGAGCTCTGAGACGTGGAATCTCTGTAGACTGCAGTACCTGATCTATCCTCACACAACTAATGACTGTTAGCAAGATGAAAAGACAAACGTAGGAATGAAATAGATTCAGCAAAGTGAGGCCCGATATTCTAGACAGAGCGAGGATAGCAAAGAGAACTATGCAGTCTACAAAAAACCCTAAAACGAAAACCACGCAAAGGGGCAAAAAGACCCACCGTGCCGAACTAACAGCACGGCGGTGCACCCCTCTGCTTCTCAGAGCTTCCAGCAAAAGACAATAGCAAGCTGGACAGAAAAAAACAGAAAACAAACTAGAAGCACTTATCTAGCAGAGCAGCAGGCCCAAGGAAAGATGCAGTAGCTCAGAACCAACACTGGAACAGTACAAGGAGCCACACCAATGATTCCCAATAGAGGGAAAAAAGAAATCCTGACATCATTTTTTTTTCTTAGCTCTGTCTTCAGTCTTTTTTTTCCCCTAGACATTAGAGTGCTTCAGGACACAGCTGTGGACATGGATATTCAGGCTCTGTGCTCCTCAATGGATAATCTCGTTGTAAATGTACAAAAGATTCAAGATACTATTGATCAGAAATCGATGCTAGAACCAAGAATTCCGATTCCTGATTTGTTTTTTGGTGACAGAACTAAGTTCCTGAGCTTCAGAAATAATTGTAAGCTATTTTTGGCCTTGAAACCTCATTCTTCTGGTAATCCTATTCAACAGGTTTTGATTATTATTTCTTTTTTGCGCGGCGACCCACAGGACTGGGCGTTTTCTCTTGCACCAGGAGATTCTGCATTGAGTAATGTTGATGCATTTTTCCTGGCGCTCGGATTGCTTTACGATGAGCCTAATTCAGTGGATCAGGCTGAGAAAAATCTGCTGGCTTTATGCCAGGGTCAGGATGATGTAGAAGTATATTGTCAGAAATTTAGGAAATGGTCAGTACTCACTCTGTGGAATGAATCTGCGCTGGCAGCTTTGTTCAGAAAGGGTCTCTCTGAAGCTCTTAAGGATGTAATGGTGGGATTTCCTATGCCTGCTGGTTTGAATGAGTCTATGTCCTTGGCCATTCAGATCGGTCGTCGCTTGCGCGAGCGTAAATCTGTGCACCATCTGGCGGTACTGCCTGAGAGTAAACCTGAGCCTATGCAGTGCGACAGGACTATGACTAAAGTAGAACGGCAAGAACACAGACGTCTGAACAGACTGTGTTTCTATTGTGGTGATTCTACTCATGCTATTTCTAATTGTCCTAAACGCACTAGGCGGTTCGATAGCTCTGCCGTTATTGGTACTGTACAGTCCAAATTCCTTTTGTCCATTACCTTAATGTGCTCTTTGTCATCGTATTCTGTCATGGCGTTTGTGGATTTTTCTTGGAGCCTTTGCGGTGTCCTATTCCGTTGAGAGGAATTGATGCTACACCTTTGGCCAAGAATAAGCCTCAGTACTGGGCCCAGCTGACCATGTGCATGGCTCCTGCACATCAGGAAGTTATTCGCTTTCTGGTACTGCATAATTTGCATGATGTGGTCGTGTTGGGGTTGCCATGGCTACAAACCCATAATCCAGTATTGGATTGGAACTCTATGTCGGTAACCAGCTGGGGTTGTCAGGGAGTACATGGTGATGTTCCATTTTTGTCTATTTCGTCATCCATTCCTTCTGACATCCCAGAGTTCTTGTTGGACTTTCAGGATGTATTTGAAGAGTCCAAGTCCGATGCCCTACCTCCGCATAGGAATTGTGATTGTGCTATCGATTTGATTCCTGGTAGTAAATTCCCTAAGGGTCGTTTATTTAATTTGTCCGTACCTGAACACACCGCTATGCGCAGTTATGTGAAGGAGTCCCTGGAGAAGGGACATATTCGCCCATCGTCGTCACCATTGGGAGCAGGGTTCTTTTTTGTAGCCAAGAAGGATGGTTCGCTAAGACCGTGTATTGATTACCGCCTTCTTAATAAGATCACTGTTAAGTTTCAGTATCCCTTGCCATTGATTTCTGACTTGTTTGCTCGGATTAAGGGGGCTAGTTGGTTTACTAAGATTGATCTTCGTGGTGCGTATAATCTGGTGAGAATCAGGCAGGGAGATGAATGGAAAACGGCATTTAATACGCCCGAGGGTCATTTTGAGTATCTGGTGATGCCGTTCGGACTTGCCAATGCTCCATCTGTTTTTCAGTCTTTTATGCATGACATTTTCCGTGAGTATCTGGATAAATTCTTGATTGTTTACTTGGATGACATTTTGATCTTCTCAGATGATTGGGAGTCTCATGTGAAGCAGGTCAGAATGGTTTTCCAGGTACTGCGTGCTAATTCCTTGTTCGTGAAGGGATCAAAGTGTCTCTTCGGTGTGCAGAAAGTTTCATTTTTGGGGTTCATCTTTTCCCCTTCTACTATCGAGATGGATCCGGTTAAGGTTCAGGCCATCCAGGATTGGACTCAGCCGACATCTCTAAAAAGTCTGCAGAAATTCCTGGGCTTTGCTAATTTTTATCGTCGCTTCATCTGTAATTTTTCTAGCATTGCCAGACCATTGACCGATTTGACCAAGAAGGGTGCTGATTTGGTTAATTGGTCTTCTGCTGCCGTGGAAGCTTTTCAGGAGTTGAAGCGTCGTTTTTGCTGTGCCCCTGTGTTGTGTCAACCTGATGTTTCTCTTCCGTTCCAGGTCGAGGTTGATGCTTCTGAGATTGGTGCAGGGGCGGTTTTGTCACAGAGAGGTTCTGGTTGCTCAGTGTTCAAACCATGTGCTTTCTTTTCCAGGAAATTTTCTGCTGCTGAGCGTAATTATGATGTGGGCAACCGAGAGTTGCTGGCCATGAAGTGGGCATTCGAGGAGTGGCGTCATTGGCTTGAGGGTGCTAAGCATCGCGTGGTGGTATTGACTGATCATAAGAACTTGACTTATCTCGAGTCTGCCAAGCGCTTGAATCCTAGACAGGCCCGTTGGTCGTTATTTTTTGCTCGTTTTGATTTTGTGATTTCATACCTTCCGGGCTCTAAAAATGTGAAGGCGGATGCTCTGTCTAGGAGTTTTGTGCCCGACTCTCCGGGTTTATCTGAGCCGGCGAGTATCCTCAAGGAAGGAGTCATTGTGTCTGCCATCTCCCCTGATTTGCGGAGAGTGTTGCAGAAATTTCAGGCTAATAAACCTGATCGTTGTCCGGCCGAGAAACTGTTCGTCCCTGATAGGTGGACTAGTAAAGTTATCTCTGAACTTCATTGTTCGGTGCTGGCCGGTCATCCAGGAATCTTTGGTACCAGGGAGTTGGTTGCTAGATCCTTCTGGTGGCCATCTCTGTCGCGGGATGTGCGTGCTTTTGTGCAGTCCTGTGGAATTTGTGCTAGGGCTAAGCCCTGCTGTTCACGTGCCAGTGGGTTGCTTTTGCCCTTGCCGGTCCCGAAGAGGCCTTGGACACATATTTCGATGGATTTCATTTCTGACCTTCCCGTTTCTCAAAAAATGTCGGTCATTTGGGTGGTCTGTGATCGCTTTTCTAAAATGGTCCATCTGGTGCCCTTGGTTAAATTGCCTTCCTCCTCTGATTTGGTGCCTTTGTTCTTCCAGCATGTGGTTCGTTTACATGGCATTCCTGAGAATATTGTTTCTGACAGAGGTTCCCAGTTTGTCTCGAGGTTCTGGCGAGCCTTTTGTGGTAGGATGGGCATTGACCTATCTTTCTCCTCGGCCTTCCATCCTCAGACTAATGGCCAGACCGAACGAACCAATCAGACCTTGGAAACATATCTGAGATGTTTTGTTTCCGCTGACCAGGATGATTGGGTGTCATTTTTGCCGTTGGCTGAGTTCGCCCTTAATAATCGGGCCAGCTCGGCTACCTTGGTCTCTCCATTTTTCTGCAATTCTGGGTTCCATCCTCGTTTCTCTTCAGGACAGGTTGAGTCTTCGGACTGTCCTGGTGTGGATTCTGTGGTGGACAGGTTGCAGCAGATCTGGACTCAGGTAGTGGACAATTTGACCTTGTCCCAGGAGAAGGCTCAGCTTTTTGCTAATCGCAGACGCCGTGTGGGACCCCGACTTCGTGTTGGGGATTTGGTTTGGTTATCTTCTCGTCATATTCCTATGAAGGTTTCCTCTCCTAAATTTAAACCTCGTTTTATTGGTCCGTATAGGATTTCTGAGATTCTCAATCCGGTGTCTTTTCGTCTGACCCTCCCAGACTCCTTTTCCATACATAATGTATTCCATAGGTCGTTGTTGAGGAGATACGTGGCACCTATGGTTCCATCTGTGGAGCCTCCTGCCCCTGTTTTGGTGGAGGGGGAATTGGAGTATATTGTGGAGAAGATTTTGGATTCTCGTGTCTCTAGACGGAAACTCCAGTATCTGGTCAAATGGAAGGGTTATGCTCAGGAAGATAATTCCTGGGTTTTTGCCTCTGATGTCCATGCCCCAGATCTTGTTCGTGCCTTTCATGTGGCTCATCCTGGTCGGCCTGGGGGTTCTGGTGAGGGTTCGGTGACCCCTCCTCAAGGGGGGGGTACTGTTGTGAATTCTGTGGCTGAGTTCACTTCTGTGGTCACGGGTGGTATTGCAGTCTCTGGGCTTCCTCCCTCGGGTGTTTTGGTGAGCTCGTTGGCTGCCTTGCTATTTAGCTCCACCTGAGTCTGTCTTCCTTGCTCCTTGTCTATGTTCCAGTGTTGGTTCTGAGCTACTGCATCTTTCCTTGGGCCTGCTGCTCTGCTAGATAAGTGCTTCTAGTTTGTTTTCTGTTTTTTTCTGTCCAGCTTGCTATTGTCTTTTGCTGGAAGCTCTGAGAAGCAGAGGGGTGCACCGCCGTGCTGTTAGTTCGGCACGGTGGGTCTTTTTGCCCCTTTGCGTGGTTTTCGTTTTAGGGTTTTTTGTAGACTGCATAGTTCTCTTTGCTATCCTCGCTCTGTCTAGAATATCGGGCCTCACTTTGCTGAATCTATTTCATTCCTACGTTTGTCTTTTCATCTTGCTAACAGTCATTATATGTGGGGGGCTGCCTATTCCTTTGGGGTATTTCTCTGAGGTAAGTCAGGCTTGTATTTCTATCTTCAGGCTAGTCAGCTCCTCAGGCAGTGCCGAGTTGCATAGGTAGTGATAGGCGCAATCCACTGCTGCTTATTGTTGTGTGAGGATAGATCAGGTACTGCAGTCTACAGAGATTCCACGTCTCAGAGCTCGTCCTATTGTTTTTGGTTATTGCCAGATCTCTGTATGTGCGCTGATTACTGCACGCTGTGTTGCCTGATTGCCAGCCATAACAGCGATGCCACCGGTCATCTCACCGTCTGCTCTCTAGAGACATTCTCCAGTAGGTTAGGCAAAAACACAACAGCCCCTGTCCCCGAAGGTCTCTACAAAACTCACAAGGTATTCCACTGTGCCGGGTCTCCATAGACTTCTTGTCAGTCACTCTCCAACTCTCCAACCTACTGCTTCTCTGTCTCACAATGAAGGATCCACTGTGGCCTCCAGTCTTTAATGTTCCCATGATGCACAAGTCTCTTTGGCCTCCAGCCACTGGTCAGGCTCTGACTACAAAGAAAAGTCCCTCTGTTGTCTGGCCACCAATGGTCTCACGATGCAGAAACCACTGAGGACTCCAGACATTCAAGCTCCCATAACGAACAAGTCACTTCAGCCACTAATGATCCCACCCTGAAAATACTTCTCCAACCTCCAGCTACTAGAGATCCCACCATGAAGACGTGGCTGTGGTCTTCAGATGCCTGACGTGCCACCAGCAAAGAAGCTTCAGCCCGACTAACAGATCGGCCAATCATTGGTTTATCAGAAACTTTTCGTGGACTATCACGACTTGGAGCCGAACTGCTCCCATTAATCCGGTCGTGTCAGCATCATGTCAGGTGCTTCCTTCTCATCATCCCTGCTGCCAGCTGCTGCCAGGAGACATCGCGCCTCCAAGCACTGACGACTGCCCATCACGGCAGCCCAGGAGGTCGCGGTGCACAATCAGGGCATGGAGGATGATTACATCAGCATGCGAGAACTTACAGATATACATTGAGTTATAAGTATAAGGCATCAATGACACATTAAAACAATCCCTTTAAGTGAAACGTTTAGGCTGTGTGCACATGTTCAGGATTGTTAGCTTTTTTTAGCGTTTTTTCGGCCGTTTTTCGCCGAAAAAAATACTAAAAAAACGCTTACATGAGTATCCCATCATTTTTAATGCATTCCGCTTTTTTTGTGCACATGCTGCGTTTTTTTCCGCGGCGGAATCGCATTCCGGAAAAAAACGTAGCATGTTCATTCTTTGTGCGGAGTCGTGGCGATTCCGCACACATAGGAATGCATTGATCCGCTTACTTCCCACATGTGGCTATGTCCACCATGCGGGAAGTAAGCGGATCATGTGCGGTTGGTACCCAGGGTGGAGGAGACTCTCCTCCAGGCCCTGGGAACCATATACTTGTGAAAAAAAAAAGAATTAAAATAATAAATTGTGATGTTCTCACCTTCCTGCGGCCCCGGCGGCCTTCCTGCTCCTCGCGATGCTCCCGTTCCCAGTGATGCCTTGCAATAATGACCTGTGATGACGTAGCAGTCTCGCGTGATGCTACATTATCTGGGGTCATTGCTGCCAGGCATTACTGGGAACGGGAGCATCACGAGGAGCAGGAAGGCTGCGGGGGCCGCCGGAAGGTGAGAACATCACGATTTTTTATTTTTTTTATTATTTTTAACATTATATCTTTTTACTATTGATGCTGCAAAGCAAAAAGTTGGTCACACTTGTCAAACACTACGTGTGACAAGTGTGACCAACCTGCCAATCAGTTTTCCAAGCGATACTACAGATCGCTTAGAAAACGCTACAGTTCTGCAAGCTAATTACGCTTGCAAAACGCTAGTGTTTAGCGGGAATATGCATGCCAATTTTGCATGGTTATTTCCCGCGGCAGGGAGTTGCAGAATTGCCGCGGAAATTTCCGTGGCAATTCTGCAACGTGTGCACATAGCCTTATTCTTTTTTATCTTACAGGGTTATTTCCATCTTCATGAATTGGTATTGCCTCTAAATACAAGCAAGTTTGCAATTTACTGCTTTTCAAAATTTTCAATCATTCTTCAGATATTAACCCTTTTCTTTTGCTTATATATCATTGCCGTGGAGACCGACCACAGTGCAGTGCATGCGACCTAAACAGCAGCGGTGGTCGGTCTCCAAGGCAACGAGACGAGTTGTAAATAAAAGTTAATAAAAGTGTTAATATCTAAAGGATGGCTGCACATCTTAATAATCAGTAAATTGTACAAGTGCTTGTTTTTACAGGCCCTATACCTATAAGGATAAGGCGCACCGTTATCCGCAGCATTTACCGATTTATCTTACTCTATGACACAAAGATTGTCGGTAAAGGAACAAAAACAATGAAATCTCTAAATGTTTTTAGAACGTTGTGGTTCCCCATCGTGTGACTACTAGTTGATTCAGGATCACTTTTTGGAGCAAAACTTGCTTAGAAATCACAATAATTTCCTCGCGTATTTCTTCCATACTCCACATCTCTCTTGGTAACGATGAAATGTTTAATGATTTCCAAACATCCAAAGTGCACCCTGCAGATTCATTTATTTTATTGCATTCCAAGAACAGTTTTAACAGCTGCCATAATGTGTCAGCCAAAACATGTGTGTACAGAGGGGATCGGGCCGGCTCCTTCCTCCTATCCACAGTTGGGTTTGATATGTACAAAGTCATCACCATCATCATCTCGAGAAGAAGAAGCCGTAGGGCACCAGTAGTAATGACCTCCTGGTGACACATGGGCAATGGTTCCCTATGATGTTAGATGTAGTGCTGGAATAATCGCCACGTGTTCCCTCTACATAAAAACTATTGTTCTCCAAGGAAACAGTGTCAACATACAGACGGGTATCTACAGCACCGCAACGAAGGGCATTGACTACACCTCTTACACGTAAGATGTGGATGGGAAACCCTTGTGCCTAATGATGGAGTGTGATTGTCTAGGTTGGGGCCTCCACTTTGGTTTTGCTATTAGGCTCCCATTATGTACACCATACCTAGGCGCCTTAAAACCTTGCTGTTGTCTTCGGTCTGGGGAGACCTATTTTGAACTTTGGTATTTTTTGGGGTGTTCAAGATGCGGTTCTGAAACTTGTGGTTGATTGACTTAAATGAGGATGGGTCGGTCGGCCACGGGTTTCAGAGCCGCATCTTGAATATTTTAAAGAATATTGCAGTTCAAGGTCAGTCGTTTTTGACCGAAGACAACAGCAGGGTTAATTTTATAGATGGGATTGAGGATCCAATCCAACAGGAGCTCAGTATGAAATGTCTACGCTCCCTCACAGATGATACAAGAAGTTTGCAGAACTAATCTGATTTTTTAGGTGATCAAGAGACCTTCATTCTATTCGAGGAAGTAAAATGACATTTCAGTCCCTTGTACCTAGAAAGTATTCTTCCGGTGAGCTGCACATATATTGATCCAAAAGGTCTAACCAGAGTCGGGAAGTCTTATCTCTAGACCAGAGTCACAAAAACATTCGGGAATGATCAATAGGAGAAGGTCCTCTCTGTCTTGGTTTTGCAGCCCACCCCCAAGGAATCCCTAAGAATAATTCTCCATTTGAGAACAGTCGGTTTCCTTGGACTTTATCCTACATTTAGTCAATATTAAACATATAGGACACAAGAGGTCAGTCTGTGTTACATTACAAATGTGTCGGGGGTTCGAATATCTCTACATTTTGGGAATCTATCCATGCCGCGTCTTGCTCCTCTTCCCGAACAGTGGATCACAGTAGATCAGAACAGGACGAGACTTTACGCTTTGTTACAACATTGTTTACATTCTCCAATATCAATGTTCAAATAACTACTGGATGCGACTACATTACACGTCATCGGTGGGATGGAAACCAGGCGTGGTGCCGCCATCGTCTTCTAATGGTCATCCCAAAAGAAATTTCCAACTTAAACGGGTGAAGGAGTTAAGGATGGAAAATACCAGAAAAAGCAATTTCTTCGGAGCTGAAACTCGATATGGAAATCTAACCATAAAACAGTCTTATTGAGCTATTCAAGGAAACTTAATGGCTTTTTGAGGAATGTGAACCTCCCCACCTTAATTACCTGAAGCAGAATCCTAAATCACGCCGGGCTCTGGATCCACAGCAACAGATGAATTTCATCCTGTTTATTTTTCAGAAGGTTTTTCTCCTCTGAGGCTGAGAAGAGCAGATTTCATGTTATTTAAAGCCTCCGCTATATTTCATGGCCACAATGTCAATATGGGGGGAGTATACATGTTCTGAGACATTGCAACAACTCATAGAATATGTAAATAGAAGTGATACATTGTAGTCAGGGTGATGGAAGTGATGAAGGACAACACAATGTAGCTGTAGGAGCAGAGGCAACTGATGCACCCGGAGCAAAGCACCACATCCCCTCTGCCACATCGGACGTCACTGGTTTGTAAATGACATGTAGAACTTGGGCTCCTTGCTACAGGAGCTTCATGTAACTTCTCTGTCCAAAAGTGATGGTCTGTGAGGAGTCATCAAGATAAGAACGTGAGGACATCGGATAGATACCATAGAATGACTCAGCAGCACTCAATGTCAAGGAGCAGCTGCAAAAGCAATAGGATTTTAAAATAAGAATGGGTATGCTGGGTAAACTGGTTTCCAGTAAGTTGAGCAGCTTTTAATGTCAAGTAGCAGCTGCATATGAAGACAAGACTTCAGGATTTTACCTTATTTTGCATAAATATGTGATTCTTCAGAATTTGTTTTAGTCTTCGCCTGATGAAGAGACCTGTGTAGTCTCGAAAGCTGCAATTTGTTTCCATCTTTTCAGTTAGCCATTAAAAGGTATCAACCACTGAGGACTCTCAATTCTAAGGATTTTACCTAAAAATTTCACATGGTGATGAGCAAATCTGCTAATTGTCTCTTCAGAGAGGAAGAGGACTAGAACTCCAGCGCCACCTACAGGAAGTAGCGATCCTAAAAGTCAATGTCGACCCTTTAACGAGCCTTGTCACATGACTTAGGATAACAACCAAAAGTAGAATCTCAGCTTGCAGACGCTATGTTTCGGGGTACTGCCCCTCGGCAGTGCAAAGTGTGAGATCTGGTTTGGCTGGGTGAGAGGCGTCTGACCGGAATCCAAGAGGTAACGTGTGTCCTTGCTGAGAGTGACATGTCAAGCCTGCCATGCCAAGGTGAGGAGACTTTTAAACCGCAATGCTACTCTCCCTCTCTGAAGAGACAATTTGCATATTTCCCAGAGGAGCATTGCAGCTTACCATTCTCCTCATCTCGGCATGCTTGACATGTTACTTTCCGCAAGGAGAAAAGTTACTCCTTGGATCCCGAGAAAATCTGCTAAAACTCAAGTTTGGCAGTGCCAGTAAATTTGTCCCAAAATGTGATTTACATTGTGCTCATTAGATACAAATTGGATCTACATTATTCTGCTCTGAAGTCCAGAGTACAATAAGTAGAAGCAAAAAAATATATAATCACTGGCCCTCACTTGTCCTGAAGTGCAGCACCACTCCGGGCCGGTCGGCCTCTTCAGTCTGATCACCTCGGCCACCTTAGCATCTTCCAGCACCCATCATCTTCAGAATGTCCTCCGTCGGCTAGTTTCATATGCCACCAATGTGGCACAGTCACTGGAGATGGCCCAATGACGACCTCACCAGTTACTGGACATCCTCTTACCAGTCCTTTTGAAACCAAGAGAACAGGGGCCACCATTTTGACCGTAGACTATGTGGTCTAAGACAAATGTGAGGCTCATAGCAGAAGAGAATAGACCTTCCTTCCAGCCTACATTGCTCCATTCCAGCCTCTGGCCTCAACCTGGAGACCTTGTGGGCAACACCATGAAGAAGCCATAATAAGGGATCATCACACCAGTCCTACTCCTGGGTCTATGGTGGGGGAAAATAATGTACGGTAACCGGACCCCTCTAGGCTTCATTCCAGTTCACCAACAGGTTGCTGTTACATTGATTTGGTGGTGCCACCAGTGGTGCGGTCATTAATTGTATACTTTTTCTAATGTTAACTAGGGTTAGGGTTAGGAATAGGGTTAATGGTAAGACACAGGTTAGGCTTAGGACTCGGGATGGCGTTAAGAGTAGGGTTAAGAATATGGTTAGGGCTAGGATTCAGGTTAGGGCTAGAAGGGTAGGGTTAGGGCTTAAGATAATGCTTGCATTAGGGATCAGGTTAGACTTAGGACTAGAGCAGTGTTCCCCAAGTCCGGTCCTCAAGAGCCACCAACAGGTCATGTTTTCAGGATTTCCTTAGTATTGCACAGGCGATAATTGCATCACCTGAACAGGCAAGCATTCAATGACCTGTGAAATACTAAGGAAATCCCCAAAACATGACCTGTTGGTGGCTCTTGAGGACCACAGTTGGGAAACATTGGACTACAGCAATAAAATAGTTACAAAAGGAAATACTAAAATGTTATTAAAAAAGTAAAAAAAATGATGAATTTCATAAAGTGTTATGTCAGTCAGTCCACGGCTTAAGGGGGTGACTAATACTTGCTTCGCTCAGGTGCTGTGACACCATCCTGCGCCTCTGTCTCTACTGGACCAAACAGCAAACATTTTTTTCGACAAGTTAGTAACGACGGCCATAAGAAGGTCATACGGGATATGTTCAAGGTAATTGTGTTCCTGCGATATGTCTGGAGGATCACAGATGCCAGAGGCTTATGAGTTTAATTGCTGCAAGTTCATTAACTTTTCCTAGAAATAATTATAAATCTAAGATCAGTCCAAGCATCTCGGGTCGGAGAACATTTTATTGGCGACTTGGAAGCCATTATGCATTTTGATTATTTAGTTGAAAAAAAAAAAGGGATTCTAATATCAGGGCAGGTTGATGGGATCTTGAGATTCCTCAGAATGTGTCGTCTGCAGGTCAATGGTCTCCGGCTGTAACTCCCAACATATTGGGTAGCAGATACTAAATGATTCCATGGGTCGACTTGAAGAACTCTTGTCCGGTGGTTGCGTCAATAGTTTGTGACCACTGGATGGTGATCGTGCGACACCTCCTACCTGCCAGCATCCTCAGCTCCTCTTCTGATTAGTATGCGGAAGTTATCCCGAACCTTTGACCTGCCGACATAGCTGCCCAACCAGGGTCCTGCATCTCTAGTCGCTCATGTTGTGCCCATATGGACTGTCGTCACCATGCTTCACATAGACACTTTGGGGCAAACAAATCTGCATTATTATGAATGAACAGATGTCCCTCAACCCAAACGGTACCCTGTAGCCTAAGGGAAGCCTCCTGGTACATCTCTGCGTCTACACAAGGGCACATCAGACAAGGAATGTTGGATCAATAACTCAATCAGTTTTTACCCGTGTGGTACCTCGATTCCAAATGTTTCCACAGTGGAGTTTTGCACGATGGAAAATATCACCATTCTGCCCCGGAGGGTTAAATTAGACACAGACATGACTTCTTACGTTATTTTCTGCAAGCTATGAGCTCTCAACCCAAATGTCAACTCCAAATCTAAAGCAGCTAGCGATAAAAATAGAAGAGGCGGGAAACCTGCAGTCGTAGCGTCCGCCGAGCGCTCGGTTATAATCTGCAGTCTCCTTCACAGTCTGTGATTGGCAAGAAGAGCGACTCAAGAAAGTCCGAAAACTGCAACTGCTCCACACGTGTGGACGGACGGAGAACGTCAGCGCTCAATGTCTGCAGCCTCCTATTAATGAGGCAGAATTCCTGCAATGTTCTCTAAGCTTCATAATCAGCAACATCAAGAAGAAAAGGAACTGCGGAATCAGATGTATCAACCCCAGAAATAATCCACGGAGCACAGAAGAGCGGAAGTAGCAGAGAACCATCATCATGATACATCACTATCACCGGCCCACGTCACTGTGTACAGAAAGATGAGAAATTATAGCAGATGTGTATATATAACTATATACAGGAGATACCCAGGTTATACCGGCTGTACATATATAACTATATACAGGAGATGCCCAGGTTATACGAGCTGTACATATACAACTATATACAGGAGATGCCCAGGTTATACCAGCTGTACATATATAACTATATACAGGAGATACCCAGGTTATACCGGCTGTACATATATAATTATATACAGGAGATGCCCAGGTTATACCGGCTGTACATATATAATTATATACAGAATATACCCAGGTTATACCAGCTGTACATATATAATTATATACAGGAGATGCCCAGGTTATACCAGCTGTACATATATAATTATATACAGGAGATGCCCAGGTTATACGAGCTGTACATATACAACTATATACAGGAGATGCCCAGGTTATACCAGCTGTACATATATAACTATATACAGGAGATACCCAGGTTATACCGGCTGTACATATATAATTATATACAGGAGATGCCCAGGTTATACCGGCTGTACATATATAATTATATACAGAATATACCCAGGTTATACCAGCTGTACATATATAATTATATACAGGAGATGCCCAGGTTATACCAGCTGTACATATATAATTATATACAGGAGATATCCAGGTTATACCGGCTGTACATATATAATTATATACAGGAGATGCCAAGGTTATACCAGCTGTACATATATAATTATATACAGGAGATACCCAGGTTATACCAGCTGTACATATATAATTATATACAGGAGATGCCCAGGTTATACCAGCTGTACATACCGTATATAATTATATACAGGAGATGCCCAGGTTATACCAGCTGTACATATACAATTATATACAGGAGATATCCAGGTTATACCAGCTGTACATATATAATTATATACAGGAGATGCCCAGGTTATACCAGCTGTACATATATAATTATATACAGAATATACCCAGGTTATACCAGCTGTACATATATAATTATATACAGGAGATGCCCAGGTTATACCAGCTGTACATACCGTATATAGTTATATACAGGAGATGCCCAGGTTATACCAGCTGTACATATATAATTATATACAGAAGACACCCAGGTTATACCAGCTGTACATATATAACTATATACAGGAGATGTCCAGGTTATACCAGCTGTACATATATAATTATATACAGGAGATACCCAGGTTATACCGGCTGTACATATATAACTATATACAGGAGATGTCCAGGTTATACCAGCTGTACATATATAATTATATACAGGAGATGCCCAGGTTATACCGGCTGTACATATATAATTATATACAGGAGATATCCAGGTTATACCAGCTGTACATATATAATTATATACAGGAGATGCCCAGGTTATACCAGCTGTACATATATAATTATATACAGGAAATGTCCAGGTTATACCAGCTGTACATACCGTATATAATTATATACAGGCGATGCCCAGGTTATACCAGCTGTACATATATAATTATATACAGAAGACACCCAGGTTATACCAGCTGTACATATATAATTATATACAGAATATACTCAGGTTATACCAGCTGTACATATATAATTATATACAGGAGATGCCCAGGTTATACCAGCTGTACATATATAATTATATACAGGAGATGCCCAGGTTATACCAGCTGTACATATATAATTATATACAGGAGATACCCAAGTTATACCGGCTGCGCATATATAATTATATACAGGAGATATCCAGGTTATACCAGCTGTACATATATAATTATATACAGGAGATATCCAGGTTATACCAGAGGCGTAGCTAGAGCTTTTGCCGCCCGGGGCTGTTCCCGAGTTTGGCGCCCCCCCCCCCCATCCCACCCCCCCTCCAGCTCAATACACACAAAGGTTACCAAAAATGGTTTTCCTGTTTTGTAGAACTTAAACTGGGCCTAATGGTGTCACCCCCACATGCCACACCTGTGACTTAATACCACCACACCATGACCAGGCCACATAGTGACCGAATAATACTACATACAAGGGACAAATACCACCGCACCATTTCCAGACCACATATTACCACCACATAGTGACTGAATACTACAATACTGATCAGTAATAAAAAAAAAAACCACAATACTATCACCATAAGTGCCAGTATTCACAGGAGATCTGTACTTAGTATGCAGTGTCTGTGTAGAGGTAATACAGAGATCACTGGTGACATTATACACAGGACCTCTATATAGTATACAGTGTATAGTGTCAGTGTATAGGTAACACTGACTCACCAGTGACGTCTCTAGGTGAAGTCCTTCATCTTTTATCCAGCACAGACCGCCATCATTCCTTCCAGCCAGGACTCGTTTCTGCAGGAAATAACACAGTTATCTCGAGCTCCGCTTGCAGAACACATTACTTAATTTTTCACAACTTCTACATTACATCACATGAAGAAAAAAAGGTGATATAGTGTCACTCTGCACAGTAACAGGACAGCCCCCCCATTTAAAACAGTATACTCAAAAAATAAAATAAATACATCACTGCAGTAACAATATCCCTTAATTATCCCCTATGGTAATAATATTCCCCACCCTGGCCCCGTTTCTCATTCCTGGCTCCAGCCATATGTTCTCGCATCCTGCCCTCATGAGTATCCATTCTACCCCATATGATCTCCCCATCCTGCCCCACCAGCCTCCATCGTATCCGTCCTGCCCCATGATCCAATCCTGCCCCGTGTCTCCAATCATGCCCCGTATCTACATTCTGCCCATGCCTCAAGTCCTGCCCCCAGTGTGTCCAGCATATTACCCCCATGTTGTCCAGCAATCTGCCCCAGTGTGTCCAGCATATTACCCCCATGTTGTCCAGCAATCTGCCCCAGTGTGTCCAGCATATTACCCCCAGTGTGTCCAGCAATCTGCCCCAGTATGTCCAGCATATTACCCCCAGTGTGTCCAGCAATCTGCCCTCAGTGTGTCCAGCAATCTGCCCCAGTGTCCAGCCTTTCCCCAGTGTGTCCAGCAGTCTGCCCCAGTGTCCAGCATTGCCCCAGTGTGTCCAGTATATTACCCCCAGTGTGTCCAGCAATCTGCCCCAGTGTCCAGCATTGCCCCAGTGTGTCCAGAAGTCTGCCCCAGGGTCTCCAGCATTGCCTCAATGTGTCCAGAAATCTGCCCCAGGGTCTCCAGTATTGCCCCAGTGTGTCCAGCAATCTGCCCCAGGGTCTCCAGTATTGCCCCAGTGTGTCCAGCATTCTGCCCCATAGTCTCCTGTACTGCCCCAGTGTGTCCAGCATTCTGCCCCATGGTCTCCAGTATTGCCCCAGTGTGTCCAGCAATCTGCCCCATGGTCTCCTGTATTGCCCCAGTGTGTCCAGCATTCTGCCCCATGGTCTCCAGCATTGCCCCAGCCCCAGACAGTCAGAAATAAAGAAAAAAAAAAAAAAGTAAAATCCTCACCTCTCCCGTTCCCAGCGCAGGTCCGGTGCAGTCAGCGTCTCTCCGGCTCTGCGACGCTCAGGACAGAGAGGCGCGCACAGTAGTGACGTCATCGCGCCCTCTGCTCTGAGACGTCGCAGAGTCAGAGGACGCTGCAGCTGCCGGCGCCGCAGGAACCAGGAGAGGTGAGTATAGAGCGGGGGGCGGGGGCGGGGGCGGGACCCGGGGGTGGGGGGAGCTGGCCCTGGTCGTGGCGGCGGACGGCGCCGCCCGAAGATTTAAAGGGGCGTCTTTTTTTTTTTTTTTTTTTATCTTCTTCTGCAGCACCGGCCGCCCCCAGCATTGTGCCGCCCGGGGCGGACCGCCCCCCCCGCACCCCCCTTCCTACGCCACTGGGTTATACCAGCTGTACATATATAATTATATACAGGAGATACCCAGGTTATACCAGCTGAACATATACAATTATATACAGGAGATATCCAGGTTATACCAGCTGTACATATATAATTATATACAGGAGATACCCAGGTTATACCAGCTGTACATATATAATTATATACAGGAGATACCCAGGTTATACCAGCTGTACATATATAATTATATACAGGAGATGCCCAGGTTATACCAGCTGTACATATATAATTATATACAGGAGATATCCAGGTTATACCAGCTGTACATATATAATTATATACAGGAGATATCCAGGTTATACCAGCTGTACATATATA
The DNA here is from genome assembly GCF_032444005.1 of Ranitomeya imitator. Taxonomy (NCBI): domain Eukaryota; kingdom Metazoa; phylum Chordata; class Amphibia; order Anura; family Dendrobatidae; genus Ranitomeya; species Ranitomeya imitator. The sequence goes on from NC_091288.1 coordinate 11,749,349, forward strand.
ATTATATACAGGAGATACCCAGGTTATACCAGCTGAACATATACAATTATATACAGGAGATATCCAGGTTATACCAGCTGTACATATATAATTATATACAGGAGATGCCCAGGTTATACCAGCTGTATATATAATTATATACAGGAGATACCCAGGTTATACCAGCTGTACATATATAATTATATACAGAAGATGCCCAGGTTATACCAGCTGTACATATATAATTATATACAGGAGATATCCAGGTTATACCAGCTGTACATATATAATTATACACAGGAGATGCCCAGGTTATACCAGCTGTACATATATAATTATATACAGGAGATACCCAGGTTATACCGGCTGTACATATATAATTATATACAGGAGATGGCCAGGTTATACCAGCTGTACATATATAATTATATACAGGAGATGCCCAGGTTATACCAGCTGTACATATATAATTATATACAGGAGATACCCAGGTTATACCAGCTGAACATATACAATTATATACAGGAGATATCCAGGTTATACCAGCTGTACATATATAATTATATACAGGAGATGCCCAGGTTATACCAGCTGTACATATATAATTATATACAGGAGATACCCTGGTTATACCAGCTGTACATATATAATTATATACAGGAGATGCCCAGGTTATACCAGCTGTACATATATAATTATATACAGGAGATACCCAGGTTATACCAGCTGTACATATATAATTATATACAGGAGATGCCCAGGTTATACCAGCTGTACATATATAATTATATACAGGAGATGCCCAGGTTATACCAGCTGTACATATATAATTATATACAGGAGATGGCCAGGTTATACCAGCTGTACATATATAATTATATACAGGAGATGCCCAGGTTATACCGGCTGTACATATATAATTATATACAGGAGATATCCAGGTTATACCAGCTGTACATATATAATTATATACAGGAGATGCCCAGGTTATACCAGCTGTACATCTCCTCGCCAGAGACGGACTACACCTCAACAAACCTGGGAAACACACATTCGCCAGAAGACTCGCTACACTCATCAGGAGGGCGTTAAACTAGAAGAAGAGGGGACGGGAAGAAAAACATTAGACTTGAACAAAGAAGATCCAGGAAAACATACTCAGAAGGGAGGTAAGAACATTTCTAAAACAATCCACAGCGAGGAGATTGGAACAAAACAAAATCCTCTAAACTGCATGCTCGCAAACGCCAGAAGCCTGACAAACAAGATGGAAGAACTAGAAGCAGAAATATCTACAGGTAACTTTGACATAGTGGGAATAACCGAGACATGGTTAGATGAAAGCTATGACTGGGCAGTTAACTTACAGGGTTACAGTCTGTTTAGAAAGGATCGTAAAAATCGGAGAGGAGGAGGGGTTTGTCTCTATGTAAAGTCTTGTCTAAAGTCCACTTTAAGGGAGGATATTAGCGAAGGAAATGAGGATGTCGAGTCCATATGGGTCGAAATTCATGGAGGGAAAAATGGTAACAAAATTCTCATTGAGGTCTGTTACAAACCCCCAAATATAACAGAAACCATGGAAAGTCTACTTCTAAAGCAGATAGATGAAGCTGCAACCCATAATGAGGTCCTGGTTATGGGGGACTTTAACTACCCGGATATTAACTGGGAAACAGAAACCTGTGAAACCCATAAAGGCAACAGGTTTCTGCTAATAACCAAGAAAAATTATCTTTCACAATTGGTGCAGAATCCAACCAGAGGAGCAGCACTTTTAGACCTAATACTATCTAATAGACCTGACAGAATAACAAATCTGCAGGTGGTCGGGCATCTAGGAAATAGCGACCACAATATTGTGCAGTTTCACCTGTCTTTCACTAGGGGGACTTGTCAGGGAGTCACAAAAACACTGAACTTTAGGAAGGCAAAGTTTGACCAGCTTAGAGATGCCCTTAATCTGGTAGACTGGGACAATATCCTCAGAAATAAGAATACAGATAATAAATGGGAAATGTTTAAGAACATCCTAAATAGGCAGTGTAAGCGGTTTATACCTTGTGGGAATAAAAGGACTAGAAATAGGAAAAACCCAATGTGGCTAAACAAAGAAGTAAGACAGGCAATTAACAGTAAAAAGAAAGCATTTGCACTACTAAAGCAGGATGGCACCATTGAAGCTCTAAAAAACTATAGGGAGAAAAATACTTTATCTAAAAAACTAATTAAAGCTGCCAAAAAGGAAACAGAGAAGCACATTGCTAAGGAGAGTAAAACTAATCCCAAACTGTTCTTCAACTATATCAATAGTAAAAGAATAAAAACTGAAAATGTAGGCCCCTTAAAAAATAGTGAGGAAAGAATGGTTGTAGATGACGAGGAAAAAGCTAACATATTAAACACCTTCTTCTCCACGGTATTCACGGTGGAAAATGAAATGCTAGGTGAAATCCCAAGAAACAATGAAAACCCTATATTAAGGGTCACCAATCTAACCCAAGAAGAGGTGCGAAACCGGCTAAATAAGATTAAAATAGATAAATCTCCGGGTCCGGATGGCATACACCCACGAGTACTAAGAGAACTAAGTAATGTAATAGATAAACCATTATTTCTTATTTTTAGGGACTCTATAGCAACAGGGTCTGTTCCGCAGGATTGGCGCATAGCAAATGTGGTGCCAATATTCAAAAAGGGCTCTAAAAGTGAACCTGGAAATTATAGGCCAGTAAGTCTAACCTCTATTGTTGGTAAAATATTTGAAGGGTTTCTGAGGGATGTTATTCTGGATTATCTCAATGAGAATAACTGTGTAACTCCATATCAGCATGGGTTTATGAGAAATCGCTCCTGTCAAACCAATCTAATCAGTTTTTATGAAGAGGTAAGCTATAGGCTGGACCACGGTGAGTCATTGGACGTGGTATATCTCGATTTTTCCAAAGCGTTTGATACCGTGCCGCACAAGAGGTTGGTACACAAAATGAGAATGCTTGGTCTGGGGGAAAATGTGTGTAAATGGGTTAGTAACTGGCTTAGTGATAGAAAGCAGAGGGTGGTTATAAATGGCATAGTCTCTAACTGGGTCGCTGTGACCAGTGGGGTACCGCAGGGGTCAGTATTGGGACCTGTTCTCTTCAACATATTCATTAATGATCTGGTAGAAGGTTTACACAGTAAAATATCGATATTTGCAGATGATACAAAACTATGTAAAGCAGTTAATACAAGAGAAGATAGTATTCTGCTACAGATGGATCTGGATAAGTTGGAAACTTGGGCTGAAAGGTGGCAGATGAGGTTTAACAATGATAAATGTAAGGTTATACACATGGGAAGAAGGAATCAATATCACCATTACACACTGAATGGGAAACCACTGGGTAAATCTGACAGGGAGAAGGACTTGGGGATCCTAGTTAATGATAAACTTACCTGGAGCAGCCAGTGCCAGGCAGCAGCTGCCAAGGCAAACAGGATCATGGGGTGCATTAAAAGAGGTCTGGATACACATGATGAGAGCATTATACTGCCTCTGTACAAATCCCTAGTTAGACCGCACATGGAGTACTGTGTCCAGTTTTGGGCACCGGTGCTCAGGAAGGATATAATGGAACTAGAGAGAGTACAAAGGAGGGCAACAAAATTAATAAAGGGGATGGGAGAACTACAATACCCAGATAGATTAGCGAAATTAGGATTATTTAGTCTAGAAAAAAGACGACTGAGGGGCGATCTAATAACCATGTATAAGTATATAAGGGGACAATACAAATATCTCGCTGAGGATCTGTTTTTTACCAAGGAAGGTGACGGGCACAAGGGGGCATTCTTTGCGTCTGGAGGAGAGAAGGTTTTTCCACCAACATAGAAGAGGATTCTTTACTGTTAGGGCAGTGAGAATCTGGAATTGCTTGCCTGAGGAGGTGGTGATGGCGAACTCAGTCGAGGGGTTCAAGAGAGGCCTGGATGTCTTCCTGGAGCAGAACAATATTGTATCATACAATTAGGTTCTGTAGAAGGACGTAGATCTGGGGATTTATTATGATGGAATATAGGCTGAACTGGATGGACAAATGTCTTTTTTCGGCCTTACTAACTATGTTACTATGTTACTATGTTACATATATAATTATATACAGGAGATGCCCAGGTTATACCAGCTGTACATATATAATTATATACAGGAGATATCCAGGTTATACCAGCTGTACATATATAATAATATACAGGAGATGCCCAGGTTATACCAGCTGTACATATATAATTATATACAGGAGATACCCAGGTTATACCGGCTGTACATATATAATTATATACAGGAGATGGCCAGGTTATACCAGCTGTACATATATAATTATATACAGGAGATGCCCAGGTTATACCAGCTGTACATATATAATTATATACAGGAGATACCCAGGTTATACCAGCTGAACATATACAATTATATACAGGAGATATCCAGGTTATACCAGCTGTACATATATAATTATATACAGGAGATGCCCAGGTTATACCAGCTGTACATATATAATTATATACAGGAGATACCCAGGTTATACCAGCTGTACATATATAATTATATACAGGAGATGCCCAGGTTATACCAGCTGTACATATATAATTATATACAGGAGATACCCAGGTTATACCAGCTGTACATATATAATTATATACAGGAGATGCCCAGGTTATACCAGCTGTACATATATAATTATATACAGGAGATACCCAGGTTATACCAGCTGTACATATATAATTATATACAGGAGATACCCAGGTTATACCAGCTGTACATATATAATTATATACAGGTGTTTTCCAGGTGAGTAGATACTGTAATTATGGGACTGACACATAATAAGCCGGGAGAGATCCGTTCAGGTCGTTGTGGCAGGTGCTCAGGTGCAGTGGAAATACTCTAATAGTAAGACACAGGGAGAATGGAGAATGCGACATGTGAGCCCCGGGTGACTGCAGATTTGCTGCGGGGGTCTCCCTCCAGGACAGGGGTATTAATATAAAATGGAGACAGGATGGAAGTGACTCTGTGGATGTGTATTCAGACGGTGAGTGTGTGACCAGAAGTTTATGACTCCACAGTGACCAGCAAGTGATGTCTCTTCCTGCTGCAGCTACTGGATGAAGGCCAGCTCTGAGGCACAAACTTCTGCTTAATAGATGATATATAAGTGTATACAGACATTTCTGTGCACTCGCAGGTTGTGATAATTGGACAGAGATGTTTGCTAATCAGAATATTTTAATAGTAAAGAGAGTTGTGCTCTCCAGCGATCAGCTGCGACCTGCGGGAGAACCTGACAGTAAGTGTTACATTTCCCTGCAGCACCTCCACAGGAGAAACGAAGCATTACACAGTGTGCAAAGATATCAACCGATCCTGTGCATCATGCAAGACAGGACAGGTCCTCCAGGTACAGGGGCTTCTCAAAAAATTAGAATATTTTTATTATTATACATTTTTATAGCGCCATTTATTTCATGAGCAAAAAAGCAAGGCACCAACAGGTACAGAAGGAGGGAGGACCCTGCCCGTGAGGGCTCACAGTCTGCAGGGGATGGGTGAGGATACACTAGGAGGGGGTAGAGCAGGTTGTGCGGCGGTTCTGTAGGTTGATGATCACTGCAGGTTATAGGCTTGTCATCGATAAGTGAATTTATTTCAGTTCTTCAATACAAAAAGTGAATCTCCTATATTCTATAGAGTCATTACACACAGAGTGATCTATTCCACGTGTTTATTTCTGTTAATGTTGAGGATTATGGCTTACAGCCAATGAAAACCCAAAAGTCATTATCTCAGTAAATTAGAATAATTAACAAAACACCTGTAAAGGCTCCTAAGTATTTATAAAGGTCCCTTAGTTTGTTTCAGTAGCTCCACAATCATGGGGAAGACTCTGACCTGACAGATGTCCAGAAGGCGTCACTGACACACTCCACAAGGAGGGGAAGCCACAAAAGGTCATTGGTAAAGAAGCCGCTGTTCACACAGTGCTGTATCCAAGAATATTAATGGAAAGTGGAGTGGAAGGAAAAAGTGTGGTAGAAAAAGGTGCACAAGCAACCGGGATAACCGCAGCCTGGAAAGGATTGTTAAGAAAACGCCATTCAGTAATGTGGGGGAGATTCACAAGGAGCAGACTGCTGCTGGAGTCATTGCTTCACCACACACAGACGTGTCCAGGACATGGGCAACAAGTGTCACATTCCTTGTGTCCGGCCACTCATGACCAATAGACAACGCCAGAAGCCTCTTACCTGGGCCAAGGAGGAAAAGAACCGGACTGTTGTCAGTGGTCCAAGGTCCCAGAGTCTGGAGGAAGAGTGGAGGCCACAATCCGAGCTGCTGGAGGTCTAGTGTGAAGTCTCCACCATCAGTGATGGTTTGGGGGCCATGTCATCTGCTGGTGTAGGTCCACTGTGTTTTATCAAGACCAAAGTCAGCGGAGCAGTCTTCCAGGACATTTTAGAGCACTTCATGCTTCCCTCTGCCGACAAGCTTTTTGGAGATGGAAATGTTGTCCTCCAGCAGGACTTGGCCCCTGCCCACATGGCCAAAAGTACCAATACCTGGTGTAAAAACAACAGTATCACTGGGCTAGATTGGCAGCAAACTTACCTGACCTTAAGGTTCTGTTTCCACGTTCAGTATTTGCTGCGGATTGGACACAGCGTACAGCCGCAGCATCCAGATGTTACAGCATAGTGGAAGAGATTTTATGTAATCCCATCTTCACTATGTGTGCAGGGATGCCTCCGACTTCCCTGCATAACCGGACATGCGGCACGTCTTTATAGACCGCAGCATGTCAATTTATCTTGCGGAGACGCACAGTCTCCGCAAGATAAATATCACCGTCCTATGTATAGGATGCGGTGATTCTGCATGGTTCAATGAACACATGCGGAATCACCGCGCGTACAAAAGTCGGCAGTGTTTGGATGGAGCTACGTCCAAATCGCTGCCAATATGGACCGTGGGAGTTCGGCTGTGCTCGTTAGCCGGACTGCTTGCGCTCCAGCTTTTGTTCCGGGGAGCGCAGGTCCAGAAGTGACGTTTATTAGGAGGATTTGGAGAAAGTGCCCATGCGCCGCTGCATATCCATGGACGGACCTGTTACATCCAGTTTCGGCACCTATTTTCTGCACAATCTTATTGGCCCTAGTACACTATATGACCTCCTTAGTGACCCCCCATAGGCAAGCCCCGGAAAGAAGCGGAAGCGAAACGTGCGTCGGGGTGAGGAGGGAATCTGGCTACCCACAGGGTTTTGGAGCAACACTGCAGTAACCGGGTAATAACTGATTATATTACTTTTTCCATGTGGTATTGCACTTTTCCCCCACAGCATTAGTTGGGCTTGTTTGAAGCACAGTTAGGTCACATGACTTTAATATGGATGGTATGCAAATCTTTCTGCCCTGCACTGAATGGGGTTTGTTTTGAACTCTTCCTAATTTGATATTATGCTCGGCTACTGTTAAGTGTTTTCCTGCTCATTATTGACTTACACTTTTTGGTGTATGTATAATCAGTTCCAGTATCCCCCCTGGTTGGGGTATTTGTATATATTTTACATTTCTATGTCTGTTTTTAAAATATTATAATAAAAATTAGTTTTAATTTTATGTTATCTGGATCTCTTCTTGCAGCTTCCAACGGGAGTTGTCCCGCACTTTGGTTGCAAAAATGTACACTGCAAAGCGGTCTACCGCAGCCCACTCCCAAAGGAGGAGGACCCCCCAATGAATCTTACATTTGTCCACCATAGTGGGGTCATAGATCGGTGGTCTCCCCTCTCCGAAGCTTAAAAACAACATCCACCTGGGCCACCAACCCTGTGGAACAAGAAGTCCAGTATGAAGTGGCTCCCAAAGGATCTCTTCTTGCGGCTTCCAAGGGGAGTTAGCCCGCATTTTGGTTGCATACTATTTTGAAGTCCCAGTTTGCTGTAATTTTGGTATTCATGTCGTGTACATTTTTGTAGCATCCTCACGTTGGGTAGAGAATATAACCTCAGGCTTTCAGTAACAAGAAGAACAATTGTTGGTACTAGAAATGAGTTTAGTTCCTTGTGGAAAAAGTCTAGGTCACTTTATCAGCCCTCACCCGTGTATGACCCCAGTCTTTTCTTCTTCATGAGCTCTACGATTCAATGGAACCTTCAACAATTGGAAATGTTTCCTGTAAATGTAACTTAGAGTTCATAGGTTCTTGTCAAGTCCTGTCCCTCAGTGACCCGAAGACTGAAGGGTTCATTTCCCGACCCCTGTCCTGTCCTCTGTCACGTTTCCTTGGAATGAAGCCTCCTGAAGACCTTCTCCAGCTGTGTTATGTGCAACCTGTCTGTTCGGTTAATTGAGGAGTCAGGAAAAAAAATGAGAACATCTCTATCTCATCAGTGATCTCGCAGACTTTGCCTTCAAAAGAATTCTAGAACTCTGGTAAAGCGCTGTCTTGTGTCTCATCTCTGGAGCCGGCAATGATTATTATATTTTTAATGACAGTGGAACCAATTCGTCCGTGCAGAATTATATAACTCGGAGAACAAGTTTGTTCTTGTGTAAGAGCATTCTAAGCCAGATTTTGCAAATGTACCCCCCTCTCCTCACACAACACCACCTTCCTTTCCGCCATTCGCTGGATTAGAGAAAGGAAAATGATCCTATATATGGAAAAATGTCATGGAAAACAAGAAAAGTGGCCTTTTTTATTCTTGTTTTTACAGTAGCATTTTTTCCCCCTTCTTTGCAATAGATTTTGCCTTTTTATTTTTTTGTATTTGATATTTCTATTTTACTTTTAATATTTGCCATTAGATTTTTTTTGTATAGTTTTATGTTTCTGATGCATAATTTCTTTTAAAATTATTAAAAATCTTGGTTCTCTTAGTTTTTGTTCTTTTTTTTCATGAAATACTTGTATTTATTCTTATTTTTTATTGTTTTTATTATTATTGAATATTTATCTTCATTTTTTTGTGCTTTTTCTATTTTTATATGTTTTGTACTTTATTTTTAGGATTCTTCTGTATTTTTTGCTGCTGTTTTCATTTTATTGTAAATATTATATATATATAAGTGTTTAAGATTTTTAAATTGGAATAGCCATTCCAGTTGGGTGGGTTGAATATTCTTTTATTACAACCATTCTTTTACATTCAATACGCTGACCTGCTAAACCTAAAGATATTCCTGCTTTGTAAAATATTGGGAATGCATAGCATGCCTGCACTGTGCGGTATGTCAAAATTAAAGGGCAAACCTATGCAAGCTTGTATAACCATATTTATAACAATTACGGGACTATTTCTCACTCGCATGCTTCACACATTTCTGACTGTTTCAGGAATAATAGTTGTTATTCAATCCCTGGGGACTGGTGCGGTGTTTCCCCCTCACATGGTTTCAATTTTATTTGCCTGAAACCACCATCCTATAACTTTCCCTTAGATATTGAGGCCTACTTGAGGCTCGGTATATTTTAGAAGGTACCTCCCAGGTTGGAGACACTGGCAAATCTGAAGTCCTAAATTGCTCACTTTTGATCTCAGATTGTAACACACGATGAGCAAAACATTATGTCACACAACTAGGACGGGAACTGTGAATGAAATGGATGAATAAGGATCAGTACATTGCATCCTCCAAGATCTGGCTGAGGAGTCGGAGTCGTGGATTCGGAGTCAGAGTTAGTTTTGTTTGGAGTCGGAGTCGCAACTGTGGCTTACCGACTCCACAGCCCTGCCTCCAACATCGGGCACTGTTCACACAGATGGATAATCTGAAGGGTAGGTGCATTCAGTGATCAAATTCCCAAAGTGATATTATTTCTTCCGAATACACAAATTCCTACAGTTTAGTACAAATATTTCTGTCGATACAGCACAAAGAAAATGTAATTAAATCAGTGAAAAATTTCAAAAAATCAACAGTAGTAAACCCCACAGCTCCTGCCTGGATCCCCCCGCAAATACACCAGACCAGTGTCCCCAACTCCAGCCCTCAAGAGCCACCATTAGATCATGTCTTCACAATTTTCTTAGTATTGTCCAGGTGGTGATAACTCCATCTTGCATTACTAAGGAAATCCTGAAAACTTCACCAGTCGGTGGCTCTAGACGACTGAAGTTGGGCAACACTGCACCAGACTACTGCTCTAGATCCATGGGGATTAAAGGGTAAAGTTCAGGCCAACTAAGAGCTGTTGGTCTACCACACACATCGCCCAGTGACAGACTGCAAAATTGACGGAGACGAGACGTAGACGCTACCCTCACGCCAAACACCCTCGGACTTCCACTATGTCCCAACCAGATTGAATTTTTGTGAATTTGCATCACCTAAACATTGACATGGATTTGTAACTGTGTGATAACAACAGCAAACACCCGGGACCAGCCAGTATTGTAAATTCTGAAACCTGTTCATAAACCGGCCACCATTAGGCTACTGGCTTTTCTCTAAAGACCATCGGTTATCACAGAAGATCGTCTTTTTTGTCCATTAAAGGGATTCAGATGAAACATTGACCATCAATGTCACACATCAATGGTTGGGTCCTCCAGAACACGGGAGCCAATGGTTCTTAGGTGGTTTTGGCCATAGGTCCTGCGGCGCCCAACATTGAAATGCCTTGACCATTTTATCATTAAATCATTTTTCCACTTACTGCAGTAGGAAAATCCAATTTACCCACAAAGGAAACGATTCTAAACAATTCCATGCACTAGAACAATACCATCCATCTGCAAAGAAGAATTTTCCATAAAGTTAGAAACAAAAGTTTTTTTGGCTCAAACATAGTTTCTTATTCAGTCACCCGTGGTTGTTAATACTTAACATGTTCATAGAGATGATATTATCATTGTACATTTCATATAACGAGAGTAGAATTATTACACTGTCCTCGTGGGACTGAAGAATACAAGATCTTGGAAAGCTAAACGGTTAAACGCAATGACATGGCCAACCTGGAATTTGGGTTTCCTGCCCACATCTTGCATTGATAAATAGCCAGATTCAGAAAACCCAGCTCTGTTTGAACTCAGCCCTACTTTGCTTCGACAGTCAAGGCGGCAATAAAATTGTTGGACTCTGGTTAAAAAGATTCATTTTACCACTTTCTCAAAGAACAACATTTTTACTTCCTCTATTATAAGGTACTAAATATCCCCATCATTTACCATCTTGTGGGCACCGGGAACGTAGAAAGCCAAGCGGGTCTTATGCATGGCACAAAACAGACGGTTTCAAGTTTCGGTTATCAGGATGTAGGGCCGTAAGTGCCAGAGGATATGTATCCTGAGCCCAGGAAAAAGAGTTTATTGAAAAATATCTTACCTTTTATTAAAGTTGAGCAGACAGGATATAGGAACTGTAAAGTCTCCAGCAAAACAGAACATTACTGGCACTCGATTCCGCGGCTAAATTATGGCTTTCTACTTTGGAGAGGTGACAGATTCCAAGAAATGTCTTTTACGGGAGCGATGGGCATAACGAAAGAAAATAAAGTCAAGTTCTTGAAACCTCTGCAAAATTAAGTGAAATCCTGATCCCATCCACAGTTGCCGGATTTATGGAATCTATCGATTACGAGTGGTTCTGCACCTGCTTAACTATAGTAACACATTTCTACATGTCGGTAGATCCTTTCTCTTGGGTTTTTCCATCCAATCATCTACGGCCAAGATCCCGATGCAGTTTTTGTTGATCGATTCTATGAAACAAGACTTGAATTATTGGCTGGAGAAACATCCCTTCTCACGTAATAAGATTATTCTGGAAGCAGCATCAAATCCTTCTCAAACTTTCTGTAGGATTCACATCAATTTAGTTTAAGTGGTGAAAAAAATTGCCTTATTCCGACAACAGTAACGTCTTCATTTTCGTCTTCTCCGAGATCGTACTTTTTTGCACAGAGAGCCGGAGTTCGTATTGACACCACTTGCAGTACGCACAAAGTTTTGATCACTTCTTATTGCATATTCTGGTAAAGTTAAGGTGAGTGACAGATTGCAGTTCTGGGGTTTCAAATGTTTAGGCTTTTACCACACAGATTGAATAATGTTATATTTCCATAGATTAGATTTCTGTCGGCAATACCAAATAGTGAAATATGTTACTTTATTTTATCGGGGGGAAAAGAGGTGGAATTCAAACTTGAATACTTTTTTCTTTATGTTTTTAAAACTTTTTTTTACTTTCTTTCCTAATCCTTTTAGGTGTTTTTAACCTGTGATATTCTAATGTCTTTTACTATACACTGCAATACATACAGTCTCCTATGAAGGAGCACCATCATGGCATCGACAGCAGCCTTCAGCAGGTTCCTTTCTGGAATGGTCGGCCATCAGCACCTGCCATTGCAGGAGGGGGAAAAAGGTGGACAGATGGGCACGTAGAATGGCACCCGTTTCCAGACTACTCACTCGAAGTGCCCACTCTCAGAGACTGGTAGCAGCATTTACAGGGTTAACAGCTCCACTTACTGCTGGTGGAAGCAGATGCCGACTGTGTAACACAGATCCCGAACCTGCGTCATAAACAAGGACTTAACGTAGGACTTTCCAGTGGGTCCAACTTTGGGAAGTGTTTAAGACTCAAAAAAAACTTACAAAAATAGTCTGAACCATTAAATAAACATCTTGACCACTAGAGATTGACTCAATTTGTGTTGAATATTTGTTGAGATTCACCAGACCCGACAATATAGAATAATTCACTATTTTACACGTTGCAAAATATTGCATCAATCAGAGAATCCTCACATGACCTTGCATCGCAACTCATGGTATAGCACAGCCAATCTGGAGGAACTATCATAGCCTGTATAAAAGCCAAGGTAGGGAATGCAGCAGTCACTTTATGGTGAATCTGGATAGTGAAACAACGTCACTGCTCAGCAACAGCAGTAAGGAGAAAAAGCCATAAATCTCTGACAAGCCTGCACAGATAGGCTCCATGTTATCAAAGTGTTTACGCTGAAATCTGGCATAAAACACTTTTAAAAGTTGCAATTTTTTTGTGCTAAGAGAGGTTGTTTAAAAAGCTTTGTGAATTTTGGGTTGTGCCTCAATTGACTTTGCATTTAATTTTTTGGGGGACAATTTGGTGAATCTGGCAACTTAAAATGTAAGAAATTGTAAGCATCTGTGCAGACCACAAAAATTGAAAGAAACTGCAATTTTTGTTTTATTTTTAAGAAAAGACAAACCCTTCTAAATTTTCTTCTGAACTACTTCAGCTTAACTTATCAGTAAAGGTAATAAGCTGTGAATTCATTTCTATTTCTAAGAGGAAAGTGGAATCTGCAGTAGTTGGACGCCTTTGTCTTCTCAAACACCAGCAGTGAATTGGGAGGACCCATGATGATGATGCCATAGACAATTTAGGGAACTAGGACTTCATAGAAAATGGTCGCCACTCATGACTTCCCTCTAGAAGCCAAATAGGAGAGCCACTCTGTACAAGTGACTGGTTCTCATGGACACGAGATATTATTTCCATTCATCCTAATGTCCACCATGAAATATTATTATTATTATTATCACAGTATATTATTTCTGGAGAAGAGAAATTGCCTGGCCGGGTCATGGACGATCGACTGATTGCCCCAGGTCACATTTTGGAAGGGGCAATCTCTGATGATCATTAAAATCAGAGATACCCTTGGTGGCACGCTCAATGGAAAATGCAAAAACATCTTTATTTCATGATCAATAACAGCACACGATGTCATTTCTAGACTCTAAATGATTTCCATCAAACAGATGCTGAAACCTCAGGAACAGGAATAAGACAGCTCCAAGAACCCCATGTGTTGACATGTTTTTCTTTGAGATCTGAATTTCCTGGAAAGGATAAAAAAAAAAAAAACAAGTTGGAAAAATTTTAAGCTTTACTTACTGACCCATATGGCAATCAAGCGTTGCCCCAGAAATGTCTAATTAAATTAGAAATGATTAATATTTTATGGAGTTGAAAAAATTTGGCCGAAAACCTAAAAACCCAACTCAGGAATGTCGATCACTCTCTGCAGGTGCCAACAAAAGCCTTAACTCTACAAGGTCCAGAACCTGGATTTCAATGCACAATAAGTAACACGACACGTTCACGAGGAGACTGGAGAACTTTACTGCAACTTTGTAACATTTGCAATAGACGATGTTCTGAAAGAGCAGTGAGCACAAATACCAGTTGGATGGGTGGCCAGGATGACTCGCGGGATTCATTTGTGTGGCTCTAAGCCCTCTTATGCCATGGACAAAAGTGTCCAGGAGTCAGTACAGTCCTAGATCTCCAGCTCAGTCCTGAAACATCACAAATTTGCCTTCATGGAATAGACCACACATAGAAGAAACCAGCAGTGGTGGCCACATCCAAGTAGAGGAGAGTTGAGAAAGTGTCCATGGCGCTGGGTGTCTGGAGGCATCTACAAGTATCTTTATTACGATACAAGTGATAATGTTTCTGGTTTACAGATGAGTAAACCCGAATTTTGAGCAATTTGCTCAGCAGGTTAGAGATTTTCAGATCAATTTGCAGAACTCTGGGTCCATTGACTGTTATGAAGGCAATCTAGTAACACAGTGTGCCAGCAGTCAGAGCACATGCAGTGATCTGACAGTAACCCAAAAACAATAGAACGAGCTCTGAGACGTGGAATCTCTGTAGACCGCAATACCTGAACCTATCCTAAACACAACTAAAGGCAGCTGTGGATTGCGCCTGTCACTACCTATGCAACTCGGCACAGCCTGAGGAACTGACTAGCCTGAAGATAGAAATACAAGCCTGACTTGCCTCAGAGAAATACCCCAAAGGAAAAGGCAGCCCCCCACATATAATGACTGTTAGCAAGATGAAAAGACAAAACGTAGGGATGAAATAGATTCAGCAAAGTGAGGCCCGATATTCTAGATAGAGCGAGGATAGCAAAGAGAACTTTGCAGTCTACAACAAACCCTAAAGCAAAAAACCACGCAAAGGGGGCAAAAAGACCCACCGTGCCGAACTAACGGCACGGCGGTACACCCCTTGCGTCTCAGAGCTTCCAGCAAAAGGAATAGACAGGCTGGACAGAAAAAATAGCAACAAAAGCAAAGAAGCACTTATCTAAGCAGAGCAGCAGGCCACAGGAAAGATCCAGAAGCTCAGATCCAACACTGGAACATCGACAAGGAGCAAGGAAGACAGAATCAGGTGGGGTTAAATAACAAAGCAGCCAACGAGCTCACCAGAACACCTGAGGGAGGAAGCTCAGAAGCTGCAGTACCACTTGTGACCACAGGAGTGAATTCAGCCACAGAATTCACAACAATACCCCCCCCTTGAGGAGGGGTCACCGAACCCTCACCAGAGCCCCCAGGCCGACCAGGATGAGCCACATGAAAGGCACGAACAAGATCTGGAGCATGGACATCAGAGGCAAAAACCCAGGAATTATCTTCCTGAGCATAACCCTTCCATTTAACCAGATACTGGAGTTTCCGTCTAGAAACACGAGAATCCAAAATTTTCTCCACAATATACTCCAATTCCCCCTCCACCAAAACCGGGGCAGGAGGCTCAACAGATGGAACCATAGGTGCCACGTATCTCCGCAACAACGACCTATGGAATACATTATGTATGGAAAAGGAGTCTGGGAGGGTCAGACGAAAAGATACAGGATTGAGAATCTCAGAAATCCTATACAGACCAATAAAACGAGGTTTAAATTTAGGAGAGGAAACCTTCAAAAGAATATGACGAGAAGATAACCAAACCAGATCCCCAACACGAAGTCGGGGACCCACACGGCGTCTGCGATTAGCGAAAAGTTGAGCCTTCTCCTGGGACAAGGTCAAATTGTCCACTACCTGAGTCCAGATCTGCTGCAACCTGTCCACCACAGAATCCACACCAGGACAGTCCGAAGACTCAACCTGTCCTGAAGAGAAACGAGGATGGAACCCAGAATTGCAGAAAAATGGAGAGACCAAGGTAGCCGAGCTGGCCCGATTATTAAGGGCGAACTCAGCCAACGGCAAAAAGGACACCCAATCATCCTGGTCTGCAGAAACAAAACATCTCAGATATGTTTCCAAGGTCTGATTGGTTCGTTCGGTCTGGCCATTAGTCTGAGGATGGCAAGTCGAGGAAAAAGATAGGTCAATGCCCATCCTACCACAAAAGGCTCGCCAAAACCTTGAAACAAACTGGAAACCTCTGTCAGAAACAATATTCTCAGGAATGCCATGCAAACGAACCACATGCTGGAAGAACAAAGGCACCAAATCAGAGGAGGAAGGCAATTTAACCAAGGGCACCAGATGGACCATTTTAGAAAAGCGATCACAGACCACCCAAATGACTGACATCTTTTGAGAAACGGGAAGGTCAGAAATGAAATCCATCGAAATATGTGTCCAAGGCCTCTTTGGGACCGGCAAGGGCAAAAGCAACCCACTGGCTCGTGAACAGCAGGGCTTAGCCCTAGCACAAGTCCCACAGGACTGCACAAAAGTACGTACATCCCGTGACAGAGATGGCCACCAGAAGGATCTAGCCACTAACTCTCTGGTACCAAAGATTCCAGGATGACCAGCCAACACCGAACAATGAAGTTCAGAGATAACTTTACTAGTCCACCTATCAGGGACGAACAATTTCTCCGCCGAACAACGATCAGGTTTATTCGCCTGAAATTTTTGCAACACTCGCCGCAAATCAGGGGAGATGGCAGACACAATGACTCCTTCCTTGAGGATACTCGCCGGCTCAGATGAACCCGGAGAGTCGGGCACAAAACTCCTAGACAGAGCATCCGCCTTCACATTTTTAGAGCCCGGAAGGTACGAAATCACAAAATCGAAGCGGGCAAAAAATAATGACCAACGGGCCTGTCTAGGATTCAAGCGCTTGGCAGACTCGAGATAAGTAAGATTCTTATGATCAGTCAATACCACCACGCGATGCTTAGCTCCCTCAAGCCAATGACGCCACTCCTCGAATGCCCACTTCATGGCCAGCAACTCTCGGTTGCCCACATCATAATTACGCTCAGCAGCAGAAAATTTCCTGGAAAAGAAGGCACATGGTTTCAACACTGAGCAACCAGAACCTCTCTGTGACAAAACCGCCCCTGCTCCAATCTCAGAAGCATCAACCTCGACCTGGAACGGAAGAGAAACATCTGGTTGACACAACACAGGGGCAGAACAAAAACGACGCTTCAACTCCTGAAAAGCTTCCACAGCAGCAGAAGACCAATTAACCAAATCAGCACCCTTCTTGGTCAAATCGGTCAATGGTTTGGCAATGCTAGAAAAATTACAGATGAAGCGACGATAAAAATTAGCAAAGCCCAGGAATTTTTGCAGACTTTTCAGAGATGTCGGCTGAGTCCAATCCTGGATGGCTTGGACCTTAACCGGATCCATCTCGATAGTAGAAGGGGAAAAGATGAACCCCAAAAATGAAACTTTCTGCACACCGAAGAGACACTTTGATCCCTTCACAAACAAAGAATTAGCACGCAGGACCTGAAAAACCATTCTGACCTGCTTCACATGAGACTCCCAATCATCTGAGAAGATCAAAATGTCATCCAAGTAAACAATCAGGAATTTATCCAGATACTCACGGAAGATGTCATGCATAAAGGACTGAAACACAGATGGAGCATTGGCAAGTCCGAACGGCATCACTAGATACTCAAAATGACCCTCGGGCGTATTAAATGCCGTTTTCCATTCATCTCCTTGCCTGATTCTCACCAGATTATACGCACCACGAAGATCTATCTTAGTGAACCAACTAGCCCCCTTAATCCGAGCAAACAAGTCAGATAACAATGGCAAGGGATACTGAAATTTAACAGTGATCTTATTAAGAAGGCGGTAATCAATACACGGTCTCAGCGAACCATCCTTCTTGGCTACAAAAAAGAACCCTGCTCCCAGTGGTGATGACGATGGGCGAATATGTCCCTTCTCCAGGGATTCCTTCACATAACTGCGCATAGCGGCGTGTTCAGGCACGGATAAATTAAATAATCGACCTTTAGGGAATTTACTACCAGGAATCAAATTGATGGCACAATCACAATCCCTATGCGGAGGTAGGGCATCGGACTTGCGCTCTTCAAATACCTCCTGATAGTCAGACAAGAACTCTGGGACCTCAGAAGGAGTGGATGACGAAATAGACAAAAATGGAACATCACCATGTACTCCCTGACAACCCCAGCTGGATACCGACATAGAGTTCCAATCCAATACTGGATTATGGGTTTGCAGCCATGGCAACCCCAACACGACCACATCATGCAGATTATGTAGCACCAGAAAGCGAATAGCTTCCTGATGTGCAGGAGCCATGCACATGGTCAGCTGGGTCCAGTACTGAGGTTTATTCTTGGCCAAAGGTGTCGCATCAATTCCTCTCAACGGAATAGGACACCGCAAAGGCTCCAAGAAAAACCCACAACGTTTAGCATAATCCAAATCCATCAGATTCAGGGCAGCGCCTGAATCCACAAACGCCATGACAGAATACGATGACAAAGAGCATATCAAGGTAATGGACAGAAGGAATTTGGATTGTACAGTACCAATGACGGCAGACCTATCGAACCGCTTAGTGCGCTTAGGACAACCAGAAATAGCATGAGTGGAATCACCACAGTAGAAACACAGACCATTCAGACGTCTGTATTCCTGCCGTTCAACTCTAGTCATAGTCCTATCGCACTGCATAGGCTCAGGTTTAACCTCAGGCAGTACCGCCAAATGGTGCACAGATTTACGCTCGCGCAAGCCTCGACCGATCTGAATGGCCAAAGACATAGACTCATTCAAACCAGCAGGCATAGGAAAACCCACCATGACATCCTTAAGAGCCTCAGAGAGACCCTTTCTGAACAAAGCTGCCAGCGCAGATTCATTCCACAGAGTGAGTACTGACCACTTCCTAAATTTCTGACAATATACTTCTATATCATCCTGACCCTGGCACAAAGCCAGCAAATTTTTCTCAGCCTGATCCACTGAATTAGGCTCATCGTACAGTAATCCGAGCGCCAGAAAAAACCCATTGACATCACTCAATGCAGGGTCTCCTGGCGCAAGAGAAAATGCCCAGTCCTGAGGGTCGCCGCGCAAAAAAGAAATAATAATCAAAACCTGTTGCACAGGATTACCAGAAGAATGAGGTTTCAAGGCCAGAAATAGCTTACAATTATTTTTGAAATTAAGAAACTTAGTTCTATCACCAAAAAACAAATCAGGAATAGGAATTCTTGGTTCTAACATAGATTTCTGATCAATAGTATCTTGAATCTTTTGTACATTTATAACGAGATTATCCATTGAAGAGCACAGAGCCTGAATATCCATGTCCACACCTGTGTCCTGAAACACCCAAATGTCTAGGGGAAAAAAAAGACTGAACAGAGAGCTGAGAAAAAAAAAATGATGTCAGAACTTCTTTTTTCCCTCTATTGAGAATCATTAGTTTGGCTCCTTGTACTGTTATGAAGGCAATCTAGTAACACAGTTTGCCAGCAGTCAGAGCACATGCAGTGATCTGACAATAACCCAAAAACAATAGAACGAGCTCTGAGACGTGGAATCTCTGTAGACCGCAATACCTGAACCTATCCTAAACACAACTAAAGGCAGCTGTGGATTGCGCCTGACACTACCTATGCAACTCGGCACAGCCTGAGGAACTGACTAGCCTGAAGATAGAAATACAAGCCTGACTTGCCTCAGAGAAATACCCCAAAGGAAAAGGCAGCCCCCCACATATAATGACTGTTAGCAAGATGAAAAGACAAAACGTAGGGATGAAATAGATTCAGCAAAGTGAGGCCCGATATTCTAGATAGAGCGAGGATAGCAAAGAGAACTTTGCAGTCTACAACAAACCCTAAAGCAAAAAACCACGCAAAGGGGGCAAAAAGACCCACCGTGCCGAACTAACGGCACGGCGGTACACCCCTTGCGTCTCAGAGCTTCCAGCAAAAGGAATAGACAGGCTGGACAGAAAAAATAGCAACAAAAGCAAAGAAGCACTTATCTAAGCAGAGCAGCAGGCCACAGGAAAGATCCAGAAGCTCAGATCCAACACTGGAACATCGACAAGGAGCAAGGAAGACAGAATCAGGTGGGGTTAAATAACAAAGCAGCCAACGAGCTCACCAGAACACCTGAGGGAGGAAGCTCAGAAGCTGCAGTACCACTTGTGACCACAGGAGTGAATTCAGCCACAGAATTCACAACAATTGACTAGGTCTTGGCCACTTGACAGAAGGCTCGTGAACCTCTCACCTTCCGGGATCTAGGTGAAGCTTTTGGTTAGCAAGCTGGAACACATGATGCTATAGATGTTAAACCAACTCAACCATTCAAAAGCTGCTCCCGGGATCTCAAAAAGGTACGAGAGTAACCGACCAAGGTCATGTAAACCAATGCGCTCATCTCTGTTTTCCTTCCCAGCAAGATTTGATTTCCACCAAATTTTTTCAATGCAAATCAAGTTTACCTTCTGAATAGAGCGAATCTGCACAAATCGAGTTCAAATGAGACCGTGATTTCTGCAATTTGTAGAGGTGCTGTGGCATAGCTGCATTTCTCACAAGTGATCGGACAATCGCATGTGCAAGTCCTGTAAGGGGGCTAACAAGATGGGGAGAAAGTAAAAGAAAAGTTTAAAAAAATATATAAAAAAAAGTAATAAAAGTTCGATTCACTCCCTTTTCCCTCCATTGAAATTGACAATATAAAAAAATGCAAAAAATTACACATATTTGGTGTTGGCGCGTTCAGAAAAGTCCGATCTATCAAAATATAAAAACAAATAACTGAGTTGGTAAAAACCGTAAACGTAAAAAAATTCAAGAACGACAAAATTACATTTTTACACTTTTGTAACAAGGGATCAAAAAGTCACATATATCCCAAAATAGTACTAATACAAACGTAATCTAGCCCTGCAAAAAATAAACTATCACGCAGCTCCATCGGATAAATAATAAAAAGCTACTGGTCTCAGAAAATGGCAACACAAATCCCAAAAATTTTTTAGGTAAACTTCGGATTTTTTTTTACCATTAAAAAATAGGCATGTTTGGTATCGCTGAAATCGCATTGATGGGGAGAATCATATTGCATGATGGTCATTTTTACCAAAAAATGTACTCCGGAAAAAAATTCTGAAAAACAATGTCAGAATTGTTGGTTTTTTTCACAGTTTCACCGCACTTGAAATTTGTTTCCCACTTTCAAGTTCTCTATGTGGAAAAATGTAAACTCAAAAATGGAAATTGGCTGCAGGGTGAAGGGGTTAAAAACTCAGTAAAAAGATGCAGTGTGCACATACTCTTAGGGTCAGTACAGAATTTTTGAAAAGTGTTTTGCACTGGATCTGATCTTGAAAAAAACACCTGAAAAAAATCCTAAAAAACCCTTGGAAGGCTCTTTTCATTTATTTGACTATAAAACCTCTTTGCTATTCAGATGTTCAGTCTTTTCCGTGTTCATTTTCACTTCAGATTTTGAAAAATACCTGGTGGCAAAAAAAAAGAGAGTGCATGTTATTTTTTGTGAAATGGCTCCTGATTAAAGATTATCCAAACCAGAAGACTACTCTAATCAGAAGGCTACAGGAAAAAATCACTTACGTAAAAACAAACTCCTAAAACTTCAAAAAATGTAAAAAAAAATTGCTCCAAAATTTTTCAATGAAGAAGCATTTCCCGGTGAAATTTACTTTAAAAAAAATCCGTCAAATTTGAAACCTCAAGAGATCTCTGTGGGCACTAGCCTGAAGAGTTTGGGCCTAAATTCCTAAACATGGAAATTCCGACACAAATTTCAAGATACAATTCCATGGACCTGAATACACAAGAAGTGTCCAGAAAAGAAAAAACGTCAATAATTCGATTTTTATGTTTACTATTTATCAAAAATAGGTGTAATTTCTTGGAAATTTTAAAGTTGTAGCCTTGTGTTCATTACTGGTACCAATCCCGGGATGGGGACCTGCCATCAGTTCTTCATCTCAGTTGTGATAATTGCTGGCAGAGATTTCCATTGTTGGCCAGTTCTGTTCAGGAGGAATCCATTGTTGGCCGGTTCTGTTCAGGAGGAATCCTTTGTTGGCCAGTTCTGTTCAGGAGGAATCCATTGTTGGCCAGGTCTGTTCAGGAGGAATCCATTGTTGGCCGGTTCTGTTCAGGAGGAATCCATTGTTGGCCGGTTCTGTTCAGGAGGAATCCTTTGTTGGCTGGTTCTGTTCAGGAGGAATCCATTGTTGGCCGGTTCTGTTCAGAAGGAATCCATCATTCGCCGGATCTGATCAGGAGGAATCCATCGTTGGCCGGATGTGGTCAGGAGGAATCTATTGTTGGACAGATCTATTCAGGAGGAATCCATTGTTGGCCAGATCTGTTCAGGAGGAATCCATTGTTGGCCGGTTCTGTTCAGGAGGAATCCATTGTTGGCCGGTTCTGTTCAGGAGGCATCCTTTGTTGTCTGGTTCTGTTCAGGAGGAATCCATAGTTGGCCGGTTCTGTTCAGGAGGAACCCATAGTTGGCCGCATCTGGTCAGGAGGAATCCATCGTTGGCCGGATGTGGTCAGGAGGAATCTATTGTTGGACAGATCTATTCAGGAGGAATCCATTGTTGGCCAGATCTGTTCAGGAGGAATCCATTGTTGGTCAGTTCTGTTTAGGAAGAATCCATTGTTGGCCAAATCTGGTCAGGAGGAATCCATTGTTGGTCGGTTCTGTTCAGGAGGAATCCATAGTTAGCCGCTTCTGTTCAGGAGGAATCCATCATTCGCCGGATCTGGTCAGGAGGAATCCATCGTTGGCCGGATCTGGTCAGGAGGAATCTATTGTTGGCCAGATCTGTTCAGGAGGAATCCATTGTTGGCCAAATCTGTGCAGGAGGAATCCATTGCTGGCCAGATCTGTTCAGGAGGAATCCATTGTTGGCCAAATCTGTGCAGGAGGAATCCATTGCTGGCCAGATCTGTTCAGGAGGAATCCATTGTTGGTTGGTTCTGTTCAGGAGGAATCCATAGTTAGCCGCTTCTGTCGATGAGGAATCCATTGTTGGCCAGATCTGTTCAGGAGGAATCCATTGTTGGCCGGTTCTGTTCAGGAGGAATCCATTGTTGGCCGGTTCTGTTCAGGAGGCATCCTTTGTTGGCTGGTTCTGTTCAGGAGGAATCCATAGTTGGCCGGTTCTGTTCAGGAGGAACCCATAGTTGGCCACATCTGGTCAGGAGGAATCCATCGTTGGCCGGATGTGGTCAGGAGGAATCTATTGTTGGACAGATCTATTCAGGAGGAATCCATTGTTGGCCAGATCTGTTCAGGAGGAATCCATTGTTGGTCAGTTCTGTTTAGGAGGAATCCATTGTTGGCCAAATCTGGTCAGGAGGAATCCATTGTTGGTCGGTTCTGTTCAGGAGGAATCCATAGTTAGCCGCTTCTGTTCAGGAGGAATCCATCATTCGCCGGATCTGGTCAGGAGGAATCCATCGTTGGCCGGATCTGGTCAGGAGGAATCTATTGTTGGCCAGATCTGTTCAGGAGGAATCCATTGTTGGCCAAATCTGTGCAGGAGGAATCCATTGCTGGCCAGATCTGTTCAGGAGGAATCCATTGTTGGTCAGTTCTGTTTAGGAGGAATCCATTGTTGGCCAAATCTGGTCAGGAGGAATCCATTGTTGGTTGGTTCTGTTCAGGAGGAATCCATAGTTAGCCGCTTCTGTTCAGGAGGAATCCATCGTTGGCCGGATCTGGCCAGGAGGAATCCATCATTGGCCGGATCTGGCCAGGAGGAATCCATTGTTGGCCGTTGTGTTATAGAATTATAAGTAATTACAGTACAACAAATCCACAGGCACCTTAGCGCTGAGAGTAACTCAGATGTGGAGACCCCAACGACTCTGGGGACAAGAGCGCAACAAGAGACTGCACTTCAATGTATCCGCAAGGTTGACATGTTGGATGTTTACAGCCTAAATAACCATCTCAGCCAAAAAAGATGAAGTCAAAATCACAGAAAGTGAAACTATCACTCAAGTATAGAAAGATGAAATTACCGTATATATCATACTAGAATATACAGGAGATGCCCAGGTTATACCAGCTGTACATATATAATTATATACAGGAGATGCCCAGGTTATGCCGGCTGTACATATATAATTATATACAGGAGATGCCCAGGTTATACCAGCTGTACACATATAATTATATACAGGAGATGCCCAGGTTATGCCGGCTGTACATATATAATTATATACAGGAGATGCCCAGGTTATACCGGCTGTACATATATAAATATATACAGGAGATGCCCAGGTTATACCAGCTGCACATATATAATTATATACAGGATATGCCCAGGTTATACCGGCTGTACATATATAATTATATACAGGAGATACCCAGGTTATGCCAGCTGTACATATATAATTATATATAGGAGATGCCAAGGTTATACCAGCTATACCTTTATAATTATATACAGGAGATTCCCAGGTTATACCAGCTGTATACAGTATATATAATTACCGTACAAACAGGAGATGCCCAGGTTATACCAGCTGTATACAGTATATATAATTACCGTATATACAGGAGATTCCCAGGTTATACCAGCTGTATACAGTATATATAATTACCATATATACAGGAGATGCCCAGGTTATACCGGCTGTACATATATAATTATATACAGGAGATGCCCAGGTTATACCAGCTGTATACAGTATATATAATTATATACAGGAGATAATCAGGTTATACCGGCTGTACATATATAATTATATACAGGAGATGCCCAGGTTATACCGGCTGTACATATATAATTATATACAGGAGATGCCCATGTTATACCAGCTGTATACAGTATATATAATTATATACAGGAGATAATCAGGTTATACCGGCTGTACATATATAATTATATACAGGAGATGCCCAGGTTATACCGGCTGCACATATATAATTACCGTATATACAGGAGATGCCCAGGTTATACCAGCTGTACATATATAATTATATATAGGAGATGCCCAGGTTATACCAGCTGTACATATATAATTATATACAGGAGATGCCCAGGTTATACCAGCTGTACATATATAATTATATACAGGAGATGCCCAGGTTATACCAGCTGTACATGTATAATTATATACAGGAGATGCCCAGGTTATACCAGCTGTACATATATAATTATATACAGGAGATGCCCAGGTTATACCAGCTGTACATGTATAATTATATACAGGAGATGCCCAGGTTATACCAGCTGTACATATATAATTATATACAGGAGATGCCCAGGTTATACCAGCTGCACATATATAATTACCGTATATACAGGAGATGCCCAGGTTATACCAGCTGTACATATATAATTATATATAGGAGATGCCCAGGTTATACCAGCTGTACATATATAATTATATACAGGAGATGCCCAGGTTATACCAGCTGTACATATATAATTATATACAGGAGATGCCCAGGTTATACCAGCTGTACATGTATAATTATATACAGGAGATGCCCAGGTTATACCAGCTGTACATATATAATTATATACAGGAGATGCCCAGGTTATACCAGCTGTACATGTATAATTATATACAGGAGATGCCCAGGTTATACCAGCTGTACATATATAATTATATACAGGAGATGCCCAGGTTATACCAGCTGCACATATATAATTACCGTATATACAGGAGATGCCCAGGTTATACCAGCTGTACATATATAATTATATACAGGAGATACCCAGGTTATACCAGCTGTACATATATAATTATATACAGGAGATACCCAGGTTATACTGGCTGCACATATATAATTACCGTATATACAGGAGATGCCCAGGTTATACCAGCTGTACATATATAATTATATACAGGAGATGCCCAGGTTATACCGGCTGCACATATATAATTACCGTATATACAGGAGATGCCCAGGTTATACCAGCTGTACATATATAATTATATACAGGAGATACCCAGGTTATACCGGCTGCACATATATAATTACCGTATATACAGGAGATGCCCAGGTTATACCGGCTGTACATATATAATTATATACAGGAGATGCCCTGGTTATACAGGCTGCACATATATAATTACCGTATATACAGGAGATGCCCAGGTTATACCAGCTGTACATATATAATTATATACAGGAGATGCCCAGGTTATACCAGCTGTACATATATAATTATATACAGGAGATGCCCAGGTTATACCAGCTGTACATATGATGGCATGTATAGATGTCAGTGACGTATTCTTCCCGTTTTCCTTCATTGGTCGCCATCTTCCCGGGTTCATGCTTTGCTCGGCCGCACTGTCGCCCCATGTGTTTGCTGTTAGTTCTTCCGCCGTCAGTAGAAGAAGAGTTAATGGCGTTTGGCGTTGTTGCCTCGGTTCTGTCATCTCTTGTTTATTTCAGAGCCGCTCGGGGTTTCGAGCTCAGATGTACAGATGTCAGGCTCCTCTTGATTTGGACTCGCGGAGATAAATCCGGTTTGTGGTAAAAACGAAGAGATTAAATTAATGCCTTGTTTACACTTTGCAGAAATGGGTTCAGGCTGAAGACGTCGTGTGGACTTTTTATAGCCTCTGAGTTTATAGAAGAATCTGCTCCTATTTAAATAAATAATGAGAAAATCTCGACTATTTCTAAGGAGATTTATCAGCATGAAAAGGGCATGATTGAAAGGGATTCAGCTAAAATGTGCACAACTCAGCGATGGCCACAATGGACCCATAACACAGCCGAAATTCATCCATAACGCTCACCACTACAACAATATGACAGACAGTACAACAGTACAACAATGTATCAGTACAACGATGTATCAGTACAACAATACAACTGTACAACAATACAACAGTACAACAGTGCATCAGTTCAACAGTGCAACAGTACAACAGTGCACAGTACAACAATGCAACAGTACAACAGTGCATCAGTTCAACAGTACAACAGTGCAACAATGCAACAGTGCATCAGTTCATCAGTACAACGGTACAACAGTGCATCAATACAACAGTAAAACAGTACATCAGTACAACAGTACACCAGTGCAACAGTATAACAGTACATCCGTAAGAGTACATCAGTACAACAGTGCAACAGTACACCAGTACAACAGTACCTCCGTAACCATACAACAGTACCTCCATAACAGTATAACAGTACATCTATATCAGAACTACAGTACCTCCGTAACAGTACAATAGTACAACAGTACATCCATATCAGTACAACAGTACATCAATAACAGTACATCCGTAAGAGTACATCAGTACAACAGTGCAACAGTACACCAGTACAACAGTGCATCAATAACAGTACAACAGTACATCTACATCAGAACTACAGTACCTCCGTAACAGTACAATAGTACAACAGTACATCCGTAACAGTACAACAGTACATCAGTACCTGTGTAACAGTACAACAGTACATCCGTATCAGTACTACAGTACAACAGTAGATCAGTATGTCCATAACAGTACATCAGTACAATAGTCCCTCCGTAACAGTACAACAGTATAACAGTACCTCCGTAACAATACAACAGTATAACAGCCCCTCCTTAACAGTACAACAGTACAGCAGTACCTCCGTAACAGTACAACAGTACCTCTGTAACAGTACAACAGTATAACAGTCCCTCTGTAACAGTACAACAGTACAGCAGTGCTTCCATAACAGTACAACAGTACATTACTTCTGTAACAGTACAACAATATAACAGTCCCTCCTTAACAATACAACTACCTCCATAACAGTACAATAGTACAATACCTCTGTAACAGTACAACAGTAACGTGCAAAAATGAACCATGGAAAAGAAGTCTCAGAGGAGCTAGAACTGCTGCCATGATGATGATGATGATGATGATGATGATGATGAATAGTCCATAAATGAACTCGGTGGTTAGCACTGTACTATATATAGGGCAGCATGGTGGCTCAGTGTTTAGCTGTTGCTTTGCCTCCTTGGGGCTCTGACAGTTGTAACAGTACAACGGTACCTCTGTAACACTACAACAGTATAACAGTGCCTCCATAACAATACAACAGTACAGCAGTACCTCCGTAACAGTACAACAGTATAACAGTAACTCTGTAACAGTACAACAGTACATTACCTCTGTATCAGTACAACAGTAACTTGCAAAAATGAACCATGGAAAAAAAGTCTCAGAGGAGCTACAAGTGCTGCTCTGATGATGATGATGATGATGAATAGTCCATAAATCGACTCGGTGGTTAGCACTGTACTATATATAGGGCAGCATGGTGGCTCAGTGGTTGCTGTTGCTTTGCCTCCCTGGGGCTCTGACAGGGGCATAAAGTACCATGGCAGAGAGTGCCACTATAACCGAGCCTGTGCAGGAGGGAGACCTGCCGACACCAGCACCTACTTCATATGGATGTGCGACCAGTTGAAGTGTATTGCAGTGCACAGATGGATGTGCGTCCAGTTGAAGTGTATTGCAGTGCAGGGTCCCTATGGCTACAATACATCCAATCAGAGGCCGGCAGCTGATGTCGGCGCGCCATTCACAATCGGCGCATGGCAGTGACATCATCCATTGTCGATGCTGATACCCTGGAGTAAGATGCCGGCTACCGAAGAGGACGTCACGCGGCGTGAGAGTGGAGGAAGGTTAGAAGAGTCATTTATTTTTATTAATACCTTGGAAAGCAGAATGGACATTATACCAGGAAGGGGCCCAGAATGGGAGTCATTATATGAAAATGGGGTTTAGGATGGGACTCATTATACCAGAATGGAGTTTAGGGTGGGATGGGAGTCATTATACATAAAGAAGCCCAGGATGGAGGATATTCTTACAGGATGGAGGAGATTATACAAGGAAGGGGCCCAGGATGGGGGTAATTATAATAGGAAAGTGCCAAGGATAGAGGAAATTGTTAAAGGATGCCGGACATTATATCACTAAGGGGCCCAGGATAGGATATATTATACTAGAATGGGGTCAAGGGTGGAGAACATTATAACCTCATGAGGGACATTGTTACAGGAAGGGGCCAGGATGGAGGACATTATTATAGTAAGGGGTTCACAATAGAGGACATTATTATATTATCATAGGATGGGGTCATTATATCAGGAAGGGTCTCAGGATTGGGGAACATTATACCAGAAAAGGGTCCAGGATGGAAGACATTATACTAGGAACAGGCAGACAGTATTACAGGAGGGGGTCAGGATGGAGGACACAACGCACCAAAAAACGTTACAAGCAACGTTTTTGGTGCCGACGGTCCGACGCAACACGACGCAACCGTCGCACGACGGTTGCGACGTGTGGCAATGCGTCGCTAATACAAGCCTATGGAGAAAAAAGGCATCCTGCAGACAACTTTGCAGGATGCGTTTTTTCTGCAAAACGACGCATTGCGACGTAGCCCAAACGACGCTAGTGTGAAGGTAGCCTAAGGCGATGTTAAATACCGGGGTGCTCCAGATCAGCCCTTCCTCCCTGCAGTGGGGGTTAATGTGCAGAAGGCTCCTATACCATCGGACACGGACAGGAATGCTTTTGATTTAATTTCCTAATGAGCGGATATCCCACATTAAAGTAAGAACACTGGTAAGTCTTAATGAAAAAAAAGCGAGCATCTTGGACAAAGTCTGCAGTTATATTAAGCATCTGCTCACAAATTGCAGTTGATGGATCTTGCCCATTAGCTTTTTGGATAGAGCCCAAGATAAATGCCTATCAACATGCGGGATTAGACAAGGTTAATTAATGACAAACTGTTTTATTTACATATTTCATCTCCAAAATGAAGTCCAAGAACTTTTTCATTACTTTATTTGATGTTTTCCATGCATCATCGACACATAAAATATTAGCGGCGGACAGGACATAAAAAGAAAATGCAGAAAGTAGGAACCGCTACTTAAAGGGGCCTGGGGTTATATAGTTGCCAACTGTTCAGGAGGAGGGTCCACTAGAAGGGCGCTCCCTGTGGTGGCGAAGGGGATTACAGGAATGGAGAGAAGTTTGCACATTGGTCAGGAGGACATTGGTCAGGAGTCTTTATTAAGGAGTAGTCTGGTTTGATTTCTATATTCAGATGGATCTGGTCTAGGATCTGAATTAAGGGTCTCTTGGGACCTCCACATCCATCATTCTCCCTGAGAAGAGGATGCTCGCTATAGCCCTATCCAATAATGTAACACCGCAGTCCTGGTGATCAGTGGGGGTTCAGTGGTGGGGGGTATGAGAAACCCTTTAAGGGTCATCTGAGCTGAGCTCTTTGTTGGGGGGTCCAGTCTGAGGACAATGGATGGGTTTGTTCTGGGATTTGTATTTGTACAGATGATGTGGGGTCTGCATTTTTCTAGAAGGCTTGGAGATGTGTATTTGTTAGGTGGTCCGTTTTGAGGTTTACATTTATTTCAGGGGTCTGAATCAAATTTAGGGGTATGTGGACTTTATTTATTTATGGCCTGGGTGCGCATGCATTTTAGGATG
Source organism: Ranitomeya imitator (assembly GCF_032444005.1). NCBI lineage: Eukaryota > Metazoa > Chordata > Amphibia > Anura > Dendrobatidae > Ranitomeya > Ranitomeya imitator. The sequence continues at coordinate 11,779,935 of NC_091288.1, forward strand.
TAATTGGAGGGGTTGACCTCACTCTCCATGTTTCCAATGCTGGATTGTAGGAGCCATGTCTCTTTGAGTCTATACTTTACTGTATCACTATTATGTCATTTACTTTGACCCGGATACATATTTGGATAGACCCGGATACATATTTGTATTGACCCGGATACATATTTGTATTGACCCGGATACATATTTGGATTGACCCGGATACATATTTGGATAGACCCAGATACATATTTGTATTGACCCGGATACATATTTGGATTGACCCGGATACATATTTGTATTGACCCGGATACATATTTGTATTGACCCGGATACATATTTGTATTGACCCGGATACATATATGGATAGACACGGATACATATTTGGATAGACCCGGATACATATTTGGATAGACCCAGATACATATTTGGATAGACCCGGATACATATTTGGATTGACCCGGATACATATTTGGATAGACCCGGATACATATTTGGATAGACCCGGATACATATTTGGATTGACCCAGATACATATTTGGATAGACCCGGATACATATTTGGATTGACCCGGATACATATTTGGATAGACCCGGATACATATTTGGATAGACCCGGATACATATTTGGATTGACCCAGATACATATTTGGATTGACCCGGATACATATTTGGATAGACCCGGATACATATTTGGATAGACCCGGATACATATTTGGATTGACCCAGATACATATTTGGATAGACCCGGATACATATTTGGATAGACCCGGATACATATTTGTATTGACCCGGATACATATTTGTATTGACCCAGATACATATTTGGATAGACCCGGATACATATTTGGATAGACCCGGATACATATTTGGATTGACCCGGATACATATTTGGATTGACCCGGATACATATTTGGATTGACCCGGATACATATTTGGATAGACCCGGATACATATTTGGATAGACCCGGATACATATTTGGATAGATCCGGATACATATTTGTATTGACCCGGATACATATTTGGATTGACCCGGATACATATTTGTATTGACCCAGATACATATTTGGATAGACCCGGATACATATTTGGATAGACCCGGATACATATTTGTATTGACCCGGATACATATTTGGATAGACCCGGATACATATTTGTATTGACCCGGATACATATTTGGATAGACCCGGATACATATTTGGATAGACCCGGATACATATTTGGATTGACCCGGATACATATTTGTATTGACCCAGATACATATTTGGATTGACCCGGATACATATTTGGATAGACCCGGATACATATTTGGATAGACCCGGATACATATTTGGATAGACCCGGATACATATTTGGATAGACCCGGATACATATTTGGATTGACCCGGATACATATTTGGATAGACCCGGATACATATTTGGATAGACCCGGATACATATTTGGATTGACCCGGATACATATTTGGATAGACCCGGATACATATTTGGATAGATCCGGATACATATTTGGATAGACCCGGATACATATTTGGATAGACCCGGATACATATTTGTATTGACCCGGATACATATTTGGATTGACCCGGATACATATTTGGATAGACCCGGATACATATTTGGATTGACCCGGATACATATTTGGATTGACCCGGATACATATTTGGATTGACCCGGATACATATTTGGATAGACCCGGATACATATTTGGATAGACCCGGATACATATTTGGATAGACCCGGATACATATTTGGATAGACCCGGATACATATTTGGATAGACCCGGATACATATTTGGATAGACCCGGATACATATTTGGATTGACCCGGATACATATTTGGATAGACCCGGATACATATTTGTATTGACCCGGATACATATTTGGATTGACCCGGATACATATTTGTATTGACCCAGATACATATTTGGATAGACCCGGATACATATTTGGATAGACCCGGATACATATTTGTATTGACCCGGATACATATTTGTATTGACCCAGATACATATTTGGATAGACCCGGATACATATTTGGATAGACCCGGATACATATTTGGATAGACCCGGATACATATTTGGATTGACCCGGATACATATTTGGATTGACCCGGATACATATTTGTATTGACCCGGATACATATTTGGATTGACCCGGATACATATTTGGATAGACCCGGATACATATTTGGATTGACCCGGATACATATTTGGATAGACCCGGATACATATTTGTATTGACCCGGATACATATTTGTATTGACCCGGATACATATTTGGATTGACCCGGATACATATTTGGATAGACCCGGATACATATTTGGATAGACCCGGATACATATTTGGATTGACCCGGATACATATTTGGATTGACCCGGATACATATTTGTATTGACCCGGATACATAGTTGGATAGACCCGGATACATATTTGGATTGACCCGGATACATATTTGGATAGACCCGGATACATATTTGGATAGACCCGGATACATATTTGGATAGACCCGGATACATATTTGGATTGACCCGGATACATATTTGGATTGACCCGGATACATATTTGGATTGACCCGGATACATATTTGGATAGACCCGGATACATATTTGGATAGACCCGGATACATATTTGGATTGACCCGGATACATATTTGGATAGACCCGGATACATATTTGTATTGACCCGGATACATATTTGGATTGACCCGGATACATATTTGGATTGACCCGGATACATATTTGTATTGACCCGGATACATATTTGGATAGACCCGGATACATATTTGGATAGGCCCGGATACATATTTGGATAGACCCAGATACATATTTGTATTGACCCGGATACATATTTGGATTGACCCGGATACATATTTGTATTGACCCGGATACATATTTGGATTGACCCGGATACATATTTGGATAGACCCGGATACATATTTGGATTGACCCGGATACATATTTGGATAGACCCGGATACATATTTGGATAGACCCGGATACATATTTGGATTGACCCGGATACATATTTGGATAGACCCGGATACATATTTGGATAGACCCGGATACATATTTGTATTGACCCGGATACATATTTGTATTGACCCGGATAGATATTTGGATAGACCCGGATACATATTTGGATAGACCCGGATACATATTTGGATAGACCCGGATACATATTTGGATTGACCCGGATACATATTTGGATAGACCCGGATACATATTTGGATTGACCCGGATACATATTTGTATTGACCCGGATACATATTTGGATTGACCCGGATACATATTTGGATAGACCCGGATACATATTTGGATAGACCCGGATACATATTTGGATTGACCCGGATACATATTTGGATTGACCCGGATACATATTTGGATTGACCCGGATACATATTTGTATTGACCCGGATACATATTTGGATAGACCCGGATACATATTTGGATAGACCCGGATACATATTTGGATAGACCCAGATACATATTTGTATTGACCCGGATACATATTTGGATAGACCCGGATACATATTTGTATTGACCCGGATACATATTTGGATTGACCCGGATACATATTTGTATTGACCCGGATACATATTTGGATTGACCCGGATACATATTTGGATAGACCCGGATACATATTTGGATAGACCCGGATACATATTTGGATTGACCCGGATACATATTTGGATAGACCCGGATACATATTTGGATAGACCCGGATACATATTTGGATAGACCCGGATACATATTTGGATAGACCCGGATACATATTTGGATAGACCCGGATACATATTTGGATTGACCCGGATACATATTTGTATTGACCCGGATAGATATTTGGATAGACCCGGATACATATTTGGATAGACCCGGATACATATTTGGATAGACCCGGATACATATTTGGATTGACCCGGATACATATTTGGATAGACCCGGATACATATTTGGATAGACCCGGATACATATTTGTATTGACCCGGATACATATTTGGATTGACCCGGATACATATTTGGATTGACCCAGATACATATTTGTATTGACCCGGATACATATTTGGATAGACCCGGATACATATTTGGATAGACCCGGATACATATTTGGATAGACCCGGATACATATTTGTATTGACCCGGATACATATTTGGATTGACCCGGATACATATTTGTATTGACCCAGATACATATTTGTATTGACCCGGATACATATTTGGATAGACCCGGATACATATTTGGATTGACCCGGATACATATTTGGATAGACCCGGATACATATTTGGATAGACCCGGATACATATTTGGATAGACCCGGATACATATTTGGATTGACCCGGATACATATTTGTATTGACCCGGATACATATTTGGATAGACCCGGATACATATTTGGATTGACCCGGATACATATTTGTATTGACCCGGATACATATTTGGATAGACCCGGATACATATTTGGATTGACCCGGATACATATTTGGATAGACCCGGATACATATTTGGATAGACCCGGATACATATTTGTATTGACCCGGATACATATTTGGATTGACCCGGATACATATTTGTATTGACCCGGATACATATTTGGATAGACCCGGATACATATTTGGATTGACCCGGATACATATTTGTATTGACCCGGATACATATTTGGATTGACCCGGATACATATTTGGATAGACCCGGATACATATTTGGATTGACCCGGATACATATTTGTATTGACCCGGATACATATTTGTATTGACCCGGATACATATTTGGATAGACCCGGATACATATTTGGATTGACCCGGATACATATTTGGATAGACCCGGATACATATTTGGATTGACCCGGATACATATTTGTATTGACCCGGATACATATTTGTATTGACCCGGATACATATTTGTATTGACCCGGATACATATTTGGATTGACCCGGATACATATTTGGATTGACCCGGATACATATTTGGATAGACCCGGATACATATTTGTATTGACCCGGATACATATTTGGATTGACCCGGATACATATTTGGATAGACCCGGATACATATTTGGATTGACCCGGATACATATTTGTATTGACCCGGATACATATTTGTATTGACCCGGATACATATTTGGATAGACCCGGATACATATTTGGATTGACCCGGATACATATTTGGATAGACCCGGATACATATTTGGATTGACCCGGATACATATTTGTATTGACCCGGATACATATTTGTATTGACCCGGATACATATTTGTATTGACCCGGATACATATTTGGATAGACCCGGATACATATTTGGATAGACCCGGATACATATTTGGATAGACCCGGATACATATTTGGATTGACCCGGATACATATTTGGATAGACCCGGATACATATTTGGATAGACCCGGATACATATTTGGATTGACCCGGATACATATTTGTATTGACCCGGATAGATATTTGGATAGACCCGGATACATATTTGGATAGACCCGGATACATATTTGGATTGACCCGGATACATATTTGGATAGACCCGGATACATATTTGTATTGACCCGGATACATATTTGTATTGACCCGGATACATATTTGGATTGACCCGGATACATATTTGTATTGACCCGGATACATATTTGGATAGACCCGGATACATATTTGTATTGACCCGGATACATATTTGGATAGACCCGGATACATATTTGGATTGACCCGGATACATATTTGGATTGACCCGGATACATATTTGTATTGACCCGGATACATATTTGTATTGACCCGGATACATATTTGGATAGACCCGGATACATATTTGGATAGACCCGGATACATATTTGGATTGACCCGGATACATATTTGGATAGACCCGGATACATATTTGGATTGACCCAGATACATATTTGGATTGACCCGGATACATATTTGTATTGACCCGGATACATATTTGTATTGACCCGGATACATATTTGTATTGACCCGGATACATATTTGGATAGACCCGGATACATATTTGGATTGACCCGGATACATATTTGTATTGACCCGGATACATATTTGGATAGACCCGGATACATATTTGGATTGACCCGGATACATATTTGGATAGACCCGGATACATATTTGGATAGACCCGGATACATATTTGGATTGACCCGGATACATATTTGTATTGACCCGGATAGATATTTGGATAGACCCGGATACATATTTGGATAGACCCGGATACATATTTGGATAGACCCGGATACATATTTGGATTGACCCGGATACATATTTGGATAGACCCGGATACATATTTGGATTGACCCGGATACATATTTGTATTGACCCGGATACATATTTGGATTGACCCGGATACATATTTGGATTGACCCGGATACATATTTGGATAGACCCGGATACATATTTGTATTGACCCGGATACATATTTGGATAGACCCGGATACATATTTGGATTGACCCGGATACATATTTGTATTGACCCGGATACATATTTGGATTGACCCAGATACATATATGGATTGACCCGGATACATATTTGGATTGACCCGGATACATATTTGGATAGACCCGGATACATATTTGGATAGACCCGGATACATATTTGGATAGACCCGGATACATATTTGGATTGACCCGGATACATATTTGGATTGACCCGGATACATATTTGGATAGACCCGGATACATATTTGGATTGACCCGGATACATATTTGTATTGACCCGGATACATATTTGGATAGACCCGGATACATATTTGGATTGACCCGGATACATATTTGGATAGACCCGGATACATATTTGGATAGACCCGGATACATATTTGTATTGACCCGGATACATATTTGGATTGACCCGGATACATATTTGTATTGACCCGGATACATATTTGGATAGACCCGGATACATATTTGGATTGACCCGGATACATATTTGTATTGACCCGGATACATATTTGGATTGACCCGGATACATATTTGGATAGACCCGGATACATATTTGGATTGACCCGGATACATATTTGTATTGACCCGGATACATATTTGTATTGACCCGGATACATATTTGGATAGACCCGGATACATATTTGGATTGACCCGGATACATATTTGGATAGACCCGGATACATATTTGGATTGACCCGGATACATATTTGTATTGACCCGGATACATATTTGTATTGACCCGGATACATATTTGGATAGACCCGGATACATATTTGGATAGACCCGGATACATATTTGGATAGACCCGGATACATATTTGGATTGACCCGGATACATATTTGGATAGACCCGGATACATATTTGGATAGACCCGGATACATATTTGGATTGACCCGGATACATATTTGTATTGACCCGGATAGATATTTGGATAGACCCGGATACATATTTGGATAGACCCGGATACATATTTGGATAGACCCGGATACATATTTGGATTGACCCGGATACATATTTGGATTGACCCGGATACATATTTGGATTGACCCGGATACATATTTGGATTGACCCGGATACATATTTGGATAGACCCGGATACATATTTGGATAGACCCGGATACATATTTGGATTGACCCGGATACATATTTGTATTGACCCGGATACATATTTGGATTGACCCGGATACATATTTGGATAGACCCGGATACATATTTGGATTGACCCGGATACATATTTGTATTGACCCGGATACATATTTGTATTGACCCGGATACATATTTGGATAGACCCGGATACATATTTGGATTGACCCGGATACATATTTGGATAGACCCGGATACATATTTGGATTGACCCGGATACATATTTGTATTGACCCGGATACATATTTGTATTGACCCGGATACATATTTGGATAGACCCGGATACATATTTGGATAGACCCGGATACATATTTGGATAGACCCGGATACATATTTGGATTGACCCGGATACATATTTGGATAGACCCGGATAGATATTTGGATAGACCCGGATACATATTTGGATAGACCCGGATACATATTTGGATAGACCCGGATACATATTTGGATTGACCCGGATAGATATTTGGATAGACCCGGATACATATTTGGATAGACCCGGATACATATTTGGATAGACCCGGATACATATTTGGATTGACCCGGATACATATTTGGATAGACCCGGATACATATTTGTATTGACCCGGATACATATTTGTATTGACCCGGATACATATTTGGATTGACCCGGATACATATTTGTATTGACCCGGATACATATTTGGATAGACCCGGATACATATTTGTATTGACCCAGATACATATTTGGATTGACCCGGATACATATTTGGATTGACCCGGATACATATTTGGATAGACCCGGATACATATTTGGATAGACCCGGATACATATTTGTATTGACCCGGATACATATTTGTATTGACCCGGATACATATTTGGATAGACCCGGATACATATTTGTATTGACCCGGATACATATTTGGATAGACCCGGATACATATTTGTATTGACCCGGATACATATTTGGATAGACCCGGATACATATTTGGATTGACCCGGATACATATTTGGATAGACCCGGATACATATTTGGATTGACCCGGATACATATTTGGATAGACCCGGATACATATTTGGATAGACCCGGATACATATTTGGATAGACCCGGATACATATTTGGATAGACCCGGATACATATTTGGATTGACCCAGATACATATTTGGATTGATCCGGATACATATTTGTATTGACCCGGATACATATTTGTATTGACCCGGATACATATTTGTATTGACCCGGATACATATTTGGATAGACCCGGATACATATTTGGATAGACCCGGATACATATTTGGATTGACCCGGATACATATTTGGATTGACCCGGATACATATTTGTATTGACCCGGATACATATTTGTATTGACCCGGATACATATTTGGATAGACCCGGATACATATTTGTATTGACCCGGATACATATTTGGATAGACCCGGATACATATTTGGATAGACCCCCTCTTCTCTATGCCTAGAATTTTGCACATCTTACACATATATACATATCCTCTTGTCTTAGTAATTGAGACCCTTGCTGACCCCCTGGGATCCCAAGTACCTGAGTTCGGGATATGGCCCCCTTTTCGGGCTCCTGTGTCCACTAGGTCCTTGTATGTATTTTACCAATTAGATATTTGACATTGTCCTTACCTTCTTTCTTCATTGTTTCTATCAGTTGGGTTAAATGTATACATCACATCCTTTTTGGGGTCCACACGGAGTCCTGGTTCCATCCCGTTCTTCTTTTTTTACAATTTTTTTTTCATATCTTCTCAGTAATAACTTTGTATTATTTTCGCGAACCTGTCTCCACAATATTGCCGCAACATCCACAATATCGTCGCTGGACACCGGCCATGGGAGTTTTTCATATACTTGGCGGGTAGACCATACATACCTGGAAATTGCCCATTTTTGCTTTCCTTGGTGGCAAGCATAAGTTATTGATTCATGATAATTACTCAATGATCTATAGACGTATTATTTTTATGATCATCATGCATCCACAATATGTGCTGGCTTATATATGGGTAGCGAATCCTCTGTATTAGCCCTTCTGAATGACCCTCTCCAGGTCCCCTTTGTGCCATTACCTTTAGTCTGTATATGGGCTGCTCTTTACTTGTGCCATTATGATGATTCTGTGCACCGGTTGCTCTGGAATGTTGGTTGGTTTCCTTTCCTACATGGATTTACACCTTTATTTACACCCTATATGGCCACAGAGTCCTCCTGACGTCAGCTAGCATACTTCCCCTGATGAAGCTGCGCTCGCAGCGAAACGTGTGAGATTTTCCTCACACCCCTGGACATTGTGGCTACTAATTATCATGGTATTTTCTGTCTTGATCATTTGAGTGTCCACTTATCATTATTGGGCTCCCAGCACGTTGCGCCTGGGAGTTCGGCTCATACTCTTATTTCAGGGATTACTTTATCTTCTTTATCTTGCCATTTATACCTCCGCCTCTTTTCAGTGTGCCTCCTCTAGTGGTCCTTTTAGAGCTGCCAACATTAATTGGGGTTTGTTATTTTTATTTTTCCTTATATGCACACGCCTTAGATGACCTGACATGACTACTATTATATGGATACTATACTAACTATGGGGACACCCAGGTACGGTCAGTTATCCCGGGGTATTTAATATACATGTGGTTATATTTACTCGCATAACATCTGACCTTGCATGGTATATGTACACACGTTTCGCCATCTAGTTCATCACAGACACTGGGGTGTTGTTACATTTCAGGTGGTTTTAAATTGACCACAATATTGTGCAGTTTCACCTGTCTTTCACTAGGGGCACTTGTCAGGGAGTCACAAAAACACTGAACTTTAGGAAGGCAAAGTTTGACCAGCTTAGAGATGCCCTTAATCTGGTAGACTGGGACAATATCCTCAGAAATAAGAATACAGATAATAAATGGGAAATGTTTAAGAACATCCTAAATAGGCAGTGTAAGCGGTTTATACCTTGTGGGAATAAAAGGACTAGAAATAGGAAAAACCCAATGTGGCTAAACAAAGAAGTAAGACAGGCAATTAACAGTAAAAAGAAAGCATTTGCACTACTAAAGCAGGATGGCACCATTGAAGCTCTAAAAAACTATAGGGAGAAAAATACTTTATCTAAAAAACTAATTAAAGCTGCCAAAAAGGAAACAGAGAAGCACATTGCTAAGGAGAGTAAAACTAATCCCAAACTGTTCTTCAACTATATCAATAGTAAAAGAATAAAAACTGAAAATGTAGGCCCGTTAAAAAATAGTGAGGAAAGAATGGTTGTAGATGACGAGGAAAAAGCTAACATATTAAACACCTTCTTCTCCACGGTATTCACGGTGGAAAATGAAATGCTAGGTGAAATCCCAAGAAACAATGAAAACCCTATATTAAGGGTCACCAATCTAACCCAAGAAGAGGTGCGAAATCGGCTAAATAAGATTAAAATAGATAAATCTCCGGGTCCGGATGGCATACACCCACGAGTACTAAGAGAACTAAGTAATGTAATAGATAAACCATTATTTCTTATTTTTAGGGACTCTATAGCGACAGGGTCTGTTCCGCAGGATTGGCGCATAGCAAATGTGGTGCCAATATTCAAAAAGGGCTCTAAAAGTGAACCTGGAAATTATAGGCCAGTAAGTCTAACCTCTATTGTTGGTAAAATATTTGAAGGGTTTCTGAGGGATGTTATTCTGGATTATCTCAATGAGAATAACTGTTTAACTCCATATCAGCATGGGTTTATGAGAAATCGCTCCTGTCAAACCAATCTAATCAGTTTTTATGAAGAGGTAAGCTATAGACTGGACCACGGTGAGTCATTGGACGTGGTATATCTCGATTTTTCCAAAGCGTTTGATACCGTGCCGCACAAGAGGTTGGTACACAAAATGAGAATGCTTGGTCTGGGGGAAAATGTGTGTAAATGGGTTAGTAACTGGCTTAGTGATAGAAAGCAGAGGGTGGTTATAAATGGTATAGTCTCTAACTGGGTCGCTGTGACCAGTGGGGTACCGCAGGGGTCAGTATTGGGACCTGTTCTCTTCAACATATTCATTAATGATCTGGTAGAAGGTTTACACAGTAAAATATCGATATTTGCAGATGATACAAAACTATGTAAAGCAGTTAATACAAGAGAAGATAGTATTCTGCTACAGATGGATCTGGATAAGTTGGAAACTTGGGCTGAAAGGTGGCAGATGAGGTTTAACAATGATAAATGTAAGGTTATACACATGGGAAGAAGGAATCAATATCACCATTACACACTGAATGGGAAACCACTGGGTAAATCTGACAGGGAGAAGGACTTGGGGATCCTAGTTAATGATAAACTTACCTGGAGCAGCCAGTGCCAGGCAGCAGCTGCCAAGGCAAACAGGATCATGGGGTGCATTAAAAGAGGTCTGGATACACATGATGAGAGCATTATACTGCCTCTGTACAAATCCCTAGTTAGACCGCACATGGAGTACTGTGTCCAGTTTTGGGCACCGGTGCTCAGGAAGGATATAATGGAACTAGAGAGAGTACAAAGGAGGGCAACAAAATTAATAAAGGGGATGGGAGAACTACAATACCCAGATAGATTAGCGAAATTAGGATTATTTAGTCTAGAAAAAAGACGACTGAGGGGCGATCTAATAACCATGTATAAGTATATAAGGGGACAATACAAATATCTCGCTGAGGATCTGTTTATACCAAGGAAGGTGACGGGCACAAGGGGGCATTCTTTGCGTCTGGAGGAGAGAAGGTTTTTCCACCAACATAGAAGAGGATTCTTTACTGTTAGGGCAGTGAGAATCTGGAATTGCTTGCCTGAGGAGGTGGTGATGGCGAACTCAGTCGAGGGGTTCAAGAGAGGCCTGGATGTCTTCCTGGAGCAGAACAATATTGTATCATACAATTATTAGGTTCTGTAGAAGGACGTAGATCTGGGGATTTATTATGATGGAATATAGGCTGAACTGGATGGACAAATGTCTTTTTTCGGCCTTACTAACTATGTTACTATGTTACTATGTAAATGTTTTTATCATGTTTTTATGTTTTTTTGGTGTTAATAAATTTGAGTTTTCGACTTTACCGTATATTAGGTGTCCACATTTTATATGCAGTGATCTTTCCTCTCCCATCCTTTTCGATATACCTTACTGATTCACTGCCCTAATATATTTCTTAGAAACATGAAAAATTTTGGTGAGTAAATGTGTGCAGAGGTAGCAGTGGCCCCCGGAGCTTGAGACTCCCCAAACGTTCGTCCTTTTCACTGATTTGGACTGAAGTCTGAATACAACATTCGCTAAATCTCCTAACCCTTTTATTATGGAGATGATGTCATCGCTCTAAGGAAATTGAATTGGCCTCAAATTTCACTAAAATTTCAGAAAGGTGAAATCCAATTATTTTTTGCTATTCGATTTGTGTGAATCCAGCAAGATGACCGGCTGTTATTTTTCTGGATTCCAAATTTTGCACTCAGTAAATGAAGGGGATACAAAGGAAACCTGAGTTCTTTTTGGAATCCTGGGGAAATCTTACTAGGGGAGACCATCAATTGTAATTCTTCACAGTAGAAGGGAGGTAGCAGTTTACAGGCACACAGCTGTGACACAGTTCTGAGCTAAAGTTGATCACAGGAGTTTTATTCATCAACATGTATGAAAGTCTCTTTACAGATAACTTCTCTTCACAGGTAACTTCTCTTCACACACAGTATCTTAATGTAAGCAGAACTTTACCTTTCTCATGCAGTGAGGTGGGGGGATGAGTCTGGTGCTGTAGCTCTCTCACATCTAACTATAGGTAATAAACATGCTCCTGGCTGTCCTGATCGCTGCTATGATTACATGCAATCACTTCTCATGAAGAACTGGTCTATATAGCTTGTCTGATTTCAGTCTGACAGGAGACTCTCTAACACACACCTTACTCTTGGATGCCCAGGACAAAATAACAACTTTCCCAGTATCCCCCCTGGGGCAGAGCTAACCTCTCCCTGTCTGCTATAACTATTTTAGCCCCTATGGCTGATGGATCATTCTAAATCAACAGTGCAACTTCTATCTGTCAGAAAAAGAACCGGGAAGGGGGTAAAAAAGGAAAGGTAATACTAAAATGGCAGTCACCTGTCTTAGTCGATCCAGTCAATGATGCCCTCTTCTCTTGATGTATATCAGCTCATCCAGGGAAGCTTTGACGATAAAAGCTGAGCCTATGTCGGACTTATTTCTGCTATATGTGTCTGGCAGTTGTGCTGCGGATTGCAGGCTGTTGTGGGGGTTTTTTAGCATCTCATGACGATTTATTTCATTTACAATGTAACACATCGAAATTCACGGACAGCGATGTGTGGTCACATCTGTAACAAGGCGTTCGGACACACTAAGGGCCCCAGTGTCAGACCCCAAAAGCCCCCCGTCCTGCGCTGCATATACAGATGATCTCATCTCTATGTAAAAGGAGAGGATCTTAGTGTAAAGAGTAAAAGCCGCCACATGTGATTCGCGTTTGTATCGTGGACTGTGCGTGTTGTGACAATATGGCTAATCCGGACGCGGGATGTAAACATTTTCTTCCTCTTTTTGTTATTTCATCTATCAAAATACTTTGACGCTTTAAATAACATTTAATGTATGTTTGTTACAATCTTTCACCGCCGTGAGTACAGCAAATAAGCAAAGTTGTTACATTATGTTCTGAAGTCGTGCCTCTTGTGCGGAGCGGGCACGTCAGCGCGAATGCGTTACGTAATGCTAAATCATATGGAGAAGGCTGCGCAGTTAACCCTATCTTCCCCATAAAGTGATAGGCGACTTGTGAGCTACTGGGAGGTATTAGGGGCTCTAACATAAGTGAGACCTCAAGTCTTTCCTTGTATCGCTAAAACAATAACTGAAAAAAGAAAGAGTCTTGTGAGTCTTACAGCAATACTGCAGCAGTCGTCCAGCATGAAAGTGTCCGTTAGACCCTTAAAGTCACTTATCGGTGCTACAAATTCCTTCATCCGGCATAAGAAGGATCCCTTCCAAATTTGCTCATCATGAAGTGCCTCCCTGCTGAGACACACAAAGATTCACTTGTAAAAGTAAAGAAACTTGGCTGTAAGTTTTCAACTTTGCCACAGCACCCCCACAGGAAAAGTGAAGTATTACACAGTGGCCATCCAAATCCAATGGGTTGACTGTGTAATTTAGAACAGAGAGAGAGGCACAGTCTAACCCCTCTCCACTCTGGAGCTGGTGATCTATTCACCTAGAGATGAATACATGGAAATACCCTTTACAATGGCCAAGGAAGTTTAAAAATGGATGTGAGATCATTGATGATTGGCTATTCAGTATTATTCCCATTGCATTGGATTTTTATTTGGAGAGGATGTGCGCAGTATTTCTGTTCACAGTCCGGCATCTTCTTCTATGATTTTATTTTGCCTCCCGCTGTAATTATGGCTGAAACATAATAATGTGTCGTACAGAAGACTGACGGAAGTGCTGCTTGGTTCTCTCACTGCAGCAATGAACCTTTTTCCTTCTCTCTGCAAATCACAATGTGACCTGATTCTTAGGGTCTCATCCCAGAGCCAAAATAGCTGGTCTGTGACATCACAGTGTGAAAGATCCTGGATGGGCAATAGTGAAGCTTCTCCTATTTCAGAAAATGTATAAATGTAGGTATCAAAGGATCTCGGGTAGCTTAACTAGTTAGAAATAAGAGACTGCAAGAAGAATGTAGCAAGATAAATGTCAAGCAGCGATGAACAAATCTGCTGAACTTCAAATTCAGAATTTCAACCAAATTTGGCCAGGAAAATTCAATTTATTAAATATAAATAGATTGTGTCTTATTATAATTGACCGCAGAGCTGAAAGTAAAGAAACCACCAGGCCACCAGTTCTAAAGAGTCAGCTCAGTCAATGAACCAGGATACAATGTTTATCCAGGGATTTACAATCACCCAAAAATATCTGCGTCCGGGACCCGATTATAAAGTTATCCAACCGTTTAAAGAACCTCGTCCAGGAGAAAACAGCAAATTCTTTCCACATTGGCTGTTTAGAGACCATTATGCTCATCAATAACACATTTCACGGATGTGTTATTCATGAATTGTTTGCCACAATTTGTAAGTTTAGATCCACAGAATCGAAAATACATAATGGAAAATAGTTTTAATTGTCCGCCTCTTACAGCCTGGAAAGCGGAGCCAAAAATATGCTTGTGTATATGTCTCCACGTATAAATATAAATATACAACACATATCTCCAAAGTTCAAAGAGCTGAAAATAAAGTGGCCAGGGGCGATGAACGCCAATTTGACTTTAAACAGGGAAACTCTTACTCCTTGTAAAAGCAATCAGATGTGAACTCGGTTTCTAAACAAATTGGGAACATTTAAAGGTGGTCAGTAAATTTCCGCGACGCTGTAAACTGAAGCCAGGTGGACTGAACGTTCATTGTGAGCGAGGACATGCAAAGATGATGGAGCCGAGAAGGAAGACATGAAGGGGTGGAATGGGGGTTGGGTAGACAATAGAATCTGGGACAGAACGAGCGCGAGACTCGATACTATGTTGCAACTGAGGCGCGTTCTGCCTTGTTCCATCTTACCAAAACTTTAATGTCTAAAACAGATCCCCGGGACTGACCAGGAACGCCCCAGTAGATACCACCAAACTCCCACTGTTGGGTTTGCTTAGACCCTCATGTAGATCAGATTGCAGGATTGTCCCAGTAACATCAAGGTTATGGATGAGGATGATGTCCTCCATCATCACACAGGACGAATCTGCCAAAATTCTACCCAGGTAGACAGTGGCGTATCTAGTAGGGGCAGCCGGGGCATGTGCCCCGGGCGCAGCCGGCAGGGGGCGCAGTCGGGCCGCCTAAAGCGACGGTCCGCAGCGTCTCCCCCGGCAGCTGCATTCTGCCGCCCCCCACACTGGGAGTCAGCTGTTCTCTGTGCCGACTGTCAAGCTGACAGCCGTCACACAGAAGCTGCAGCGCGCCGCCTCCCAGTGTTCAATTGTACTGGATCTGAGTCAAGATGACTCTGACTGCCGGGTCAGAGCGACACCAGCAGCGTGATCAGGTCATGTGATCACGCTGCTGACGCCACTCGCCCGCGCTGCAGAGCAGAGGCAGAGACGCAGATCGGTGGTAAGTGCTGCAGTGGAGCTGAAGACACCGAAGGTGCAGGGGAGATTTAATGTGAGTGGGAATGGGGGGGATATATTGTGGGGGGAGATTTAATGTGAGTGGGGATGGGGGGATTTATTGTGGGGGGGATTTAATGTGAGTGGAGATGGGGGATTTATTGTGTGGGGGGATTTAATGTGAGTGGGGATGGGGGATTTATTGTGGGGGGAGATTTAATGTGAGTGGAGATGGGGGATTTATTGTGGGGAAGGGATTTAATGTGAGTGGAGATGGGGGGATTTATTGTGGGGGGATTTAATGTGAGTGGAGATGGGGGATTTATTGTGGGGGGAGATTTAATGTGAGTGGGGATGGGGGATTTATTGTGGGGGGAGATTTAATGTGAGTGGAGATGGGGGATTTATTGTGGGGAAGGGATTTAATGTGAGGGGGAATGGGGGATTTATTATTGGATGGGGGAGATTTAATATGAGTGGAGATGGGGGGATTTATTGTGGGGGGATTTAATGTGAGTGGAGATGGGGGGATTTATTGTGTGTGGGGAGAATGTGAGTGGAGATGGGGGATTTAATGTGTGGGGGAGATTTGTCATGGGGATGGGGGATTTAATGTGTGGGGTGATATTTGGAGTGGGGATGGGGGATTTAATGTGTGGGGGGGATTTGAGGACACAAAATGAAGAGCAAAGGGGGGGATGGGGGGCATGTATGAGGAAACAGTATGGGGGATGGGTGCAGACAGTATGGGGAGCAAACAGGGGAATGTATGCAGACACAGTATGAGTAGCGATGTGAAAAACGTATGTGGACAGAGTGCGGGGAGTGAGGGTGTTGGGATGTGTGCATGCGTAGCATGGGGGGACAGTGTAAGGGCACAGCCAGGAGGGGACAGTATACCAAGGAGGGGGAGTGTGATGAGAGAGTACAGTATAAATACTGGGCCCTATAGGGGACACAGTGTGAGAGGACAGTGTGAAGAGGGGGCCGGTATGAAAAGGAGAGGTCAGTGTGAAGAGCATGTACCATAAGAGGGACAGTGTGAGGGTCATATTTTATGCAGACAATATAGTGAGGGGCAATTTTTCAGTCGGGAGCATTATAATGACACTTGTATCTTTAAGGGCATGATGTGGAGATTTTCCGCAAAAGAGCGGAGAAGATGGAAGTCTGCAGAGACGGCTGTGACTGAGAAAACTCATCATGGGGTCTGGACAAGATGAAGAAAAGGAGAACGGCTCCAGAGACGACGTCATCTATCAGGTACCTGGATGTAAATGTTATTTGTGATACTAACTCTCATGTTTTTATTTATGTTAGAAGCATTAAAGGGGATGTCCAGGTTTGTGATGAGTCTGCAGTCATTCTTTGTGACTGCAGACTTCTGAGTTCTCACAGTGCACCCTGCACGCTGTCAGGATTCTCTCGTGCCGGTGATTTACATACACGCGGTCACGTGCTGACTAGACATGTGTGGCCTCACTCAATGAAAATGAACTGAGCGAGGCCGGGCACGTCTAGTCGGAATGTGGCCAGAAGTATCCAAATCGCATACTTGTGCTGACACGACTGTCCACCGGCCAGGGAGAATCCTAGTAGTGTGCAGTGCATTAGTTGTGATAATTCAGAAGCTGCAATGTCAGGATTCAGCTCTGCAGGTTCCAGTAGTCGTCACATGGACACGTCACTCATATGTGACTTTCACACTTATGGTCCTGTGACAACGAGCTTCTCTTCTGCTTCTCTCAGTTTTTCACTGAACATTGAGAGTGTTAGGGAGAGCAGCTCGTGGGCACATGACTAAGTGTGCAGATCGCATATGTCCATGGTGGGGGGGGGGGGGGGGGGGCAAAATTTATTCTTGCCCCGGGTTCCAGAAACCCTAGATACTCCTCTGCCGGTCGATTTGCTCAGTTCAGAGAAGAACAGTCGATGTGCACTGTATACATTCACTGCAAATCCAATCTACTAACAATGGGTTAATACAATAATAAACTCTTGTAATCACCTTTCATCACTCTTCCTGTACTTCAGCCCCATTGAGCTTCTCTGGAGAGACCTGAAAATGGCGTCCACCAACGTTCACCATCCAACCTGATGGGACTGGAGAGGATCTGCAAGGAGGAATGGCCGAGGATCCGCAAATCCAGGGGGGAAAAACTTGTGGCATCATTCCCAAGAAGACTCATGGCTGTACGAGCTCAAAAGGGGCTTCTCCTCAATACTGAGCAAAAGGGCTGAAGACTTATGGCCATGTGAGTTTTCAGTTTTTCTTTTTTAGTAAATTTGCAAAAATTTCTACATTTCTATTTTTCTTCAGTCAAGATGGGGTGCAGAGTGAACATTAATGATAAAAAAATAACTTTTTTGGATTTACCAAATGGCTGCAATAAAACAAAGAGTGAAAAATGTAAAGGGGTCTGAATACTTTCCGTACCCACTGTACATCTGTCTTGGTATCTTAAGAGACTACAAGCTTCTCTACCACATAAGAAGACATCAGGAGGGTGTTGTCCTTAATTTTGCATTGATCTCCCTGATTTCGGTGATGTCTTCAGTATTGGCTGCTTTCTTTTCTACGACCAGTGACTCAAGTTTAGCTTTTTTGTGTTTAGACGTGGACTGTTACTTTTTTTTTTCCCATTATCCACACCTCTAAAATAAACATCTCATTAATGCACAAAAAAAAGAATTGCACGATAGATGGACATGATGGGGATATATGTGACCCTGAGCTACTCCTGTACTAGTTCCGCTCCATAAGACCTGACTAATACCCGACTGCATGACCCATGGACCCTCTGGGTCTACAACAAGATTGACTTTGGGCCAAACCATGAGATGAAATCAAAGAGGACACACAGATATTGCCTTCTACACATCCAATCATCAGGTCGTTAATACTCATAGTGCCGGGATTGAAGGTGGAAAATCTCTAGATTTGCCCCCTTCTCAATGCAGCCGCCTTAGGTACTTGCCAACAAGGATTAATTATGGCCTGTAGGAAGAACCAAGGCAATAATGGGAAGAACATTATGTGAGATTTCTGAGCTTCCAGGCCAATGTCCTTGTCCTGAGAACCAACGACTGAGAGATAATGTCAGATTTTCCATGGCTGCAGACATCAATGAGGTCAGTATTAACTGCTCATCTACCACCAATTTTGGAAATATTTCATCCCAATGCTTTGCACGGTCATGTACTCGAAATGTTCCCCACAAGGACAAGTCAATGTCATATTCATTTGGACCTTATAAGCACGCTGTGGGCCCTTCCACTTTGCTCCTATAGAGATATTGTTTCAGCTTTCTTGGCAATTTGCTATGGAAAAGTTTTTCTTTCACAAAGTTTAAATTTATTCATCATATCTTCAATTTTATACTTGAGAGACTCGTTTCCCCCCCGAGCTCTTCACTGAAGGATTTGAAGACCTTTCCCCAAGTGCATTTACCACTATAAAAACCGCTCTAATGGAACAACTGACAAAATAAACTTAGAAGTGAGGATCTGGGGGATCGCAAGTGTGTTTGGTTAGTATAATAATCTCACATCAAATGCTCTATGATCTCTATCGTACTCCGCGGGATGAATATTCTCAGGTTACTGAGCTGAGCCGCTCCGAGTACGAACCTCATTCATTCTGGTCTGTGCCAGATCATTCTGGGGAAAAGATCCACTGTTACCTAAATTTAAAGACATCGGACACAAAAAAAATATATTTTCTGTATTTTAGGGATTAAAGAGTAACTAAAGTTCTGTTTTATTTTTACTAATTTTGTCCAACATAAAAAGTTCTGAAACTTTACATATCATTGCCTTTGTTCTTTAGGACATAATCTAAGACCCTTGTTGGCCAGTACCTAAGGCGGCAGTATTAGGAGGGGGGAGTGACAATACTGTAAATGTATCTAGATAAAGAGTCTAAAAATGGATAACACTATTGGAAGGCCTAATGACTGCCATGATGGTTCCCGCTTTTCTCATAAGGCAATCATACAAAGAAGTGAATGAAGATTGAAGATTTGCATAAAATGGGTTTTCCTAGGCGGTTAAAAGTTTTTGTAGACAAAAAATGGTGATTATATTTCACAATATCAGATTGAAGCGTTGGTGGATTTTCCAGTTGTTGCACAGATACAAAATCTCAGGGCATGCTGGTAGTTGTAGTTTTCCAACAGATGAAGGGTCGATAGTTGGATATTACTGGAGTAGATCACTGGTGTATGACTGTGCAATTCTACATGGACTTTGTCCAATTTAATTGCTGATATTTAGATTATGGGTTTTTTTCGCTTCCTTCTCGTAATGTGAAATTTTGATCTTTCCAATGTTTACATTATTTTACTTCTGGATGATGTCAACTGTGATTATGTAGACAAATGTAGGAGCAGAAGATGCAAAGTCATCGGATTTCCACCCTCGTGCAGCAATGTGCTTGTATTATCATGATTAATGGGATTCACCCGTCACATGGAAATTCTGTTCCAAATGTTGAGTTCAGAGGTTTCAGCCTTTTTTTGGGGAGTTTGTAAATATACTTAGAGAAATGTTATCTTTTGGATGAGAAAATAAAAACTAGTTTTGGAGTCTGAGGAATCGAAAAGAAATCATAAAAAAAAACCTCCTACTTTGAAGTTTATAATAGTTAGAACATGAGATTAGGGACCCGAGTTTCACACTGAAGATATTGTGCAAGAGTCCCATAAGTAAAGCGTAAAAAGGCACAATCCTCAATAATCGTATCTTAAAGTGCAACAGTATATACACAAATCATTAATACATGATCTACAGAAGAAGCAAATTACAGAAAAAAGAAAGTGATGCAGTAAAGGCTCAACATATTTAAAGGTAAACAATAACTACAATAATACTGACCCTATGTACAAGAATATAACTACTATAATACTGCCCCATGTACAAGAATATAACTACTATAATACTGCTCCTATGTACAAGAATATAACTACTATAATACTGCCCCCTATGTACAAGAATATAACTACTATAATACTGCTCCTGTGTACAAGAATATAACTACTATAATACTGCCCCGTATGTACAAGAATATAACTACTATAATACTGCTCCGTATGTACAAGAATATAACTACTATAATACTGCCCCTATGTACAAGAATATAACTACTATAATACTGCTCCCTATGTACAAGAATATAACTACTATAATACTGCTCCCTATATACAAGAATATAACTACTATAATACTGCCCCGTATGTACAAGAATATAACTACTATAATACTGCTCCTGTGTACAAGAATATAACTACTATAATACTGACCCTATATACAAGAATATAACTACTATAATACTGCCCCCTATGTACAAGAATATAACTACTATAATACTGCTCCTGTGTACAAGAATATAACTACTATAATACTGCCCCTATGTACAAGAATATAACTACTATAATACTGCTCCCTATGTACAAGAATATAACTACTATAATACTGCTCCTATGTACAAGAATATAACTACTATAATACTGCCCCTATGTACAAGAATATAACTACTATAATACTGTCCCCTATGTACAAGAATATAACTACTATAATACTGCCCCTATGTACAAGAATATAACTACTATAATACTGCCCCCTATGTACAAGAATATAACTACTATAATACTGCCCCTATGTACAAGAATATAACTACTATAATACTGCTCCTATGTACAAGAATATAACTACTATAATACTGCCCCCATGTACAAGAATATAACTACTATAATACTGCCCCTATGTACAAGAATATAACTACTATAATACTGCCCCTATGTACAAGAATATAACTACTATAATACTGCCCCTATGTACAAGAATATAACTACTATAATACTGCCCCCTATGTACAAGAATATAACTACTATAATACTACCCCTATGTACAAGAGTATAACTACTATAATACTGCCCCCTATGTACAAGAATATAACTACTATAATACTACCCCTATGTACAAGGATATAACTACTATAATACTGCCCCTATGTACAAGAATATAACTACTATAATACTGCCTCTATGTACAAGAATATAACTACTATAATACTGCCCCTATGTACAAGAATATAACGACTATAATACTGCTCCTACGTACAAGAATATAACTACTATAATACTGCTCCCTATGTACAAGAATATAACTACTATAATACTGCCCCTATGTGCAAGAATATAACTACTATAATACTGCCCCAATGTACAAGAATATAACTACTATAATACTGCCCCCTATGTACAAGAATATAACTACTATAATACTGCCCAATGTACAAGAATATAACTACTATAATACTGCCCCTATGTGCAAGAATATAACTACTATAATACTGCTCCCTATGTACAAGAATATAACTACTATAATACTGCTCCTATGTACAAGAATATAACTACTATAATACTGCCCCTATGTACAAGAATATAACTACTATAATACTGCTCCTATGTACAAGAATATAACTACTATAATACTGTCTCCTGTGTACAAGAATATAACTACTATAATACTGCTCCTATGTACAAGAATATAACTACTATAATACTGTCTCCTGTGTACAAGAATATAACTACTATAATACTGCTCCTATGTACAAGAATATAACTACTATAATACTGCTCCTATGTACAAGAATATAACTACTATAATACTGTCTCCTGTGTACAAGAATATAACTACTATAATACTGCTCCTATGTACAAGAATATAACTACTATAATACTGCTCCTATGTACAAGAATATAACTACTATAATACTGCCCCTATGTACAAGAATATAACTACTATAATACTGTCCCCTATGTACAAGAATATAACTACTATAATACTGCCCCTATGTACAAGAATATAACTACTATAATACTGCCCCCTATGTACAAGAATATAACTACTATAATACTGCCCCTATGTACAAGAATATAACTACTATAATACTGCTCCTATGTACAAGAATATAACTACTATAATACTGCCCCCATGTACAAGAATATAACTACTATAATACTGCCCCTATGTACAAGAATATAACTACTATAATACTGCCCCTATGTACAAGAATATAACTACTATAATACTGCCCCTATGTACAAGAATATAACTACTATAATACTGCCCCCTATGTACAAGAATATAACTACTATAATACTACCCCTATGTACAAGAGTATAACTACTATAATACTGCCCCCTATGTACAAGAATATAACTACTATAATACTACCCCTATGTACAAGGATATAACTACTATAATACTGCCCCTATGTACAAGAATATAACTACTATAATACTGCCTCTATGTACAAGAATATAACTACTATAATACTGCCCCTATGTACAAGAATATAACGACTATAATACTGCTCCTACGTACAAGAATATAACTACTATAATACTGCTCCCTATGTACAAGAATATAACTACTATAATACTGCCCCTATGTGCAAGAATATAACTACTATAATACTGCCCCAATGTACAAGAATATAACTACTATAATACTGCCCCCTATGTACAAGAATATAACTACTATAATACTGCCCAATGTACAAGAATATAACTACTATAATACTGCCCCTATGTGCAAGAATATAACTACTATAATACTGCTCCCTATGTACAAGAATATAACTACTATAATACTGCTCCTATGTACAAGAATATAACTACTATAATACTGCCCCTATGTACAAGAATATAACTACTATAATACTGCTCCTATGTACAAGAATATAACTACTATAATACTGTCTCCTGTGTACAAGAATATAACTACTATAATACTGCTCCTATGTACAAGAATATAACTACTATAATACTGTCTCCTGTGTACAAGAATATAACTACTATAATACTGCTCCTATGTACAAGAATATAACTACTATAATACTGCTCCTATGTACAAGAATATAACTACTATAATACTGTCTCCTGTGTACAAGAATATAACTACTATAATACTGCTCCTATGTACAAGAATATAACTACTATAATACTGCTCCTATGTACAAGAATATAACTACTATAATACTGCCCCTATGTACAAGAATATAACTACTATAATACTGCTCCTATGTACAAGAATATAACTACTATAATACTGCTCCTATGTACAAGAATATAACTACTATAATACTGCTCCTATGTACAAGAATATAACTACTATAATACTGCTCCTATGTACAAGAATATAACTACTATAATACTGCTCCCTATGTACAAGAATATAACTACTATAATACTGCCCCTATGTGCAAGAATATAACTACTATAATACTGCCCCAATGTACAAGAATATAACTACTATAATACTGCCCCCTATGTACAAGAATATAACTACTATAATACTGCCCAATGTACAAGAATATAACTACTATAATACTGCCCCTATGTGCAAGAATATAACTACTATAATACTGCTCCCTATGTACAAGAATATAACTACTATAATACTGCTCCTATGTACAAGAATATAACTACTATAATACTGCCCCTATGTACAAGAATATAACTACTATAATACTGCTCCTATGTACAAGAATATAACTACTATAATACTGTCTCCTGTGTACAAGAATATAACTACTATAATACTGCTCCTATGTACAAGAATATAACTACTATAATACTGTCTCCTGTGTACAAGAATATAACTACTATAATACTGCTCCTATGTACAAGAATATAACTACTATAATACTGTCTCCTGTGTACAAGAATATAACTACTATAAAACTGCTCCTATGTACAAGAATATAACTACTATAATACTGTCTCCTGTGTACAAGAATATAACTACTATAATACTGCTCCTATGTACAAGAATATAACTACTATAATACTGTCTCCTGTGTACAAGAATATAACTACTATAATACTGCTCCTATGTACAAGAATATAACTACTATAATACTGTCTCCTGTGTACAAGAATATAACTACTATAATACTGCTCCTATGTACAAGAATATAACTACTATAATACTGCTCCTATGTACAAGAATATAACTACTATAATACTGTCTCCTGTGTACAAGAATATAACTACTATAATACTGCTCCTATGTACAAGAATATAACTACTATAATACTGCTCCTATGTACAAGAATATAACTACTATAATACTGCCCCTATGTACAAGAATATAACTACTATAATACTGCTCCTATGTACAAGAATATAACTACTATAATACTGCTCCTATGTACAAGAATATAACTACTATAATACTGCTCCTATGTACAAGAATATAACTACTATAATACTGCTCCTATGTACAAGAATATAACTACTATAATACTGCTCCCTATGTACAAGAATATAACTACTATAATACTGCCCCTATGTGCAAGAATATAACTACTATAATACTGCCCCAATGTACAAGAATATAACTACTATAATACTGCCCCCTATGTACAAGAATATAACTACTATAATACTGCCCAATGTACAAGAATATAACTACTATAATACTGCCCCTATGTGCAAGAATATAACTACTATAATACTGCTCCCTATGTACAAGAATATAACTACTATAATACTGCTCCTATGTACAAGAATATAACTACTATAATACTGCCCCTATGTACAAGAATATAACTACTATAATACTGCTCCTATGTACAAGAATATAACTACTATAATACTGTCTCCTGTGTACAAGAATATAACTACTATAATACTGCTCCTATGTACAAGAATATAACTACTATAATACTGTCTCCTGTGTACAAGAATATAACTACTATAATACTGCTCCTATGTACAAGAATATAACTACTATAATACTGTCTCCTGTGTACAAGAATATAACTACTATAATACTGCTCCTATGTACAAGAATATAACTACTATAATACTGTCTCCTGTGTACAAGAATATAACTACTATAATACTGCTCCTATGTACAAGAATATAACTACTATAATACTGCTCCTATGTACAAGAATATAACTACTATAATACTGTCTCCTGTGTACAAGAATATAACTACTATAATACTGCTCCTATGTACAAGAATATAACTACTATAATACTGCTCCCATGTACAAGAATATAACTACTATAATACTGGCTGCATTGATCATGGATATTATTACTGCTGCAGAAAGGTATGAGGTATTTTTTTCACCATTGATCTCATCATTGTTGCTTCCTCTGCTTTTACCCCAATGCTCCTCTGTAATCTCGGGGGGGGGGGGGAGGCAGTCCAGTAGTAACTGCTCATTTCACGTGATACATTATATTGATAGACATGACTGGGATTCCTGTGCGAAGTAGTTCATGGACTCACTGGGTCTTTTATTCTGGAGATAGTAGACTGGTGCCTTACTAGGAGGCTCCACTTTTGTGTCAGAATTTCTTATTTGGGCATTAAGAGGTTACATGTCACGGTCTATGTTATACCTGTCCTGACCCTCTGTTTTGCTGCTAGGGTCATTTTGGGCTAATTGGTTCCTCGTCTTGGAAGAATGATGACTTCTATTCTTCAGTTAATTGAGATCTTGTGCCAGGATGTTTTCATGGGCCAGTACAATGACGCTCACACAGCAAAGGAATTTTTTTTGTTTCTCCTTTGAATTGCTGCTTCGCCTTAATCACTTCTTTTCAGTTCCAGTTGGTAACATAATTTTTATTTCTTTTGGTCCTTGGAAAAATAAACAGAAGATAATAAGAGTTTATGTGTAAAACTGAAGGAATCATCAACAGAACATTCACCGAGGTCAGAGAACAAGTGATGTCTGATTCTGCACTTGCACAATGTAGTTTGTATAGAAGCTGATGCTGTTTCTCGGATACAAAGTAACATATCCCTTATACAGTTACATGAAAAAAAGAGTATTTTCCTACAGTTGCCACTAGGGGGGGCTAGCCACGTATGCAATCAGCTGCTAGGTTCCACCTGTTGGCGGCTGCAGGAATCCTGGATTTTATTATTAAACTATGGAGGAGTTTGCTGCTCTAAAAACTCTAATACATTGTTTTAATAAATATGTTTGATACATTCTTTAAAAAAAACAAAAAACACTTCTGTCTAGAGATGATTCTTACATTTTTTTTCACCACCCCACATTAGAATAACACATATGATCATTTTGTTTTTTGTTTTTTTTTTGCAACTTTTCAAAAACTTGCAATTCATAAATTTATCAGATTGTGATTGTTATCTGAGCCACTTTTTAAATAATATTTATAATTTTATTATATAATAAAATTGCAAAAATGCATGAAATGTTCTACTGCAAAATGTATGAATTTTTGCATCATAAAACTGGCATAGAAGGTGCGATAAATTTCCCCTATATTTATTTAGGAAAAAGAGAACTTCGTATTAGTTAAATGAAGCTCCAGCCATTATAAAGATACATGAAGACGTTCATCCTAGACATTAAAATAGCACATTAATAATAGGTACGTAACACTTAGTTCTTTACTGTAAACGCTCCACCACAAGATATAAAAGCATAAAAACATACAAATAATAGTAATGTAAAATATTATACAATGTGTTATTAGCAATATATCCATATCCAACCATCAAAGTGCTATGATGTAATGTTATTCTTGACAAGTTTAGTGATCAACAAGGACAAGTGAAGAGTTACATTTATAATGTCAACTTTTTGGACCATATTACTATATTTGTAATAAGTTTGGTTTTCAATAGGTCCCCATGGGAAATCATTGCTTTAAAAATGAAGCTCAGAAGCTGTGGAAGGACGGATACGCGACCATCTGGCTACTGTCTAACGCTCAAACACTTGCACTCCAGGGAGTCATTTTTACACTTACTGTATGAGACATACTTACTTCGTGAACTTTGCATCCATTCATTTTTTTACTCTTTGCTGTGTGCACTTTTAACATTCTGTCATATTTTTTGTGTGCTTTAAAGGGGTCCTGTCATGTCGCATATTCAGCTCTTTCTGTTAGCAGCATTTATAGCATTTATGATTCAGAATATCTTGCATTTCATTTATTTAAATCCCTGCTTTTCCATTTTTAGGAGTAGAGTGGGTGATTGACATCTCTCTCTGACCATTCACTTGGCTTCTCCTTACAAATGACCTCCTCCTGGACTCCTCCTTATATGTGACCTTCTCCCTGGACTCCTCCTTACATGTGACCTCCTCATTGGACTCCTCCTTACATGTGACCTCCTCACTGGACTCCTCCTTACATGTGACCTCCTCCCTGGACTCCTCCTTACATGTGACCTCCTCCCTGGACTCCTCCTTACATGTGACCTCTTCACTGGACTCCTCCTTACATGTGACCTCCTCATTGGACTCCTCCTTACATGTGACCTCCTCACTGGACTCCTCCTTACATGTGACCTCCTCCCTGGACTCCTCCTAACATGTGACCTCCTCCCTGGACTCCTCCTTACATGTGACCTCCTCCCTGAACTCCTCCTTACATGTGACCTCCTCACTGGACTCTTCCTTACATGTGACCTCCTCCCTGGACTCCTCCTTACATGTGACCTGCTCCCTGGACTCCTCCTTACATGTGACCTCCTCCCTGAACTCCTCCTTACATGTGACCTCCTCACTGGACTCCTCCTTACATGTGACCTTCTCACTGGACTCCTCCTTACATGTGACCTCATCACTGGACTCCTCCTTACATGTGACCTCCTCACTGGGCTCCTCCTTACATGTGACCTTCTCACTGGACTCCTCCTTACATGTGACCTCCTCCCTGGACTCCTCCTTACATGTGACCTCCTCACTGTGCTCCTCCTTACATGTCACCTCCTCACTGGACTCCTCCTTACATGTGACCTCCTCCCTGGACTTCTCCTTACATGTGACCTCCTCCCTGGACTCCTCCTTACATGTGACCTCCTCACTGGACTCCTCCTTACATGTGACCTTCTCACTGGACTCCTCCTTACATGTGACCTCCTCACTGGACGCCTCCTTACATGTGACCTTCTCCCTGGACTCCTCCTTACATGTGACCTTCTCCCTGGACGCCTCCTTACATGTGATCTCCTCACTGGACTCCTCCTTACATGTGACCTTCTCACTGGACTCCTCCTTACATGTGACCTCCTCACTGGGCTCCTCCTTACATGTGACCTCCTCACTGGACTCCTCCTTACATGTGACCTTCTCCCTGGACTCCTCCTTACATGTGACCTCTTGACTGGACTCCTCCTTACATGTGACCTCCTTCCTGTACCTCTCCTTACATGTGACCTCCTCACCAGACTTATAAGATGTGACCTTCTCCCTGGACTCCTCCTTACATGTGAGTTCCTCACCAGACTTATAATATGTGACCTACTTCCTGGACTCCTCCTTACATGTGACCTTCTCCCTGGACTCCTCCTTACATCTGACCTTCTCCCTGGACGCCTCCTTACATGTGACCTCTTCACTGGGCTCCTCCTTACATGTGACCTCCTCACTGGACTCCTCCTTACATGTGACCTCCTCACTGGACTCCTCCTTACATGTGACCTCCTCACTGGGCTCCTCCTTACATGTGACCTTTTCACTGGGCTCCTCCTTACATGTGACCTCTTCACTGGGCTCCTCCTTACATGTGACCTCCTCACTGGACTCCTCCTTACATGTGACCTCCTCACTGGGCTCCTCCTTACATGTGACCTCTTCACTGGGCTCCTCCTTACATGTGACCTCTTCACTGGGCTCCTCCTTACATGTGACCTCCTCACTGGACTCCTCCTTACATGTGACCTCCTCACTGGACTCCTCCTTACATGTGACCTCCTCATTGGACTCCTCCTTACATGTGACCTCCTCCCTGGACTCCTCCTTACATGTTACCTCCTCACTGGACTCCTCCTTACATGTGACCTCCTCACTGGGCTCCTCCTTACATGTGACCTCTTCACTGGACTCCTCCTTACATGTGACCTCCTCACTGGACTCCTCCTTACATGTGACCTCCTCACTGGACTCCTCCTTACATGTGACCTCCTCATTGGACTCCTCCTTACATGTGACCTCCTCCCTGGACTCCTCCTTACATGTTACCTCCTCACTGGACTCCTCCTTACATGTGACCTCCTCACTGGGCTCCTCCTTACATGTGACCTCTTCACTGGACTCCTCCTTACATGTGACCTCCTCACTGGGCTCCTCCTTACATGTGACCTCCTCACTGGACTCCTCCTTACATGTGACCTCCTTCCTGGACCTCTCCTTACATGTGACCTCTTCACTGGGCTCCTCCTTCCTGGACTCCTCCTTACATGTGACCTCCTCATTGGACTCCTCCTTGTGTGTTACTTTCTAGGATGATTGACAGCCATCTTAGTCTTAGTCTTAGTCTTAGTCATCTTAGTTAGAGCAGTCTAAATTGGCTGATCCATTATGTTTTCTCTGTCTTATATCAGCTTTGTTGTATATATTGTGACAGAATTAACAGTCGTGTCATTTTTTTAAATTCCCGTCCCTCCCTGGTCTCTTGGGGAGGGCTTGTACTTAGCAATAAGTTCTCTCTACAAGGTCTATACAGTCGATACAAGAAGAAAGTGAGTGTGTCCAATATGACTGACGTAAAAAAAAAAAGTTTTTAAAAATTAAAAAAAAAAAAATATGTAACACATTATTTTTCTCTAACAGACTGAAATCCAATGAATTAACCCGAAACAAAATCAATTCCCTTTAAGGAAAGTCCCATCCCCCATCCCCCACCATGTAGGACACCATGGGCCGTCTGGAAGCTTTTCAGCATTGCCGTCTTTTTTCTGTCCGGTTTACATGGGTAAGCATTCTTCTTCGCATTCTCCAGGTTGCTACGAACGATTTAATCTTCATCTGAGAAAACGTTTAATCACTTCCAGTTGTTTATAACTGCGATAAAAGTTGTTTAGAAGGATAATAATTGTCTGGAATCAGTGGGAGACTCGCGGTGGCAAACAGAGAGAACAGTTATAGAGATATAACTTGGAATTCTCATCATTCAAAGGAAACCGTGTTCTTAGCACTTGACCAGAGGGAACGTAAATGAAAGTGTGGGGTCAATGACCTCGGAGAGTTTTCTCGTCCCCTTACTCAGCAGCCATCCTAATGAAGCTGGGTGTCCTCACATGAACCTCTCCGGAGAGGACCACATCTCCTTAGAGGATCGTCAGCCTCCTTATTAGAAGTGACTAAGCTAATTCTTTTCAGATCCTTGCACTGATTCCTTGCCAGGTAACTAACCAGAATGCCTACGGGCAAAAACATAAAAAAATGGTAACTCCTGCCACAAAAAAAAGTTATTTTAGGTGATGTCGGATGAGAGTTCCAAAAAATCATATATTGCTTTACCCTCTCAAACTGTGTCCTATCATCTCACATATTTCATGTAAAATGCAAAAGCTTAAAGACGCCATCAGGATAGACCCTCGCTCCGAAATATCGGGACGCCAAACCAGAGAGATCACAGGTGGTGCTTAAAAGTGGCGTAGGGCTGTGAACCCCCCCATTATTTGTAGTGGTTTTTATACAGGTACCCAACATGGTGGGTCTCATTTTTGTCCATAATTGTGTGTTTTGGGGTTGGAGTCCCCAAAATCTACAGTATAAATGTGCAGAGGCCCCTAGTACAGCACCATACTGTAGAATACTATAAAACAGAAAGTTTATGAATCCAGATTTAGCGAAGTGTTATGATCCGGTGACCTAGGAGCTGCATGAGAACTTTCACTGGAGAAGGTGTCCACTATACTGACCGCAATCCTGAACTCAACACCACAACTAGAAGTAGCCGTGGAGTGTACCTAACACACCTAGACACCTCGTCACAGCCGGAGGACTAAATACCCCTAAAGATGGAAATAGGAATACTATCTTGCCTCAGAGAAAATCCCCAAAGGATAGACAGCCCCCCACAAATATTGGCGGTGAGTCGGAGAGGAAAAAACATACACAGGCAGAAAAACAGGATTTAGGACAGGAGGCCATTCTAGCTAGATAGGACAGGATAGGACAGAGTTCTGTGCGGTCAGTATTAAAACCCTTCAAAACATCCACAGCAGAATATACAAAAAACTTCCTACATCTACTAAAAGATGTAGGAGCGTAAATCTGCAACTCCAGTGAATCCTACAATCAGAGCAGGAATAAAACTGAAACAAGCACACAGCAGTGTGCCACAGATACAAAAACCAAACACTTATCTTTGCTGAATTTGGCAGCAACAGGAGAAGCCAGAAAGTGATCCAACACTTCACAAGTAACATTGACAACTGGCAAGGGCTAAAGGATCCTGCACACCTAAATATCCCAGTCAGAATTGTAATCATCCGATGCACCTGGCCAGGACTGCGAGTCAGAGACAACTGCATTCCCACCTACAACCACTGGAGGGAACCCAAGAGCAGAATTCACAACAGCGAAGGCCAGAAGCGGACACAGACAGAGGGGCCCCTGTGCAGAATAATATATGGGCCCTTGGCAGTCCAATAGCTCCTCATAATGCACAATTCTATCTTTGGAGGTGATAGTGGCCCCGTACTTCTTGGGCCCCTTGGTGGCTGCACCAATGGTATGTCAGCCCTTGGGGGGAGGCTGAGATCTCATGAACCCCGATTTTCATGATCAGTAGAGACTAAGGCACCCAAACCTCTGTTGACAGGACACTATGGCATGTCGAATGTTTTTATGACGTACACTGACACTATAAAACCTGCTCCATCATGTTATAAAGTTGCAAAAAAAACTACAAAAAGTGAAGTATGGGACTGGGTTAGCTAGCGGCCATCAGAGCAAAGTGACGGCTTCCACTCCAGCCACGCTGAACGTGTGCACATTTACTCTATCTCACAGGAGGATGAGAAGCCGGTCTACAAAAAACCCTATTAATTAACGTAAGACCTGGAGTTTCCAAATTCCCAACAATATTGATATTCAATACCTCAATTCATGGCTGCGAATTCTAGCTCTCAAACTCACCCTGTGCTGGAATGGAGCAACAGAAGAAGAGGGGAGCGGTGTGGGGGGTCCGGGCAGCTCCAGCATAAGATGGAAAATGATAGACGAGAACGGGTGGGGAAAAGTTTTTTTTTCAACTCCAGCGCCTCAATATAATTTTGGACAGAATTTATTTGGACTGAAATTAATTTTAGGAGATGGGGTCCGTGTTCGCTGGGGGCTCTTCTCTTTTTGGAGATGGTCTGTGATGGGACACACACCCGTGCACATTTCTGTAACACTTGTGTGACAGGACCCTATTCATACAGGACATCTGCCTATTATGTGGTCGCCCACTGGAGGTGCGGGGCTCAGCGGGATCCAGCCCCTCACTAGTTGCCAGTACTTGGACTCCACTGCGACTCCCAAACATTCCAGATGACAGATGTCGTTTCCTGTGAATTTTCCTGGAAGAGTAAATCATGAGAGATATTCTTCTGAGTCTTTGCTGATATGTGGTTAGTGCTGACTAATGCGGAGTCCTCACTCTCCCGGTTATTACACATCGAGAGAGTTCCGGAATTATAAACAAGTTTTATTTTATTTCTAAATCCTAATAGATATCTTATAACCGGTTAGGGTGATGTTATCTGTGGCCAAGAAGGAGCTCCACGTGTTTAGGGCTTCCATGTATCCTGGGAGTCATATGGGACCCGCTGGAATAAGGGCAGGAGAACCTTCAGCTATTTCCTTGGGTAGAGGATCCTCTGAACAGCGACTGTGCAAGGATCTCAGCACCGCTCCATCCTGAAGATTGGTGGCAGTCTTCGCAGTTTAGGACAACGACCAGTCGAGAAGTGAAGAACTTCTTTAAACCACACAGTCACAAAACTTCAGACACAATAGAAAAAGTTCCAGACCTCACTGAAAACAATGTTTCCTATGTAGAAACTAATGTTTACAGTAGGGCATATGTATCAATATCGTGCCCTCTTCGGGGACAAGTTATCATTGGTTTTGGTTTTTTTAATTTTTGGTTATATATTATTGCTTTGCATCTTTTTTTGTTGGCTTCTTTTCCACAAAATATTGATTATCTAAAATGAGAGTTTTTTATAATTGTAAGATTTTTCTGTACTTTATCAAATGAGACATGGTCCCTATCCGATTGACTCATCGTAGACTCCTTCCCCCGGGATCTTCCGACAGGTGCCACCACTGCTGGCTATGCCCCATGGCCTAGGACGATCCAGAGGGAAAACAAGGTTGAGAAGATGAATGAGGAATAGACAAGGAGTGGTAAGATATGGGAAGGGCTGAGGACAGGCAAGTGTAACAGTCTAATCATTTTAACTATTTCTATAGATTCGATTCACACAAAATTAAATTGACGTCAATCCGTTTTTCCTCCCTGAATTAAGCAAATTTGCCCAAATTGATTTTTGGAAATTTTACTTTACCCTTAGTTTTAAATACTAATATTTAATATTTGTCCCCCCAAAATGATACATGTACAAACAAAAACATGAAAGTACACAGGACCCCGTACTGCTGCACGGATAGAAAACTGAAAACAAAAGTTCCTTAATGACACTACGAACAGTTACAACTAGTCATGATCGAGCACTAAAATGCTGGAGTGCTCGGCACTATAATCGAGCAGGGCGGATGGGCTTGACATGAGCAACGAGTATAATGGAAGTCAATGGGAAACTTGAGCATTTTTCCGGAAGACCTTAACAGGAGGGCTGGGGGGGGCAGGAAAATCACTGAAATGGATGGAAACAGCTCTAAAATGGAATGGGAACAGCATGAGGAAGACAATAATAAGCAAATAAGTAATTACGAAAAAGACGTGGGGTCCCCCCTATATTTGATAACTGGTCAAGATTTATATTATCAGGCTGGTTATTGGACCCTTCCCAGCCTAAAAATGCAAACTTGCAGCCGCGCCAGAATTGGCACATCACATTTTATGAGCCAATTTTGGCGCTTTGCCCGGCTCTTACCGATTGCCCTGGTGCGGTGGCAATCAGGTAATATTTTGAGGGGTTGATGTCAGCTGTGTAATGTCAGCTGGCATGGAGCACAGAGGTTAATAATGGAGAGGCGTCTATCAGACACCCTCATTACTAACCCAGGAATAAAAATAAAATGCACACAGAAAAAAATACTTTATTAGAATAAAGACTCCCCCACAATATCCCTCGTTCACCAACTTAATCCACGTTCCCCAGAGTCACAACATTTTGTGTTTGATCATTAATAGCAGAAAGGAATAAACCTAAGGAAACAAAGCTAAATTAGCAGAGAAAAATGTGAAAACTTTTCCTTTTTTGAAAGATTCTGAATAAATTTTCCTTTCTTTAGTTTTTTTTGCCTTTGTTCTGGTAGCCCCAGTGTTTGTTTCATCAGAAAGAACAATGTAAGGAACGTTCTGAGACGCAAAACATAACCCAGATTATTATTATCATTTATTATTATAGCGCCATTTATTCCATGGCGCTTTACATGTGAGGAGGGGTATACATAATAAAAACAGGTACAATAATCTTGAACAATGCAAGTCATAACTGGTACAGGAGGAGAGAGGTCCCTGCCCGCGAGGGCTCACAATCTACAAGGGATGGGTGAGGATACAGAGGATACATGTCACGCGGCTACCGCGACAGAGAGGTTCCAGAGAACCACAGCGCTCTGAGCCTCGTTCACACACAGTGAACAGAAGCTCTTCTCCTGTATTCTGACCTGGCTGCTTTGTGCCAGCAGTGCAGGAGTTAACCTTATTGCTGAGTTGCTGAGAGCTGGGTCTCTCTCAGCTGAAGTGGATTTTGTAATCTGATCCTCTATATAGACCCAGTCCTGACTTCAGCTATTGTCAGTGATCAGTTCTGCTGCCTGGCTTGGAGGTTGAAGGAGCGTAGTGTTGGTGTTGGAGGTTTATTTACAGAGATTGTTGTCTTCTGTTTTGGTTACATGTTTATCCTGTTTTCCTTCCTAGTTTATTCCTTCTCTTCCCTTCTCTGTGTTTCCTCTGTGGTTGTGTGAGCATTTGGTGAGTTTGAGACTTTCAGTTACCTTGTCTGTATACCCTGTTATTTGTTGTATTATTACACTGGTGCAGTCCACCTCCTTTGTGGGGAGAGGGGGCCACTGATAGGGCCTGCACAGGAGACAGGGATACGCTGGTGGCTCAGGCCTCCTAGCCATCATAGGTACCCCCGAGATAAGGGAAAGCCAGGGCCCCATTAAAGTGGTAGTGACAGGTGAGGGTCCCAGTATGCCATCCTGCCCCTTTAACGCCGCTTACGGCGTGACAATACAGATCTGGATGAATGTAGAGCCGCAAATGTGACGCCCCAGGGTCCTGGTCATCACAGTGTCACTGTTTTCCTCCTGGTGAGAGTGATGTCATGCTTGGAAGCGATGAAGGATATCTTTCACCAGGTGAGCAGATACACACAACACGTTCATACTCCAGTGAAGTGGAAGAGTCAGTGAGGGCCAGACAGCAGTCTGAAGCAGACAGTGGAGGAGGAAGCATTCTGTCGGAGGACAGAGACGAAGGCAGACGGACATAGAGTGTCAGAAGGTCTGAAGGGGACGTGTAGTCAGAGGTGCTACAGCTCCTGGAGAGAGGAGAATTAAGAAGGAAAGAACAACTTGTGGAAAGTGTGCAGGAGAGAAAAAGCACAGGAAAGTGACACCAGGGGAGCAGAGCAGTGATTTGGCTACCTCCCTGGCTAGTGCAGATTCTGGTAGACGTGTCGGACTCTAAGGAACATAGCTGAAACCGGCAGGACAGCTGAACTTTAAGTTACTTGTCCGCCTTTACACCCAGGAGGCACAGTGACATATAGGGCCCGGGTCATGATAGAGACCCTATAAAAAGGCTCAAGTCACCAGTCATATGGGTTTGTGTCCTAACCTATATGGGGGACAGAGAGGAACTGAGAGGACCTTATCAGAAGCCATAGGCAGTAAGGGACAACAACACCACCGCGCTAGAGGAAGGCTTTCATCTCCACCTGGTGAAGGGGACTCTGGATTCACTTCCAAGCCGGCCGGACCCTGCCTGTACCTGTGATCTGGTGCCCTGGACTGCGGTTGCCTGAAGCCATTAGTAAACCAGGTAAAGAGACTGCAAACCTGTGTCCTCCCTCTTCACTGCATCATTCACCATCTCCATCTACCCACACGGGAACCCTGGGGACCTACTTCACCTGTGGAAAGTTATACCATCTAGCTGCCATACCATCACCCCAGGGGAGCCCTTTAAACAGCGTCGGTCCCGACTGACCGAATACCACAGGTGTCGTCACGAACAAACTTTATTCTCAAAACCCCTTTAAAGAGATTCCGATTTATTTGTGCGCCCAGGGCCACGGACCGGGTCGCAGCCACCCTGACAATCCCCTTTAAGCACCGGACCCGGTATCGGATACCCACGGCCCTGGCGGGCGACTCACAAACATCACAACCTTCCCCTGCCCGATCGAGGACGATGAAAAACAGAGAAGAAGAACAAGGCATAGAAGGAATTTCAACTGTTCGGAAACTCTGCAGACTGTTCCCAAAAGTGGACTTGGACTGCAATGCTCCGGGATAGAATATCGTGAATGCATACCTTCCAGCTGAAATATGGTTTGCATGAGATGAACTTGTGTTGATATACAGTACATGGCATTTCGTTTTCCAGCAGATTCCTCAAGCTCTCGAGTGTCCAGTCTAAAAATAAAAAAATGTAAAAATTATCCAGGAACAGAGGCGGCATTATTCAGCACTGACAGGTGGGTTGTGAAGACTCCAGATTTTCATGTACAAGGATTTGCCCAAGATGACACAGATTCGGAGTAAGTGGCTAAGGCCGGGATCAAACCCAGAGTTATTTATTCAAGATCAACACGTTGACCACAATGGCCACCTTCTTGTGCTTCTCCACATATCTCCACCAGCCCGCATGAAATCCTGGCCCCACGCCTGCTCCCCGGCACACGGATATACAGTGGAAAGATTTATTCTGCAGACCGATGTGTTCCTCCATATTTAGGTCCAGTAACAGCTGAGGTAACAAACTGAGCACTCACTGTTAGTCCGAAATACCTGGTGGAGCGCCATATTTATCACCACACCGTACTACGGGCATAACTAATGCTAATAAATAACATGGCTCTTGTCAACATGGCCGCATGCGCTGAAAGCAAAAAATTCACCGCCCTCCCGCCGTGGCCCCGTCCTATTCCAAGTCGTCCCAAAGACAATTACTATTGGAAGCCATGACACCGGCCATGTGGGAGGTCACTCGGCTATCTGCAGATACTACATTATGGGGTATAACTCTGCATTATCAGACCTGAATCGTACATTCTTACCACTCGCCCCTCGGGTTGCACTGGCCATGTGTCAGGTTACACCTGTCTACTTCACATAGACTATGTCAAAGGGGAAAAATGTCAAAGAGGTTTTCCAGTGCCCCCCACTTCCACATTGGCAGGAAGAAGTCCTATAAATGTGACATCTGACAGGTATTGTGCACCTGTTCTATTAATTAGTATAGGATGCATGCAAAAAATCTGTCCTAGTACTGGCACATTACAATGTCACGGGTTTACCGTGACAGAGAGGGGCCAGAAGACCTCAGTATCTAATTTTTCCAACTCCTGCACTGGTTGGAAGCACTTCACCTTCGTATTAAATGGTGTAAGTTTATTTTGGCAGTGCAGGGGTTAATCTGCTCAGCTGAGAGCTCCTGGAGAGTTTAGGCTCTCAGCTGTTCACTGTTAGCCACTCCAATCTCCTATATAATTTGGGCCCTGGCTAGCACTCATTGTCATAGTTAGCTTATGCTGCATGTCTGGAGATTGTTGGTTGTTCTTGGAGAATGGGTTTGGTGGATTTATCTGTGACTGTTGTGAGGTTTTGAATGTGTCATAATTCTCCTACTTTAGTTTTTCCCCATCCACCACTCCTTGGTGTGTTCCTCTGTTATATGTGTGAGTATATTTGTGTGTTTGGTATTTTTCGATACTCCTGTTCGTATTACCTTTTTGGTCTGGTTGGTGTATTATGGTACACTACTACTTCCCTCTTCCCTCGGTGGGGGAAGGGTACAGACTGAGGGCGGATTCAAGAGCTAAGGCAAGACACGTGGCCCCGGCATCTTCACCATCAGAAGTAATCCAGGGAACAGAGAGAGCTAGGGCGCCCCCTAATGTTAGGGACAGGGAAGGAGCCCTTGGTCCCGGGACATCCGACAACAGAGTCATGACATTAGCTCTGACAGAAACCATTTTTTGATCCATTATGGATCCTATCACTGCTCTGACAGGGCAACTACAGCAGCTCAGCCTGGAGTTGGCACATCTACTCACTGTTATTTTTCAGCTCCCTAACACATCAGTTTTGGGGACCATGACTCCAAGGCAACCCTTAGTGGAGCCCAAGATCACTTTGCCTGACAGGTTCTCTGGGGGGCTTGACAAGATGATTGTTTTCAGGAAGGCCTATAAACTATACTTTAGATTATGTCCTTGTTCTACAGGAACCGAGTAGCAATGGGTGAGGATAATAATCCCTTTCCTTCAGAGTGACCCCCAAATATGGGCACCAGTTGCTCTAGACGGTAGAGGAATTTTCTCTGGTGCTGGGTAATATATATGACGACCCCAACCGCGTCTCCCTGGCTGAGTCCACTCTACTTCAGATTCAACAGGGAGACTCGCCGATGGAGGAGTATTGCTCCACTAAGTGGAATGACTCTGCGTAGCCAGTTTTGTGAAGGGCTAGTGCAGCGCCCCAGAGTCCTGGTCGCTGCAGTGATGTCGTTCTTCCACCAGGGGGAGCGATGTTACGTCTGATGGCACCAAAGGAGTTAAACCCTGCCAGGTATCACAGCCACACACACGCTTCACACGCTGGCCACCAGGGGGAGCAAAAGGTTCTATCTATTAGGCCACTCCTCACACTTGGGTAAAACTGGGGGTTTGGTTAGGAAGTTAGGCAGAAGGAGACGGAGAGATAAGCTGACTGGAGGGAGAAGGAGATAGTCAGGAGGAGAGGAGAGGAGCAGACTGGGCTCGGCCCAGGAAGGAAAGAAGGACACGGAGCTACGCCTGCACCTGATTGCGGCAGCCTCCAAGGAAAGGACAAGAAAGGAAGTGTGTCGTAGTGAGTGAGCACCGAAGTCATAGCAACAGGAGTAAAACACCAGTGGGAGACCAGCTAGAAGCAGGCTGCCTCCCACTGAGCGCAGATCCAGTGGCCGGAACACCGAGGGAGTAATAGACTCTACGCTTTACTTCAGAGACCGGCAGGACACTTGATTCCAAGTTGGCTGCCCGACCTAAGAACCTAAGCAGACAAGGTGGCAACGCGGAGGAGAGGGCGACACTAGGGTCCCTATAAAATAGCCTCAGGCAACCACCGTCATATGGGTTTTTCCTATCCATCTGGAGGACAGAGAGAAGAGTAACAAGAGTGAGGACCTTATGGGAGCTAATGCACGTAGGGACCTACGTTACTGTGCGCAAGGGGAAGGCTACTGATTTCCACCTCGATAAGGGGACTCTGGAATTGCCATCAGACCGGCCGGACTCTGCCTACCCTGTCATCCGGCACTCTGGACTGTGGATGCTGAAGCCTTCAGTAAAGGTAAAGAGACTGCACCCACTGTGTCCTCGTTATTCACCGCGTCTCGCATCACCCACCATCACCATCTACACTTCTGGGAAGCCCTGGGGACATACTTCACCTGTGGGAAGGTATACCATCTAGCTGCCATTCCATCACCGCAGCGGACCCCTAAGCAGCGTTGGTCACCCTGACCGAATACCACAGGTGGTGTCACGAACACTACCGTTATCTACAAACTCTAACCCCTTTTATTGGGCGCCCCTCATAGGGCCACGGTCCAGGTCGGGCCACTGTGACATTCCAGCTGAGGGAACTGAAGGACCCGGTACCGAGTACCCCATTGCCCTTACGTGGGGGCGATTCACTATCAGTAAGGGTTTAGGATGCCTTAGCCCTATCTGAGACTTCAGTTTCCCTTGAGGCTGCCATGTCTCTGGCTATCCGGGTTGATCGCCATCTTCGCCAGAGACATAAAGAGACACCCCAATGTGCAGGAGGTCCGGGGTCAAGGGAGACTTAGTCTGAGACATAGTAACATAGTAACATAGTTAGTAAGGCCGAAAAAAGACATTTGTCCATCCAGTTCAGCCTATATTCCATCATAATAAATCCCCAGATCTACGTCCTTCTACAGAACCTAATTGTATGATACAATATTGTTCTGCTCCAGGAAGACATCCAGGCCTCTCTTGAACCCCTCGACTGAGTTCGCCATCACCACCTCCTCAGGCAAGCAATTCCAGATTCTCACTGCCCTAACAGTAAAGAATCCTCTTCTATGTTGGTGGAAAAACCTTCTCTCCTCCAGACGCAAAGAATGCCCCCTTGTGCCCGTCACCTTCCTTGGTATAAACAGATCCTCAGCGAGATATTTGTATTGTCCCCTTATATACTTATACATGGTTATTAGATCGCCCCTCAGTCGTCTTTTTTCTAGACTAAATAATCCTAATTTCGCTAATCTATCTGGGTATTGTAGTTCTCCCATCCCCTTTATTAATTTTGTTGCCCTCCTTTGTACTCTCTCTAGTTCCATTATATCCTTCCTGAGCACCGGTGCCCAAAACTGGACACAGTACTCCATGTGCGGTCTAACTAGGGATTTGTACAGAGGCAGTATAATGCTCTCATCATGTGTATCCAGACCTCTTTTAATGCACCCCATGATCCTGTTTGCCTTGGCAGCTGCTGCCTGGCACTGGCTGCTCCAGGTAAGTTTATCATTAACTAGGATCCCCAAGTCCTTCTCCCTGTCAGATTTACCCAGTGGTTTCCCATTCAGTGTGTAATGGTGACATTGATTCCTTCTTCCCATGTGTATAACCTTACATTTATCATTGTTAAACCTCATCTGCCACCTTTCAGCCCAAGTTTCCAACTTATCCAGATCCATCTGTAGCAGAATACTATCTTCTCTTGTATTAACTGCTTTACATAGTTTTGTATCATCTGCAAATATCGATATTTTACTGTGTAAACCTTCTACCAGATCATTAATGAATATGTTGAAGAGAACAGGTCCCAATACTGACCCCTGCGGTACCCCACTGGACACAGCGACCCAGTTAGAGACTATACCATTTATAACCACCCTCTGCTTTCTATCACTAAGCCAGTTACTAACCCATTTACACACATTTTCCCCCAGACCAAGCATTCTCATTTTGTGTACCAACCTCTTGTGCGGCACGGTATCAAACGCTTTGGAAAAATCGAGATATACCACGTCCAATGACTCACCGTGGTCCAGCCTATAGCTTACCTCTTCATAAAAACTGATTAGATTGGTTTGACAGGAGCGATTTCTCATAAACCCATGCTGATATGGAGTTAAACAGTTATTCTCATTGAGATAATCCAGAATAACATCCCTCAGAAACCCTTCAAATATTTTACCAACAATAGAGGTTAGACTTACTGGCCTATAATTTCCAGGTTCACTTTTAGAGCCCTTTTTGAATATTGGCACCACATTTGCTATGCGCCAATCCTGTGGAACAGACCCTGTCGCTATAGAGTCCCTAAAAATAAGAAATAATGGTTTATCTATTACATTACTTAGTTCTCTTAGTACTCGTGGGTGTATGCCATCCGGACCCGGAGATTTATCTATTTTAATCTTATTTAGCCGGTTTCGCACCTCTTCTTGGGTTAGATTGGTGACCCTTAATATAGGGTTTT
The DNA here is from genome assembly GCF_032444005.1 of Ranitomeya imitator. Classification (NCBI taxonomy): domain Eukaryota; kingdom Metazoa; phylum Chordata; class Amphibia; order Anura; family Dendrobatidae; genus Ranitomeya; species Ranitomeya imitator. The sequence continues at coordinate 11,823,342 of NC_091288.1, forward strand.
CATTGTTTCTTGGGATTTCACCCAGCATTTCATTTTCCACCGTGAATACCGTGGAGAAGAAGGTGTTTAATATGTTAGCTTTTTCCTCGTCATCTACAACCATTCTTTCCTCACTATTTTTTAAGGGGCCTACATTTTCAGTTTTTATTCTTTTACTATTGATATAGTTGAAGAACAGTTTGGGATTAGTTTTACTCTCCTTAGCAATGTGCTTCTCTGTTTCCTTTTTGGCAGCTTTAATTAGTTTTTTAGATAAAGTATTTTTCTCCCTATAGTTTTTTAGAGCTTCAATGGTGCCATCCTGCTTTAGTAGTGCAAATGCTTTCTTTTTACTGTTAATTGCCTGTCTTACTTCTTTGTTTAGCCACATTGGGTTTTTCCTATTTCTAGTCCTTTTATTCCCACAAGGTATAAACCGCTTACACTGCCTATTTAGGATGTTCTTAAACATTTCCCATTTATTATCTGTATTCTTATTTCTGAGGATATTGTCCCAGTCTACCAGATTAAGGGCATCTCTAAGCTGGTCAAACTTTGCCTTCCTAAAGTTCAGTGTTTTTGTGACTCCCTGACAAGTCCCCCTAGTGAAAGACAGGTGAAACTGCACAATATTGTGGTCGCTATTTCCTAAATGCCCAACCACCTGCAGATTTGTTATTCTGTCAGGTCTATTCGATAGTATTAGGTCTAAAAGTGCTGCTCCTCTGGTTGGATTCTGCACCAATTGTGAAAGATAATTTTTCTTGGTTATTAGCAGAAACCTGTTGCCTTTATGGGTTTCACAGGTTTCTGTTTCCCAGTTAATATCCGGGTAGTTAAAGTCCCCCATAACCAGGACCTCATTATGGGTTGCAGCTTCATCTATCTGCTTTAGAAGTAGACTTTCCATGGTTTCTGTTATATTTGGGGGTTTGTAACAGACCCCAATGAGAATTTTGTTACCATTTTTCCCTCCATGAATTTCGACCCATATGGACTCGACATCCTCATTCCCTTCGCTAATATCCTCCCTTAAAGTGGACTTTAGACAAGACTTTACATAGAGACAAACCCCTCCTCCTCTCCGATTTTTACGATCCTTTCTAAACAGACTGTAACCCTGTAAGTTAACTGCCCAGTCATAGCTTTCATCTAACCATGTCTCGGTTATTCCCACTATGTCAAAGTTACCTGTAGATATTTCTGCTTCTAGTTCTTCCATCTTGTTTGTCAGGCTTCTGGCGTTTGCGAACATGCAGTTTAGAGGATTTTGATTTGTTCCAATCTCCTCGCTGTGGATTGTTTTAGAAATGTTCTTACCTCCCTTCTGAGTATGTTTTCCTGGATCTTCTTTGTTCAAGTCTAATGTTTTTCTTCCCGTCCCCTCTTCTTCTAGTTTAACGCCCTCCTGATGAGTGTAGCGAGTCTTCTGGCGAATGTGTGTTTCCCAGGTTTGTTGAGGTGTAGTCCGTCTCTGGCGAGGAGTCCATCGTACAAGTAATTCACACCGTGGTCCAGGAATCCGAATCCTTGTTGTCTGCACCATCGTCTTAGCCAGTTGTTTGCATCAAGGATCCTGTTCCATCTCCTGGTGCCATGCCCGTCTACTGGAAGGATAGAAGAAAAAACTACCTGTGCATCCAGTTCCTTTACTTTCTTCCCCAACTCTTCAAAGTCTTTGCAGATTATCGGTAGGTCCTTCCTTCCTCAGAGACATCTGAGGAATCCATGCAGTTGGATGGGGTAACTCATTCTGTAAAGCAGGGGGAGTATGTTTTACTGTAGTAGAAAGGGCCATTTCGTGGGCACATGTCCTTCCCTATCTCATGGCAAACAGCTGCCGGGAAACTAAGGAGCTCAGGTTGTAGGGCATGGGCAGGTAACAATATTTTCTGCCTGCTGAAATCCATCTGGGCAAAAATAACGTGGTTATTTCTGGACTGTGGGGCAAGGGTTAACTTGATCGATGTTAGGTTCGTCCATATCCAGGACCTCAAACCACATTCAATGTCCAGACCTATACCCATAATCACCATCGACTCCACACCCTCGAGACAGGGGTATTTTACTCAAGCCATACGAGTGTTATATCTACAGGTAGGGGCCATGCACTTAGAAGGTATTCACTGTTACGTGCTAGAAGGTATACCATCTCCTATGGTTCTTGGAGTCCTTGGCTCACTCTGCACAACCCTGTGGTAGATTGTCAGACTCAGGAAGTGGTATAGTGGAGTGAGTATTGTCAAGGACACTGCTTGGGCACCTGGTTGCAAGGGTGGATAACAAGTCTGTGCCTAAATACCGGTCTGACTTTGGGGATGCAATCTTGGAGCAGAGGTGCCAAGAACTTCCCCCCCATCATCCTTATGACTGTCCATTAATCTTGTCCATGGGGACAAGCTGCCTAAAAGCAGACCAGGTAATATCTCCGATCCAGAGGCAGGCCATGAAGGACTATATTATGGAAAGTTTGGCAAAGGGTCATATCAAACCATCCTCATCCGCCATTGCTGAGGGGTTTTTCTTTGTAAAGCAAAAAGATGGGGGGTTACGCCCTTGCCTAGATTTCCACAAACTCAATCAGATCACAGTCTGTGATACGTATCCGCTCCCTCTCACCCTGGACCTCTTTAATCAGATTGTAGAACCAAAATGGTTTTCTAAACTGAATCTCAAAGGGGGCGAATAATTTAATTTGTATTGAAAAGGGGATGAGTGGAAAACAGCTTTCAATACGCCTGAGGGACACTATGAGAACCTGGTGATGTCATTTGGGTTGATGAATGCTCCATCCATCTTTTAACACTTTGTAAATTACATCTTTAGTCACCTGTTAGGTAGATTTGTGGTAATCCATCTTGTTGACATATTAATTTATTCACCTGGCCTTGAGTCACATCAGGTACATGTCAGACAGGTCTTACAGATACTCAGAGACAATTCATTATTTGTCAAACCAGAGAAATGTATGTTCTTGGTTGAGGAGATCCCTGTTCTAGGATATGTGTTATCGTCCACCAGTTTTCGCATGGATTCGGCGAAAGTCCGGAAGGTAGTGGATTGGGATCGTCATGAGGATTTGAAGGTGTTGCAAAGGTTTTTAGGTTTCGTCAATTACTACCATAATTTCATCAAAAACTTTTTGGTAGTGGCCAACCCTCTGACGGGTATGACCAGGAAAGGGACAGACTTTTCCAAGTGGTCCAGTCCGGCCACGCATTCGATACCTTGAAGAAGTGTTTTGCATCTGTGCCGATTCTCATACAGCCTGACATCATGATTCCGTCTTGGCCGGTAATCCCAGTAATAAAGCCACCATAGATCTTCTTATTCAGCGTTTTTGGTGGTCAGGGGTACATCAGGATGTCCAGGAGTATGTAGCTGCCTGAAGTGTCAGTGCGTGTTCTAAAACCTCTTATACTCGTCGGGTTCTCTCCAACCATTGGCGATTCCCAGTAGACCTTGGATTCACTTTTCCATCGATTTTTATCACTGATCTACCCGTGTTGGCAAGTAATACTGTAATACATGTAAACTGTCACTTCTTATGGTGCTACCCACTTTACCTAACACCAAGACCTTGGCGCAGATTTTCATCAGAGAAATTGTAAAATGACATGGGATCCCTACCGATATTGTTTCTGACCGGGGGGGGGGGGGGGGTGCAGTTTATTTCCAAACTTTGGAGGGCATTTTGCACCCATTTAGGCATCCATCTGTCGTTCTCTTCAGCATTTCACCCGCAGTCTAATGGCCAGACTGAACGGGTTAACCAGATTCTTGAGACTTATCTTGGGTGTTTTGTGTCTGAGATTTGGTTACCCTTTTACCTAGCTGAATTTGCGGTAAATAATCGTTGTCATGAGTCTACTGGTAAGTCCCTGTTTTTCTGGGCGTATGGGATCCATCCTCAGTTCAGCTCATTTAATATTAATCGTTCTTCTGGATTATCTGGAGAGGAATGGTTTTCATCATCTATTAAGTCCGTGTGACAGGGGGTTATTGATAAGTTGAGGAAGATGGGATCCAAATATAAGAGTTTGGCTGATTGGAGACGTGTGGTGGGTCTGGACCTTTGTGTTGGTGACTTGGTGTGGCTGTGCTTGAGGAACATTAAGTTGAAGGTTCCGTCTTGGAAACTGGGTCCCAGGTTTTTCAGTCCTTATAAGATCATAGCCATCGTCAATTCCGTAGCATTTCGCCGTTAGGATCCATAATGTATTTCATCGTTCTCTCCTCAAAAAATACGTTGCATCTTCAGTACTATCAACTCTACCAAGATCTCCTGTCATTGTCGATGGTAATTTAGAGTTTCAGATTGCAAAAACTTTGGACTCTCGTCTTGTTCGTCGGTTGCTTCAGTATCTGGAACATTGCAGGGGATACGGTCCTGAGGAGAGGATGTGGGTGCCAGTATCTGATGTTCATGCGGCAAGACTGATCCGGTCTTTTCACATGGCACACCATGATAAGCCTGGTCATGAGGATCCAGAGGTCCCTCGTAGAAGAGGGGGTACTGTCACGGGGTTACCGCGAAAGAGAGGAGTTAGCTAGGTTCCGGGACACCCAACAACAGAGTCGAGACAGACAAAACTTCAGCCCCTATCACCTCTTGGTGCATCAATGAAAAGTGCTTGATGTCCCCTATAAAGTGTTTTTCCAGGACACTGTTAAAACAAATTGTTTTTTTTTTTTTTATAGGTAAAGAGCGATAATTTGTGCATTTAACATCCCAAAGAGACACCAATTTCCCAATCTCAGCACCAGGCACATGATGCCGGCAGTCGGTGAGGTGATATGTTGTTCTTTCTTCTGACTTCCCCTTGCCACGTATGGAGCTGCAGAAATGGCGTCACTCATGTGGGAACCCAGATGCACCCGGAGCTGATGATGGGGGTCTACGACACACGCGCACTGACATTATTTGGGGGTAATGAGATGCCACAGGGAGGTGTCATGAGAAACATTGGGACCCCGGAGCTTTATATTAAAGCCAATGTGGCAGTAGGTTGTTACAATATACGGGCGGTCACCAAATATTGTGGGGTCACAAAATCTCTTAGGGCTGTGAATAAGTTTAGATTTAGAGATATGGTTTGATCTAGACATGGGGCTCGGTCTAGAGTTAAAAAAAAAGTTACATACAAAAACACAAAAAATGTTATAAAAACGAAACAAAATGATAATGTATAACTTTTTTTCTACATTATTTTTTGTTTGTATTAAAAATCTAAAAAAAAAAATAGAAGGTCCAAGTGTAATTACATCAGAATATTCTTACAATACCTGAGTTCCGGGATAAGGGGTCTAACACTGGACTGGGGGACTCAGGGAGTGGTATCGGTCCACCATTCAGGGGGCGCAGGATGGCCGCACTGTGCCGCTGATGTCGCCTTCTGTGTTTGGACCTGCCATTTACTATAATGGGGTTGTCGGAAGCCCCCCATTTCATCGTGATAAGGTCCCTTTAATATCTGCAGGTCCCATGTACGGTGCAGCTGAGCGTAATATGAAGCGGCGAGGGTCGGGCCGCACGTTACGTCTGTGCGGAATGCAGTGCGGTAATAATTTGCTTACATAATTGTGGAAAATGGACGCAGAGGAAGCAGTTGTCTTACACCGAACACGGGTACAGCTATATATAGACGTATAATGGAGACCACATGGCTCGCAGTTATGTTTACATGACATATATCAGAGTGCGGAATATGGTACAAATGTCAGCAATGTGCACGGCGTCTGACGGCTCCACGTGCCATGACGTGTTATATTACTAATGTATACTGCTCCCTGACATTCTCCATCCCGTATACTGCTCCATCACAGCCATTATATACTCATCGTGTGATCACTCTATACTGACCTCACATCCACACATAGTAATAACCCGGCAGGGTCTCGGCAGCCGGTCGCTGCGGCAGCTCTCGGATTTAAGGCGCCGCCTTGGCTTAGAGCAACCCCTTTAATGGCAGTAGTTTCCTAACATACTTTGTGTTTCACCATCCCGCCAGTATAAGATCTCTGCTTGCTTGAGTCCAGAACTTGTAGTCCAGAACGGGACTGATACATAGTAACAGAACCTCAGCAGTCGCAGGACTATGCAGGTGCCCATCTATTATTATTCTGCAAATTAGAACGTGAAGTTGCAGAGCCTCAGCCTCAGAGGTGCTCAGCCATATCCAGACAGTGCGCGTCCAGCACTTCAATTCTTGGGATTGCTTGAGAGCCCGACATCTGGACCTCTAGTGTTCAGCAACTTATTACCCATCTTGCTGCTCAGCTCCTATTGATTCTTTATCCTAAATCCTGGAGAACCCTTCATCGTTGCTTTAATAATATTGAAATGACTCTGCTCATGCCGCTCCAGTATATACAGTAAAGCTGACATTTAAGCTGTAGAAGGCAACAAAGTTTCAGCTTAGTGTTTCTACTTTTGCGGCCCGGATGTGCAAAGATTACTTTTTAATGCGGACAGTAACATAAAATCTACACACTTTTTTTTTAACTAACTTGAATGAAATTTTCTCTTCGGTCCTTTGCAAGTCTCATTGTTCCTTTTCTTTCTTGGCATTTCTTGGCATTGCTCATCGTTCCCCGCGCATCGTGCAGGAGATTTCTGACACTTTTCTAGCAGCCGGTTTCATAGCGGCAGCGGAGGAGTGGCGCCGGCGTGCCATGCATCCATGTGGCATCGTGCTGACCCCCGGTGCTGGTGGGGGGGTCTGTTCCAACCTTTCTATTCTCGTCATCTCACCCTGAGATCTGACATGAGGCTTTGCAGACAATCAGCCAAACATTCACTTCTCATCGGTTTATTGTCATTTTAAGAATTTCATGACGAGCCGTGTGTAAAATGGAAAGAATTCTGCTGATCCTTCTGCTTTCAGACGGACACAACCTTCTTCCTCCGCTTTCTCCTCTCCCTCAGGAGCCAAATATGTTACTGTTTATTTTTTTTAACTGAACTAACACAAAAAGTTTAAGAAATTTGTTTCGTTATTTTCATTCTTCTCCCGATATCATGCGCAATCTCCGAAAAAAATTGGCTGCAGCCTTAAAGGCAACATGTCACCAAGTCCTTGAGAGTTGAGACTTATCAAGTCGGTAGGTACATTTTTGGAGAAACCATTAAAAAGCATAAAAAGTACTGTAAAGTATATTTAGAGACAGAACAAGTCCCTACTTTGGGACCCTTGAATAAGGGAAAGCCCAACTGTGGTGGTTTCCATCCACTATGGTACTGACTGAGTAGGAAGAACTTGTGAAGACCTTATCTCCCAAAAGAGCCAAAAGGGTGGAGTGTTAAGGAAAGACCAGGATCTATTTTTTTCTCTCTGATTAAATTCAGCCTAACGTGATTCATCAATGTCACTCTCTTAAAGGGATATTCCCATATCTGTTATTTACAGCATAAATGCAGAAAATGTCATAAGTGCCTGATAAACTTGCGTCCTTCTTTGAGAAATAGGATCTGCAATAGATAGTTCTGCTTGCTCAACTATTTCCCTAACTCTTGTAGACTTCATTGCTTGCAAGCATGGCTACCGCTCCATGTATCGCAAAGGGCAAAGAAGTCTCCAATGGCTGCAATGCAATGGATGCACCCAGGGCCGGACTGGCCATCTGGTAATTCTGGCAAATGCCAGGGCTGAATTTCAGCCCCAGTCTGTACCTGATGCACCATAAATGCCCCCAAGGGGCCAAAACTCCTCTAAGGACTTGGGGATTGGAACCTTAATTTTCTGACCTCCACATACATGTCGCAGTGCAGTCTGCTTCCAGAACTTGCAGTTACAGTAAAGTATTAACATTGTAGCAAGTCTTTGGGTCAGACTCTTCTTGTTTTGCTTTTCCCCCACTTTTCTATTAAGAGAAGGCTACAATGTGGCAGCCTACTCCGGGAAAGATCTCAATCATCTCATGGAAGATGTAGCAATAAGTTTTGGATCAGTTTCCATTTTGGTGGATGTTAATTTCCAAGAGGAGAGAAGTAAAAATTTAAGACTGCAGCAATAGATGTGACCCCACATGTATCAGACGCAGAAGCCAAAGTCATGGGGAGATTGCCCCTTATATGTCCAATAAAGGAGATGATGATCTTATAGGACTTGTACCTGTGGAGGATAAAGATTCTGATGCAAACTATTGTTTGACAAGTGAACTTGAAGCTATGTGGAATCTTGAGTTTACGCCAAGAACAAACTGTTCCTAGAAGGTCAACTCGTGTGGCCCCGTCTGCCTTTCCCCAATCTCCTGACTCACAGAGCTACAATACATTACCTGTTCCAGCAGAACGGAAAAAGGGACGAGTTGTTATATGGGACAGTGCAAGATCACGCAGGACAAGTCATCTAAACCAAACGTCATATCATTTACTTTTCTTACTCTGTAATTCTTTTCTATTTTTTTCTAAATTATTCCTCATATACAGATCGTGAAATAAGTATTGAACTCGGCACCAATTTTCTAAGTAGATCTATTTCTCATAGTGCTATTGACATGAAATTCTCCCGAGATGTTGGTAACAACTAGTGATGAGCGAATATACTCGTTACTTGAGATTTCCCGAGCACGCTCGGGTGTCTTCCGAGCATTTTTTAGTGCTCGGAGATTTAGTTTTTCTTGCCGCAGCTAAATGATTTACATCTGCTAGCCAGCATAAATACATGTGGGGGTTGCCTGATTGCTAGGAAATCCCCACATGTAATCAAGCTGGCTAACAGATGTAAATCATTCAGCTGCGGCAATAAAAACTAAATCTCCGAGCACTAAAAAATACTCGGAGGACACCCGAGCGTGCTCGGGAAATCTCGAGTAACGAGTATATCCGCTCATCACTATTAACAACACATCCAATCCACGCAGGCAAATAAATCACGAGATGTCCATAAATTATGTGTAATAATGAGAAATGACACCGGGGAAAAGTATTGAACACGATACTGAAATGTATTTAATACTTCGTAGTTTTGTTGGTAATTATACTTCTCCTGTATGGAGAAACTAGTCGCAGGCATTGCTCAAGTGTAATTTTGTCCCATTTTTCCACACAAACACTAATCACATCCTGAAGCTTCTGTGGCTCCTTCTATGATCTCTGAGCTTTAGTTCCTTCCGTACATTTTCTCTTGGATTCAGGCCCAGTGATCGGTTCGGCCATTCTAGCAGATTTATTTTCTTTCTCTGAAACCAATAGAGAGTTTCCTTAGCTGTGTGTTTGCGATCATTGTCTTGGCGAAATGTCCACCCTTGTTTCATCATCATCATCATCCTGGTAGATGGCAACAGATTTTTATCCAGAATGTCTCTGCACTTTTGCCCATTCATCCTGCGACAGTGACGCAAGCTGAAAAACAGCCCCACTCCATGTTGTTCCCACCTCCAAACTTCACTGCTGGTATGGTGTTTTGGGGGTGATATGCAGTGCCTTTTGGCCTCCAAACATGGTGTGTATTATGACATCCAGAGAGTTCCATTTTTGTCCCATCTGACCAGATTATATTCTCCCAGTATTTCACAGACTTGTCTAAATGTTGTGGATCAAACTTTAAATGCTCTTGAACATGCTTTTTGTTCAGCAGTGGAGTCTTAGGTTGTGAACGTGCATACTGGCCATGGAAGATGATTACTTACAGTTTTCGGTGAAACAATTGTACCTGCTGATTTCAGGTCTTTCTGTAGCTCTTCACAAGAATTTTTTTCTGAAATTTTCAGGCCCCCAGAATTTAAAAAAATTGCCAGTTGATTCACAAGGATCAAAAAAATTGATGAAGACTGACAGAGACGCTAATCATGTGAAGCACAACCATATGAGCTTTTCAGTAATGCCTCATGCCTATCACATCACATGGTTTAGCACAGCCAATCAGGGGATCTGTGACAGCCAGTATGAAGATGAGGGCCAGGCAAGCAGTGACATTTTATGATTTCACAGTAAAGGAATAAGAGGTCAGAGAGCACAGGTCATTCCACATAGGGACAGAAAAAAGCATGATCTGATTATGTTATACTACTGCTGTGCTGAAAAACATTGAAAACTGGAGTGGTAGCCTCTGTCAGAATAATAATTCAAAGACTCAAGTGATGGGGAAGTTCTGGACCTACAGAGTCAGTGTGACTGTGAATAGTGAAGTGCTTCACCTGCAGAGTGAGTGTGACTGTGAATAGTGAGATACCGGACCTGCAGAATCATTGTGACTGTGAATAGGGAGATATCGGACCTGCAGAATCATTGTCACTGTGAATAGGAAGATACCGGACCTGCAGAAACATTGTGACTGTGAATAGGGAGATACCGGACCTGCAGAAACATTGTGACTGTGAATAGGGAGATACCGGACCTGCAGAAACATTGTGACTGTGAATAGGGAGATACCGGACCTGCAGAAACATTGTGACTGTGAATAGGGAGATACCGGACCTGCAGAATCATTGTCACTGTGAATAGGAAGATACCGGACCTGCAGAAACATTGTGACTGTGAATAGGGAGATACCGGACCTGCAGAATCATTGTCACTGTGAATAGGAAGATACCGGACCTGCAGAAACATTGTGACTGTGAATAGGGAGATACCGGACCTGCAGAATCATTGTCACTGTGAATAGGAAGATACCGGACCTGCAGAAACATTGTGACTGTGAATAGGGAGATACCGGACCTGCAGAATCATTGTGACTGTGAATAGGGAGATACCGGACCTGGAGAATCATTGTGACTGTGAATAGGGAGATATCGGACCTGCAGAATCATTGTGACTGTGAATAGGGAGATAACGGACCTGCAGAATCATTGTGACTGTGAATAGGGAGATACCGGACCTGGAGAATCATTGTGACTGTGAATAGGGAGATATCGGACCTGCAGAATCATTGTGACTGTGAATAGGGAGATACCGGACCTGGAGAATCATTGTGACTGTGAATAGGGAGATAACGGACCTGCAGAATCATTGTGACTGTGAATAGGGAGATAACGGACCTGCAGAATCATTGTGGCTGTGAATAGGAAGATACCGGACCTGCAGAAACATTGTGACTGTGAATAGGGAGATACCGGACCTGCAGAATCATTGTGACTGTGAATAGGGAGATACCGGACCTGCAGAATCATTGTCACTGTGAATAGGAAGATACCGGACCTGCAGAAACATTGTGACTGTGAATAGGGAGATACCGGACCTGCAGAATCATTGTGACTGTGAATAGGGAGATACCGGACCTGGAGAATCATTGTGACTGTGAATAGGGAGATATCGGACCTGCAGAATCATTGTGACTGTGAATAGGGAGATAACGGACCTGCAGAATCATTGTGGCTGTGAATAGGAAGATACCGGACCTGCAGAAACATTGTGACTGTGAATAGGGAGATACCGGACCTGCAGAATCATTGTGACTGTGAATAGGGAGATACCGGACCTGCAGAATCATTGTCACTGTGAATAGGAAGATACCGGACCTGCAGAAACATTGTGACTGTGAATAGGGAGATACCGGACCTGCAGAATCATTGTGACTGTGAATAGGGAGATACCGGACCTGGAGAATCATTGTGACTGTGAATAGGGAGATATCGGACCTGCAGAATCATTGTGACTGTGAATAGGGAGATAACGGACCTGCAGAATCATTGTGGCTGTGAATAGGGAGATACAGGACCTGCAGAATCATTGTGGCTGTGAATAGGGAGATACCGGACCTGCAGAATAATTGTGGCTGTGAATAGGGAGATACCGGACCTGCAGAGTGAGTGTGACTGTGAATAGTGAGATACCGGACCTGCAGAATCATTGTGACTGTGAATAGGGAGATATCGGACCTGCAGAATCATTGTCACTGTGAATAGGAAGATACCGGACCTGCAGAAACATTGTGACTGTGAATAGGGAGATACCGGACCTGCAGAAACATTGTGACTGTGAATAGGGAGATACCGGACCTGCAGAATCATTGTCACTGTGAATAGGAAGATACCGGACCTGCAGAAACATTGTGACTGTGAATAGGGAGATACCGGACCTGCAGAATCATTGTCACTGTGAATAGGAAGATACCGGACCTGCAGAAACATTGTGACTGTGAATAGGGAGATACCGGACCTGCAGAATCATTGTCACTGTGAATAGGAAGATACCGGACCTGCAGAAACATTGTGACTGTGAATAGGGAGATACCGGACCTGCAGAATCATTGTGACTGTGAATAGGGAGATACCGGACCTGGAGAATCATTGTGACTGTGAATAGGGAGATATCGGACCTGCAGAATCATTGTGACTGTGAATAGGGAGATAACGGACCTGCAGAATCATTGTGACTGTGAATAGGGAGATACCGGACCTGGAGAATCATTGTGACTGTGAATAGGGAGATATCGGACCTGCAGAATCATTGTGACTGTGAATAGGGAGATACCGGACCTGGAGAATCATTGTGACTGTGAATAGGGAGATAACGGACCTGCAGAATCATTGTGACTGTGAATAGGGAGATAACGGACCTGCAGAATCATTGTGGCTGTGAATAGGAAGATACCGGACCTGCAGAAACATTGTGACTGTGAATAGGGAGATACCGGACCTGCAGAATCATTGTGACTGTGAATAGGGAGATACCGGACCTGCAGAATCATTGTCACTGTGAATAGGAAGATACCGGACCTGCAGAAACATTGTGACTGTGAATAGGGAGATACCGGACCTGCAGAATCATTGTGACTGTGAATAGGGAGATACCGGACCTGGAGAATCATTGTGACTGTGAATAGGGAGATATCGGACCTGCAGAATCATTGTGACTGTGAATAGGGAGATAACGGACCTGCAGAATCATTGTGGCTGTGAATAGGAAGATACCGGACCTGCAGAAACATTGTGACTGTGAATAGGGAGATACCGGACCTGCAGAATCATTGTGACTGTGAATAGGGAGATACCGGACCTGCAGAATCATTGTCACTGTGAATAGGAAGATACCGGACCTGCAGAAACATTGTGACTGTGAATAGGGAGATACCGGACCTGCAGAATCATTGTGACTGTGAATAGGGAGATACCAGACCTGGAGAATCATTGTGACTGTGAATAGGGAGATATCGGACCTGCAGAATCATTGTGACTGTGAATAGGGAGATAACGGACCTGCAGAATCATTGTGGCTGTGAATAGGGAGATACAGGACCTGCAGAATCATTGTGGCTGTGAATAGGGAGATACCGGACCTGCAGAATAATTGTGGCTGTGAATAGGGAGATACCGGACCTGCAGAATCATTGTGACTGTAAATAGTCAGGTACTGGAGCCGCAGAATCATTGTGACTGTGAATAGGGAGGTGATGGATCTGCAGAATCATTGTGACTGTGAATAGGGAGGTGATGGATCTGCAGAATCATTGTGAATGTGAATAGGGAGATAACGGACCTGCAGAATCATTGTGACTGTGAATAGGGAGATAACGGACCTGCAGAATCATTGTGAATGTGAATAGGGAGATATCGGACCTGCAGAATCATTGTGACTGTGAATAGGGAGATACAGGACCTGCAGAATCATTGTGGCTGTGAATAGGGAGATACCGGACCTGCAGAATCATTGTGACTGTAAATAGTCAGGTACTGGAGCCGCAGAATCATTGTGACTGTGAATAGGGAGATATCGGACCAGCAGAATCATTGTGACTGTGAATAGGGAGATACCGGACCTGCAGAATCATTGTGACTGTGAATAGGGAGATACCGGACCTGCAGAATCATTGTGACTGTGAATAGGGAGATACCGGACCTGCAGAATCATTGTGACTGTGAATAGGGAGATATCGGACCTGCAGAATCATTGTGACTGTGAATAGGGAGATACCGGACCTGCAGGATCATTGTGACTGTGAATAGGGAGATACCGGACCTGCAGAATAATTGTGACTGTGAATAGGGGATACCGGACCTGCAGAATCATTGTGGCTGTGAATAGGGAGATATCGGACCTGCAGAATCATTGTGGCTGTGAATAGGGAGATACCGGACCTGGAGAATCATTGTGACTGTGAATAGGGAGATACCGGACCTGCAGAATAATTGTGACTGTGAATAGGGGATACCGGACCTGCAGAATCATTGTGGCTGTGAATAGGGAGATACCGGACCTGGAGAATCATTGTGACTGTGAATAGGGAGATACCGGACCTGCAGAATAATTGTGACTGTGAATAGGGGATACCGGACCTGCAGAATCATTGTGACTGTGAATAGGGAGATACCGGACCTGAAGAATCATTGTGACTGTGAATAGGGAGATACCGGACCTGCAGAGTCATTGTGACTGTGAATAGGGAGGTGATGGATCTGTAGAGCCAGTGTCACAGAGAATTTACTAATCTGAAATTTAATGTAATAATAACACCTTAGTAACAGCTTTTGTTTTATTCTTTAGACACTGCAAATAAAGAAATTTAATATCCCTCATTTTATTACTGAAAACAAATCTTAAATCTAAGGCTTGTGTGTCACAGAGAGTGTGCTTTCTGAATCGTGAGACAGACAAGTCATATTTTTTTAAGACAAAAGAAAAAAAACCATAATCCAAAAATGGAAACAAAAGTGTCAACCCCAGAAAGTGTAATTACACTGATGAGCAAAAGGGTAACAATGTTTTGAACTTTTGACCTTGAGGCTCCATATCTCACCCTCCGCCACAGTTTTGAACCTGAGACTGCCATCATTTTATAGTCAAGCATCTTGGCTTTCTCATTCAAAAATTTGACTTGCAGCTATTTAGCATATGATTAATTATGCAGATTCTTGTCATGTCACTGCACTGTTACGGTTTTCCTCCTAAAAATTATTTTTATTTTTAATATTTTGTTATTATTTTGAAAATCCACCTTTGGCTTTCACCAGTGCTTGAATCCTTTTGGGCATGCTGCTGACCAGATTCAAACGTCCCAACCGAAACCTGATTCCAGGTCTCTTCTACAAGTTCTCCATGTTGGTGCACACTGATCGCCTCACTTGGGTCTGTATACAGTTTCTTCATCAACTCTACCCACAAGTGTTGGATTGGATTGAGGTTTGGGGACTGTAGGGGACAATCAGCACCTCTACTTCATTATCATTGAACCATTCCTTCTCCAATCTCGACGTATGCTTCTGGTCGTTGTCCTGCTGGAACACTATGTCGTCCTTTTCATACCCATAGCACTTGAGTATATGAAGTAACTCGTCTTGCAGGACACTCACATATAGCTTAGCATTGAGACCACCATCGAATCTGGTCAAGTATCCAACCCCTTTGGCTGTGAAACAGCCTCATATCACCAGGCTTCCTCCACCGAACTTGACATTTCCTTCCATTTCTCCAGCCGTTAGCCCCTTTTTCCCCTTACTTCTTCCAGACCCATTTGCACCCATCAGAGTCTGGTCTACTGACCTTTGTCTCATCGCTCCAAACCAGCCCTTTCCAATCTTCTACTGTTCACTTTTCATTCTTTTTAGCAAACATGAGCTGACGCTTCTTATGATGATATTGAAGTTGAGGCTTCTTCACCTTTCTTCACGCCACCATTCCAGACTTGTGTAATGTGCGTCACACGGTGCTTACATGGACATCTGTGATCTTACTATCATGAAGCTTACGAGCTTCCTCCACTGCCATGTTTGTCCAGAACTGATAGACCTTGCGATGAGTTGAGTTGGTGACTCCAATATTTTGCCTGGACGTCACCTCCTGGCTTCTGAACGTATGGACGGACTTCATTCCATATTCTTCATACTGTCATGGTACTAACATGATGCAGTGTGGCAATTCCATTGGCCAAGAGATGACTATCGATGAGCTGGATGATGCTGTTTCTCTTTTCTTGGGAAATCTTCATGGCGGCTCCTTCGATACGAACCATTGACCTTTTTCGCTTGGGAATCAATGTAATAACACACTGAGCTATTAGGGAATGAGAGGACAGGTTGTAATTTGTAGTATTCGGGGAGAAAAAGATTTTTCCACCACCAGGAAAAAATGGTGAAAAATGCAGGATAAGGTTTATATAATGACCAGAAATCTTGTGATTTCTCATGCACAGTAGATGGAATAATTGCACCCACAAAAAGGCCCATTGAACTGATGATTTCATTGGGGGTTGAGGGGGGTGATCCTTGCCTAGAAACAGAACTTTTCCTAGTTCAATAGTCAGCTGACAGGGGGGAGAGTCATGTGACTTGCCCTTATTAAAAGAAGCCTGGCTCTTTAATAGATAATGAACTGGCGTCTAGTTTTCTATTCTGCACCAGAAGTGGTCGTCATTTCCCGATGGCACCATAATTCCGCTTTAATTCTGTTTGCATGAACCTATTTTAGGTGAACATTCTCGTCTCTATATAATTGCACGGCTGAGTATACCTCCAGCCTCTTCTTTAATGGCTTTTGCATTAGGAACTTAATTAAGACGATGATTCAGGTTTTTTTGTGTGTTACATTATACGTCAGCTCAGTATTATTTGCCTTTTTAATGTGCTAATTTACAAAGCATCTAATTAAGCCCAGTGGAATGGAAAATTGCAACAAGGGAATAGTTCAAAGAAAATTCCAGAGAAGTTTTCAAAACTCTGATACTTTATAAAAAGGACACTTTTTAAATTCTTATTATTTGTGTAACTTCTTACTTAATTTATTCTTCTAAAGGAAATACAACATTATTTTA
The DNA here is from genome assembly GCF_032444005.1 of Ranitomeya imitator. NCBI lineage: Eukaryota > Metazoa > Chordata > Amphibia > Anura > Dendrobatidae > Ranitomeya > Ranitomeya imitator. Next base: position 11,840,009 of record NC_091288.1, read on the forward strand.
CTTCCAATAATTATACTGAGACTGCAAAAATGTGTTTGTTCTTCTTTTATGTTGTAGCTAATTATTTTCTACTTTTAAAAAAGTTGCCTGGGGCCGACATATTGGAAGCACACATTGTTTGTATAGTCAGCACAGCAAGATGTGTGAGCTCAATGGCAGCTGCAAGGAATGGGAAGTAATGGTCAGAAATGTGTCATTTGTCAAAATCCCATCCTAAAGGCCAACAGCTTGACAGGAGAGCTGAATACTGTTGTTATTCGCCAACAGTACAATACATAACCTGTCATTACAGTCCCGCCCTATAATGATAATGAACTGACTGCTGATCCCGCCCTCCAATCATAAGATGACTGCTGACCCACGCCCTCTAATCATAAGATGACTGCTGACCCTGCCCTTCAATCATAAAATGACTGCTGATCCCGCCCTCCAATCATAAGACGACTGCTGACCCACGCCCTCTAATCATAAGATGACTGCTGACCCTGCCCTTCAATCATAAGATGATTGCTGAACCCGTCCTCCAATCATAAGATGACTGCTGACCCCACCCTTCAATCATAAGATGACTGCTGACCCCGTCCTCCAATCATAAGATGACTGCTGACCCCACCCTTCAATCATAAGATGACAGCTGACCCGTCCCTATAATCATAATGAGATTTCTTTATTGACCCTGCCCTCTAATGATAATATAATGACTTCTGACCTTGGCCCTTAATAATACAGAGATGACACTACTAAAGATACTCTCTAATGATCAATTTACCCTACTGACTCCGCTTTCTAATTATAACACTGACTCCACCAACTAATGATAATGAGATAACTGCTAACTCTGCCCTTTAATGATAATGAGATCACCCTTCTGATAAAGAGATGTTTCTGCTGACACGGCCTTCTATGATAATGGGATGACTGCTGACCACGCCTTCTATGATAATGAGATGTCTCTGCTGACCCCACCTTATATGATAATGAGATGTCTCTGCTGACCCCACCTTATATGATAATGAGATGACTCTGCTGACCCCGCCTTCTATGACAATGAGATGACTCTGCTGACCCCGCCTTCTATGATAATAAGATGAGTCTGCTGCCCCCATCTTCTATGATAATGAGATGTCTCTGCTGACCCCACCTTCTATGATAATGAGATGTCTCTGCTGTACCCACCTTCTATGATAATAAGATGACTCTGCTGACCCCACCTTCTATGATAATGAGATGACTCTGTTGACCCCGCCTTCTATGACAATAAGATGACTCTGCTGACCCCGCCTTCTATGATAATAAGATGAGTCTGCTGCCCCCATCTTCTATGGTAATGAGATGACTCTGCTAACCATGCCTTCTATGATAATGAGATGTCTCTGCTGTCCCCACCTTCTATGATAATAAGATGACTCTGCTGACCCCACCTTCTATGATAATGAGATGACTCTGCTGCCCCCATCTTCTATGGTAATGAGATGACTCTGCTAACCATGCCTTCTATGATAATGAGATGTCTCTGCTGTCCCCACCTTCTATGATAATAAGATGACTCTGCTGACCCCACCTTCTATGATAATGAGATGACTCTGCTGCCCCCATCTTCTATGGTAATGAGATGACTCTGCTAACCATGCCTTCTATGATAATGAGATGTCTCTGCTGACCCCACCTTCTATGATAATGAGATGACTCTGCTGACCACACCTTATATGATAATGAGATGACTCTGCTGACCCCGCCTTCTATGACAATGAGATGACTCTGCTGACCCCGCCTTCTATGATAATAAGATGAGTCTGCTGCCCCATCTTCTATGGTAATGAGATGACTCTGCTAACCATGCCTTCTATGATAATGAGATGTCTCTGCTGACCCCACCTTCTATGATAATAAGATGACTCTGCTGACCCCGCCTTCTATGATAATGAGATGACTTTGCTAACCCTGCCTTCTATGATAATGAGATGACTGCTAACCCCGCCTTCTATGATAATGAGATGACTCTGCTAACCCCGCCTTCTATGATAATGAGATGACTCTGCTAACCCCGCCTCCTATGATAATGAAATGCGTCTGCTAACCCTGCCTTCTATGACAATGAGATGACTCATTAACAGTTTAAATTTGGGATATTTCAGGATTTCTTTGTAAGATCCAGGTGGATCAGAGTCATGTACAAAATGTAAACAATGTATGTTAGTAATTAAAACCCTGATGTATGTAATCTATCACTTTCCCTGGTTGCACCTCCCCTTTAATTGACTGCCTGTTGATTTAAGCTGGAGAATGTCATTTATCAATACCCGAGCAGCACCGATTGATCTTGGCCCGGAGGGCAGGTTTATCACCCGTCAGAGCTTTGCCTGGTTAATTGCTGGAGGTTAGTCAAGGATAAGAGACAGATATTGCGAAACGTTGAAACATTTACTGTTCTAACATATACAATAAGCCTGAGGTTGGATCACTCCATCCAGCTATGGAAACAGAGCATTAAACCTTCACTGAGCTGACTTCATTGCTGATGTCTCTTCCAGAGAATGTACTGAGCGGGCGGCCATACATTTTCTATGCGTTCCGACTTTCCTATAGCATAAAATATTTTCTCCATGTGATGGCTGAGCTCCCCGGAGCTTGTCAATCAGACGGCTGTAACCGCTACAACATTACTTTCCAGTGCATTCCAGGAATATTAACACATTTCTACCAGTGCATCTCGGAGGATTATTATCTGATATTATCACATTTTGTAGCACTTGGTCATTTTTATCAATATAAGGTAAAGCAACACCAAAGCATTGGCCATACATCAATGAATGAGAGGGGTTCTCTGTTCTGGAAAACCCATTTTAAATACTTGTTTAGGGTATTGGGAGTTACTAAAGGTAATCTCTTTTGGAGCCTTTCTGAACTGGAGGACCCAGCACTTACAGAGATAGGATATTGCTATCAGTGGGTAGTTCATCATTTCTGTAGCTGTAAATTCAGATCTCGAGAATTTTACTAGAAATCATCAGCATGGGGAATATTAAAAATAAATAATGAACAGTGTAGCTGTGAATTCAGCTCAGAAGGTGAACTAAAACATTAGAAAGCAGTAGCATGTGGTGGAAATTATACAGCAGTACTAAGCAGTGTAACTATGAATCCAGCTCTTACATGAGATAATATAATATTCTTAGCAGAAAGAAGCAGAGTGATCTGGTTCAGTTTGATAATACTTCCTCCTTACTTTTCCATAGGTTTTGACAAAACAACACTGAATAATGCCGGAGTAAAATGTCATATAATAAAAAGAAAATGCTCCTGTAAATTGAAACATTACTGATACTAAAATATACAACCTGAGTCATTCTGCAATCCTGCCTGATAAAAGATAATGCAGAAGGTGTGAAAAAAGTCATCACTTATGTCACAATGTTATATCATTTTACTCAATAAAATATATCAATATTTTCCTATTAGAATTTACTGTTTCTATTACGTTTTGTATAATTATTACCTTTGCTTTCTAATATCCCAAATAACTATTATTTCATGCTGCATGTTATAAAGTTCAGGGCTGGTTCAGTGATCGATGTGGAAAGTCTGAAGCAGCGCGCTGGAGAATAAATTACCATAATGCTTCATTGTCTCACAGATTTATTATACTCAGAAGAATATCCCTTATAAGGGGCAAGTGAGGAGCGAAAGGAAACGATCCAGAAGCAGAATGTATCATTCATCAATGCTGGAGTATCTGATAGAAGCTTCCAACAGGTCTGTATATGAGAAAAATAGGAAAAACGACTCGTCTGTAACCAACTACATCGCAAATGACGCGGCACAGCGCCAATAAACTGCACAGGCGGATACACAGAACAGTGGAAGAAGGTGTTATAAAAAGTGGACGAAGGAGAGAACAAGACGAGCAAATAATTCATGTAAAGACAGTGGCAGAATAGTGAATGCAGCTCTGGAGCTGAATTATTAGAGAACCTATAGGACTCTGGCTACAGTATATTATAGTCCCGGGACTTTGACGTATGTGATGTTTCCTTCTTTATGCCTTTTCTCGGCATTGCCCACATCAGGGGGATATTATAGCTGGAATGGAGGTCTGTCCTCAGTGATGAGTCCGGAGTCATGAACGCAATGATATTAGAATAGGGAAATTTCACCAGACGCGCCAAAGTGTTCAAAAAGAACATAAAGTGCAAGTTATAGAAGCGCTTTGAATATAGAAAAATAGGAGTATAATGCCCAATTTAATAAGAAAATGTAAATTTTATTAATTAATTACAAATAAATTGAACAGACTGGGATCAGGTAGTGAATAGTGTTGAGCATTCCGATACCGCAAGTATCGGGTATCGGCCGATATTTGCGGTATCGGAATTCCGATACCGAATTCCGATACTTCCCGCGTATCGGATACCGGAATCGGAAGTTCCCAGAATTCAAACTGCATGCAGCAGCCAATGAGGAATGATTGGAAGTGTGGGCACATCCTGTTTAGCATGGTGGGCATGTAAGTACTGGCAAGGCTGGGATTGGCTGCTGAAATGATGTCACTCTGCACTATAAAAAACGCTGCCGCCATTTTGCGCTCACTCTGCTGTGATTTCAGTTAGGGACAGGACGCTGTGTTCTAACTGAGGGCCAGTTGAGCTAGCTAATTGCTTTATTTTCCTTTCCAAAGGCTAATTTAGCAAAACGCTGTGTGTTCTTCACTGTTCACCTTGCTCTTGCCTTGCAGCGCTGTTTTAACAGCGTTCTGCAAGGTCTCTGTGTGTGTGTGTGTGTGTGTGCAGCTCACTCTGTAGTCTGTGTGCAGCCATATACCCGGTTGTATTCAGCTCAGGGGGGGTTCACACTGCCTCACACAGTTGTTCTTTTTTGCTCTTAGTGCAGCCTGCTGCACATTTTTTCTCAAATTTCCTATTAGTGTTTTTCCACCAGTCTCCAGCTCTACTGTGGAAAAACACTACATAGGATAACCTAGAGGGGGGTTTTTGGGCCTTGCAGCGCCGTTTACGGCTGTCTGCACGGTCTCCGTGTGAGCCCAGCTCGCCCTGTAGTCTGTGTGCAGCCATAGCCGGTTGGATTCAGCTCAGGGTTCGTTACTGGCTCACACCTTGAGAAAAATTTTACTTTTTTTCAAATAGTGCAGCCTGTTTAAAATTTGAAAAAAAAAAATTCCTATTAGTGTCTTTCCACTCGTATCCAGCTAAATAGTGGAAAAACACTATATAGGATAACCTAGAGGAGGGTTTTTTGGCCTTGCAGCGCCGTTTACTGCTGTCTGCACGGTCTCTGTGTGAGCGCAGCTCGCCCTGTAGTCTGTGTGCAGCCATAGCCGGTTGGATTCAGCTCAGGGTTCGTTACTGGCTCATACCTAGAGAAAAATTTTACTTTTTTTCAAATAGTACAGCCTGTTTAAAATTTGAAAAAAAAAATTCCTATTAGTGTCTTTCCACTCGTATCCAGCTAAATAGTGGAAAAACACTATATAGGATAACCTAGAGGAGGTTTTTTTGGCCTTGCAGCGCCGTTTACGGCTGTCTACATGGTCTCCGTGTGAGCCCAGCTCGCCCTGTAGTCTGTGTGCAGCCATAGCCGGTTGGATTCAGCTCAGGGTTCGTTACTGCCTCATACCTTGAGAAAAATTTTACTTTTTTTCAAATAGTGCAGCCTGTTTAAAATTTGAAAAAAAAAATTCCTATTAGTGTCTTTCCACTCGTATCCAGCTAAATAGTGGAAAAACACTATATAGGATAACCTAGAGGAGGGTTTTTTGGCCTTGCAGCGCCGTTTACGGCTGTCTGCACGGTCTCTGTGTGAGCGCAGCTCGCCCTGTAGTCTGTGTGCAGCCATAGCCGGTTGGATTCAGCTCAGGGTGCGTTACTGCCTCATACCTTGAAAAACAATTTCCTTTTTTTCAAATAGTGCAGCCAGTTTAAAATTTGAAAAAAAAAATTCCTATTAGTGTCTTTCCACTCGTATCCAGCTAAATAGTGGAAAAACACTATATAGGATAACCGAGAGGAGGGTTTTTTGGCCTTGCAGCGCCGTTTACGGCTGTCTACACGGTCTCCGTGTGATTTAAACTAGCTCTGTAGCCCGATCTGCACCAAAAAAAAAGTTAAGTTCACCAAACACAACTTAACACTTGTGTAGGCCACATTTGAAAAATAATAAAGTTTAGTCCACAATTTACAACATTAGTGTTTCTTACACCTGTTAGGAGGAGCATTTCAGGAATAAGCACACTAAGGCCTTAGTACTTTTCTGCTTATCTTTATCTGTCAACCAAGATGAAGAGGGCAGGGAGTAAGGCACGTGGGCGTGGGCGCGGAGCAGGGAGAGGAGCAGGGAGAGGACGTGGTGATTCTGTGCCTGCTGCGGGCGCCGGTGACTCGTCGTCACTCAGTTTCAGCAGGGAACAGTCCTTCATGCGCAGCTTTGTCGGAGAGCGCCGTGCACCGCTGCTACGTGAAGACCAAATTGAAGCCGTTGTCGGGTGGATGGCAGCTAACGCCTCGGCATCGACTTCAGTTAGTGCCACATCCTCTCAGGCACAGAGCACTGGAGAGCAGCCATCTGTCTCTTCACCACCTGCCAAATTGGCCAGGCAGTCAGAGAGCCCAGGACAGGAGCCGTCTCTACTTCTGTTCTCTGAATCTCTTGGCTTGGAAACAGGGGGCCAGCCAAGCAGCATTGGAGAAATGGAAGAAGAGGCAGTGTGCAGTGATGCCCAAAAGCTTTATCTCTCTGACTCTGAAGAGGCAGGTGGGCCAGTGCCTCCGGTGACCACAGCGCAGTACGCATCTGATGATGAAACTCAGGTGCCGCTTTCTGATGCGTACTGTGCTGCCGAGACTACCCAGGAGGAGCAGTTGGTGGCAGAGGGTAGTGGAGATGATGAGGTCCTTGACCCATCGTGGCGTGAGGAACAGGAAGGTGGTGGGAGCAGCTCTGAGGAAGAGCTTCCCCTTACGGGCCAAAGAGGGAGAGGGAGGGGGAAGACTGCGGAGCCTGTAGCCTCCACTTTGGCACCCGTTAGGAGCCTGTCTCTTTCCAAAGCCAAAAAGGGCGCTCCCAAGACTTGCAGTGCCTGGTCCTTTTTTGACACAGTTGCAGATGACATTTGTTTTGTCAAATGCAAGCTGTGTCATCAGAAAGTAAAAAGAGGTAAAAGTGTCAGCAACCTCAATACCACAAATATGTGGAAACATGTGCGGAACAGGCACGCGGTGGAGTTACAGAAACACAGTGAAGACGTAGGCCAACCAACAGCGGCAGCTACCACCTCTTCATCTCGTGTTGCCTCTTCCTCCACTGTTGTCCAGAGACCTAGTGTAATTCCACCCACAGCACCACCTTCCCAGTCATCCTCACACTCCCAGTCTACTCTACAGCCATCGGTAGTCCAGGCATGGGAGAAAAGGCGGGCATTCTCGGCCAACCACCCCCGAGCACAGGCTCTGAATGCAGGCATTGCCAAACTGTTGTCCCTGGAAATGCTCTCGTTCAGGCTGGTGGAGACTGACAGCTTCCGTGACTTGATGGCATTGGCAGTCCCACAGTACAAGGTGCCCAGCCGCTTTTACTTCAGCAGGCAGGCTGTCCCTGCCCTGCACAGGCATGTTGAGGCAAACATAAAACATGCGCTACTGAACGCCGTCAGTAGCAAGGTCCACCTCACCACCGATGCGTGGACCAGTCAGCATGGACAGGGGCGATATGTTTCCCTCACTGCCCATTGGGTTAATGTTGTTGAGCCAGGTACAGATCGTGCGAGTGGCGCAGGATGTGTCCTGCCCACTCCAAGGATTGCAGGAATCCAGTCTGTACGCATCGACTCCTCCTCTTACACCAGTTCCTCTGATTCCTCTCTGCAGGATCCGTCACAGTCCACCTCCACATGGACCCGTGAACGTTTACCTATGACCGACATGAGCACAGCCGTGGCCAAACGTCAGCAGGCCGTCTTGAAACTAGTTTCATTGGGGCATCGAAGCCACACAGCGCAGGAGCTCTGGAATGCCATCAAGCAGGAGAGCGATGTGTGGTTACTGCCAGCGAATCTCCAGCCAGGCATGGTAGTGTGTGACAATGGCCGAAATCTGGTGGCAGCTTTGGCCCTTGGCAACCTCACTCACATCCCATGTCTGGCACATGTGCTCAATTTGGTTGTGCAGAGTTTTCTGAGGGACTATCCGGATCTTGATGCCCTGCTGCACAAGGTCCGCCTAGAGTGTGCTCACTTGCGGCGTTCCAGCTTGGCCAGATCCCGCATTGCTGCTCTGCAGCGCCGATTCCGCCTTCCGGAACACCGCATCATATGTGACCTACCTACCCGGTGGAATTCCACGTTACATATGTTGGAGCGGTTGTGTGAGCAGCAGCAAGCAGTTATGGAGTACCAGCTGCATCAGGCGCAAAGAAGTCGCAGTCAGCGCCGATCAGACTTCACAACCACAGAGTGGGCCACTATGAAGGACGTCTGCCAGGTTTTGCGTCCTTTTGATTATTCCACGCGGATGGCAAGTGCAGATGATGCACTAGTCAGCATGACTGTCCCCCTTATCTGCCTGCTTCAGCAAACTTTGCAAGGGTTAAGGGATGATGTGGTGGAAGAGGTGGAGGATGAGGAGTCACCTTTTCCATCAGCTTCTGGAGAGTCAGCGCCACGTGGTTCCTCACAAAGGGGTACGCAGGGGCCAATTTGTGAGGAGGATGAGGAGGAGTCAATGGAGGAGGAAGAGCTCCGTCCAGAGGAGGGAGCGACACAATTGTCCAGTGGTCAGTGTGTACAGCGAGGGTGGGGTGATGACGAGCGGGCAGAGATCATGTCTCAAGCAGGGGACAGCGTTTCTGGGCCAGTTGGCACTCTGCAGCACATGGTGGATTTCATGCTGCAGTGCCTGAGAAACGACCGCCGCATCGACCACATTCTCAACATGCCTGATTATTGGGTGTTCACCCTCCTCGATCCTCGCTACCGGGACAACGTCCAAAACCTCATCCCTGCGTTGACCCGGGAGCGTAAATTGCGGGAGTACCACGACACACTGGTGAATTCCATCATCTTCTCCTGTCCAACTGAGAGGAGTGCTGCTAGTGCTTTACAAAGCAGCTCAGTGCGTCGAGGCAGTGGGGGAGGCTCTGCCCAAAGAGGGAGCAGAAGCAGTGCCTCTGCCCAAGGCAAGCCCAGTATGGCACAACTCTGGCACACTTTTGTGTGCCCGCCCCAAATGTCTACACCATCACCGGCGGCTCCAGTCAGCAGGAGGCAACGGTTCCGTCAGATGGTGACAGACTGCATGGCTTGCCCTCTTACTGTACTCCCAGACGGCTCTTCCCCGTTCAAGTTTTGGGTCTCTAAGCTGGATACATGGCCAGAGCTAAGCCAGTATGCATTGGAGGTGCTGGCTAGTGTCTTATCGGAACGTGTCTTTAGTGCCGCAGGTGGTGTACTAACAGACCGTCGCATGCGACTATCCTCCGATAACGTTGACCGGCTTACTTTCCTGAAAATGAACCAGGCCTGGATCTCGCAGGAATTTGCCACTCCTCTGCCTGATTAAGTAATTGGGTGTCATCCAGGTCTCCTGCTGTGTTCATCTTTCTACCACCTGAACTGCTATTCCTGGGCTCCAACACCGCCAGTTGCGGCTCAGAAGTGCAGGCTGCACAGTAAAAACATACGACCCAGTGTTATTGGGTTTCAGTAACGTCAGCTGATCCCCAGCTGTGTAGCCGGCAATGTGTCCTGCGACCGCCACGCTGGCACAACAACCTAAATGTAAGGGAACCTGTCCCCCCCCCCCCCCGTCGTTTGTTACTGAAAGAGCCATCTTGTGCAGCAGTAATGCTGCACGAGGAAAAGGTAGCTCTTTTTTTTTAGCTCTTTGCACACGCAGAACTTAACACTTATAAAATGTGTTCACTGATACCGTTATACCGTCCCGGAGCTGGGACTTTCCTTCGTAATGTGACGCAGCACAGCCGTCATTCCTACCCCCTTGGTGCCATGCGCTGCCTCCTCAGCGTTGTTTTAAGCTGTCACGGAGCCTGCGCTGTTCTGTTATCCCTTGGGCATGCCCTATTTGCGCAGCCTGTCTTCTGACATAATTTGGTGTCAGGCTGGCTGCGCCTGTGCGGCCGCGCTGCCCGAGATCCCGCCTCGCAGTGTCTTCTGATTGAGTCACACTGCGGGCCTGGGATCCATGGGCATGCGCAGTGCATATCTTCCCCTCGGGCTCTCGCTCATTTCCCTCCGCCTTCTTTAGACTGTGCGCCGTCAGCTGATCCCTAGCATGCCACGGCCGTGACACCGCACAGTCTGAAGAAGAGGGAAGGAGGGGAGTGAGAGTCGAGGTTATGCACTGTGCATGCCCATGGTTCCAAGGCCCGCAGTGGGATTACGTTAGACGAGACTGCGAGGTGGGATCTGGAGCAGCGTGGACGCACAGGCACTGACAGCCTGACACCAAATTATGTCAGAAGACAGGCAGCGCTAATTGGGCATGGCCAAGGGCTAACAGAACAGCGCAGGTTCCGTGACAGCTTAAAACAACGCTGAGGAGGCAGCGCACGGCATCAAGGGGATAGGAATGACAGCTGTGCTGTGTCCCATTACGAAGGAAATTCGCACCTCCGGAACGGTTTAACGGTATAAAGGGACACATTTTTAGTGTTTACTTCGGTGTTTGCAAGGAGCATAATTAAAAGAGCAACCTTTTCCTTTTGCATCCTTAGTGCTGCACAAGATGGCTCTTTCAGCTACAAACGTCTTGGGGGAGGGGGGTTAAAGGTTTCCTTTCAACTTGCTCCAATCAGGCTTCGGCCTACACTCTGTTCCTCTGCTCCTCCTGCTGTCCCTGGGCTCTAACACCGCCAGTTGGTGCCTGGAAGTGCTGTGTGCACAGTCAACAGTCGCTCCTCTGTTATTGGGGTTCAGTAACGTCAGCTGATCCCCAGCTGTGTGTGCGGCAATACCTCCAATCTGCTCCTCCTGCTGTCCCTGGGCTCTAACACCGCCAGTTGGTGCCTGGAAGTGCTGTGTGCACAGTCAACAGTCGCTCCTCTGTTATTGGGGTTCAGTAACGTCAGCTGATCCCCAGCTGTGTGTGCGGCAATACCTCCAATCTGCTCCTCCTGCTGTCCCTGGGCTCTAACACCGCCAGTTGGTGCCTGGAAGTGCTGTGTGCACAGTCAACAGTCGCTCCTCTGTTATTGGGGTTCAGTAACGTCAGCTGATCCCCAGCTGTGTATCCGGCAACGTGTCATGCGACCGCCACGCTGGCACAACTAAAATGTAAGGGGACCTGTCCCCCCCCCTAGGCGTTTGTTACTGAAAGAGCCACCATGTGCAGCACTAATACTGCACAAGGGAAAGGTCGCTCTTGAAATTATGCTCCTTGCAAACGCTGAACTACACACTCATGTAATGTGTCCCCTCACACCGTCCAACCGTCCCGGAGGTGGGACTTTCCTTTGTAATGTGACGCAGCACAGCCGTCATTGCTACCCCCTTGGCACCGTGCGCTGCCTCCTTAGCGTTGTTTGATTCCGTCATGGACCCTGCGCTGTTATGTTATCCCTTGGCCATGCACAGTTTGCGCTGCCCGTCCTCTGACATCATTTGTTGTCGTCCTGGCTGCGCCTGTGCGTCCACGCTGCCCGAAATCCCACCTCGCAGTGTCGTCTAATGTGATCCCACAGTGGGCCTGGTATCCATGGCCATGCGCAGTGCATATACTAGCCTCTCACTCCCCTTCTTCACGCTTCTTCAGACTAGGCGGCGTCAGCTGATCCCTAATAGCATGCCACGGCCGTGACGCCGCACAGTCTGAAGAAGCAGGAAGGAGGTGAGTGAGAGGCGATGATATGCACTGCGCATGCCCATGGATCCCTGGCCCGCAGTGGGACTACATTAGATGACACTGCAAGGTTGGATCTCGGGCAGCTTGGACGCACAGGCACTGCCAGCCTGACACCTACATGATGTCAGAAGACGGGCACCGCTAACTGTGCATGGCCAAGGGATAACATTACAGCGCAGGCTCCGTGACAGAACCAAACAACGTTGAGGAGGTGGCGCCCGGCACCAAGGGGGTTGGAATGACGGCTGTGCTGTGTCACATTACAAAGGAAAGTCCCACTTCCGGGATGGTTTGACGGTGTGAGGGGACACATTATATGAGTGTGTACTTCAGCGTTTGCAAGGAGCATAATTTTCGGAGCCACCATTTTCCATGTGCAGTATTACTGCTGTACAAGATGGCTCTTTCAGCAACAAATGCCTGGGGGGGGGGGTTAAAGGTTCCCTTTCAACTTGCTCCACTGCAGGCTTCGGCCTACACTCTGCTCCTCTTTGATTCTCTGGGTTTCAACACTGTCAGTTGCCACCTGGAAGTGTTGTCTACACAGAAAAAACACTAGGTGATGTGTCAGTGGGGTTCAGCACCGCCAGCTGTTCCCCTGCTGTGTAGTCGGCAACGTGTCCAGCACAAGCCACGCTGGCACAACAGAACAAAAGCTGCCACCAGTGCAGGCTTCGGCCTACACTCTGCTCCTCTCCTCCTCCTGCTGACCCTGGGCTCAAACACCGCTAGTTTTTGCCCGGAAGTGCTAGCTGCACAGAGAAAAACACCAGCCAATGTGTTAGTGGGGTTCAGCAACGCCAGCTGTTCCCCTGCTGTGTAGCCGGCAACGTGACCTGCAAACGCCACGCAGGCACATGAACTGAAATTAAAGGGAACCTCGCCCCACCCCCCCAGGTGTTTCTATGTATAACAGCCACCTAGTACAGCAGTACTGCTGCATTTGTACAAGGTGGCTGACTTTTTCTCCTTGCCCACGTGGAACTCAACACGTACAAAATGTGTCTCATTGAGACCATTCCACTGTCCCTGAGGTGTGACTTTCCTTTCTAATGATACGCAGCACCCCCCTTGGTAGCGTTTCCCGTCTTTTGTCATCATGGTTAGCTGGCTGCGCCTGTGCATCCGCCCTGCTAGAAACAACGCCCCTCGTTGTCATATTTATTTTGTCAGCGAGGGTGTGGTTTATGGGCACGAGCAGTGCATATGTTCGCCTGTCTTAACTCATCTCCTTCCGCCTTCTTCAGACTGTGCGGCCTCCTGGCCGTGGTAGGCGATAAGGGATCAGCTGAGGCCGCCCAGTCTGGAGCAGGTGTAAGGACATGTGTAAGCGGCAAACTTTATTTACTGCACAAGGCCACGAATCCCAGCCACGCAGTGTGATTTTTTGAAAACACACTGTGGGTCTGGGATTCATGTCCATCGCTAACCGTAACGGCCGACATTAAATGAGGTCAGAAGACAGGAAGCGCTCACAGCGCATGGCCAAGGGATCCCAATAGCGCAGACTCCTGTACAGCAAATAACAACGCTCAGGAATCTGCGCACAGCAGCTAGGTGTAAATTTTGACACCTGTGCTGCGTCTCCTTAAAAAGACAAGTCACGCCTCCACAACTGTTTGACAGTGTAATGGGCTAAATAGTGTACGTGTTTTAGTCAGCGTGTGCAAGGAGCAAAACAAATAGAGCAACCTTTTACTTGTGCAGCATTAATGCTGTTCAAGGTGTGGCTCTTGTACCTTGCAACACCTGAGGGGGGGGTTAAAGGTAACCTTTGAAATTGGTTCAACTAGGCTTCGGCCTACACTCTGCTCCTCTACTCCTCCTGCTGACCCTGGGCTCAAACACCGCTAGTTTCTGCCCGGAACTGCTAGCTGCACAGAGAAAAACACCAGTCAATGTGTTCGTGGGGTTCAGCACCGCCAGCTGTTCCCCTGCTGTGTAGTTGGCATCGTGTCCAGCACAAGCCACGCTGGCACAACCGACCAAAAGCTGCCACCAGTGCAGGCTTCGGCCTACACTCTGCTCCTCTCCTCCTCCTGCTGACCCCGGGCTCAAACACCGCCAGTTTCTGCCCGGACATGCTAGCTGCACAGAGAGAAACACCAGCCAATGTGTTAGTGGGGTTCAGCACCGCCAGCTGTTCCCCTGCTGTGTAGTCGGCATCGTGTCCAGCACAAGCCACGCTGGCACAACTGACCAAAAGCTGCCACCAGTGCAGGCTTCGGCCTACACTTTGCTCCTCTCCTCCTCCTGCTGACCCTGGGCTCAAACAACGCCAGTTTCTGCCCGGACATGCTAGCTGCACAGAGAAAAACACCAGCCAATGTGTTAGTGGGGTTCAGCACCGCCAGCTGTTCCCCTGCTGTGTAGCTGGCAACGTGTCCTGCAAACGCCACGCAGGCACATGAACTGAAATTGAAGGGAGCCTGCCCCCCACCCCCCCAGGTGTTTCTATGTATAACAGCCACCTTGTACAGCAGTACTGCTGCATTTGTACAAGGTGGCTGACTTTTTCTCCTTGCACACGTGGAACTCAACAAGTACAAAATGTGTCTCATTACAGACCATTACAATGTCCCTGAGGTGTGACTTTCCTTTTTAATGACACGCAGCACCCCCATTGTTAGCGCTGCCCATCTCCTGACATCATTGGTTGGCTGGCTGTGCCGGTGCGTCCCCCCTGCCCGACACAACGCCCCCCGTTGTCTCATATATTTTGACTGCGAGGGTGTGATTGATGGGCACGAGCAGTGCATATGTTCCCCTGTCTTCACTCCCCTCCTTCCGCCTTCTTCTGACTGTGCGGCCTCATGGCCGCGGCATGCGATAAGGGATCAGCTGAGGCCGCCCAGTCTGAAGCAGGTGTAAGGACATGTGTGAGCGGCGAACATATTTACTGCACAAGGCCACGAATCCCAGCACCGCAGTGTGACTTTAGGAAAAGCCACTGTGGGTCTGGGATTTATGGCCATCGTTAACCGCACCGGCCAACATGAAATGAGGTCATGAGACGGCCTGCACTAACAGGGTATTGCCAAGGGATAACACAAGAGCGCAGTTTCCTGTACTGCAAATAACAACGGTAAGGAATCTGCGCACAGCACCTAGGTGTAAATTTGTACACCTGTGCTGCGTCTCCTTAAAAAGACTAGTAGTCACGCCTCCACTACTGTTTTACAGTATAATGGGCTAAATAGTGTACGTGTTTAATTCAGCGTGTGCAAGGAGCAAAATTAAATAGAGCAACCTTTGACTTGTGCATCATTAATGCTGTTCAAGGTGTGGCTCTTGTACCTTGCAACACCTGAGGGGGGGGTTAAAGGTAACCTTTGAAATTGGTTCAACTAGGCTTCGGCCTACACTCTGCTCCTCTACTCCTCCTGCTGACCCTGGGCTCAAACACCGCTAGTTTTTGCCCGGAACTGCTAGCTGCACAGAGAAAAACACCAGTCAATGTGTTAGTGGGGTTCAGCAACGCCAGCTGTTCCCCTGCTGTGTAGTCGGCATCGTGTCCAGCACAAGCCACGCTGGCACAACAGAACAAAAGCTGCCACCAGTGCAGGCTTCGGCCTACACTTTGCTCCTCTCCTCCTCCTGCTGACTCTGGGCTCAAACAACGCCAGTTTCTGCCCGGACATGCTAGCTGCACAGAGAAAAACACCAGCCAATGTGTTAGTGGGGTTCAGCACCGCCAGCTGTTCCCCTGCTGTGTAGCTGGCAACGTGTCCTGCAAACGCCACGCAGGCACATGAACTGAAATTGAAGGGAGCCTGCCCCCCACCCCCCCAGGTGTTTCTATGTATAACAGCCACCTTGTACAGCAGTACTGCTGCATTTGTACAAGGTGGCTGACTTTTTCTCCTTGCCCACGTGGAACTCAACACGTACAAAATGTGTCTCATTGAGACCATTCCACTGTCCCTGAGGTGTGACTTTCCTTTCTAATGATACGCAGCACCACCCTTGTTAGCGCTGCCCGTCTTTTGACATCATTGGTTAGCTGGCTGCGTCTGTGCGTCTGCCCTGCTCGAAACAACGCCCCTCGGTGTCTTATTTTTTTGAACAGCGAGGGTGTGATTGATGGGCATGTGCAGTGCATATGTTTGCCTGTGTTCACTCATCTCCTTCCGCCTTCTTCAGACTGGGTGTCCTCATGGCCGCGGCAGGCGATAAGGGATCAGATGAGGCCGCCCAGTCTGAAGCAGGTGTAAGGACATGTGTGAGCGTCAAACATATTTACTGAACAAGGCCACGAATCCCAGCCACGCAGTGTGATTTTTTGAAAACACACTGTGGGTCTGGGATTCATGTCCATCGCTAACCGTAACGGCCGACATTAAATGAGGTCAGAAGACAGGAAGCGCTCACAGCGCATGGCCAAGGGATCCCAATAGCGCAGACTCCTGTACAGCAAATAACAACGCTCAGGAATCTGCGCACAGCAGCTAGGTGTAAATTTTGACACCTGTGCTGCATCTCCTTAAAAAGACTAGTAGTCACGCCTCCACTACTGTTTGACAGTATAATGGGCTAAACAGTGTACGTGTTTTATTCAGCGTGTGCAAGGAGCAAAATTAAATAGAGCAACCTTTGACTTGTGCATCATTAATGCTGTTCAAGGTGTGGCTCTTGTACCTTGCAACACCTGAGGGGGGGGTTAAAGGTAACCTTTGAAATTGGTTCAACTAGGCTTCGGCCTACACTCTGCTCCTCTACTCCTCCTGCTGACCCTGGGCTCAAACACCGCTAGTTTCTGCCCGGAACTGCTAGCTGCACAGAGAAAAACACCAGTCAATGTGTTCGTGGGGTTCAGCACCGCCAGCTGTTCCCCTGCTGTGTAGTTGGCATCGTGTCCAGCACAAGCCACGCTGGCACAACCGACCAAAAGCTGCCACCAGTGCAGGCTTCGGCCTACACTCTGCTCCTCTCCTCCTCCTGCTGACCCCGGGCTCAAACACCGCCAGTTTCTGCCCGGACATGCTAGCTGCACAGAGATAAACACCAGCCAATGTGTTAGTGGGGTTCAGCACCGCCAGCTGTTCCCCTGCTGTGTAGTCGGCATCGTGTCCAGCACAAGCCACGCTGGCACAACTGACCAAAAGCTGCCACCAGTGCAGGCTTCGGCCTACACTTTGCTCCTCTCCTCCTCCTGCTGACCCTGGGCTCAAACAACGCCAGTTTCTGCCCGGACATGCTAGCTGCACAGAGAAAAACACCAGCCAATGTGTTAGTGGGGTTCAGCACCGCCAGCTGTTCCCCTGCTGTGTAGCTGGCAACGTGTCCTGCAAACGCCACGCAGGCACATGAACTGAAATTGAAGGGAGCCTGCCCCCCACCCCCCCAGGTGTTTCTATGTATAACAGCCACCTTGTACAGCAGTACTGCTGCATTTGTACAAGGTGGCTGACTTTTTCTCCTTGCACACGTGGAACTCAACAAGTACAAAATGTGTCTCATTACAGACCATTACAATGTCCCTGAGGTGTGACTTTCCTTTTTAATGACACGCAGCACCCCCATTGTTAGCGCTGCCCATCTCCTGACATCATTGGTTGGCTGGCTGTGCCGGTGCGTCCCCCCTGCCCGACACAACGCCCCCCCGTTGTCTCATATATTTTGACTGCGAGGGTGTGATTGATGGGCACGAGCAGTGCATATGTTCCCCTGTCTTCACTCCCCTCCTTCCGCCTTCTTCTGACTGTGCGGCCTCATGGCCGCGGCATGCGATAAGGGATCAGCTGAGGCCGCCCAGTCTGAAGCAGGTGTAAGGACATGTGTGAGCGGCGAACATATTTACTGCACAAGGCCACGAATCCCAGCACCGCAGTGTGACTTTAGGAAAAGCCACTGTGGGTCTGGGATTTATGGCCATCGTTAACCGCACCGGCCAACATGAAATGAGGTCATGAGACGGCCTGCACTAACAGGGTATTGCCAAGGGATAACACAAGAGCGCAGTTTCCTGTACTGCAAATAACAACGGTAAGGAATCTGCGCACAGCACCTAGGTGTAAATTTGTACACCTGTGCTGCGTCTCCTTAAAAAGACTAGTAGTCACGCCTCCACTACTGTTTTACAGTATAATGGGCTAAATAGTGTACGTGTTTAATTCAGCGTGTGCAAGGAGCAAAATTAAATAGAGCAACCTTTGACTTGTGCATCATTAATGCTGTTCAAGGTGTGGCTCTTGTACCTTGCAACACCTGAGGGGGGGGTTAAAGGTAACCTTTGAAATTGGTTCAACTAGGCTTCGGCCTACACTCTGCTCCTCTACTCCTCCTGCTGACCCTGGGCTCAAACACCGCTAGTTTTTGCCCGGAACTGCTAGCTGCACAGAGAAAAACACCAGTCAATGTGTTAGTGGGGTTCAGCAACGCCAGCTGTTTCCCTGCTGTGTAGTCGGCAACGTGTCCAGCACAAGCCACGCTGGCACAACAGAACAAAGGCTGCCACCAGTGCAGGCTTCGGCCTACACTTTGCTCCTCTCCTCCTCCTGCTGACCCTGGGCTCAAACAACGCCAGTTTCTGCCCGGACATGCTAGCTGCACAGAGAAAAACACCAGCCAATGTGTTAGTGGGGTTCAGCACCGCCAGCTGTTCCCCTGCTGTGTAGTCGGCATCGTGTCCAGCACAAGCCACGCTGGCACAACTGACCAAAAGCTGCCACCAGTGCAGGCTTCGGCCTACACTTTGCTCCTCTCCTCCTCCTGCTGACTCTGGGCTCAAACAACGCCAGTTTCTGCCCGGACATGCTAGCTGCACAGAGAAAAACACCAGCCAATGTGTTAGTGGGGTTCAGCACCGCCAGCTGTTCCCCTGCTGTGTAGCTGGCAACGTGTCCTGCAAACGCCACGCAGGCACATGAACTGAAATTGAAGGGAGCCTGCCCCCCACCCCCAGGTGTTTCTATGTATAACAGCCACCTTGTACAGCAGTACTGCTGCATTTGTACAAGGTGGCTGACTTTTTGTCCTTGCCCACGTGGAACTCAAAACGTACAAAATGTGTCTCATTGAGACCATTCCACTGTCCCTGAGGTGTGACTTTCCTTTCTAATGATACGCAGCACCCCCCTTGGTAGCGCTTCCCGTCTTCTGACATCATTGGTTGGCTTGTTGCGCCTGTGCGTCCGCCCTGCCTGAAACAATGCTCCTCGTTGTCTTATTTTGACTGCGAGGGTGTGATTGATGGGCACGAGCAGTGCATATCTTCACCTGTCTTAACTCATCTCCTTCCGCCTTCTTCAGACTGTGCAGCCTCATGGCCGCGGCATGCGAGAAGGGATCAGCAGAGGCCGCCCAGTCTGAAGCAGGTGTAAGGACGTGTGTGAGCGGCCAAAATATTTACTGCTCAAGGCCACGAATCACAGCACCGCAGTGTGACTTTATGAAAAGGCACTGTGGGTCTGGGATTTATGGCCATCGTTAACCGCACCGGCCAACATGAAATGAGGTCATAAGACGGGCAGCTCTAACAGGGCATTGCCAAGGGATAACACAAGAGCGCAGACTCCTGTACAGCAAATAACAACGCTCAGGAAGCTGCGCCAAGCACCAAGGCGTTATTTGGGACACCTGTGCTGCGTCTCCTTAAAAAGCCAAGTCACGCATCCACTACAGTTTGACTGTAGAATGGGCTAAATTGTGTACGTCTTTCATTCAGCGTGTGCAAGTAGACAAATTAATAGAGCAACCTTTCACTTGTGCAGCATTAATACTGCACAAGGTGTGTCTCTTGTACTTTGTAACACCTGAGGGGGGGTTAAAGGTTTCCTTTGAAATTGGTTCAAATAGGCTTCGGCCTACACTCTGCTCCTCTCCTCCTCCTCCTGCTTCAACACGGGCTCTAACATCGCTAGTTTTTGACCGCAAGTGCTAGCTGCACAGAGAAAAACACACGCCATTGTGTTAGTGGGGTTCAGCAACGCCAGCTGTTCCCCCACTGTGTAGCCGGCAAAGTGTCCTGCAAACGCAACGCAGACAAAAAGCTGCCTCCAGTGCAGGCTTCGGCCTACACTCTGCTCCCCCTGCTTACCCTTAGCTCCAACACCGCTAGTTGGGGCTCTAGGAAGACAATCTTTAATAGGCAACGCATCTGGGTTCCAGCACCGCCAGCTGGTTCTCGGCAGTGTTCTTGTCACAGGTACTCCCTCGTGCCAAGCCTGGTTTCAGCACCGTCAGCTGTTTCCGGGTTGTGTCAAGCTCACTGAGACGCCTATGCTTGCCCCGTCGTGGTGCGGTCGGGTTAGCCAACTCCAGGGTGCCTCCAGTTTAGGAGCTTCCTATGTGGGCTGCGTGAACTGGTAGTCAAGGCTGGTTCTGTAGTGCCAGTAGGCCCAGCTCCCCCTGTAGGACTGTTGGGGTTCGGTAACTGCGGCTGCCTCGCGGCCTAGCTGTTCTCTCCTCTCCTGTGGGCCTTGGGGTCCACCACCTGGTTCCAGCACCGTCAGCTGGTTCCAGGCCGAGCCTTTGGCTTAGGTGCCTCCTCCTGGGTATCCGAGTTCCGCCAACGTCAGGCGGTCCTTGGTAGTGCTTTTAAGCGCGGGCACCTACAGCTTAGTAACCGGGTTCCAGCACCGCCAGCTGGTCCTCGGTCGTGCCATTGGCTCTTGCACACTGGGGCAACGCATCTGGGTTCCAGCACCGCCAGCTGGTTCTCGGCAGTGTTCTTGTCACAGGTACTCCCTCGTGCCAAGCCTGGTTTCAGCACCGTCAGCTGTTTCCGGGTTGTGTCAAGCTCACTGAGACGCCTATGCTTGCCCCGTCGTGGTGCGGTCGGGTTAGCCAACTCCAGGGTGCCTCCAGTTTAGGAGCTTCCTATGTGGGCTGCGTGAACTGGTAGTCAAGGCTGGTTCTGTAGTGCCAGTAGGCCCAGCTCCCCCTGTAGGACTGTTGGGGTTCGGTAACTGCGGCTGCCTCGCGGCCTAGCTGTTCTCTCCTCTCCTGTGGGCCTTGGGGTCCACCACCTGGTTCCAGCACCGTCAGCTGGTTCCAGGCCGAGCCTTTGGCTTAGGTGCCTCCTCCTGGGTATCCGAGTTCCGCCAACGTCAGGCGGTCCTTGGTAGTGCTTTTAAGCGCGGGCACCTACAGCTTAGTAACCGGGTTCCAGCACCGCCAGCTGGTCCTCGGTCGTGCCATTGGCTCTTGCACACTGGGGCAACGCATCTGGGTTCCAGCACCGCCAGCTGGTTCTCGGCAGTGTTTTTGTCACAGGTACTCCCTCGTGCCAAACCTGGTTTCAGCACCGTCAGCTGTTTCCGGGGTGTGTCAAACTCGCTGAGACGCCTATGTTTGCCCCGTCGTGTTGCAGTCGGGTTAGCCAACTCCAGGGTGCCTCCAGTTTAGGAGCTTCCTATGTGGGCTGCGTGAACTGGTAGTCAAGGCTGGTTCTGTAGTGCCAGTAGGCCCAGCTCCCCCTGTAGGACTGTTGGGGTTCGGTAACTGCGGCTGCCTCGCGGCCTAGCTGTTCTCTCCTCTCCTGTGGGCCTTGGGGTCCACCACCTGGTTCCAGCACCGTCAGCTGGTTCCGGGCCGAGCCTTTGGCTTAGGTGCCTCCTCCTGGGTATCCGAGTTCCGCCAACGTCAGGCGGTCCTTGGTAGTGCTTTTAAGCGCGGGCACCTACAGCTTAGTAACCGTGTTCCAGCACCGTCAGCTGGTCCTCGGTCGTGCCATTGGCTCTTGCACACTGGGGCAACGCATCTGGGTTCCAGCACCGCCAGCTGGTTCTCGGCAGTGTTTTTGTCACAGGTACTCCCTCGTGCCAAACCTGGTTTCAGCACCGTCAGCTGTTTCCGGGGTGTGTCAAACTCGCTGAGACGCCTATGTTTGCCCCGTCGTGTTGCAGTCGGGTTAGCCAACTCCAGGGTGCCTCCAGTTTAGGAGCTTCCTATGTGGGCTGCGTGAACTGGTAGTCAAGGCTGGTTCTGTAGTGCCAGTAGGCCCAGCTCCCCCTGTAGGACTGTTGGGGTTCGGTAACTGCGGCTGCCTCGCGGCCTAGCTGTTCTCTCCTCTCCTGTGGGCCTTCGGGTCCACCACCTGGTTCCAGCACCGTCAGCTGGTTCTCGGCAGTGTCTTTTGCTCTTGTACCTTCTGCTCCCCATCCTGGTTCCAGTACCGTCAGCTGGTTTCGGGCAGAGCCTTTGGCTTAGGTGCCTCCTTCTGGGTATCCAAGTTCCACCAACGTCAGGTGGTCCTTGGTAGTGCTTTCAGGCACGGGTACCTCCTGCTTAGTAACCGGGTTCCAGTAACGTCAGCTGGTCCTCGGTAGTTCCATTGGCTCTTGGACCTTCGGCTACCCATCCGGGTTCCAGTACCGTCAGCTGGTTCTCGGCAGTGTCTTTTGCTCTTGTACCTTCTGCTCCCCATCCTGGTTCCAGTAACGTCAGCTGGTTCCGGGCAGAGCCTTTGGCTTAGGTGCCTCCTTCTGGGTATCCGAGTTCCGCCAACGCCAGGCGGTCCTTGGTAGTGCTTTTTAGCACGGGTACCTCCTGCTTAGTAACCGGGTTCCAGTAACGTCAGCTGGTCCTCGGTAGTTCCATAGGCTCTTGAACCTTCGGGTAGCCATCCGAGTTCCAGTTCCATCAGCTGGTTCTTGGCATTTTCTCAGCCTTCTTGTACCTTCTGCTACATTTCCAAGTTTAAGACCCTAAAGTCGACGACCCGGAAGACCACCCCGATGACGACGACCCGGAAGACCACCCCGATGACGACGACGACGACCCGGAAGACCACCCCGATGACGACGGCGGAGACGACGACGGCGGAGACGACGACGGCTGAGACGACGACGGCGGAGATGACGACACTGGAGACGACGACCCTGGAGACGACGACATGGAAGACCGAGAAGCAGAAGAACAAGAGGCTGCAGAACAAAGAGCAGAAGAACATTAAGCATAAGACTTAATATCAGAGCAAAAGATATTATCTAAATTATATGCAGAAGAAGACTAAGCAGTGTATGGGGGTGAGTCCGTTCCTCCTCGTGGTGCCCCTGGATAAAGCCTGATGCTGCAGGCCAAACTGAACGCGGACAAATGTAACTTTTGTGACTGGCAGAACGGAAGGTGTAATCTTCCAACTTTTATAGATAACAACTACGGGAATGCCTGTCACAAATGAGAATATGATGAAGAAGTAGAATAGGAAGAATAATAACAGTGGAATAAAAAGAATATGTAGAATAGGAAGAATAATAATAGTTGAATAAAATGAATATGAAGAATGTAATAAAAAAAAAAAATAGGTAGAAGATGAAGAAGAAGATGAATAAGGTGAAGAAGTTGATGTCAAAGATGCTGATGATGATGAAGATGAAAGTGTGGGAAAAGTAAAAAAAAAAAAGAAAAAAAAGAAGGGGAAGGGCGTGGAATAGTGAAACATCAATATCTGACAAAATAAAAAAAAATTTACATACTCAATATCTTTTTCACTCCGAACGTCTTAAAAAAAAACAAAAACATGCTATTCTATTTGATTGGGCTAAACCTCATTGCCTTTAATGTCTCCGCCACCTCCCACAATACATCCTACATTATTCTTAGTTGTTTTCCTTGATGTAGAATGAACCTACAAGGAAAGAAAGGGTTTATTTTAATTCCGATATTTTGGTCCCATTGACTTGCATTGGGATCGGGTATCGGTACCGGCGATATCCGATATATTTTGAATATCGGCCGATCCCAACCGATACCGATACTTTCCGATATCGGAAGGTATCGCTCAACACTAGTAGTGAAGGCTACCAATGTCCAGACATGCAGATACACCATTGGGCAATAATTAAAGTGCTTAGTGCATAGTATTGCTTGAGGAACATAATAGTAATGGGCAGAAAGTATAACACCAGAATTCACGTAAATGCGTGCCAAATACATGAAGCCCAGATTCCCCAAAATTAGCCTTGCTTACCCATAGTGCATCAGAGTCAGGACACACGGCACGCCAACACCGACGCGCGTTTCGCTTATCTTTCTCAAGGTGCGGTAGTGTGCTATGCAAAAGGCCACATATAAATACTCCCCTCTCCAGGTGTCCGTAATACCGGCGCATGTATCCGGAAGTACGCGCCAGGTATTACATCACATCCGGCAAGGTGTGGCGGTAGTGCGTGTCTGCCGAACCGTCGCCCTAACAATGCTGGCACGCACCCGTCATTACCCAGCGCCTTCAGAGATGTCCCCGATCGCGCAATCCGCAGACATGCGCACACTGGACAACCATAACAATAGAACCGGGTAAGTACACCACTGTTCATAAAGTGAAAAACGTGCAATAAAGTGACAGCAAGTGCAAATATACCAAAAGTGGAATCCATTATATACAAAACATGGTGAAAATTATAACAATCTACATATTAAGACGCGCGTTTCGCACCTTGAGAAAGATTGTTAATATGTAGATTGTAATCGCGTGTCCTGACTCTGATGCACTATGGGTAAGCAAGGCTAATTTGGGGGAATCTGGGCTTCATGTATTTAGCGCGCATTTACCGTGACTTCTGGTGTTATACTTTCTGCCCATTACTATTATGTTCCTCAAGCAATACTCCGTGCATTCGATGTCATCACTCTAACAAGCAGGAAACACCCAGCACTTTACATTTATGTTTGGCTGAGTCAGTGGCGGGAAGGATCGGGATGATGTGACTCACGAGAATTAAGCATTTTTCATATGTAAAGAAATAGCACATTATTCTTGCTGATTATGGTTTGATTTTGCCACTTGGTGCTGTGCCAGGAATATAATCTGCAACATTCCAAAAATATCAAAAGTTTCTAAAAGAATTCAGCCAAATGCTTCCCTTGTGTTCTGCACTGTGGAGCATCAGATCCCATACTAATGCTTGTGTGCATGCTCTTGCTGAGTGCCTGCTCTTGCTGTGTGCGTGCTGATGCTGTGTGCATGCTGTCGATGTGTGCATGCTCTGACTTTGTGCATGCTTTTGCTGTGTACGCTATTGCTGTGTGCATGCGGTTGCTTTGTGCATGCTCTAGCTTTGTGCATGCTCTAGCTTTGTGAATGCTGTTGTGTGCACGCTGTTGCTGTGTGCAAGCTGTTGCTGTGTGCATGCTCTGGCTTTGTGCAGGCTGTTGCTGTGTGCAGGCTGTTGCTGTGTGCAGGCTGTTGCTGTGTGCAGGCTCTGGCTTTGTGCACCTGTTGCTGTGTGCAGGCTGTTGCTGTGTGCATGCTCTGGCTTTGTGCATGCTGTTGCTGTGTGCATGCTCTGGCTTTGTGCATGCTGTTGCTGTGTGCATGCTGTTGTGCCACAATGTGCAGCATGTTGTTATGACAAGTCAGGTTACTGCCAGCTGGCAGGCTAGTGTTTATGTCAACATGTCCAAGATGCCTGTGGTCACTTTTATGAACCTCAAGAATGGTAGTTTGGAGCTAATGGAGATTTTAAGAGGTCATGCAGTGTAGATAGGCTGCCATTTTTTTTACAGAATGAGTGATATCTTATAGATGGGTGGTGGTCTGACCGCTAGAATCTGCACTGATCGGCATCACCGTTAGCATGGAGCGGCCGTGCACGTGCCTGAGACATGCTCCATTCATTCTATAGGGCCCTGTCAACATAATCCAGTGCTTGAAAGTCACATAAAGAAATCATTGATGGAGGTCGAGCGTGCACTCTGACGCTCTATTCTAAGGGGAAATTAAAGTAAGTCCCCTATTCTGCAGATTGGTACAGATCACAGTGGTCGATTTCCCACCAAACAACAAGGTTGCACCTAACCCATAGACAGGTTATAACATATCTTCCTTACCATCCCTTTTTTAATGTGAGTAAACTGAAACTTCTATATCCGCTTCTACCCATATGTATCTTTGTACCCCTATCTCAGTCACTGCACAATATACAGAACATAAAGCACAAAAATTGGGGGGTTCACATATAAAGATCGGTCACATCAAAGATCGCACCTTACTGACCAATGAGCACAGTGCATAGGATCATTGAACATGGCAAGAGGCACAATACAGCCAGAAATTGTATAAACCAATGAGGCCAAGAGGCTGCTACAATGTAACTATCTCACCATATTTACACAAAGTATATACAGCAAGAAATAGACTTAATTGAGGACAATGGAGGTATGTACAGTACATGTGTGTCCTTCCTTCCTTCCTTCCTTCCTTCCTTCCTTTTTCCCTTGAACTAGTACATCCTTAGTAATAGATTATTCACCTATGACCTACAGGACTAGTCCTTTTAATAAAATGAATTTTGCCTCTGCTTGTATCACTCTGCCGATCTTTGATACATTGTATTCACCTTGTATCCAGCCCCTGTGATGAGGGAACAGCCGCCATCTTGGAACAGGCATGCTATCAGATTGGCGTGACTCCATTTTGTCTCCTGGACACAGGAGTGCTCCTGGCCCCCACCTTTGCTAATGAATAGAGTTCCTATTAGTATGCTAACGGGCTGAGCTCAGTGTAAACTGTAGACGGTAGTTCAAAGCCCCATGAGGAAACCACGCCACCAGGGGGCTTGGAAATGCTTGGGGGCTTAATTAAAACACGCATGCCAAGTGGCCACTGGATACACATCTATTATGGCAGCCCAGCCAAACCGTCTCCAACATGGAATTGTGAATTATGGACGCATCGTCCGAGGTACAGGCTCATAAAAAATATTCTCCTTACCCTAAAGAAATTGTACATCCAACAGTGTGACTCCCGTGACGGTGGAAGGTCTGAAACCCGAGATATAGGGATCAGCCTCCCACAGGGACCGAATGGGTCCAGGTTTGATCCCAGTACGACCGGCAGAACAAACCACAGGCGCTGGTACTGCCCGTGTGCTGATCCGATCATCCTGAGAGAAGTTATCCCATTTATTAGATATTGGAATAAATCTTGCAGGGAGACAGAGGGGGTGGAGATTGCTAAGCCCCCCAGCTGCAGGCAGGGGGGCTCAGCCAGGTATAAGAAGAAGCTGAGGTCACTGGGAGGGTCTCACTCCACAGAAGAACATGATGATGATTTCTTAAGGAACAGGGTATGCCAGCCAGAGGGGGGAGCAAGCACATGCTTTCTGGGGGCTGCCCGGCAACTAAGTTTTTGGACCTGCGGAATGCTATGCCCCCCCGGCTTCCACAAGCGACCTTCAACCTGGTAAATTGACCTCCAGCTTTATACCTTTAAGCCTTGTATTATTGTTGTTATATTGTACTCTGACTGTAATTCTTGATATATTTTTTGACTGTATATTTCTTGTAATTATCTAGTGCGCCCTTAAGGCAATTAAATCATAAATTAACTTTGGGCTGATCCTTTTACTCTGATTGCGAATCTTAGAATACCCAGTGTGGGTAACAGGGCAGTCTCCCCAGCGGCCATTTGCTCTAGGTGCAGTCCCTTTACTGGCCTGAGAGACAAAGGGGGCGCCGGAGAGCTGTGCCTGTGTAGTGACGTCACGGATTGGTGACGTGGTAGGAAGGGGTAATCCTTCACAGTGGTGGCAGCGTACGTGGGATCAGAGTAATAGTGTGCGTGGGACCCCTACTCCCAGACACTAAAGACTACCAGTGGTAACTTTCACTGCTGGGGTCTTAAGGTCAGCCCAGCACTAGACGGTCAGAGTGTAGATATAATAAGTTGTGTGCAAGGTCAGGGGTACAGCTGTGTCAGTAACCAGAGGTTCCAAAGATGGCGGAGGGCACCAGGAGTGCAGTGAGGGCGCAGGCCAGTGCTATGGCCTATGAGGAGGTGGTGGTGGACGGTACTGTTCCAGGCGAGGGGGAGCTCAGCCCAGACTCCCCAAGGAGCCAGCCACCCGTGCTTAGTCCGGCAAGGGACTACCCACCACCTACCCGCCCCAGCCTGTCCACATCAGCGGCCCTTGTTGCAGCGGCAGTAGCACGTCTCGAGGCGGGTAATGAAGACGCCTATATGAGACTCATGGCAGCTGCAGAGAAAGCAGCGGAAGCCGAGCGTGCAGAACGCCGTGAGGCAGCGGAGCGGGCAGAGAGAGCTGCTGAGCGGGCAGCGGAGCAAGCAGCGGCAGAGAGAGCAGCGGAGCGCCAGCACCGACTGGAGATGGCTCAACGCGGGCTCCCGCTGGACGCCCCAGCACCGCCAGAGTCCAGGGTTTCCAAAGTCCGGGCCGAGGACTTCCCTCTGCTTGAGAAGGATGGAGACCTGGATTCCTTCTTGCTGGCCTTTGAAAGGACCTGCCTTCAACACCATCTGGCCCCGGATCAGTGGGCAAGATACCTGACCCCCCGTTTGAGGGGTAAGTCCCTGGAAGTTTTGGGGGACTTACCTGCCGGGGCGGAGCAGGACTACAGCAGCATCAAGCGGGCGCTGATCCAGCACTACAACCTCACCCCAGAGTCCTACCGCAAGAAGTTCCGGAGCCTGCAGCGGGGCCCAAAGGACACCTGGACCGACCACATGCGGGCGTTGCTGAGAGCTGCAGAGCACTGGACCTCGGGTCTAGCGCTCACCACCCGCCAGGAGGTCCAGGAACTGTTCGTCATGGAGCAGTTCTTGTGGAACTGCCCAGAGGACCTCCAGCAGTTCCTCCGTGACCGGAAACCGAAGGGGGCTTCTGCTACAGCCGCCCTGGCAGATGAGTATGCCAATAACAGGGCGCCTGAGCCGAAGAAGCCTGCCAGCAGCACCTGGAGAGGGGGTAAGCCCAATCCTGCCCGTTTCCCCAGCCCCCAGAGTGCAAGGGGTGTACCCCCCTGCTGCCCTCTCCAGGCCAGGCGCAGAACCCAGACGTTGTCATCACTGCAACCAGCTGGGACACTTCAAGACCGCGTGTCCCCAGCGTCTTAAGACCCCATCCATGTCTCCGAAACCGTCCACTGTTTTATGTGTGGGAGGGGGTGGTGGGAGGTCCCTGGACAATTACCAACCCGTCACTATCGGCCGCTCAGCGGTCATGGGACTGCGGGACACAGGCGCTGAACGAACCCTAGTACGTCCTGAGGTGGTGTCCCCTCAAGACTTGGTGCCAGGGAGAACCCTGTCCGTCTCCGGAATTGGAGGCGTGGAACCGGCGCTGCCTGTCGCAAAGGTGTTTTTGGACTGGGGCGCCGGGAGGGGAATGCGGGAGGTGGGAGTAACGTCGAATATTCCTGCTAATATATTACTTGGGACCGATTTGGGGCGGCTAGTGTCTCAGTATGTGGCCACTGAACCCCCAAGTTCGGCTCCCCATGAGTGTCATGACTCTACTGTGAATGTTGATGTGTTGAATGTGCCTCCAACAGTGGGGGAGGGAGTGAAACCTGAGGGTACTCCATACACTGACACCACACACACAGGGCTCAGAGTGAGGACAGGTGAGGAGACTGTAGGGGAGAGCTCAGAGGTGGAGGGAGGGGCTGCTACGGGCAGTGTAGGGCCCCTAAGTGAATCCAGCCTGCTGAGTCTAGGGCCCCTGCAGGAAGAGGAACAGGCCATGGGGGGAGGAGGCGTCCCGGGAGAGGAGCCACCAGGTGAGACCCCAGGGCAGGAGTTCCCCACACCCGGGACGTCAGGAGGGCAGGGAAGTCTGCCTGACCCGGCGACTTGGTCAGGAGCCGGGGGGAAGCAGGCGCTACCCATGGACACAGTGGTCGTGGCCGCTGTCACCAGGAATGGGAGCGCCGGAGCCCAAGTAGCCTTGCAGAGGTCCGACGGCTTCCCCCTCTCTGACCAAGTGGCTGCCGAGTCAGACAGCGGCCAGGAGACAGATCCCGGGGAGCTGACGGTGGATGTGGCGGTGTTGTCCATTCTCGCCACATCGAGTCAGGGATGTCAGGAAGCGCTGGAAGCTGACGCTAGCCTGAAAGCTCTTAAGGAGCAGGCGGCACAGCCTCCCGGGGAGTCAGACCGCGAGCAGGTGGTCTGGGACCAGGGACGGCTGTACCGGGTAACGGTCCAGCAGGGTTCACCGGAGGCGTGGCCCAGGGACCGACAGTTAGAGGCAGCCTCTGAGAGAGAGAGAGAAGGAGGAGGGGGCAGAGGCAGCCTCAGAGAGAGAGGGGAGGGGGCAGAGACAGCCTCAGAGAGAGAGGGAGGAGGAGGCAGAGACAGCCTCAGAGAGAGAGAGGAGGGGGCAGAAACAGCCTCAGAGAAAGAAGGAGGAGGGGGCAGAGACAGCCTCAGAGAGAGAGAGGAGGGGGCGGAGACAGCCTCAGAGAGAGACAGAGGAGGAGGCAGCCTCAGGAAGAGAGGGGAGGAGGCAGAGACAGCCTCAGGAAGAGGAGGAGGGGGCAGAGACAGCCTCAGAGAGAGAGAGGAGGAGGCAGAGACAGCCTCAGAGAGAGGAGGAGGGGGCAGAGACAGCCTCAGAGAGAGAAAGGATGAGGCAGAGACAGCCTCAGAGAGAGACAGGGGAGGAGACAGCCTCAGAGAGAGAAAGGAGGAGGCAGGGACAGCCTCAGAGAGAGAAGGAGGAGGGGGCAGAGACAGCCTCAGAGAGAGAAAGGATGAGGCAGAGACAGCCTCAGAGAGAGACAGAGGAGGAGGCGGAGACAGCCTCAGGAAGAGAGGGGAGGAGGCAGAGCCAGCCTCAGAGAGAGACAGGGGAGGAGACAGCCTCAGAGAGAGAAAGGAGGAGGCAGGGACAGCCTCAGAGAGAGAAGGAGGAGGGGGCAGAGACAGCCTCAGAGAGAGAGAGGAGGGGGCAGAGACAGCCTCAGAGAAAGAAGGAGGAGGGGGCAGAGACAGCCTCAGAGAGAGAGAGGAGGGGGCGGAGACAGCCTCGGAGAGAGACAGAGGGGGAGGCAGGGACAGCCTCAGAGAGAGAGAGGAGGAGGCCGAGACAGCCTCAGAGAGAGACAGCGGAGGAGGCGGAGGCAGCCTCAGAGAGAGAGAGGAGGGGGCAGAGACAGCCTCAGAGAAAGAAGGAGGAGGGGGCAGAGACAGCCTCAGAGAGAGAGAGGAGGAGGCCGAGACAGCCTCAGAGAGAGACAGCGGAGGAGGCGGAGGCAGCCTCAGAGAGAGAGAGGAGGGGGCAGAGACAGCCTTAGAGAAAGACGGAGGAGGGGGCAGAGACAGCCTCAGAGAGAGAAAGGAGGAGGCAGGGACAGCCTCAGAGAGAGAAGGAGGAGGGGGCAGAGACAGCCTCAGAGAGAGAGAGGAGGGGGCAGAGACAGCCTCAGAGAAAGAAGGAGGAGGGGGCAGAGACAGCCTCAGAGAGAGAAAGGAGGGGGCGGAGACAGCCTCGGAGAGAGACAGAGGGGGAGGCAGGGACAGCCTCAGAGAGAGAGAGGAGGCCGAGACAGCCTCAGAGAGAGACAGGGGGGGAGACAGAGTCAGCCTCAGAGAGAGGAGGGGGCAGAGACAGCCTCAGAGAGAGACAGGGAAGGAGGCAGAGACAGCCTCAGAAAGAGGGGAGAGGCAGAGACAGCCTCAGAGAGAGAGAGAGGAGGGACAGAGTCAGCCTCAGAGAGGAGGAGGCAGGGACAGGCTCAGGGAGAAAGTGGCAGAGACCATGGTAATGCTGATGGGTTGTCCCGGCAAGAAGGTGTGGAAGGGCGCATGGGGGAACACAGGAATGTGATGCCCCCTAGCGCCCTCTAAAGCAGGGAGGTGTGATGAGGGAACAGCCGCCATCTTGGAACAGGCATGCTATCAGATTGGCGTGACTCCATTTTGTCTCCTGGACACAGGAGTGCTCCTGGCCCCCACCTTTGCTAATGAATAGAGTTCCTATTAGTATGCTAACGGGCTGAGCTCAGTGTAAACTGTAGACGGTAGTTCAAAGCCCCATGAGGAAACCACGCCACCAGGGGGCTTGGAAATGCTTGGGGGCTTAATTAAAACACGCATGCCAAGTGGCCACTGGATACACATCTATTATGGCAGCCCAGCCAAACCGTCTCCAACATGGAATTGTGAATTATGGACGCATCGTCCGAGGTACAGGCTCATAAAAAATATTCTCCTTACCCTAAAGAAATTGTACATCCAACAGTGTGACTCCCGTGACGGTGGAAGGTCTGAAACCCGAGATATAGGGATCAGCCTCCCACAGGGACCGAATGGGTCCAGGTTTGATCCCAGTACGACCGGCAGAACAAACCACAGGCGCTGGCACTGCCCGTGTGCTGATCCGATCATCCTGAGAGAAGTTATCCCATTTATTAGATATTGGAATAAATCTTGCAGGGAGACAGAGGGGGTGGAGATTGCTAAGCCCCCCAGCTGCAGGCAGGGGGGCTCAGCCAGGTATAAGAAGAAGCTGAGGTCACTGGGAGGGTCTCACTCCACAGAAGAACATGATGATGATTTCTTAAGGAACAGGGTATGCCAGCCAGAGGGGGGAGCAAGCACATGCTTTCTGGGGGCTGCCCGGCAACTAAGTTTTTGGACCTGCGGAATGCTATGCCCCCCCGGCTTCCACAAGCGACCTTCAACCTGGTAAATTGACCTCCAGCTTTATACCTTTAAGCCTTGTATTATTGTTGTTATATTGTACTCTGACTGTAATTCTTGATATATTTTTTGACTGTATATTTCTTGTAATTATCTAGTGCGCCCTTAAGGCAATTAAATCATAAATTAACTTTGGGCTGATCCTTTTACTCTGATTGCGAATCTTAGAATACCCAGTGTGGGTAACAGGGCAGTCTCCCCAGCGGCCATTTGCTCTAGGTGCAGTCCCTTTACTGGCCTGAGAGACAAAGGGGGCGCCGGAGAGCTGTGCCTGTGTAGTGACGTCACGGATTGGTGACGTGGTAGGAAGGGGTAATCCTTCACAGCCCCCTCGCAGTATAACCTAATATTTCTATCTGATTCTCTAAATTTAATAATATTTTCTATTTCAGACAAGTGGCACGTTACCTTCTGCCTGTAACCTGGTGGCTATAATATATATAGTAATTCCAATTTCAGAAGATTGGATGAATATTTCTGACTCTCTTAACTGGGAATGATCATTTATGTGTAAAAATGTTGTCATGTGTCCTTCAACTTTTCATACATTAAGAATAGCAGATAAATCTATCATTGACCTCACCTCAATAAATTTGTAATACGTTTTTCCAGCTATTGTCAATTTTCAGTTTAAAAGCCTCAGTGTCTGTATATATAGTACTGAGGAATAAGAAGATTTAACAAATAGAAGTGTTAATAGTTTATTATTTATAATATTTATTTTGCATTAGCAAAATGCAAATTGAATGAAGAAAAGAGAAATGTAAAATCCATCAGTATCTGGTGACTGCTCGCTGCCTCCATCATCAGTGTCTGGTGACCGCTCGTCGCCTCCATCATCAGTATCTGGTGACCGCCCGTCACCTCCATCATCAGTATCTGGTGACCGCCGGTCTCCTCTACCATCAGTATCTGGTGACCGCTCATCGCCTCCATCATCAGTATCTGGTGACCGCCCGTCGCCTCCATCATCAGTATCTGATGACCACCCATCACCTCCATCATCAGTATCTGATGACCACCCATCACCTCCATCATCAGTATCTGGTGACCACCCAACACCTCCATCATCAGTATCTGGTGACCACCCGTCTCCTCCATCATCAGTATCTGGTGACCACCCATCACCTCCATCATCTGTATCTGGTGACCACCCGTCTCCTCCATCATCAGTATCTGGTGACCACCCGTCTCCTCCATCATCAGTATCTGGTGACCACCCATCATCTCCATCATCAGTATCTGGTGACCACCCGTCACCTCCATCATCAATATCTGGTGACCACCCGTCTCCTCCATCATCAGAATCTGGTGACCACCCGTCTCCTCCATCATCAGTATCTGGTGACCACCCATCACCTCCATCATCAGTATCTGGTGACCACCCGTCTCCTCCATCATCAGTATCTGGTGACCACCCGTCTCCTCCATCATCAGTATCTGGTGACCACCATCACCTCCATCATCAGTATCTGGTGACCGCCCGTCTCCTCCATCATCAGTATCTGGTGACCGCCCGTCTCCTCCATCATCAGTATCTGGTGACCACCCGTCTCCTACATCATCAGTATCTGGTGACCACCCATCACCTCCATCATCAGTATCTGGTGACCACCCGTCTCCTCCATCATCAGTATCTGGTGACCACCCGTCTCCTCCATCATCAGTATCTGGTAACCACCCGTCACCTCCATCATCAGTATCTGGTGACCGCCCGTCTCCTCCATCATCAGTATCTGGTGACCACACGTCACCTCCAACATCAGTATCTGGTGACCGCCCTTCACCTCCATCATCAGTACCTGGTGACTGCTCGCTGCCTCCATCATCACTATCTGGTGACCACCCATCGCTTACATGATCAGTATCTGGTGACCGCCCGTCACCTCCATCATCAGTATCTGGTGACTGGCCATCACCTCCAACATCAGTGTCTGGTGACCGCCCATCACCTCCATCATCAGTATCTGGTGACTGGCCATCACCTCCATCATCAGTGTCTGGTGACCGCCCATCACCTCCATCATCAGTATCTGGTGACCGTCCGTCGCCTCCACCATCAGTATCTGGTGACTGCCTGTCACCTCCATCATCAGCATCTGGTGACGACCCATCTCCTCCATCATCAGTATCTGGTGACTGCCCGTCTCCTCCATCATCAGTAATTGGTGACCACCCGTCACCTCCATCATCAGTATCTGGTAACCGGTTATCGCCTCCATCATCAGTATCTGGTGACCACCCGTCTCCTCCATCATCAGTATCTGGTGACCACCCGTCTCCTCCATCATCAGTATCTGGTGACCACCCGTCTCCTCCATCATCAGTATCTGGTGACCGCCCGTCTCCTCCATCATCAGAATCTGGTGACCACCCGTCACCTCCATCATCAGTATCTGGTGACTGCTCGCTGCCTCTATCACAAGTGTCTGGCGACCGCCCATCACCTCCATCATCAGTATCTGGTGACCACCCATCACCTCCATCATCAGTATCTGGTGACCACCCAACACCTCTATCACCAGTATCTGGTAACAACCCATCGCCTCCATCATCACTATCTGGTGACTGCTCGCTGCCTCTATCACCAGTATCTGGTAACAACCCGTCACCTCCATCATCAGTATCTGATGACCACCCATCACCTCCATCATCAGTATCTAGTGACCGCCCATCACCTCCATCATCAGTATCTGGTGACCACCCATCACCTCCATCATCAGTATCTGGTGACCACCCATCACCTCCATCATTAGTATCTGGTGACCACCCATCACCTCCATCATCAGTATCTGGTGACTGCTCGTTGCCTCCATCATCAGTATCTGGTGACCGCCCATCACCTCCATCATCAGTATCTGGTGACTGCTCGCTGCCTCCATCATCAGTATCTGGTGACCGCCCATCACCTCCATCATCAGTATCTGGTGACCACCCATCGCTTACATGATCAGTATCTGGTGACCGCCCGTCACCTCCATCATCAGTATCTGGTGACTGGCCATCACCTCCATCATCAGTATCTGGTGACCGTCCTTCGCCTCCACCATCAGCATCTGGTGACTGCCTGTCACCTCCATCATCAGTATCTGGTGACGACCCATCTCCTCCATCATCAGTATCTGGTGACTGCCCGTCTCCTCCATCATCAGTAATTGGTGACCACCCGTCACCTCCATCATCAGTATCTGGTAACCGGTTATCGCCTCCATCATCAGTATCTGGTGACCACCCGTCTCCTCCATCATCAGTATCTGGTGACCACCCATCACCTCCATCATCAGTATCTGGTGACCACCCGTCTCCTCCATCATCAGTATCTGGTGACCACCCGTTTCCTCCATCATCAGTATCTGGTGACCGCCCGTTTCCTCCATCATCAGAATCTGGTGACCACCCGTCACCTCCATCATCAGTATCTGGTGACCACCCGTCACCTCCATCATCAGTATCTGGTGACCACCCGTCTCCTCCATCATCAGTATCTGGTGACCACCCATCACCTCCATCATCAGTATCTGGTGACCACCCGTCTCCTCCATCATCAGTATCTGGTGACCACCCGTCTCCTCCATCATCAGTATCTGGTGACCACCCGTCACCTCCATCATCAGTATCTGGTGACCACCCGTCACCTCCATCATCAGTATCTGGTGACCGCCCATCACCTCCATTAGCAGTATCTGGTGACCACCCGTCTCCTCCATCATCAGAATCTGGTGACCACCCGTCTCCTCCATCATCAGTATCTGGTGACCACCCGTCACCTCCATCATCAGTATCTGGTGACCACCCATCACCTCCATCATCAGTATCTGGTGACCGCCCGTCTCCTCCATCATCAGTATCTGGTGACCACCATCACCTCCATCATCAGTATCTGGTGACCGCCCGTCTCCTCCATCATCAGTATCTGGTGACCACCCGTCTCCTCCATCATCAGTATCTGGTGACCGCCCGTCTCCTCCATCATCAGTATCTGGTGACCACTCATCACCTCCATCATCAGTATCTGGTGACCGCCCGTCTCCTCCATCATCAGTATCTGGTGACCATCCGTCTCCTCCATCATCAGTATCTGGTGACCGCCCGTCTCCTCCATCATCAGTGTCTGGTGACTGCCCGTCTCCTCCATCATCAGTATCTGGTGACCACTCATCACCTCCATCATCAGTATCTGGTGACCGCCCGTCTCCTCCATCATCAGTATCTGGTGACCGCCCGTCTCCTCCATCATCAGTGTCTGGTGACTGCCCGTCTCCTCCATCATCAGTATCTGGTGACCACTCATCACCTCCATCATCAGTATCTGGTGACCGCCCATCACCTCCATCATCAGTATCTGGTGACCGCCCGTCTCCTCCATCATCAGTATCTGGTGACCACCTGTCTCCTCCATCATCAGTAACTGGTGACCGCCCGTCACCTCCATCATCAGTATCTGGTGACCGCTCATCACCTCCATCATCAGTATCTGGTGACCACTCATCGCCTCCATCATCAGTATCTGGTGACTGCCCGTCACCCCATCATCAGTATCTGGTGACCGCCCGTCACCTCCATCATCAGTATCTGGTGACCACCCGTCACCTCCATCATCAGTATCTGGTGACTGCCCGTCACCCCATCATCAGTATCTGGTGACCGCACGTAACCCCATCATCAGTATCTGGTGACCGCCCGTCTCCTCCATCATCAGTATCTGGTGACCGCCCATCACCTCCATCATCAGTATCTGGTGACCACCCGTCACCTCCATCATCAGTATCTGGTGACTGCCCGTCACCCCATCATCAGTATCTGGTGACCGCACGTCACCCCATCATCAGTATCTGGTGACCGCCCGTCTCCTCCATCATCAGTATCTGGTGACCGCCCATCACCTCCATCATCAGTATCTGGTGACCACCCGTCACCTCCATCATCAGTATCTGGTGACCGCCCATCTCCTCCATCATCAGTATCTGGTGACCGCCTGTCGCCTCCATCATCAGTATCTGGTGACCACCCGTCTCCTCCATCATCAGTATCTGGTGACCGCCCATCACCTCCATCATCAGTATCTGGTGACCACCCGTCACCTCCATCATCAGTATCTGGTGACTGCCCGTCACCCCATCATCAGTATCTGGTGACCGCACGTCACCCCATCATCAGTATCTGGTGACCGCCCGTCTCCTCCATCATCAGTATCTGGTGACCGCCCATCACCTCCATCATCAGTATCTGGTGACCACCCGTCACCTCCATCATCAGTATCTGGTGATCGCCCGTCTCCTCCATCATCAGTATCTGGTGACCGCCCGTCGCCTCCATCATCAGTATCTGGTGACCGCCCGTCACCTCCATCATCAGTATCTGGTGACCGCCCATCGCCTCCATCATCAGTATCTGGTGACCGCCCATCTCCTCCATCATCAGTATCTGGTGACCGCTCATCACCTCCATCATCAGTATCTGGTGACCGCCCGTCGCCTCCATCAGTATCTGGTAACCACTAGAGTTGAGTGTATCTGTTCGGGTTCCCTCTAATTCAGCAAGCTATAGCGCTTCCTGGATCGCGCCGGCTGATCGCTGCATGTGTCGCGGCTGTGTGACAGTGAGAGCCTGTGTGTTGGGCTCTCCGCGCATGTGCTGTGACGGTGACACAGCCACGACACAGTCCAGCGCAATAACTAAATCCTTCCATGGGATAATGATATAGGCAGGGAGGCGGAGGAGGTGAGCTGTGACATGCCTACTGTGAACGGTGAATCCTGTCATATATAGGGGTTATCAATCATTGTAGTTCTTTCTGTGATAATAAAGATGACAAGATAACTGAGCTTTATGCACTGGAAGTTATGGTTTGTGGTTACAGTAAAAACTGCAAGATTTCAAGATCATTTCATAAAGCTGACAAGGAAAAATAATAAAGTATCAAAAAATGTTATTGAATATGCTCAATACAAAATTGTGATTCTCACACTAGGTTATTTTCAGATGGCAAATTCCCTAAAAGCAAGAAAAGAGAAATTACAATAGCCAGTGACGCCTGAATCCGCTAACGCCTACAATTAAAGGAGAGGTGCACATCTGTGTCACTGTCCCTTTAAACGGAATCTAGTACTTTACCATACGACCATAAGGTGATTTTAGATGTGGGAAAATAACATTTTCACTTGCATCATAGAGATGTTTTCCTTTTAAAATGGAAAATAATGGTAATTCATCGGAACATTTTTCCATATTTGCTCGTACATCAGAAGGTGATCTGAATCAAGTTGCGAGTATTAAAGCTGAATGTTTGATGTGGGTTACAGATACAACAAAAGGCATTCTATTAAAGTAATCCGAGCGTTTCGGAAAACAAGACAATTCTTAAAAATCAGCCGGGGCCCCAGCGTTCCTATCTCCGGAGAGAACACAGGGCTGCAATTATCATTATAGTCCTGTCATTGAAATGATGACTGCGGCAGAAATCCTCCCAGCTCAATAAGCGTCTCCATCGCTGAATATTTTATCTTTCGTGTTAAAATGACAGAAAATGGCTTTTCTCCGCTGTCAGAGTTCAGTTCTCCGACATTCCTGAAGCATATGAATAATGTTTCATTTCAAAGAGGAACCTGCAGATGTTTCTAATATTCGGTTACTGTTTCCGTGTGTGATTAACCCTCAGAGCCAAACACAATGTAGCAATTTGCTTTTCGGTGTCACGCTGAGTCTTCTGGTCACTGACAAAATAAGACACACTAGTGGTTGTGGGACTACAACTCCCAGCATACACTTATGGCAGCTTTATTTGCCATCACTTTAGATGTTAACTTTCCATACTCTATCGTACTCACTTCAATTCATCCATTTCTACACAGATTAAGTTCACTTGGTCCGTGTGAGTCTATGGGTCCTTGGAGCATATTCTGAGGGTCCACCCTACGATAGTTGTCACCAAGCCTGGGGGTAAGTCATTGTCATGATATACGGGCTGCGCACATGGAAAGGATCAGATCCGGAGAGTATAAGCAACGTTTTTATCACGACGTGCCTGCTGCACTCACGGAAAGGATGAGATCTGGAGAGTATAAGCAACGTTTTTTTATTCAACCAACGCGTTTTGGTGCCGGACCAGCGCCTTCCTCAAGGTACAAAAATGGTGATTCAACCAATGCGTGTCGCTAAAAAAAAATCACCATTTTTGTACCTTGAGAAAGGCGCTGGTCCGGCACCAAAACGCGTTGGTTGAATAAAATAACCTGGCTCATACTCTCCAGATCTCATCCTTTCCGTGAGTGCAGCAGGCACGTCGTGATAATCTTCTCTGGACGATACGCCATTCCAGCTGCAGCTACACCACATGAGGCCTCTACAGGTGTCGTGTCCTTACACAACCCTTACAGGTGAGCGCTACCATCCCCCATCCCTCATCTTGCTCCTTACCATGCTGCCCTATCTGTGCAAATTTGTCCCATCCGGGTCTTCCTTAGGGGGAAGTAATTGGCTCCAAAGTCAGCACCTAATGGTTGCTCTCTTCTGCTAGATCCAAAGGTTCCCTCATACTAGAAGAATATTTTCCTGGATGACCTCCGTGCACTCTTCTGGCACTGGAGCCATCCAAGAACTAGAAGACCATACTGGTAACAGTGAAGGACAACAATCTGTTTCCAAAAACTCAATCTCCAGTGGAAGACCCAAGAATTTGTTTCCTGCACTGATTGGTCTTCTTTGGCTATATAAACAATGGAGGGTTCATCTATTTATCCTTTTTCCAGTGGTTAGCACTGCAGCCTTTCAACGCTGGGGTCCTGGGTTCTAATCCCACCAAGGACAACATCTGCAAAGAGTTTGTATGTTCTCTCCGTGTTTGCATGGGTTTCCTCCGTGTTCTCCGGTTTCCTCCCACATTCCAAAGACATACTGATAGGGAACCTAGATTGTGAGCCCCAACGGGGACAGTGATGATAATGTGTGCAACCTGTAAAGCGCTGCGGAATATGTTAGCGCTATATAAAAATAAAGATTATTATTATTTTTCCCACAGAGCATTATCTGGCCCATAAGTCTCCCTATTCTAGCTTGGTGCTCTCAACAACGAGACATTTTACCCCTTGGATCTTCTTCATATTCGTCTCATGCACCTTGGTTTCCTGCTCTGTGCTGATGAGCGGCAAGAACCATTATTCAGCTTTCTGCAGATAGACTAGACTTAGACGTTGGCTGGGAGCAAGATGTCCTCTCCTTAAACTTTGGCGAGAGGAGATTGACTATTCCCAGGTGTTGCTGTGATGGAGGAAACACATAATCGAGCTGCAGGAAAATTCTGTCTTCTGTCTTTTCCTTTTGGAGAAGACTCTGGTGTGGATGAATATCCTCAGTCATGTAGCAAGCCTTGTTTTAAAGGGTAGTAAGTAGAGTTGTGAAAAATGTTGTGAATGCCCGACC
This sequence comes from Ranitomeya imitator, assembly GCF_032444005.1. Lineage (NCBI taxonomy): Eukaryota > Metazoa > Chordata > Amphibia > Anura > Dendrobatidae > Ranitomeya > Ranitomeya imitator. Next base: position 11,880,683 of record NC_091288.1, read on the forward strand.
AAAGCGAATCCTCCTCGTACCTGCTGGAATCACATACCTCCAATTCTGATTAGTAGGTCATCATGGCAGCCCAAGAAATCCATGACATTGGACCTAGCCTAGTAATTAGAAGGGGCACCGAAAATGTTGCGGGGTATGATTGCCGGACTCTGGACCACTGGCCACAGACTACTGGAGAACAAATCAATAGGCAGCACTGGAGAGCCAGCTCTATTCAGGCCCTTTAACACGAGCCTATAATTGGCGAATATGCGCTTGTATCAGCAGCCGTTCAGCCCAGATCTCTGCCGATCGGCCGATATAAACTGATGGGTAAACGAGCGCCAAACAACTAGAATATATTAAAGACTATCTCCGCTCATTAATGGCCTGAAATCGGCCAGAGTAAATTTGCACAATAATATATTGATAACAAAGATTTTATTAAGTACAGTGGGTAACATGGCCACCGACCCGACGAGCCTTCAACAAGCAAAGGCAAAAAAAAAATGTGTTGTTCAGTTGGGAGTTAAACAGCAGATGATAGATTCGTCTCCTGCGGGATCCATTACTGGAGGGGTTTTGAGAGTTTTTAACTATTTTTCATTGAACCTGAAAGATTTTTTTGGCAATTTACAACAAGTAGCAGAAGCAACAATATGTCTTATTTCAAGCGTTCCAAATATGTTACATGTTATAGCGCTGATCTCCCTCCCATGAATGTCACACTTATTATTATACTGTTACATTGTGGCTCATGAATCTGTGTTTTCCGGCTGGGAACTTGTAGATCTGAGACATATTTGCTCCCAAATGAAACGAATTAGGAGATCTCAATCCAATTTCCTCTAACAGGTGTCCTCATTAAATTGTGGTTGGCAGTCAATGCTACTGAAATTAAGGATGAGATTCATTTAATGGGGCGAGGGGGGGATGGACTGTCTCAGGGGACTGGTACTAACAACATTGGAGGGTTCAAGTCTAGGTCATTCGGTCAAGTCGTTTTTTTTTATCGAGAAAGGTGATTACCATGTGAATGCTGTTTAGTCATCCATATCAAATGTAATAGATGGGCGAGATCCCAGAATATAAGCGTTCACACAGTTCAACGCTGTGTCGCAACATAGTTTTAATATGTTTGATTTTGTTTAATTTTTAATTCGTTTAATTTTGTTTGATTTTGTTTACAAATCTGTGATATGAGCTGAATGAAAAATGTTACATAGAAGAAATAGTAGTGTCTAGCGCAACATCAAGTCTACATCAGCCCCAGGACAGCATAGTATGGACCCTCCAATCTCCTGCCCTACTGGTTACATGTCCACATGGTGTCTACATCAGCCCCAGAACAGCGTAGTATGGGTCCTCTAATCTCCTGCCCTACTGGTTACATGTCCACATGGTGTCTACATCGGCCCCAGGACAGCGTAGTATGGATCCTCCAATCTCCTGCCCTACAGGTTACATGTCCACATGGTGTCTACATTGGCCCCAGGACAGCGTAGTATGGATCCTCCAATCTCCTGCCCTGCAGGTTACATGTCCACATGGTGTCTACATCGGCTCCAGAACAGTGTAGTATGGATCCTCCAATCTCCTGCCCTACTGGTTACATGTCCACATGGTGTCTACATCGGCCCCAGGACAGCATAGTATGGATCCTCCAATCTCCTGCCCTACTGGTTACATGTCCACATGGTGTCTACATCGGCCCCAGGACAGCGTAGTATGGATCCTCCAATCTCCTGCCCTACAGGTTACATGTCCACATGGTGTCTACATCGGCCCCAGGACAGCGTAGTATGGATCCTCCAATCTCCTGCCCTGCAGGTTACATGTCCACATGGTGTCTACATCGGCTCCAGGACAGTGTAGTATGGACCCTCCAATCTCCTGCCCTACTGGTTACATGTCCACATGGTGTCTACATCAGCCCCAGAACAGCGTAGTATGGATCCTCCAATCTCCTGCCCTACTGGTTACATGTCCACATGGTGTCTACATCGGCCCCAGGACAGCATAGTATGGATCCTCCAATCTCCTGCCCTACTGGTTACATGTCCACATGGTGTCTACATTGGCCCCAGAACAGTGTAGTATGGATCCTCCAATCTCCTGCCCTACTGGTTACATGTTCACATGGTGTCTACATCGGCCCCAGGACAGCGTAGTATGGACCCTCCAATCTCCTGCCCTACTTGTTATATGTCCACATGGTGTCTGCATCAGCCCCAGGACAGCGTAGTATGGATCCTCCAATCTCCTGCCCTACAGGTTACATGTCCACATGGTGTCTGCATCGGCCCCAGGACAGCGTAGTATGGATCCTCCAATCTCCTGCCTTACTGGTTACATGTCCACATGGTGTCTACATCGGCCCCAGGACAGCATAGTATGGACCATCCAATCTCCTGCCCTACAGGTTATATGTCCACATAGTGTCTACATTGGCCCCAGAACAGTGTAGTATGGACCATCCAATCTCCTGCCCTACAGGTTATATGTCCACTTGGTGTCTACATTGGCCCCAGAACAGCGTAGTATGGATCCTCCAATCTCCTGCCCTACTGGTTACATGTCCACATGGTGTCTACATCGGCTCCAGGACAGCGTAGTATGGATCCTCCAATCTCCTGCCCTACAGGTTATATGTCCACATAGTGTCTACATTGGCCCCAGAACAGTGTAGTATGGATCCTCCAATCTCCTGCCCTACAGGTTATATGTCCACTTGGTGTCTACATTGGCCCCAGGACAGCGTAGTATGGATCCTCCAATCTCCTGCCCTACAGGTTACATGTCCACATGGTGTCTACATCGGCCCCAGAACAGCGTAGTATGGATCCTCCAATCTCCTGCCCTACTGGTTACATGTCCACATGGTGTCTACATCGGCCCCAGGACAGCGTAGTATGGATCCTCCAATCTCCTGCCCTACAGGTTACATGTCCACATGGTGTCTACATCGGCCCCAGGACAGCATAGTATGGATCCTCCAATCTCCTGCCCTACTGGTTACATGTCCACATGGTGTCTACATCGGCCCCAGGACAGCGTAGTATGGATCCTCCAATCTCCTGCCCTACTGGTTACATGTCCACATGGTGTCTACATCGGCTCCAGGACAGTGTAGTATGGATCCTGCAATCTCCTGCCCTACAGGTTACATGTCCACATGGTGTCTGCATCGGCCCCAGGACAGCGTAGTATGGATCCTCCAATCTCCTGCCCTACTGGTTACATGTCCACATGGTGTCTACATCGGCTCCAGGACAGTGTAGTATGGATCCTCCAATCTCCTGCCCTACAGGTTACATGTCCACATGGTGTCTACATCGGCCCCAGGACAGCGTAGTATGGATCCTCCAATCTCCTGCCCTACTGGTTACATGTCCACATGGTGTCTACATCGGCTCCAGGACATTGTAGTATGGATCCTCCAATCTCCTGCCCTACAGGTTACATGTCCACATGGTGTCTGCATCGGCCCCAGGACAGCGTAGTATGGATCCTCCAATCTCCTGCCCTACAGGTTACATGTTCACATGGTGTCTACATCGGCCCCAGGACAGCGTAGTATGGACCCTCCAATCTCCTGCCCTACTTGTTATATGTCCACATGGTGTCTGCATCAGCCCCAGGACAGCGTAGTATGGATCCTCCAATCTCCTGCCTTACTGGTTACATGTCCACATGGTGTCTACATCGGCCCCAGGACAGCATAGTATGGACCATCCAATCTCCTGCCCTACAGGTTATATGTCCACATAGTGTCTACATTGGCCCCAGAACAGTGTAGTATGGATCCTCCAATCTCCTGCCCTACAGGTTATATGTCCACTTGGTGTCTACATTGGCCCCAGGACAGCGTAGTATGGATCCTCCAATCTCCTGCCCTACAGGTTACATGTCCACATGGTGTCTACATCGGCCCCAGAACAGCGTAGTATGGATCCTCCAATCTCCTGCCCTACTGGTTACATGTCCACATGGTGTCTACATCAGCCCCAGGACAGCATAGTATGGACCATCCAATCTCCTGCCCTACAGGTTATATGTCCACATGGTGTCTACATTGGCCCCAGAACAGTGTAGTATGGATCCTCCAATCTCCTGCCCTACTGGTTACATGTCCACATGGTGTCTACATCGGCTCCAGGACAGCGTAGTATGGATCCTCCAATCTCCTGCCCTACAGGTTACATGCCCACATGGTGTCTACATTGGCCCCAGAACAGTGTAGTATGGATCCTCCAATCTCCTGCCCTACTGGTTACATGTTCACATGGTGTCTACATCGGCCCCAGGACAGCGTAGTATGGACCCTCCAATCTCCTGCCCTACTTGTTATATGTCCACATGGTGTCTGCATCAGCCCCAGGACAGCGTAGTATGGATCCTTCAATCTCCTGCCATACAGGTTATATGTCCACTTGGTGTCTACATTGGCCCCAGGACAGCGTAGTATGGATCCTCCAATCTCCTGCCCTACTGGTTACATGTCCACATGGTGTCTACATCGGCCCCAGGACAGCGTAGTATGAATCCTCCAATCTCCTGCCTTACTGGTTACATGTCCACATGGTGTCTACATCGGCCCCAGGACAGCATAGTATGGACCATCCAATCTCCTGCCCTACAGGTTATATCTCCACTTGGTGTCTACATTGGCCCCAGAACAGCGTAGTATGGACCATCCAATCTCCTGCCCTACAGGTTATATGTCCACATGGTGTCTACATTGGCCCCAGAACAGTGTAGTATGGATCCTTCAATCTCCTGCCCTACTGGTTACATGTCCACATGGTGTCTGCATCGGCCCCAGGACAGCGTAGTAAGGATCCTCCAATCTCCTGCCCTACTGGTTACATGTCCACATGGTGTCTACATTGGCCCCAGAACAGTGTAGTATGGATCCTTCAATCTCCTGCCCTACTGGTTACATGTCCACATGGTGTCTACATAGGCCCCAGAACAGTGTAGTATGGATCCTTCAATCTCAGGCCCTACAGGTTACATGTCTACATGGAGTCTACATCGGACCCAGAACAGCGTAGTATGGATCCTCCAGTCATCTACCCTACTGGTTACATGTCCATATTGTGTTTACATCAGTCCCAGGACAGCGTAGTATGGATCCTCCAATCATCTACCCTACAGATTACATGTCTACATTGTGTCTGCATAAACCCCAGGGCGGCATAGTATGGATTGGATCCTCCATTCTCCTGTCCTAGTGGCTATATGTCCACATGGTGTCTACATCGGCCCCAGGACAGCGTATTCTTTGCCCTTTTCCAATCTCTCACAAGATTTGCTACATAACTGCATGATGTCTTCATTGGCCTTTAAGTACCTGTTAATCTCTTGCTGTGGGCAACGTAGTATGGCCTCTCCTCTTAGGCCCAGTTTGCTACGAGTCCAGATGTAGCCTTCATGGGCCCCTGGGCAGCACAGTATGGGCCCTCCTCCCACTTTGGGTGTTTTCTCAGCACATCTTCTCTTGTGCCTGTCATTCTGTGTCTGGTCCCCAATAGTCAGAAACCATCTTTTTTTATGCTTCATGAGACACTAGTAAGGTCCTATGTAAGAGCTGCTGGGCACGTCCCATGCTGGCCGATGACTGAGCGGACACAGAGAGACGGCTCCTGTACGTGGACAGTCTACCGGCCCTCCGTCCAGTGTGGTGTCTGTGACAGAAGCCATTTGCTGCTTTGGCGTTGGAAGTGGCCCCCTGACTTCTTGGGTCCATGCCCAGGTTGTACCAATGATATGTCTGCACAGTGGAAAACCCTCACATGTTATTGATGGCACCTCTGGCTACAGACCAATTACCGAGGAGCCTCCTGCATGAGGCAGGCGGACGTCTTCTCTGCCTATCCTAGGCACGATGCCATCAATTACGATTCTACATGAGGCCCCAAGGTTCATCAGACACAAATCTGTCACATCACAAAGACTTGGATAAGTCAGTCACACATTCACATAGCAATTCTGTAGAATACTGAAAACCAGGAAAGTAACGCCAGATAGTGACTTTGATGGCGCTGCCCAGGACACAGCGTGGCAGAACATTACATGACATAGTAATATCACGACATAAACACAGCGAAGACAAAACTATCTGATGGCTACAGATGTGACACTTCTTATTTTTCTTGGCTTACTAGAGATTAGTTCGATGAGCTTTGAAAAAGAAAAACATGATTTTGTGATACTCTGTAAGGAGAGGTTTATGCTGCCTGTGTCAATATGTGACCGCCCAGTGGTTATAATGGGAACTGCAGGCCATCAAGGATTTCCTTCTCTTGTAATAATTTTGTTTTGAACATGAATTGTAGGAAATGAAGAGTTTATAAAAGAATTTTTAGAAAGGTAAATGTGGCTTATCTGTAAGTCTAGAATTGTAAGCGTTTCCTTTTATCTGGATTTTTTAAAGGCATCCCTGTAGGAAATGGACTGAATCCTAAGGATTAGTTATCAATATCATAGTAGAGAAAAATCCTTTAACAATCATTTTTTGGTGTGGACTGTATGGGTGCGTCTATTAAATCGTTTCTACCTTTTCATTGTGAAATGACACAAATTGTGTATAGATAACAAGCTGCAATAAAACACATTATTGTCTCTAATTATTTACAAAATAGCCACGAATGATAGATACCTTCATAATGTGCAGGTCCTGCTCCTGGAATCACTGCCTCTTTTTATGTAAGAAGTGGATTCTGAAAGTTCACGGTTACTTTGCCAACATAATTTTACTTTCTTAAGTTCTAAAAAAAAAAAAAATAAATAAAATAAAATAATAATATACTGTATTTTGCAATCTTGGACGGACTGCGCCCTTAATTCCATCCATCATAATAGACAGTTTGAAAGGAAACGGATAAGACAAACCCCAAGAAAATGGAAAGAATGTAAAACGAGGGCTATTCTGCAGCTATTAATGCCTCTGCGGTTTCTTCATTGTGACAATTACAGTCTGTTCTCATGCTTGCCTGCAGGCCACCGAAAATCAAATGCAGCCCTTGTTCCTGGTTAACCAGTCCTCGAAACCAGAGTCATGGTTTAATCTACAGCTGAGAGGAGCCAAAAATAGAAGCAGGGACCTGATGTCTCGCAGAAGTGGAATAATAGACCGGAGAATGGTTTCTGTTTCCCAAATTCACTTCTATTTTTGCAAGTCTCAAAAAATGAAATCTCCCCGTCATCGGCACGAAAGCGCAAGAATGTGAGGAGAGGTTTTCCATGTAGTTCTGAGCAGAATTATGCAATGTATTCCTGAAGCATCTGGTCACATCTTCTGCATCATATGTGAATTATCCCCTATATGAATCACCGGTAATGGCGGCTCCAGGGTGCCAGCATTGCGTGAACCACATTTTTTTTGCAACATTGTATCTTTTTGCTTATTGCTTGTGCAAACTTTAAAAGGGCTGTCTGGTAAAAGAAAGTTGCCAATAAGTTATAGACAGGTGGAGGTCTGACGTCTTAGGCTTCTTTCACACTTCAGTTGTTTGGCGTCAGTCTGCTCCGACATTGTGACCGATCCGTCAAAATTGTTGAGAAAACAATTCTAACGGATCCGTTTTTTTTTTACGCATCCGTGTATCTGGGGAAAGTATCTACTTTTTGGAGCATGCTCAATTGAAAAAGCGGATTGGGGCGACGGATCCGCCAAATGACAGTTGCGATGGATCCCTCGAACATAGGTGGCCATTCTAGGAAATGGCAGACGCGACGGATCCATCGCGAACCGTCATTTCGGCGCAGACAAAAAACGTTGCAATGTCCGTCAATGTGTAGACGACATCCGCCAAATTTGGTCCGTCACATGGCGGATGGAACGGACGACCATCCGCCACAATCCGTCGCTAATGCAAGTCTATGGGAAAATAGCGGATTCGGCCCCCAAAAATGGCGGATCCGCTATTTGACGAAAACGACGGATTCCAACTGACGCCAAAAGACTGAAGTGTGAAAGAGGCCTAAGTCTATGTTCACATGTCCTGTAATGATCCTTTACAAATAGACGACAATGGATCCTCATTGACTTCAATGTTAAAAAAAAAAACGGATCCGGCAGAGATCAGTTAGTGAATAAAGCACTAGAACGTTATGTCTCCACAACTTTTTTCCAAACTGATTTCTGCTGGATTCATTGTAACGGATCATTCCCGGACATGTGAACGTCGCCTTAGTCTACACACAGGATGTCATTACATAGGGAGCTGTTATGATCTGGTGGCCTAGGAGCAGCATGAGACGGACTCTGGAGAAGGTGGTCCCTGTACTGACCGCAAACCCTGAACCTAGCAGCGCAACTAGAAGTAGCCGTGGGGGGTACCTAACACTCCCTAGACCCCTCGGCACAGCCTAAGATCTAACTTCCCCTAAAGACAGAAACAGGAAACCTATCTTGCCTCAGAGAAAATCCCCAAAGGAAAGACAGCCCCCACAAGTAATGACTGTGAGAGGAGAGGGAAATAACATACGCAGATATGAAATCAGATTTTAGCATAGGAGGCCATACTAGCTAAAAAGAAAGAATAGAACAGAGTACTATGCGGTCAGTATAAAAACACTAGAAAATATCCACCGCAGAAAATACAAATCACCACATCTGACTAAAGACATGGAGGGTATATCTGCATCTCCAGAGACACAGTTTGGCTGCAAAAAATCCTTCACAGACAAAGGTGGACAAGACAAAACATGAATATGCACAGAACTATAAGGTCCACAGCAGGTGGACAGCAAAAAACAAGCCAGAACTTATCTTTGAAGAAAAGCACAGCAAACTGGAGAGACCAGCAGGGAAGTGAATCCTCCAAAAACAATGGACAACTGGCAGGGACTAAAGAGTCCTGCAAAGCTATATACCCCAGTCAATTTTGCAATTAGTAGATACACCTGTCCAATCCTGCAGTCCAGTCACAACTGCATTACCCTCTACAACCACCGAAGGGAGCCCAAAAGCTGAATTCACAACAGGAAGCCATTTGCAGGGCTCTTGGCCAGAATCTGGGTCCTGAGAACTTTTTTGCTGAGCTCTACACGAGTTACTTTATAACTTTTTCATTCTCGATGGAGGCCTGTATACATGTAGATTTCTAAGACTATCATTCTTCTCCCTCGACCGAGCTTCCAATATGAACAATCAGAGCTGTAGTGTAAAGCAAGGAGGGTGACGGAGCCTCAGAATAGGGCTCTGACCAGACATAGGTGGCTCTCCATATACCGGTACTTCAGACTTCCATAGACAACGCGGTTATGCTTTAGTCACTCCACATAGACGTGGGTTAATGCAGCAGTGCTGCAGTTTAAGTCATGAGGGTGAGGATCTGCAGTCGCCTGAACCTATAGGCATTTTGATCTGATTTTCCGCGACTTCAGACTCTGGAGTCAACGATTATAACCGCGCCATAATGGAACAGAGCCGCCATAATGACGGGGGTCCGAGCTGTTGGTAAAGTCTCTGATAAGACAGGAGATGGATGGGAGCTGTGCTGCGATGTAAAGCATGGGAGAAGGGACAGGCAGCAGTGCAAGTATCTTATGAAATAGGAGATGGATTTCAGACAGCCGCTGACTCCAACAGACAATGTGGCTGAGATCAGGTCACCGAATAACTAAAATGAGGATTTCAGCCTTTTCACAGACTGGAGAAAAAGCAGCGACCCATGCTCTCCCTGACGTAATATAATCTACTTCAATGCATCCGCTGCTGGAAATGGATTACACTTTGCAACAGGCAGTGGACAGCAAGTTATACCAAAAGGAAACTTGGAAAGCACTAAAAACAACATAATGTGAAGATAAAGTTATTTGAAAATTTTCTGTGTATCACATGATGTATTAAATGAGATCAGGATGAAAGCACAGAGACCTTTTCAGCTCTCGCTTTTATACAGCAATATGGTCTAAGCTGGTATAACGTGGGTACCTGAAATTTTAGAAGCAAGTGCCATTGTATTGGTGGCTTCAGTGCATTGTGCTCTTGCTGCTTTAGACTTGATGACCACAGAAATGGTTTTGATGTTAACAATTCTGACAGCTAAAAATCCTGACAAATTTTAATCCTGAAACTAAGAGTCCTCATAATTAATAATCCTGACATCTAACAGCTCTGTCAACTAATAGCCCTGAACATTCCCAGTACTGAAAACTAAGAATCTTGACATTAAACAGTCCTGACAACTACTAGTCCTGACAACTATTAGCTCTAGCAACTAATAATTCTGACTGTTAAAATTCCTAACAACTATCAATCCTAACAAGTAATAAACCCCACATCTAACAGTCCTGACTAGGGATGGGCGAACCTGAACGGTAAAGTTCAGGGTCCATACTGAATGCCTAGTGTCCGTGCATGGACCTTAAACACGGACGTCTCCAGGACGTCCCTGCTACTGTTCAGGTTTGGTAGCCTGAACAAGGTTTTTTTTAGCTTCAGTGTAGCCAATCAACAAGCTTTCGTGTGGGGGCACTTCTGACTCAATCACAGCCATTACAAGTATTGGCATGGCTGTGATTGGCTGGAAAACACTGTGGAAAAAAAATCTAAAATGATGTGCGGTCTGCTCTATTTGTACTAACCAGTGCAAGTAAAGCTGACAGCTGTCAGCTTTATATTGACTGGTTATCAAAAAAGAGGGGTCCCACACCATTTTTTTTAATTTAAACAAATAATTTAAAATAATGGCGTGGGGTACACCCTATTTTTGACAACCAGCCAGGCTAAAGCATACAACTGATGGCTGATATTCTCAGACTGGGACCATTCTCAGACCATGATATTGGTCCTCCCCAGCCTAAAAATAGCAGCCCACAGCTGCCTAGAAAAGGCACACCTATTAGATGCGCAGATTCTGGAGCTTTTCTTGGCTCTTCCCACTTGGCCTGGTGGGGTAATATTTGTTGGGCTGATGTCAGCTTTGTAATGTCAGCTGACTTCATGCCAAGGGGTTAGTAATGGAGAGGCGTCTATAAGAGACCCCCATTACTAACCCCATAATCAAATGCACTAAAAACATACACAGAGTAAAGTCCAGAGTAAAACACTGACACCTTTATCTGAAATAAACACTCCCCACCCTCTTTCACCTATTTACCACTGTAACATTAAAAACAATAAAACACCATATTCCTCACCTGTCTGACGATAATCCATATGCCCCACAATCTGCTCCAACTCTGCTACACCTGGTTTTCATGGCTGAGCGGTGGAATGATGTGACTGCTCAGCCACCAATCCAGGAGACACGGAGCTGATCCGGAGAGCTCAGCTTCAGTGCTGAGTGCTCACACCAAAAGTGACCGGAGTTCCCAGCCGATGAACTCCGGTCACCTTTTAATGTCAGCGTTCAGCACTGAAAGCTGAGCTCTCCGGATCAGCATCTCCTGGATTCCTGGCTCAGCAGTCGCATCATTTTTTGTTTTTAGCTTTACAGTAATAAATACGTAAAAGAGGGTGGGGAGCGTTTATTTCAAATATAGGAGGCTGTTTTTTTATTTCAATTAAATATCTTTACTCGGTTTATGTTTTTATTACAATTTGACTATGGGGTTAGTAATGGGGGCATCATATAGAGTCCTCTCTATGACTAACCTGCGGGCTGGATGTCAACTGACATTGTAAATCTGACATCAGCCCCACAAATATTACCCCACCTGCCACATCACCCAGGCAAAAGCGGCAGATTTGGCACAACTAATAGATGTGCCTTTTCTGCGGCACAGTGGGTTACTATTTTTAGGCTGGGGAGGGCCAATATCCTAGGCCCATTAACAGCCTGAGAATATCAGCCTCCAGCTGTCTGTTTTAGCTTGGCTTGTTGTCAAAAGTGGGGCAGACCCCACACTGTTTTTTTTTTTAATCTTTATTTAAATAACTAAAAATACAACGTTGGAACCCCTCTATTTTTTTAACCAGCCAATATAAAGCTGACAGCTGAGGGTTTCAGCCCACAGCTGTCAGATTTACATGAGCTGGTTAGCAAATATAGAAGGACCCCAAGCCATTTTTTTCTTTTATTTATTGCACAGGTGATGGCTGATGACTACTCTCATTACCATATACCTGATTTTGCTGCTATCAGCGAGAGCAGGTGTAGAATGATGAGAATAGTAGTCTACGCCTGTGAAGGACGGTAACCTTTTTACCGCTGGTCAGAACTACTGGCTCGCAAGCTGTCATCTGTTTGACAGCGTGGGAACCGCATCTCTCTGACCAGCGGTAATGAACTTACTGCTGAACAGAGCTGGTGTTTCTCGCGGTGTGACTCAGATGACAGCATGGGAAATGCCAGATGTTCGGGCCTCCCATTCATTTGAATGGGATCCGGGTTCGAGTTTGAGTTCGGATACCAATCTGGTACCAGAAACAAACTTTTTTTAAAATGTTCAGCCGAACTGGATGGACCCGAACATCCACGAGTCCATCCGTCACTAGTCCTAAAAACAGTCCAGCTTTCTCATTCAGAGCTCTTTGGCCACATCCCATCCGAGCAGGAAAGCTTTGGGGGAGATTAATTCTGCTCCACATTCCAAGGATTTTATAACTTTATTTTAATATTACCACCAGGACAAACCTCGCTTGAGAAACCTGTAGAATAGATTCTCTGTTAGCCAATTAAATCAAACACAAATCAGTAAGAATCAAGTTTTAGTCTGAGAATGTGCAAATGATATGTAACAGAGAGCCGGGGCCTTTTTGTAAGTCCGGAGATATTTTAGGATTTTTCACTGGTTTGCTTTCTCAAAAAATATCTGCTGACTTTAAGCACTAGTATATTCCTTATTCCTGTTTGGGCAGGTTTGTTATTAGTGTCTGCCATCCAGAGAAAATAAATGTAGCCGCTATTTCAGATACGTATCTTGGGAATCACAGTGACCTTGTTCTGCAACTTATTAAAAGTGAAGTTGATCAGACAAAAAGCAAAAGTTGAGTAAATCACATTCCAGCGAGACCTGCGGTACCGAGAACCCGTGTTTAATCAGTCGCAATGTTGGGGAATTGGCTTCATGCAAAATTAGGTGAGAAAATACATTCACGACTGAACAGTTTTGGTTGGAGTTGTTGCAGGGGTGTACATAGAAATCATGGGGCCCCATAGCAGAAGTTCTAATTGCCCCCTCCAAAAAAAACAAAACATAATAAGCATATCTCACAACTTTGCAGCCTTTACAAATTAATTTTCCTCCTATTGAAGCCCGAGATTTCCCTCCCATTGCCCCCATAAAGTATGATGTCAACAAAAGCGACCCCCAAACACTATATGACACCTCCACAGTGAGTTCCTCCATAGTACCCTCCAAACACACAGTATGATGACCCTACTGCATCTCACCTCAACTCCCTCTTCAAAGTATGGTGACCCCAAAACATTATAATCCCCAAACTGTGACCCCCCACAGCCCTCCTTGCAGTCCCACACCTCAGCACACTGTATAAAGGCCCCCACTAGCCCTCCACACATTATAATGGACCCCACACAAACCTTCACACTGTGTAATTGCTTGCATACAGTATAATGGTCCCCACATATCCCTACATAAAGTATACAGACTCCCATACAGCCCTCCAAACATTATAATGACCCCCACATAGCACTGCAAATATTATTGGATCGCCCCCACGTGAGGGCAATGGGGTACTCGGTACCGGGTCCTTCAGTTCCCTCAGCGAGGATGTCACGGTGGCCCAACCCGGACCGTGGCCCTATGAGGGGCGCCCAATAAAAGGCAGAGTTCGTAGATAACGGTAGTGTTCGTGACGCCACCTGTGGTATTCAGTCAGGGTGACCGACGCTGCTTAGGGGTCCGCTGGGGTGATGTTATGGCAGCTAGATGGTGTACCTTCCCACAGGTGAAATATGTCCCCAGGGCTTCCCGGAAATGTAGGTGTTGATGGTGGATGGTGCAAGGTGCGGTAAGTAACGAGGACACAAGGGTGCAGTCTCTTTACCTTTACTGTAGGCTTCAGCATCCACAGTCCAGAGTGCCGGATGACAGGGTAGGAAGAGTCCGGCCGGTCTGATGGCAATTCCAGAGTCCCCTTATCCAGGTGGAAATCAGTAGCCTTCCCCTTGCGCACAGTAACGTAGTAGGCCCCTACGTGCATTAGCTACCATAAGGTCCTCACTCTTGTTACTCTTCTCCTGTCTCCCAGATGGATAGGACAAACCCATATGACGGTGGTGGCCTGAGGCTGTTTTATAGGGACCCTAGTGTCGCCCCTCCTCCGCGTTGCCACCTTGTCTGCTTAGGTGTTTAGGTCAGACAGCCAACTTGGAATCGACTTCCCTGCCGGTCTCTGAAGTAAAGCGTAGAGTCTATTACTCCCTCGGTGTTCCGGCCACCGGATCTGCGCTCAGATGGAGGCAGCCTGCTGCTGGTATCCCACTGATGTTTCACTCCTGTTGCTATGACATCTGTGCTCACTCACTACAGCACACTTCCTTTCGTGTCCTTTCTTAGGAGGCTACCGTATGGGTTGCAGGCGCAGCTCCGTGTCCTTCTTTCCCACTGAGCCGCTGATGTTCTTTCCTTTTTCCCCTGTCTGCCTGACAGGGATTCCCTGGGCCGAGCCCAGTCTGCTTCTCTCCCTCACCTTACTCCAATTGCCTGACTTCCTAACCAACCCACCAGTTTTACCCTTTGTGAGGAGTGGCCTAGTACATAGAACCCTTAGCTCCCCCTGGTGGACCGGCGTGTGAAGTGTGTGTGTGGCTGTGATACCTGGCAGGGTGAACTCCTTTGGTGCCATCAGACATAACATCACTCCCCCTGGTGGAAGAACAACATTACTGCAACGACCAGGACTCTGGGGCACTGCATTATAATGACCCCATACAGCACTCCAAATATTACAATGGCCCCATATAGCACTCCAAATATTATAATGGTCACATGTAGCACTGCAAATATTATAATGGCCCCATATAGCCCTCCAAATATTATAATGGAGCCCACATAGCCAAATATAATAATATCCCCCTCATAGACATATATTATAATAACCCCCACATACACCTCTAATTATTATAATAGCCTCCACATAGACCTTCATTTATTATAATAGTCCTTCCATAGCCCTCCATATAGTATACTGGGCCCCATAGTCCTCCATATAGAATACAGCAACCCATAGTCCTCCCGAGACTATAATGCACTCCCCATAGTCCTCCATATAGTATAATCCACTCCCATAGTCCTCCATATAGTATAATTCACTCCCCATAGTCCTTCATATAGTATAATGCACTCCATAGTCCTTCTTTCAGTATATCCACTCCACATAGTCCTCCATATAGTATAATGCACTCTCCATAGTCTTCCATTCAGTATATGCAGTCCACATAGTCCTTCATATAGTATGATGCACTCTCCATAGTCTTCCATTCAGTATATGCACTCCACATAGTCCTCCATATAGTATAATACACTCTCCATAGTCTTCCATTCACTATATGAACTCCACATAGTCCTCCATATAGCATAATACATTCCCCATACTCTTCCATTTAGTATATGCACTCCACATAGTCCTCCATATAGTATAATGCACTCTCCATACTCTTCCATTCAGTATATGCACTCCACATAGTCCTCCATATAGTATAATACACTCTCCATAGTCTTCCATTCACTATATGAACTCCACATAGTCCTCCATATAGTATAATACACTCTCCATACTCTTCCATTCAGTATATGCACTCCACATAGTCCTCCATATAGTATAATGCACTCTTCATAATCTTCCATTCAGTATATGCACTCCACATAGTCCTCCATATAGTATAATGCACTCTCCATTTTCTTCCATTCAGTATATGAACTCCACATAGTCCTCCATATAGTATAATACATTCCCCATACTCTTCCATTTAGTATATGCACTCAACATAGTCCTCCATATAGTATAATACACTCTCCATAGTCTTCCATTCAGTATATGCACTCCACATAGTCCTCCATATAGTATAATACACTCTCCATAGTCTTCCATTCACTATATGAACTCCACATAGTCCTCCATATAGTA
Source organism: Ranitomeya imitator (assembly GCF_032444005.1). Classification (NCBI taxonomy): domain Eukaryota; kingdom Metazoa; phylum Chordata; class Amphibia; order Anura; family Dendrobatidae; genus Ranitomeya; species Ranitomeya imitator. Next base: position 11,896,713 of record NC_091288.1, read on the forward strand.
TAATACACTCTCCATACTCTTCCATTCAGTATATGCACTCCACATAGTCCTCCATATAGTATAATGCACTCTTCATAATCTTCCATTCAGTATATGCACTCCACATAGTCCTCCATATAGTATAATGCACTCTCCATTTTCTTCCATTCAGTATATGAACTCCACATAGTCCTCCATATAGTATAATACATTCCCCATACTCTTCCATTTAGTATATGCACTCCACATAGTCCTCCATATAGTATAATACACTCTCCATAGTCTTCCATTCAGTATATGCACTCCACATAGTCCTCCATATAGTATAATACACTCTCCATAGTCTTCCATTCAGTATATGAACTCCACATAGTCCTCCACATTCAGCCGACGCTCCCTCCTCTATCATTGGTTTTACTTGTATCAGCATCCAAGATGCCGATACAGTTGAACGTGTGATGATAGGCACTGGCCCCCTCAGGTCATGAGCCCCATCGGCTCAGTGGTGGCATGCTACTAAGTTCTTGGATATCTTCACAGGTGGGCGTCTCAGGAGCATAGAGTTCACAGCGGTACATCCGCACTGTCATCATGAGATAAAATGCATCTATTTATTATGTGTTTATTTTTACGTGTTTATTTCTATTTACTATTCATTCTATTTAAAAGGAACCTTTCAGCATATAACCAGGCTTTTACCTGTACCCTCAGCGGATTTTACAGTGTGTGTCTAATTGTAACTGCAGGGAGAAAATGATGTGTGTTCTCTGCTCGCTTGCAGTCATTGGGGCGGTGCAGGGGGCAGTGATCAATCCCTGTATAATGTGAGCACTGTGATCACTGCTCCTGCAGCCGACTCTGCCCACGTGGAGCTCGTAGTAAGTAAAAGAGCAATTACTGCCCTGAGCCGTCAGCAGGTTTGTACATGTGGACGTAGTGGTTCGGCTGGATAGGCGCTTTTCTACTAATAAAAAATGCAGCTCTCCTTTAAATTAAAGGGGGTTGTCTACTTTTAGGTAGGGGGACCTAAAATTATCTAAAATAAAATACAAACAAACAAAGGCACACACCCTCCCCAGGTCCAACACAGGATCCTAACCACTGGTCTGGTGTTTGGCTGCAGCAGCGCTAACAACACGTCGACAGCGTGCTTCTCTGCTGTGGCCAACCATGAAGCAGCGGAGGTTGGGGATGGACCAGGGGAGGGTGAGGATCTGTTCTTTTTGCTATTTCAGGTGTTTGGCAACCACTTTCCTGAAAAGTGAAGAACCCCTTTAAGTATTATGGCTATGAAGTTTCTTTCCTAGTATTTCCCCTTTAAGTGTCTGGGTAGATATTACCGCCATGGCGTTACATAACGGAGCTCATATACAGTAGTTGTGTAATTGCTGATACATTATGCATAGCTCTTACATGAAGTGTCCACCTACGTTTGTTTTTCCTCATTTATATTCCGCACAAGATTTGCAAATGATTGTTTTCCTTTCTGTCGGGTGGGAGTTGAGCTTATAACTCATCATCCGCTTTACTGTAACTGGGGTTAACCCTTTCCTGGCGCTCCCCCGATGTCTGGCTAGTTGTGACGACTCTTCGGAGCGACGTGACTGATCCGGCGGCACGGATCCCCCATGACTGTCCCTCAGTGACTCCGCCATGACTGTGATGGACGCGGTTCGCTTGTGAATCATTAATTAGCATTTCTGAGAAGTGGCAGAATAATTCAGAGGCGGCTCCGAGGCACAAACTATCTGATACTTTGTATCACATGTCACATAAGTTATGAGTAAAATATGCAGGTGATCTTACTATCTGCCATGGATTCAGCCGCCCGCAGAAGTGACTCGCTTCATTTTCTCCAATCAGGAGTTTTGTCAAAAAATCTGAAATGAAAAAAAAAAAAAAATGAAAAACTTTACTGAACATATAGAAAGCAAAGTGACTTACATTAGAAATAAATAGGAAGTGACTTTTTTTTTTAGATGTTTTTTTTTCAGAGCCGACCCCTCAAAAAAGCCGAACTAAAACCTCTGCACAAAGGCTAACGAGCGCCAGTGTGCATTAACGAGCGCCAGTGTGCATTAACGAGCGCCAGTGTGCGCTGCGCTGACACAGCAGGGAAATCTCTCATTATGTAACCAGCGGCTCCGGCCTCGATTGTCTTTATGTAATATTTCCACAGCAGTAAAATATTGGAAATCTGTTCTTTGTTTCCTGCAGCATGTGGGAAGTTCATCTGGATTGTGAGTCTCACAGTCGTCATTACTCGCCATATTCAGCCATCAGCAAAATGAAAAGACCATCAGTGTCAGCAGCAAAGCATGCTGGGAGGGGGAGAGCAGCGGCGCCTCGCCACGCCGCGCAGGTATATGAATATTATCATCTCTGGTAAAGAGGTCAGAAAGCTCCTGGATAGGCCCTGTTCACATGGCCAGGGACTAGGAATATTCATGCTTAAACGCAAAGGCTAAAAACCTACAGAGGGTTAATGCTTCTTCCATCTGAAAGCACAGTAGCGCACATCAGTATACAGCTCTCATCCTTTGTTACAGTGTATCAGTGAAGGCAGCTGTGTAACTTCAGTCCAATGGGCCCCAGTGCAATATTTAGACCTGGGCCCCCACCTGCATATTGGTCAGATGTATGGGCCCTTGTAGCGTTCTTAATCCTATAAAGTCTTCATTATGTAGTGATGTCCCCCATCCTAGGCCCCTTCCAGGCATATGTGCCAGTCCAGCCTAGTATATATGTCGCCATCCTGATATATAAAGTTTGTCCCGTTCTTGATATATATGTCCCTCATCCTGGTATATATCCCCCGTGCTTGTATATACATGCCCTATCCTGGTATATATGGATCGCCCCCACGTCAGGGCAATGGGGTACTCGGTACCGGGCCCCCTTCTTCTGTAGTCGGTGGGGATGTCACGGTGACTGGACCCAGTCCGTGGCCCTTTGAGGGGCGTCCAATAAAAGGACAACAGTTTATAGGATAGTGTTCGTGACGCCACCTGTGCTATTCGGTCAGGGTGACCGACGCTGCTTAGGGGTCCTCTGGGGTGATGTTATGGCAGCTAGATGGTATACCTTCCCACAGGTGAATTGTGTCCCCAGGGCTTCCCGGTGTGTAGATGGTGGATGGTGCAAGGCGCAGTGAATAACAAGGACACAAGGTTGCAGTCTCTTTACCTTTACTGAAGGCTTCAGCATCCACAGTCCAGGGTAGGCACCACGGGGCAGGCAGAGTCCAGCCGGTCTTAAGGCAAATCCAGAGTCCCCTTATCCAGGAGGAATTCAATAGCCTTCCTCTAGCGCACAGTAACACAGTAAGTCCCTACTTGCATAAGCTCCAATAAGGTCCTCACTATTGTTACTCCTCTCACTGTTCCCTGTGGTCGGATAGAACAAACCCGTATGACTGATGGCCTGAGGTTTTTTACAGTTACCCTAGAGACGCCCCGGCCTCCACAAGTTGCCACCGTGTCTTCTTAGGTATTAAGGTCGGGCAGCCAACATAGAATTAACTGTCCTGCCAGTCTCTCAAGTAACGGCATAGAGCTCTTTACTCCCTCGGTGTTCCGGCCACCGGAACTGCACTTCAGATGGAGACAGCCTGCTTCTAGCTGGTCTCCCACTGATGTTTCACTCCTGTTGCTATGACTTCTTTTCTCACTCACTACAGCACAATTCCTCTCTTGTCCTTTCTTAGGATGCTGCTGCATGGGTTGCAGGCGCAGCTCTGTGGACCCTCGTCCTCCTCAAACCGTAGTCTGGATCTGACTGGAGATCACTCCAGCCAGCTCGACCTGGAGACCTTTCCTCGTCGGTCCCCAGCCAGGAACTCTCTCACTTCCTCCCCAACCCACCAGTTTTACCCTAATGTGAGGAGTGGCCTAATAGATAGAACCCTTTGCTCCCCCTGGTGGACTGGAGTGTGAAGTGTGTGTGTGGTTGTGATACCTCGACAGAAGATCTCCTTCATTGCCTTCAGACGTAACATCACTCCCCCTGGTGGAAGAATAACATTACTGCAACGAACCAGGACTCTGGGGCGCTGCATATACGTCCCCTATCCTGGTATATCTGTCCCCTATCCTGGTATATATGTCCCCTATCCTGGTATATATGTCCCCTATCTTGGTATATATGTCCCCTATCCTGGTATATATGTCCCCTATCCTGGTATGTATGTCCCCTATCCTGGTATATATGTCCCCTATCTTGGTATATATATCCCCTATCCTGGTATATATGTCCCCTATCTTGGTATATATGTCCCTTATCCTGGTATATATGTCCCCTATCCTGGTATATATGTCCCCTATCTTGGTATATATGTCCCCTATCCTGGTATATATGTCCCCTATCCTGGTATATATGTCCCCTATCTTGGTATATATGTCCCCTATCCTGGTATATATGTCCCCTATCCTGGTATATATGTCCCCTATCCTGGTATATATGTCCCCTATCTTGGTATATATATCCCCTATCCTGGTATATATGTCCCCTATCCTGGTATGTATGTCCCCTATCCTGGTATATATGTCCCCTATCTTGGTATATATATCCCCTATCCTGGTATATATGTCCCCTATCTTGGTATATATGTCCCTTATCCTGGTATATATGTCCCCTATCCTGGTATATATGTCCCCTATCTTGGTATATATGTCCCCTATCCTGGTATATATGTCCCCTATCCTGGTATATATGTCCCCTATCCTGGTATATATGTCCCCTATCTTGGTATATATGTCCCCTATCCTGGTATATATGTCCCCTATCCTGGTATATATGTCCCCTATCTTGGTATATATATCCCCTATCCTGGTATATATGTCCCCTATCTTGGTATATATGTCCCTTATCCTGGTATATATGTCCCCTATCCTGGTATATATGTCCCCTATCTTGGTATATATGTCCCCTATCCTGGTATATATGTCCCCTATCCTGGTATATATGTCCCCTATCCTGGTATATATGTCCCCTATCTTGGTATATATATCCCCTATCCTGGTATATATGTCCCCTATCTTGGTATATATGTCCCTTATCCTGGTATATATGTCCCCTATCTTGGTATATATATATCCCCTATCCTGGTATATATGTCCCCTATCTTGGTATATATATCCCCTATCTTGGTATATATGTCCCCTATCCTGGTATATACGTCCCCTATCCTGGTATATATGTCCCCTATCCTGGTATATATGTCCCCTATCCTGGTATATATGTCCCCTATCTTGGTATATATGTCCCCTATCCTGGTATATATGTCCCCTATCCTGGTATATATGTCCCCTATCTTGGTATATATGTCCCCTATCCTGGTATATATGTCCCCTATCCTGGTATATATGTCCCCTATCCTGGTATATATGTCCCCTATCTTGGTATATATATCCCCTGTCCTGGTATATATGTCCCCTATCTTGGTATATATGTCCCTTATCCTGGTATATATGTCCCCTATCCTGGTATATATGTCCCCTATCTTGGTATATATGTCCCCTATCCTGGTATATATGTCCCCTATCCTGGTATATATGTCCCCTATCCTGGTATATATGTCCCCTATCTTGGTATATATATCCCCTATCCTGGTATATATGTCCCCTATCTTGGTATATATGTCCCTTATCCTGGTATATATGTCCCCTATCTTGGTATATATATCCCCTATCTTGGTATATATGTCCCCTATCCTGGTATATACGTCCCCTATCCTGGTATATATGTCCCCTATCTTGGTATATATGTCCCCTATCTTGGTATATATATCCCCCATCCTGGTATATACGTCCCCTATCTTGGTATATATGTCCCCTATCTTGGTATATATATCCCCCATCCTGGTATATACGTCCCCTATCTTGGTATATATGTCCCCTATCTTGGTATATATATCCCCTATCTTGGTATATATATCCCCTATCTTGGTATATACGTCCCCCTATCTTGGTATATATATATATCCCCTATCCTGGTATATATATCCCCTATCCTGGTATATATGAGCCTGGGGTTCCTTGCATTGCAAACACTTCAGCTGAATGTGCGTCCGCGGGACCATATGTAACTGACGTGGGCAGTCAGTGGCGTTGACGCGCCTCCCTCCAGCACGGTCGCAATCACAACCTCTGCCACCGCGATTGTTACCCTCGTTAGTGCAAGTAAAATGTATCAGTCTGGAGCCCGGTCACTTTATACCAGGAAAGATGTTCTACGCTGGATACAAATGTAACAAAGCTTCATCTGTGAAATGTATTAGATCATGCAGAAAGCAATGTGTCCATTAATAACAGCAAGCAGAGATATAAAAATAGGGAGAAATGTAAACACATCGGTCCTGATTTATTAATGCAATTGGACTTATTTTCTGTTTTTCCCATTTTAAGACTCATTATTTGCCAATTCATTACCTGAGACTTTCTAGAAAGGGGAATAATAATTCTGCTTCATTCTGCGACATCGGGACTGGAGGGATTTCTGGAACATCGGGCTGACCACCCTTGTGGACGCTGCGATAGCAGCCATATTGGATGTATATAATAAAGATACATCTGAATGTGAGGATGATGGGGGCAGGGATCATGCCTGCCTAGCACTACTGTATGTAATGGCATGCACGTTCATTAATATTCCCCCCGTAATATATACAGTGGGGGCAGCGTCTGTAAATGCTTCAGTTTATGAGTGATCTGGTTTATCTGGCGATGTGCACACTCCGCACTGGACTGTTGTACACTATTGGGCTTCCAGTTACTTGTGCATCCCCCTAATAGATGGGGAGGGGTCCTGGGGGTTCATTTATATCAACCTCGAGTCCTGAAATGCCAGATGCCCCAGATTGTTCTTACACCGATCCTTAGTGCAGATTTCGGCAGTATCACTATGACTTGGGTGTACAGTATGGCACCAGTCGTGGACTGGGAAGCCCAGGACCTACCAGACACACCGACTTTGGGGCCACCGTTCAGCTGTAGACATTACGTGACTCTCGCTGACAATTTTACCTCTGCTTCCATCTATATAATCCCACATTGAGAAGTTTGAGGATTAGATTCGACTTCTGTGCATAAAGTGTATTACGCCAACTACTGCTCATATGCAGGGTGTGATCTGACTGCTGCACAGGGGCCTACCAGGGGATTTACCGCCTCACCTGAGGGCCAGTCCAAGCGTGCATGGCATTACAAAGTGCTGGGGACTATAAATAGGGGGCGCACTGCTGGAATGGGGCCCACCAATGCCAGAGCCATCATTAGCTTAATGTATCGTGGACCTGAGAGTCACTGACTCCCTGCACCGCAATCTCTCTACACGCCGCTGGACTATCCCAGACCGACAGCTGACGTTGGCTTCCTGTCGGAGGCGGTGCATGACATCACTGCCATGGGCCGCCTCTACTTCTGGCACTGGCTATGACAGGAGAAGGCCGTACCTCATGGAAATAGTCACCAGTAAGAAGAATTGGTATTTTTTTGTGATTTTTTTAAGATGTTAGAAAAGAGCTCCAAAACATGGTCATTATCACAGTAGGGGCCAGAATGAAGGACATCATTAATTCTTCAGGATGGGGACATCATTACAAGATGGGGGATATAATTGGGGGCAGACATCGTGTAGCTTACAACTGCATTGTTGCCTATAGAGAGGGGACATTGTTGTTTTAGGTACAAAGACAGATATTACTACTGCATGTCTGCTCTTGTCTGTCTATCTGCAGACGTCATGCTGATTTACAGCCGGCTCCCCACTGCCTAACTGAGGGGGGCGAGAAGTCAATCAGCATGACGTTGACAATGATGCCCCATTGACAGAGCAGAATAGAAGAGAAGAAGCTGCACTGTTGGGATGAGGTCTAATGAAGGAGAGTCAACGGCTGAACCGGGAGAGATTGTTCCTATGCAGAACAGGCAGGTAGTTAGGAAGGACATCCTAAAGTCCCGGATAACCCCTATAATGAATTGATTCCCTTCTACACATTATCACCTGTCACACATTAAAACTTAATTTCCACTTGTTGAGACAGACTCACAGTTGTCATCCTACAAAAAATGCCAGGGTCCTAGGGTTTAAAGCAGCAGACACAGAAACAGGGGTGGATTAAGGGTAGCCAGGGCCCCGGTCTGATCAGACACTGTGGGCCCCCCGGTCATGTGACAGGGGTCATGTGACGGGGGTCATGTGACAGGGGTCATGATATACCTGAACCAGATTATTCCAGAAAAATGGCCGGGCCCTACTCTACTGTAACCTATTAAATGACCTCAGGTTAGCATCCTCAATAATCAGAACCTCCCACTCCCGTCTCCAAGACTTTACACGTGCTGCGCCGATTCTTTGGAATGCACTACCTAGGTTAATACGATTAATCCCCAATCCCCACAGTTTTAAGCGTACCCTAAAAACTCATTTGTTCAGACTGGCCTACCGCCTCAATGCATTAACCTAACGATCCCTGTGTGGCCTATTTATAATAATAAAAAAAAAAAAAAAAGGTTCCTCGCATCATGTTCTCATACACTTTATGCAGTATTAGCCCTCTGTGTCTGTACTGCTACATACTGGTTCATGCAGCTTTACATGAACACCCGAGCCTTACACTATAGCTGGTCCGAATAACTAAAGCAATTGTTACCATCCACCTCTCGTGTCTCCCCTTTTCCCCATAGTTTGTAGCTTGCGAGCAGCAGGGCCCTCATTCCTCCTGGTATCTGTTTTGTACTGTATTTCTGTTATGCTGTAATGTCTATTGTCTGTACAAGTCCCCTCTATAATTTGTAAAGCGCTGCGGAATATGTTGGCGCTATATAAATAAAAATTATTATTATTATTATTATTATTATTAAATATTTGTTAAAATATGCAATACAATTTAGGTATATTTTAATTTATTTTTCAATTTTTAAAATGACCAATATCACATACAAGGAACAAATACCACCGCACCATGACCAGACCACAAATTACAACCACAGTGATCGAATAATATCACATACAAGGAACAACCACTTGGTGACCAAATAGCACATACAAGGGACAAATACCACAACACCATTTCCAGACCACATATTACCACCACATAGTGAACGAATACTACAATACCGATCAGTAATAAAAATATAAAAAAAACACAATACTATCAGCATAAGTGCCAGTATTCACAGGAGATCTGTACTTAGTATGCAGTGTCTGTGTAGAGGTAATACAGAGATCACTGGTGGTATTATACACAGGAGCTCTGTATACAGTGATCACTGGTGACATTGTACACAGGACCTCTGTATATAGTATACAGTGTATAGTGTCAGTGTATAGGTAACACTGACTCACCAGTGACGTCTCTAGGTGAAGTCCTTCATCTTTCATCCAGCACAGACCGCCATCATTTCTTCCAGCCAGGACTCGTGTCTGCAGGAAATAACACAGTTATCTCGAGCTCCGCTTGCAGAACACATTACTTAATTTTTCACAATTTCTACATTACACCACATGAAGAAAAAAAGGCGATATAGTGTCACTCTACACAGTACCAGGACCGCCCCCCCATTTAAAACAGTATACTCAAAAAATAAAATAAATGCAACACTGCAGTAATAATATTTCTTAATCAGCCCCTATGGTAATAATATTCCCCATCCTGGCCCCGTTTATCTCATTCCTGGCTCCAGCCATATGTTCTCCCATCCTGCCCTCATGAGTATCCATTCTACCCCATATGATCTCCCCATCCTGCCCCATCTGTCTCCATTGTATCCATCCTGCCCCATGATCCAATCCTGCCCCATGTCTTTCATTCTGCCCCGTGTCTCCAATCATGCCCCGCATCTACATTCTGCCCATGCCTCCAGTCCTGCCCCCAGTGTGTCCAGCAATCTGCTCCAGTATGTCCAGCATATTACCCCCAGTGTGTCCAGCATATTACCCCAGTGTCCAGCAATCTGCTCCAGTGTGTCCAGCATTGCCCCCAGACAGTGTGTCCAGCATATTACCCCCAGTATGTCCAGCATATTACCCCAGTGTCCAGCAATCTGCTCCAGTGTGTCCAGCATTGCCCCCAGACAGTGTGTCCAGCAATCTGCCCCAGTGTCTGACTCCAGCATATTGCCCCCAGTGTGTCCAGCATATTACCCCAGTGTCCAGCAATCTGCCCCAGTGTGTCCAGCATATTACCCCAGTGTCCAGCAATCTGCCCCAGTGTGTCCTGCATTGCCCCCAGTGTGCCCAGCAATCTGCCCCAGTGTGTCCAGCATTGCCCCCAGTGTGTCCAGCATATTACCCCCAGTGTGTCCAGCAATCTGCCTCAGTATGTCCAGCATTGCCCCCATTGTGTCCAGCAATCTGCCACAGTATGTCCAATTGACCAGCATTGCCCCCAGTGTGTCCAGCAATCATCTGCCCCGGTGTGTCCAGCATTGCCCCAGTGTGTCCAGCAATCTGCCCCAGTATGTCTAGCAATCTGCCCCAGTCTGTCCAGCATTGCCCCAGTGTGTCCAGCAATAATCTGCCCCAGTGTGTCCTCCAGCATATTGCCCCCAGTCAGACAGAGTCACTGTCCAGCATTCTGGCCCGCCCGGATTGCCGTTAGCAAAAAAACAAAAAACAAAAAAACGAGTTCTCCTCACCTGACCAGCGCTCCAGGCGGTGAGCTCCCTCCAGCAGCGCGCACTCCCCGTCGACTGACAATGATGTTAGACGCCGGCGACGTGTGCGCTGCGCCTGCGGCCGACTTCAGCTGCCAGCCTCCAATTGGCTGGCGGCTGTTGTTAATTATTGACGTGCGGGCACGCGCCCGCACTTCAATAGATGAAACCGCCGCAGCGCCGGTAGGGGCCCGGTGAGCAGATGTGACGGGGCCCGATGCGGGCCCCCTCTCTGCCCACCAGGCCCATAAATGATACGCCAGTCAGGGCATGGGCAGTAATGCCCTGATGGCGGCGGGCAATCTGTGCGGTAGCCCAGGGCCCCCCCACACCACTGGGCCCTGGGCTACCGCTCAGATTGACCTATTATAATCCGCCCCTGCGCAGAAATAACAGCAAGTTAAGCAGTACACTCAGCACCCTATCTGTGGCTGCAGTGATGAATAAAGACTGTGGTGAAGAACTGTGTGATGCTTTATATGTCCTTTACAGAGGCCGTGTCGGTGTAGATACTAGCTCAGCAGAACATGATTGAGTGCAGGACATTTCTTCTCCGCCTGGGCCAGACCACTATGATGACTTCTCACGGAGACTGCACGGTTTACTGCTCAAACGACTTTGTGACTTTCTTTTCCAGACTCTTTATCAACCGAGTGAAATTAATTGAGATCTTGTAGAAGACCCTCACGGACCACCAGACTACAGACAAGGCGTTTGAGCTCATTCAGACCGCAGACGAGACCCCCAAGTTAATTCAGACCCCAGGCCAGACCTATAAGGTAACTCGGGCTCCAAATCAGACCCCCTAAACTAAAACTAAATAATTCATGGCCAAAACCAGACAAATTCAGATGTGGCACAAGACCCCATAATGAATTGCAGACCCCGGACTAAGAACAGACAACTAATCCCTGAATAATCCCCAACTTTCCTGAACAACTTTGTCACCAGGAAGAAACGCAGCAGAGGGAGAACCTACAAGAATGCAGAGATGGGGGTGAGCACTGTGCAGACATGGGGCACCGGGGGGCAATGGCTCCATGTGTATAGCACGGGGTCAGAGGACAGGGGAGGGGGCTTCGTGCAAGGTATACGTATGGGGAGGAGGATCTCAGGGTGTTGGACATTAAAGGGTATCGAGAAAAAGGGGGATCAGTAGTGCAGGAGGTCCAGTTGTGGGATTTTAGCTCACATGAGCCCTGATGCCAGGAGCTATCGGCCGCGGCTGCAGAGGGGTCTTCATAGAGAGCGCTGACCGTGATCCGGACAAGCAGAAAAGTTCCTGGCTGCATCGCTGCTCCCTCCAGGCATCATGTCACCCTACAAGAGCTCGATGATAGAACCTAAGTCTGGAAATATTCCTGCCCGCAATCTATCATTTCCCTACTATTAGTGCTGCGGAGCACATGGGTCATAAAGACCTGTCTCATTTTCTCCTCTCGTTAACAGATATTTAAAAATCAATAAAATCTGTTTTTTGTTACATTTAAAGACTATGCGACCAGTATGAAAACCACAATTTTTTTAACCACAGGCCTTGGCAAAGCTCAGTCTGGGAACTCCCTGAATTGTTCACGTTTCCTGCAAAAGCAAGTAACAAACAAGGGTCAAATTTTCCAACTATTCAGTATTACCAGGTGATAGGACGAGATGAAATTCAGCCCTGCCCCTATCTCATCAGTGCACGTTGTGGTAAAATCAAGAAAGAAATCAATAATTCCTCCTCATCTAAAGAACGCTGAATTCTGGAAACGTAACTTCATTGCCAGAAACAATTGAGGGGCGATCTAATAACCATGTATAAGTATATAAGGGGACAATACAAATATCTCGCTGAGGATCTGTTTATACCAAGGAAGGTGACGGGCACAAGGGGGCATTCTTTGCGTCTGGAGGAGAGAAGGTTTTTCCACCAACATAGAAGAGGATTCTTTACTGTTAGGGCAGTGAGAATCTGGAATTGCTTGCCTGAGGAGGTGGTGATGGCGAACTCAGTCGAGGGGTTCAAGAGAGGCCTGGATGTCTTCCTGGAGCAGAACAATATTGTATCATACAATTATTAGGTTCTGTAGAAGGACGTAGATCTGGGGATTTATTATGATGGAATATAGGCTGAACTGGATGGACAAATGTCTTTTTTCGGCCTTACTATGTTACTATGTTACTATGTTACTATGTTACTATGTAATTACATGAAAGCTGTATTATACCAGATCTATTCTTGAACATAGGGGGCAGTATTATAGTAGTTATATTCTTATACATAGGGGCAGTATTATAATAGTTATATTCTTGTACATAGAGGCAGTATTATAGTAGTTATATTCTTGTACATAGAGGCAGTATTATAGTAGTTATATTCTTGTACATAGGGGGCAGTATTATAGTAGTTATATTCTTGTACATAGGGGCAGTATTATAGTAGTTATATTCTTGTACATAGAGGCATTATTATAGTAGTTATATTCTTGTACATAGGAGCAGTATTATAGTAGTTATATTCTTGTACATAGGGGGCAGTATTATAGTAGTTATATTCTTGTTCATAGGGGCAGTATTATAGTAGATGTATTCTTGTACATAGGGGGCAGTATTATAGTAGTTATATTCTTGTACATAGGGGGCAGTATTATAGTAGTTATATTCTTGTACATAGGGGCAGTATTATAGTAGTTATATTCTTGTACATAGAGGCAGTATTATAGTAGTTATATTCTTGTACAAAGGAGCAGTATTATAGTAGTTATATTCTTGTACATATTGGGCAGTATTATAGTAGTTATATTCTTGTACATAGGGGCAGTATTATAGTAGTTATATTCTTGTACATAGAGGCAGTATTATAGTAGTTATATTCTTGTACATAGGAGCAGTATTATAGTAGTTATATTCTTGTACATAGGGGGCAGTATTATAGTAGTTATATTCTTGTTCATAGGGGCAGTATTATAGTAGTTATATTCTTGTTCATAGGGGCAGTATTATAGTAGATGTATTCTTGTACATAGGGGGCAGTATTATAGTAGTTATATTCTTGTACATAGGGGGCAGTATTATAGTAGTTATCTTCTTGTACATAGGGAGCAGCATTATAGTAGTTATATTCTTGTACATAGGGGCAGTATTATGGTAGTTATATTCTTGTACATAGCGGCAGTATTATAGTAGTTATATTCTTGTACATAGGGGCAGTATTATAGTAGTTATATTCTTGTTCATAGGGGCAGTATTATAGTAGATGTATTCTTGTACATAGGGGGCAGTATTATAGTAGTTATATTCTTGTACATAGGGGCAGTATTATAGTAGTTATATTCTTGTACATAGGAGCAGTATTATAGTAGTTATATTCTTGTACATAGGGGCAGTATTATAGTAGTTATATTCTTGTTCATAGGGGCAGTATTATAGTAGATGTATTCTTGTACATAGGGGGCAGTATTATAGTAGTTGTATTCTTGTACATAGGGGGCAGTATTATAGTAGTTATATTCTTGTACATAGGAGCAGTATTATAGTAGTTATATTCTTGTACATAGGGAGCAGCATTATAGTAGTTATATTCTTGTACATAGGGGCAGTATTATGGTAGTTATATTCTTGTACATAGCGGCAGTATTATAGTAGTTATATTCTTGTACATAGGGGCAGTATTATAGTAGTTATATTCTTGTTCATAGGGGCAGTATTATAGTAGATGTATTCTTGTACATAGGGGGCAGTATTATAGTAGTTATATTCTTGTACATAGGGGCAGTATTATAGTAGTTATATTCTTGTACATAGGAGCAGTATTATAGTAGTTATATTCTTGTACATAGGGGCAGTATTATAGTAGTTATATTCTTGTTCATAGGGGCAGTATTATAGTAGATGTATTCTTGGACATAGGGGGCAGTATTATAGTAGTTATATTCTTGTACATAGGGGCAGTATTATAGTAGTTATATTCTTGTACATAGAGGCAGTATTATAGTAGTTATATTCTTGTACATAGGAGCAGTATTATAGTAGTTATATTCTTGTACATAGGGGGCAGTATTATAGTAGTTATATTCTTGTTCATAGGGGCAGTATTATAGTAGTTATATTCTTGTTCATAGGGGCAGTATTATAGTAGATGTATTCTTGTACATAGGGGGCAGTATTATAGTAGTTATATTCTTGTACATAGGGGGCAGTATTATAGTAGTTATATTCTTGTACATAGGGGCAGTATTATAGTAGTTATATTCTTGTACATAGAGGCAGTATTATAGTAGTTATATTCTTGTACAAAGGAGCAGTATTATAGTAGTTATATTCTTGTACATATTGGGCAGTATTATAGTAGTTATATTCTTGTACATAGGGGCAGTATTATAGTAGTTATATTCTTGTACATAGAGGCAGTATTATAGTAGTTATATTCTTGTACATAGGAGCAGTATTATAGTAGTTATATTCTTGTACATAGGGGGCAGTATTATAGTAGTTATATTCTTGTTCATAGGGGCAGTATTATAGTAGTTATATTCTTGTTCATAGGGGCAGTATTATAGTAGATGTATTCTTGTACATAGGGGGCAGTATTATAGTAGTTATATTCTTGTACATAGGGGGCAGTATTATAGTAGTTATCTTCTTGTACATAGGGAGCAGCATTATAGTAGTTATATTCTTGTACATAGGGGCAGTATTATGGTAGTTATATTCTTGTACATAGCGGCAGTATTATAGTAGTTATATTCTTGTACATAGGGGCAGTATTATAGTAGTTATATTCTTGTTCATAGGGGCAGTATTATAGTAGATGTATTCTTGTACATAGGGGGCAGTATTATAGTAGTTATATTCTTGTACATAGGGGCAGTATTATAGTAGTTATATTCTTGTACATAGGAGCAGTATTATAGTAGTTATATTCTTGTACATAGGGGCAGTATTATAGTAGTTATATTCTTGTTCATAGGGGCAGTATTATAGTAGATGTATTCTTGTACATAGGGGGCAGTATTATAGTAGTTGTATTCTTGTACATAGGGGGCAGTATTATAGTAGTTATATTCTTGTACATAGGAGCAGTATTATAGTAGTTATATTCTTGTACATAGGGAGCAGCATTATAGTAGTTATATTCTTGTACATAGGGGCAGTATTATGGTAGTTATATTCTTGTACATAGCGGCAGTATTATAGTAGTTATATTCTTGTACATAGGGGCAGTATTATAGTAGTTATATTCTTGTTCATAGGGGCAGTATTATAGTAGATGTATTCTTGTACATAGGGGGCAGTATTATAGTAGTTATATTCTTGTACATAGGGGCAGTATTATAGTAGTTATATTCTTGTACATAGGAGCAGTATTATAGTAGTTATATTCTTGTACATAGGGGCAGTATTATAGTAGTTATATTCTTGTTCATAGGGGCAGTATTATAGTAGATGTATTCTTGGACATAGGGGGCAGCATTATAGTAGTTATATTCTTGTACATAAGGGGCAGTATTATAGTAGTTACATTCTTGTACATAGGAGCAGTATTATAGTAGTTATATTCTTGTACATAGGGGCAGTATTATAGTAGTTATATTCTTGTACATAGGGGCAGTATTATAGTAGTTATATTCTTGTACATAGAGGCAGTATTATAGTAGTTATATTCTTGTACATAGGAGCAGTATTATAGTAGTTATATTCTTGTACATAGGGGGCAGTATTATAGTAGTTATATTCTTGTTCATAGGGGCAGTATTATAGTAGTTATATTCTTGTTCATAGGGGCAGTATTATAGTAGATGTATTTTTGTACATAGGGGGTAGTATTATAGTAGTTATATTCTTGTACATAGGGGGCAGCATTATAGTAGTTATATTCTTGTACATAGGAGCAGTATTATAGTAGATATATTCTTGTACATAGGGGCAGTATTATAGTAGTTATATTCTTGTTCATAGGGGGCAGTATTATAGTAGTTATATTCTTGTACATAGGAGCAGTATTATAGTAGTTATATTCTTGTACATAGGGAGCAGCATTATAGTAGTTATATTCTTGTACATAGGGGCAGTATCATGGTAGTTATATTCTTGTACATAGCGGCAGTATTATAGTAGTTATATTCTTGTACATAGGGGCAGTATTATAGTAGTTATATTCTTGTTCATAGGGGCAGTATTATAGTAGATGTATTCTTGTACATAGGGGGCAGTATTATAGTAGTTATATTCTTGTACATAGGGGCAGTATTATAGTAGTTATATTCTTGTACATAGGAGCAGTATTATAGTAGTTATATTCTTGTACATAGGGGCAGTATTATAGTAGTTATATTCTTGTTCATAGGGGCAGTATTATAGTAGATGTATTCTTGTACATAGGGGGCAGTATTATAGTAGTTATATTCTTGTACATAGGGGGCAGTATTATAGTAGTTATATTCTTGTACATAGGAGCAGTATTATAGTAGTTATATTCTTGTACATAGGGAGCAGCATTATAGTAGTTATATTCTTGTACAAAGGGGCAGTATTATGGTAGTTATATTCTTGTACATAGCAGCAGTATTATAGTAGTTATATTCTTGTACATAGCGGCAGTATTATAGTAGTTATATTCTTGTACATAGGGGCAGTATTATAGTAGTTATATTCTTGTACATAGGGGCAGTATTATAGCAGTTATATTCTTGTACATAGCGGCAGTATTATAGTAGTTATATTCTTGCACATAGCAGCAGTATTATAGTAGTTATATTCTTGTATATAGGGGGCAGTATTATAGTAGTTATATTCCTGTACATAGGATCAGTATTATAGTAGTTATATTCTTGTACATAGGGGCAGTATTATAGTAGTTATATTCTTGTTCATAGGGGCAGTATTATACCAGATCTATTCTTGAACATAGGGGGCAGTATTATAGTAGTTATATTCTTATACATAGAGGCAGTATTATAATAATTATATTCTTGTACATAGAGGCAGTATTATAGTAGTTATATTCTTGTACATCGAGGCAGTATTATAGTAGTTATATTCTTGTACATAGGAGCAGTATTATAGTAGTTATATTCTTGTACATAGGGGGCAGTATTATAGTAGTTATATTCTTGTACATAGGGGCAGTATTATAGTAGTTATATTCTTGTACATAGAGGCAGTATTATAGTAGTTATATTCTTGTACATATGAGCAGTATTATAGTAGTTATATTCTTGTACATAGGGGGCAGTATTATAGTAGTTATATTCTTGTTCATAGGGGCAGTATTATAGTAGTTATATTCTTGTTCATAGGGGCAGTATTATAGTAGATGTATTCTTGTACATAGGGGGCAGTATTATAGTAGTTATATTCTTGTACATAGGGGGCAGTATTATAGTAGTTATATTCTTGTACATAGGAGCAGTATTATAGTAGTTATATTCTTGTACATAGGGGCAGTATTATAGTAGTTATATTCTTGTTCATAGGGGGCATTATTATAGTAGATGTATTCTTGTACATAGGGGGCAGTATTATAGTAGTTGTATTCTTGTACATAGGGGGCAGTATTATAGTAGTTATATTCTTGTACATAGGAGCAGTATTATAGTAGTTATATTCTTGTACATAGGGAGCAGTATTATAGTAGTTATATTCTTATACATAGAGGCAGTATTATAATAGTTATATTCTTGTATTATAATAGTTATATTCTTGTACATAGAGGCAGTATTATAGTAGTTATATTCTTGTACATCGAGGCAGTATTATAGTAGTTATATTCTTGTACATAGGAGCAGTATTATAGTAGTTATATTCTTGTACATAGGGGGCAGTATTATAGTAGTTATATTCTTGTACATAGGGGCAGTATTATAGTAGTTATATTCTTGTACATAGCGGCAGTATTATAGTAGTTATATTCTTGTACATAGGGGCAGTATTATAGTAGTTATATTCTTGTACATAGGGGCAGTATTATAGCAGTTATATTCTTGTACATAGCGGCAGTATTATAGTAGTTATATTCTTGCACATAGCAGCAGTATTATAGTAGTTATATTCTTGTATATAGGGGGCAGTATTATAGTAGTTATATTCCTGTACATAGGATCAGTATTATAGTAGTTATATTCTTGTACATAGGGGCAGTATTATAGTAGTTATATTCTTGTTCATAGGGGCAGTATTATACCAGATCTATTCTTGAACATAGGGGGCAGTATTATAGTAGTTATATTCTTATACATAGAGGCAGTATTATAATAGTTATATTCTTGTACATAGAGGCAGTATTATAGTAGTTATATTCTTGTACATCGAGGCAGTATTATAGTAGTTATATTCTTGTACATAGGAGCAGTATTATAGTAGTTATATTCTTGTACATAGGGGGCAGTATTATAGTAGTTATATTCTTGTACATAGGGGCAGTATTATAGTAGTTATATTCTTGTACATAGAGGCAGTATTATAGTAGTTATATTCTTGTACATATGAGCAGTATTATAGTAGTTATATTCTTGTACATAGGGGGCAGTATTATAGTAGTTATATTCTTGTTCATAGGGGCAGTATTATAGTAGTTATATTCTTGTTCATAGGGGCAGTATTATAGTAGATGTATTCTTGTACATAGGGGGCAGTATTATAGTAGTTATATTCTTGTACATAGGGGGCAGTATTATAGTAGTTATATTCTTGTACATAGGAGCAGTATTATAGTAGTTATATTCTTGTACATAGGGGCAGTATTATAGTAGTTATATTCTTGTTCATAGGGGGCATTATTATAGTAGATGTATTCTTGTACATAGGGGGCAGTATTATAGTAGTTGTATTCTTGTACATAGGGGGCAGTATTATAGTAGTTATATTCTTGTACATAGGAGCAGTATTATAGTAGTTATATTCTTGTACATAGGGAGCAGTATTATAGTAGTTATATTCTTATACATAGAGGCAGTATTATAATAGTTATATTCTTGTACATAGAGGCAGTATTATAGTAGTTATATTCTTGTACATCGAGGCAGTATTATAGTAGTTATATTCTTGTACATAGGAGCAGTATTATAGTAGTTATATTCTTGTACATAGGGGGCAGTATTATAGTAGTTATATTCTTGTACATAGGGGCAGTATTATAGTAGTTATATTCTTGTACATAGCGGCAGTATTATAGTAGTTATATTCTTGTACATAGGGGCAGTATTATAGTAGTTATATTCTTGTACATAGGGGCAGTATTATAGCAGTTATATTCTTGTACATAGCGGCAGTATTATAGTAGTTATATTCTTGCACATAGCAGCAGTATTATAGTAGTTATATTCTTGTATATAGGGGGCAGTATTATAGTAGTTATATTCCTGTACATAGGATCAGTATTATAGTAGTTATATTCTTGTACATAGGGGCAGTATTATAGTAGTTATATTCTTGTTCATAGGGGCAGTATTATACCAGATCTATTCTTGAACATAGGGGGCAGTATTATAGTAGTTATATTCTTATACATAGAGGCAGTATTATAATAGTTATATTCTTGTACATAGAGGCAGTATTATAGTAGTTATATTCTTGTACATCGAGGCAGTATTATAGTAGTTATATTCTTGTACATAGGAGCAGTATTATAGTAGTTATATTCTTGTACATAGGGGGCAGTATTATAGTAGTTATATTCTTGTACATAGGGGCAGTATTATAGTAGTTATATTCTTGTACATAGAGGCAGTATTATAGTAGTTATATTCTTGTTCATAGGGGCAGTATTATAGTAGATGTATTCTTGTACATAGGGGGCAGTATTATAGTAGTTGTATTCTTGTACATAGGGGGCAGTATTATAGTAGTTATATTCTTGTACATAGGAGCAGTATTATAGTAGTTATATTCTTGTACATAGGGAGCAGCATTATAGTAGTTATATTCTTGTACATAGGGGCAGTATTATGGTAGTTATATTCTTGTACATAGCGGCAGTATTATAGTAGTTATATTCTTGTACATAGGGCAGTATTATAGTAGTTATATTCTTGTTCATAGGGGCAGTATTATAGTAGATGTATTCTTGTACATAAGGGGCAGTATTATAGTAGTTATATTCTTGTACATAGGGGCAGTATTATAGTAGTTATATTCTTGTACATAGTAGCAGTATTATAGTAGTTATATTCTTGTACATAGGGGCAGTATTATAGTAGTTATTTTCTTGTTCATAGGGGCAGTATTATAGTAGATGTATTCTTGTACATAGGGGGCAGTATTATAATAGTTGTATTCTTGTACATAGGGGGCAGTATTATAGTAGTTATATTCTTGTACATAGGAGCAGTATTATAGTAGTTATATTCTAGTACATAGGGAGCAGCATTATAGTAGTTATATTCTTGTACATAGGGGCAGTATTATGGTAGTTATATTCTTGTACATAGCGGCAGTATTATAGTAGTTATATTCTTGTACATAGGGGCAGTATTATAGTAGTTATATTCTTGTTCATAGGGGCAGTATTATAGTAGATGTATTCTTGTACATAGGGGGCAGTATTATAGTAGTTATATTCTTGTACATAGGGGCAGTATTATAGTAGTTATATTCTTGTACATAGGAGCAGTATTATAGTAGTTATATTCTTGTACATAGGGGCAGTATTATGGTAGTTATATTCTTGTACATAGGGGCAGTATTATAGTAGTTATTTTCTTGTTCATAGGGGCAGTATTATAGTAGATGTATTCTTGTACATAGGGGGCATTATTATAATAGTTGTATTCTTGTACATAGGGGGCAGTATTATAGTAGTTATATTCTTGTACATAGGAGCAGTATTATAGTAGTTATATTCTTGTACATAGGGAGCAGCATTATAGTAGTTATATTCTTGTACATAGGGGCAGTATTATGGTAGTTATATTCTTGTACATAGCGGCAGTATTATAGTAGTTATATTCTTGTACATAGGGGCAGTATTATAGTAGTTATATTCTTGTTCATAGGGGCAGTATTATAGTAGATGTATTCTTGTACATAGGGGGCAGTATTATAGTAGTTATATTCTTGTACATAGGGGCAGTATTATAGTAGTTATATTCTTGTACATAGGAGCAGTATTATAGTAGTTATATTCTTGTACATAGGGGCAGTATTATGGTAGTTATATTCTTGTACATAGGAGCAGTATTATAGTAGTTATATTCTTGTACATAGGGGCAGTATTATAATAGTTATATTCTTGTACATAGGGGTAGTATTATAGTAGTTATATTCTTGTACATAGCGGCAGTATTATCGTAGTTATATTCTTGCACATAGCAGCAGTATTATAGTAGTTATATTCTTGTATATAGGGGGCAGTATTATAGTAGTTATATTCCTGTACATAGGATCAGTATTATAGTAGTTATATTCTTGTACATAGGGGCAGTATTATAGTAGTTATATTCTTGTGTATAGGAGCAGTATTATAGTAGTTATATTCTTGTACATAGCGGCAGTATTATAGTAGTTATATTCTTGAACATAGCGGCAGTATTATAGTAGTTATATTCTTGTATATAGGGGGCAGTATTATAGTAGTTATATTCTTGTACATAGGAGCAGTATTATAGAAGTTATATTCTTGTATATAGGAGCAGTATTATAGCAGTTATATTCTTGTACATAGGGGGCAGTATTATAGTAGTTATATTCTTGTTCATAGGGGCAGTATTATAGTAGTTATATTCTTGTTCATAGGGGCAGTATTATAGTAGATGTATTCTTGTACATAGGGGGCAGTATTATAGTAGTTATATTCTTATACATAGGGGCAGTATTATAATAGATATATTCTTGTACATAGGGGCAGTACTATAGTAGTTATATTCTTGTACATAGAGGCAGTATTATAGTAGTTATATTCTTGTACATAGGAGCAGTATTATAGTAGTTATATTCTTGTACATAGGGGGCAGTATTATAGTAGTTATATTCTTGTTCATAGGGGCAGTATTATAGTAGTTATATTCTTGTTCATAGGGGCAATATTATAGTAGATGTATTCTTGTACATAGGGGGCAGTATTATAGTAGTTATATTCTTGTACATAGGGGGCAGTATTATAGTAGTTATATTCTTGTACATAGGGGCAGTATTATAGTAGTTATATTCCTGTACATAGGATCAGTATTATAGTAGTTATATTCTTGTACATAGGGGCAGTATTATAGTAGTTATATTCTTGTATATAGGAGCAGTATTATAGTAGTTATATTCTTGTACATAGCGGCAGTATTATAGTAGTTATATTCTTGAACATAGCGGCAGTATTATAGTAGTTATATTCTTGTATATAGGGGGCAGTATTATAGTAGTTATATTCTTGTACATAGGAGCAGTATTATAGAAGTTATATTCTTGTATATAGGAGCAGTATTATAGCAGTTATATTCTTGTACATAGGGGGCAGTATTATAGTAGTTATATTCTTGTTCATGGGGCAGTATTATAGTAGTTATATTCTTGTTCATAGGGGCAGTATTATAGTAGATGTATTCTTGTACATAGGGTGCAGTATTATAGTAGTTATATTCTTATACATAGGGGCAGTATTATAATAGATATATTCTTGTACATAGGGGCAGTATTATAGTAGTTATATTCTTGTACATAGAGGCAGTATTATAGTAGTTATATTCTTGTACATAGGGGGCAGTATTATAGTAGTTATATTCTTGTTCATAGGGGCAGTATTATAGTAGTTATATTCTTGTTCATAGGGGCAGTATTATAGTAGATGTATTCTTGTACATAGGGGCAGTATTATAGTAGTTATATTCTTGTACATAGGGGGCAGTATTATAGTAGTTATATTCTTGTACATAGGAGCAGTATTATAGTAGTTATATTCTTGTACATAGGGGCAGTATTATAGTAGTTATATTCTTGTTCATAGGGGCAGTATTATAGTAGATGTATTCTTGTACATAGGGGGCAGTATTATAGTAGTTATATTCTTGTACATAGGGGGCAGTATTATAGTAGTTATATTCTTGTACATAGGAGCAGTATTATAGTAGTTATATTCTTGTACATAGGGAGCAGCATTATAGTAGTTATATTCTTGTACATAGGGGCAGTATTATGGTAGTTATATTCTTGTACATAGCGGCAGTATTATAGTAGTTATATTCTTGTACATAGGGGCAGTATTATAGTAGTTATATTCTTGTTCATAGGGGCAGTATTATAGTAGATGTATTCTTGTACATAGGGGGCAGTATTATAGTAGTTATATTCTTGTACATAGGGGGCAGTATTATAGTAGTTATATTCTTGTACATAGGAGCAGTATTATAGTAGCTATACTCTTGTACATAGGGGCAGTATTATAGTAGTTATATTCTTGTTCATAGGGGCAGTATTATAGTAGATGTATTCTTGTACATAGGGGGCAGTATTATAGTAGTTATATTCTTGTACATAGGGGGCAGTATTATAGTAGTTATATTCTTGTGCATAGGAGCAGTATTATAGTAGTTATATTCTTGTACATAGGGAGCAGCATTATAGTAGTTATATTCTTGTACATAGGGGCAGTATTATGGTAGTTATATTCTTGTACATAGCGGCAGCATTATAGTAGTTATATTCTTGTACATAGCGGCAGTATTATAGTAGTTATATTCTTGTACATAGGGACAGTATTATAGTAGTTATATTCTTGTACATAGGGGCAGTATTATAGTAGTTATATTCTTGTACATAGCGGCAGTATTATAGTAGTTATATTCTTGCACATAGCAGCAGTATAAAAGTAGTTAGATTCTTGTATATAGGGGCAGTATTATAGTAGTTATATTCCTGTACATAGGATCAGTATTATAGTAGTTATATTCTTGTACATAGGGGCAGTATTATAGTAGTTATATTCTTGTATATAGGAGCAGTATTATAGTAGTTATATTCTTGTACATAGCGGCAGTATTATAGTAGTTATATTCTTGAACATAGCGGCAGTATTATAGTAGTTATATTCTTGTATATAGGGGGCAGTATTATAGTAGTTATATTCTTGTACATAGTAGCAGTATTATAGAAGTTATATTCTTGTATATAGGAGCAGTATTATAGTAGTTATATTCTTGTACATAGGGGCAGTATTATAGTAGTTATATTCTTGTACATAGGGGCAGTATTATAGTAGTTATATTCTTGTACATAGGGGGCAGTATTATAGTAGTTATCTTCTTGTACATAGGGGGAGTAATATAGTAGTTATATTCTTGTACATAGGAGCAGTATTATAGTAGTTATATTCTTGTACATAGGGGCAGTATTATAGTAGTTATATTCTTGTACATAGGGGGCAGGATTATAGTAGTTATCTTCTTGTACATAGGGGGAGTAATATAGTAGTTATATTCTTGTACATAGGAGCAGTATTATAGTAGTTATATTCTTGTACATAGGGGCAGTATTATAGTAGTGATATTCTTGTACATAGGGGGCAGTATTATAGTAGTTATATTCTTGTACATAGAGACAGTATTATAGTAGTTATATTCTTGTACATAGGAGCAGTATTATAGTAGTTATATTCTTGTACATAGTAGCAGTATTATAGTAGTTATATTCTTGTACATAGGGGCAGTATTATAGTAGTTATATTCTTGTACATAGGAGCAGTATTATAGTAGTTATATTCTTGTACATAGTAGCAGTATTATAGTAGTTATATTCTTGTACATAGGGGCAGTATTATAGTAGTTATATTCTTGTATATAGCGGCAGTATTATAGTAGTTATATTCTTGTACATAGGGGGCAGCATTATAGTAGTTATATTCTCGTACATAGTGGCAGTATTTTAGTTGTTTAATTGATGAGCAAATCACAATATAGTACCACATTTCTTAGTAAGACATTACTGTTGCTTTGCTCGCTGTAGCAGCACTTCCCACCATTTGGAGGTTACAGAGGTGGAGAATTTGGCGTTCTTGCTGCTCTGGAGTTTGCTCCATCTTTTCCCAATGTTGTCCGTGTTCCTGTGACTTGCAGCACATTCTTTGGAACTATTAGACTCACTCCTAGTAGTCAGTTTTTACA
This sequence comes from Ranitomeya imitator, assembly GCF_032444005.1. NCBI lineage: Eukaryota > Metazoa > Chordata > Amphibia > Anura > Dendrobatidae > Ranitomeya > Ranitomeya imitator. The sequence goes on from NC_091288.1 coordinate 11,922,409, forward strand.
TGAGTACAATGAACTTTTTATTACCTCTTAGACCATAATCCTCCTGGACCGGCTGGCTGACTGTAAACTGTTAATTTTACAGCTCTAAATTGAGCATTACTTCCCGTAAAATGACCATCTGAGAGCAGGACTGACTATGGGGCAACCTGACCACAGACCAACGCATAGCAAAGTATCAATGACACTCAAACAGACAGTCGGCGCACAGCTGGCAGGACACTCAGCGAGCAGAGGTTACAATATGAGACTGAGCCTCGCTAAGCAATCAGAGCGCTGCAACATAGGGGGAATTATGGAGCTGCCAAAATATGCAAAGACCAGTGTTACTCAACTTCAAATACCCCAAAATCAAGGGACGTTCATCCAGGTGGTACCAAAAATGTTTTGACTTGTACTGAAAGTGCCCCTGTCAGCAGGATTGTGCTCAGTGACTACAGACAGTGTCAGGTCGGCGCCATTATACTGATTACAATGATACCTGGTGATGAAATCTGTCTTGTGGTTCTTGTGGAATCTTTATTTTCATTTTTCAGTTATTGATATGCTCGTGCTCCGGGGGCCTGTGGGTGGGGCTTTATGTGGTGCTCTGCTTACATATTCATCAGTATGGCTTCTGATAGGTCACTGATCCCTCAGTGACCCGCCCCCCTATTTTACATACTCTATATCTTATTGTTTGGGGAAAAAAAATTACATTCATCATGCTGGCGGCGGTGCCTGCGCTCTAGCATGATCGCATCTATAATAATGACAATGACACTGACACTGGGGGTACAGGATAATGACGCTGACACTGGGGGTACAGGATAATGACGCTGACACTGGGGGTACAGGATAATGACACTGACACTGGGGGTACAGGATAATGACACTGACACTGGGGGTACAGGATAATGACACTGACACTGGGGGTACAGGATAATGACACTGACACTCGGGGTACAGGATAATGACACTGACACTGGGGGTACAGGATAATGACACTGACACTGGGGGTACAGGATAATGACACTGACACTCGGGGTACAGGATAATGCCACTGACACTCGGGGTACAGGATAATGATACTGACACTGGGGGTACAGGATAACGACACTGACACTGGGGGTACAGGATAACGACACTGACACTCGGGGTACAGGATAATGATACTGACACTGGGGGTACAGGATAACGACACTGACACTGGGGGTACAGGATAATGATACTGACACTGGGGGTACAGGATAATGACACTGACACTGGGGGTACAGGATGATGACACTGACACTGGGGGTACAGGATAATGACACTGACACTGGGGGTACAGGATAATGACACTGACACTGGGGGTACAGGATAATGACACTGACACTGGGGGTACAGGATAATGACACTGGGGGTACAGGATAATGACACTGACACTCGGGGTACAAGATAATGACACTGACACTCGGGGTACAGGATAATGACACTGACACTGGGGGTACAGGATAATGACACTGGGGGTACAGGATACTGACACTGACACTCGGGGTACAGGATAATGACACTGACACTGGGGGTACAGGATAATGACGCTGACACTCGGGGTACAGGATAATGACACTGACACTGGGGGTACAGGATAATGACACTGGGGGTACAGGATAATGATGCTGACACTGGGGGGTACAGGATAAAGACACTGACACTGGGGGTACAGGATAATGACACTGGGGGTACAGGATACTGACACTGACACTCGGGGTACAGGATAATGACACTGGGGGTACAGGATAATGGCACTGACACTGGGGGTACAGGATAATGACGCTGACACTCGGGGTACAGGATAATGACACTGACATTCGGGGTACAGTATAATGACACTGACACTGGGGGTACAGGATAATGACACTGGGGGGTACAGGATAATGACACTGACACTGGGGGTACAGGATACTGACACTGACACTCGGGGTACAGGATAATGACACTGACATTCGGGGTACAGTATAATGACACTGACACTGGGGGTACAGGATAATGACACTGGGGGTACAGGATAATGATGCTGACACTGGGGGTACAGGATAAAGACACTGACACTGGGGGTACAGGATAATGACGCTGACACTCGGGGTACAGGATAATGACACTGACACTGACACTGGGGTACAGGATAATGACACTGACACCTTTAATAAAACATATATCCTCATATACTGGAATTAATCAGAATGAATTCATTTATCACCCTATAGGTATCAGAAAGTTTCCCTCATGTTCTGGATTTTATACAAACACGAAGGTTTCAGCTTTGCTTTAAACTAACAGAATAGATTTTCCATTGAAGCCACACAGAATATAACCACCGCACCCCACAGACCCGAACACAGCGACACCGGCAGTATAAATACACATCGTTTTATTAGCTTTATCACAGAACATAATAACTATCCTCAATGGCAGAGAAGCCGCAGCCTAGAGCCCCAGCAGGTTACTGACTCGATCGCGGCCGCTTGCTGGGTGGCCGCCACATTACAAATAGTAATTATTTCCTCTAAATTGGTGGTAATTGAAATCATACAGCTTTTTCCAGGAAGGTATAAGCCTGGAGTGTTACACTTCATTGTAAAGATCCATGCGACCTGCTACAAGCAAGCAAATATGAAAAAGTATCTGGAACAAAGGAAGCAATGAAAGGGTTATGAATCTGATCCATTTTTGAATTTGTGGCAGCTCTGGTTCCACTATGTTTTAAATATAGTTTTCTTCGTTTCAACACCAACGGGGTTTAATGTCAGTTTCCCCCCAATCTGGTGTAACTGCAGTGTTGCTGAGTCCAGTGGCGTAGGAAGGGGGGTGCGGGGGGGGCGGTCCGCCCCGGGCGGCACAATGCGGGGGGCGGCCGGCGCTGCAGGAGAAGAAAAAAAAAAAAAAAAAAAGACGCCCCTTTAAATCTTCGGGCGGCGCCGTCCGCCGCCACGACCAGGGCCAGCTCCCCCCACCACCGGACCCCGCCCCCCGCTCTATACTCACCTCTCCTGGTTCCTGCGGCGCCGGCAGCTACAGCGTCCTCTGACTCTGCGACGTCTCAGAGCAGAGGGCGCGATGACGTCACTACTGTGCGCGCCGCTCTGCCTCTCTGTCCTGAGCGTCGCAGAGCCGGAGAGACGCTGACTGCACCGGACCTGCGCTGGGAACGGGAGAGGTGAGGATTTTACTTTTTTTTTTTTTTTCTTTATGTCTGACTGTCTGGGGCTGGGGCAATGCTGGACACACTGGGGCAATACTGGAGACCATGGGGCAGATTGCTGGACACACTGGGGCAATACATGAGACCATGGGGCAGATTGCTGGACACACTGGGGCAATACATGAGACCATGGGGCAGATTGCTGGACACACTGGGGCAATACAGGAGACTATGGGGCAGATTGCTGGACACACTGGGGCAATACTGGAGACCATGGGGCAGATTGCTGGACACACTGGGGCAATACAGGAGACCATGTGGCAGAATGCTGGACACACTGGGGCAATACAGGAGACCATGTGGCAGAATGCTGGACACACTGGGGCAATACAGGAGACCATGTGGCAGAATGCTGGACACACTGGGGCAATACTGGAGACCATGGGGCAGATTGCTGGACACACTGGGGCAATACATGAGACCATGGGGCAGATTGCTGGACACACTGGGGCAATACTGGAGACCATGGGGCAGATTGCTGGACACACTGGGGCAATACAGGAGACCATGTGGCAGAATGCTGGACACACTGGGGCAATACAGGAGACCATGTGGCAGAATGCTGGACACACTGGGGCAATACAGGAGACCATGGGGCAGATTGCTGGACACACTGGGGCAATACTGGAGACCCTGGGGCAGGTTTCTGGACACATTGAGGCAATGCTGGAGACCCTGGGGCAGACTTCTGGACACACTGGGGCAATGCTGGACACTGGGGCAGATTGCTGGACACACTGGGGGTAATATGCTGGACACACTGGGGCAATGCTGGACACTGGGGGTAATATGCTGGACACACTGGGGCAGACTGCTGGACACACTGGGGAAAGGCTGGACACTGGGGCAGATTGCTGGACACACTGGGGGTAATATGCTGGACACACTGGGGCAATGCTGGACACTGGGGGTAATATGCTGGACACACTGGGGCAGACTGCTGGACACACTGGGGAAAGGCTGGACACTGGGGCAGATTGCTGGACACACTGGGGGTAATATGCTGGACACACTGGGGCAGATTGCTGGACAACATGGGGGTAATATGCTGGACACACTGGGGCAGATTGCTGGACAACATGGGGGTAATATGCTGGACACACTGGGGGCAGGACTTGAGGCATGGGGCAGAATGTGGATACGGGGCATGATTGGAGACACGGGGCAGGATTGGATCATGGGGCAGGACGGATACGATGGAGGCTGGTGGGGCAGGATGTGGAGATCATATGGGGTAGAATGGATACTCATGAGGGCAGGATGCGAGAACATATGGCTGGAGCCAGGAATGAGAAACGGGGCCAGGGTGGGGAATATTATTACCATAGGGGCTAATTAAGGGATATTATTACTGCAGTGATGTATTTATTTTATTTTTTGAGTATACTGTTTTAAATGGGGGGGCGGTCCTGTTACTGTGCAGAGTGACACTATATCACCTTTTTTTCTTCATGTGATGTAATGTAGAAGTTGTGAAAAATTAAGTAATGTGTTCTGCAAGCGGAGCTCGAGATAACTGTTATTTCCTGCAGAAACGAGTCCTGGCTGGAAGGAATGATGGCGGTCTGTGCTGGATGAAAGATGAAGGACTTCACCTAGAGACGTCACTGGTGAGTCAGTGTTACCTATACACTGACACTATACACTGTATACTATATAGAGGTCCTGTGTATAATGTCACCAGTGATCTCTGTATTACCTCTACACAGACACTGCATACTAAGTACAGATCTCCTGTGAATACTGGCACTTATGGTGATAGTATTGTGGGTTTTTTTTATTACTGATCAGTATTGTAGTATTCAGTCACTATGTGGTGGTAATATGTGGTCTGGAAATGGTGTTGTGGTATTTGTCCCTTGTATGTAGTATTATTCGGTCACTATGTGGCCTGGTCATGGTGTGGTGGTATTAAGTCACAGGTGTGGCATGTGGGGGTGACACCATTAGGCCCAGTTTAAGGTCTACAAAACAGGAAAACCGTTTTTGGTAACCTTTGTGTGTATTGAGCCGGGGGTGGTGGGGGTTGGGGGGCGCCAAACTCGGGAACAGCCCCGGGCGGCAAAAGCTCTAGCTACGCCTCTGGCTGAGTCAGCTGATGTGGTGTGGAGCTTGGCAGCACAGTCTGGAAGCTAAGTGCGGTGTTTTCTCCTTGTCCCTTTCGTGTTTGTCACTGTCTCCTGTGTTGTATTATCTGCAGTGGTGAGACTAGCGCCCCTTACCGGCCAGTGCACTAAACAGGCCAGTGATAGGTGACAGCAAGGGACGAGGTTCCTGATGGCAGTGGGGGGAAGGACCCACGTAGGGCATTAGGGGAGTGCAGGGACAGACTCAGGTTTGAGCTCAGGTGGTCACCATCCTCCATTTCCCTATCATTAGGACCTTCCTCTCCCCATTTCCATCCCATTGTGTGTGTGTTGTGCCATCCGCTGTCCGACCCCTGGTTGGCTGGTGTCACATCTGACAGAAATGCTCACGCAGCTCACTGTCTGCCATTGTTACTAGTGACAAGGTGACTGCAGAGCCTGAGGACATTGCAGAAAGGGAAGATTCTTAAAGTCAAATGTTACAAGTCCTGAGATCATGAGGATATCAGAAACTTGGTGAGGCATCACCTGCTCGGCTGCAGTCAGGATACCGGTGCATCCATAGATACATTCAGGTGACAGATTGTGATACACTTCTAGATGAGGGACTGAGCTAAACAAACACTTTGGGTCGTATCTAAAATTTGTGATTTATTGAAGTCACTTTTTTTGTGTCTTGTGGGATTCTCTGACATTTTTTCTGCCAAATTCTTCAAAATGGTGCACAAGGCTCATGAATTTGGCTCAAAATCAAAAATGCTTTTTTTTTTGGTCTTTAATCAATATTTCAGACTTCTCTGCACCAAAGAGTTACAAACTCCTCCAGAAACCTCACTCCAAAAGGGATAGGTAGACCCCAGTGAGATGCACAAAAAAAAGTGACTTTTGGGAACAGTTACATTTCATGAATTTGTCTGAAACTGCTGGATAAAAAAAAGATTTTGAGGAAAAGGTAAGAAAAAGATTTCAAGGAAAAGGAAAACGTAAAAAACGTTGCAATATGTATAGAGAATAAAGCGCAAGTGCAAAGCCAAGTAATAAAAAAAAAAGGTGCGAATAAGAAAGAAACAGCAATGATGAATCGAGACCTTTGTGTGACACCAAATCCAGGGGCTGAGACTGAGGAACTTCTCGCACAGTGATCTGTCTGCCCCCTCCATTCCTATATTCATGGCTATAACTACAGGGCAGCAGGCAGTGTCAGGCTGGGGTGCCGAGCGCCCACCGGTAACCAACTCCGGGGCCCCACTTTTCAGCAACATGCAAATGTGACCTTATCCCCAATCATAAATTTATATAACAGTGAACTAAGTAGATTGTGAAATGAATAAGACGCTGCCATTATCTGCACATAGTGATTCTAGTATATTGCGCCAAGTACTGCTGATATCAGAGGTCAGTGGCCCACTGCTGCTCAGGGGCCCACCGGAGGATTTTCCTGCTCTCCTGTGAGCCAGTCCAACCTTGGCAGCAGGTACGGCAGCTTCTAAAGCGCCCCATATATCTATAAGAGAGGAAAATGATGCAGTCAACGCAGTGTACATTATTAGCATATTGAAATTAACCATCGCACACATGAAAACAAGCAATTTTGTAATATACAGTCATGGCCGAAAGAGTTGTCAGCCTTAAAATTGTTTCAGAAAATGAAGTATTTCTCCCAGATAATTATTGCAGTTACACATGTTTTGTTATACAAAGGTTTATTTCCTTTCTGTGTATTGGAACAACCCCCCCCAAAAAAAAAAGCTGTGGGAAAAAATGTAAATTAGACATAATTTCACACAAAACTCAAAAATGGTGCAGACGAAATTGTAGGCACCCTCAACTTAATATTTGGCTGCACCCTTTGGAATAAATAATTGTGATCAATCGCTTCCTATAACCATCAACAAGCCTCGTACACCTCTCAGATGGAATTGTGAACAACTCTTCTTCTTCCTTGTCTCAACAGCAATTTTAAGAAAACTACAGGTGATCAATAGAGTGGGTCACGTCTTCCTGGGAGATCAGGGGTTAGAAGATCACTATAAATATTGTGAATCACAGATTTTCCATTTAGCCAGTGTGTTTGTGTCCCGCGTTAAACAGATTTGGTTTCCTTTGATGCAGAAGACGACTCTTTCTATTCTCTGCTAGTCAGAACCTTGTAGATCTATTTTCAGCTGCTTCTGATCTGGTCATTGCCTCTCCCTCTAAAATCTGGCCAGACCTTCTCTGTCTTGCCAGTGAAAGCTTTGCTTCCTAGCTCCTTGCAGACGCTGTGCTGAATAGGAGATTGTAGTTGCAACCGGAGAGTGTGCTGGAGGCACCGGATTTCTCCAAGGAGTTTGTGGTTCAGACGGATGCGTCAGATGTCTGGCTGGGTGCTGTCTTATCTCAAGACGTAAACGGGTAAGAGCACCCCATAATGTAGCGGAGTCAGAAGAATTACTCCATTGTGGAGAAGGAATGTTTGGCCATCAAGGTGGCATTGGGCTGGACACTCTAAGGTACTACCTGTTGGACAGGAAGTTCAGACTAGTGTCAGATAATGCCCCACTAACGAGGATGAGGAAGACGGGGAACAATGCCCCGGTGACCAGGTGGTTCCTAGGACTTCAGGATTTTAACTTTCATGTGGAGCATAGGCCAGGGAAGCTGCGTGCCAATGCCGACGCTCTGTCGAGAGTCCACTGTTTGATGGCAGAAGGTACCAAGCCCCCCAGCTTTGGGCAGAGAGGGGGATGTAAGATGGCCGCCGGAAGGGTCCTTAAGGGGAGATATGTAGCATCACGATTGGTAGCTTCAGTAACATAGTAACATAGTAACATAGTTAGTAAGGCCGAAAAAAGACATTTGTCCATCCAGTTCAGCCTATATTCCATCATAATAAATACCCAGATCTACGTCCTTCTACAGAACCTAATAATTGTATGATACAATATTGTTCTGCTCCAGGAAGACATCCAGGCCTCTCTTGAACCCCTCGACTGAGTTCGCCATCACCACCTCCTCAGGCAAGCAATTCCAGATTCTCACTGCCCTAACAGTAAAGAATCCTCTTCTATGTTGGTGGAAAAACCTTCTCTCCTCCAGACGCAAAGAATGCCCCCTTGTGCCCGTCACCTTCCTTGGTATAAACAGATCCTCAGCGAGATATTTGTATTGTCCCCTTATATACTTATACATGGTTATTAGATCGCCCCTCAGTCGTCTTTTTTCTAGACTAAATAATCCTAATTTCGCTAATACATAGTAACATAGTAACATAGTTAGTAAGGCCGAAAAAAGACATTTGTCCATCCAGTTCAGCCTATATTCCATCATAATAAATACCCAGATCTACGTCCTTCTACAGAACCTAATAATTGTATGATACAATATTGTTCTGCTCCAGGAAGACATCCAGGCCTCTCTTGAACCCCTCGCAGGGCCGTATTTAGAGTTTCTGCTGCCCTAGGCACTTTTAGTGCTGCCTCCCCCTTTGGTGAGTATGACACTATCGGCAGTGACTTTGGCAAAAATCGCTGATGTGAAAGTCGCCTTTTGCAGCAGATCCGACAGTTTTTCCGCATCTGCCGCGTAATGGATCACTTAGGGCAACACTGCGTTCGGCCTCATTCATTCCCTATGGGACTTACAGACATGTGCGGCTCTTGCGGTTTTGCCGCCATCCGGCAAATGCGGTACTTGCAGCAATGAGAAAAAACACTACTAGCAGTGTTTTATGTATCATCGTAAGTGCAAAACCGCAATTGCCGCACATGTTCGCAAGTAGCCATCATTACCTGTCCCTGCACCTTGCTAGCTCATCCCTATCCAACCCTCCCTGACCTAAAACTACACTATAAAGCTTCAGAAAAGCAATTTATTAACTGCCATATTCCTATGATAATGAGGGCTCTAGGCTACGGCGTAGACTGGGACGGGCAGTCTCCGGGTCTCCATCCTCTCTGTGCACACCCTCAGTCCCTGCCTCACTGCCTGTGCACAGACCACCCTCCACCGCACCCGGTAATCACCGCTCGCAGTAGCATACCAGCAGAGGTGTATCTAGGGTTTCTGGCACCCGGGGAAAGAATTCATTTTGGTGCCCCCCCTCCGCCAAGGACATATGTGATTTGCACACTCAGTCATGTGCCCACGAGCTCCTCTCCCTAATGCTCTCAATGTTCAGTGAAAAACTAAGAGAAGCAGAAGAGAAGCTCGATGTCGCAGGACCATAAGAGTATGTGTCCACGTTCAGGATTGCATCAGGATTTGGTCAGGATTTTTCATCAGTATTTGTAGCCAAAACCAGGAGTGGAACAATTAGAGGAAAACTATAATAGAACCATATGCTCCACTTCTGTATTTATCACCCACTCCTGGTTTTGGCTACAAATACTGATGTAAAATACTGACCAAATCCTGATGCAATCCTGAACGTGGACACACACCCTAAGTCTGAAAAATCGCATATGAGTGACGTGTCCATGTGACGACTACTGGAACTTGCAGAGCTGAATCCTGACATCGCAGCTTCTGAATTCTCACAACGCATGCACTGCACTTTTAGGATTCTCCCTTGCCGGTGGACGGTCATGTCAGCACAAGTATGTGATTTGTAGACTTCTGACCACATTCTGACTAGATGTGCCCGGCCTCGCTCAGTTCATTTTCATTGACGGAGGTCACGCATGTCTAGTCAGCACGTGATCGCATTAATGTAAATCCCCAGCATGAGAGAATCCTGACAGCGTGCAGTGTGCACTGTGAGAACTCAGAAGTCTGCAGTCACAAAGAATGACTGCAGACTCATCACAAGCCTGGACATCCCCTTTAAAAGGGACTCTGTCACCTGAATTTGGAGGGAACAATTTTCAGCCATAGGGGCGGGGCTTTCGGGTGTTTGATTCACCCTTTCCTTACCCGCTGGCTGCATGCTGGCTGCAATATTGGATTGAAGCTCATTCTCTGTCCTCCATAGTACACGCCTGCGCAAGGCAAGATTGCAGATTGTGCAGGTACAGTATGTACTACGGAGGACAGAGAATGAGCTTCAATCCAATATTGCAGCCAGCATGCAGCCAGCGGGTATGGAAAGGGTGAATCAAACACCCGAAAACCCCACCCCTATGGCTGAAAATTGTTCCCTCCAAATTCAGGTGACAGTGTCCCTTTAAATCTCCTAACATATATAAAAACATGAGAGTAAGCATCACAAATAACATTTACATCCAGGTACCTGATAGATGACGTCGCCTCTGGAGCCGTTCTCCTTTTCTTCATCTTGTCCAGATCCCATGATGAGTTTTCTCATCCACAGCCGTCTCTGCAGACTTCCATCTTCTCCGCTCTTTTGCAGAAAGTCTCCACATGACGCCCTTAAAGATACAAGTGTCATTATAATGCTCCCAAATAAAAAATTGCCCCTCACTATATTGTCTGCACAAAGTATGACCCCCACACTGTCCCTCTTATGGTACATGCTCTTCACACTGTCCTCTCCTTTCTATACCAGTCCCCTCTTCACACTGTCCTCTCACACTGTGTCCCCCTTATAGGGCCCAGTATTTATACTCCATATTTATACTCCATCCTCCCACACTGCGTTCATGCCTCCCCCATCCTCCCACCCTGCGTTCATGGCTCCCCCATCCTTCTCCCCTGCAAGCATGGCTCCCCCATCCTCCCACTCTGCGTTCATGGCTCCCCATCCTTCTCCCCTGCGTTCATGGCTCCCCCATCCTTCTCCCCTGCGTTCATGGCTCCCCCATCCTCCCACTCTGCGTTCATGGCTCCCCCATCCTCCCACTCTGCGTTCATGGCTCCCCCATCCTCCCACTCTGCGTTCATGGCTCCCCATCCTTCTCCCCTGCGTTCATGGCTCCCCATCCTTCTCCCCTGTATGCACGGCTCCCCATCCTTCTCCCCTGTATGCACGGCTCCCCATCCTTCTCCCCTGTGTGCACGGCTCCCCATCCTTCTCCCCTGTGTGCACGGCTCCCCATCCTTCTCCCCTGTGTGCACGGCTCCCCATCCTTCTCCCCTGTGTACATGGCTCCCCATCCTTCTCCCCTGTGTGCACGGCTCCCCATCCTTCTCCCCTGTATGCACGACTCCCCATCCTTCTCCCCTGTATGCACGGCTCCCCATCCTTCTCCCCTGTATGCACGGCTCCCCATCCTTCTCCCCTGTGTGCACGGCTCCCCATCCTTCTCCCCTGTATGCACGACTCCCCATCCTTCTCCCCTGTATGCACGGCTCCCCATCCTTCTCCCCTGTATGCATGGCTCCCCATCCTCCTCCCCTGTGTGCACGGCACCCCACTTTTTTTCCCTGTCATACTTACCTCTCACCGGCGCGCAGCACAGAACTTCCTGGCATCTCAGCGTCTTCCTTCCTGTCTTCAGCGGTCACATGGTAGCGCTAATTAAGGGTGATGAATATGCGCATATTCATCACCCTTAATGATCGGTACTATGTGACCGCTGAAGACAGGACGGCGCTGAGACGCAGTTGCAGCCACCGCTGGAGGAAGGTGAGTATTACGTCTTCAGGGAGGGAGGGAGGGGGGCGGGAAGGAGGGAGGAGGGGGGGCGGGAAGGGGGGAGGGAGGAGGGGGGGCGGAAACTTGACCCCGGAGTTTTATAAAATAAAAAAAAAAAAAAAAAAAGAAAAAACCTAGCTCAAGGGCGCCCCCCCCGCATCCCGCCGCCCTAGGCACGTGCCCTCAAGTGCCCAGTGGCAAATACGGCCCTGACCCCTCGACTGAGTTCGCCATCACCACCTCCTCAGGCAAGCAATTCCAGATTCTCACTGCCCTAACAGTAAAGAATCCTCTTCTATGTTGGTGGAAAAACCTTCTCTCCTCCAGACGCAAAGAATGCCCCCTTGTGCCCGTCACCTTCCTTGGTATAAACAGATCCTCAGCGAGATATTTGTATTGTCCCCTTATATACTTATACATGGTTATTAGATCGCCCCTCAGTCGTCTTTTTTCTAGACTAAATAATCCTAATTTCGCTAATCTATCTGGGTATTGTAGTTCTCCCATCCCCTTTATTAATTTTGTTGCCCTCCTTTGTACTCTCTCTAGTTCCATTATATCCTTCCTGAGCACCGGTGCCCAAAACTGGACACAGTACTCCATGTGCGGTCTAACTAGGGATTTGTACAGAGGCAGTATAATGCTCTCATCATGTGTATCCAGACCTCTTTTAATGGACCCCATGATCCTGTTTGCCTTGGCAGCTGCTGCCTGGCACTGGCTGCTCCAGGTAAGTTTATCATTAACTAGGATCCCCAAGTCCTTCTCCCTGTCAGATTTACCCAGTGGTTTCCCGTTCAGTGTGTAATGGTGATATTGATTCCTTCTTCCCATGTGTATAACCTTACATTTATCATTGTTAAACCTCATCTGCCACCTTTCAGCCCAAGTTTCCAACTTATCCAGATCCATCTGTAGCAGAATACTATCTTCACTTGTATTAACTGCTTTACATAGTTTTGTATCATCTGCAAATATCGATATTTTACTGTGTAAACCTTTTACCAGATCATTAATGAATATGTTGAAGAGAACAGGTCCCAATACTGACCCCTGCGGTACCCCACTGGTCACAGCGACCCAGTTAGAGACTATACCATTTATAACCACCCTCTGCTTTCTATCACTAAGCCAGTTACTAACCCATTTACACACATGTTCCCCCAGACCAAGCATTCTCATTTTGTGTACCAACCTCTTGTGCGGCACGGTATCAAACGCTTTGGAAAAATCGAGATATACCACGTCCAATGACTCACCGTGGTCCAGCCTATAGCTTACCTCTTCATAAAAACTGATTAGATTGGTTTGACAGGAGCGATTTCTCATAAACCCATGCTGATATGGAGTTAAACAGTTATTCTCATTGAGATAATCCAGAATAACATCCCTCAGAAACCCTTCAAATATTTTACCAACAATAGAGGTTAGACTTACTGGCCTATAATTTCCAGGTTCACTTTTAGAGCCCTTTTTGAATATTGGCACCACATTTGCTATGCGCCAGTCCTGCGGAACAGACCCTGTCGCTATAGAGTCCCTAAAAATAAGAAATAATGGTTTATCTATTACATTACTTAGTTCTCTTAGTACTCGTGGGTGTATGCCATCCGGACCCGGAGATTTATCTATTTTAATCTTATTTAGCCGGTTTCGCACCTCTTCTTGGGTTAGATTGGTGACCCTTAATATAGGGTTTTCATTGTTTCTTGGGATTTCACCTAGCATTTCATTTTCCACCGTGAATACCGTGGAGAAGAAGGTGTTTAATATGTTAGCTTTTTCCTCGTCATCTACAACCATTCTTTCCTCACTATTTTTTAAGGGGCCTACATTTTCAGTTTTTATTCTTTTACTATTGATATAGTTGAAGAACAGTTTGGGTTTAGTTTTACTCTCCTTAGCAATGTGCTTCTCTGTTTCCTTTTTGGCAGCTTTAATTAGTTTTTTAGATAAAGTATTTTTCTCCCTATAGTTTTTTAGAGCTTCAATGGTGCCATCCTGCTTTAGTAGTGCAAATGCTTTCTTTTTACTGTTAATTGCCTGTCTTACTTCTTTGTTTAGCCACATTGGGTTTTTCCTATTTCTAGTCCTTTTATTCCCACAAGGTATAAACCGCTTACACTGCCTATTTAGGATGTTCTTAAACATTTCCCATTTATTATCTGTATTCTCATTTCTGAGGATATTGTCCCAGTCTACCAGATTAAGGGCATCTCTAAGCTGGTCAAACTTTGCCTTCCTAAAGTTCAGTGTTTTTGTGACTCCCTGACAAGTCCCCCTAGTGAAAGACAGGTGAAACTGCACAATATTGTGGTCGCTATTTCCTAAATGCCCGACCACCTGCAGATTTGTTATTCTGTCAGGTCTATTAGATAGTATTAGGTCTAAAAGTGCTGCTCCTCTGGTTGGATTCTGCACCAATTGTGAAAGATAATTTTTCTTGGTTATTAGCAGAAACCTGTTGCCTTTATGGGTTTCACAGGTTTCTGTTTCCCAGTTAATATCCGGGTAGTTAAAGTCCCCCATAACCAGGACCTCATTATGGGTTGCAGCTTCATCTATCTGCTTTAGAAGTAGACTTTCCATGCTTTCTGTTATATTTGGGGGTTTGTAACAGACCCCAATGAGAATTTTGTTACCATTTTTCCCTCCATGAATTTCAACCCATATGGACTCGACATCCTCATTCCCTTCGCTAATATCCTCCCTTACAGTGGACTTTAGACAAGACTTTACATAGAGACAAACCCCTCCTCCTCTCCGATTTTTACGATCCTTTCTAAACAGACTGTAACCCTGTAAGTTGACTGCCCAGTCATAGCTTTCATCTAACCATGTCTCGGTTATTCCCACTATGTCAAAGTTACCTGTAGATATTTCTGCTTCTAGTTCTTCCATCTTGTTTGTCAGGCTTCTGGCGTTTGCGAGCATGCAGTTTAGAGGATTTTGTTTTGTTCCAATCTCCTCACTGTGGATTGTTTTAGAAATGTTCTTACCTCCCTTCAGAGTATGTTTTCCTGGGTCGTCTTTGTTCGAGTCTAATGTTTTTCTTCCCGTCCCCTCTAATCTATCTGGGTATTGTAGTTCTCCCATCCCCTTTATTAATTTTGTTGCCCTCCTTTGTACTCTCTCTAGTTCCATTATATCCTTCCTGAGCACCGGTGCCCAAAACTGGACACAGTACTCCATGTGTGGTCTAACTAGGGATTTGTACAGAGGCAGTATAATGCTCTCATCATGTGTATCCAGACCTCTTTTAATGCACCCCATGATCCTGTTTGCCTTGGCAGCTGCTGCCTGGCACTGGCTGCTCCAGGTAAGTTTATCATTAACTAGGATCCCCAAGTCCTTCTCCCTGTCAGATTTACCCAGTGGTTTCCCGTTCAGTGTGTAATGGTGACATTGATTCCTTCTTCCCATGTGTATAACCTTACATTTATCATTGTTAAACCTCATCTGCCACCTTTCAGCCCAAGTTTCCAACTTATCCAGATCCATCTGTAGCAGAATACTATCTTCTCTTGTATTAACTGCTTTACATAGTTTTGTATCATCTGCAAATATCGATATTTTACTGTGTAAACCTTTTACCAGATCATTAATGAATATGTTGAAGAGAACAGGTCCCAATACTGACCCCTGCGGTACCCCACTGGTCACAGCGACCCAGTTAGAGACTATACCATTTATAACCACCCTCTGCTTTCTATCACTAAGCCAGTTACTAACCCATTTAAACACATGTTCCCCCAGACCAAGCATTCTCATTTTGTGTACCAACCTCTTGTGCGGCACGGTATCAAACGCTTTGGAAAAATCGAGATATACCACGTCCAATGACTCACCGTGGTCCAGCCTATAGCTTACCTCTTCATAAAAACTGATTAGATTGGTTTGACAGGAGCGATTTCTCATAAACCCATGCTGATATGGAGTTACACAGTTATTCTCATTGAGATAATCCAGAATAACATCCCTCAGAAACCCTTCAAATATTTTACCAACAATAGAGGTTAGACTTACTGGCCTATAATTTCCAGGTTCACTTTTAGAGCCCTTTTTGAATATTGGCACCACATTTGCTATGCGCCAGTCCTGCGGAACAGACCATGTCGCTATAGAGTCACTAAAAATAAGAAATAATGGTTTATCTATTACATTACTTAGTTCTCTTAGTACTCGTGGGTGTATGCCATCCGGACCCGGAGATTTATCTAGTGATGCGAGCTCTGAAAGCATGCTCCAGCACATAACGTGCTGAGAGAGTTATTAGGCCATTCCAGGGCCGGGTTTTACGAGCAGTCAAAAGAGATGGGTGGGAATGACCGCTCACATATCCCAACCCCAGGAGCGTGGATTCGCAGATAAAATGGAGGCTGAGTGTGTCATTCACGTTCTGGAGCTGGAGATGTGTGGATCTCCTGTGTGTTTATCTGTGCTAAATCCAAAAGAACCAGACACTATCCTGAGCGGGTGGTCAGTATAATAGTAGTTATATTCCTGCATATAGGAGCAGTATTATAGTAGTTATATTCTTGTACATAGGAGCAGTATTATAGTAAGTTATATTCTTGTATATAGGGGGCAGTATTATAGTAGTTATATTCTTGTACATAGGAGCAGTATTATAGCAGTTATATTCTTGTACATAGGAGCAGTATTATAGTAGTTATATTCTTGTACATAGGGGCAGTATTATAGCAGTTATATTCTTGTACATAGGAGCAGTATTATAGTAGTTATATTCTTGTACATAGGGGAAGTATTATAGTAGTTATATTCTTGTACATAGGGGCAGTATTATAGTAGTTATATTCTTGTACATAGGGGAAGTATTATAGTAGTTATATTCTTGTACATAGGGGCAGTATTATAGTAGTTATATTCTTGTATATAGGGGGCAGTATTATAGTAGTTATATTTTTGTACATAGGGGCAGTATTATAGTAGCTATATTCTTGTACATAAGAGCAGTATTATAGTAGTTATATTCTTGTACATAGGGGAAGTATTATAGTAGTTATATTCTTGTACATAGGAGCAGTATTATAGTAAGTTATATTCTTGTACATAGGAACAGTATTATAGTAGTTATATTCTTGTACATAGGGGCAGTATTATAGTAGTTATATTCTTGGACATGGGGCAGTATTATAGTAGTTATATTCTTGTATATAGGAGCAGTATTATAGTAGTTATATTCTTGTACATAGGGGCAGTATTATAGTAGTTATATTCTTGTACATAGGGGCAGTATTATAGTAGTTATATTCTTGTACATAGGGGCAGTATTATAGTAGCTATATTCTTGTACATAGGGGCAGTATTATAGTAGTTATATTCTTGTACATAGGGGAAGTATTATAGTAGTTATATTCTTGTACATAGGGGGCAGTATTATAGTAGTTATATTCTTGCATATAGGAGCAGTATTATAGTAAGTTATATTCTTGTACATAGGAGCAGTATTATAGTAGTTATATTCTTGTACATAGGGGCAGTATTATAGTAGCTATATTCTTGTACATAGGGGCAGTATTATAGTAGTTATTTTCTTGTACATAGGGGCAGTATTATAGTAGTTATATTCTTGTACATAGGGGCAGCATTATAGTAGCTATATTCTTTTACATAGGGGCAGTATTATAGTAGTTATAATCTTATACATAGAGGGCAGTATTACAGTAGTTATATTCTTGTACATAGGGGCAGTATTATAGTAGTTATATTCTTGTACATAGGGGCAGTATTATAGTAGTTATTTTCTTGTACATAGGGGCAGTATTATAGTAGTTATATTCTTGAACATAGGGGCAGTATTATAGTAGTTATATTCTTGTACATAGGGGCAGCATTATAGTAGCTATATTCTTTTACATAGGGGCAGTATTATAGTAGTTATAATCTTATACATAGAGGGCAGTATTACAGTAGTTATATTCTTGTACATAGGGGCAGTATTATAGTAGTTATATTCTTGTACATATGGAGCAGTATTATAGCAGTTATATTCTTGTACATAGGAGCAGTATTATAGTAGTTATATTCTTGTATATAGGAGCAGTATTATAGTAGTTATATTCTTGTACATAAGGAGCAGTATTATAGTAGTTATATTCTTGTACATAAGGAGCAGTATTATAGTAGTTATATTCTTCTACATAGGGGCAGTATAATAGTAGTTATATTCTTGTACATAGGGGCAGTATTATAGTAGTTATCTTCTTGTACATAGGGGCAGTATTATAGTAGTTATCTTCTTGTACATAGGAGCAGTATTATAGTAGTTATATTCTTGTACATAGGGATCAGTATTATAGTAGTTATAGTCTTGTACATAGGGGCAGTATTATAGTAGTTATATTCTTCTACATAGCGGCAGTATTATAGTAGTTATATTCTTGTACATTGGAGCAGTATTATAGTAGTTATCTTCTTGTACATAGGGGCAGTATTATAGTAGTTATCTTCTTGTACATAGGGAGCAGTATTATAGTAGTTATATTCTCGGGCAGCACGGTGGCGCGGTGGTTAGCACTACACTATTCGTAGGTGGTTAGCACTGCAGCCTATAACTTATAATACTGCCCCTATAAAAATCTTTACTTTTATATAGCGCTATCATATTCCGCAGCGCTTTACAGTTTTGCACACATTATCATCGCTGTCCCTGATGGGACTCACAATCTAGAATCCCTATCAGTGTGCCTTTGTAATTTGGGAGGAAATCGGAGTGCCCGGAGGAAACCCACGCAAACACGCAAACCAACTCTTTGCAGATGTTGTCCAGGGTGGGATTGGAACCCAGGACCCCAGCGCTGCGCTGGGGTCCTGGGTTCCAATCCCACCCTGGACAACATCTGCAAAGAGTTGGTTTGCGTGTTTGCGTGGGTTTCCTCCGGGCACTCCGATTTCCTCCCAAATTACAAAGGCACACTGATAGGGATTCTAGATTGTGAGTCCCATCAGGGACAGCGATGATAATGTGTGCAAAACTGTAAAGCGCTGCGGAATATGATAGCGCTATATAAAAGTAAAGATTTTTATAGGGGCAGTATTATAAGTTATATTCTTGTACATAGCGGCAGTATTATAGTAGTTATATTCTTGTACATAGGGGCAGTATTATAGTAGTTATATTCTTGTACATAGGGGCAGTATTATAGTAGTTATATTTTTGTACATATGTTGATGTATTATTTTACAAAGGGAGCAGTATTACAGTAGTTTTATTTTTAATAATATCACTTTTACCTTGTAATGTCACTTTTTGAATTGCCCTATAATTGTGCTATTTTTATGATGATACAGCTTGGAAAGTCATCACGGTGAACGCTTTTTCAATCACTAACGTGTCTTCATACAATGCGGTTGAGTGTTAGGTGTTGGAGGGAATCGTCTCCCACACACCTTGTGCTTTGGCAATAGCTTCACCTCCTTCTTTGCATCTCTTGGCTGATGCCAAATTGACTGGCTGACTTTGGCACTGATGGAAACACAACTGAACATCAGGTTATGACTGGGTTAGTCGAAAAAGAAATGCAGGTAAATATTTAATTTTAGCTTTCTCCTCTAACTGGTGGATCAGACTGATCGTCTCATAATGGGAAATCCGTTAAGAATAAGAAAACTCGGTAAAGTCTGGATCAGCAGATACTCGAATCAAAGAAAGTCATTGTTTCCTCCTTTCAAATATGCAATCATGAGATCCAAGCCAAAAACAGGAGAATGTTCTATGTGATAAATGTCAGAAATGGGCTCCGAGCTTTCCTTTTATAGTGGTTGTCACGTCTCGTACATTTACGTATTTTTCTGTCCGATACAATTCCATAAGCAGAATAAGAAACTTCCATCATCACTGATTTTAATTTTAATTTTAATTTTAAAAATGAGCGCGTTAATAGCTTGCGGTGACGTCGCGGCTTGTGATTGGTCGCGTGGCGGTCACATGGGCGGCCCGCGACCAATCAGAAGCCGGGACGTGATTCTCAGGTCCTAAAAGCGCTGATTTTGAACAAAGAAGCCTGCCGGTTACCCGCGCTGAGTTCAGGGGCCGCCGGAGAGGTAAATATATCAATATTTTTTATTTTAAATCTTTATTTTACACATCCCTATGGATCCCAGGGCCTGAAGGAGAGTTTCCTCTCCTTCAGACCCTGGGAACCATGAGAATACCTTCCGATACTTGATGTCCCATTGACTTGTATTGGTATCGGATATCGGTATCGGCGATATCCGATATTTTTTGGGTATCGGCCGATACTATCCGATACCGATACTTTCAAGTATCGGACGGTATCGCTCAACACTAATCATGGAAACAGGAACACATGGGCTACTTGCACAGTGAACAAGTCTGTAAGAACATGTTCACACACCACCAAGAAACCTGAAGACACAAAAGAGAATGGTAAAACCAAAAACACTCAGTTTCTTTTTTTCAAACTGAGTGTTTTTGGTTTTACCATTCTCTTTTGTGTCTTCAGGTTTCTTGGTGGTGTGTGAACATGTTCTTACAGACTTGTTCACCGTGCAAGTAGCCCATGTGTTCCTGTTTCCATGATTGTTCTCTTGTGTCTACAAGACTGGGGAGTTCCACCACTCCTCTTGGGCTATCTGCACAAAAGCGGTTCTACCCTGTATGCACACATGGATTTTTCCTCTCTGAACCCTGTTCACACAGGTTATATACAGATGATCAGGTTTTTAAATACATCAGATAGGGATTGCATACATTAGTTAGGACTGCTCTGATATGGGTATACCGTGAAGATTGGTAGAGCAGCTTAGTATACATTTTTTGCAAAAAACGTATCAACCAAATACCCTGTTATTTACATCTTTTACTAGCACTTGCGGATTACTGCAAACATTTTTTCAAACTGAGTGTTTTTGGTTTTACCATTCTCTTTTGTGTCTTCAACACTAATCATCAGCAAATCCAGGGAGAGGAACCGAAATAATGCATTATCGCTCACTAATCGCTCTGATCACTGACTCATGTTAAACGCTTTGTTTCTGGATACAGAATTGTCGAATATTCTCCGGGATTAGGGCCACAATGACATCATTAGTGACATCATAGCGATCCGCTGCGCAGCGCGGTCCTGAGAACCTGCAGAGAAGGTTACTATTTGGATGAGCGGTCGCACAAATGTCTCTGAGATCACTGTGATCAGTCACCTGTACTTTGGGAATGAAGGGAACGGATCGATCACATCCTCCCCACTAATGTGCCCAGGAGAGAAAAAGAAATGAATAAATTGTTAAACAAAATCATAATGAATAAAAGGACTCATATGTAACCAACAGCACCACAAATAACACGGCACAGCGCGAATCTACTGCACAGGCGCAAACACAGAACAGTGCAAGAAGGAGTATAAATGGTGGACGAAGGAAAACAAGCAAATAATTCATGTAAAGAGTGGGATCAAAAAAGCCTTAATGACTGCTCAGTCACGTCATCACCAGATGGAAATACAGTGACCCGCAGAATAGGGAGTGCAGCTCTGGAGTATAATACAGGATGTAACTCAGGATCAGTAATGTAATGTATGTACACAGTGACTGCACCAGCAGAATAGTGAGTGCAGCTCTGGGGTATAATACAGGATGTAACTCAGGATCAGTAATGTAATGTATGTACACAGTGACTGCACCAGCAGAATAGTGAGTGCAGCTCTGGGGTATAATACAGGATGTAACTCAGGATCAGTAATGTAATGTATGTACACAGTGACTGCACCAGCAGAATAGTGAGTGCAGCTCTGGAGTATAATACAGGATGTAACTCAGGACCAGTAATGTAATGTATGTACACAGTGACTGCACCAGCAGAATAGTGAGTGCAGCTCTGGAGTATAATACAGGATGTAACTCAGGATCAGTAATGTAATGTATGTACACAGTGACTGCACCAACAGTATAGTGAGAGCAGCTCTGGGGTATAATACAGGATGTAACTCAGGATCAGTAATGTAATGTATGTACACAGTGACTGCACCAGCAGAATAGTGAGTGCAGCTCTGGGGTATAATACAGGATGTAACTCA
Source organism: Ranitomeya imitator (assembly GCF_032444005.1). Lineage (NCBI taxonomy): Eukaryota > Metazoa > Chordata > Amphibia > Anura > Dendrobatidae > Ranitomeya > Ranitomeya imitator. The sequence continues at coordinate 11,944,288 of NC_091288.1, forward strand.
GGATCAGTAATATAATGTATGTACACAGTGACCGCACCAGCAGAATAGTGAGTGCAGCTCTGGAGTATAATACAGGATGTAACTCAGGATCAGTAATATAATGTATGTACACAGTGACCGCACCAGCAGAATAGTGAGTGCAGCTCTGGAGTATAATACAAGATGTAACTCAGGATCAGTAATGTAATGTATGTACACAGTGACTGCACCAGCAGAATATTGAGTGCAGCTCTGGAGTATAATACAGGATCTAACTCAGGATCAGTAATGTAATGTATGTACACAGTGACTGCACCAGCAGAACAGTGAGTGCAGCTTTGGGGTATAGTACAGGATATAACTCAGGATCAGTAATGTAATGTATGTACACAATGACTGCACCAGCAGAATATTGAGTGCAGCTCTGGAGTATAAAACAGGATGTAACTCAGGATCAGTAATGTAATGTATGTACACAATGACTGCACCAGCAGAACAGTGCGTGCAGTTTTGGGGTATAATACAGGGTGTAACTCAGGATCAGTAATGTAATGTATGTACAGAGTGACTGCACCAGCAGAATAGTGAGTGCAGCTCTGGAGTATAATACAGGATGTAACTCAGGATCAGTAATGTAATGTATGTACACAATGACTGCACCAGCAGAATATTGAGTACAGCTCTGGAGTATAATACAGGATATAACTCAGGATCAGTAATGTATGTACACAGTGACTGCACCAGCAGAATATTGAGCACAGCTCTGGAGTATAATACAGGATATAACTCAGGATCAGTAATGTATGTACACAGTGACTGCACCAGCAGAATAGTGAGTGCAGCTCTGGGGTATAATACAGGATGTAACTCAGGATCAGTAATGTAATGTATGTACAGAGTGACTGCACCAGCAGAATAGTGAGTGCAGCTCTGGAGTATAATACAGGATATAACTCAGGATTAGTAATGTAATGTATGTACACAGTGACTGCACCAGCAGAATAGAGAGTGCAGCTCTGGAGTATAATACAGGATATAACTCAGGATCAGTAATGTAATGTATGTACAGAGTGACTGCACCAGCAGAATAGTGAGTGCAGCTCTGGAGTATAATACAGGATGTAACTCAGGATCAGTAATGTATGTACACAGTGACTGCACCAGCAGAATATTGAGTGCAGCTCTGGAGTATAATACAAGATGTAACTCAGGATCAGTAATGTAATGTATGTACACAGTGACTGCACCAGCAGAATAGTTAGTGCAGCTCTGGGGTATAATACAGGATGTAACTCAGGATCAGTAATGTAATGTCTGTACACAGTGACTGCACCAGCAGAATAGTGAGTGCAGCTCTGGGGTATAATACAGGATGTAACTCAGGATCAGTAATGTAATGTCTGTACACAGTGACTGCACCAGCAGAATAGTGAGTGCAGCTCTGGGGTATAATACAGGATGTAACTCAGGATCAGTAATGTAATGTATGTACAGAGTGACTGCACCAGCAGAATAGTGAGTGCAGCTCTGGAGTATAATACAGGATATAACTCAGGATCAGTACGGGATCAATACAGTATATAAATAATATAATGTATGTATATAAAGGTGGGCCAGGGTCGTAGTTGTGGCTGAGCTTTTCAGGCTTTGCGTGCCCTGGCCTCCCTCTACATAAAAATCATATCTCCCTGGCACCTTACTTGTCTCTCCATTTTCTGCACCGGTAGGGGCCCCTTCTGTTCCTTAGGGTCTCCTCCGGTCGCCTGTGAATAAACAGAGACACAGTCCAGGTACAACTCAAAATGCAAATCTTTACTCTCCCTTCTTCGCCGCACATCCAGATCCATTACAGCGTTAACATCAGACTTCACATTATACGTCACTTCAGCTTTCCCTTCACTCCTCTTCCTGTCACACGGCTCGAGCCCGGGTCCTACCGTATCACACGATATCTCCGCATCCTCCCTGTCCAGATATTCCGCATATGGAGGTTCCTCAGCCGCTTGGCCCCAGCTCTGAAGGCTTCAGCCCATGCTTTCATCTGCCACATGTTGAGTGACCTGCCTGTCTTTCCTGCCGTGTTCTTTCACTGTATCTTTCGTTCCGGAAGCTAATGATGCTTGCGTTGCTGGGACTATGCTAGTCCCCTAATTCTGGATGGCTGGGCACTTTCCTTAAGCTCAACGTTGCGGGGTATCTATGTTGCTCGGGCTAACAGCCCACCCGAGCTCTATTGGCGCCCAGGCCCTACTGATTCTATCCAGGAAGTTATCTTCCCCTAACTACAATGACCCCTCCTACAGTTAACTACTCACAGTGCTATAGCTAAAACTATGCTGTACCCCATCTTGTGGCAAAACTAGGGGACTGAAATTTCCTTATAAACAATAGCAGCAATCACATATAAAACATTTCAAATGGCTATATACTGTATATATATATATATATGTTACATATCACATTATATTTGCAGATCAGTAAAATAACTATTTACCCCGGATATACAAAGGGAATATTCTTCAACTTCCTTACATGTACACAATGACTTAATTTTTAATTTGATTAGTTATGAAACTAGTAGAGTATTCATAAGTTTGGACTAATTTTTGTAATGAGTATTGTGCCTCTAAATTACATTAAATGTTTTCCTTGTAGCACACAGTATAACCTAATATCGCCATGTTGTGCTCGCGTTCCTATACACTTCTTACTGTTCTGAAAGCTACAGTTTATTATTGCATGTATCACCTAATGAAAGCGTCCGTCTCCGGGAAGTTACATGCAGAGGCCATAAAGGTGAACACTTCATTAGTTGAGTTTTTAGTTTTAGGATGTAAAGATGAAGCTTTGACTTCCACATGTTAAATCACCAGTAGAAAAACACCGCAATGGCAGAACCTCTTACAAGAAGATGGATTTTTCTTTCTGATCCCAAGATAAATTTCGCTTCAGTTTTCAAACAAATTGGGGAAGTGAAAATTAATTCTCCAAATGTGTTTACCACACGTTTCCCAAAGGGAGTTCACGAGTTCTCTCCATTCAGGAGCCGAGCGGAGTGTATATATAATTAAGACCGAGCGTGAAATGGACGAAAGAGAAGCTGCGTCTGTCTGCAAGGAGTCTGGTGACCATGTTACACTGGTGATTGGGAAGAAGTACTGACCCCGGGGCAGAGGGAATGTCACCAGGGTGGACAGTACTGAAGAGTCCTATAGCCCAGGGTGATCATCTGGACCTGCCCCTATACCACACTGGCTTGTTGCTTGGATGCCCAGATGCCACTGCTAGGATCTACAGTGACATGTAAAAGATCGGGCACCCCGGGTCAAAATTACTGCTTTTCTGAACAGTTCAGCAAGTTGAAGATTAAATTATCTCTAAAAAGGGCTAAAGTCACAGATGACACATTTCCTTTGTATTTTAGGCAAAAAAAAAAAATACACTGTTGAAAAAAAATGAAGGGAACACTTAAACAACAGAATCTAACTCCAAGTAAATCAAACTTCTGTGAAATCAAACTGTCCACTTAGGAAGCAACACTGATTGACAATCAATTTCACATGTTGTTGAGCAAATGGAATAGACAACAGATGGAAATTATTGGCAATTATCAAGACACTCTCAATAAAGGAGTGGTTCTGCAGGTGGGGACCACAGACCACATCTCAGTACCAATGCTTTCTGGCTGATGTTTTGGTCACTTTTGAATGCTGGTTGTGCTTTCACACTCGTGGTAGCATAAGACGGACTCTACAACCCACACAAGTGGCTCAGGTAGTGCAGCTCATGCAGGATGGCACATCAATGTGAGCTGTGGCAAGGTTTGCCGAGTCTGTTAGCGTAGTGTCCAGAGGCTTGAGGCGCTACCAGGAGACAGGCCAGTACACCAGGAGATGTGGAGGGGGCCATATGAGGGCAACAACAGAGCCGCAGGACCACTACCTCCGGCTTTGTGCAAGGAGGAACTGGAGGAACACTGTCAAAGTCCTGCAAAATGACCTCCAGCAGGCCAAAAATGTGCATGCGTCTGCACAAACGGTTAGAAACCGACTCCATGAGGAAGGTCTGAGTGCCCGACGTCCACAGATGGGGGTTGTGCTCACAGCCCAACACCGTGCAGGACGCTTGGCATTTGCCACAGAACACCAGGAGTGGCAAATTCAGCATTGGTGCCCTGTGCTCTTCACAGATGAAAGCAGGTTCACACTGAGCACGTGACAGACGTGACAGAGTCTGGAGACGCCGTGGAGAGCGATCTGCTGCCTGCAACATCCTCCAGCATGACCGGTTTGGCAGTGGGTCAGTAATGGTGTGGGGTGGCATTTCTTTGGGGGGCCGCACAGCCCTCCATGTGCTCGCTAGAGGTAGCCTGACTGCCATTAGGTACCGAGATGAGATCCTCAGACTCCTTGTGAGACCATATGCTGGTGGGGTTGGCCCTGGGTTCCTCCTAATGCAGGACAATGCCAGACCTCATGTGGCTGAAGTGTGTCAGCAGTTCCTGCAAGATGAAGGCATTGAAGCTATGGACTGGCCGCTCGTTTTCCAGACCTAAATCCGATTGAACACATCTGGGACATCATGTCTCGCTCCATCCACCAACGTCACGTTGCACCACAGACTGTCCAGGAGTTGGTGGATGTTTTAGTCCAGTATCTGGTGACTTCCCGTCTCCTCCATCACTTCTTCTCGTCACTAGTACACAGGTTATGGAGGATCTCTGCAGGAAGTTGTTCCAAACATCTTGGAGAGATGACCCCAGATCTCCTGTGTATGAGGCTTGTGCGGATCCTTCTGTCTCTTCGTGTGATCCCAGACAGACAGGATGATGTGAGATCAGGGATCTGTGGGTCGGACCTTCACTTTCAGTACTTTGCTTTTATAACATGTCTTAGGTCATACACAATAACAAGACACAATATAGTTATACAGAATCAGCAAGGTCTCTCCCAGGGAAAGATTTTAAGCAGACTGTGTTTTCATGACGTGGGCTTCAAGATTTTTTTGAAAAGTAATTGGAAATGTTGAGGACTGTAGATGCAGTGGTTGGCCAAGGAAACTTAGTGCAGCAGATTAAATAAACATCACCCCATTGTGTTATTGTATATTTAAAAAGCAGTCCTCCTTCTCATCCTGCTCCTCCTTCTCCTCCTCCTCTTTGTCCTGCTCCTCCTTCTCATCCTGCTCCTCCTTCTCCTTCTCCTCGTCCTGCTCCTCCTTCTCATCCTGCTCCTCCTTCTCCTCCTCCTCGTCCTGCTCCTCCTCCTTCTCCTCATCCTGTTCTTCCTTCTCCTCCTCATCGTCCTGCCCCTCCCATCAAAATTTTTATCCTCTTAAAATTTTGCAGTTATCATATTATACAGCACTGTGCACTTACAATTGCTCATTTTGCTTTTCTCTGCTTTGTGTAGAAACAGGAAGTCTCTCGTCCCTGCAAAAATCATTCCTCTCTTCAACTCCTGACCCAGATGTTCCCTCCTCCCTCCTGACCTTGACTTTTGTGGTCCATGTTGACTCGTGTAGAGAAAATTAACCTCCTATTTCTACACAGAGCTTAGATGGAGACAGTGCCTCAGTTTTTAATCACGTGATGTCATAAACCTAATTAAACAGAGAAGAATTAACTGGGCAGAAAGGTAACATGAGCAATTATAAGTGCTCAGTCCTGTATAATATGATGATTGATTGTAATTTAAAGAATAAAACTTTAGATGGGAGGATAAGGAAGAGGAGAATGAGCAGGAGGAAGATTGGGAGTGCTTCTTTAATTATACCCTCTTGTTTCACCATATATCAAAAATGCTCCATTATGATATCATATAATAATAATGCCCCCTCATACCTTCATTTAGCAATTATGCTACCTTGTGCCACCATATTGATAATGCCCCCATATCTTAATGGTGCCTCCTTGTGCCACCATGTATTTATAGTGTACCCTTTATTCCCCCTATGTTACAGTACTTCCTCATCCTTTTAATACTAGATACAATGAGATTTATGATGATAGACGCAGTTCTGCTCCTTCTCTCTGCGCGCAGCAGTATAAAGCAGTGGTGCAGGGAGCGGACAGGTCTCTGCTCCACCACAGTCTACAGCCATAAACCAATTGGAAGCCTCCTCGATATGTTGTGATCACAAGCATCTGATATTTTTTTTAAAACACTACTTTTTATGGAACCTGTAAAATGCTCCAAAAGTAATATAGTAACAAAGTATCAACATTGTATTCACAACTGCTGATGACCACCACGGGCCTGTGTGGCACGGAGCGCTGTCTGCCCATTTCTCGTGGATCTGTTGTGATGACACAAACCACGCACAATATACAGCATCTGTAACGCTGCAGATAATGGACAGAGATTTACATTCCATGCACATTATTCCCATCCGACTATACAAACTAGAACGGCATCACCAGATTATAAAACAGGATGTCAGCAGTCGGAGATACACAAGTTCAGCAGTTTTATCACTCCTGGAAATTATTTTGATAGATATTCCATTCAATGTTTCTAATTCCTAAAACTACATAAAGAAAATACAGACGCAGCCATGTTTGTATAAAAGTCCGTAATAATAGGATGCCATTCTAGTTTATACAGTCAGATGGAGATTCTGTGCATGGAATGTAAATCTCTGTCCATTATCTGCAGCATTAAAGATGTTGTATATTGTGTGCAGTCTGCGCAATCATCACAGCAGATCCACCAGAAATGGGCAGACAGCGCTCCGTGCCACAGACATGTAACTGCTGGAGATCAGCAAACCCATCTATGGAACCGCACTTTGAATTAGGCAATTTACACTTTATAGAAAAATATAAATATATGGACAAACACAAAAGGCAAATTCATTTTAATAGCCAAGATAAGTTCTGCTACATCTGTACAACTCTAGAAAAGTTACCTGCAGATAGGTCAGGTCTTGGTTGTATCTCAGAAGGAAGAAACATCCTTTACTGAATCTGAACTAAAAGCTGTATTATACTCCAGAGCTGCACTCACTGTTCTGCTGGTGGAGTCACTGTGTACAAACAATACATTACTGATCCTGAGTTACATCCTGTATTATACCCCAGAGCTGCACTCACTGTTCTGCTGGTGCAGTCACTGTGTACATACATTACATTACTGATCCTGAGTTACCTCCTGTATTATACTCCAGAGCTGCACTCACTATTCTGCTGGTGCAGTCACTGTGTACATACATTACATTACTGATCCTGAGTTACATCCTGTATTATACTCCAGAGCTGTACTCACTATTCTGCTGGTGCAGTCACGGTGTACATACATTACATTACTGATCCTGAGTTACCTCCTGTATTATACTCCAGAGCTGCACTCACTATTCTGCTGGTGCAGTCACTGTGTACATACATTACATTACTGATCCTGAGTTACATCCTGTATTATACTCCAGAGCTGCACTCACTATTCTGCTGGTGCAGTCACTGTGTACATACATTACATTACTGATCCTGAGTTACATCCTGTATTATACTCCAGAGCTGCACTCACTATTCTGCTGGTGCAGTCACTGTGTACATACTGTAGGGGTTCCACTCACTCAGCTGCGACGGCTGACACTCAGGAGGCAGGTTCCTTTAAAGTTCACTGGGTTTATTGCTCCATAAACCATATGACAAAACAACAGAAAGCAAATAGCCTTTGGGTCAGGCAAAGAAAAACAAGGGTCCAGTTCATCCGGCTCAGTCCTGAAGCCGTAACACACTCAGGAGGGTTTCACCTCCACACATATCTCCCTGTGTTAAGCATTAGGCTTTCTTTTATATGTCTAACCACACCCAGAACCCATCACATGACCAGACATGTGGTTGTGACATCACCACAGGTCCTGAAACACATATAGGTAGCTATGGTTACATCACAGTAGCAAGCCATCTATAAGGGACATATCTCCCATCGATTAGACACCCTTTAGCCACGCTACATACCTCCCCCCTCTGCCTAAAGCCGTGGGGCTTGGCACTTTCTCCCACTAGACAAGGGATTCTTGACAGGGCATCAGCATTACCGTGCAGCTTTCCGGCCCTATGTTCCACATGGAAACAGAAGTCCTGCAGGGCTAAGAACCAACGGGTGACGCTAGCATTTCTACCCTTCGTTTCCCTCATCCACCTAAGTGGAGCATGGTCGGATATCAGTCTAAATTTACGTCCCAGCAAATAGTATCGTAATGTGTCGACTGCCCATTTTATGGCCAAGCACTCCTTTTCAACGACTGAGTAGTTCTTTTCAGACGAGGACAGCTTCCTACTCAGATAGAGAACAGGATGCTCCTCTCCATGTAGTTCTTGGGAAAGGACTGCTCCCACCCCAACATCTGAGGCATCTGTTTGAAGAATAAACTCTTTCTTGAAGTTTGGGGCCATCAGAACGGGTTGCTTACATAAAGCCTCTTTCATTTCTTGGAAGGCTGAATCTGTTTCTTCGGACCACTTAACCATTACTGATTTTGTCCCTTTTAGCAGGTCAGTCAGAGGCGCCGCCATTGTGGCGAAGTTTGGGATGAACCTCCTGTAATATCCCACGATTCCCAGGAAGGCTTTAACCTGCTTCTTGGAAACTGGTTTTGGCCATGTTTGAATTGCCTCCACTTTACTGATTTGGGGTTTTATTTCTCCATGACCCACTATGTATCCAAGGTACTTAGCTTCTTCTTTACCCAATGCACACTTCTTCGGGTTTATTGTAAATCCGGCCTCTCTTATAGCATCAAACACCGCTTGGACTTTCTCCAGATGACTCTCCCAGTCCGGGCTAAAGATGACGATATCATCTAGGTACGCAGCAGCGTATGCCTTGTGGGGTGCAAGGACTCTATCCATAGCCCTTTGGAAGGTGGCCGGAGCTCCCTGTAGGCCAAATGGCATCCGGACATACTGGAAGCACCCATCTGGTGTAGAAAACGCCGTCTTCTCCTTGGCTTCCTGTGCCATGGGGATCTGCCAATACCCCTTCGTCAAATCCAAGGTGGTTATGTACCTGGCGGGCCCAAGCCTTTCGATGAGCTCATCAACGCGGGGCATGGGATATGCGTCGAACTTAGAGACCTCATTCAACTTCCTATAGTCGTTGCAAAATCTCCACTCCCCATCAGGTTTTGGGACCAGGACAATTGGGCTCGACCAACCGCTCTTGGATTCCTCAATGACTCCAAGCCTCAACATACGCTCCACTTCCTTGGAGATAACTTCTCGACGAGCCTCAGGAATACGATAAGGTTTCACATTCACCCGCACATGTGGCTCTGTTAGGACCTCGTGCTCTATGACCTTTGTGTCTCCTGGCAATTCTGAAAACAGGTCCCTGTTTTTCTGGAGTAACTCCCGGCACTGCTGTTTCTGGGTCTTTGATAGCGTCTCTGCTATAGTAACCGCTCCAACCTCACCTTCTGGGTTGCTTAACAATGACGGAGTTACTGTCGGCTCTCTATCTTGCCATGGCTTGATGAGGTTGACATGGTAAACTTGGAATGGTTTCCGTCTTCCTGGTTGATGAATTTTATAATTTACCTCACCAAGTTTCTCGACAACCTCATATGGCCCTTGCCATTTGGCCAAGAACTTGCTTTCCACCGTTGGAACTAACACAAGAACTCGGTCTCCCGGATTGAACTGCCTCACTCTTGCAGACCGGTTGTAGACCCTGGCTTGAGCTTCTTGTGCTTGAAGAAGGTGTTCTTTCACGATCGGCATCACCTTTGCAATCCTCTGCTGCATCAGGGCCACATGCTCAATGACGCTTCTGTGGGGCGTGACTTCGGCCTCCCAGGTTTCCTTGGCTATATCCAGGAGTCCTCGTGGATGTCGGCCATATAGAAGCTCAAACGGTGAGAACCCTGTGGAGGCCTGTGGAACTTCACGAATGGAAAACATCAGATAGGGTAAGAGACAATCCCAGTCTCTACCGTCTTTCTCTATAGCTTTTCTCAGCATGCTCTTTAGTGTCTTGTTAAACCTCTCAACAAGGCCATCTGACTGGGGATGGTACACCGAGGTCCTCAACTGGGAGATCTTCAGGGCTTTGCACAACTCCCTCATCACCTTGCTCATGAAAGGTGTACCCTGGTCAGTCAGGATCTCCTTTGGCAGACCTGTCCGGGAAAAGACATGGACCAACTCGCGGGCTATGCTTTTTGAGGAAGAATTTCTCAAGGGAATTGCCTCAGGATAGCGTGTGGCATAGTCCAGGATGACTAATATATACTGATGGCCCCGAGCTGATTTAACTAAGGGACCGACCAAGTCCATGGCAATTCTCTCGAACGGTACCTCAATAATGGGCAGTGGCACAAGGGGGTTCCGGAAATGAGGAGTGGGAGCAGTTAGCTGACATGTAGGGCAGGACCTGCAATAGTTCACTATTTCCCGGTGACACCCAGGCCAATAGAACCTCTGCACAACCCGTTCCTGCGTTTTTTCCACCCCCAGGTGTCCACCCAAGATGTGTGAATGGGCCATGTCCAACACTTTCCGTCTATACGGACCCGGCACTATCAACTGCTCTACCAACTCCTCCCTTATTTTCGTGACCCGGTACAACAACTCCCCCCTCAACAGAAAATGGGGAAATCTTGTGTCTGCCCCCGGCTCCTGTACCACCCCGTCAATAACTGTGACATTATTAAAGGCTTCCCTCAGAGTGGGGTCCCTATGTTGGGCAGTCCCAAAATTTTCACCGGTAACTTCTAACTCCAAAATGTCAGATGTAGGGGATACTTCCTCCTCATCCCCAACCAGAACACAAAAAGGAAAGCTGTCTGCCTCTGGGTGTGGCGATACCCTTCCAGGGTTCACTGGTTCCCTGCCAGGGAGCTCAGAACCTTTTCCCCACAAATCCCAAAACAAACAGAAATCCCGGCCAATAATTATAGGGTGCAACAAGTCCTGAACTACGCCGACTATGTGGGACTCAGTGCCACATGCCGTTTCAATGTCCACCCTGGCCATAGGGTAGTCCTTTGCATCACCATGTATGCACCGCACTCCGACCTTCTTTCCTGGGAGCAGGTGGAGAGGAAAAGTGGCCCTCGCCAGGGTCACTAGGCTCCCCGAGTCTAACAGTGCCGTTACTGCTCGACCGTTCACCTTTACGGGACACGCTTGAGGTCCCTCGTTAGATGGAGAGTTCACACTACAGGCTGGATACGCATAGTATGAACAACGGCGTCCCATGCTGCAGTCCATCTGCTCAGTGGTTTGGGAACAACGGGCAGCTATATGTCCTGGCTTGTGGCACCTCCAACAAATAATATCACCCGTGGGGACCTTGGGCACCACCTCCCCCGCCCTTTGTGACCTTGGACGCACCACCCCTTTTTGGGACTCAGCTGCCTTCTGGGACCCCCAGTACGGCATGGGCTGCCTCCCGAAGGAGCCTTCCAACCCTTGGTATCTCTCAACCAGTCCGATCAGCTCGTCGGCATTCTGGGGATCACCCTGGGCAACCCAAGACTGTATAGGCCTCGGGAGGGAATGGACAAACCGATCCATCATCACCCGTTCTACCATCTGTGCAGGCGCAGAGGATTCTGGCTGCAGCCATTTCTGGACCAGGTGCAACAGATCAAACATTTGGGAACGAGGTGGTTTGTCCCGGTGATAGCCCCAGGAGTGAACTCGCTGTGCCCTGACAGTCAGTGTCACCCCCAAACGTGCGAGAATCTCGGCTTTCAATTTGTGATACTCTTTGGCATCCTGCAAGGTCAAATCATAGTACGCCTTCTGGGGTTCTCCTGTCAGGTATGGCGCAAGTACCTCTGCCCACTGCTCTGGCGGAAGTTTTTCCCTCTCAGCGACCCTCTCAAACACCGTCAGGAAGGCCTCAACATCATCCCCGGGAGTCATTTTCTGCAATGCGCGTCTTACCGTCTTTCGGACGTGGGTGTCATCAGCCAAACCTGGGGTTGGGGCGCTCGCCTTGCCCTGGATGGCGGTTGCCAGAAGCTGCATCTGCTGCTGGCTCTGTTGTACCTGCTGCATCAACAGCCTGTTGGTCTCTTGCTGCCTTTGCTCCTGCTGGACCAAGTGTTTCAGCAAGTCCTCCATTTTCTCCGGCAATGCTTGCTGGCTTGCAACAGCCTTGACCCAGGACATTCAAAAAATAAACTCACTTCTCCGCTGGGAACGCTGCCCGCATTCTCCACCAATTGTAGGGGTTCCACTCACTCAGCTGCGACGGCTGACACTCAGGAGGCAGGTTCCTTTAAAGTTCACTGGGTTTATTGCTCCATAAACCATATGACAAAACAACAGAAAGCAAATAGCCTTTGGGTCAGGCAAAGAAAAACAAGGGTCCAGTTCATCCGGCTCAGTCCTGAAGCCGTAACACACTCAGGAGGGTTTCACCTCCACACATATCTCCCTGTGTTAAGCATTAGGCTTTCTTTTATATGTCTAACCACACCCAGAACCCATCACATGACCAGACATGTGGTTGTGACATCACCACAGGTCCTGAAACACATATAGGTAGCTATGGTTACATCACAGTAGCAAGCCATCTATAAGGGACATATCTCCCATCGATTAGACACCCTTTAGCCACGCTACAATACATTACATTACTGATCCTGAGTTACATCCTGTATTATACTCCAGAGCTGTACTCACTATTCTGCTGGTGCAGTCACGGTGTACATACATTACATTACTGATCCTGAGTTACCTCCTGTATTATACTCCAGAGCTGCACTCACTATTCTGCTGGTGCAGTCACTGTGTACATACATTACATTACTGATCCTGAGTTACATCCTGTATTATACTCCAGAGCTGTACTCACTATTCTGCTGGTGCAGTCACGGTGTACATACATTACATTACTGATCCTGAGTTACCTCCTGTATTATACTCCAGAGCTGCACTCACTATTCTGCTGGTGCAGTCACTGTGTACATACATTACATTACTGATCCTGAGTTACATCCTGTATTATACTCCAGAGCTGCACTCACTATTCTGCTGGTGCAGTCACTGTGTACATACATTACATTACTGATCCTGAGTTACCTCCTGTATTATACTCCAGAGCTGGACTCACTATTCTGCTGGTGCAGTCACTGTGTACATGCATTACATTACTGATCCTGAGTTACATCCTGTATTATACTCCAGAGCTGCACTCACTATTCTGCTGGTGCAGTCACTGTGTACATACATTACATTACTGATCCTGAGTTACATCCTGTATTATACTCCAGAGCTGTACTCACTATTCTGCTGGTGCAGTCACGGTGTACATACATTACATTACTGATCCTGAGTTACATCTTGTATCATACCCCAGAGCTGTACTCACTATTCTGCTGATGCAGTCACTGTGTACAGACATTACATTATTGATCCTGAGTTACATCCTGTATTATACCCCAGAGCTGCACTCACTATTCTGCTGGTGCAATCACTGTGTACATACATTACATTACTGATCCTGAGTTACATCCTGTATTATACTCCAGAGCTGCACTCACTATTCTGCTGGTGCAGTCACTGTGTACATACATTACTGATCCTGAGTTACCTCCTGTATTATACTCCAGAGCTGCACTCACTGTTCTGCTGGTGCAGTCACTGTGTACATACATTACATTACTGATCCTGGGTTACATCCTGTATTATACTCCAGAGCTGCACTCACTATTCTGCTGGTGCAGTCACTGCAGATAGCTAGACATCCATCCAGTAGATGGACATGGACCAAGAAGATTGAACATGATTCTACAGGTGAACAACTGGCTATGTCGCTGGTGCTGTAATTAATGTTTTGGGTGGAAATACCTGTATGATGGACTCCTTGCTAGATATGTGTTGCATCTTATGAAAACAGGAAAGCACATATTTGGTAAATACCTTTTTACACTCATCAGAAGAGCTTTAACCTAGAGCAATCTGGGATGGGAAATATATGGCCATGAATTAATATGCAGATAATGAATTCTTTTGAGAACCTACTATTAGAAGTGGAAGTAAAGAACAAAAACAACAAATTCGGAATGAAAATAGAGGAGCAAGAGAAGCCAACTACAAACTAAAATGTATCTATACAAATGCACAGAGCATTGGAAACAAACAAAAAGAATTGGAGCTGCTAACAGAGAAAGAGAGATACGATGTCATAGGCATCACTGAAAATTGGTGGGACGATACATACGACTGGAATACAAACCTTGAAGTCTACAACTTTATTAGAAACAGGATTAAAGGGACACTGTCACCTGAATTTGGAGGGAACAATCTTCAGCCATGGAGGCGGGGTTTTTGTGTTTTTGATTCACCCTTTCCTTACCCACTGGCTGCATGCTGGCTGCAATATTGGATTGAAGTTCATTCTCTGTCCTCCATAGTACACGCCTGCGCAAGGCAAGATTGCACCTTGTGCAGGCATGTACTACGGAGGACAGAGAATGAACTTCAATCCAATATTGCAGCCAGCATGCAGCCAGCGGATAAGGAAAGGGTGAATCAAAAACCCGAAAACCCCGCCTCCATGGCTGAAGATTGTTCCCTCCAAATTCAGGTGACAGTGTCCCTTTAACATGAGGGGAGGAGGAGATGCACTGTAGGTTAGGAAAACATATATCATCACAGAAATCCAAGCTTCAGAGAAAGGTAGCTCTGTAGAAACAGTTTGGGTTAGAATACGAGGAGAGAACAGAAAGGACACTATTGTAGGTGTTTAATATATTCCACATGGAAAGAATGAAGATAGGGATGAACTCGGTTACATCAGATGTCTCTGTTCTCAAAAAAGTATGAACATAGTGATCAGGGGAGATCTTAACTATCCAGATATTTGTTAGGTATCTCTCAGGCAAAGTAATGGGTCCAGAAAATTCTTATTTTCTCTTGCTGTCAACTTTATCTTTCAAAGGGTGGAAACAAGAGGATCTTCAATCTTGGACCTAATTCTTACCAATAGGGAGGAAATGGTTGAGAAAGTAAAGGTGGCTGGGAATTAAGGAGGCAGCGATCATGCTATCCTCGAATTTTGGACTACAAGAAGAGTAAGACCAGCGAGGACTCAGACTTTAAAGTTGGCTTTCAGAAAGATGCAAATTTTAATGAACACAGAAAGAGGGTAGGAAAGGTTCAATGTCCGGAAGTTCTAAAGGACAGAAATGTCCAAAAAGGATGGGAGATTTTGCAAAATGAAATTCTCACTGCACACTTGGTCACAATCCCAAAAAGAAGGAAGAACTGGAAGCATTTAAAGAGACCAGGATGGATGAACACAAAACTTAATCGCTTGTTAAAAATAAAAAAAGAAATGTATATCAAATGGAAAGAGGGTATATCTAAAGCAGAACATAATGCTGTCTGCAGGGAATGCAGGGCAAGAGAAAGAAGAGATAAAGCCAGTAATAAAGTGAGGCTTGCAGACCAAAAGCAGTAAAATAAAAAACATTTTGGAGGTATGTCAAAAGCAAAAGAAAAGTCAAAGATGCTATAGGGTTTTTACAGGATAAAAAGTATCAAGTGGTAAAGTAATGATGTTGAGAACACAGAACATTTAAATTCCTATGTTGCCTCTGTGTTCTCTAAGAAAGCAAATGTAACATCAACTGATATTCACGGTGCCATCGAGGGAATAAATGAATCCACTCTATCCATACACAGAGAGATGGCGAGGGAACACTTAGCTGATTTACATGAATTTGCATCTCCTGGTCCAGATTAATTCCATTCTAACGTATTGAAAGAGATAGCAGAGGAAATTCCAGACCCACTAGCCAGAATCTTTGAAAATCCTAGAGAACAGGAGAAGTCCCAGAAAATTGGAGAAGTCCAAATATTGTCCCTATCTTCAAAAATGGAATGAAGATGGAGCCAGGAAATTACAGGCCAGTGAGCCTAACTTCTATACCAGGAAAGATCTCTGAACAAATTAATAAACAGTACGTATGTAAGTACTTGGATAACAAAACAGAGCCAGCATGAGTTTGTATCAAGTCATGCCAGACTAATCTAATTTCCTTCTATGATGGAATCACTGACTACGTGGAACAGAGAAATGCAGTAGATTTAGCATATATCGACTTCAGCAAAGCATTTAATAAAGTATCTCATACTATCCATATTGAAAAAATGACCAAGTATGGGATTGACAAGGCTACGGTTAGGTGGATTCATAACTGGCTCAGTGATCATACTCAAAGAGTGGTGATAAATGGTTACACATCCAATTGTTGTTCCCAGGCCCCAGTGTTGTTCAACATTTTTATAAATGATCTAGATAAGGGAAGTGAAGGTAAATTTGTCAAATTTGCAGACGATGCAAATCTAAGAGGGACAGCTAACAGTAGAGAAGACAGAGAAAGGATTCAGAAGGATCTAGATAAGCTTGAAAAGTGGGCAGCGACTAATAGAATGGTATTTAACAGGGAGAAATGCAAAATTCCACATCTCGGCAAGAAAAACAAAAACTACAACTGCAGAATGGGAGGAATAGAACTAAGCAACAGAATACTGTTTCCAATTCTGGGAATCACATTTTAAAATAGACATTGAAAAACAGAAAGTTCAGAGAAGAGCGACCAGAATGGTGAGCGGACCGTAAAGTATGTCCTACGAGAAATGGTTCAAGGATCTGGGAATGTTTAGCTTGTAAAAAAGAAGAGGAGACTTAATGGCTGTCTACAAATATCTGAAGGGCTGTCACAGTGTAGAGGGATCATTATTATTCTCATTAGCAGATGGAAACACGAGAAGCAATGGGATGAAACTGAAAGGGAGAAGACACAGATTAGATATTAGAAAAAACTTTTTTACAATGAGGGTGATCACTGAGTGGAACAGGCGGCCATGATAGGTGGTGAGTTCTCTTTCAATGGAAGTCTTCAGAGGCTGGACAGACATCTGTCTGAGATGGAAAGAGATGATTTGCATAGCTCCGCCTACTGCAAAGGATTCTGGGTAAACCTGCTATTCTTTGTATTATGCTGCTTGCAAGTACTTTCCGTTTCAGGAAAGCATCCACTATGTATTTCCTTTAAGTAGAGGGCTTTTCGGTCTCTTTCGTCCCGCTACATTTAGCCCAACTTGGGTCTCTCCCTAAGGTGGCTAGCATATATGTATTGAGATGGTTTAGTGAGTCCTGCATTGAGCAGAGGATTGGACACGAGGACCCTGGAGGTCCCGTCCAACTCTGAGATTCTACGGCTGATGACCCTTTTCTCTTGGATCGTCAACTATGTTCAGTAAACTTCAGGAGGCATCTCTTGGTTTCCAGATGACAGAAAAGCAGCTTTTTAGACTCAGTATGGTGGATGGCAGGTGTTAGACAGCTACGTTCCTTATTGTTCTAGGAATGAAAGGAATGAATCTGAAGAACAGTCTGAGCTCACAATAGATTGTGAGTCCAGATTTCGGGCAAGTTCTTATTTTTGGCTGGAGCCGCTCATTAATTGAAGACATGTTTCTTACAACACTCTTGAAGCTCAGACACATGATAATCAGCATTAATGAAGCAATCAGGCAGATTTCAGCTGGGTGTTTACTGCAGACCCGGGGAACCGAGCTGCCCAGCCCAGAATCATCACGGGACAAGAGGAGACTTGCTGCCTCACGTACAAAAAATATCTGCAAGATTAATGGCTGCAAAACTCGTTTATGAAGACAGCTGAAGCAAATTAATTTAGTAATGACTAACGAACGTCAGGTATTTATAGCAATTAATTGATATGTTAGTGACTGGTTGTGGCATGCATGTTAACCAGAGATGAAGAATTTACGCTGGTGCCAGACATTGTAGCGTAACAGTAACTCCTCCACTAAATACATTTCTGGAGGATTCATAGGGATGGTTAGAAAAGTATCGTCAGGGTCACATGACGGCTCCGAGGGGAGATAAGCCGCTGCGTATCATCACATATGGCTTATTTCATTCAATTCAGATGCATAAGTCAATACCGCCATCCAACCCGAAATAATAGCGCCATATAATGCATAAACAATACTGCCAATTATTGTCCTCACATCAGTGACATATACTTTATTTCCTCAAGAAATCAAAATTAAATTACCAAATAAAACATTGTGTCCAAATAACACCGCCATATAATGTCTAAATGATACTGTAATATGCAATCCACACAATACCTCCATATACTGCCCCAAATAATATACAGTATTCCTATACAAGCTCATATAGTGCAGCAATACCATTCCCACATCAACTGGAGATTCAGTTTCTAGATAATACAACCTTATAGCACGTTATACCAATTAAAGCGGAAAGTCTGCGCAGACCTAATACTTATCACACAGCGGGGGGTCCCAGCAGTCAGACCCACACCGATCCTGAGAGTAGACCTCTGAAAACCCCCATCGGAATAAAGTAGTGGTGACACTATTCACTGTCTAATGGACTGCCATGTACGGTCGAGCACAGCGCTCCATTATTATTTTAGAGCCTCCTTCTCATAAATGGTGGAGGTCCCCAGCGCTCGGACCCCCACTGCTCTGCAAGGTGTCACCTACCCAGTAGGGCATACGCCTGTCAGCTACATAGGCTAATGCAATTCATTTACACTGATACATTGTTGCAAACTATGAGGAGGACAGAAGACAGATTTGTGCAATAGATGAATTTATTTCATGGAGGATTGTCTAGACTTGTAACAAACCTTCAGCGCTGAGAAAGACATGCACAGTTGCTCCAGTTCCTTGTTAAAAGGTTCCCATTTACTGACAGCAAGCAGAGCTCTTCAGATTGGGGAGGAATTGATACACGAAGGCCCCAATTCCTCATTGTTGTTTCCCAACTTTTCTATTTAGCGGTTTCAGTATTTGCACTTTATTCTCTGTTCGTTTTCCAGCACTTTTTTTTTTACGTTTTCTTTCTTTCTTAAGGGTATGTGCACACGTCAGGTTTTTTTCCTGACAAAATCCGGAGATTTCTGGCAGAAAATCGCGTTTTTTTCCGCGCGGTTTTTGCACGTTTTTTGCATGGATTTTTTGCAGATTTTTTGCGGAATTTTTGCGGATTTTTTGCGGAATTTTTGCGGAATTTTTGCGTTTTTTTTTTTTTATTTTCCTGAAAGTCATTTTGGCTTAGAAATCCGCAAAAAGAATGAGCATGTCCATTTTTTTTTTGCGGAATGCGTTTTTTTTTGCGGTAAAAAACGCATCCATCTGAACAAAAAATCCGGAATGCATTCTAAATGATAGGATGCATATTTTTAGCGTTTTTTGATGCGGAATTATAGCGTTTTTATAGCGAAAATCCGCAAAAAAAACGCTAAAAATCCGGACGTGTGCACATACCCTCAGTCTTTTTATTTTGCCTCAACAACTTTGCTGTTTCCAGATGTTTTTAGATAGATTCATGAAATGCAACTTTGACCAAATTACTTATTTTTGGAGCAAACGTCACTATAGTTTCCCTTGGAATCAAGTTTCTGGAGAAGTTTTTAGTTTTTTTCAATTTAGCAACGTTGGAAAGATTTGTAACTTTTGGTGATACAAAATTCATAAAACACAAATATCACAAGACATAGAAAGAAAAGTGACTTCAATAAATGATGAATCGAGCCCAAAGTTTAGAAGAACTTCTTCATATTACACGGGCTGAGGTTCAGTTAGATGAGACTTCCGCAGCTATAGATCGCTGTACTGTTGGGGCCAAGAGCTTAGAAACGGAAAAATCTAAAAACACGGAGGCAAAATGTCAGTCGGCTGTTTCTCTGGTTACGGAATAGAATTAGAAACATTCCATAAGATTTTGCACTTCTTGACAAATACACGACTGTGTAAATGGCTCTGTCCATGGAAAGCGTCACCCAGTCATTATATCCAGGGCTAGTGCAATTACTGACTCTGGCACCATGCTATTAATGGAGGCAGGGCTTCACCCGTCAATTATGCCATATGGAAACACAAGAGATATTTTGTAACACTTTTCTCATCATAAAGAATCCAATATTAGATTCATAACACAGGGCGAGAAAGATTTCAGCATTTCCAGGAAAGGGAGCAGCTTCGCAAATAATCTGGAATAAAAAAATTCCAAAAAATCTCCTCCGTTTTGTGTATACAGCCCCTATGCACTCCTATGGGTACTGGCTACAAACAAATCCTGTGTAGTCAGTATTAGGGCTTGTTCACATGACGTTGTTTGCGTTTGTTTTTTTTTGCCTGCAAATAACAATATTTTACAGCAAAATGAGATTCAAATGTATTTTCAAAATTTCATTCACAATGTGCATTTTTTTCTTTTAACCTGTAGGGCATTTCTTAAATTCACAGCATGTGAATACTTTCAGTGGTTTTACTCCAGTTTTTTTTTTACCATTGAGATCTAAATAGCAAAGCACAAGAAACACATCAAAAGCATATAAAAAAAACAAAACACCTAATTTATAATCTGCATTTTCATGCAGAAAAAACACTACATGAGAACATGCCCTGAAGTCAAAGTCCTACTTGTGAAAAGCTTTTTCATTCTGAGGCATTTTTTGGCAGGTATCTACACCATATCTTGCAATAGCAATCTTGCATTATTTCTATGTTTTTTATGGTTTTTTCCTTTTTCATGAATTTTTCATGTTTGCTTAAAAAACATGTAAAAATGGGGATTTAATATCTACATTTAAAGGGAACCTGTCACCTCAAATTGGCGGGATATTTAAATGAATTTTTACCAGTCCGATGGGCGGCGTTTCATCTTCATTTCTCCACCCCATCCGTCCCTGTTGTCCGCAGTATGTTAGTGAATTAGAGTACGTGTGCGCCATAGTTGGTGCGTGCGCAATGCAATCTTCGGTCGCGCACACGCAGTATTCTTTGCCCAACTGCGGGCAAAGCCGAAAAGCATTACTGCGCATGTGCCCGCGCACTATGTCCCGCAACACAGCGAAATACTTCCGGGACATAGTGCGCGGGCGCATGCGCAGTAATGCTTTTCGGCTTTGCCCGCAGTTGGGCAAAGAATACTGCGTGTGCGAAGATTGCATTGCGCACGCACCAACTATGGCGCACACGTACTCTAATTCACTAACATATTGCGGACAACAGGGACGGACGGGGTGGAGAAATGAAGAAGAAACGCCGCCCATCGGACTGGTAAAAACTCATTTAAATATCCCGCCAATTTGAGGTGACAGGTTCCCTTTAAATGTAGATTTTAAATCCCCGTTTTTACATGTTTTTTAAGCAAACATGAAAAATTCATGAAAAAGGAAAAAACCATAAAAAACATAGAAATAATGCAAGATTGCTATTGCAAGATATGGTGTAGATACCTGCCAAAAAATGCCTCAGAATGAAAAAGCTTTTGAAAAAAAACGCAAAAAAGATGCAAAAAATGCACAAAAAAAGTGCAAAAACGCATTAAAAATGAAAAAAAAAAACGCATGCGGATTTCTGGCAGAAATGTCGGGTTTTTTCAGGAAATTTCTGCAAGAAATCCTGATGTGTGCACATACCCTTACACGTGTTTTCAGGCTCTGGATAGACACCTATGGCCCTGTTCTCACAAAGCCTAAATATAAATGCTGCTTTTTATTCAGAAATTCTGCTGCATTTAACTGTAAAACAAAGTGGATGCGCTTCCATGAAAACTCCTGCCCACTATGCGCCAAAAGACGCTGCAGAACTGTGCATTATTTTGATGAATTTTTTTCTATATTTTCTTCTATGTGTAACCAGAAAAAAGTATGCAGAAATTCAGTTTCATTTTTAAAGTAATTTTTTTCCCTAAATCTGTGTATATGCATCCATAGTATGAGTGTTTTTAACATACTCACCTACAGTCACTCGCCACGGGATCCAGCACTGTTCTGCTCTTCTTCGTGACGTCACCGCTCTGCAGACTCTCCGGGTCATAGTTGGCTCTGTGTGACTTAGAAGTGGCTGCTATGTAACGAGGCTCCATAGGCTTACATTGTAACAGATTTCTCGCTCACACACAGAATGACCCGGAGAGTCTGAAGAGCTGTGACATCGCTGAGAAGAGGAGCAGAACAGCGCTGGATCCTGGAGAGGGCGACGTCACCGCTCTGCAGACTCTCCGGGTCATAGTTGGCTCTGTGTGACTTAGAAGTGGCTGCTATGTAACGAGGCTCCATAGGCTTACATTGTAACAGATTTCTCGCTCACACACAGAATGACCCGGAGAGTCTGAAGAGCTGTGACATCACTGAGAAGAGGAGCAGAACAGCGCTGGATCCTGGAGAGGGCGACGTCACCGCTCTGCAGACTCTCCGGGTCATAGTTGGCTCTGTGTGACTCAGAAGTGGCTTCTATATAACGAGGCTCCATAGGCTTACATTGTAACAGAGACTTCTCGCTCACACACAGAATGACCCAGAGAGTCTGAAGAGCTGTGACGTCACTGAGAAGAGGAGCAGAACAGGGCTGGATCCTGGAGAAGGCGACGTCACCGCTCTTCAGACTCTCCAGGTCATAGTTCGCTCTGTGTGACTCAGAAGTGGCTTCTATGTAACGAGGCTTCATAGGCTTACATTGTAACAGAGACTTCTCGCTCACACACAGAATGACCCAGAGAGTCTGAAGAGCTGTGACGTCACTGAGAAGAGGAGCAGAATGGGGCTGGATCCTGGAGAAGGCGACGTCACCGCTCTGCAGACTCTCCGGGTCATAGTTGGCTCTGTGTGACTCAGAAGTGGCTTCTATGTAACGAGGCTCCATAGGCTTACATTGTAACAGAGACTTCTCGCTCACACATAGTATGGCCCGGAGAGTCTGAAGAGCTGTGACATCACTGAGAAGAGGAGCAGAACAGCGCTGGATCCTGGAGAAGGTGATGTCACCGCTCTGCAGACTCTCCGGGTCATAGTTGGCTCTGTGTGACTCAGAAGTGGCTTCTATATAACGAGGCTCCATAGGCTTACATTGTAACAGAGACTTCTCGCTCACACACAGAATGACCCAGAGAGTCTGAAGAGCTGTGACGTCACTGAGAAGAGGAGCAGAACAGGGCTGGATCCTGGAGAAGGCGACGTCACCGCTCTTCAGACTCTCCAGGTCATAGTTCGCTCTGTGTGACTCAGAAGTGGCTTCTATGTAACGAGGCTTCATAGGCTTACATTGTAACAGAGACTTCTCGCTCACACACAGAATGACCCAGAGAGTCTGAAGAGCTGTGACGTCACTGAGAAGAGGAGCAGAATGGGGCTGGATCCTGGAGAAGGCGACGTCACCGCTCTGCAGACTCTCCGGGTCATAGTTGGCTCTGTGTGACTCAGAAGTGGCTTCTATGTAACGAGGCTCCATAGGCTTACATTGTAACAGAGACTTCTCGCTCACACATAGTATGGCCCGGAGAGTCTGAAGAACTGTGACATCACTGAGAAGAGGAGCAGAACAGCGCTGGATCCTGGAGAAGGTGATGTCACCGCTCTGCAGACTCTCCGGGTCATAGTTGGCTCTGTGTGACTCAGAAGTGGCTTCTATGTAACGATGCTCCAAAGGCTTACATTGTAACAGAGGCTTCTCGCTCACACATAGAATGGCCCGGAGATTCTGAAGAGCTGTGATGTCACTGAGAAGAGGAGCAGAACAGGGCTGGATCCTGGAGAAGGCGACGTCACCGCTCTGCAGACTCTCCAGGTCACAGTGCGCTCTGCAGACTCTCCAGGTCACAGTGCGCTCTGCATGACTCAGAAGTGGCTTCTATGTTACGAGGCTCCATAGGCTTACATTGTAACAGAGACTT
Source organism: Ranitomeya imitator (assembly GCF_032444005.1). Lineage (NCBI taxonomy): Eukaryota > Metazoa > Chordata > Amphibia > Anura > Dendrobatidae > Ranitomeya > Ranitomeya imitator. The sequence continues at coordinate 11,967,972 of NC_091288.1, forward strand.
CTCGCTCACCTGGAGAGTCTGAAGAGCTGTGACATCACTGAGAAGAGGAGCAGAACAGCGCTGGATCCTGCAGAAGGCGACGTCACCGCTCTGCAGACTCTCCAGGTCACAGTGCGCTCTGTGTGACTCAGAAGTGGCTTCTATGTAACAAGGCTCCATAGGCTTACATTGTAACAGAGACTTCTCGCTCACACATAGAATGGCCCGGAGAGTCTGAAGAGCTGTGACGTCACTGAGAAGAGGAGCAGAACAGCGCTGGATCCTGGAGAAGGTGATAGCAGGTGAGTATATTAACACACTCACACTAGAGTACAAGCAGATATACACGCAGATTTAGTGAAACAAACCTTCATTCTAGTGCGTCTTCAAGGGCGGAATCAAAGCTTTTCTGTACAAAAAATATTGCATTGAAAATACGGCTTTAATTCTGCACCAAAAATGCAACAGAAAAGGTGGGGGGGGGGGGGGTCTAAAAAATAATAGCGTAGCCAAAAATCTGAAAATGTTTTTATTGTGTATTTTGGAGTTTTTTTTAACCCACAGTGGGAAAGTTTTCATGAAATCACATCCACATTGCTGGAGCTGTAAACTGCAGCTGAAAAAACCCCGCAACACACAGTATATATCATGTGAGAACACAGTCTCAAAGTGATGCGGGAAGATTGTTATGAAGTCTATCTGGCAGCGCTAGCTGGGATTTGGCCTCTCCTGGTGCAGAGCGCTCCGCTACTGCTTCTCAGGCAGAAATAAAAAAGAAAAGACTTGGATCCATAAGGGGCAATGATTCTGGGGGTCTTATGGCAATGATTCTGGGGACTAACCAGGCCTCTATGCCGGACAAAGGCAATGTCTGGTTTTTGCAGCTTTCCTTGTGGACACAGAAAAGATACTTGTCAGGATACCAATGTTTTTGCAGGAATGTGACCAACTATAAATATTATGTGTCCTTTATGTGTCATATTATTTCTACTATTATCACTATTATACCTGAGCAGGAATCAAAGACGTTCTTATGTAAAGCAAAACCTCTTCTGGCTCCAGCACTCCTCCATCCCTATACCCAGACCTGGGTGCCCTTCCCAGAAATCCACGACTACTTCCCAGAAGGCTGCTGTGACTGACAACTTAATTGCTGCCAACATTTAAAATAATTTCCAGGGATACTTCACTGCTGAACGGTGCCGGTAATTACAAGACACGTGCAAAACGCGACCACTAAAACGCTGCACTTCCCGTCCTCTCCGCTTCCTGTAATATCATTATGATGTCGTCTATATAACACCGTAGGGTGAAAGGTCATGGAAAAGATCATCAGTCTCATGTAACTGATCAATGAGGAAAATAGAAAGGTTATAATAAAAAATAATTACCCATTATTCTATACTGATCACCATTGCTCCCATCAGATCCTGTCACCAAAGGAGCTTACAATCTAAATCCCATTTCATGTGCATGCACGGATCAATGTCCTTAGAAGCAAATCAATCTACAATCTAAATATTTCTAGAATCAAAATCACGCAATCTATCTTTGGCTGTTATAACCTGCTACATTTGTGATGCAATGCAAGAGACCAGCTTCTGGCAGCGTTCCTGAGGAATCTTAGCCCAGTCCTCATGGGCAATGGCCTCCAGGCTAATAACACTTTACAGTTTGCTGCAACCAACTTCTTCTCATCCCACCAAAGAGGTCTATGGGGCTCAAGTCAGGCTACTGTGATAGCTACTCCAAAAATCTTCCAGGATTTAATCTGAAACCGAGCCTTGATGAAATGTGAACTTATATGAGCATTGTCCTGATGGAAGGTACAATGTCACCTAGGCTTCAAATACCTCACGGAGGCTTTACCATGCTTCACTGTAGACGACATCAATGATCCCCCACCTTGGTTCATTGTAGGCATCATCGATCCACCACTATGCTTCACTGTAGACATCACCGAGCCCCCACCATGCTTCACTGTAGACATCACCGGGATACTCCCGCAGTTCATTGTAGGCCTCACTGAGCCCCGCCATGGCTCACTGTAGGCATCAATGAGCCCCCACCTTGCTTCACTGTAGGCATCATAAAACCCCTGTCATGGTTCACTGTAGACATCACCGACCCCACCATGCTTCACTGTAGACTACACCGAGCCCTCGCAGTGCTTCACAATAATCATTGAGCCCCCATCATGACTCACTGTAGACATCATTAAACCCCCACCATAGTTCACTAGACATCACTGAGCCCCCGCAATGCTTGAGTGTAGGCATCACCAAGTGTTAGGACTGGCAGAACGCACCGAATAAATATAAAGATAGTAATAAGGTGTGTTCGCAGCCCGGGGGCCACCGTGCAGAGATGGAACCTGCTGCTAGGTAGTGGCGGCACTATACCAGAATAAACATGGGTTCCGTCACCCGGTATGAACTGATGCGAACTCTGTTGCTTCACAGAGTCCCAGGGAAACTAAGGAAACACTGTGCCCTGTTAGCAGTCACAGGGTGCAGCAGATGGATGCTAGTGGGATCCTTGAACTCACCCCCACTACGCTGGTGATTGATCCCGCTCTGACCCTCGGTGGCTTTTGAGCCCGTGCTTAAGGACGCCCCGAGTCAGATGCTGAGATCAAGCGGGAGTTCCCACCCTACACTGACCGGTTGTCAGGACTAATTAAAGATTACTGCACAGAGTGTGTACAGCGCCGCTCTGGCGGATGCCACTAACCATCCTAACTAGAGACAGAAAAGCTCACTGGTTGCGCCCAGCACCGCACTGGCGGTGGCTGCAAATTGACGCAGTAATTCGTGTCTAGATGTGCGGGATAGCACTGTTTGGCGCTAGGTAGCTTCCACCATTCGCAAGCAGTCAACAACTCAAGGGATGGGAATGATTCAGAGCTTTCATCCACACACACACATAAGCAAGTTTATACTAGCGCATGGCCAAGCGGCCATGCAAACCTTTTATAGCTGTAGCCTTCCGGGACTCTCCTAGTGATCCAATCAGAGTCACTACAGGACCTGAGCATGTGACCCCCGACCTCCAATGAGAGGTCGTCCCGTGGGCATGCTCAGTAGAAGAAAAGCAGGACTTAGTCCCTGGAACGTCTGTTCGCCGCTGATCAATGCTGGCTACAAAGGCTGAGCCTGGAAAGGCAGCTATACTAAACGCACAGTATCTGCCTGAGCCAGACGCTGGGATCAACGTCTCTGCTGAGCAGACTCCACTGCGGCTGGAGGAGAATGGGAGACTGCAGCGGACATGGTTCGAGATTCCCCCTGTGCAGAGGCGGGAACTCGACACCTAACACCAAGCTCCTGCCATGCTTCATTGTAGACACCACCGAGCACAGTCATAGTTCATAGTTGTAGGCAGCATTGAGTCCCCACCATGTTACATTATAGACATCATAGGGCCCTCACCTTGCTTCACTGTAGGTATCATCGAGCCTCTGCCATGGTTCACTGTAGACAACACCAAGCCCCCACCATGCTTCACTGTGTGCATCACCGAGCCCCCACCATGCTTCACTGTGCGCATCACCGAGCCCGCACCATGCTTCATTGTAGACATCATTGAGTCCCCACCTTACATTATTATTATTATTATTATACATTTTTATAGCGCCATTTATTCCATGGCGCTTTACATGTGAATACGGGGCAAATATAGACAAATACATTAAACATGAGCAGATAACAAGGCACACGAGTACATAAGGAGGGAGCACCCTGCCCGTGAGGGCTCACAGTCTTACATCACTGTAGGTATCACTGAACCCCTGCCATGATTCTCTGTAGACATCACCAAGCCCCCACCTTACTTCACTGATGCATCATCAAGCCCCCACCATGGTTCACTGTAGACATCACCGAGCCACCGCCATGCTTCAGTGAAGACCTCTCTGCACCCCACCTTGCTTCACTGTAGGCATCACTGAGCCCCTGCCATGCTTCACCGTAGATATCACCAAGTCCCTGCCATAATTCACTGTAGACATCATGAAGCCCTGGCTATGGTTCATTGTAGATATCACTGAACTCCGGTGATGCTTCACTGTAGACAAAACTGAGCCTTCATCCTGTTTCACTGTAAACAATACCGAGCCCCCACCTTGCTTTACTGTAGACATCATTGAGCCCCTGCCATGGTTCATGTAGACATTACCAAGCCCCCCCCCATGGTTCATTGTAGACATCACTGAGATCCTACCATGCTTCACTGTAGACATCACTGAGCCCTCAACATGGTTCATTATAGACATCACTGAGCTCTTGCTATGCTTCACTGTAGACATCACCAAGCCCGTGCCCTTCTTCAATGTAGGTATCACCTAGCCCCTGCCGTGCTTCATTGTAGACATCACTGAGCCACCACCATCCTTCACTGTAGACATCATCGCATCCCCGGCATACTTCACAGAAGACATCACCGAGGCATCATGGAACCCCCACCATGCTTCACTGTAGCCATTACAGAGCCCCCATCATGCTTCTCTGTAGACATTACCGAGGCCCTGCCATGGTTCACTGTAGACATCATAGAGCCCCCACCATGCTTCACTGTAGACATAACTGAACCCCCAACATGCTTCACTGTAGAACAGTAGACATCATCAAGCCCCTGACATGATTCACTGTAGACATCACTGAGTTTCCCCCATACTTCACTGCAGGCATTGCCAAATCACCACCATGCTTCACTGTAGGCATCAACGAGCCCACTCTTTGCTACATTGGAGATATCACAGAGCATCAACCATGTTTCACTGTGGGCAGGGTGTTCTTTTCAGAGGATGCTTTATTCTTCATACTCCATACATCTCTGATCCATATGCCCTGAAAATCCTAGTTTAGATTCCTCACTGCACAGAACAGAATCCCCCAACGTCTGTTATGTCTAAAGGTTTTGAGCATCCTGGAGATGTGTTTTCTTGTGCTATTGAGTCAGTACAGGTGACGTCTTGTAGTTTGATCATGGAGACCTGCAGCTTATTGTATAAGCTGCTGCCACAAAATCTTGCTGCAGATCATTTGCAATCACTCATTTGTTTTTCACTAGGAGAGTGGTGGCAGCCGGTGACAGCATCAGTTTCCTCCTCTCGCCAGGTCCAGGTAGTGTAGCCGGTGCTCCTATGTGACCTAGTCTTCCAGCTCTATCTGTAGGAACAATCACAGCCGCTTTATTTTTGTTTAACTTTTTCTGCACAAGCCAGTGATCTCTTCTCTTAGATTTCTGGACCATTCTCTTTGACTTCTGAGGAATATTAGTGACCTGTAGGCCATTGCCCATGAGGACTAGGGCTAAGATTTCTTGCGAAATCTGCCAGATGCATCACATCTGTATCAGGTCATAACAGCCAGATGGACAGCAGGTCATAACAGCCAGGGTGCTCTACTATTAAAAACGCTGCTCATGAATTGGGGGAATTTATTCGAGGGACATTTTCTGGTGAATTTGGGGAAGCCACTTGTTATATTAGTTGTGTTCACACATTTACATTAGTTTTGCTTCATTGGTTTACTGCAGAGAGCAAAAAATTTGCAAATGTATCCATCTCCATCTATCATGATGTTAGATAGACGCTGGATTCTGTTTCTTTTGGGTTTTCTGTATGAGCACTTCCTTGTCCCTTCGCTGTTTGCAAAAACAAAGAGGCCTGCAGAAGAGGACAGGACATAGCCTTTCTATCACACTGTCTCTTTTTCAGGGATTTCTGAGTCGTTTATCTGTTGTCCTGTGGCTACCAAAGAGCTTTCCAAGCACATTTCCGTCTGCCTGCACACAGACTGAATTTTTAAGAAACCCATCTGCACAACTTCCACTTTATTGTAAAGAAGTTAGAAGTTATGGGCTCGAGCAGAAACATCTCTTGTTCCACAGTGCCACCTATTGAAAAGAAAAGGGAACTGCAGACCTCTATAGGTAGAAAAAGAGAAGACCCCCCCATCACACTATAAAATAAATATGCAGACATTTTTATATGCAATAAAAAATAAAAATTCAGCTTAAAGAATACTATATATATAATAGTTCTATTAATAACGGACTGAGATTTTCTTGCATCCTTACAAGTATCAGAGCTTCAGAACTGCTCACAAATCTCCTTAATCACAGATACACTTCCATACATTCAGCCCTGGCAAGCGGATGTCAGAAAAATGCGTCATCGTTCAATAAACACCATAGACATACAATGTAACACCTGCTTGCAGGATGTAAAATGGATAGTAAGCGCTACCGCACAGGACCCCATAAATTAATTTGGCCTGCTGGTGTATCGTGGTGAAATCACAAGACTCCTGTAACTACAATGGTTAAACCAGGGTCTTATTTAATGAATAGAAGGCAAGAAGTGCAGTGCAGACTGACACCAGACTGTATGAGACAGGGAGCGGATTCCTAGGTAATGCTGGGTCTTATCAGTAATTATTATTATTATTATTTATTATTATAGCACCATTTATCCCATGGCGCTTTACATGTGAGGAGGGGTATATACATACATACATAGTAATCTCCGACTTCCATGTATCTCACCACCGATCAAGCATCAATCGCCCCAGTCGTTTCTTTCTTTAGCCTCTTACGTCAGATGCCCTGAAGGAAGCTGGCGGATGAGCCATGAGCGAGGCATTTCTAGGAATCACCGAAATATATCTCATTATTAAGTAAAGCTGTCTTATTTCTTACTCTTCTTGGCCTGGAGGGAATTTCTGTCATTGGGATATAAACACCCCCATCCCCCATTGCAGTCCCGCTGCCACCATAATAGCACGCCCCTTCTACTTCATAACTCATTGCAGGCTATACATTAAATCATACAAATTTGTATCATCTGCCAAAATATTTCCATGGAAAACATATAAGATGCAGACAACAATCCATCTACAGGACCCGTCCCTTTAAGACCTTTATAGAGTGCCCAAATAACAGGGACCTAATGCAACGACCCCAAGTAATGGGCCAAACACCATCGTAACCGCTATAGCTATGCCGAGGAGTGATCTATCTTATACGAGCACAAAAAGGAAGCTCCTAAAAAGTGCAAATCATGAGATCATTATCGACATTGCTGTTTGTGAATATATTTTTTTCATTAAAAATCAAAAGTCGCAATTTATGACAGAGAGTAAATGTATTCACCCGATAATAAACAGATACAGGTGCCTCTCACTAAATTAGAATATCATCAAAAAGTGAATTTATTTTGGTTCTTCAATACAAAAAGTGAATCTCCTATATTCTATAGAGTCATTCAGGGCCGTGTTTGCCACTAGGCACTTGAGGGCACGTGCCTAGGGCGGCGGGATGCGGGGGGGTGCACTTGAGCAAGGTTTTTTTTGTTGTTTTTTTTATAAAGTCCAGGGTTCATTACCTTAATGAGCGGTGCCACGTGACAGCTCATACAGGAAGGAAGACGCTGCAGAGATGCCAGGAAGTTCTGTGCCGCTCGGTGAGAGAAAGGTGAGTATGACAGGGGAGGAGGATGGGAGGAGGATGGGGGAGCCATGCACACAGGGTGGGAGGATGGGGTAGCCGTGCACACAGGGTGGGAGGATGGGGGAACCGTGCACACAGGGTGGGAGGACGGGGGAGCCGTGCACACAGGGTGGGAGGATGGGGGAGCCGTGCACACAGGGTGGGAGGATGGGGGAGCCGTGCACACAGGGTGGGAGGATGGGGGAGCCGTGCACACAGGGTGGGAGGATGGGAGAGCCGTGCACACAGGGTGGGAGAATGGGGGAGCCGTGCACACAGGGTGGGAGGATGGGGGAGCCATGCACACAGGGTGGGAGGATGGGGGAGCCATGCACACAGGGTGGGAGGATGGGGGAGCCGAGCCATGCATACAGTGTGGAGGAGCCATGCATACAGGATGGGAGGATGGGGGAGCCATGTATACAGGATGGGAGGATGCGGGAGCCATGCATACAGGATGGGAGAATGGGGGAGCCATGCATACAGGATGGGAGAATGGGGGAGCCATGCATACAGGGTGGGAGGATGGGGAGCCGAGCCATGCATACAGGATGGGAGGATGGGGGAGCCTAGCCATGCATGCAAGATGGAGGAGCCGAGCCATGCATACAGGATGGGAGGATGGGGGACATGTATGAGGAAACAATACTGGGGAATGGGGGGCATGTATGAGGAAACAGTATAGGGGAATGGGGGGCATATATGAGGATACAATATGGCGGGATGGGTGCAGACAGTATGGGGAGTGAACGAGGGAATGTGTGTGGACACAGTTTGAGTAGCGATGTGAAAAATGGATGTGGACAGAGTACGGGGAGTGAGGGTGATGGGATGTGTGCAGACAAAGTATGGGGAGTCAGGTGAGCAGGCAGTATAGAAAGTGAGGGGGTAAATATATGAGGAGACAGGATGGTGAACAGGGGGGATGTGAGAGGAGACAGTATGAGGAGGGAGGGGAATAGTGTGAGGAGACAGTATGGGGGCAGAAAAGTGAGTGGGCACAGACTAGAAACTGAGTATTGGGGGCATAGCATGGAGGGACAGTGTAAGGGCACAGCCAGGAGGGGACAGTATACCAAGTAGAGGAAGTGTGATGAGAGAGTACAGTATAAATACTGGGCCCTATAGGGGGGACACAGTGTGAGAGGACAGTGTGAAGAGGGGGGCCGGTATGGAAAGGAGAGGTCAGTGTGAAGAGCATGTACCATAAGAGGGACAGTGTGGGGGTCATATTTTATGCAGACAATATAGTGAGGGGCAATTTTTTATTCAGGAGCATTATAATGACACTTGTATCTTTAAGGGTGTCATGTGGAGATTTTCTGCAAAAGAGCCGAGAAGATGGAAGTCTGCAGAGACGGCTGTGGATGAGAAAACTCATCATGGGGTCTGGACAAGATGAAGAAAAGAACAACAACTCCAGAGGCGACGTCATCTATAAGGTACCTGGATGTAAATGTTATTTGTGATACTAACTCTCATGTTTTTATTTATGTTATGAGCAGGGCCGTATTTAGAGTTTCTGCTGCCCTGGGCACTTTTAGTGCCGCCTCCCCCATTGGTGAGTATGACACTATCGGCAGTGACTTTGCCATAAATCGCTGATGTGAAAGTCGCCTTTTGCAGCAGATCTGGCAGTTTTTCCATGTCCGCCGTGTAACGGGTCACTTACGGCAACACTGCGTTCGACCTCATTCATTCCCTATGGGACTTGCGGACACGTGCGGCACTTGCGGTTTTGCCGCTATCCGGCAAATGCGGTACTTGCAGCAATGGAAAAAAACACTGCTAGCTGGGGAAAGAATACATTTTGGCGCCCCAACCCAAAAACCCCCCCACCCCCCCCCCAGCACACATGCGATTTTCACACTTAGTCATGTACCCACGAGCTCCTCACCCTAATGCTCTCAATGTTCAGTGAAAAACTGAGAGAAGCCGAAGAGAAGCTCGATGTCACAGGACCACAAGTATGAAAATCACATATGAGTGAAGTGTCCATGTGACGACTACTGGAACCTGCAGAGCTGAATCCTGACATCGCAGCTTCTGAATTCTCACAACGCATGCACTGCACACTACTAGGATTCTCCCTTGCCGGTGGACAGTCATGTCAGCCCAAGTATGTGATTTGTATTCCTCTGGCCATATTCCGACTAGACATGCCCGGCCTTGCTCAGTTCATTTTCATTGAGTGAGGCCACACATGTCTAGTCAGCATGTGACCGCACGTATGTAAATCGCCAGCACGAAAGAATCCTGACAGTGTGCAGGGTGCACTATGAGAATACAGAAGTCTGCAGTCACAAAGAATGACTGCAGACTCATCACAAACCTGGACATCCCCTTTAATGCTCATAACCAGGGCTGTATTTGCCACTAGGCACTTGAGGGCACGTGCCTAGGGCGGGGACAATGCAGGGGGGCTATAAAGGCACAGATGATTGGCCTCGGGGAGACCAAAACATCCAACACTGCGGAGACACCATCACGTGTTTCTCAACGCAGTGATTCCAGAACACTGCCCCCATCCCTTATGGGAAATATGCAGATGCATGTAAAGAAGCTGCGGAGACACCATCACGTGTTTCTCGACGCAAGCAGTGAATAGCCAGGCCTTTCCCCGGGAAGGAACAACCACGGGAAGGGCAGCATCCTATGAAGGAAAGCCACCTATGCCAAGCATGGTATCCATCCACAGACAGCTGTTTCGGGGTGTTTGCCCCTCATCAGTGTGGAGTAGGAATCTGGCTATTAGGAGCAGTGCCTAGTAAAAAGGCTATAAAGCCATATTCCGACTAGACATGCCCGGCCTTGCTCAGTTCATTTTCATTGAGTGAGGCCACACATGTCTAGTCAGCATGTGACCGCACGTATGTAAATCGCCAGCACGAAAGAATCCTGACAGTGTGCAGGGTGCACTATGAGAATACAGAAGTCTGCAGTCACAAAGAATGACTGCAGACTCATCACAAACCTGGACATCCCCTTTAATGCTCATAACCAGGGCTGTATTTGCCACTAGGCACTTGAGGGCACGTGCCTAGGGCGGGGACAATGCAGGGGGGCGGCACCTGAGCAAGTTTAAAAAAAAAAAAAAAAAAAATTTTTTTTTTTAAGTCCGGGGGTCCCCCCGCCCACCCACCTCAGTCCCAGCTGCTGCGGGGGGAGGGGGTCTCGGGCGCAAGGCCGCCATCAGGGCATTGCTGCCCTGACTACTGTATGGGGCAGAAATGGGTGCTGTACCTTTAAGCAGCAGCAGCCCAAGTGCATCATGGTCCTCCTGACGCCGGTCATGTGACACGCTGCGCGCTCTTCTTACTGTAAGAGCACTGGAGCAGATTGCAGAGAAGCAGGTAATGTTTGTTGGAGAAGATACTGAAGTCGGGCAGTGTGTGAGGACTAAGAGGAAGCTGCAGAGAGGAGTGAGGTGAGAGAGGAAATGGGAGTCTGCTGATGTGAGTGAGTGAGGAGAGGGGAGGCTGCTAAGGGGAGGGGAGGAGAGGCTGGAAAGGAGATGAGAGGCAGGAGATGAGAGGCTGGAAAGGAGAGGAGATGAGAGGCTGGTAAGGAGAGGAGATGAGAGGCTGGAAAGGAGATGAGAGGCAGGAGAGGCTGGAAAGGAGAGGAGAGACTGGAGAGGAGAGGCTGGAGAGGAGAGGCTGGAAAGGAGAGGAGAGGCTGGAAAGGAGAGGAGAGGCTGGAGAGGAGAGGCGAGGCTGGAGAGGAGAGGCTGGAAAGGAGATGAGAGGCAGGAGAGGAGAGGCTGGAAAGGAGAGGAGATGAGAGGCTGGAAAGGAGATGAGAGGCTGGAAAGGAGAGGAGATGAGAAGCTGGAAAGGAGAGGAGAGGCTGGAAAGGAGAGGCTAGAAAGGAGAGGAGAGGCTGGAAAGGAGAGGAGAGACTGGAGATGAGAGGCTAGAAAGGAGATGAGAGGCTGGAGAGGAGATGAGAGGCTGGTAAGGAGAGGAGATGAGAGGCTGGTAAGGAGAGGAGATGAGAGGCTGGAAAGGAGATGAGAGGCTGGAGAGGACGTGAGAGGCTGGAGAGGAGATGAGAGGCTGGAAAGGAGAGGAGAGACTGGAGAGGAGAGGCTGGAGAGGAGAGGCTGGAAAGGAGAGGAGAGGCTGGAAAGGAGAGGAGAGGCTGGAGAGGAGAGGCGAGGTTGGAAAGGAGAGGAGAGGCTGGAAATGAGATGAGAGGCAGGAGAGGAGAGGTTGGAAAGGAGAGGAGATGAGAGGCTGGAAAGGAGATGAGAGGCTGGAAAGGAGATTTGAAGCTGGAGAGGAGAGGCTGGAAAGGAGAGGAGAGGCTAGAAAGGAGAGGCTGGAAAGGAGAGGAGAGGCTGGAGAGGAGAGGCTAGAAAGGAGATGAGGGGCGGGAAAGGAGAGGAGATGAGAGGCTGGTAAGGAGAGGAGATGAGAGGCTGGAGAGGAGATGAGAGGCTGGAGAGGAGAGACTGGAGAGGAGAGGAAAGGCTGGAGAGGAGAGGCTGGAGAGGAGAGGAGAGGCTGGAAAGGAGAGGAGAGGCTGGAAAGGAGAGGAGAGGCTGGAAAGGAGAGGAGAGGAGAGGCTGGAAAGGAGATGAGAGGCTGGAAAGGAGATGAGAGGCTGGAAAGGAGAGGAGATGAGAGGCTGGTAAGGAGAGGAGATGAGAGGCTGGTAAGGAGAGGAGATGAGAGGCTGGAAAGAAGATGAGAGGCTGGAGAGGAGATGAGAGGCTGGAGAGGCTGGAGAGGAGATGAGAGGCTGGAGAGGAGATGAGAGGCTGGAGAGGAGAGACTGGAGAGGAGAGGCTGGAGAGGAGAGGAGAGGCTGGAGAGGAGAGGCTGCAGAGGAGAGGCTGGAGAGGAGAGGCTGGAAAGGAGATGAGAGGCTGGAAAGGAGATGAGAGGCTGGAAAGGAGATGAGATGAGAGGCTGGAAAGGAGAGGAGATGAGAGGCTGGAAAGGAGAGGAGATGAGAGGCTGGAAAGGAGAGGAGATGAGAGGCTGGAAAGGAGAGGAGATGAGAGGCTGGAAAGGAAAGGAGAGGCTGGAAAGGAGAGGAGAGGCTGGAAAGGAGAGGAGATGAGAGGCTGGTGAGGGGAGGCTGCTGAGGAGAGGAGATGAGAGGCTGGTGAGGGGAGGCTGCTGAGGAGAGGCCATGAGAGGCTGGTGAGGGGAGGCTGCTGAGGAGAGGAGATGAGAGGCTGGTGAGGAGAGGAGATGAGAGGCTGGTGAGGGGAGGCTGCTGAGGAGAGGAGATGAGAGGCTGGTGAGGGGAGGAGAGGCTGGTGAGGGGAGGCTGCTGAGGAGAGGAGATGAGAGGCTGGTGAGGGGAGGCTGCTGAGGAGAGGAGATGAGAGGCTGGTGAGGGGAGGCTGCTGAGGAGAGGAGATGAGAGGCTGGTGAGGGGAGGCTGGTGATGGGAGGATGTGAGAGGCTGGTGAGGAGAGGAGATGAGAGGCTGGTCTCATGCTGTATATGGGGAGGCTGTGTGGGGCTCATGCTGTATTTAAAGGGCTGTGGGGGGGTTAAAGATATATAGGGGGTGTCAGCATACTTAATTCTGCTCAATATTAAGTGGTACAATTAATATTAATTAATATTGAGTAGAATTATTTTCATGCTATTGGTTCGGCCTCCACAACAGTCATGGTCTTTCATCTGGCCCCACGGGAAAATAAATTGCCCACCTCTGATCTAGAGACATGGAGTGAGAAGCCCACAGACGATAGCAACAGATTAGTCCGTTCTCTCACTAAATTACCCATCCAGCTCTTCAAACTATTCTCTCTGAAACGTCCCAGCATTGCAGAGATAAACTTCCCTGTTTGCAGTCTGAGTGATGCTGCCCGTGGTTTTGGTAGTATGAATCGACTGACAGGTTCCCCTTAAAAACCTGTCAGCCAAACCATGCAACCATGGCAGAATCAACTGACCATGTACTGTGTATGAGATCCACCAGATTCTCACATGACAACTAATGGAAAGGTTTGCTAAGGCTACTTTCAAATCAGCGATTTTCTCCGTTCGCGGCAGATACTGCAGTTTTTCCGCCTCTGTCGTGTAACATATCACTTACAGGCCGGCAACTCTGCGTTTGGCCTCATTCATTCCCTATGGGACTTGCGGACATGTGCGGCACTTGAGGTGAGACAAAAAAAACACTGCTAGCAGCAAAAAATTTTTCTGTTGCTGCAAGTACCGCATTTGCCGGATCGCAGCAAAACCGCAAGTGCCATAGGGAATGAATGAGGCCAAACACAGTGTTGCCATAAGTGATCCGTTACGGATGCGGAAAAACTGCCGGATCTGCCGCAAATGTCAAAAATCGCTGATGTGAAAGTAGCCTAAGTCACTGCCAATAGTGTCTACATTAGTCATACTCACCAATGGGGGAGGCAGCACGAAAAGTGCCTAGGGCAGCAGAAACTCTAAATACGGCCCTGGCGACACGACTTTTTCTTTGGACACAGCAGGTTTGGGGGAAAAAAATCACAACACGCCCAAGTTCGATCTGATACTCTGATTACACGCAGCCATTCAAGTCAGTGAGTGTGTGGACAATATCGGACCGCACTCGGAAGACACCTCAGGTTAGTGTAACTTCCATGGACTGTCAGAATGAAGGAGATGAAGACACTTTTATTCTCCGTCTTCTCCTCATCCGAGAGCATCGAATCGCACTATGATCCACACTATGCTGAGAATTTGATCACAATGTCATTGGCATAAGTGACCTGAACCTTTCTGACAATAAAAAATCCGTCAGTGTGACCCGAGCCTCAGCCTGTAGTTTTCCCAGAATGTGTTTTATGCTGCGGTGTCTTCTGGCCCATGTTCAGACTGTAGTATTCTCCGGATCAGGTTTAGTATTAGGCTATGTGCACACGTTGTGGATTAGGCTTAGGAATTTCTGGTGCGGATTCTGCCTCTCCTGGCAGAAAACGCACCTGCGGATTTGTCGCGTTTTTTGTGCGGTTCCGCAGCGTTTTTTGTGCGTTTTTGCTGCGGTTTTCTTTTACCCCTGCGATTTTCTATAATGGAATGGGTACAAAAACGCTACAGATTCGCAAAAAAGAAGTAATCCACATGGAGAGAAGTAGAACCGGAGAATAGAAGCCACGCAGACCACAATAAAGGTATCAGAGTTACACACACACTCTGTTTATTAGCCTACGCGTTTCGTGGCCAACAGGCCACTTCATCAGGGCCCTGATGATGCCCTGATGAAGTGGCCTGTTGGCCACGAAACACGTAGGCTAATAAACAGAGTGTGTGTGTAACTCTGATACCTTTATTGTGGTCTGCGCGGCTTCTATTCTCCGGTTCTATTTCTCTCCATGTGGATTTGTTCTGCTTGCCGGGAGCTTGCTGCGACCATACGTGCTGATCCAAGGGAGTTGTGACCTGTCACAACCAGACCAGGTGAGTCTGTTTTGTGGGGGTCCACGTGATTGCGACACCTGAAGGTATTACTCTATGTGCGCTTCTTTTTCTTGTTTTTAGCAAAAAAGAAGTGACATGCTACTTCTTTTAAACTGCAGCGTTTCCGCAGCGGATTTTCCGCAAAGTGTGCACAGCATTTTTTTTCACATTGATTTACATTGTACTGTAAATCAATTGCGGATCTGCAGCGTTTCTCCACCGCAAAAAACGCTGCGGATCCGCAGAGAATCCGCAACGTGTGCAAATACCCATAGTATGTTCCTGAGCAGATTCACAATGTGCTGAGTTTCGGGCCGTGTTCAGACTATTGTGTTTATGGGATCAAAGAAGGAAAGGTATCCAGGTATCGGTGAATAATTATTTAAAAACAATCATTAGTTTAGAAAAAAAGGCAAATATCCTGGGAAACGCGTATGGCCATGAGTTTCCTGTGTTACTTGCCTTTTTTCTAAACTAATGGTCTTATTCAATAATTTTAACTATGTTATACATTAAAGATTTTTGTTTTTAAATAATTACACACCGATGGATCCGCTGTTGGATACTTTTCCTTCTTTGATACTGCTCGCTTCCTTCTAACACGAACTTCTTTCCGTGCACGGCTATTGGATTCTACTGCGATGAGCTGGAAAGTTTTCTACAAAGTTTTTTTTTTTTCTATTGTGTATATGGGTATGCCCAGTGCAACAGTATTTCTAGATATTTACCAACAATCTCTGGACAATGGTGATTAGTGTCTCCCTCCATCATTAACTCTGCACAATGCTCTATTCAGTGCCAGACGGCTGCAGTAAAGGCTGCTGTACAAACACACAGGATAGCAGAGAAAACATTGCTCACATGTATTCTTTGTGCAATTCCGAATATTCCTGAGATCTATTTATAGAAACTGTATAACGGCTTATTGCTACTTTATAATGAAGCATTCAGTAACGAGAACAGTGAAAGCTTAAAGCAGCTTATAATGTATTTACAGGATGATTGGCTGTGTGATTCTTGTCATTGATGAGAAAGCTGAACAAAAAAAACTTATATATAAAGATATACAGTATGACCCAATAAAGCTAAAATAGCAAAATATTCAAACTAAAATAACCTTTTATACATGCTTCTACATGCGAAATTAAGCTGCGGTGCAACCGTCCGTCAGCGATCTGTCATCTACAACAAAAAAGAATATAACTACTATAATACTGGCCCTATGTACAAGAAAATATCTACTATAATACTGCTCCTATGTACAAGAATATAACTACTATAATACTGCTCCTATGTACAAGAATATAACTATTGTAATACTGCCCCTATGTACAGGAATATAACTACTATAATACTGCCCTTATGTACAGGAATATAACTACTATAATACTGCCCCTATGTACAAGAATATAATTACTATAATACTGCTCCTATGCACAAGAATATAACTACTATAATACTGCTCCTATGTATAAGAATATAACTACTATAATACTGCTCATATGTACAAGACTATAACTACTATAATACTGCCCCTATGTACAAGAATATAACTACTATATTACTCCCCCTATGTACAAGAATATAACTACTATAATACTGCTCCTATGTACAAGAATATATCTACTATAATACTGCTTCTATGTACAAGAATATAACTACTATAATACTGCCCCTATGTACAAGAATATAACTACTATAATACTGCTTCTATGTACAAGAATATAACTACTATAATACTGCCCCTATGTACAGGAATATAACTACTATAATACTGCTCCTATACACAAAAATATAACTGCTATAATACTGCTCCTATGTACAAGAATATAACTACTATAATACTGCCCCTATGTACAAGAATATAACTACTATAATACTGCTCCTATGTACAAGAATATAACTACTATAATACTGCTTCTATGTACAAGAATATAACTACTATAATACTGCCCCTATGTACAAGAATATAACTACTATAATACTGCTCCTATGTACAAGAATATAACTACTATAATACTGCTTCTATGTACAAGAATATAACTACTATAATACTGCCCCTATGTACAAGAATATAACTACTATAATACTGCTTCTATGTACAAGAATATAACTACTATAATACTGCCCCTATGTACAGGAATATAACTACTATAATACTGCTCCTATACACAAAAATATAACTGCTATAATACTGCTCCTATGTACAAGAATATAAATACTATAATACTGCCCCTACAGTTAGGGCCAGAAATATTTGGACAGTGACACAAGTTTTGTTATTTTAGCTGTTTACAAAAACATGTTCAGAAATACAATTATATATATAATATGGGCTGAAAGTGCACACTCCCAGCTGCAATATGATAGTTTCCACATCCAAATCGGAGAAAGGGTTTAGGAATCATAGCTCTGTAATGCATAGCGTCCTCTATTTCAAGGGACCAAAAGTAATTGGACAATGGACTCTAAGGGCTGCAATTAACTCTGAAGGCGTCTCCCTCGTTAACCTGTAATCAATGAAGTAAAAGGTCAGGGGTGGATTCCAGGTGTGTGGTTTTGCATTTGGAAGCTGTTGCTGTGAGCAGACAACATGCGGTCAAAGGAACTCTCAATTGAGGTGAAGCAGAACATCCTGAGGCTTAAAAAAAAAGAAAAAATCCATCAGAGAGATAGCAGACATGCTTGGAGTAGCAAAATCAACAGTTCTGAGAAAAAAGGAATTGACTGGTGAGCTTGGGAACTCAAAAAGGCCTGGGCGTCCACGGATGACAACAGTGGTGGATGATCGCCGCATACTTAATTTGGTGAAGAAGAACCCGTTCACAACATCAACTGAAGTCCAGAACACTCTCAGTGAAGTAGGTGTATCTGTCTCTGAGTCAACAGTAAAGAGAAGACTCCATGACAGTAAATACAAAGGGTTCACATCTAGATGCAAACCATTCATCAATACCAAAAATAGACGGAAAAACACCTCAAGAAGCCAGCTCAGTTCTGGAAAAGTATTCTATGGACAGATGAGACAAAGATCAACCTGTACCAGAATGATGGGAAGAAAAAAGTTTGGAGAAGAAAGGGAACGGCACATGATCCAAGGCACACCACATCCTCTGTAAAACATGGTGGAGGCAACGTGATGGCATGGGCATGCATGGCTTTCAATGGCACTGGGTCACTTGTGTTTATTGATGACATAAGAGCAGACAAGAGTAGCCGGATGAATTCTGAAGTGTACCGGGATATACTTTCAGCCCAGATTCAGCCAAATGCTGCAAAGTTGATTGGACGGCGCTTCATAGTACAGATGGACGATGACCCCAAACATACAGCCAAAGCTACCCAGGAGTTCATGAGTGCCAAAAAGTGGAACATTCTGCAATGGCCAAGTCAATCTCCAGATCTAAACCCAATTGAGCATGCATTTCACTTGCTCAAATCCAGACTTAAGACGGAAAGACCCACAAACAAGCAAGACCTGAAGGCTGCGGCTGTAAAGGCCTGGCAAAGCATTAAGAAGGAGGAAACCCAGCGTTTGGTGATGTCCATGGATTCCAGACTTAAGGCAGTGATTGCCTCCAAAGGATTTGCAACAAAATATTGAAAATAAAAATATTTTGTTTGGGTTATGTTTATTTGTCCAATTACTTTTGACCTCCTAAAATGTGGAGTGTTTGCAAAGAAATGTGTACAATTCCTACATTTTCTATCAGATATTTTTGTTCAACCCTTCAAATTAAACGTTACAATCTGCACTTGAATTCTGTTGTAGAGGTTTCATTTCAAATCCAATGTGGTGGCATGCAGAGCCCAACTCGCGAAAATTGTGTCACTGTCCAAATATTTCTGGCCCTAACTGTATGTACAAGAATACAACCACTACTATAATACTGCTCCTATGTACAAGAATATAACTACTATAATACTGCTCCTATGTACAAGAATATAACTACTATAATACTGCTCCTATGTACAAGAATATAACTACTATAATACTGCTCCTATGTGCAAGAATATAACTACTATAATACTGCTCCTATACACAAGAATATAACTACTATAATACTGCCTCCTTACAAGAATATAACTACTATAATACTGCTCCTATATACAAGAATATAACTACTATAATACTGCCTCCTAACAAGAATATAATACTGCCCCTATATACAAGAATATAACTACTATAATACTGCCTCCTTACAAGAATATAACTACTATAATACTGCCCCTATATACAAGAATATAACTACTATAATACTTCTCCTATGTACAGGAATATAACTACTATAATACTGCTCCTATGTACAAGAATATAACTACTATAATACTGCCCCTATGTGCAAGAATATCACTACTATAATACTGCTCCTATATACAAGAATATAACTACTATAATACTGCCTCCTTACAAGAATATAACTACTATAATACTGCCCCTATATACAATAATATAACTACTATAATACTACCCCTATGTACAAGACTATAACTGCTATAATACTATTCCTATGTACAAGAATATAACTACTATAATACTGCCCCTATGTACAAGAATATAACTACTATAATACTGCCCCTATGTACAAGAATATAACTACTATAATACTGCTCCTATGTACAAGAATATAACTACTATAATAAAATATAACAGAAAAGGACGGCACTAGAGCGGCTAAATATCAGACGTTTTCATTAACCATGCTGGATCCAATTCAGGACGTGAGTAGGCACGTAGTTTGTAACAGCAATTAAAGGGTGGTGCTCAACCATAAACAGAAGTATACTGACAATCCACTTGCATAGAGAAAAAAAAGAAAGAGGCGGCCTCTTTCTTTTCTCTATGCAAGTGGATTAACTACTATAATACTGCCCCCTATGTACAAGAATATAACTACTATAATACTGCTCCTATGTACAAGAATATAACTACTATAATACTGCTCCTATGTACAAGAATATAACTACTATAATACTGCTCCTATATACAAGAATATAGCTACTATAATACTGCCACTATGTACAAGAATATAACTACTATAATACTGCTCCTATGTACAAGAATATAACTACTATAATACTGCCCCTACATACAAGAATATAACTACTATAATACTGCTCCTATATACAAGAATATAGCTACTATAATACTGCCACTGTGTACAAGAATATAACTACTATAATACTGCCTCCTTACAAGAATATAACTACTATAATACTGCCCCTATATACAAGAATATAACTAATATAATACTGCTCCTATATGCAAGAATATAGCTACTATAATACTGCCCCTATGTACAAGAATACAACTACTATAATACTTCTCCTATGTACAGGAATATAACTACTATAATACTGCCCCTATATACAAGAATATAACTACTATAATACTGCCCCTATGTACAAGAATATAACTACTATAATACTTCTCCTATGTACAGGAATATAACTAGTATAATACTGTTCCTATATACAAGAATATAGCTACTATAATACTGCCCCTATATACAAGAATATAACTAATATAATACTTCTCCTATGTACAGGAATATAACTAGTATAATACTGCCCTATATACAAGAATATAGCTACTATAATACTGCCCCTATATACAAGAATATAACTAATATAATACTTCTCCTATGTACAGGAATATAACTACTATAATACTGCCCTATATACAAGAATATAACTACTATAATACTGCTCCTATATACAAGAATATAGCTACTATAATACTGCCCCTATGTACAAGAATATAACTACTATAATACTGCCACTATGTACAAGAATATAACTACTATAACACTGCCTCCTTACAAGAATATAACTAATATAATACTTCTCCTATGTACAGGAATATAACTACTATAATACTGCCCCTATATACAAGAATATAACTACTATAATACTGCTCCTATATGCAAGAATATAGCTACTATAATACTGCCACTATGTACAAGGATATAACTACTATAATACTGCTCCTATGTACAAGAATATAGCTACTATAATACTGCCCCTATTTACAAGAATACAACTACTATAATACTGCTCCTATGTACAAGGATTGCAGCCAGTTATATGGACAGTCATCTTCTCTGGGGGCAGTGAATTGTTCTTACACATACAAGTTACATAATAACATTGATATATGCAGATATGTAGAATCCTGTAGAGTGTAAGCCCGCGGGGCAGGGTCGTCTTCCCTCTGTATCAGTCTGTCCTTGTAAATTCGTTTAGTGTAAGTGATATTTGTATTTTGATGTAACCCCCTTCTCATGTACAGCACCATGGAATTAATGGTGCTTTATAAATAATAATAATAATAATAATAAGTGAAATGTCACTGTGAGATAACTGCTCGGTGACGACTTCCAGGATATATTGAGTGTTTCTTATTAGATGAGGGATGTGGACTATTATAAACTTCGTCCTGGTTTCTATATCTTCCGACACCTTCAATCGGGGAAAGTACCAGTGTAATCGGAGGGGGTTTTGCTCGTAGCCGCGGTTATTGTGACTCACGGAGGGTTCGGCCATTCGCCCTTCAGCCAATGCACTTCAAATACAAATGAGAGGACGAGAGAATTTTTGCCATTTCTGCATCTTGCGTCACAATCATTTCTGCAGGTATCGCTCAGGGAAATCTCAGTTTCACAAAACTATGAGCTCAGTGTGATTCACTCACTCAGAGGGGGTGAACTACAGAAATTTTCCAAACTCTAATATTTATATTTGTTTTTGTACTCCAGTTACGTCTAAAGCTGCAATCCGATTTCTTATGGCTGTCACATCATACAAAAAAACTGTGATGATAGATACAACATACTATACAACCGATGTGATGCACAGATGTCTTATGAACCATAGTGTAGTGGACTTTGCCTCCTCCGTCAAGCAGAAGATTGATAACATCAGACAAAGCTTTGGCCTACAACCCCCCACAGCCCCTCTTGATAGATACTTACCCCTCCTCCTCTAAAACCAGCTTCTCATCCATTACAGAAGATCAACTTTCCGCTCTACTCTCCAGATCACATCTCACCACTTGTGCACTTCAGCCAATCTCATCCCAAACCTCACCATAGTCTTCATCCCAACCCTAACCCATCTCTTCAACCTATCACTAACAACTGGTGTCTTCCCCTCTTGCTTCAAACATGCCTCCATCACACCTATCCTCAAAAAGCCCTCTCTGGACTCATCCTCTGTATCTAGCTATCGCCCTATATCACTTCTCCCCTATGCCTCAAAACTACTGGAACAACACGTCCATTTTGAACTGTCCTCCCACCTCTCCTCCTGCTCCCTCTTTGACAGCTTACGATATGGCTTCCAACGGCATCATTCCACTGATACTGCCCTAACTAAACTCACCAATGACCTATTAACTGCCGAAGGCAAGCGACTTCTCTGTCCTCCTCCTCCTCCTGGACCTGTTCTCTGCCTTCTATACTACTCTGTCCTCCTCCTCCTGGACCTGTCCTCTGCCTTCTACATTGCTCTGTCCTTCTCCTCCTGGACTTGTTCTCTGCCCCTTCAAGACTGCTCTGTCCTCCTCCTCCTGCACCTGTCCTCTGCCTTCTACAATGCTCTGTCCTCCTCCTCCTGGACCTGTCCTCTGCCTTCTACACTACTCTGTCCTCTTCCTTCTGGACCTGTCCTCTGCCTTCTACACTACTCTGTCCTCCTCCTTCTGGACCTGTCCTCTGCCTTTTACACTACTCTGTTCTCCTCCTCCTGGACCTGTCCTCTGCCTTTTACACTACTCTGTCCTCCTCCTGGACCTGTCTTCTGCCTTCTACACTACTCTGTCCTCCTCCTTCTGGACCTGTCCTCTGCCTTTTACACTACTCTGTTCTCCTCCTCCTAGACCTGTCCTCTGCCTTCTAGACTACTCTGTGCTCCTCCTCCTCCTTGACCTGTCCTCTGCCTTCTACAAACTCTGTCCTCCTCCTCCAGGACCTGTCCTCTACCTTCTACATTACTCTGTCCTCCTCCTCCTCCTCCTGGACCTGTACTCTGCCTTCTACATTACTCTGTCCTCCTCCTCCTCCTGGACCTGTCCTCTGCCTTCTACACTACTCTGTCCTCCTCCTTCTGTATCTGTCCTTTGCCTTTGACACAGTGGACCAGATATCACCTCCCTACTAACCAGAATCCCTCAATGTCTGTCCACTATTTCATCCTTCTTCTTCTCTAGATTTCTAAAACGTAACATGGACAAAACAGAATTCATTGTCTTTCCCCCATTTCACTTGACTTCCTCAACGAACCTATCCATTACAGTAAATGGCTGCCCACTCTCCCCAGTCCCACAAGCTCGCTGCCTCGGGGTAATCCTGGACTCTGATCTCTCCTTCAAACCACATATCCAAGCCCTTTCCACTTCCTGCCGACTCCAACTCAAAAATATTTCCCGAATCCACACGTTCCTCAACCGACAAGCTGCAAAGACCCTAGTCCATGCCCTCATCATCTCCCGCCTCGACTACTGTAACCTCCTGCTCTGTGGCCTCCCCTCTAACACTCTCGCACCCCTCCAATCTATTCTAAACTCTGCTGCCCGACTAATCCACCTGTCCCCCCGCTATTCCCCGGCCTCTCCCCTCTGTCAATCCCTTCACTGGTTCCGCATTACCCAGAGACTCCAGTACAAAACCCTAACCATGACATACAAAGCCATCCACAACCTGTCTCCTCCATACATCTGTGACCTCGTCTCCCGGTACTTACCTACCCGCAACCTCCGATCCTCACAAGATCTCCTTCTCTACTCCCCTCTTATCTCCTCTTCCCACAATCGTGTACAAGATTTCTCTCGCGCATCCCCCCTACTCTGGAACCCTCTACCACAACACATCAGACTCTCACCTACCATCGAAACCTTCAAAAAGAACCTGAAGACCCACCTCCTCCGACAAGCCTACAACCTGCAGTAACCACCGATCGACCAAACCGCTGCATGACCAGCTCTACCCTACCTACTGTATCCTCACCCATCCCTTCTAGATTGTGAGGCCTCGCGGGCAGGGTCCTCATTCCTGCTGTATCCTCACCCATCCCTTGTAGATTGTGAGCCCTCGCGGGCAGGGTCCTCTCTCCTCCTGTATCCTCACCCATCCCTTGTAGATTGTGAGCCCTCGCGGGCAGGGTCCTCTCTCCTCCTGTATCCTCACCCATCCCTTGTAGATTGTGAGCCCTCGCGGGCAGGGTCCTCTCTCCTCCTGTATCCTCACCCATCCCTTGTAGATTGTGAGCCTTCGAAGGCAGGGTCCTCTCTCCTGTATCCTCACCCATCCCTTGTAGATTGTGAGCCCTCGCGGGCAGGGTCCTCTCTCCTCCTGTATCCTCACCCATCCCTTGTAGACTGTGAGCCCTCGCGGGCAGGGTCCTATCTCCTCCTGTATCCTCACCCATCCCTTGTAGATTGTAAGCCTTCGAAGGCAGGGTCCTCTCTCCTGTATCCTCACCCATCCCTTGTAGATTGTGAGCCCTCGCGGGCAGGGTCCTCTCTCCTCCTGTATCCTCACCCATCCCTTGTAGATTGTGAGCCTTCGAAGGCAGGGTCCTCTCTCCTCCTGTACCAGTTATGACTTGTATTGTTTAAGGTTATTGTACTTATTTTTATTATGCATACCGCTCCTTACATGTAAAGCGCCATGGAATAAATGGCGCTATAATAATAAGTAATAATAATAATATGCTGCAGTGCATTGTGGGAGTGGTAGCATGCTGTCGGATGTTCAGGTAATGGGGACGTATGATGATATGAAGTTATTGTTCCACTTTATATATTTATGATACATATAGTCATTGTGACTGCCAGTGTTGTGGGGCCATTCTACTGCATCTCTGGGACTGGTCCTGATATGGGGGCATTATGGCTGTGATGGGGGGATGTTGCCTTCCATTATATGTGGTGTACACTCCTATAGGGCTGCACAGCGTCGTACTGTACAGTCCCAGGTGCTAGACATTTGCCTTGATACATAGAAGTTTGATTGTCAGCTTTGTGGGTGCAGAGCAAAGCCCCTTATCTCCAGCGCTGCAGAATATGAAGCTGCACAATGGTTATAGCTCCATAGAAGCATCTTGGATGTAATCCACCTGTCCCTCACTCATCACCCCAATCTGGGCTCAGCTCATTGTCTCATTACCGGCTTGTTCTGTACAAATCCCCTCATCCATCAGCCATACAGAGGGAGAACCACGTGTGGCGCAGGGTTTATGTCCTGGGACTGATCCTCATCTCCTTGTGATGATGAATTCCACATGTATTTACTTTTCCATTCCGATCCCTGCCCTCCGTGCTAAGACAAACAGCACATCACTGAGATACGTGTTCTTTTTTGGGGATAACGTGTTCAAATAATCCAATGATAATGATGCTTCTTCCCAGAACTTCATTCTTCTCTGACCAAAGATGTAACAAAGCATCACAAAAAGTCCTAGTAAACTATTATGTAAGTTCTTCAAAAGTTCTGGAAACCCTTGTCCATGCATTAATGCATGTAATGGTCAGACAGGGGTATTGGAGGGGCGGACAGATTCTTAGGATTGGCCATCAATATATGATTAGCACTAGGGATGACCTAAGCTTTGGAAATTTTAATTTCATCAAACTTTTTTCCCCAAAATTCAATTTTGCAGCAAATCAATTTTCATAATAGCATTCCAATTGTCCCGAAAAGAGGTGTATGACCCTGTGGACTTGACTAGGACTGTATCCACTCCCTTCCAAGAACGTTCATGCAGACAAAGCCTTAATTACTTCAAAGTGATCTCAAAATATCAGGCTTTGTGTAAAGAGATGGAATCTGACCACACTATCTGTAATGTTTATTTACTACTTTATGGCTTTTTCTCTCTTTTAGGTTAGTGATGTTCTCGCACTATTCAGATTCAATACAAAGTGGACGCTGCATTCCCTGCCTTTGCTTTTATACTGTCTATCATAGTTCCTCCTGATTGGCTGTGCTACACTACGTGATGTGATAACTGAAAAACATTAAGGTGAAACCAGGAGCTTTTCCTGGCTGATGTAATCTTCTGCAATGTGTAAAATAATAGTTGCCAAATTAGATGATTCGACCAAAGTGAATCGCATATAATTAAAATTTACAAAATTCAGCGAATTCCAAAAAATCTGACGCAAATTTAATTTGCTTGTTTCTCCTCTAGCAAAGCCAGGTAGGACTGGGTTAAATCCTAGCACTGCAAGTCTTGATTAGTTGCATCTGGATAGCTTTAACCAAGAACCAGGGCCCCTGTTCACTAGGGGTGTCAGTCTGCTGAATGTTGAGCAGAGTTGAGTGTGCTGCTGGTGACTGACCAGCCAAAATGTGAGCTGTAGTGTTGAGAGAGACGTGCCAGAGTCTCTTTCTCTGAATGGAAACTGCATAGTTCAGCTAGGAAAGCTGAGCAGTATGTGTGAACTATGCCCAGTGTTAAACACTTCTGTGTGGTGCTGAAGGCAGGGCCGGCTCCAGGTTTTCGAGGGCCCCGGGCGAAAGAGTCTCAGTGGGCCCCCCCCCTTTAACACATACCCCGATTTATGATGCACAGATACGCAGAGAAATGTATAGTACAATGCCAGATTTCACTTCTTACATGAGTGACAGCTATTGTAGATTCTGCAGTGTATATATACAGGAGGAAAGGTGCTGTGCAATGTATATATACAGGAGGAAAGGCTCTGTGCAGTGTATATATACAGGAGAGGTGCTTTTCTGTTTTGAGTTTTTCTATGAAACAAAGACTTTTCTACATAAACAACGTTGTTTGGTTTTGCGGCCCCAACAGATCTGTGCTACAAAGTAACAGGCGGCTCGGGCATTAATGAGGGACCTGATGCTGAATCCTTTCCACAAACCCTAATGACCCAATTAGTGCCCCGTCATTAGAAGCTCATTAAACGCCTCCCTGTCCCGAGCAGTCATGTACAGTATGGGGGGATCCTGCAGCCCACCCCCTGACTGCTCCATACCATACACTGCCCTCTGTCGCGCTCACTATTATCCTGTGCATTTCTCCATCATCGTCACCCCATGTTACACTTGTCACCCCCCACTACAGAGTAGCAGGGCAGCCAATGTCACCCCCTCCCGGACCCTAATGGCAGCAGGAAATGTCTGCTCCTCTATTGGGTTGGAAACTGATTTAATCAAGGAATAATGTGGATTTGTTGCCTGTGGCTGCAGGGGAAGGGTTAAGTGATGCCATGTCCGTGGTGGGAGCAGTGGCAGCTGCTGGGACCTGGACAGAGACAACCAATGTTGCTGTGACTGCACAGTGTGATGTGGAGGAGAGAAGCTGAGACTCCGGAGCAGAAATCACCCACATGCCAACACTGGGCAGAGTCCCTCCAGTCACCAGCCTGGGGCCACGGGGCCCCAACGTACAGCCCACAACTCAGTGTTATCCATGGCAGCAGCTCCCCTTCCTCCTGGCATCTGGTTAACCCCATTTATGTGGGTCAGATTGTTATCTTTAAGGTTCAGCAATAACCTTCATACAGATGGGAAGGGGTTAAGCTTCTTCCTACCCCACTGGTGCAGGTTTGGTGCAGCATGCATGTATTCTGGGAGAGCTGGGTGGCTGCAGGTTGCACCCCACCAGCTGCTCCTCCAGACATCACCCACATTTTTAGGCAGCGGAGACAGACAGCAGCAGACTGAGCCACAACTGCAACCACTGCTGGATACCTTTGCACTCACTCAGTCCCTAGTAGGACGGAGCTCCTCCAGAATCTGCCTGATAAATTTCAGCACTGTCTGCAGCCACCCAGGGGGGAGAGCAGAGAACGTGCTCTCTCCGCCCACAATGTCACACTGGCTGCCTTCTGTTAACCCCTATGTGTGCCTGCCTGGCTGCACTGACTGAGTGAGAAGATGCTTGTGTCAGAGCTGGCACATAGGGGTTAAGAGAACGCAGCCAGCAGTGACTTTGTGGGGGGGGGGGGGAGAGCATGTTATCTCCTGCTCTGCTCTCCCAGCTGTATCTATGACAGCATGAGTGGGCCCCCCCCTCTCCCCAGGGCCCCGGCATTTGCCCAGAGTGCCGGATGCTGACGCCGGCCCTGGCTGAAGGTGACACCGAGATTGGTAGGATTGCGCCTCTTCTGTGCATCAATTTTGCTCTGAGAGAAATGACTGTAATCGGTTTGGGTGAGCCCACACTGATATATCTGTGCTGCTAAATGAACTGTTTGTTTGCAGTGATACCCCAGGGCCCAGAAGAGGCTGTTTTTGGTTTTGAATCCCTTGGAGTTTTATGAAAGCAGTAAACTGCACATATTGAGACCAAACTGCAATGCTGGAGTGAACGCTGCTAAAATGCCTACATGAGAGCGTAAAGCCCTACGCTCCTTAAAGGGATTCTGCCCCTCCCCCAGGACTTGTATGACCTATTAATATGGGCATACAGGTAATAGAAATGTTACACTGGTCCTACCTGTCTGCCTCATACTAACGGTCTTGTTGCTGAGAAATGTAATATTCTTTCTTTATGTCAATGATTTCTTCCAGGCTGCGGGGCATGCGGTGTCTAGAAGAAATCTCTGCCCTCATTACAGCACTGCCCCCCCCTCCCATGCACGTCAGTTATGGCCCCGGTATCCCACGCCTGCGCCCTGCACTCCCTCAGAAATACACAGTTTATCCTCCTTTCTATGGTCACTGCATTTAGGGCATCTGCGCAGGCGAGTCACTGTGACCTCCGGTGTGCGCGCCGATAATATGCTCTCCCGACTTCCTACCTGCATAGTCAATACTAGGAACCATCTGTACATGGCGGTGACTATGCAGGGAGGAAGTGGGGAGAGCACATTATCGGCGCGCACACCGGAGGTCACTGGAGCGGAAGTCACCGGCACCTGTGCAGAAGGGAGGAAGAGGTGTGAATTTCTGAGGGATTACCATGCACAGTACCTTCCATTACGTTGTGACAGAACTTTCCATAACTGGACAAAGCTGCCTTCAGTCTCCCGGTGGCCATTTCTCCTGCATCTTCCGGCTGTATTCTGCAGAAATATATAGTACAACCAAAGCCTAGACATTGATGACATATTCCTAGTATCTGTGACCAATGTTTGGCTGATGGGGGTTTTATCAGCTCGGCTTCACATTTTTGGGGCTGCTGCATGGTGGGTCACCATGATGAGCCTGGTACTCGACCTCTGAGGGCAGAGGCGTAGCTAGGGATTCAGTTCAAGGGGGTGAAACATGGATGTAGGAGAACGTGGATGACTGCGCCATTACTGAAATTACATTTCCATACAAAGGCAAACACTGATATTACCGCCATACGGTGACATATAGTGGTAGATGCCGATCCTGCAGAACATAAAAGAGTTTATAATACAGTTATTGATGTTGACTTTCTTTCTGATGGCGTTGTTCACTTTTCCCGTCTTTTCCATCTGGCTCAGACCGACACGACAACTTCTCCAGCCAGGACTCGGCTGCAGAGAATAAAACAAAGACACATTTCATGCCTCATATTTTCAGCACCGTCCCCATCTATCCCCATCCTGCACAAACTCCTTACCCTGCTGATACCCCAATACTGAGCCGCTGCTGCCGTATGTGTCCCTATTACTGCCCCTGATACCCCAATACTGAGCCTCTGCTGCCGTATGTGTCCCTTTTACTGCACCTGATACCCCAATACTGAGCCGCTGCTGCCATATGTGTCCCTATTACTGCACCTGATACCCCAATACTGAGCCGCTGCTGCCGTATGTGTCCCTATTACTGCACCTGATACCCCAATACTGAGCCGCTGCTGCCGTATGTGTCGCTATTACTGCACCTGATACCCCAATACTGAGCCTCTGCTGCCGTATGTGTCCCTATTACTGCACCTGATACCCCAATACTGAGCCGCTGCTGCCGTATGTGTCCCTATTACTGCACCTGATATCCCAATACTGAGCCGCTGCTGCCATATGTGACCCTATTACTACACCTGATACCCCAATACTGAGCCGCCACTGCCGTATGTGTCCCTATTACTGCCCCTGATACCCCAATACTGAGCCGCCGCTGCCGTATGTGTCCCTATTACTGCACCTGATACCCCAATACTGAGCCGCTACTGCCGTATGTGTCCCTATTACTGCACCTGATACCCCAATACTGAGCCGCCGCTGCCGTATGTGTCCCTATTACTGCACCTGATACCCCAATACTGAGCCGCTACTGCCGTATGTGTCCCTATTACTGCCCCTGATACCCCAATACTGAGCCGCTGCTGCCGTATGTGTCCCTATTACTGCACCTGATATCCCAATACTGAGCCGCTGCTGCCGTATGTGTCCCTATTACTGCACCTGATATCCCAATACTGAGCCGCCGCTGCCGTATGTGTCCCTATTACAGCACCTGATACCCCAATACTGAGCCGCCGCTGCCGTATGTGTCCCTATTACTGCACCTGATACCCCAATACTGAGCCGCCGCTGCCGTATGTGACCCTATTACTGCACCTGATACCCCAATACTGAGCTGCCGCTGCCGTATGTGTCCCTATTACTGCACCTGATACCCCAATACTGAGCCGCCGCTGCCGTATGTGTCCCTATTACTACCCCTGATACCCCAATACTGAGCCGCTGCTGCCGTATGTGTCCCTATTACTACCCCTGATACTCCAATACTGAGCCGCTGCTGCCGTATGTGTCCCTATTACTACCCCTGATACCCCAATACTGAGCCGCTGCTGCCGTATGTGTCCCTATTACTGCACCTGATACCCTAGTACTGAGCCGCTGCTGCCGTATGTGTCCCTATTACTGCACCTGATACCCCGATACTGAGCCGCTGCTGCCGTATGTGTCCCTATTACTGTACCTGATATCCCGATACTGAGCCGCTGCTGCCGTATGTGTCCCTATTACTACACCTGATACCCCAATACTGAGCATCTGCTGCCGTATGTGTCCCTATTACTACCCCTGATACTCCAATACTGAGCCGCTGCTGCCGTATGTGTCCCTATTACTGCACCTGATACCCCAATACTGAGCCGCTGCTGCCGTATGTGTCCCTATTACTACCCCTGATACCCCAATACTGAGCCGCTGCTGCCGTATGTGTCCCTATTACTGCACCTGATACCCTAGTACTGAGCCGCTGCTGCCGTATGTATCCCTATTACTGCACCTGATACCCCAATACTGAGCCGCTGCTGCCGTATGTGTCCCTATTACTACCCCTGATACCCC
Source organism: Ranitomeya imitator (assembly GCF_032444005.1). Lineage (NCBI taxonomy): Eukaryota > Metazoa > Chordata > Amphibia > Anura > Dendrobatidae > Ranitomeya > Ranitomeya imitator. The sequence goes on from NC_091288.1 coordinate 11,999,085, forward strand.
AATACTGAGCCGCTGCTGCCGTATGTGTCCCTATTACTACCCCTGATACTCCAATACTGAGCCGCTGCTGCCGTATGTGTCCCTATTACTGCACCTGATACCCCAATACTGAGCCGCTGCTGCCGTATGTGTCCCTATTACTACCCCTGATACCCCAATACTGAGCCGCTGCTGCCGTATGTGTCCCTATTACTGCACCTGATACCCTAGTACTGAGCCGCTGCTGCCGTATGTATCCCTATTACTGCACCTGATACCCCAATACTGAGCCGCTGCTGCCGTATGTGTCCTTATTACTACCCCTGATACTCCAATACTGAGCCGATGCTGCCGTATGTGACCCTTTTACTGCACCTGATACCCCAATACTGAGCCGCTGCTGCCGTATGTGACCCTATTACTGCACCTGATAACGCAATACTGAGCCGCTGCTGCCGTATGTGTCCCTATTACTGCCCCTGATACCCCAATACTGAGCCGCTGCTGCCGTATGTGTCCCTATTACTGCCCCTGATACCCCAATACTGAGCCTCTGCTGCCGTATGTGTCCCTATTACTGCACCTGATACCCCAATACTGAGCCGCTGCTGCCGTATTTGTCCCTATTACTGCACCTGATACCCCAATACTGACCCGCTGCTGCCGTATGTGTCCCTATTACTGCACCTGATACCCCAATACTGATCCGCTGCTGCCGTATGTGACCCTATTACTGCACCTGATACCCCAATACTGACCCGCTGCTGCCGTATGTGTCCCTATTACTGCACCTGATACCCCAATACTGATCCGCTGCTGCCGTATGTGACCCTATTACTGCCCCTGATACCACAATACTGAGCCGCTGCTGCCGTATGTGACCCTATTACTGCCCCTGATATCCCAATACTGATCCGCTGCTGCCGTATGTGTCCCTATTACTGCACCTGATACCCCAATACTGAGCCGCTGCTGCCGTATGTGTCCCTATTACTGCCCCTGATACCCCAAATACTGAGCCGCTGCTGCCGTATGTGACCCTATTACTGCACCTGATAACGCAATACTGAGCCGCTGCTGCCGTATGTGTCCCTATTACTGCACCTGATACCCCAATACTGAGCCGCTGCTGCCGTATGTGTCCCTATTACTGCCCCTGATACCCCAATACTGAGCCTCTGCTGCCGTATGTGTCCCTATTACTGCACCTGATACCCCAATACTGAGCCGCTGCTGCCGTATGTGTCCCTATTACTGCACCTGATACCCCAATACTGAGCCGCTGCTGCCGTATGTGTCCCTATTACTGCACCTGATATCCCAATACTGAGCCGCTGCTGCCGTATGTGTCCTATTACTGCCCCTCATACCCCAATACTAAGCCGCTGCTGCCGTATGTGTGGTAGGCACGGCACTGTATAAGGAACGTGCCTCTGACTGCAGAGCCCCTAAGGGATAGCTAGAGGGGAAATCAGTGCAGTGCCCAATTCCCCCCTCCCACTACCTCCCCAGGTGAGGTCATGATTGGGACGCCCAGCGGACCAACCGGGGAGAGGAGGTGAGTCAGGCCACACCCTCAGGGGTTAAATTCTAGTGACCGGGCCAGGTTCTCCCTCTTTCTCCCCGGTTGACCCTTGGAAGCTGTTGTTGTCCCTGATCTCCTGACCACCATGGCTGCCCCTACGACCGAGGCCCTACAGCAAGGAGCTGCACAGGAAGGTGAGCAATGGTCGCGATCCCCTAATCCTGGTTTGGGTGCTCACCTTCCTGTGCCCTCTCCTCACCCCCTAGCATCCCCTCAGGCCTCCCCATCGTCCCCCTGGGCTCCATCCCTGCACATCCCCCCTCCTGGGGCCTCGTCCTCTTCTCACCCCCTGGCCTCTCCGTCCTCCCCCAGGGCTCCGTCCCTGCTTATCCCCCCTCCGGGGCCCCGTCCTCTCCTGTCTCCCCGGCGCTACTAACCCCCACTCACCAGCTCATTATAGCTGCAGACTCCGGTCCTTCGGGGCTCCAGCTGCTAGCCCCTGGCGCTCCGGCTGACCGGGCCGCAGCGGCGCCCCAGGGCAGACGTTCGGGGCGGTCCTCCCGTCCTCCTGTGCGCCTACGTGTTGGGGGGGAGCCGGCGCTGCCAAGTCGCCGTGCTTCTGCCCCACGTGTGGCGCCGGGATGCGCGGCGGAAGTCTCGGCGCTTGCCTCTGGCGCCGCTGCCCGCCGGTGCCAGGTGCCGGCTCCATACGCCGATCGCGTCCGGGCCCCGGGCACTTCCTGTCCCCGCTCTGAAACCCGGGGCCCGGCGCGCTTAGTGCATCATCCGCCGCCCTCCCATGTTATGCAGGCCCGCCCTGCCTCCCATAGTGCAGTGCGGGCCGGGCAGGACACGCCCACTTCCGGCCCCACTTCCTCCAGGCAATCGCACTGCAGTGCAGGAGCAAGCAGGGGACCGCCCGCCGCCTCGGTCCCCTCGGTGGCGCGCCAGCCGCTCAGGGGGACCGGGGGGCAGCCGGCCCAGGCATACCGCAGGTCCCCGGCAGCGTCAGGGAGTCCCCTCTCCCTGATGCCGGCTTGGGACTGCCAAGCACCGCCCACTAACAGCGGCGGGGCCCCAACCCGCCAAATCGGCCGGGGGGGCGCCTCAAACACGGCCCTCACAAGCTCCCCGAGCCAGGTCCCTCACTTTGGACCTCTGGCCAGCCCACCCCTGGCCCACCGCGTCCCCCCAGCAGGCACATCAGCGTTGCCTGTGCGGGGAGGCGGGCGGCGGTCGGGGGCCAGAGCCACGAACACGGCCGCGGAGCGTGATGCCTGGTCTATTCAGACCAGCCAGCACGCTCCGCAGCCAGGAATGTACGCACCAAACACGCACACAGTCGCACCAAACACTAACACAGCTGCAATAAATTACGCGCCGCCAACACCCCCATGCTCCCAAACGCTAATTGCAGACAGTTTCCTATCAGTCCCCGCCCTGTTGCGCTCACCCTGCGGTTCCAGCCTAATAGTCTCTGCACCTTCCCCGTCTCTACCCCCTGCACCGCCACTCACGCCCCGTGGCCAAGATAACGTCCCCCTTACTCCCGAGGTGAATGCACCTAACACAACCCCTAGACAGGGCGATCGCAGACATAGATGCCGCAGATCGTCCTCACCCTCATCAGTAGATTCCCGCCACCATTCCCGCTGTCCCTCTAGCTGTCGCCATTCCCACTCCAGACGCCGACACCACTCACGCAGGAGCCACCACAGATCCCGCTCCTCCAGATGGCGTTCGCCATCCACAACCGGTTCAGAAACATCGGGGAGTCACAACGGGCGGTACCGGTCACACGCCGAAAGACGGCGGTCTCACCGGACACCCAGAGCGGGTACCCGGTGGGAACAGACACTGACACCCCCCGTTACCGACCAGGCAGAGATCGGAGCCCCAATAGCCTCTCATCATCGAGCACACGACAGATCTCATCCGTCACGTGCTCCTTCATTGGCTGACGCACGGGGAGACATGCCATACGTACCTCCCCGGTCCACCAGCCAGCACCGAGCTCCGTCCTGGGCTGACGCACAGGGAGACACACCATACGTACCTCCCCGGTCCACCAGCCAGCACCGAACCATGGAGACAACTGACGCCGGAGCACCTCCCTCTCCAGGGGACGCTCGGCACCAGACTAGAATACATCCCCGTGCCACGGCGCTGGCCGCTGGCCTGCCATCTTCATCCTCCTGGGCGGGCGGCCAGCACCAGGACAGCGCCACGGCAGGAGCCAGAGTACCTCCGTCCGGAGACACTCGGCCGGCATCTGACAGCGGTGAGTTCTTTGATGTTGGTGAACATTCTACAATGCAAAATGTGGGAGAAAGCGAGCTGGCGGCCGCTATTAAGACCCTAGTTCAGCAGTTGACACGCCCAGGCGTACCAACTGATGCTAGCACCACCCAAGCAGCTAGTCTGCACAAGGATGCATTTTTCTGTGGAGTTAGCCCACTGGGAGCGCATGTTGACTTGGAGACAAAGCAAAAAATTTGGGAAAATGGTTATGTGGATATATGGTCACTGATATCGGCCGACCAACAGTCCGTAGACAAGGAAAGGAGGATGGGCGAGCGGTTGCAAGATAGGAGCAAACCAAAAATAGCTCAAACAATGAATAACTGGCTCCAGGCCTTCGCGGTTCTCGGATGTATAATGGGCCAAAAGCACCCTGAACGTTGTTCCGAATTATTTATTTACCAAGATCTAATATATAATTCATATAAGTGTCACAGCGGGGCGGCATGGAAACGGTACGACGAGGAGTTCCGCTTGCGGTTGGCCATGCAACCAGACTTGGGCTGGGGGGTGAAAGCGACGGACGTTTGGTTACGACTGATGTTGTCCCAAAAACAGCCCCCCTTTTCGGCAGCGACCACTTATCACTCAACAGCAGCAGGCCAGAACACAGTGGTCGCACGCGGACCTGGGGCCTGCTTACTGTTTAACGATGGATACTGCCGTTTCCAAGGGTCCTGTAAATATAGACACGAATGCTCCTCCTGCGGAGGAGGACACCCTGCGGCCAGATGCACCCGCCAGTCAAATAGAGCACCTGCGAGGTTTAACCCCGGTGAACGTAACCGCAATGGGCCCATGGCTAAGCCGTTATCCCAATAAAGAAGCGGCAGAACAACTATATTTCGGTTTTAAACACGGTTTTTATATCCCTTTCAAACCCAGCCCCTCGCCAACTATTGCAAATAATTTAAAATCGGCACGCGAATTCCCTGATATTTTACAGCAAAAAATCCAAAAAGAAGTTGAGCTGGGCAGGATGGCGGGACCTTTTAGTTCGTTGCCATTTAAAAATCTCAGAATCTCGCCTTTAGGTATTGTTCCCAAAAAGGAGCCAGGAAAATATCGGCTAATACATCACCTTTCCTACCCAAAAGGCGCATCGGTTAACGACGCAATACCCGCGGAAGACTCGTCCGTAACCTACTCTTCTTTTGACAGGGCGGTCGAGCTCGTGCGCGCAGCGGGGCCCGGTGCCCTGCTGGCGAAATCCGACATAGAGTCAGCCTTCCGCCTTTTGCCCGTTCACCCGGAATGTTTTCATTTATTAGGCTGTGAGGTGGACAGGCTATTTTACTTTGATATGTGCCTACCAATGGGCTGCTCCATTTCCTGTCATTACTTCGAGCTTTTCAGCACCTTCCTAGACTGGGTATTACGATACGAAACTGGTAGCAACTCAACGATTCACTACCTCGACGATTTTTTGTTCGTCGGTCCCGGGGACTCCAGACTCTGCTCCTTTCTTCTCCAAAAGTTTAAGTTTTTAGCCAAAAAATTTGGGGTACCACTTTCACCGGATAAAACAGTCGGCCCTTGTAACGTTTTGCCTTTCCTCGGTATTGAAATAGACACCAATGCAATGGTGTTTCGATTACCAGCTGATAAACTGCAAAAAACTCTGCAAATGGTTAAAAATTGCTACGAAGCAAAAAAAGTCACCCTGCAGCAGATGCAGTCCCTGCTAGGATTGCTCAACTTTGCCTGTCGTGTAATGCCGGCGGGCAGAGCGTTTTCACGCCGACTATCACTGGCAACCAAGGGCATAGCCCAGCCGAGCCACAGAATTAGGCTAAACCGTTCCCTGAAGGCAGACTTGCTGGTCTGGAGGACATTCCTGGAGTCCTACAATGGGCATACATGCGTTATGGCGCAGGAGACGCCAAGCAAAGATTTAGACTTGATGGTTGGTGGAAATATTACTGATGGTTTCGCGGCGATATACAAAAACCAGTGGTGCAAAGGCCAATGGCCTGAACTATGGACCACGGCCGCATGGGGCCGTGACCCAGCACTGGTGGAAATTTTGGCAATAGTAACATCAGTCGAGCTATGGGGTGCCCAATTGGAAAATACAAACATCAGATTTACAACAAAACAGCTGAGAACAGCAAAAGCCCTAAACAGCATGTCCTCTTCTTCTCAGCCGATACTCGCGCTGTTGCGCCGCCTAGCACTATTATGCCTGAAGCACAACATCTGGTGCCGGGCCAGATTTACGGCGACTGTCGATGATAAAATTGTTAACTCTTTGTTATCTTCCGATTGGCAGGCATTCAAACTCTTCCTCCCCAGGGCGCGAACGTCGGGCCTGCGGTGTCCTCCTTCTCTCTTGGACATGGTGGCCAATCATTGATGCCCTTGATCCGCGCTTCGGTGACACCGGCGACTTGGCAGGTTTACGGTAAGGCGTGGGAGGAGTGGTGCTCGCTAACGCAAGGAAGACCAGTCGATAGGTGCAACCGGACGAGATGCGACGTCCTAGTAGAACTTTTACAAAAGCTCAGGCAGGGAGGTGCGTCAGGGACATTAGCGCAACGTCATCTGTCGGGAATAGCATTCTTCTTTCAGCTGCTGGGGTGGGTGGACGTAACCAAATATATTTTCATCAAACAAGCCGTTAAAGGCTGGAGAAGGTTGCAACCCAGTCAGGAATGCCGACGCCCAGTTTCCTTAAGGCTGCTGGCCGACATAATTGCAATTTCTTCATCGGTGTGCAAATCACAATACGAGGCAACGCTGATATCCGTAGCGTTCGCAATCGCCTTCTTCGGGGCACTTCGCATCAGCGAATTAGTGCCCCAGTCAAAAACAGCATCAATAGGCGGCTTAATCTATGAAGACCTCGTCATATGCAGCGAAGCTCTGCGCATTAGAGTACGGAGATCCAAGTGCGACCCCACCGGGAGGGGGACATGGGTATTGGTCAAGGCGTCAGGCGGCCCTATATGCCCCGTAAAAATAGTTAAAAACTATGCGCTAGTAAGACATCCGGGTAGATTCCTCCTTTCACACACCGACGGGTCCCCTCTTACTAAATATCAATTTCAAGCGATTTTTAGACAGTGCCTAGAGGCACTCGGTGTGGCTCCAAAGGAATATGGGACACATTCATTCCGAATAGGGGCGGCGACCGAAGCAGCTAGAGCGGGGGTATCGGAAGTCGAGGTGCAGAGAATGGGCCGCTGGAAATCCGCATGCTTTGCAAGATACATAAGACCAGACCTGCTCTAACACTTCTTGTCTCTTCCAGGCAGCTTTAAGCCCACAGTTTGGGTAGTGGGGCATTCTTTTGTCTACTGGGCGTGCAAAAGGGCCAAACTCAGGACGGGGGGAACCAATTTTGGCTTCCCGAATTTGGAAGTCAACTGGAGAGGCGTCAGAGGGCTTCGGTGGCGTCAGATCTTCCCGGAGTTGGTCGACATCGCTAAGAAGGCCAAGGGGCCGGTGGTTCTGGTGCTACATGCCGGAGGCAATGATTTGGGCAAGCGGAAAGGGGCCGAGCTGTACACAGTAATGTCAACGGACATCGAGCGGTTTGTCTGTTTATTACCAGATATGGTGGTGGTGTGGTCAGAGATAATACCTCGAGCGGTCTGGCACGGAGCTAAGGACGTAAAAGCCATCGAAAACGCAAGAAAAAGGATTAACACAAAGATGTCGAAGTTTGTGAGAGAAAATTACGGCATTGTGGTTCGACACCAGGAGTTAGAAGGGAACAATTTTGCTTTGCTGAGACCAGATGGCATCCACCTCACGGACATCGGACTGGACACATTCTTGGAGGGTTTGCGGGATGGTGTTGAACAGGCTCTAATGATGTTGTGTGGGGGTCGGAGTCTTGTGTAGGTCATACACATGATCCTCCGTGGCGGTAGGTAGAGGGGGGCAAAGGTTCGTAACCTCTCATCGGCTTGCTGGCCCAGCGGTCGTCGGCTGGGGCCTTCAGCAATGAGTGCGTCGCGATGTGTAATTGCCCTTCTCTACTTTGCAATTAATAAAACTGTGACCGACCTGTTCAACCCATCCAGGATTGTTGGTATCTTTTATTACGGAGTGGTGGGACGGGGGAAGGCACTGGTTACGACACACGGGTCTCTGCAGTCTGGTAGGCACGGCACTGTATAAGGAACGTGCCTCTGACTGCAGAGCCCCTAAGGGATAGCTAGAGGGGAAATCAGTGCAGTGCCCAATTCCCCCCTCCCACTACCTCCCCAGGTGAGGTCATGATTGGGACGCCCAGCGGACCAACCGGGGAGAGGAGGTGAGTCAGGCCACACCCTCAGGGGTTAAATTCTAGTGACCGGGCCAGGTTCTCCCTCTTTCTCCCGGGTTGACCCTTGGAAGCTGTTGTCCCACCCTCCCTCCCTTATAAATTGATAAATGTGCTGTGCAATTACTGTTAAAATGTTTTGAATTTTAAATTTAAAAAAAAAAAAAAAAAAAAAAAAAAAAAAGATTTTGATGTTCTTTTATATACGTCACAGTGGCGGTAGGTAGAGGGGGGCAAAGGTTCGTAACCTCTCATCGGCTTGCTGGCCCAGCGGTCGTCGGCTGGGGCCTTCAGCAATGAGTGCGTCGCGATGTGTAATTGCCCTTCTCTACTTTGCAATTAATAAAACTGTGACCGACCTGTTCAACCCATCCAGGATTGTTGGTATCTTTTATTACGGAGTGGTGGGACGGGGGAAGGCACTGGTTACGACACACGGGTCTCTGCAGTCTCCCTATTACTGCACCTGATATCCCAATACTGAGCCGCTGCTGCCATATGTGACCCTATTACTACACCTGATACCCCAATACTAAGCCGCCGCTGCCGTATGTGTCCCTATTACTGCACCTGATACCCCAATACTGAGCCGCCGCTGCCGTATGTGTCCCTATTACTGCACCTGATATCCCAATACTGAGCCGCTACTGCCGTATGTGTCCCTATTACTGCCCCTGATACCCCAATACTGAGCCTCTGCTGCCGTATGTGTCCCTATTACTGCACCTGATATCCCAGTACTGAGCCGCCGCTGCCGTATGTGTCCCTATTACTGCACCTGATATCCCAGTACTGAGCCTCTGCTGCCGTATGTGTCCCTATTACTGCACCTGATATCCCAGTACTGAGCCGCCGCTGCCGTATGTGTCCCTATTACTGCCCCTGATACCCCAATACTGAGCCGCCGCTGCCGTATGTGTCCCTATTACTGCCCCTGATACCCCAATACTGAGCCGCTGCTGCCGTATGTGTCCCTATTACTGCACCTGATATCCCAGTACTGAGCCGCCGCTGCCGTATGTGTCCCTATTACTGCACCTGATACCCCAATACTGAGCCGCCGCTGCCGTATGTGTCCCTATTACTGCACCTGATACCCCAATACTGAGCCGCCGCTGCCGTATGTGTCCCTATTACTACACCTGATACCCCAATACTGAGCCGCTGCTGCCGTATGTGTCCCTATTACTACACCTGATACCCCAATACTGAGCCGCTGCTGCCGTATGTGTCCCTATTACTACACCTGATACCCCAATACTGAGCCGCTGCTGCCGTATGTGTCCCTATTACTGCACCTGATACCCCAATACTGATCCGCTGCTGCCGTATGTGTCCCTATTACTACACCTGATACCCCAATACTGAGCCGCTGCTGCCGTATGTGTCCCTATTACTACACCTGATACCCCAATACTGAGCCGCTGCTGCCGTATGTGTCCCTATTACTGCACCTGATACCCCAATACTGATCCGCTGCTGCCGTATGTGTCCCTATTACTGCACCCGATACCCCAATACTGAGCCGCTGCTGCCGTATGTGTCCCTATTACTACACCTGATACCCCAATACTGAGCCGCTGCTGCCGTATGTGTCCCTATTACTGAACCTGATACCCCAATACTGAGCCTCTGCTGCCGTATGTGTCCCTATTACTGCACCTGATACCCAAATACTGAGCCGCTGCTCCCGTATGTGTCCCTATTACTGCCCCTGATACCCAAATACTGAGCCGCTGCTGCCGTATGTGTCCCTATTACTGCACCTGATACCCCAATACTGATCCGCTGCTGCCGTATGTGTCCCTATTACTGCACCTGATACCCCAATACTGAGCCGCTGCTGCCGTATGTGTCCCTATTACTACACCTGATACCCCAATACTGAGCCGCTGCTGCCGTATGTGTCCCTATTACTACTCCTGATACCCCAATACTGAGCCGCTGCTGCCGTATGTGTCCCTATTACTGAACCTGATACCCCAATACTGAGCCGCTGCTGCCATATGTGTCCCTATTACTGCCCCTGATACCCCAATACTGAGCCGCTGCTGCCGTATGTGTCCCTATTACTGCACCTGATACCCAAATACTGAGCCGCTGCTGCCGTATGTGTCCCTATTTCTGCCCCTGATACCCAAATACTGAGCCGCTGCTCCCGTATGTGTCCCTATTACTGAACCTGATACCCCAATGCTGAGCCGCTGCTGCCATATGTGTCCCTATTACTGCACCTGATACCCCAATACTGAGCCACCGATGCCGTATGTATCCCTATTACTGCACCTGATACCCCAATACTGAGCCGCTGCTGCCGTATGTATCCCTATTACTGCACCTGATACCCTAATACTGAGCCACCGATGCCGTATGTGTCCCTATTACTGCACCTGATACCCCAATACTGAGCCGCTGCTGCCATATGTGTCCCTATTACTGCACCTGATACCCCAATACTGAGCCACCGATGCCGTATGTATCCCTATTACTCCACCTGATACCCCAATACTGAGCCGCTGCTGCCGTATGTGTCCCTATTACTGCTCCTGATACCCCAATACTGAGCCATCGATGCCATATGTATCCCTATTACTGCACCTGATACCCCAATACTGAGCCGCTGCTGCCGTATGTGACCCTATTACTGCACCTGATACCCCAATACTGAGCCACCGATGCCGTATGTGTCCCTATTACTGCTCCTGATACCCCAATACTGAGCCGCTGCTGCCGTATGTGTCCCTAGTACTGCTCCTGATACCCCAATACTGAGCCACCGATGCCGTATGTATCCCTATTACTGCACCTGATACCCCAATACTGAGCCACCGATGCCGTATGTGTCCCTATTACTGCTCCTGATACCCCAATACTGAGGCGCTGCTGCCGTATGTATCCCTATTACTGCACCTGATACCCCAATACTGAGCCGCTGCTGCCATATGTGTCCCTATTACTGCTCCTGATACCCCAATACTGAGCCGCTGCTGCCGTATGTGTCCCTATTACTGCTCCTGATACCCCAATACTGAGCCACCGATGCCGTATGTATCCCTATTACTCCACCTGATACCCCAATACTGAGCCGCTGCTGCCGTATGTGTCCCTATTACTGCTCCTGATACCCCAATACTGAGCCATCGATGCCGTATGTATCCCTAATACTGCACCTGATACCCCAATACTGAGCCACCGATGCCGTATGTGTCCCTATTACTGCTCCTGATACCCCAATACTGAGCCGCTGCTGCCGTATGTGTCCCTATTACTGCCCCTGATACCCCAATACTGAGCCGCTGCTGCCGTATGTATCCCTATTACTGCACCTGATACCCCAATACTGAGCCACCGATGCCGTATGTGTCCCTATTACTGCACCTGATACCCAAATACTGAGCCGCTGCTGCCGTATGTGTCCCTATTACTGCTCCTGATACCCCAATACTGAGGCGCTGCTGCCGTATGTATCCCTATTACTGCACCTGATACCCCAATACTGAGCCTCTGCTGCCGTATGTGTCCCTATTACTGCTCCTGATACCCCAATACTGAGCCACCGATGCCGTATGTATCCCTATTACTGCACCTGATACCCCAATACTGAGCCGCCGCTGCCGTATGTGTCCCTATTACTGCTCCTGATACCCCAATACTGAGCCTCTGCTGCCATATGTGTCCCTATTACTGCACCTGATACCCCAATACTGAGCCGCTGCTGCCGTATGTGTCCTTATTACTGCTCCTGATACCCCAATACTGAGCCGCTGCTCCCGTATGTGTCCCTATTACTGCACCTGATACCCCAATACTGAGCCGCTGCTGCCGTATGTGTCCCTATTACTGCTCCTGATACCCCAATACTGAGCCGCTGCTCCCATATGTGTCCCTATTACTGCACCTGCTGTGTGGAACAATTACAGTGCTCCTCTTACTGCCCGACATAATAATGCTGTGCCCCTTGTATAGTTAAATGTAAGTGTCCTAGAAAACAGTGTCCACATTTTGCCCCTAGAATGTAATAATGCTTCATGTAATCATTTGAAGGCCACAATACTCTGAGCGCCCTAATAATAATAATAATAATAATAATAATGCTTAAGTTCTCACTTAACATTTAATAATGTCCAATAGCCCCCCATGTTCGGCATCCCCATACACAGTATAATGGGCCTACAGCTCCCTATACACAGTATGAAGGGGCCACAGATCCCCTAAACACAATATGAGGGGCCCACAGCTACCCTACACACAGAATGATGGGCCCATAACTCCTCTATACACTGTATGATGGGCCCACAGCTGCCCTATACATTGTTCAATGTCCTCAGTGCTCCCCTATAAATAGTATGGTGTCCTTACTGCTCCCCCTAATGCCCCTCACAATAGTCTTCACAGTATATAGTGGCCCTCTGTAGTCCCCACACTATGATGGTCCTCAAAGTAGTCCCCACTTTAAGGGCTCCCACATTATCTCCCATACTATGAACGCCCCACAATAGTCGCTACACTATATGAGGGTCCCACAATAGTCCTGAAACTGCATATTGGCCCCCACATTAGATCCAATACGCCGATACATTAGCCCCCACACTGGAACCGCACCCTCTGCCCTCCGAGTATCTATGCTACTGTCTGAGGGTCATGTTGAAAAGAAGGGAGTGACAAGGTGTCAGTGGTCGGACCTCTGAGCGATGTTCACCAATGTCTGTGATGAGAAAACCCCTTTATAAATATGGTGAATTTTACATTTACAGTTTTTACAATTTCAAATGCAATTGTTTCTTTATTTTTCACCTAGTAGAAAAAAAAAATAAGAAACAGATGGGAGACACTCAGAAACAGCCAGAGATAAATGAGATCTTATTTATTTTCAATATGAGGTGCTGCTTAGGACCTGGTTTTATTTAAGGGGCCGGTCATTATTTTTCTAAAAGAATCCTTCATCTTCATGCTGTTCTGTTTTCCATTTCTTTCTGTGTCTTATCATGAGAGTGTCATAGGGAATAAAAAGTATGATTATTATAAGTCAGAGAAAAAATGGAAATAAAGAGCAAAAATGATTATTATTATTATTATTATTATACATTTATATAATATAAAAATGATAAAATAAGTTTAGTAATGTATTGTATAATGCTTTAAACCACTACACAAAAAAGATGGTATGTTCTCCAGTTTTGATAACGTACTTAATACAGTGAATATCCAGGAATGAAGAAAAACAGGGACTCTTTAAAACTTTCTTCTATCATTGTTTATAGACTAAACCTACTATAATAACATCCCTTATTTTGCAAAATATAACTACTATAATGCTGCCGATATGTACAAGAATATAACTACTATAATACTGCCCCTATGTACAAGAATATAACTACTATAATACTACCCCCTATGTACAAGAATATAACTACTATAATACTGCTCCTATGTACAAGAATATCACTACTATAATACTGCTCCTATGTACAAGAATATAACTACTATAATACTGCTCCTATGTACAAGAATATAACTACTATAATACTGCTCCTATGTACAAGAATATAACTACTATAATACTGCTCCTATGTACAAGAATATAACTACTATATTACTCCCCCTATGTACAAGAAGATAACTACTATAATATTGCTCCTATGTACAAGAATATAACTACTATAATACTGCTCCTATGTACAAGAATATAACTACTATAATACTGCTCCTATTTACAAGAATATAGCTACTATAATACTGCTCCCTATGTACAAGAATATAACTACTATAATGCTGCTCCTATGTACAAGACTATAACTACTATAATACTGTCCCCTATGTACAAGACTATAACTACTATAATACTGCCCCCTATGTACAGGAATATAATTACTATAATACTGCCCCTATGTACAAGAATATAACTACTATAATACTGTCCCTACGTGCAAGAATATAACTACTATAATACTGCTCCTATGTACAAGAATATAACTACTATAATACTGCCCCTATGTGCAATAATATAACTACTATAATACTGCTCCTATGTACAAGAATATAACTACTATAATACTGCCCCTATATAAAAGAATATAACTACTATAATACTGCCCCTATGTGCAAGAATATAACTACTATAATACTGCCCCTATGTACAAGAATATAACTACTATAATACTGCTCCTATGTACAAGAATATAACTATTATAATCCTGCCCCTATATAAAAGAATATAACTACTATAATCCTGCCCCTATGTACAAGACTATAACTACTATAATACTGCCCCCTATGTACAGGAATATAACTACTATAATACTGCCCCTATGTACAAGAATATAACTTCTATAAAACTGCTCCTATGTACAAGAATATAACTACTATAATACTGCTCCTATGTACAAGAATATAATTACTATAATACTGCCCCTATGTACAAGAATATAATTACTATAATACTGCCCCTATGTACAAGAATATAACTACTATAATACTACCCCTATATAGGGTAATATAACTACTATAATACTGCCCCTATGTACAGGAATATAACTACTATAATACTGCCCCTATGTACAAGAATATAACTTCTATAAAACTGCTCCTATGTACAAGAATATAACTACTATAATACTGCTCCTATATACAAGAATATAACTACTATAATACTGCCCCTATGTGCAAGAATATAACTACTATAATACTGCTCCTATGTACAAGAATATAACTACTATAATACTGCCCCTATATACGGTAATATAACTGCTATAATACTGCCACCTATAGACGAAATTACATATTGCAATGAATATTATGATTACAATGATGAGGACGCATTTCCAGGCTGCAGAGCGCACAGATTTCAGAGCTTTGTACTTTCGCTCTTCAGTTTATTTTCTCATTTCTTCCACACCTCCTATATAATCTTCCAGTGAAGTTGTGAACATGAATATTTCAGCAACTGCGCTTTGCTGTCAAATTGGCAATCATAAGGTAGGAAGGTTAATCCTTTACCGCAGGGGAACATTAAAACTTTCTGCTTATTGTCAGAACTTCTTGTCTTCCCGGCCATACTTCCCAGCTTGTACACTTAACCCCTTGGGCACTTTAATCCACCAAAGAACCTGCTCCTTACGTCAGTGGTCAAGTCTTTGGGTGGACGCCCAGAGTTTTCTCATATGGGCTTCATAGAATTTCATTGTTAATTAAAGGGGTCAGAAAAAGCTTACAGATTTGCACTATAATGTTGTCTAACCAGGAAGGGGTTAGAAAATCATCCAAGGTCATGGACTTTCTCCTGCTTGAGATATGACCACATAATGTTCCTCTAGATCCAACAGAAACTCTGCTGAGGCTTATGTTATTAACCTTTCCCATCTAAGTGCAGGAAAATGTACATCAAGACTTGGTATCTTCAGTAACCCAATTATACGTAATTACAGACATATCAGGTTGACGCTCCCCAGTGGATGAAAGGTTGGCGTAGACCGGAGACTTGGCCAACGATGGAGATGCCATTGCAGTAAGCTGCTGGCTCAGCATGAAGTCCACCTAAAGAAGGAACAGCCAACTCCAGATAAAGCCAAGACTTCAGCTTAGTCATTACAGCTGTGACAACAAGAAGTCTATGAGATACTGTTCGAGACTGATGTCAGCGCTAAGACATCTGCTGCGAGTTTCACTATCTGACGCCAAATTTTCTTCCTAGTGATAGACCCAGGTGTATTTTTATTCTTGTCCTCAAGGACATCTTTTTCCTCCGAAACCCAAGTCACGAAGAAAAAAATAAGCCCAATAAAATTGTTAAATGGGGACTTGAATCGATCTTGTGGACCTTGGCGTGTCAGCATTTCCGTGTACTACACGTGTTTCTAAGAAAACTATGGTCTCATTATTGAATCAGTGCCGACTTGGGATCCTTGAGGTTTCGTGATGAGCTTGGCTTCACGGAGATATAAAAGATAACCTCAGCTTCAGATTGTTTTATTACTTCTTGATACATTGACGAATACCAGAGAAGACAATGTTTAGAAGACTCACTTGCTAGCTATGAATACTTTGTTTTTCTTGGAGGGGAATGTTGCTATATAGTAGCAGTAAATGGGGGCATCTATAAATTGTATCCAAGATGTCGCCGTGGACAACAGATGTCATATCCTCATCGATCCAGCAGACCTTATGACTATGTACTTTTGTATGAGGAGGTAAGGACTAGTGACACTTTGTCCGATTGGTATTGGAGGTGTTACAGCCAGTTTGCCGTTACTAACCAGAGAGCGTAATCTAAGTTACCCTGCCTTCCCGTACTCTTCACCCAACCAAGAAGCTATGGGATTTCTTGGTCAGATCCCCAGGTTGATGCCCATAAAGTGGTCATAGATTGGTAGAAACAGCAACTACATGGATTTCAGGTTTCGGGCTTGATGAAACCTACTGTCGTCTTCCCCATTACCCTGTTTTCTGTAAGTTCAGGGTCCTCTCCACTATTAATGATAATAATAGTAATACTCCCCTTTCCCCGCTCCCACGACGTGCGGCGTCTTCTTCTGTAGCTGACAGCTGACTTCAGCTTGCAAGCAACGAGCGGCGCAGCCAGAGACTTGCAGCTGACAGCCTCTGGTCAGCAGCCGGTATCGCGGTGCAGGGAGCCGCGGGTCTCTGCTCCACATAACATTTTAGCTGAATGTGTGTCCTCGGTCTTCTTTATGACCTGCTCTCCAGCCCAAGGTTTGGACCAGGCACCACCACGATAGAATGGAGCTGGACCCCAACACAACGAGGAGTTGCAATCACCATGTCAGACCTTGTGAACTTTTTATCAGTTAACCAAAAATTATAATAACTGTAATATAAATATTCACACCCTCCAGTATCATGACCTGAAGTTCCCCTTGTGGGGTTTTCTCCATAGGGCTGACCAGTACAGTAAACTGGTTTTCAAGCCTGGCCTAAATTCTGTCAATCACAGTGAAGCGCAGTCATTTGGTCATTTTTGGCCCTCGCCTTATTGTTTTGTTACTTTTTCTCCACCATTTCCTGCCGGTAATTTTCACTGCATTCTGTATCTTTAGGTATTTACCTTATTCGCTGAGGGTCGACTAAACCTTTGTAGGTTGCTCTGCGGCCCCGGGGACAAATTTACCAATTAATAACAGGAATCTTCTTCTCTTTTTTCCCTCACTAATAGCTCGAGACCACACACTGGAAATATGTGTGGGATTTTTTTTTTCTAAATATGGCCCATGATGAGGCCGAGGCAACTCCTGATGAGTCTCGGAGGAAAACAGCTGTTCTCAAACAGGAAGGGAAAGTTTCCTTGTCTGACTTTTATAAGTCACCATTCCTTTACCACATATGAATCAACACTTGTAAGAGATACAACCACAGCTAATAGTTTCTCTAAAGGGTGATAAACGGGACGGTCCATATTGCACCGATTGATCTTTTGGGTTTCAGTTTCACGACATTGATTGTGCAAATGGAAACATGATTACCAAACTAATGTACAGAATTGTGCAACAGATTTTATGCAGTTGTGGAAAAAAATGCTACAATGTGAGTGAATATAATAGAATAAAACTAGAAGTGATCATAGTTCATTTTTATCAATTAATAATATGCAAAGTGAATGGAGAAAGGAGAACTTTAAATCTGACCAGTATTGAGTGCTGCAGTCCTGCGACAGAAAAAAGATGACCTCAGGCCAGACTTCTCCGAACATGAGATGGACGTAGCTGGTCCCACTGGTCGCTGCCAGTTCTGAGCTGATGGCACTGATGGACATCGTCCAACTTAGAAGGGAAGTAACATGATGTGTCTTACATCTGCTGCACTAAGTTTCCTTGGCCAACCACTGAGTCTATGGTCCTCAACGTTACCTATTTCTTGCTGACCCATCATGTAAAGGAGGCGTCTGCCTACAAATTTATTCTGTCTGGGATCACATGAAAAGACAGAAGGATCCACATAAGCCTCATACACAGAAGATCTGGTGTCAGGTCTTAAGATGTTTGGCACAACCTCCTGCCGAGATCCTCCATAACCTGTGTAGAAGTGACGAGAAGAAGTGATGGAGGCTGCAGGCGGTCACCAGATACTGATGATGGACGGTCGCCAGATACTGATGATGGAGGTGATGGGCGGTCACCAGATACTGATGATGGAGGTGATGGGCGGTCGCCAGATACTGATGATGGAGGCGATGGGCGGTCACCAGATACTGATGATGGAGGCGATGGGCGGTCACCAGATACTGATGATGGAGGCGATGGACGGTCGCCAGATACTGATGATGGAGGTGATGGGCGGTCACCAGATACTGATGATGGAGGTGATGGGCGGTCACCAGATACTGATGATGGAGGCGATGGACGGTCGCCAGATACTGATGATGGAGGCGATGGACGGTCGCCAGATACTGATGATGGAGGTGATGGGCGGTCACCAGATACTGATGATGGAGGTGATGGGCGGTCGCCAGATACTGATGATGGAGGTGATGGGCGGTCACCAGATACTGATGATGGAGGTGATGGGCGGTCACCAGATACTGATGATGGAGGCGATGGGCGGTCGCCAGATACTGATGATGGAGGTGATGGGCGGTCACCAGATACTGATGATGGAGGTGATGGGCGGTCGCCAGATACTGATGATGGAGGTGATGGGCGGTCGCCAGATACTGATGATGGAGGTGATGGGCGGTCGCCAGATACTGATGATGGAGGTGATGGGCGGTCACCAGATACTGATGATGGAGGTGATGGGCGGTCGCCAGATACTGATGATGGAGGTGATGGGCGGTCACCAGATACTGATGATGGAGGCGATGGACGGTCGCCAGATACTGATGATGGAGGTGATGGGCGGTCACCAGATACTGATGATGGAGGTGATGGGCGGTCGCCAGAAACTGATGATGGAGGCGATGGACGGTCACCAGATACTGATGATGGAGGTGATGGGCGGTCACCAGATACTGATGATGGAGGTGATGGGCGGTCGCCAGAAACTGATGATGGAGGCGATGGACGGTCACCAGATACTGATGATGGAGGCGATGGACGGTCGCCAGATACTGATGATGGAGGTGATGGGCGGTCACCAGATACTGATGATGGAGGCGATGGACGGTCACCAGATACTGATGATGGAGGCGATGGACGGTCACCAGATACTGATGATGGAGGTGATGGGCGGTCACCAGATACTGATGATGGAGGCGATGGACGGTCACCAGATACTGATGATGGAGGCGATGGACGGTCGCCAGATACTGATGATGGAGGCGATGGGCGGTCACCAGATACTGATGATGGAGGCGATGGGCGGTCACCAGATACTGATGATGGAGGCGATGGACGGTCGCCAGATACTGATGATGGAGGTGATGGGCGGTCACCAGATACTGATGATGGAGGTGATGGGCGGTCACCAGATACTGATGATGGAGGCGATGGACGGTCGCCAGATACTGATGATGGAGGCGATGGACGGTCGCCAGATACTGATGATGGAGGCGATGGGCGGTCACCAGATACTGATGATGGAGGTGATGGGCGGTCGCCAGATACTGATGATGGAGGTGATGGGCGGTCACCAGATACTGATGATGGAGGTGATGGGCGGTCACCAGATACTGATGATGGAGGCGATGGGCGGTCGCCAGATACTGATGATGGAGGTGATGGGCGGTCACCAGATACTGATGATGGAGGTGATGGGCGGTCGCCAGATACTGATGATGGAGGTGATGGGCGGTCGCCAGATACTGATGATGGAGGTGATGGGCGGTCGCCAGATACTGATGATGGAGGTGATGGGCGGTCACCAGATACTGATGATGGAGGTGATGGGCGGTCGCCAGATACTGATGATGGAGGTGATGGGCGGTCACCAGATACTGATGATGGAGGCGATGGACGGTCGCCAGATACTGATGATGGAGGTGATGGGCGGTCACCAGATACTGATGATGGAGGTGATGGGCGGTCGCCAGAAACTGATGATGGAGGCGATGGACGGTCACCAGATACTGATGATGGAGGTGATGGGCGGTCACCAGATACTGATGATGGAGGTGATGGGCGGTCGCCAGAAACTGATGATGGAGGCGATGGACGGTCACCAGATACTGATGATGGAGGCGATGGACGGTCGCCAGATACTGATGATGGAGGTGATGGGCGGTCACCAGATACTGATGATGGAGGCGATGGACGGTCACCAGATACTGATGATGGAGGCGATGGACGGTCACCAGATACTGATGATGGAGGTGATGGGCGGTCACCAGATACTGATGATGGAGGCGATGGACGGTCGCCAGATACTGATGATGGAGGTGATGGGCGGTCACCAGATACTGATGATGGAGGTGATGGGCGGTCACCAGATACTGATGATGGAGGCGATGGACGGTCACCAGATACTGATGATGGAGGTGATGGGCGGTCACCAGATACTGATGATGGAGGCGATGGACGGTCACCAGATACTGATGATGGAGGTGACAGTCGGTCACCAGATAATGATGCAAAGTCTTCCTAAGCATTTACAAAGGTCCCTTAGTCTGTCTTACTTGGGCCAAGGAGAACAAGAACCGGACTGTTGTCAGTGGTCCAAGGTGTTGTGTTCAGATGAAAGTAAATTTTGCATTTCATTTGGAAATCCAGGTCCCAGAGTCTGGAGGAAGAGTGGAGGCCACAATCCAAGCTGCTGGAGGTCTAGTGTGAGGTCTCCACAATCAGTGATGGTTTGGGGGCCATGTCATCTGCTGGTGTAGGTCCACGGTGTTTTATCAAGACCAAAGTCAGCGCAGCCATCTACCAGGACATTTTAGTGCACTTCATGCTTCCCTCTGCCGACAAGCTTTTTGGAGATGGAAATGTCATTCTCCAGCAGGACTTGGCCCCGGTCCACACTGCCAAAAGTACCAATACCTGGTGTAAAAACAACAGTATCCCTGGACTTGATTGGCAGCAAAGTCGCCTGACCTTAACCCCATAGAGAATCTATGTGTATTGTCAAGAGGAAGATGAGAGACACCAGACCCAACAATGCAGACGAGCTGAAGGCTGCTATCAAAGCAACCTGGGCTTCCATAACCCCTCAGCAGTGCCACAGGCTGAACGCCTCCATGCCACGCCGCATTGATGCAGTAATTGATGCAAAAGGAGCCGCGACCAAGTACTGAGTGCATTTACTGAACACACATTTCAGTAGGACGACATTACAGATTTTAAAATCATTTTTCAAGCTGATGTTATAAAGTATTCTAATTTACTGAGATAATGACTTTTGGGTTTTCATTGGCTGTAAGCCATAATCATCAACATTAACAGAAATAAACACGTGAATTAGATCACTATGTTTGTAATGACTCTATATAATATGAGTTTCACTTTTTGTATTGAAGAACTGAAATAAATGAACTTTTTGATGATATTCTATTTTTGTGAGAAGCACATGTATTTATTATTTATACAGTACTTGTGTGTGTGGCTTAAAAAAATTCTGAACTTTGTGGTTTGTGTCACCACTTTCCAATTCTCCAACCCCTGTACATTTTTCATTTTTCCTTTGATGGAGCTGTGTGAGGGCTTATTTTTGTTTGATGAACTACCGATATAGTTTAGGAAAAATTAGCATTAAAAAAAAAAAAAATCTCTGGAAAGAGGAAATGTTAAGAAACAATTAGGATAACTTTTGGTTTCAAGTTTTCAATTGTTTTTTTAATCTAAGTGAAAATTTAATAAAGCAAAAAGTCATTTTAATTAATTGGAAATATTTTTTTTTTTTTACAAAATATGATGACAAGAAAAATGTAACGTTTTCCTATCTTGTTCTTTCATGCTTTGCTATGGGGCTTTATTTGTGAGACCGCCATAGAAGCTGTAGGAATATAAGGTGATTGGAATGGCTTTTTGGTGTATATATAATATAACGCTGGGAGCGTCACTCTGTCCGAAGCCTTTATAGACTGTGCAAGTGCAAGCGCCAGCGCAGTCTGGACCGTACAGAGTGACGCTCCCAGGAGATTGCGGTATGCGTAAACACTGAACGCACACCGCGATCTCCAACAGAGAAGCAGGGACCGCCAGGAGGGTAAGTATGAGCTATATTCACCTGGCCCCGTTCTACCGCTGCGCGCCGCCATCTTCCCGGTCCTCGGCCTGTGACCTTCAGTTCAGAGGGCGCGATGACGCGCTTAACGCGCGCCGCCCTCTGACCAGTCACAGCCAGAGGACCGGGAAGATGGCGGCGCGCAGCGGTGGAATGGGGCCAGGTGAATATAGTAAGTGCTGGGGGGCCTGAGCTGGCGGCGATACCGGCACCTGACCCCCGCCTGCTCAGGCCCCCCAGCACTCGGCGCCCAGCGACTATAGGTGAGTATGGTATTTTTTTTTATATATATATATTGCAGCAGCATACGGGGCATATACCATGGAGCATCTTATGGGGGCCATAAACCATAATGGAGCAGTGTACGGGGGCATATACAATGGAGCATCTTATGGGGTCATAAACCATAATGGAGCAGTGTACGGGGGCATATAGTATGGAGCATCTTATGGGGGCCATCAACCATAATGGAGCAGTGTACGGGGGCATATACCATGGAGCATCTTACAGGGGCCATACACCTTTATGGAACAGCGTACTGGGGCATAAACTATGGAGCATCTTATGGGGGCCATAAACCTTTATGGAGCAGTGTACGGGGCAAATACCATGGAGCATCTTATGGGGGCCATAAACCATAATGGAGCAGTGTACGGGGGCATATACCATTGAGTATCTTATGGGGGCCATCAACCATAATGGAGCAGTGTACGGGGGCATATAGTATGGAGCATCTTACGGGGGCCATTAACCTTTATGGAACAGTGTACAGGGGCATATACTATGGAGCATCTTATGGGGGCCATAAACCTTTATGGAGCAGTGTACAGGGGCATATACTATGGAGCATCTTATGGGGGCCATAAACCTTTATGGAGCAGTGTACGGGGGCATATACTATGGAGCATCTTATGGGGGCCATAAACCTTTATGGAGCAGTGTACGGGGGCATATACTATGGAGCATCTTATGGGGGCCATAAACCTTTATGGAGCAGTGTACGGTGCATATACTATGGAGCATCTTATGGGGGCCATAAACCTTTATGGAGCAGCGTATGGGGCATATGGATGGGAGCAGCAAATTAAAGAACTGTGGCGCAGGATGGGAGCAGCACATGACAGAACGGGGGCAGCACATGACAGAATAGGGCAGCACATGTCAGAATGGGGGCGCAGGATGGGAGCAGCACATGTCAGAATGGGGGCGCAGGATGGGTGCAGCACATGTCAGAACGGGGGCGCATCATGGGAGCAGCACATGTCAGAATGGGGGCAGCACATGACAGAATAGGGCAGCACATGTCAGAATGGGGGCGCAGGATGGGAGCAGCACATGACAGGATGAGGACGCAGGATGGGAGCAGCACATGTCAGAACGGGGGCGCAGGATGGGTGCAGCACATGTCAGAATGGAGGCGCATCATGGGAGCAGCACATGTCAGAATGGGGGTGCAGGATGGGAGCAGCACATACCAGGATGGAGACCATATATCAATATAAATGCTCGCCACCCGGGCGTAGAACGGGTTCAATAGCTAGTAGTTATATAAAGCACATAGCTGTCTAGGCGATTCCTCCCTTGGAAGATAGACTACCAGTGGGAACCAGAGTGGGTCCATCGGCTCTTTGCCTTTATTATAATAGAGGCCAGTTGGGTGCCGCATCGGACGACTTTCCACTTTGTGTCTCCTTGTCGGACTTTCCCTTTAAATGACTGATTCAGCTCTGCTTCTCTTATTACACTTTCTGGGTAAAATCTTCTTTTTTTTTTTTGCCTCCCTTATGATAAAATCTAACACAGGAGCCCAGGGAGGAGAGATGATGCAAGCCTTATGTTTAGAGAAAAAGTTAAGGTTGACCTTTTGTTGTGCCAAAACATAACAAGCAGGAACTTTGGAAAGCTGTTTTTCTAAAGGGCAGAAATGATGAGCATTTTCCGACGAGTGTGAAAATGAATGAAAAACAGCGATTTGGAAAAAGGCCTGAGACAATTAGACTGAAAGCAAATTATTTGTGCGGAATGTAAGACCATTTAGGCATCGGATGTGGAGCTAATGCAAGGGAATTTTTTTTTTTTATTTACTTTTAGGAAGGTGCTTTTAACTTTTCGGAACTTTCCTTAGTATTGCACAGGTGATTGAATTGTTGCCTGTGCAGGTGATGCAATTATCACCTGTGCAATATGAAGGGAATCCTGAAAACATGACCTGTTGCTGGCTCTTGAGGACCGGACTTGAGGAACACTGGTCTAGGGGAACTGTTTGGACTACTGATCCAGGTCACATCTTCATAGACGACTTTCCAAAGTCTGTTTTCTTTGAAATTCCGCAGCACTTCAGAGTAAAACATTTATTTCATCAATCAGATTGATGCTGTCTGTGGATTGGGCAGCATGAATCTACTTTCCCTTTAAAAGACGTTTGTTGCTCTGAAATCATTGTGTTCTTGCAACGAGAAGGAAATTAAGTTTAAAAATCCATTTGAAAGTTTGTAAGAAAATGTTAAGTTTCTGTGCAAGTGAGGAGCTGTCACTACTGTATATTGGGCTTAGAGATCGGCTGCAGCGGTGATGCTCACGATTGACCTGACCTCATTGCTCCATCCAAAACCATAGCGGTTAAGGGCGAGTATCATCTGGCTTTGTTATTTTACATGACGGCAAGTGATTGGGATCCACTTTGTTAAAAAATGAAAGACCCCTTTAAAGGAGACCAATGTATGTGAAGGATAAGGTCTGCGGCGTCACTAAGTCAGCGGTATTTGGTGTTGGGATAATGTTTAATGATAACGTGACGACATTTCTGTACATGAAACACAACCTGGAAATCGAGACCTGATTCCTCTGTGGTTCCAGCCGGAATTAGCAGCTGTCATCCAATCTAGGGGACATTGTGGATTGTGCTGATAACATCGGGACGATCTCACAATTCAGACATGAACCGTCCCGTCACTCTGAGAAGTCTGATCAGGACTCATACTGTCAGGTGTAAGAGATAATTATCATCAGAAATCTGACAATTACTCACCAGGGAGTGTCCCAGTGTAGAAAGAGTCAAATTAATCCTACACTCGGCACTAATCACATAAATTAGTCAATACATTATAATAACACTTCACTTATAAGTGCAGATTATCGAAAAAAACCTGACAGATAACAAGAGTCTACTAATCCACATCCAAAACGAGCAATTTTTATTATTAAAACCAAATATAAATACAATT
Source organism: Ranitomeya imitator (assembly GCF_032444005.1). Classification (NCBI taxonomy): domain Eukaryota; kingdom Metazoa; phylum Chordata; class Amphibia; order Anura; family Dendrobatidae; genus Ranitomeya; species Ranitomeya imitator. The sequence goes on from NC_091288.1 coordinate 12,024,493, forward strand.
AAAAGTAACTGAATTCTTCCATTAATACAAAAAATAAAATACACATATAATCGGTACATAATCACATTACATACAAAATTAGCTTAAAGGGAACCTGTCACCCCCAAAATCAAAGATGAGCTGCGGCCACCGTCATCAGGGGCTTATCTCCAGCATTCTGTAATGCATTCTGTAATGCTGTAGATAACCCCCGATGTATCCTGAAAGATGAGAAAAATAGGTTAGATTATACTCACCCAGGGGCGGTCCTGGTGCGATGGGCGTCGCGGTCCGGTGTGGCTCCAGCGCAGGCGTACTAATTTGTCCTGTTGAGGACACAGCAAAGTACTGCAGTGCGCAGGAGCTGGACCTCTCTGACCTTTCCCGGCTCCTGCGCACTGCAGTACTTTGCTCTGCCCTCAACAGGACAAATCAGTACGCCTGCGCTGGAGCCGCTCCGGACCGGACCGCGACGCCCATCGTACCAGGACCGCCCCTGTGTGAGTATAATCTAACCTCTTTTTCTCATCTTTCAGGATACATCGGGGGCTTATCTACAGCATTACAGAATGCGTTACAGAATGCTGGAAATAAGCCCCTGATGACAGTGGGCACAGCTCATATACGATTTTGGGGGTGACAGGTTCCCTTAAAAGAGTAAATAAATGTGGGAGGAAAAGATAAAAATAAACACTTTGCAAAATAAAATCATCATATTTCAACCCAATGTCACAATCTTAAAAAACTTTAAATTATTCTGCTTCTTTCTAATTAGGGAGCAGTATTATAGTAGTTATATTCTTGTACATAGGGGCAGTACTATAGTAGTTATATTCTTGTACATAGGATGCAGTATTATAGTAGTTATATTCTTGTACATAGGGGCAGTACTATAGTAGTTATATTCTTGTACATAGGGGCAGTATTATAGCAGTTATATTCTTGTACATAGGAGCAGTATTATAGTAGTTATATTCTTGTACATAGGGGCAGTATTATAGTAGTTATATTCTCGTACATAGGGGCAGTATTATAGCAGTCATATTCTTGTACATAGGGGCAGTATTATAGTAGTTATATTCTTGTACATAGGAGCAGTATTATAGTAGTTATATTCTTGTACATAGGAGCAGTATTATAGTAGTTATATTCTTGTACATAGGAGCAGTATTATAGTAGTTATATTCTTGTACATAGGAGCAGTATTATAGTAGTTATATTCTTGTACATAGGAGCAGTATTATAGTAGTTATATTCTTGTACATAGGAGCAGTATTATAGTAGTTATATTCTTGTACATAGGAGCAGTATTATAGTAGTTATATTCTTGTACATAGGGGGCAGTATTATAGTAGTTATATTCTTGTACATAGGAGCAGTATTATAGTAGTTATATTCTTGTACATAGGGGCAGTATTATAGTAGTTATATTCTTGTACATAGGAGCAGTATTATAGTAGTTATATTCTTGTACATAGGAGCAGTATTATAGTAGTTATATTCTTGTACATAGGAGCAGTATTATAGTAGTTATATTCTTGTACATAGGAGCAGTATTATAGTAGTTATATTCTTGTACATAGGAGCAGTATTATAGTAGTTATATTCTTGTACATAGGAGCAGTATTATAGTAGTTATATTCTTGTACATAGGAGCAGTATTATAGTAGTTATATTCTTGTACATAGGGGGCAGTATTATAGTAGTTATATTCTTGTACATAGGAGCAGTATTATAGTAGTTATATTCTTGTACATAGGGGGCAGTATTATAGTAGTTATATTCTTGTACATAGGTGCAGTATTATAGTAGTTATATTCTTGTACATAGGGGGCAGTATTATAGTAGTTATATTCTTGTATATAGGGGGCAGTATTATAGTAGTTATATTCTTGTACATAGGAGCAGTATTATAGTAGTTATATTCTTGTACATAGGGGCAGTATTATAGTAGTTATATTCTTGTATATAGGGGGCAGTACTATAGTAGTTATATTCTTGTACATAGGGGCAGTATTATAGTAGTTATATTCTTGTACATAGGGGCAGTATTATAGTAGTTATATTCTTGTACATAGGGGCAGTATTATAGTAGTTATATTCTTGTACATAGTGGCAGTATTATAGTGGTTATATTCTTGTACATAGGGGCAGTATTATAGTAGTTATAGTCTTGTACATAGGGGCAGTATTATAGTAGTTATATTCTTGTACATAGGGGCAGTATTATAGTAGTTATATTCTTGTACATAGAGGTAGTATTATAGTGGTTATATTCTTGTACATAGGGGCAGTATTATAGTAGTTATATTCTTGTACATAGGGGAAGTGTTATGATCAGGTGGCCTTGGAGCAGCATGAAAACCTTCACTGGAGTAGGTGGTAACTATACTGACCGCAAACCCTGATCTTATCACCGCAACTAGAAGTAGCCGTGGGGTATGCCTAACAAAACCTAGACACCTCGACACAGCCGGAGGACTAAATACCTTTAAAGATGGAAATAGGAAAACTATCTTGCCTCAGAGTAGACCCCAAAGGATAGGCAGCCCCCCACAAATAATGACTGTGAGTTGGAGATGAAAAGACACACGCAGGCAGAAAACAGGCTTAGCAAAGGAGGCCACTTCTAGCTAAATAGAAAAGGACAGGACAGGATACTAAGCGGTCAGCATAAAAATACTACAAAAATATCCACAGCAGAAAATACAAAACTCCACCACCTAACTAAAGATGTGGAGAGTATAACTGCAACTCCAGAGAATCCAACCAGACTGAGAAAAACAACTGACACAGTCTAAGCTGGGCAAATAGAAACAAAAGATCAGCACTGAAAATAAGCACAGCTTCAGAAAAAGAAACAGACACTTATCTTTGCTGAACTGGCAGCTAGCAGGTGAGGCCAGGCAGAGATCCAATACTTCCAAAGAAACATTGACAACTGGCAAGGGCTAATGAATCCTGCACACTTAAATATCCCAGTCAGAACAGCAATTAGCAGATACACCTGGCCAGGACTGTGGCTCGGAGACAACTGCATTCCCACCTACAACCACTGGAGGGAACCCAAGAGCAGAATTCACAACAGGGCAGTATTGTAGCAGTTATATTCTTTATAATTTTACAGTAGTTATATTCAATAGAACTGCTTTCTTTTTGCTTTTTAGTTATTTTTATATTTCTCTCCATAAAGAATAAAATAAAGTTTGGTAACAATATCTTATTATGTACCCACTCCCTGAAAAAATAAGCACCCATGTAGCTGCTGTGAAGAACGTATGAAAATACTGCAGCTTCTGGAATGTGATTATGTCCTAAAGGCCCATAATAGACGAGTCCTTAGGGGGAAGATTGTGAGTCTCAGTGGGGACAGTGATGATGATGTCTGTGAAGCGCTGATGATGGATAAGTTGGTCCAATAAATAAATGATGTTGCAGACCCTGGGACGTCATGAAATATTGAAGTAGAGGAACAGTCCTAGGAGACCTCAGAGTGTTACATGTTTTCCAGGGAGTTGGAGGCTTTCAGTCATTTTTGGTAATTTTGCATTGTAACATTGTTGCTCCTCTCTATGTAGGAGATAACATTTGTACCAATGAAGTATATTCTTATGTATAAACCACACCACTACTATTAAGACCCAGCGAGGAGCATGAAAATGGAGAAGGATCAGTCTTTGCTTTGTGAGTCCGGTTCCTTCAGCAGTTTTCCTACAGCCTCTGCATGTGACAGGGCAGAGCGCAGGGATGGGGCAGAGCATTATGTATGTATGAGATGTAGATTGCAGCTTCTCCTACTTTCTAATCACATAATTAGCTTCTTTCTTGTTGATAGCCCCGATGTCCGCAGGCAGAGCAGCCCATGAAGGGAGCAGCAGATTATGAGGATTTAATCACAGAAACAGTGGATGGCGGCCAGAAACATTTCATCTCTTCCCCCGTCTCGTTCCAGGGTTTTTACATCTGCTTTCCCATGCAAAATAACCTGATTATATATGGAGGTCTGCGGCGAGGTCTGCGGCGAGCTGATATGTGTCAGCGCTGCTATAGAACAGGTGATGCTGGGAGTTGCAGTGCATACGACAGAATGCAATGTTATCATGTCCAGTGGTGAAATCCTGCTGGGAGTTGTAGTCCTCTATTTCTAGAATATAATAGAATTCCATCATGGCCATGTCCGGTTTTCAAGTCATGATGGGGGTTATAATCCTCTATGTATAGATTATAATGGTTTCATATTATGGCCATGATGGGGGTTATAATTCTCGATGTATCTACTATATAATTGTTCAAGGGTCACTTCCGTCTGTCCTTCCATCTGTCTGTCTTTCTTTCTGTCACGGTTATTCATTCGCTGATTGGTCTCACCAGCTGCCTGTCATAGCTGCCGCGACCAATCAGCGACGGGCACAGTCCGGAAGAAAATGGCCGCTCCTTCCTCCCCGCAGTCAGTGCTCACACAGGGTTAATGGCACCGTTGACCGCGGTGTAACGCACTCGGTTAACGCTGCTATTAACCCTGTGTGACCACCTTTTTACTATTCATGCTGCCTATGCAGCATGAATAGTAAAAATATCTAATGTTAAAAATAAAAAAAATAAAAAAAATAGTTACATACTCACCCTCCGGTGCAAACCCCCCCCCCTCCCGGATCAGGAACCGGCCTTTCCCGTTCCGCGCGACGCCCCGATGACCACTGCATGCATTGCGGTCTTGCGACATGATGACGTACGGTCTCGCGAGAATCTTCAGACCGGACCGCGCGCCAAGCATCGGGAACCGGCCGCTTCGATCCAGAGGCTCCAGGAGGTGAGTATGTAACTATTTTTTATTTTAATTCTTTTTTTAACAGGGATATGGTGCATATACTACGTGACTGGGCAATATACTACCTGGCTCTGTGCTTCATACTACATGGCTCTGTGCTTTATACTACGTGGCTGGACAATATACTACGTCGCTGGGCAATATAGTACATGACTGGGCAATATACTACGTGGCTGGACAATATACTACGTGACTGGGCAATATACTACGTGGCTGGGCAATATACTACGTGACTGGGCAATATACTACGTGGCTGGGCAATATACTACATCACTGGGCAATATACTACGTGACTGGGCAATATACTACGTGACTGGGCAATATACTACGTGACTGGGCAATATACTACGTCGCTGGGCAATATACTACGTGGTTGGGCAATATACTACGTCGCTGGGCAATATACTACATGACTGGGCAATATACTACGTGGCTGGGCAGTATACTACGTGACTGGGCAATATACTACGTTACTGGGCAATATACTACGTGACTGGGCAATATACTTCGTCGCTGGGCAATATACTACGTGGCTGGGCAATATACTACGTCGCTAGGCAATATACTACATGACTGGGCAATATACTACGTGGCTGGGCAGTATACTACGTGACTGGGCAATATACTACGTGACTGGGCAATATACTATGTGGCTGGGCGATATACTACGTCGCTGGGCAATATACTACGTGGTTGGGCAATATGCTACGTCACTGGGCAATATACTACGTGGCTGGGCAATATACTACATGACTGGACAATATACTACGTGGCTGGGCAATATACTACGTGGCTGGGCAATATACTACGTGGCTGGGCAATATACTACATGACTGGGCAATATACTACATCGCTGGGCAATATACTACATGACTGGGCAATATACTACGTGACTGGGCAATATACTACGTGACTGGGCAATATACTACGTCACTGGGCAATATACTACGTGGCTGGGCAATATACTACGTGGTTGGGCAATATACTACGTGGCTGGGCAATATACTTCGTCGCTGGGCAATATACTACGTGGCTGGGCAATATACTACGTCGCTAGGCAATATACTACATGACTGGGCAATATACTACGTGGCTGGGCAGTATACTACGTGACTGGGCAATATACTACGTGACTGGGCAATATACTACGTGACTGGGCAATATACTACGTGACTGGGCAATATACTATGTGGCTGGGCGATATACTACGTCGCTGGGCAATATACTACGTGGTTGGGCAATATGCTACGTCACTGGGCAATATACTACGTGGCTGGGCAATATACTACATGACTGGACAATATACTACGTGGCTGGGCAATATACTACGTGGCTGGGCAATATACTACGTGGCTGGGCAATATACTACATGACTGGGCAATATACTACATCGCTGGGCAATATACTACATGACTGGGCAATATACTACGTGACTGGGCAATATACTACGTGACTGGGCAATATACTACGTCACTGGGCAATATACTACGTGGCTGGGCAATATACTACGTGGTTGGGCAATATACTACGTCGCTGGGCAATATACTACGTGGTTGGGCAATATACTACGTCGCTGGGCAATATACTACGTGGCTGGGCAATATACTACGTGGCTGGGCAATATACTACATGACTGGGCAATATACTACATGACTGGGCAATATACTACGTGGCTGGGCAATATACTACGTGGCTGGGCAATATACTACATGACTGGGCAATATACTACATCGCTGGGCAATATACTACATGACTGGGCAATATACTACATGACTGGGCAATATACTACGTGGCTGGGCAATATACTACGTGACTGGGCAATATACTACGTGACTGGGCAATATACTACGTCGCTGGGCAATATACTACATGACTGGGCAATATACTACATGACTGGGCAATATACTACATGACTGGGCAATATACTACGTGACTGGGCAATATACTACGTGGCTGGGCAATATACTACGTGACTGGGCAATATACTACGTGACTGGGCAATATACTACATGACTGGGCAATATACTACATGACTGGGCAATATACTACATGACTGGGCAATATACTACATGACTGGGCAATATACTACGTGGCTGGGCAATATACTACGTGACTGGGCAATATACTACGTGACTGGGCAATATACTACGTCGCTGGGCAATATACTATGTGGTTGGGCAATATACTACGTCACTGGGCAATATACTAGGTGGCTGGGCAATATACTACGTGACTGGGCAATATACTACGTGACTGGGCAATATACTACGTGACTGGGCAATATACTACGTCACTGGGCAATATACTACGTGGTTGGGCAATATACTACGTGACTGGGCAATATACTACGTGGCTGGGCAATATACTACGTGACTGGGCAATATACTACGTGACTGGGCAATATACTACGTGGCTGGGCAATATACTACGTGGCAGGGCAATATACTACGTGACTGGGCAATATACTACGTGGCAGGGCAATATACTACGTGACTGGGCAATATACTACGTGACTGGGCAATATACTACGTGGCTGGGCAATATACTACGTGGCAGGGCAATATACTACGTGACTGGGCAATATACTACGTGGCAGGGCAATATACTACGTGACTGGGCAATATACTACGTGGCAGGGCAATATACTACGTGACTGGGCAATATACTACGTGACTGGGCAATATACTAAGTGGCTGGGCAATATACTACGTGGCTGGGCAATATAGTATGTGACTGGGCAATATACTACGTGGCTGGGCAATATACTACGTGACTGGGCAATATACTACGTGGCTGGGCAATATACTACGTGACTGGGCAATATACTACGTGACTGGGCAATATACTACGTGGCTGGGCAATATACTACGTGGCAGGGCAATATACTACGTGACTGGGCAATATACTACGTGGCAGGGCAATATACTACGTGACTGGGCAATATACTACGTGGCAGGGCAATATACTACGTGACTGGGCAATATACTACGTGACTGGGCAATATACTAAGTGGCTGGGCAATATACTACGTGGCTGGGCAATATAGTATGTGACTGGGCAATATACTACGTGGCTGGGCAATATACTACGTGGCTGGGCAATATATTATGTGACTGGGCAATATACTACGTGGCTGGGCAATATACTACGTGGCAGGGCAATATACTACGTGACTGGGCAATATACTACGTGGCAGGGCAATATACTACGTGACGGCAATATACTACGTGGCAGGGCAATATACTACGTGACTGGGCAATATACTACGTGACTGGGCAATATACTACGTGGCTGGGCAATATACTACGTGGCTGGGCAATATACTACGTGGCTGGCCAATATACTACGTGGCTGGGCAATATACTACGTGACTGGGCAATTTACTACGTCGCTGGGCAATATACTACGTGGCTGGGCAATATAGTACGTGACTGGGCAATATACTACGTGGCTGGGCAATATACTACGTGGCTGGGCAATATATTATGTGACTGGGCAATATACTACGTGACTGGGCAATTTACTACGTCGCTGGGCAATATACTACGTGGCTGGGCAATATACTACGTGGCTGGGCAATATACTACGTGGCTGGGCAATATACTACGTGACTGGGCAATTTACTACGTCGCTGGGCAATATACTACGTGGCTGGGCAATATACTACGTGACTGGCCAATATACTACGTGGCTGGGCAATATACTACGTGACTGGGCAATATACTACGTGGCTGGGCAATATACTACGTGGCTGGGCAATATACTACGTGGCTGGGCAATATACTACGTGGCTGGGCAATATACTACGTGACTGGCCAATATACTACGTGGCTGGGCAATATACTACGTGACTGGGCAATATACTACGTGGCTGGCCAATATACTACGTGGCTGGGCAATATACTACGTGACTGGCCAATATACTACGTGGCTGGGCAATATACTACGTGGCTGGGCAATATACTACGTGGCTGGGCAATATACTACGTGGCTGGGCAATATACTACGTGGCTGGGCAATATACTACGTGACTGGGCAATATACTACGTGGCTGGCCAATATACTACGTGGCTGGGCAATATACTACGTGGCTGGGAATATACCACGTGGCTGGGCAATATACTACGTGACTGGGCAATATACTATGTGGCTGGGCAATATACTACGTGACTGGGCAATATACTACGTGGCTGGGCAATATACTACGTGGCTGTGCAATATACTACGTGGCTGGGCAATATACTACGTGACTGGGCAATATACTACGTGGCTGGCCAATATACTACGTGGCTGGGCAATATACTACGTGACTGGCCAATATACTACGTGGCTGGGCAATATACTACGTGGCTGGGCAATATACTACGTGGCTGGGCAATATACTACGTGGCTGGGCAATATACTACGTGGCTGGGCAATATACTACGTGACTGGGCAATATACTACGTGGCTGGCCAATATACTACGTGGCTGGGCAATATACTACGTGGCTGGGAATATACCACGTGGCTGGGCAATATACTACGTGACTGGGCAATATACTACGTGGCTGGGCAATATACTACGTGACTGGGCAATATACTACGTGGCTGGGCAATATACTACGTGGCTGTGCAATATACTACGTGGCTGGGCAATATACTACGTGACTGGGCAATATACTACGTGGACATGCATATTCTAGAATACCCGATGTGTTAGAACCGGGCCACCATCTAGTAGATTATAATGGTCTTATATCGTGGTCATGATGGGGGTTGTAGTGTTCTGCATATCAAGTATAATGGAACTGTATAACACAAATATCCAGTAGTCAGGTTATAGTGGGGGTTGTAGTCTTCTACATATAGTGTATAATAGAATAGTATTATGGTCATGCGCAGTAATTGGGTCATGATGGGGGTTGTTGTCCTCTATTAATAGAATAGAATATAAATTTTTTTAGTTCATATTCGGTAGGTGACTGATGTTGGGAGTTGTAGTATTGTGTATATATAAATATATATTAGAATAGACTTGTACTATAGTCATGTTCAGTGGATAGGGCAGGATGAGGGTTGTGGTCCTCTGTGTATAGAGTATAGTAGGATTGTATCGTGCTCACGCTCGGCACTTGGCTCATGTTGGGAGTTGTAGTTTTCTATTTGTACAATATATTAGAACCATATTTAGTTTACATCCAGTAGTTCGCTCTTGTTGGGACTTTTAGTACTCCATATATACAGTAGATTATAGCGGAATTGAACAATAATCATGTTCAGTGGATGTGGCATGGTGGGAGTTGTAGTGTTCTGTGTATACAGTGTTGTAGTACTCATGCTGGGTACTGTTGAGAGTTGTAGTCCTCTATGTATACAGTATGATAGTATTTACGCTGGGTACTGTTAGGAGTTGTAGTCCTCTATGTATACAGTATGATAGTATTCATGCTGGGCACTGTTGAGAGTTGTACTCCTCTATGTATACAGTATGATACAGTATGATAGTATTCCCGCTGGGTACAGCTGGGAGTTGTAGTCCTCTATGTATACAGTATGATAGTATTCATGCTGGGAACTGTTGGGAGTTGTAGTCCTCTATGTATACAGTATGATAGTATTCATGCTGGGCACTGTTGGGAGTTGTAGTCCTCTATGTATACAGTATGATAGTATTCATGCTGGGCACTGTTGGGAGTTGTAGTCCTCTATGTATACAGTATGATAGTATTCATGCTGGGCACTGTTGGCAGTTGTACTCCTCTATGTATACAGTATGATAGTATTCATGCTGGGTACTGTTGGGAGTTGTAGTCCTCTATGTATACAGTATGATAGTATTCATGCTGGGCACTGTTGGGAGTTGTAGTCCTCTATGTATACAGTATGATAGTATTCATGCTGAGCACTGTTGGGAGTTGTACTCCTCTATGTATACAGTATGATAGTATTCATGCTGGGTACTGTTGGGAGTTGTAGTCCTCTATGTATACAGTATGATAGTATTCATGCTGGGCACTGTTGGGAGTTGTAGTCCTCTATGTATACAGTATGATAGTATTCATGCTGAGCACTGTTGGGAGTTGTACTCCTCTATGTATACAGTATGATAGTATTCATGCTGGGTACTGTTGGGAGTTGTAGTCCTCTATGTATACAGTATGATAGTATTCATGCTGGGCACTGTTGGGAGTTGTACTCCTCTATGTATACAGTATGATAGTATTCATGCGGGGCACTGTTGGGAGTTGTAGTCCTCTATGTATACAGTATGATAGTATTCATGCTGGGCACTGTTGGGAGTTGTACTCCTCTATGTATACAGTATGATAGTATTCATGCTGGGCACTGTTGGGAGTTGTCCTCCTCTATGTATACAGTATGATGGTATTCATGCTGGGCACTGTTGGGAGTTGTAGTCCTCTATGTATACAGTATGATGGTATTCATGCTGGGCACTGTTGGGAGTTGTAGTCCTCTATGTATACAGTATGATAGTATTCATGCTGGTCACTGTTGGGAGTTGTACTCCTCTATGTATACAGTATGATAGTATTCCCGCTGGGTACAGCTGGGAGTTGTAGTGTTTTCTCCGCAGATGTTATGTCTCTGCAGTGACAGCTCATTAACTGCACCTGTCCAGGGCGGCCTCACACCTGCAGTGCCAGGAGGCAGTTTGCCCTTTGTTGAGGAGATATTGACTTTGATAATGGGCACTGAGAGGCAGGAGAGCGGCAGACAATGGTTTGATGAGTGATCACTCCAGGGAGGATTACCCGCCATTTGGCATCGCCTCGTTATAAACCCGTCGGTGACTAATTGTTTTCTTTGCAGACTCCTATCTCGCCTTGAATCTGATCTGCGCTACCTGCCAGATTCCGGCTCAGGTGACTGCAGATTTGTGTGAGGAGGGATAGGCCGCAAACAAGAGGTGAATGCCCAGACACGAGCTGGCATCACCTGGTCGCGGCGGCGCTGGCACGGGTCTGACACAGGAGATTAATGCGCTAATCGCCTTGTTCAGCGACTGTCGCTCAATGGCTCTTCCCAGTGTCTGCACCTTTGCGGTTCTGAGGTTCGTGTGGATTATTTGGGGCCGGGAGGAGATTTGGAGACGTTTACTGATATGTTCATTTCTGTCATCTGAGAAAATCCTTCTAAATCGGATTTCGTCCCCGCAGGTTGTTATTTACTAATGATGAGTCACAGCGATAAATAGCAACCAGCCGTACAATGGCCGCAGATCACCGTGTGCCGGTAACCACGGGGCGACGCACCGCGCGTCCCAAAACTGAGCCTGCCCAGTGTCTGTGCCAAAGCTCACCCCCGCCGTCTGCAGGAGAGCATCTGAATAGGGTTAGCAGGGGGGACGATCATCCCAAAAGGAATGGAAAACAAATGTTCTTTTTCCTGATGAAGAAGTTGGATGAAACGCATTGATAATGAACAGAATCGCTGCACATCATGTCTCCAAGAATCGTCCTTTGGATTTCTATCAGCAGCGCAGAGGATCCACTCATTCCATTTGTGCACTTTACCTGAGAATGCAGCAGCTGACAATAACGTTATTACACAACTGAACCAGGCGAGCGCCTCCTGCACCCATTAGTTTCAGTCATTGGAAAAGACCCTACTGCATCTACTACATAATGAGTGACATGCCATATGCCCTACACCCGGGGGACTTGTTCGCATCCAGGTCTGAGAACCCAACCTAACCTCAACATTGATACAATGCTCTCCTGTGAGCTCCACATTAACACAGTGCCCTCCTGTGAGCTCCACATTAATACTGTGCTCTCCTGTGAGCTCCACATTAATACTGTGCTCTCCTGTGAGCTCCACATTAACACTGTGCTCTACTGTGACCTCCACATTAATACTGTGCTCTCCTGTGAGCTCCACATTAATACAATGCCCTCCTGTGAGCTCCACATTAATATTGTGCCCTCCTGTGAGCTCCACATTAATACTGTGCACTCCTGTGACCTCCACATTAATACTGTGCCCTCCTGTGACCTCCACATTAATACTGTGCTCTCCTGTGAGCTCCACATTAATACTGTGCCCTCCTGTGAGCTCCACATTAACACAGTGCCCTCCTGTGAGCTCCACATTAATACTGTGCTCTCCTGTGAGCTCCACGTTAATACAGTGCTCTCCTGTGAGCTTCACATTAATACTGTGACCTCCTGTGAGCTCCACATTAATACTGTGCTCTCCGGTGAGCTCCACATTAACACAGTGCCCTCCTGTGAGCTCCACATTAACAAAGTGCCCTCCTGTGAGCTCCACATTAATACTGTGCTCTCCTGTGAGCTCCACATTAACACAGTGCCCTCCTGTGAGCTCCACATTAACACAGTGCCCTCCTGTGAGCTCCACATTAATACTGTGCTCTCCTGTGAGCTCCACATTAACACAGTGCCCTCCTGTGAGCTCCACATTAATACTGTGCTCTCATGTGAGCTCCACATTAATGCAATGCTCTCCTGTGACCTCCACATTAATACTGTGCCCTCCTGTGAGCTCCACATTAACACAGTGCCCTCCTGTGAGCTCCACATTAATACTGTGCTCTCCTGTGAGCTCCACATTAATACTGTGCTTGTAATGACCAGAGGTCCGAATAAGATCCAGTGAGTCACAAACCAAGACCAAGGCAGAAATCTCCAACGGTATTTACTCAAAGGCAAATTAATCAAGGTAATATGGAGAATATTAAGGCAGATGCACCCCAAAGATACACTAATTCAGCAGCAGCTGAAATCACTGTGCCACTCAAAGGTCTCCTGAGAACTGTGTACTACAACAGACTAGTAAGAAATTTACCTAACAGGCAACTAAAAACAGGAACAAGTGTAAATTGAATGTAGTGTTATTAAGGGAGCCCCTGGAATGGCACATTGAGTATAACTTACACCACTCTAATATAAGATACACCTCTAAAGTAACAATTTAACACTCTGAGCAGAGATACCCGGGTATCTATAACTATGGTACCGTATCCTGAGATGGATTTCCTCTCAGGCAGGAATCCGCAGAGGCTGTAGCCAGTTCATATCTTCAGCGCCAATAAGTTACAGCAAGCTCCTCTTGTCTTGTCGGCCGATGCCGAGCCCAAACGCCGGGGACTTAGTTAGTGGTCTCACGATGTAGTCTCTGCTTCTGTAGCTCCTAGGAATGCTTCCACGACAATCCGTCCGTCTCTGTATCAGCAGTCTGTCCAGACTTGTTCCTCCACTCAATGCACAGGGAATCCACAGACTTCCAAATTCGTACTGGGTTCATAGCAAAGTCTCCGTCTTTTCTTAGATAAAGGGTTAGCTCCTCTCCAGGAAACGTTAGCAACACAAGTCTCTCACAGAGTTAAACAAAAGGTTAGCTCTTCTCCAGGGGAACGTTAGCAACAAAAAGTCTCTCAAAAGCTTCTTTTCCTCCAAAAACACTTGCAGTAAATCCACACAGTCTCTTTTTAAGATCTCACAGCAGCTTCTCCTTTTCTTCCCGCCTTTTCTCTCTCAGCTCTCACTTCCTACTTTCACTTTACACTCGAGACACTAGACCCCACCCCGCAGCACACATTGTCTCTGGGAGGTCTGTCCTCTGCTGCAACAGGCAAAAACCACAGGGTCCTAGTGCCCTCTCAGTGGGACTACAGTGCACCCTCTTACATGCCACCCCACTAGAGGTTGGCGTCCTCGACATACCTTCCCACTCAAATTCATCTTGAGCATATCGCTGAGGCGGTATTCCTGCCGTAGATCGTGTAGTTCTCCTGAGTCCTACATCAACAGGTGCGACCTTAGAGGGAGCTAGAGTCTCTTCCGTGGTCGTGTTAGTGGGCGTAAGTGGAGTTGTCTCCTCCTGCGGCTCGATGTCCTGTGATACAGCGTCAGGGCCAAGCAGTTGACCTGATGCACTCTCCTCAACAACATCCTCCATATCCCCAACATTCTCATCACCCGAGGCCAGATCGGTCACAGGGGGCAAATAAGCAGGCGCAGGAGTAAGCACACCATCAAACTCAAGATCATTCAGAGCTTCCGCCCCTTGGAACATGGCCTCTGGCTCTAGTGGGGTAGGCGCCGAATCTTCAAACCAGCACCGTTGTAACATGTTACGATGCAAATTACGGGTTGGCCCCCCTGTCCCCACCGGTTCGACCTCGTACACTGGAATCTCAGGGTTCACCTGTTTTTTTATCAGATACGGTATCGCCTCCCATCGGTCACTCAGCTTTCCTGACCGTCGTTTTGTCCTCACCAACACTCTGTCCCTCGGAGAGAACAGCTCTGTTTGTACAGGTCGCGTGTCCTTATGGACCACCTGTCGAAGGCGGTCGCCCACCACCTGATGCACCACCCTCAACCGCCGCCGATGCTCTCGTACCCACTCGGATGCAGTCCGAAGGGGGGCGGAGGAGGGATCTGGCATGTTCAAATCCTCAATGTCTCGGCCAGGTCTACCAAACATCAACATGTGTGGTGAGTAACCAGTAGTACTGTGCACCCTGTTATTGTAAGCCCACATCAATTCGGGGAGATACTCAGGCCAGCATGTCTGTTGCTGACTCTCTAAGGACCTCAACATTTGCAACAGGGTCCGATTAAAACGCTCACACGCCCCGTTACCCTGAGGGTGGTAAGGCGTTGTTCTCGACTGCTCGATACCATAGAGCTGGTGCAACTCTTTCATCAGTGTCCCCTGAAAGCAGGCCCCTTGATCTGAATGTATTCTCTGCAGACACCCGAACACTTGGAAGAAATGTCGGCACACTGCCTCAGCCGCCGACTTGGCCGTCTGATCTCTTGTCGGCACCGCTACAGCATACTTGGTAAAGTGATCTGTCATCACCAGGCAATAGGAGTACCCTGACGTAGAGTACCCTATCAACACGTAGTCAATCATGAGTAGCTCCAGTGGAGCTGAAGTCTTAATAGACTGTGTGGGAGCCCGCTGCTCAGGGCTTTTGTTGAGCCCACAAATTCGGCACTGCCGACACGCGTCGGCCACCATCCCTCCCAACTCAGGGCAGTAGAGGACTCGCTGCAACCACTGAAGTGTCTTTTCACTTCCAAAATGGGCCCCCTTCTCATGCGCCTCACGAGCGACCACTGGCCCCATCCCCACAGGAATTATCAGTTGGTACCGATGCTGCAGCTCCGATGGCAGGTACACCTTACGATACAAAAGACCTTGCTCCACACACAATTTATCCCATTGTCGAAGGAGTTTCATTCCTTCCATGGACAACTGAGCCTTGTCCTCTGCACTGGGCCAGGCCTTGTTTTGTACCCAACGGCGCACAAGTGCAATGTCCGGACACTCATCCTGGACTCTTGTCCAATCTGAGGGTGTTTTACCCAGGACACAGGGCATACCGGTGGCCACCCCACTTGAGTGTACCACACTTTGGAAGATAGGTATCTGCCCCAAAGCTGGAGTTTCAGTATCCTCAAGTTGTTCGTCAACATCTTCCCCGGATGACCCAAGGGGCACCCTTGACAATGCATCTGCATTGCCGTTCTCTCGACCAGAGCGAAATTTAATGCGGTAATTGAACTTGGCCAGTCTGGCGACCCACCGCTGCTCCAACGCCCCCAGTTTTGCATTCTCTAAGTGAGCTAGCGGGTTGTTATCTGTCATGACTAGCACCTCAGCCCCTGTTAGATACTCGGCGAAGCGTTCTGTCATTGCCCACACCAAGGCCAGCAATTCCAGCCGGAATGAGCTGTAGTTAGCCGGATTTCGCTCGGAGTCTCTTAAAGATCTGCTGCCATAAGAAATCACTCGTTCTCGGCCGTCCTGCACCTGTGCTAGTACTGCCCCCAACCCATGAAGACTGCCATCGGTATACAACAAAAAAGGGGTGTCAAACCGGGCGTAGGCTAGCAATGGGGCACTCGTTAGGGCGGTTTTCACTCCATCAAATGCCTTTTTCTGTAGGGGCCCCCATGGAATGGGGCGATTTCGAGGACCCAGCGCTGTCCCTCTCAAAAGTTCATTCAAGGGACTCACCACTTGTGAGAATTTAGGCACAAACCGCCGATAGTATCCTGCTAGGCCCAGGAAGGCCCGCACTTCTCGCAGGTCACAAGGAGGTGGCCACTCTTGTACCGCCTTAATCTTACTGGCTAAAGGTAGTACCCCATCCGGGGTCACCAGATGCCCCAAATATTCAATTTGGTTTCGTAACAGTTGACATTTTTTTGGCTTTATTTTCAGGCCGTAGCTCTTGAGCCGCCGGAGAACTTGACGCAGCTTCTCCAGATGATCTTCAAATGAGGTTCCGAACACCACAATGTCGTCTAGATATATCAGGACTGATTCAAAATTTAGATCGCCCAAGCAATGTTCCATCAGGCGTTGGAAGGTTCCTGGGGCGGTAGCGAGGCCAAAGGGCATCCGGTTGAACTCAAAGAGCCCCATTGGCAAGACAAACGCCGTCTTGGCCCGATCTTTTTCAGCCATTGGGACCTGCCAGTACCCGCTTGCCAAATCCAACGTTGAGAAATACTTGGCCCGACCCAGGGCCGAAAGGGATTCTTCAATACGGGGTAAAGGATATGCGTCCCGTACGGTGTGGGCATTCAATTTCCGATAGTCCACACAAAATCGGAGTGTCCCATCCTTCTTGCGGACCAAGACTACAGGGGCCGCCCAGGGACTCCGGCTCTCTCGGATCACTTGGTTGTCCAGCATACTGGCCACCATGCTCTTCACCTCTTGATAGAGCGCCGGAGGAATTTGACGATATCTTTCTCTAATGGGTGGAGTATCCCACGTTGGAATCTCATGCTCAATCGTCTGGGTACACCCGAAGTCCTCTCCATGTCGGGAAAATGTCTCTTGATGTTCCCACAAAACTCTCTCCAACTGCTCCAACTGCACGGGGGTCAGCTTCTCCCGATCCACTCCCATCTGCTCCATGATCACATGAACATTCCATTCCTCCGTAGGAGGTTCAGTCCGGCCTACCTCGACCGCGAATGTCCAGGATGACTGTTGGTCTGGTCGCAATTCGAACCCTGCATTTTCCGGCACCTTCTCTGCCGGCACGAACAGTTCAGCCAGTATGGTCCCAGCGGGAATTGCAACAGCTTCATCTAAAACATTGATGCATCGGACCGGCACTCGTCCATTCTTCACAATCGCCAAAGACCGGGCCACATGTACCTTGGCAAATGAGGAACCCTCTCGGGCGGGCTCAAGTAGCACTTCAAGCCCATTCAATCTCTGTGCAGCTCCCACAGGCAGCATTAAGAGTTCCTCTTGTCTGGGTCCCAGCAGGATCGGGGCCCTCGAAGTCACTCGGACCCGGCCCACCCGGCCACCTGGGACCGCACTTTTCAGCAAGTCGCAACTCAGCACTAGACGGTGTAGAATTCTCTGTGTGGGTCGGTGTCTTGTCGCACGGGCCCAGTATCGGGGTCCTTCACTGGCATACATCTAGTGATTCAAATCTCGCAGCACGTTCATTCCGAGCGTCACTTCCATCCCTCTTCTAGGGGGGTGATCCACCAGTACTACCCCATTCTGCCCCAGCTCTTGACCAAACATTTTTAGTTGCATCCACACGATCCCTTTGACTGACAATTGACCATTATTTGCGGCGGTCAGTCGTATCACTCGGCCATCCTCTGGAATCACTAGTCGACTGAAGTATCTCTCATATACTTCTAGAGGCATTATAGTACATTCGGATCCCATGTCAACCAAGCACCTCATCTTCCGCCCTTCAAACTCTGCTTCTATCACTGGATTACATGCAAACAAATCTTGTTCATTCCGTCGAGGGCTTTGTGTGGGTGGGGCCGCTGCTGCTTGCCCTCTCATGGCAGTGGCTGGAAGTTTAAAGCCGGCGACGGGGTTTCTGGGGCTGTAAGCGCCCGGCAGTAACGCGAGATGTGTCCCTGGCGGCCACACTTCCAGCAGGTGATTGTTCCTCGTGGGCGAGGGCTTGACTCATTCTGATAGGACGACCTGGCCATTTGCGGGGTCACCATTCCAGGGGGTGGGGCAGGAGGTTCCCGTGAGGTGGTAGAGGCGGGATCAACTGTCAGTTGAGACAATTTCAGCTTCAACTCCTTCACCTCAGCACGCAAAGCTTGTACCACGCTTACAAGCCCCTCTCCCCCCGACCCTGATGACACACCTTCCTCCAGCTGGACACTGTTCACTGACCCCTTGGGAACATAGGCTGATTTCTCTTCCCTTTCCACTGCAGCTCGGTAAATCTGCCAGAAAGATAACTCTGGTGCAACCCGGGCCATTTCCAACAGCTTGTCCCGGAGAAGTCTATGGGCTAAACCGGTGATGAATTGGTCCCGGAGCAAGCGGTCTACTTCCCGGAACGCCCCCATGGCCCCCGGGTCTAGTCGCTGCATCTCATTCAACATCTCTTGTAAAATATTAGAGTACTGCATCAGGGACTCACACTCTCTCTGGGGACGATTAAAGAATAGGGACCGAAGCTGGGCCACACGCGCTCGGCCCCCCAAACTCCCCTCTAACAGTTCCAAAATCTTTTCTAATGTATCCCTCTCTGATTCTGGGCGCACCATCACCATACGCCTAATATCACCCTCCAGTGCATTTAATGCCAGCTCAGCGCGTAACGCGGGGGTCAAATTACACATGCGCAGAATACTCCGGATTCTCTCAGCCCAATCTTGCAACGCCATATTGCGCCCATCGTATTTCGGCATGTGCTGAAGTAAAGCTCCTACAGGCACATACCCTCCCGGAGTCGCAGCGGCTGCCAGGGGAACCCCAACCCCCGAGGAGGATGCGGATACAGCGGGGTCATTTCCACCCTCGCCCTCATCCATGACAAACACTGGATCCTGCCAACTACGCCAAAAATGTAATGACCAGAGGTCCGAATAAGATCCAGTGAGTCACAAACCAAGACCAAGGCAGAAATCTCCAACGTTATTTACTCAAAGGCAAATTAATCAAGGTAATATGGAGAATATTAAGGCAGATGCACCCCAAAGATACACTAATTCAGCAGCAGCTGAAATCACTGTGCCACTCAAAGGTCTCCTGAGAACTGTGTACTACAACAGACTAGTAAGAAATTTACCTAACAGGCAACTAAAAACAGGAACAAGTGTAAATTGAATGTAGTGTTATTAAGGGAGCCCCTGGAATGGCACATTGAGTATAACTTACACCACTCTAATATAAGATACACCTCTAAAGTAACAATTTAACACTCTGAGCAGAGATACCCGGGTATCTATAACTATGGTACCGTATCCTGAGATGGATTTCCACTCAGGCAGGAATCCGCACAGGCTGTAGCCAATCCATATCTTCAGCGCCAATAAGTTACAGCAAGCTCCTCTTGTCTTGTCGGCCGATGCCGAGCCCAAACGCCGGGGACTTAGTTAGTGGTCTCACGATGTAGTCTCTGCTTCTGTAGCTCCTAGGAATGGTTCCACGACAATCCGTCCGTCTCTGTATCAGCAGTCTGCCCAGACTTGTTCCTCCACTCAATGCACAGGGAATCCACAGACTTCCAAATTCGTACTGGGTTCTTAGCAAAGTCTCCGTCTTTTCTTAGATAAAGGGTTAGCTCCTCTCCAGGAAACGTTAGCAACACAAGTCTCTCACAGAGTTAAACAAAAGGTTAGCTCTTCTCCAGGGGAACGTTAGCAACAAAAAGTCTCTCAAAAGCTTCTTTTCCTCCAAAAACACTTGCAGTAAATCCACACAGTCTCTTTTTAAGATCTCACAGCAGCTTCTCCTTTTCTTCCCGCCTTTTCTCTCTCAGCTCTCACTTCCTACTTTCACTTTACACTCGAGACACTAGACCCCACCCCGCAGCACACATTGTCTCTGGGAGGTCTGTCCTCTGCTGCAACAGGCAAAAACCACAGGGTCCTAGTGCCCTCTCAGTGGGACTACAGTGCACCCTCTTACATGCTCTCCTGTGAGCTCCACATTAATACTGTGCCCTCCTGTGAGCTCCACATTAATACTGTGCTCTCCTGTGAGCTCCACATTAATACTGTCCTCTCCTGTGAGCTCCACATTAATACTATGCTCTCCTGTGAGCTCCACATTAACACAGTGCCCTCCTGTGAGCTCCACATTAATACTGTGCTCTCCTGTGAGCTCCACATTAATACTGTGCCCTCCTGTGAGCTCCACAATAATACTGTGCTCTCCTGTGAGCTCCAAAATAATACTGTGCTCTCCTGTGAGCTCCACATTAATACTGTGCTCTCCTGTGAGCTCCACATTAATACTGTGCTCTCCTGTGAGCTCCACATTAATACTGTGCTCTCCTGTGAGCTCCACATTAATACAGTGCTCTCCTGTGACCTCCACATTAATACTGTGCCCTCCTGTGACCTCCACATTAATACTGTGCTCTCCTGTGAGCTCCACATTAATACTGTGCCCTCCTGTGAGCTCCACATTAACACAGTGCCCTCCTGTGAGCTCCACATTAATACTGTGCTC
Source organism: Ranitomeya imitator (assembly GCF_032444005.1). Classification (NCBI taxonomy): domain Eukaryota; kingdom Metazoa; phylum Chordata; class Amphibia; order Anura; family Dendrobatidae; genus Ranitomeya; species Ranitomeya imitator. Next base: position 12,045,757 of record NC_091288.1, read on the forward strand.
TCCTGTGAGCTCCACATTAATACAGTGCTCTCCTGTGAGCTCCACATTAATACTGTGCTCTCCTGTGAGCTCCACATTAATACTGTGCTCTCCGGTGAGCTCCACATTAACACAGTGCCCTCCCGTGAGCTCCACATTAACACAGTGCCCTCCTGTGAGCTCCACATTAATACTGTGCTCTCCTGTGAGCTCTACAATAATACTGTGCTCTCCTGTGAGCTCCACATTAATACTGTGCTCTCATGTGAGCTCCACATTAATACAGGGCTCTCCTGTGAGCTCCACATTAATACTGTGCTCTCCTGTGAGCTCCACATTAATACTGTGCTATCCTGTGAGCTCCACATTAATACTGTGCTATCCTGTGAGCTCCACATTAATACTGTGCTCTCCTGTGAGCTCCACATTAATACTGTGCTCTCCTGTGAGCTCCACAATAATACTGTGCTCTCCTGTGAGCTCCACATTAATACTGTGCTCTCATGTGAGCTCCACATTAATACAGGGCTCTCCTGTGAGCTCCACATTAATACTGTGCTCTCCTGTGAGCTCCACATTAATACTGTGCTATCCTGTGAGCTCCACATTAACACAGTGCCCTCCTGTGAGCTCCACATTAATACTGTGCTCTTCTGTGAGCTCCACATTAATACTGTGCTCTCCTGTGAGCTCCACATTAACACAGTGCCCTCCTGTGAGCTCCACATTAATACTGTGCCCTCCTGTGAGCTCCACATTAATACTGTGCCCTCCTGTGAGCTCCACATTAATACTGTGCTCTCATGTGAGCTCCACATTAATACAGGGCTCTCCTGTGAGCTCCACATTAATACTGTGCTCTCCTGTGAGCTCCACATTAATACTGTGCTATCCTGTGAGCTCGACATTAACACAGTGCCCTCCTGTGAGCTCCACATTAATACTGTGCTCTCCTGTGAGCTCCACATTAATACTGTGCCCTCCTGTGAGCTCCACATTAATACTGTGCTCTCATGTGAGCTCCACATTAATACAGGGCTCTCCTGTGAGCTCCACATTAATACTGTGCTCTCCTGTGAGCTCCACATTAATACTGTGCTATCCTGTGAGCTCCACATTAATACTGTGCTATCCTGTGAGCTCCACATTAATACTGTGCTCTCCTGTGAGCTCCACATTAGTACAGTGCCCTCCTGTGAGCTCCACATTAATACAGTGCTCTCTTGTGAGCTCCACATTAATACAGTGCCCTCCTGTGAGCTCCACATTAATACAGTTCTCTCCTGTGAACTCCACATTAATACTGGGTTGCAGGCGCAGCTCCGTGTCCTTCTCCCTCCTCAGACCGTAGTCTGGATCTGACTGGAGATCACTCCAGCCAGCTCGACCTGGAGACCTTTGCTCATCGGTCCCCAGCCAGGAACTCTCTCTCTCCGAGACTATCTAACTTCCTAACCAACCCACCAGTTTTACCCTATGTGATGAGTGGCCTAATAGATAGAACCCTTAGCTCCCCCTGGTGGACTGGAGTGTGAAGTGTGAACCAGGACTCTGGGGCGCTGCACATGCATCTCAAATATAAAAGTGAACTAAATTCACAAATAATTTTGAATTGGAATCACCTGTTTTGTGCATGCAGCTCCCATGCAGAGAGAAGTGTTTCCAAAATTACAAACTCAAAGGGTATGTGCACACGTATTCTGGAGGACTGCGGATTTTTCCGCAGCGGATTTGGAAAAACCGCAGTGCAAAACCGCTGCGGTTTTTCCTGCAGATTTATCGCGGTTTCTACTGCGGATTCCGCTGCAGCTTTACACCTGCAGTTTTCTACTGGAGCAGGTGTAAAACCGCAGCGGAATCCGCACAAAGAATTGACATGCTGCGAAATGTAAACCGCTGCGTTTCCGCACATTTTTTTCTGCAGCATGTGCACTGCGGACTTCGTTTCCCATAGGTTAACATGGTACTGTAAACTCATGGGAAACCGCTGCGGATCCGCAGCAAAATCCGCAGTGTGTGCACATACCCTAAAGACCTCCAGTCTATGTAGTCTGCTCCAACCATCATGTGCTGCTCCTCTGGATATGGACAGCGCAAGGGTTAGCAAGGTATGCAGCACTGCAGATGGGCAAGCAAAGTTGAGAACACTAGATGAAGCTAAAGGGCACATACATACAGGAAAAGCAGAGAAGTTTATGCAATCACGTATCATTCAGCAAGCAAATGGCTAACCTCAGGAACAGCAGAGACGTACGTGCAATCAGGAACTTCCAGCAAAGATACAGTTAACCACAGGAATAGAGTTTGATTCAGCTGAGATAAGGGAACAATAGTAACTTGATCCACTGGACTGAGCTAGGAAGTAGCAGATGGATGCTATTTTTATGGAGGCCATTTGGATGGAGGCCATTTTTATGCGCTAAAAGCTCTCATTTTTCATATTTCTAGTGCAGTAATGCAGTTCAAATTTCGTGTTTTCAAGTTTGCATGTTTTAGCGCTGCAGTGTGCTGCCTTATTTACTTAACTATATACGAGTTGGCGACTCTAGGCTCAGCACCTGTTCACACTGAGTCTATGTTTGGATGTGCAGGTCAGGTTTTTGAAATGTATTCTCTAGCCTTCTGATCGTGCACTCCGCCTCCTAGCTTCAGGTGTTTTAATTACAGCAGGTCCAATACCCCTCCACAGAGAGAGAGAATTTTAGTCTAGGAAGAGGTTTCACATGTACCCATTCAGATGGAGACGTTTATTCTCAGCGAGGTAAGGCAAGCGTAGGACCTGGTATAAGAGAGATGCCGTAAAGGGGCTACCAGGTACACATAAAATTGGCCATTTTTATGCACTAAAAGCTCTCATTTTTCATATTTCTAGTGCAGTAATGCAGTTCAAATTTCGTGTTTTCAAGTTTGCATGTTTTAGCGCTGCAGTGTGCTGCCTTAAAAAGTTCTGAGTGATTGCACCACAGATGTTAAGAGAGTAACCCACAGAGGACTAGAACAAAGGAAGTCGGCCATAGGAGAAGGAAGGGAGGCTGGCCCTGGGGCCAAGACAGGTGGGCAACAGAAGGATATTCAAGGGCTTTCTGTCCATTCCTAATCCAGCTCCACATTCTGAAAGTCTCTACTGAGCTGTTGTTTTCCTTCCTGCAGCAATTACATCACATACATCCATCTGACCACTGCAGCCAGTCGCTGACCTCAGGTACAGTAATTGGCAGCAGTGGTCATGTGGATGTACATGATGTCATCACTGCAGGAAAGTAATCAAACATCAGGAGAAATCACTGAGGCGTCACCTCAAAAGAAACCGAGAATGACTTCCTCGTATATAATCCTTCTGCACATAGAAGTCTTGTTTTCTTCAAGCCCCTTAAGATTCACCCGTTGGACACCAGAGTTCCAGACCTCGAAAAAAGTGTCTCTACAAACACATGGAAACATTTTATAAACCCCCTGACAAGGACCATAAAGGCCACCAGAAGCCTCTAACCGGCAGACTATTCATTGCACTGTCCACTGTGTTAGTGGAGGAACACTCAGCTCGCGGGTCAAGTGTGGGTCCCATCACGGATATCTGAGACTGGTGGGGCCTGTAACATCCACAATGTCTGAACTCTGGACCTCCCCCCCCCCCCCCAAACACATGTTCCACTTGCTGCTGTTTAAGTGGGAAAACACAGTGCAAAAATCGGTCATTTGTCTCAAATTATCAGGACAGTGGAAGCCGTGATCAGTTCCAGCCCCGGTCACCCCCGGGGGTGATGTGATTTATCTGTGAAACACGTCAGGGGATTCGTTTCACTGCATGTTTCCAGAATAATCCTTCACTGAATCCCTAAAAAGAAAGTTCCTGTTATTTTTATTATCAATATTAATTCTCCTACTTGGAAATAATTAATCTTGCTTGTCTTGACAACATGTTTTCTTCTCTTTTCCAGTGTTAAGTTACTAAAATGTTGCAAAACACTCAACAATCAGCTGTGGAAACTCAACAGCAAGTGTTCAGTTTTCCTGCAGCGCCCCCAGGGGTGACATGAAGTATTACACACTTCTCACTTAAATCAATGGTCTGTCGGTGTAATGCATGGTCAGGACTCGACCTCTGCAGTGTGTGATGCCCCTCCTGGGTGTTTCCCGCGTACGGTCGTATACTGTAAGGGCACACATACAGGTGCAGGTGATATGGATCCATATTATGGCACAGTATCCACTAACAGAATTAGCTCATAAAATTAATTTGTTTCACTAAATGTAATCAATACAGGATACACCGAAGGAAAACAAGAAGATCGTAGAAACTGTCAATCACTGATGCAAGAATTCTTTAGAAAGTCTCATGACTGCGGACTAAAATAATATCTCATGCCGTAATAGCGAACGAGACAATGTAGCAAATCTGAAGTTTTCGACGTGTCACTGCATCAATGGTTGATTTCAGCTCCGGAGTCTTGATTCCTTAATTGCTTGCAAATTCTGCATGGTCACAAATGTAATGCCAGCTGCAGAATCTAATACCATAGTAATAGTGGGTATATACTGTATAAGTGTTAGGGTGCAGAGAGGCGTAGCATGAAAGGGGCGATGGGGGAATGGTTGCCCCAGGTGTCAAAGTCTATGGGAGAGGGTGCAACTTTTTGCCCAGTTGCCGCCTCCAGTGTCACGTCATCAGGACAGGCAAGTGCCACTTCTCCTTGGAGCTGACCATGCAGAGAGCAACAGGAGAAATGAGCTTGTCATTAACTGCAACGCTCTGCATAGGCAGCAAGCAAAATTCTAAAGCTCAGTATAATGAAGAAAGCTTTATCATCTCAGCTGCTGAGCAGCTAATGAATGACAGCTCTACCTTTCTGCCATTGTAGCTCCTGCCTGTTCACACTAATCATAGTAACATAGTAACATAGTAACATAGTTAGTAAGGCCGAAAAAAGACATTTGTCCATCCAGTTCAGCCTATATTCCATCATAATAAATTACCAGATCTACGTCCTTCTACAGAACCTAATTGTATGATACAATATTGTTCTGCTCCAGGAAGACATCCAGGCCTCTCTTGAACCCCTCGACTGAGTTCGCCATCACCACCTCCTCAGGCGAGGAATTCCAGATTCTCACCGCCCTAACAGTAAAGAATCCTCTTCTATGTTGGTGGAAAAACCTTCTCTCCTCCAGACGCAAAGAATGCCCCCTTGTGCCCGTCACCTTCCTTGGTATAAACAGATCCTGAGCGAGATATTTGTATTGTCCCCTTATATACTTATACATGGTTATTAGATCGCCCCTCAGTCGTCTTTTTTCTAGACTAAATAATCCTAATTTCGCTAATCTATCTGGGTATTGTAGTTCTCCCATCCCCTTTATTAATTTTGTTGCCCTCCTTTGTACTCTCTCTAGTTCCATTATATCCTTCCTGAGCACCGGTGCCCAAAACTGGACACAGTACTCCATGTGCGGTCTAACTAGGGATTTGTACAGAGGCAGTATAATGCTCTCATCTTGTGTATCCAGACCTCTTTTAATGCACCCCATGATCCTGTTTGCCTTTAATCAGAGACTTCTAGCCATGACCAGGTCTCAGCATTGTGGCGCTCGGTGACCTCCAAGATCTGATTGTGACCAATAGCCTGGGAAATGCATATTAAGGGGCATTTAATTAGTGGAGAATAACTTCAACGCCAATCAAATTTCCTGAGAATATCTTTGAGAATTTGGCTAATTTGAATTTCTCGGATCTGCTAGTTTATAGTTGTTATGGTAAAATGAAAGCTGCGTGCTGATTGGTTGTTAGGGTTAGGCATAGTGTTAAGGTTAAGCATAGGATCAGGGATAGGGTTAGTTTTAGATTTAGGGCTATGGTTAGGTTCAAGACTAGAGATAGACTTAGGGCTAATGATAATTATAGGGCAAGGCATAGTGCTAAGGTTATAGTGATTCTTAGGCTTGGGCTAGGGCTAAGGTTACACATAGGGCAAGGCACAGTGCTAAGGCTAAGGTTACAGTTATTCTTAGGCAAGGGTTAGGGCTAAGGTTACACGTAAGGCAAGGCATTGTGTTAAGTGTTGTGAATTCTGTGGTCAAGCTCCCTCTTGTGGTCATGAGTGGTACTTCGGCTGGTTCTGTCCATGAGCTTCCTTTGGTGGATGTGAGTGGGGCTGCGGCTTCTGAGTTTCCTTCCTCAGGTGACGAGGTTAAGTCGTTAGGTGCTGCTCTATTTAACTCCACCTAGTTCTTTGTTCCTGGCCTCCAGTCAATGTTCCAGTGTCGGTCTTGCTCTCTCCTGGATCGTTCTTGTGGCCTGTCTACCCTGCATAAGCTAAGTTTTGCTGGTGTTACTTTTGTTTGCTATTTTTTCTGTCCAGCTTGCTATATTGGTTTTTCTTGCTTCCTGGAAGCTCTGAGACGCAGAGGGAGCACCTCCGTACCGTTAGTCGGTGCGGAGGGTCTTTTTGCGCCCTCTGCGTGGTTGTTTGTAGGTTTTTGTGCTGACTGCAAAGCTATCTTTCCTATCCTCGGTCTATTCAGTAAATTGGGCCTCACTTTGCTAAAATCTTTTTCATCTCTGTGTTTGTATTTTCATCTTTACTCACAGTCATTATATGTGGGGGGCTGCCTTTTCCTTTGGGGAATTTCTCTGAGGCAAGGTAGGCTTATCTTTCTATCTTCAGGTCTAGCTAGTTTCTCAGGCTGTGCCCGAGGCGCCTAGGTCTGGTCAGGAGCGCTCCACGGCTACCTCTAGTGTGGTATGATAGGATTAGGGATTGCGGTCAGCACAGTTCCCACGTCTCAGAGCTCGTCCTATGTTGTTAGTAACTATCAGGTCACCTTGTGTGCTCTTAACCACTAGGTCCATTGTGGTTCTGAATCACCAGTTCATAACAGTACTGGAGGCCCAAAGTACTAATGCTTCTCAATAGAGGGAAAAGAGAAGTTCTGAGACCATTTTTTTTTCTTTGCACTGTGTTTTGTCTTTCTTTTCCCCTTTACATCAGGGTGGTTCAGAACACAGGTGTAGACATGAACATTCAGGGTCTGTCCTCTTTGATGGATAATCTCGCTATAAGTGTACAGAACATTCAAGATTTAGTGGTTCAGAGACCTATGTTAGAACCTAAAATTCCTATTCCTGAGTTATTTTCTGGAGATAGAGCTAAGTTTCTGAATTTCAAAAATAATTGTAAACTATTTCTGGGTTTGGAACCCCGCTCCTCTGGTGACCCAGTTCAACAAGTAAAGATCATTATTTCTTTATTACGTGGCGACCCTCAAGACTGGGCATTTTCCCTTGCGCCAGGAGATCCTGCATTATGTGATACTGATGCGTTTTTTCTGGCGCTTGGGTTACTTTATGATGAACCTAATTCAGTGGATCAGGCAGAGAAAATCTTGCTGGCTCTGTGTCAGGGTCAGGATGAGGTAGAGATATATTGTCAGAAGTTTAGGAAGTGGTCTGTGCTCACTCAATGGAATGAATATGCTCTGGCATCAATTTTCAGAGAGGGTCTCTCTGAAGCCCTTAAGGATGTCATGGTGGGATTTCCCATGCCTGCTGGTCTGAATGAGTCTATGTCTTTGGCCATTCAGATCGATCGACGCTTACGTGAGCGTAAAACTGTGCACCATTTGGCGGTATTATCTGAGCATAAACCTGAGCCTATGCAATGTAATAGGACTTTGACCAGAGCTGAACGGCAAGAACACAGACGTCGGAATGGGCTGTGTTTTTACTGTGGTGATTCCACTCATGCTATCTCCGATTGTCCTAAGCGCACTAAGCGGTTCACTAGGTCCGCCACCATTGGTACGGTACAGTCTAAATTTCATTTGTCCGTTACTTTGATCTGCTCTTTGTCATCCTATTCTGTCATGGCATTTGAGGATTCAGACGCTGCCCTGAATTTGATGGACTTGGAGTATGCTAGGCGCTGTGGGTTTTTCTTGGAGCCCTTGCAGTGTCCTATTCCATTGAGAGGAATTGATGCTACGCCTTTGGCCAAGAATAAGCCTCAGTACTGGACCCAACTGACCATGTGCATGGCTCCTGCGCATCAGCAGGATATTCGCTTTTTGGTGTTGCATAATCTGCATGATGTGGTCGTGTTGGGGTTGCCATGGCTACAAGTCCATAACCCAGTATTGGATTGGAAATCTATGTCTGTGTCCAGCTGGGGTTGCCAGGGGGTACATGGTGATGTTCCATTTCTGTCGATTTCATCATCCGCCCCTTCTGAGGTCCCAGAGTTCTTGTCAGATTACCGGGATGTATTTGATGAGCCCAAGTCCGATACCCTACCTCCGCATAGGGATTGTGATTGTGCTATCGATTTGATTCCTGGTAGTAAGTTTCCTAAAGGTCGACTGTTTAATTTGTCTGTGCCTGAGCACGCCGCTATGCAGAGTTACGTAAAGGAATCCTTGGAGAAGGGTCATATTCGCCCGTCGTCGTCGCCATTGGGGGCAGGGTTCTTTTTTGTGGCCAAGAAGGATGGTTCATTGAGACCTTGTATTGATTACCGCCTTCTAAATAAAATCACAGTCAAATTTCAGTACCCCTTGCCGCTGCTGTCTGATTTGTTTGCTCGGATTAAGGGGGCTAGTTGGTTCACCAAGATAGATCTTCGTGGAGCGTATAATCTTGTGCGTATTAAAAAGGGCGATGAATGGAAAACAGCATTTAATACGCCCGAGGGCCATTTTGAGTACCTGGTTATGCCATTCGGGCTTTCTAATGCTCCATCAGTATTTCAGTCCTTTATGCATGACATCTTCCGAGAGTACCTGGATAAATTCCTGATTGTATACTTGGATGATATTTTGGTCTTCTCGGATGATTGGGAGTCTCACGTGAAGCAGGTCAGAATGGTGTTTCAGGTCCTGCGTGCGAATTTTTTGTTTGTGAAGGGGTCAAAGTGTCTCTTTGGTGTTCAGAAGATTTCATTTTTGGGTTTCATTTTTTCCCCTTCTACTATCGAGATGGACCCTGTTAAAGTTCAGGCCATTTATGATTGGACTCAGCCAACATCTCTGAAGAGTCTGCAAAAGTTCCTGGGCTTTGCTAATTTTTATCGTTGCTTCATCAATAATTTTTCTAGTATTGCTAAACCGTTGACTGATTTAACCAAGAAGGGTGCTGATGTGGTCAATTGGTCTTCTGCTGTTGTGGAAGCTTTTCAGGAGTTGAAGCGTCGTTTTTCTTCTGCCCCTGTGTTGTGCCAGCCAGATGTTTCGCTCCCGTTTCAGGTTGAGGTTGATGCTTCTGAGATTGGAGCAGGGGCTGTTTTGTCGCAGAGAAGTTCTGATGGCTCAGTGATGAAACCATGCGCCTTCTTTTCCAGGAAGTTTTCGCCTGCTGAGCGTAATTATGATGTTGGCAATCGAGAGTTGCTAGCCATGAAGTGGGCATTCGAGGAGTGGCGTCATTGGCTTGAAGGAGCTAAGCATCGCGTGGTGGTCTTGAATGATCACAAGAACTTGACTTATCTCGAGTCTGCCAAACGGTTGAATCTTAGACAGGCTCGTTGGTCGCTGTTTTTCTCCCGTTTTGACTTTGTGGTTTCGTTACTTCCGGGCTCTAAAAATGTGAAGGCGGATGCCCTGTCTAGGAGTTTTGTGCCCGACTCTCCGGGTTTGCCTGATCCGGCGGGTATTCTCAAGGAGGGGGTAATTTTGTCTGCCATCTCCCCTGATTTGTGGCGGGTGCTGCAAAAATTTCAGGCTAATAGACCTGACCGTTGCCCAATGGAGAAACTGTTTGTCCCTGATAGATGGACGAGTAGAGTTATCTCTGAGGTTCATTGTTCGGTGTTGGCTGGTCATCCTGGAATCTTTGGTACCAGAGATTTGGTGGCTAGATCCTTTTGGTGGCCGTCTCTGTCACGGGATGTGCGTTCGTTTGTGCAGTCCTGTGGGATTTGTGTTCGGGCTAAGCCCTGCTGTTCTTGTGCCAGTGGGTTGCTTTTGCCCTTGCCGGTCCCGAAGAGGCCTTGGACACATATCTCTATGGATTTTATTTCGGATCTCCCCATCTCTCAAAAGATGTCGGTCATTTGGGTGGTTTGTGATCGCTTCTCTAAGATGGTCCATTGGGTACCCTTGTCTAAATTGCCTTCCTCCTCTGATTTGGTGCCATTGTTCTTCCAGCATGTTGTTCGTTTACATGGCATTCCGGAGAACATCGTTTCTGACAGAGGTTCCCAGTTTGTTTCGAGGTTTTGGTGAGCCTTTTGTGCTAGGATGGGCATTGATTTGTCTTTTTCCTCAGTTTTCCATCCTCAGACAAATGGCCAAACTGAACGAACCAATCAGACCTTGGAAACATATCTGAGATGCTTTGTTTCTGCTGATCAGGATGACTGGGTGTCCTTTTTGCCTTTGGCTGAGTTCGCCCTTAATAATCGGGCCAGCTCGGCTACCTTGGTTTCGAAATATGTCGAAATATGTGGATAGCCATCTACAGAAACTTGTTCCGAAACTCCCCTCGTATCTAAGGGACAGTACACATATATTGCAAATTCTAGAGGATGTAGAATGGAAGGACCACTATATCCTGGGAACCCTGGACATCACATCCTTATATACAGTTATACAGCATGACAAAGGGTGTGAGGCTACTAAATTCTTTCTAGATACACAGGGGGATGTTCCGGGTGAGCAAATGGAGTTTATTTTAGATTGTATGAAGTTTATTTTAACACATAATTATTTTAAACACAATGTGCACTACTACTCCCAGCAGTGGGGTACTGCGATGGGTACCAGGTTCGCACCGAGTTATGCTAATTTATATGTGGGGGAATGGGAGCATCATACCATTTATGAGAATGGCTCCCTTGGTGCGAACCTGGTACTCTGGCAGCGTTTTATTGATGATATTGTTTTTATTTGGTCTGGTGGCCCTAGTTTATTATTGGATTTTATTACTAATTTAAATAAAAACTCGTATTTTTTAAATTTCACAGCGGTCACCAGCACCGTATCCATAGATTTTTTGGATCTCACTATTTTTATAGAGGATAAACATATTTGTACCAAAACTTTTCATAAGTCCACTGATGTGAATAATTATATCTCCTTGGGTAGTTGTCATCTCCCCAGTTGGTTAATGAACATTCCCAAGAGTCAGTTCATACGTGCGCATAGAAATTGCTCTAAGACACAGGATTTCAATAAAGAGGTGGATATCTTGACACAGAAATTTGTGCAGAAGGGATATAATCAAAACTCTCTGTTTAAAACTAAGAATATAATTGGGGAGATCCCAAGAACCCAATTTTTGAATACAAATAAAAATACGAGAGAGAAAGAAAAACAACTCCCATTGGAGATCACTCCTATTATTACACAATTTAATGCGAACACGTATCTCCTGAAACGCATAGTCAATAGACATTGGGACATATTAAAAGAAGATAAAATAATTGGGGAGAAGATTCCGGATCGTCCAAAATTTATTTATAGAAGGGCAAACAACCTGGGAAATAAAATAGCCCCCACTGTACCACACTCCTACGCAGTGAAGTCATATCCATTTGTCTATAAACCACCAGGTTTCTATCCTTGCCTAAAATGTAAATCTTGCAAGTTACTGAACACCAAAAAACAATTTTTATTGTCAAATGCAAATACCAACTGGCGCATTAAGGATCACATTTCCTGCAAGACTGAAGGGGTAATTTACGCCATTAGGTGTCCGTGTGATAAGATCTACGTCGGAAGGACGAAGCGTCCCCTATATGTGAGGATAAATGAACATCTTAGGAACATAAAGAAAAAATTTCAGGGTCACCCTTTATCTAAGCATTTCTTTATCTATCACGGAAGTTCACCCAGCGGTACATGTATCACAGGTTTGAAAACTGTACATAAAAGCTGGAGGAAGGGTGACTATATCAGACAAATGTCAAGAGAAGAAACAAAAATGATCTTTGAACTGGATACACTGGCCCCAAGGGGCCTTAATAGCGAAGTAGAGCTGTTTGCGTTCACCAATTAAGGGCATTGCAAGAGCACTGGAGGATATATAAGATGGAGAGCTGCTAGTATGGACCATCCCTGAAGAAGGAACACGGTAGTTCCGAAACGCGTAGGATTTGGTCCTCGCTGCTCTCCTTAGCCTAGTCACGTGTTTATCCACGTGACCGTGACGTCACGGAAGGTCCTGCTTCGGCAGAGAACCCAGCGGCTACTCCAGCGCTCATTAGTCCTAAGCGGGGAGCGTGCTTTGAGCGTTCTGCCGCCCGGCCGGGGCAGCGCACAGAGCGGCTCCACCTGAAGATACACACCGGAACTACGGACGCAGCGGACTCAACCTAGAGTGGCTTCATCTGAAGACTACAACCGCAGTGGATATAGCCTAATAGGACAATTGGAGGAAGCCTGCCAGTTTCTTCTATACTATGGATATAACGGACATGATTCAGTAAAGACCACCACAAGGAGCCGGTGAGTTCTATTGATTATTCAAGGGTAACAATTGGTTATACTTATCTATTTGACAACCAAAACGCTCCTGGTACCTTATGAAATAAGAACACTTGTCCACACCACGGTTATGCTCTTGTTATTCTGGTATGGTAACCTATAAAAAAAAAAATTTTTCTTGAGAACATAATTCGTGTGGTTTGGAGGATTTTTTGTCACTCAGCGCAGGTATTACTTGCTTTTTACTTCTGTATATAGATTTCGATACAAAAAGGTGGAATTGTATCATTACTTGCTGCCGAGTGTCTTCAGGGTTGAAGCGCTACTGGTATTTTTATAGAAACAAGACCTTGGAAACATATCTGAGATGCTTTGTTTCTGCTGATCAGGATGATTGGGTGTCCTTTTTGCCTTTGGCTGAGTTCGCCCTTAATAATCGGGCCAGCTCGGCTACTTTGGTTTCGCCGTTTTTCTGCAATTCTGGGTTCCATCCTCGTTTCTCTTCAGGGCAGGTTGAGTCTTCGGACTGTCCTGGTGTGGATACTGTGGTGGATAGGTTGCAGCAGATTTGGACTCATGTGGTGGACAATTTGACATTGTCCCAGGAGAAGGCTCAGCGTTTCGCTAACCGCAGGCGCTGTGTGGGTCCCCGACTTCGTGTTGGGGATTTAGTTTGGTTGTCGTCTCGTTATATTCCTATGAAAGTTTCCTCTCCTAAGTTTAAGCCTCGTTTCATTGGTCCGTATAGGATTTCTGAGGTTCTTAATCCTGTGTCTTTTCGTTTGACCCTTCCAGCTTCTTTTTCCATACATAACGTATTCCATAGGTCATTGTTGCGGAGATACGTGGCGCCTGTGGTTCCTTCCGTTGATCCTCCTGCCCCGGTCTTGGTTGAGGGGGAGTTGGAGTATAGAGTGGAGAAGATTTTGGATTCTCGTATTTCGAGACGGAAACTCCAGTACCTGGTTAAGTGGAAGGGTTATGGTCAGGAAGATAATTCCTGGGTCTTTGCCTCTGATGTTCATGCTGCCGATCTGGTTTGTGCCTTTCATTTGGCTCATCCTGGTCGGCCTGGGGGCTCTGGTGAGGGTTCGGTGACCCCTCCTCAAGGGGGGGGGTACTGTTGTGAATTCTGTGGTCGAGCTCCCTCCTGTGGTCATGAGTGGTACTTCGGCTGGTTCTGTCCATGAGCTTCCTGTGGTGGATGTGAGTGGGGCTGCGGCTTCTGAGTTTCCTTCCTCAGGTGACGAGGTTAAGTCGTTAGGTGCTGCTCTATTTAACTCCACCTAGTTCTTTGTTCCTGGCCTCCAGTCAATGTTCCAGTGTCGGTCTTGCTCTCTCCTGGATCGTTCTTGTGGCCTGTCTACCCTGCATAAGCTAAGTTTTGCTGGTGTTACTTTTGTTTGCTATTTTTTCTGTCCAGCTTGCTATATTGGTTTTTCTTGCTTGCTGGAAGCTCTGAGACGCAGAGGGAGCACCTCCGTACCGTTAGTCGGTGCGGAGGGTCTTTTTGCGCCCTCTGCATGGTTGTTTGTAGGTTTTTGTGCTGACTGCAAAGCTATCTTTCCTATCCTCGGTCTATTCAGTAAGTCGGGCCTCACTTTGCTAAAATCTATTTCATCTCTGTGTTTGTATTTTCATCTTTACTCACAGTCATTATATGTGGGGGGCTGCCTTTTCCTTTGGGGAATTTCTCTGAGGCAAGGTAGACTTATCTTTCTATCTTTAGGGCTAGCTAGTTTCTCAGGCTGTGCCCGAGGCACCTAGGTCTGGTCAGGAGCGCTCCACGGCTACCTCTAGTGTGGTATGATAGGTGTTGTGAATTCTGTGGCAGAGTTCACTCCTGTGGTCACAAGTGGTACTTCGGCTGATTCTCTCTGGGAGCTTCCGTTTGTGGAGGAAAGTGGTACTGCAGCTTCTGAGTTTCCTCCCTCAGGTGATCTGGTGAGGTCGTTAGCTGCTTCTCTACTTAACTCCACCTGATGCTTTGATCCATGCTTCCTGTCAATGTTCCAGTGTTGGACTTGTGTTTCTCTGGATCATTCCTGTGGCCTGCTGCTCTGCATAGCTAAGTGCTTCTTGCTATTTGTTGCTATTTTTTCTGTCTAGCTTGTCTATATGTTTTGCTGGAAGCTCTGGGACGCAAAGGGTGTACCTCCGTGCCGTTAGTTCGGTACGGAGGGTCTTTTTGCCCCCTTTGCGTGGTTTTCTTTAGGGTTTTGTGTAGACCGCAAAATTATCTTTCCTATCCTCGTTCTGTCTAGAATATCGGGCCTCACTTTACTGAATCTATTTCATCCCTACGTTTGTCTTTTCATCTTACTCACAGTCATTATATGTGGGGGGCTGCCTTTTCCTTTGGGGTATTTCTCTGAGGCAAGGTAGGCTTATTTTTCTATCTTCAGGCTAGTTAGTTTCTCAGGCTGTGCCGAGTTGCATAGGGAGCGTTAGGCGCAATCCACAGCTGCCTCTAGTTGTGTTTGGTGAGGATCAGGAATTGCGGTTTACAGAGTTTCCACGTCTCAGAGCTCGTTCTATTATTTTTGGGTTATTGTCAGATCACTGTATGTGCTCTGATCGCTATGTACATTGTGTTACTGAATTGTCTATCACAACAGATAGGATTAGGGATTGCGGTCAGCAGAGTTCCCACGTCTCAGAGCTCGTCCTATGTTATTAGTAACTATCAGGTCACCTTGTGTGCTCTTAACCACTAGGTCCATTGTGGTTCTGAATCACCAGTTCATAACAGTTAAGGTTATAGTTATTCTTGGGCTAGGGTTAAGGCTAAGGTTACATGTAGGGCAAGGCATAGTGCTAATGTCATGATCCGTTCCACTGTTTAATCCTGTCTGCCCTTTTTCTGGGCGGATCATGTCAAGGGTTAACTTTGCTCTCTCTTATTCTGGGTTCGGGTTTGCTATTTAGCTCCCATGAATCTTGCTGGCAGTGTCAGCTATAGTTCTGCCTTTGGCGTGTGAACCTGACTCTGGTAGCTCTTGATCTGTCCTGCTGTGATCCCTGACTTGCCCCATGTCTGCTGACTCCCTCTGTCTGCCCTTTTCCCAGTGTTTTCCTGATTGTTGGCTTGATTCTCTGGTGTTTGACTTGGCTCGTATTCGGACTCGCTTCTGCCTTCTGTCTTTGTCTTATTCGTTTCTGACCGTTGCTGAACCCCCTGGTTTGTTCCTGACCAGGTATACTGTTGCTACTATTGGTGCTTCTTCTTCTAATGTTTCTTTTTACTCGGCTTGTCTGACCACTCTCTCACCACTTGGTGGCGTCTGTGCTGCTGCACTGTGTGTGCAGTCTTGCTTTCCTGGTGGAGGTTGCGCTATACTGCACTGCAGCAGCATGACAGCTAAGGTATAAAGCTAATGTTACAGTTTATTCTTAAGCAAGGGTTGGGGCTAAGGGTACACGTAAGGTAAAGCATTGTGCTAAGTTATAGAGTTAAGGTTATAGTTATTCTTAGGCTAGGGTTTGGGGCTAAGGTTACATGTAATTCTAAAGCTAAGGTATAAAGCTACGGTTACAGTTATTCTTAGGCAAAGGTTAGGGCTAAGGTTACACATAGGGCAAGGCTTAGTGACAAGGTATAGAGCTAAGGTTATTCTTAGTCTAGAGTTAGGGCTAAGGTTACACAAAGGGCAAAGCATAGTGCTAAGGTATAGAGCTAAGATTATAGTTATTTTAAGGCTAGGGTTAGGGCTAGGGCTAATATAATAACAGATACATTAAAATAATGTAATTAAAATTTTTTACAAAATAATAATTATAACTATGCATAAAGTTTTGTTTTTAAAATTGTATTTTAATCCAAAATAAGAAAACTTAGAAGGTCAAAGGGCAAAATAGAATTATTTTCCAGAAGTTACAAAACATGTGTTTGGAGAATAGTAGGTTTAAATCTGGACTGGTGGAAAGGACTTGGTGTGTGCTAAGGGATCCACGGGATAGGGGGTGAAAAATACTTGCCCTGATGCTGGCAGCCCAGGTGACAACACTGCAGGTACATCCTATGTCAGTCACACGTGTGAGCTTGCTCCACACAGGGTTAGTGTAGGCTGTGTTATACAGCCAGCACCTGCCGATGAAAGCAATGAATGAACCTATTTAAATGCAGCTGCCTTTAAGTACCCCTCCTCCTATTACCCCACCCCCGGTCACCGTCATCTTTGTAATCCCATGTAGGCCAGTTCAGACCACTCACATCCCCCCAAAAAAGCCCTCATACAACTATGACAATGGAAAAGTAAAATAGTCATGGTACCTGGAGGAAGGGGAAGAACAAATGAAAGTGCAAAAATGAAAATTGGTTCAAAACTAAAATCTGAGCTCTGATTGGTTGCTGTGTGCAATAAAGACAGTTTTTGCTTTAGACGGTTGCGGTGAATGATGATTGTTACTGTTTGCACAGGGGTTCACTGCAGCACCCCAATTTCTATGGCAGATTTCCATTTTTCTCACCAGGCAGCTTGTGCTGGTATTTTTGACACAGGAAACCATCACTCTTTCCAGAATTCACTCATTTCATGTTGGGCTCGTAGATTCCCGGATGATCTGTAGTATTTGTGAGTGATCCAGACTGCGCAATGCCGTGACTCCGCACCTCCTACACAGGAACACAAAGCTTCTTACACCGCACATGTTCCCAAAGCTGGGGAAGGTGAGAAAAAGAGCAGATCCTTCTGAGACGCCTTCCCATAATAGCAGTTATAGTCCCACTGAACGGCCGCAATCCTCATTTACCGGCACACGTGCGTCTGGCGAGCAGGCTAGTAAAACGCACGCTAAATATTTACATGACATTCCTTATGTGGAAATTCTGGGAATCTGCGCAGTGACCGCTCATCATGATGGGAAATGAGGCTAAAACATCAGACAAAACAGAGAATTCCACCTGATCCGGAAACACGAATATCTAGGAGAGGTGGCTTGCAAGACAATTTAGGTTGTAGAACCCCAAAAAGGCTACAGACAGCACTGATGAACCTCTCATGCCTCCATCTTCATCTCTAGCATTGATAGATCGATAGATAGATAGATAATAGATAGATCGATAGATAGATAATAGATAGAAAGTAGATGATACATAGATTGATAATAGATAGAAGATTGATAGATAATAGATAGATGATAGATAGTAGATAGAAAATAGATGATATATAGATAAGATAGATATATAGATAATACATACATATACAGGTAGATGCCAAGTAGCGGACACCTCAAGCAAGTGGAAGATGGTAATCTGGCCACCTGAGACCAAAGTACAACTTTTTGGCTTAAAAACAAAACGCAATGTGTGGCATAAAACTAACACTGCACATCACGCTGAAAACACCATCCCCACCGTCACACATGGTGGTGGCTGCATCATGCTGTGGGGAGGTTTTTTTTAACAGGGGCACGGAGGCTTGTCAGCGGTGATGGGAAGATGGATGAAGCTAATACAGGACAATCCTGGAGGAAAACCTGTTATAAAATACATTCACAGAATCCATATTCATATAAAAAGACTAATGTCTAAGTGACTATATTGTATATGTTAAGATTATTGAATGTGGATTTTAGATTTAGAAGGGAGGAACAGTGCGACTTTGCTAAAAAAAAAAAAGTTTAAGCGGATTTTCTGCTACCTTGAAACCTTTTGGACTGAATGTGGATTTTATATTGAATGTCTTCTCCAATAGATGAGGTTATGGTGACGGGTTGTGCGCCTTTGTTTGACCCTTAGCAGGGTCCCAGGAATGCCCTTGGGGTAATGAGCGACATGTGTTTTGCATCTATCCTACGATATTTTCTCGGTCTTTTACACAATAGAAATCTTGTCTACTACGTGGAACGCTGATCTCACCAAACTATACTCTGTTTTGATTTTTTTGTCATGTATCTCACTTTTCATTTTCTTAGATATCTTACTGTTTTGTTTCCTTTTTTTGGCATGTTCACTCGATACTCATTGAGGGTATGACTCTCAGGGTGACCATTTTCTGTAGTTGTATAACTGATATTCATGGAGTTTTTGTGGGTCAGGGTTAGACAGTTTATTATGTGGGCTTTGACATCAATTTTGTCACCTGTTTATCTAATTACCTCCATAAATCTTCAATGACCTGAGTCACATTGACCGATTGGCCTTCAGCACTCTGTATGAGGGGCACCCACTATGGCCTAGACCTGTGTCACATTGCCTGAAAGGCCTAGGGACACACACCGTGGCCTAGACCTGGGTCACATTGCCCGAAAGGCCTAGGCACACACACCGTGGCTTAGACCTGTGACACATTGCCAATTGGTTTTCAGCACTCTGTATGAGGTACACACATCGTGGCCTGGACCTGTGTCACATTCCCAGTAGGCTTTTGACTCTCTGTATGAAGAGCACACACCATGACCTAGACCTGTGTCACATTGCCCGATTGGCCATCCTCGTTCTGTATGAAGAGCACACACCATGACCTAGACCTGTGTCACATTGCCCGATTGGCCATCCTCGTTCTGTATGAAGAGCACACACCATGACCTAGACCTGTGTCACATTGCCCGATTGGCCATCCTCGTTCTGTATGAAGAGCACACACCATGTCCTAGACCTATGTCACATTGCCCAATGGGCCATCCTCGTTCTGTATGAGGGGCACACATCATGGCCTAGACCTGTGTCACATTGCCCGATTGGCCATCCTTGTTCTGTATGAAGAGCACACACCATGACCTAGACCTATGTCACATTGCCCAATGGGCCATCCTCGTTCTGTATGAGGGGCACACACCATGGCCTAGACCTGTGTCACATTACCCGATTGGCCATCCTCGTTCTGTATGAGGTACACACATCGTGGCCTGGACCTGTGTCACATTCCCAGTAGGCTTTTGACTCTCTGTATGAAGAGCACACACCATGACCTAGACCTATGTCACATTGCCCAATTGGCCATCCTCATTCTGTATGAGGGGCACACACCATGGCCTAGACCTGTGTCACATTGGCCATCCTCGTTCTGTATGAGGGGCAGACACCATGGCCTAGACCTGTGTCACATTGGCCATCCTCGTTCTGTATGAGGGGCACACACCATGGCCTAGACCTGTGTCACATTGGCCATCCTCGTTCTGTATGAGGGGCAGACACCATGGCCTAGACCTGTGTCACATTGGCCATCCTCGTTCTGTATGAGGGGCACACACCATGGCCTAGACCTGTGTCACATTGCCCAATTGGCCATCCTCATTCTGTATGAAGAGCACACACCATGGCCTAGACCTGTGTCACATTGACCCATTTGTCTCTTTTGCTCTGTATGAGGGGCACACACCTTGGCCTAGGTTTTGGCACCGTTACCCCCATGGTGTGATTTCCAGCTCGGTGTCCTCCTATGGACATAGATTTGTCCCCATTGAGTTGGGGACAATGGTTGCCCCTCCCATAGGTTGGTGTAGATGTGGCAATGATGGCGTTTGAACACCACTTATGGAGGATTCCAGTATACGTCTGTTATCACTTACATCATCTGAAGCTCTGATACCACCTTGTGAATGGCTGTTTTTTCACATTTCCTTTGCACAATTACCTGATCTTTTTGGTAACTAAACCTCAGACAAATCCTGTATTGCTCATTATTTCGAAGTTGATGCACTTACCTACTTACACTGTGACCAGCACTTTATAGTACTGGGTGCGTTTTCTATTCACACAAATTGCATTACTGCGTCTGATCACTTCTACATTGTAGGAGGGCTCTGGCGTGCCCACTTCTAAGATGGCTGCTGCCCCTTCAGTTTATGGCATTTGTTATCTTATTTGTGGTCTCACGGCTACTGGGTCTTAATTATCTTTGTGGTTTAGCCTCAGTATTCAGACTTTTGGATGTATTAGTAAGTGGTGCGTACTCCTGTGTCCCGCAGGACACGATGTCCTCAGGACCCTAGGTTTGGTGAGCACCTTAGGGTGCTTTCACATTGGGCTTTTCTCCTTGTTTGTGGGTCCCATCGGGGCAATTGTCCAAACCCTCCTGAAAAAACAGGATTCAGACATATGCACCGATGGGGCCATAGACTATAATGGTGCTGGAGCGAACGTACACTCTACTGGGCATCATATTCCGGCGTATGTGCAGCGCCCCAGGGTCCTGGTCGTTGCAGTAATATCATTCTCCTCTAGGGGGAGTGATGTTGGAGGCAAAGAAGGAGATCCCTTTACCAGGTACCACAAACATACAACACATTTCATACTCCAGTCCACCAGGGGGAGCTATGCTCCTATTTATTAGGGCACTCTTCACACCTAGGTAAAACTGGTGGCCTGGATAGGAAGTTAGGCAGTTGCTGGCTGAGCTTCGACTCAGGTAGTTGGTCCCTGACAGGGGTGGGATCCTGTCAGAGGCCTAGACAGAAGGTCACGGAGCTGCGCCTGCCCCACGTGTGGCAGTTCCTAAGAAAGGACACGAACAGAGAACTGTATTGTAGAGAGGGTGAGAAGAAGTCATAGCAAAAGGAGTGGATACCAGAAGGAGTTCTGTCCTGCACAGGCTGCCTCCTTCTAAGGCGCAGGATCCCGGTAGCTGGAACACCGAGGGAGCAACAGTCCTTTATGCCTTGCTCCAGAGACCAGCAGGACAGCTAATTGCAAGTTACTGATCCGCCCTATACCCAGGAGGCAAGAAGGCACCCACGAGAGGCCGGGCATGATAGGGTCCCTGTAAAAAGCCTCAGGCCACCAGTCATACTGGTTTGTCCTATTCATCTGGGGGACAGAGAGAGAGATAACATCGATAACATCTACAACTTCTGTGAGGACCTTATGAGAGGCTTATCAATAAGGTACTACAACACCCAGGCACTAGAGGAAGGCTACTGATTTCCACCTGGATAAGGGGACTCTGAATTTGCCCTCAGACCGGCCGGACTCTGCCAGCCCTGTGGTCTGTGCTCTGGACTGTGGATGCTGAAGCCTTCAGTAAAAGGTAAAGAGACTGCAACCTTGTGTCCTCGTTCTTCACTGCGCCTCTCACCATCCACCATCTACATACTGGGAAGCCCTGGGGGCACACTTCACCTGTGGGAAGGTATACCATCCAGCTGCCATAACATCACCCCAGAGGACCCCTAAGCAGCGTCGGTCACCCTGACCGAATACCACAGGTGGCGTCACGAACACAAACTCTATCCCTTTAAAGACCTTTCCCCTTTTACAAAGGACGTCCCTAGGGCCACGGACCGAGTCAGCCACCATGACATCCCCTTTGAGAACTGAAGGACCCGGTACCGAGCACCCCTAGCCCTTAGGGGCGCTCCATATACACCTACTGCAATCTACTACGTCTGAGTGTCCGCCTGCAGTAAATGTGCACGACCCAAAATGATACATGACCGAGCGCACGTTCCACTCTGTCGGCACCATTATATTCTATGGCTCCATCGGTGCTTAAGTCCGAACCCCATTTTGTGGGGGGATGCGTACACAAGCCCCTACAGGACCCGTGAATGTGCAGAAAAGTGCAATGTGGAAGCTTCCTTACTGTGTTATCGCACATTGTTTATTTCACTCATGTTACAGATTGGGCAGATAATGTCATTAGCATATGTGGATACAATACACTTTACTGATAGCATAAAGGCACTTGTTCTTTAGTTACTTTATAATTACACATGAATTCTATACATCTATTTGTTTTGTATCTCTGGTGAATAAACTTACTAATTCTCACCGGATTCTTTTGAGTGCTGCCTTTATTGTTACTTTTTGTTAAAATTGAAAAAAAATTGTTTAATTGCATGAGAGATAGAAAGATGAATAGATAATAGATTAATTTCTTATGCATTGCTTATAGTGCTATCTTCTTACCAACCACACATTCATCGTCTCCCACTCCCACACTACCTCCTCATCCCACCCTCTCTCTGTTGGAGTCCCTCAAGGCTCTGTTCTAGGACCCTTACTCTTCTCAATCTACACACTTGGCCTGGGACAACTCATAAAGTCCCATGGACTCCAGTACCACCTCTATGCTGATGACACTCAGATCTACCTCTCTGGCCCAGACGTCACCGCTCTGCTGTCCAGAATTCCAGAGTGCCTATCAGCCATATCCTCCTTCTTCTCCTCTCGCTTCCTGAAGCTCATTGTGGACAAATCTGAACTCATCATCTTTCCCCCATCTTGCATATCTTCCCTACCTGATCTACCTATCACTATTAATGACATCATGCTTTCCCCTTACCAGAAATCCTCTGCCTCGGAGTAACCCTTGACTCTGCCCTGTCCTTCAAACCGCACATCCAAGCTCTCGCCATCTCCTGTCACCTCCAGCTCAAAAATATCTCCAAAATCCATCCTTTCCTCAACCCTCAATCTACAAAAATGCTTGTGCATGCCCTCATCATCTCCCGCCTCGGCTACTGCAACATCCTCCTCTGTGGCCTCCCTGCTAACACCCTTGAACCTCTCCAGTCCGTCCTTAACTCTGCTGCCCGACTAATCTCTCTCCTCGCTACTCCTCTGCTTCCCCTCTTTGCAAATCCTTTCACTGGCTCCCAATTTCCCAGGGTATTCAGATTAAACTACTAACAGTGACCTACAAAGCCATCCACAATTTTTCTCCTCCATATATTTCCAAACTAATCTCTCAATATCTTCCCTCACGTGATCTCCGGTCCTCCCAAAACCTCCTCCTCTCCTCCACGCTTATTCGCTCCTCACCCAACCGCCTCCAAGACTTCTCCCGAATATCCTCCATCCCCTAGAATTCTGTGCCCCAACACGTCCAACTATCAACCACATTTGGATCCTTCAGACGGAACCTGAAAACCCATCTCTTCAGGCAAGCCTACAGCCTGCACTGACCACACGGCCACCTCAACACCATCGGAGCTCCTGCAACCCCCGACCTCCTGTCTCCTTCCCCATAATCTATAGAGTGTAAGTCCCCAAGGGCAGGGTCCTCTCTCATCTTTTTAAGTTAAAACAGGTGCACAATAAATCTTGCCAAATCAGACAAGGTGATTTTCTGGATTTGTTTTCTCATTGTGACTCTCATAGTTGTGGTCGACCCATGATGTCAATTACAGGCCGCTCTCATCTTTTTAAGTGGGAGAACTTGCACAATTGGGGGCTGACTCCTTTTCCACCACTGTAGACAGATAATAGATAGATAACAGATCATTTTCGTAAATACTTGTTTTTCACATGAAATACACGACAGGGAAACCAGTTGGCGGATACAGGACACTAACAATCTACTTCTGCGGTATGTGAGCGTTCTGGGTTACGATGGGAAGATGGAGGGTGAGATTCTGGGAACATTCTGTTCTTACGCCAATTTCAGTAGCCTGGATAGAAATGTCCCAACCTCAGATGTCAGGAGGTCGGCAGCTGGAGGTGGAAAATCGCCACCAATAAATTGTCATGGGAGAAAGTGTTGAAACCTAGTTAGTACCAGCAGATTCCGGAGGCCCAGCTGTGTAGAGAAGGCCCGTGTGCCAGCTCATCATGTTACATATCACAGACACGTGTGTTTCCAGCCTGATGTCACAGTCACCTATGTATCACTTTGCAGACAGAGACCTGACACATCATTACATTGTATCTAGAGCTCAAACTAACTGAAGCAATTTAGTAAAAAGCGTTGATTAAATATGTTTTGCAATTTTGTATCCACAGCTCCAATACTCAACTATGTGTCTCCATGGTTACAGTCTACAAACAAACCCTGTGTAGTCTGACCCTGAAGTCATGTGTCACTCTGCTCCTCTGGATTATCTCTGTCCTGTGACATCACTGTGTGTATGATCCCTGTACTGTGACAACACTGTGTGTATTATCCCTGTACTGTGACAACACTGTGTGTATTATCCCTGTATGTGACAACACTGTGTGTATTATCCCTGTATGTGACATCACTGTGTGCATTATCCCTGTACTGTGACATCGCTGTGTCCATTACCCCTGTACTGTGACATCACTGTGTGTATGATCCCTGTACTGTGACATCACTGTGTGTATGATCCCTGTACTGTGACATCACTGTGTGCATTATCTCTGTCCTGTGACATCACTGTGCGCATTACCCCTGTACTGTGACATCACTGTGTGTATTATCTCTGTCCTGTGACATCACTGTGTGTATTATCCCTGTACTGTGACATCACTGTGTGTGTATGATCTCTGTACTGTGACATCACTGTGTGTATGATCCCTGTACTGTGACATCACTGTGTGCATTATCTCTGTCCTGTGACATCACTGTGCGCATTACCCCTGTACTGTGACATCACTGTGTGTATTATCTCTGTCCTGTGACATCACTGTGCCCATTAGCCCTGTACTGTGACATCGCTGTGTTTATTATCTCTGTACTGTGACATCGCTGTGTGTATGATCTCTGTACTGTGACATCACTGTGTGTATGATCCCTGTACTGTGACATCACTGTTTGCATTATCTCTGTCCTGTGACATCACTGTGCGCATTACTCCTGTACTGTGACATCACTGTGTGTATTATCTCTGTACTGTGACATCACGGTGTGTATTATCCCTGTACTGTGACATCACTGTGTGTATTATCCCTGTACTGTGACATCACTGTGTGTATTATCCCTGTACTGTGACATCACTGTGTGTATTATCCCTGTACTGTGACATCACTGCGTGTATTATCCCTGTACTGTGACATCATTGTGTGTATTATCCCTGTACTGTGACATCACTGTGTGTATTATCCCTGTACTGTGACATCACTGTGTGTATTATCCCTGTACTGTGACAGCACTGTGTGCATTACCCCATCCTGTGACATCACTGTGTGCATTACCCCTGTACTGTGACGTCACTGTGTGTATGATCCCTGTACCGTGACATCACTGTGTGCATTATCTCTGTCATGTGACATCACTGTGTGTATTATCCCTGTACTGTGACATCACTGTGTGCATTACCCCTGTACTGTGACATCACTGTGTGTATGATCCCTGTACTGTGACATCACTGTGTGTATTATCTCTGTACTGTGACATCTGTGTGTATTATCCCTGTACTGTGACATCATTGTGTGTATTATCCCTGTACTGTGAGACCACTGTGTGCATTACCCCTGTACTGTGACATCACTGTGTGTATTATCCCTGTACTGTGACATCATTGTGTGTATTATCCCTGTACTGTGAGACCACTGTGTGTATTATCCCTGTACTGTGACATCACTGTGTGTATTATCCCTGTACTGTGACATCACTGTGTGTATTATCCCTGTACTGTGACATCACTGTGTGCATTACCCCGTCCTGTGACATCACTGTGTGCATTACCCCTGTACTGTGACATCACTGTGTGTATGATCCCTGTACCGTGACATCACTGTGTGCATTATCTCTGTCCTGTGACATCACTGTGTGTATTATCCCTGTACTGTGACATCACTGTGTGCATTACCCCTGTACTGTGACATCACTGTGGGTATGATCCCTGTACTGTGACATCACTGTGTGAATTATCCCTGTACTGTGACATCACTGTGTGCATTACCCCTGTACTGTGAAATCACTGTGTGTATGATCCCTGTACTGTGACATCACTGTGTGTATTATCCCTGTACTGTGATATCACTGTGTGCATTACCCCTGTACTGTGACATCACTGTGTGCATTACCCCTGTACTGTGACATCACTGTGTGTATGATCCCTGTACCGTGACATCACTGTGTGCATTATCTCTGTCCTGTGACATTACTGTGTGTATTATCCCTGTACTGTGACATCACTGTGTGCATTACCTCTGTACTGTGACATCACTGTGTGTATGATCCCTGTACTGTGACATCACTGTGTGTATGATCCCGTCCTGTGACATCACTGTGTGCATTACACCTGTACTGTGACGTCACTGTGTGTATGATCCCTGTACCGTGACATCACTGTGTGTATGATCCCTGTACTGTGACAGCACTGTGTGCATTACCCCGTCCTGTGACATCACTGTGTGCATTACCCCTGTACTGTGACGTCACTGTGTGTATGATCCCTGTACCGTGACATCACTGTGTGCATTATCTCTGTCATGTGACATCACTGTGTGTATTATCCCTGTACTGTGACATCACTGTGTGCATTACCCCTGTACTGTGACATCACTGTGTGTATGATCCCTGTACTGTGACATCACTGTGTGTATTATCTCTGTACTGTGACATCACAGTGTGTATTATCCCTGTACTGTGACATCATTGTGTGTATTATCCCTGTACTGTGACATCACTGTGTGTATTATCCCTGTACTGTGACATCACTGTGTGTATTATCCCTGTACTGTGACATCACTGTGTGCATTACCCCGTCCTGTGACATCACTGTGTGAATTATCCCTGTACTGTGACATCACTGTGTGCATTACCCCTGTACTGTGAAATCACTGTGTGTATGATCCCTGTACTGTGACATCACTGTGTGTATTATCCCTGTACTGTGATATCACTGTGTGCATTACCCCTGTCCTGTGACATCACTGTGTGCATTACCCCTGTACTGTGACATCACTGTGTGTATGATCCCTGTACCGTGACATCACTGTGTGCATTATCTCTGTCCTGTGACATCACTGTGTGTATTATCCCTGTACTGTGACATCACTGTGTGAATTATCCCTGTACTGTGACATCACTGTGTGCATTACCCCTGTACTGTGACATCACTGTGTGTATGATCCCTGTACTGTGACATCACTGTGCGCATTATCCCTGTACTGTGACATCACTGTGCGCATTACCCCTGTACTGTGACATCACCGTGTGTATTATCTCTGTACTGTGACATCACTGTGTGTATTATCCCTGTGCTGTGACATCACTGTGTGTATTATCCCTGTACTGTGACATCACTGTGTGTATTATCCCTGTACTGTGACATCACTGTGTGCATTATCCCTGTCCTGTGACATCACTGTGTGCATTACCCCTGTACTGTGACATCACTGTGTGTATGATCCCTGTACCGTGACATCACTGTGTGCATTATCTCTGTCCTGTGACATCACTGTGTGTATTATCTGTTATGATAAGGTAATTCAGTACCACAATGGACATAGAGGTCAGAGCACATACAGTGACCTGGCAATAACCTAAAAACATAGAACGAGCTCTGAGACGTGGGAACTCTGCTGACCGCAATCCCTAATCCTCTCCAACCACACTAGAGGCAGCCGTGGATTGCGCCTAACGCTCCCTATGCAACTCGGCACAGCCTGAGAAACTAGCTAGCCTGAAGATAGAAAATAAGCCTACCTTGCCTCAGAGAAATACCCCAAAGGAAAAGGCAGCCCCCACATGTAATGACTGTGAGTTAAGATGAAAAGACAAACGTAGAGATGAAATAGATTTAGCAAAGTGAGGCCCGACTTTCTGAACAGAGCAAGGATAGGAAAGGTAACTTTGCGGTCAACACAAAACCCTACAAAAACCACGCAAAGGGGGCAAAAAGACCCTCCGTACCGAACTAACGGCACGGAGGTACACCCTCTGCGTCCCAGAGCTTCCAGCAAGCAGAAAAAAACAAATAGACAAGCTGGACAGAAAAAAACAGCAAACAAAATAGCAAAGCAGAACTTAGCTATGAAGAGCAGCAGGCCACAGGAACGATCCAGGAGGAAACAGGTCCAATACTAGAACATTGACTGGAGGCCAGGATCAAGGCACTAGGTGGAGTTAAATAGAGCAGCACCTAACGACTTCACCACATCACCTGAGGAAGGAAACTCAGAAGCTGCAGTACCACTTTCCTCCACCAACGGAAGCTCACAGAGAGAATCAGCCGAAGTACCACTTGTGACCACAGGAGGGAGCTCTGCCACAGAATTCACAACAGTACCCCCCCCTTGAGGAGGGGTCACCGAACCCTCACCAGAGCCCCCAGGACGACCAGGATGAGCCATATGAAAGGCACGAACAAGATCGGGAGCATGGACATCAGAGGCAAAGACCCAGGAATTATCTTCCTGAGCATAACCCTTCCACTTAACCAGATACTGGAGTTTCCGTCTTGAAACACGAGAATCCAAAATCTTCTCCACAATATACTCCAACTCCCCCTCCACCAAAATCGGGGCAGGAGGATCAACAGATGGAACCATAGGTGCCACGTATCTCCGCAACAATGACCTATGGAATACGTTATGTATGGAAAAAGAATCTGGAAGGGTCAGACGAAAAGACACAGGATTAAGAACCTCAGAAATCCTATACGGACCAATGAAACAAGGTTTAAACTTAGGAGAGGAAACCTTCATAGGAATATGACGAGAAGATAACCAAACCAAATCCCCAACACGAAGTCGGGGACCCACACAGCGTCTGCGATTAGCGAAACGTTGAGCCTTCTCCTGGGACAAGGTCAAATTGTCCACTACATGAGTCCAAATCTGCTGCAACCTGTCCACCACAGTATCCACACCAGGACAGTCCGAAGACTCAACCTGCCCTGAAGAGAAACGAGGATGGAACCCAGAGTTGCAGAAAAACGGCGAAACCAAGGTAGCCGAGCTGGCCCGATTATTAAGGGTGAACTCAGCCAAAGGCAAAAAGGACACCCAGTCATCCTGATCAGCAGAAACAAAGCATCTCAGATATGTTTCCAAGGTCTGATTGGTTCGTTCGGTCTGGCTATTAGTCTGAGGATGGAAAGCCGAGGAAAAAGACAAGTCAATGCCCATCCTACCACAAAAAGCTCGCCAAAACCTCGAAACAAACTGGGAACCTCTGTCAGAAACGATGTTCTCCGGAATGCCATGTAAACGAACCACATGCTGGAAGAACAATGGCACCAAATCAGAGGAGGAAGGTAATTTAGACAAGGGTACCAAATGGACCATCTTAGAGAAGCGATCACAGACCACCCAAATGACTGACATCTTTTGAGAAACGGGAAGATCTGAAATAAAATCCATAGAGATATGTGTCCAAGGCCTCTTTGGGACCGGCAAGGGCAAAAGCAACCCACTGGCACGAGAACAGCAGGGCTTAGCCCGAGCACAAATCCCACAGGACTGCACAAAAGAACGCACATCCCGCGACAGAGATGGCCACCAAAAGGATCGAACCACTAACTCTCTGGTACCAAAGATTCCAGGATGACCAGCCAACACCGAACAATGAACCTCAGAGATAACTTTATTCGTCCACCTATCAGGGACAAACAGCTTCTCCGCTGGGCAACGATCAGGTTTATTAGCCTGAAATTTTTGTAGCACCCGCCGCAAATCAGGGGAGATGGCAGACACAATTACTCCCTCTTTGAGGATACCCGCCGGCTCAGATACACCCGGAGAGTCGGGCACAAAACTCCTAGACAGAGCATCCGCCTTCACATTTTTAGAGCCCGGAAGGTACGAAATCACAAAGTCAAAACGGGCAAAAAACAGCGACCAACGAGCCTGTCTAGGATTCAACCGCTTGGCAGACTCGAGATAAGTCAAGTTCTTATGATCAGTCAAGACCATCACGCGATGCTTAGCTCCTTCAAGCCAATGACGCCACTCCTCGAATGCCCACTTCATGGCCAGCAATTCTCGATTGCCCACATCATAATTTCGCTCAGCAGGCGAAAACTTCCTGGAAAAGAAGGCGCATGGTTTCATCACCGAGCAATCAGAACTTCTCTGCGACAAAACAGCCCCTGCTCCAATCTCAGAAGCATCAACCTCGACCTGGAATGGAAGCAAAACATCTGGTTGACACAACACAGGGGCAGAAGAAAAACGACGCTTCAACTCTTGAAAAGCTTCCACAGCAGCAGAAGACCAATTGACCACATCAGCACCCTTCTTGGTTAAATCAGTCAACGGTTTAGCAATACTAGAAAAATTATTGATGAAGCGACGATAAAAATTAGCAAAGCCCAGGAACTTTTGCAGACTCTTCAGAGATGTCGGCTGAGTCCAATCATGGATGGCTTGGACCTTAACAGGGTCCATCTCGATAGTAGAAGGGGAAAAGATGAACCCCAAAAATGAAACCTTCTGAACACCAAAGAGACACTTTGATCCCTTCACAAACAAAGAATTAGTACGCAGGACCTGAAAGACCGTTCTGACCTGCTTCACATGAGACTCCCAATCATCCGAGAAGATCAAAATGTCATATAAGTACACAATCAGGAATTTATCCAGGTACTCTCGGAAGATGTCATGCATAAAGGACTGAAACACTGATGGAGCATTGGCAAGTCCGAATGGCATCACTAGATACTCAAAATGACCCTCGGGCGTATTAAATGCAGTTTTCCATTCATCGCCTCGCTTAATACGCACAAGATTATATGCACCACGAAGATCTATCTTGGTGAACCAACTAGCCCCCTTAATCCGAGCAAACAAATCAGATAACAACGGCAAGGGGTACTGAAATTTAACCATGATCTTATTTAGAAGGCGGTAATCTATACAAGGTCTCAGCGAACCATCCTTCTTGGCTACAAAAAAGAACCCTGCTCTTAATGGCGACGATGACGGGCGAATATGCCCCTTCTCCAGGGATTCCTTCACATAACTGCGCATAGCGGTGTGCTCAGGCACGGATAAATTAAACAGTCGACCTTTTGGGAATTTACCACCAGGAATCAAATTGATAGCACAATCACAATCCCTATGCGGAGGTAGGGCATCGGACTTGGGCTCATCAAATACATCCCGGTAATCAGACAAGAACTCTGGAACCTCAGAAGGGGTGGATGACGAAATAGTCAGAAATGGGACATCACCATGTACCCCCTGACAACCCCAGCTGGACACAGACATGGATTTCCAATCTAATACTGGATTATGGACTTGTAGCCATGGCAACCCCAACACGACCACATCATGCAGATTATGCAACACCAGAAAGCGAATAACCTCCTGATGTGCAGGAGCCATGCACATGGTCAGCTGGGTCCAGTACTGAGGCTTATTCTTGGCCAAAGGCGTAGCATCAATTCCTCTCAATGGAATAGGACACTGCAAGGGCTCCAAGAAAAACCCACAACGCCTAGCATACTCCAAGTCCATCAAATTCAGGGCAGCGCCTGAATCCACAAATGCCATGACAGAATACGATGACAAAGAGCAGATCAAGGTAACGGACAGAAGAAATTTTGACTGTACCGTACCAATGGTGGCAGACCTAGCGAACCGCTTAGTGCGCTTAGGACAATCAGAGATAGCATGAGTGGAATCACCACAGTAGAAACACAGCCCATTCAGACGTCTGTGTTCTTGCCGTTCAACTCTGGTCAAAGTCCTATTGCACTGCATAGGCTCAGGTTTTAGCTCAGGTAATACCGCCAAATGGTGCACAGATTTACGCTCACGCAAGCGTCGACCGATCTGAATGGCCAAAGACATAGACTCATTCAGACCAGCAGGCATAGG
Organism: Ranitomeya imitator; assembly: GCF_032444005.1. Lineage (NCBI taxonomy): Eukaryota > Metazoa > Chordata > Amphibia > Anura > Dendrobatidae > Ranitomeya > Ranitomeya imitator. The sequence continues at coordinate 12,077,546 of NC_091288.1, forward strand.
AAATCCCACCATGACATCCTTAAGGGCTTCAGAGAGACCCTTTCTGAAAGTAGCTGCGAGCGCACCTTCATTCCATTGAGTGAGTACGGACCACTTTCTAAATTTCTGACAATATACCTCTATCTCATCCTGACCCTGACACAGAGTCAGCAAATTTTTCTCTGCCTGATCCACTGAATTAGGTTCATCATACAGCAATCCGAGAGCCAGGAAAAACGCATCGATATTACTTAATGCAGGATCTCCTGACGCAAGAGAAAATGCCCAGTCCTGAGGGTCGCCACGTAAAAAATAAATAATGATCCTAACCTGTTGAACTGGGTCACCAGAGGAGCGAGGTTTCAAAGCTAGAAATAGTTTACAATTATTTTTGAAACTCAGAAATTTAGTTCTATCTCCAAAAAACAAATCAGGAATAGGAATTCTCGGTTCTAACATAGAATTCTGAACCACAAAGTCTTGAATATTTTGTACTCTTGCCGTGAGCTGATCCACACTTGAAGATAGACCTTTAATGTCCATCGCTACACCTGTGTCCTGAACCACCCAAATGTCTAGGGGAAAAAAAAGGCAAAACACAGTGCAGAGAAAAAAAATGGTCTCAGAACTTCTTTTTTCCCTCTATTGAGAATCATTAGTACTTTTGGCTTCCTGTACTGTTATGATAAGGTAATTCAGTACCACAATGGACATAGAGGTCAGAGCACATACAGTGACCTGACAATAACCCAAAAACATAGAACGAGCTCTGAGACGTGAGAACTCTGCTGCCCGCAATCCCTAATCCTCTCCAACCACACTAGAGGCAGCCGTGGATTGCGCCTAACGCTCCCTATGCAACTCGGCACAGCCTGAGAAACTAGCTAGCCTGAAGATAGAAAATAAGCCTACCTTGCCTCAGAGAAATACCCCAAAGGAAAAGGCAGCCCCCACATGTAATGACTGTGAGTTAAGATGAAAAGACAAACGTAGAGATGAAATAGATTTAGCAAAGTGAGGCCCGACTTTCTGAACAGAGCGAGGATAGGAAAGGTAACTTTGCGGTCAACACAAAACCCTACAAAAACCACGCAAAGGGGGCAAAAAGACCCTCCGTACCGAACTAATGGCACGGAGGTACACCCTCTGCGTCCCAGAGCTTTCAGCAAGCAGAAAAAAACAAATAGACAAGCTGGACAGAAAAAAACAGCAAACAAAATAGCAAAGCAGAACTTAGCTATGAAGAGCAGCAGGCCACAGGAACGATCCAGGAGGAAACAGGTCCAATACTAGAACATTGACTGGAGGCCAGGATCAAGGCACTAGGTGGAGTTAAATAGAGCAGCACCTAACGACTTCACCACATCACCTGAGGAAGGAAACTCAGAAGCCGCAGTACCACTTTCCTCCACCAACGGAAGCTCACAGAGAGAATCAGCCGAAGTACCACTTGTGACCACAGGAGGGAGCTCTGCCACAGAATTCACAACAATTATCCCTGTACTGTGACATCACTGTGTGCATTACCTCTGTACTGTGACATCGCTGTGTGTATGATCCCTGTACTGTGACATCACTGTGTGAATTATCCCTGTACTGTGACATCACTGTGTGCATTACCCCTGTACTGTGACATCACTGTGTGTATGATCCCTGTACTATGACATCACTGTGCGCATTATCCCTGTACTGTGACATCACTGTGCGCATTACCCCTGTACTGTGACATCACCGTGTGTATTATCCCTGTACTGTGACATCACTGTGTGTATTATCTCTGTACTGTGACATCACTGTGTGTATTATCCCTGTGCTGTGACATCACTGTGTGTATTATCTCTGTACTGTGACATCACTGTGTGTATTATCCCTGTACTGTGACATCACTGTGTGTATTATCCCTGTACTGTGACATCACTGTGTGCGTTACCCCTGTACTGTGACATCACTGTGTGTATGATCCCTGTACTGTGACATCACTGTGTGCATTATCCCTGTACTGTGACATCACTGTGTGCATTACCCCTGTACTGTGACATCACTGTGTGTATGATCCCTGTACTGTGACATCACTGTGTGAATTATCCCTGTACTGTGACATCACTGTGTGCATTACCCCTGTACTGTGACATCACTGTGTGTATGATCCCTGTACTATGACATCACTGTGCGCATTATCCCTGTACTGTGACATCACTGTGCGCATTACCCCTGTACTGTGACATCACCGTGTGTATTATCCCTGTACTGTGACATCACTGTGTGTATTATCTCTGTACTGTGACATCACTGTGTGTATTATCCCTGTACTGTGACATCACTGTGTGTATTATCCCTGTACTGTGACATCACTGTGTGCGTTACCCCTGTACTGTGACATCACTGTGTGTATGATCCCTGTACTGTGACATCACTGTGTGCATTACCCCTGTACTGTGACATCACTGTGTGTATGATCCCTGTACTGTGATATCACTGTGTGCATTACCCCTGTACTGTGACATCACTGTGTGTATGATCCCTGTACTGTGACATCACTGTGTGCATTATCCCTGTACTGTGACATCACTGTGTGTATTATCCCTGTACTGTGACATCACTGTGTGTATTATCCCTGTACTGTGACATCACTGTGTGCATTATCCCTGTGCTGTGACATCACTGTGTGCATTATCCCTGTACTGTGACATCACTGTGTGCATTATCCCTGTGCTGTGACATCACTGTATGTATTATCCCTGTGCTGTGACATCACTGTGTGCATTATCCCTGTGCTGTGACATCACTGTGTGTATTATCCCTGTGCTGTGACATCACTGTATGTATTATCCCTGTGCTGTGACATCACTGTGTGCATTATCCCTGTACTGTGACATCACTGTATGTATTATCCCTGTGCTGTGACATCACTGTGTGCATTATCCCTGTACTGTGACATCACTGTGTGCATTATCCCTGTGCTGTGACATCACTGTGTGCACTATCCCTGTGCTGTGACATCACTGTGTGTATTTTCCCTGTACTGTGACATCACTGCGTGTATGATCCCTGTACTGTGACATCACTGTGTGCATTATCTCTGTACTGTGACATCACTGTGTGCATTATCCCTGTACTGTGACATCACTGTGTGCATTATCTCTGTACTGTGACATCATTGTGTGTATGATCCCTGTACTGTGACATCGCTGTGTGCATTACCCTTGTACTGTGACATCACTGTGTGTATTATCCCTGTGCTGTGACATCACTTTCATATTGTCTGTATGATCCTTTATGAACGTTTCACACATTGCTCATCTGAATATCAGAGCCATTCTGACTTGGATTTTCACAGTAATTACACTAGTCTCATCAGGTGTTAAGAGAACTATTTAATAATTTATGTTGTTTGTATTGTGAGATTCCGTTCCGCTTTAAGTAACAGAATAATGTAACAACTTAGTGAAGTATCATTTTCAGAGAGATGTGGAGTAATGTTACATTGTAGCTCTGTGAGTTTAGTGACCTTCCCCGCGGCCTCGCCCTCGGCTCCTGGCTCCGTCATTTGTTGTGTCTTTCTCTCGCTCCCTGCCCTTCAGTCTGGACTATTCCTGATTTTGCCATTTCAACACTCGCGACTGGAAACCAGTCCAGAATATTTCTCTCTGCCCTTTCATGAGACCTCGGCAGATGCCGCTGTATAACACAAGGACTGGCATCAAGAACTTCGCGTCACCTTCGTAGAAAACACATCGGCCTCCTGACGTGGGCAGGGACTCGTAAACACACGTAGAATTCCTGACCCTTGTCTGTGCCCAGAAATCACATGGAGCCCCCACATAATGGCTATGGTCGTCCATTACTTCAGGATTAGCTAAATACCCCCAATGCCTTCCGCTAAGGTTGAAGGAGATGTAATTACTCAGTTCCCTCATATATGACCTGCAGCATTGGCTTCAGCTGTAAAATAGGGCAGGAAAGTACAATGTCCGCAGGTCCTCGCCGCCTGTCAATTGGCGGCTGCAGTGTGTATATACTTATTTCTGCAGCTGCGCTCCTCTCTGACCGGGGAATCCTAAACAAGGTAAGTAATCAATAGCCTTTGCAAACAATGTATCTTCAGAGCCATAGATATGTTGTTGATCCATTCCACACCCATAGATAATACGGTGCCCGCAGATCGCTGTGGGACCACAGGTAACATTTGGGTGGATAGCAGCATTCTCTACGGTGTGGTGCACAGTGTCCATGTCTGATGTCAGCTGCCGGCCCCCGCGCTGGCTACAGAAGAGACCGCCGCACGTCGTGGGATTGGAAGAAGGCGAGCAGAATGTGGTATATATTTACCAAAAAGGGGCCCGAATGGGGCAGATACACCTGGATGGGGACATGTAAAACAGGAAGGGATCCAGGATATAGGACATATATACCAAGATGGAGGACATGTATACCAGGATGGAGGACATATACAGTGGAGAATAAAGTATTTAGTCCGCCACCATTTGCGCAAGTTCTCCCACTTAAAAAGATGAGAGCGGCCTGTAATTGACATCATAGGTCGACCACGACTATGAGAGACAAAATAAGAAAACAAATCCAGAAAATCACCTTGTCTGATGTGGTAAGATTTATTTAGCATATTATGGTGGAAAATAAGTATTTGGTCATTAGCAAAAGTCCATCTCAATACTTTGTAATATATCCTTTGTTGGCAATGACAGAGGTCAGACGTTTTCTGTAAGTCTTCACAAGGTTGCCACACACTGTTGTTGGTATGTTGGCCCATTCCTCCATGCAGATCTCCTCTACAGCAGTGATGTTTTGGGCCTGTCACTGGACAACACGGACTTTCATCTCCCTCCTAAGGTTTTCTATTGAGTTGAGATCTGGAGACTGGCTAGGCCACTCCAGGACCTTCAAATGCTTCTTATGAAGCCACTCCTTCGTTGCCCTGGCGGTGTGCTTGGGATCATTATTGTGCTGGAAGACCCATCCACGTTTCATCTTCAATGTCCTTGCTGATGGAAGGAGGCTTGCACTCAAAATCTCACGATACCTGGTCCCATTCATTCTTTCATGTACACGGATCAGTCGTCCTGGTCCCTTTGCAGAGAAACAGCCCAAAGCATGATGTTGCCACCCCCATGTTTCACAGTAGGTATGATGTTCTTTAGATGCAACTCAGCATTTTGTCTCCTCCAAACACGATGAGTTTTGTTTCTACCCGTCAGTTCTACTTTGGTTTCATCAGACCATAGGACATTCTCCCAATACTCTTCTGGATAATCCAAATGCTCTCTAGCAAACTTCAGACGGGCCCAGACATGTACTGGCTTAAGCAGGGGGACACATCCGGCACTGCAGGATCTGAGTCCCTGGCGGCGTAGTGTGTTACTGATGGTAGCCTTTGCTGCGGTGGCCCCAGCTCTATGCAGTTCATTCACTATTTCCCCCCCGTGTTGTTCTGGGATTTTTGCTCACCGTTCTCGTGATCATTTTGACCCCACAGGGTGAGATCTTGCATGGAGCCCCAGATCAAGGGAGATTATCAGTGGTCTTGTATGTCTTCCATTTTCTAATTATTGCTCCCACAGTTGATTTCTTCACACCAAGCTGGTTGGCTATTGCAGATTCAGTCTTCCCAGCCTGGTGCAGGGCTACAATTTTGTTTCTGGTGTCCTTCGACAGCTCTTTGGTCTTCACCATAGTGGAGTTTGGAGTCAGACTGTTTGAGGGTGTGGACAGGTGTCTTTTTATACTGATAACAAGGTCAAACAGGCACCATTACTACAGGTAATGAGTGGAGGACAGAGGAGCCTCTTAAAGGAGAAGTTACAGGTCTGTGAGAGCCAGAAATCCTGCATGTTTTTAGGTGACCAAATACTAATTTTCCACCATATTTTTCAAAATAAATCTTGCCAAATTAGACAAGGTGATTTTCTGGATTTTTTTCCTCATTTTGACCCTCATAGTTGTGGTCGACCTATGATGTCAATTACAGACCTCTCTCATCTTTTTAAGTGGGAGAACTTGCACAATTGGTCGCTGACTAAATACTATTTTTCCCCACTGTATACCAAGATCAGGGACATGTATAGTAGGAAGGGGGACATATATATTTCCCTCATCCCGGTATACAGTGCCTACAAGTAGTATTCAACCCCCTGCAGATTTAGCAGGTTTAATAAGATGCAAATAAGTTAGAGCCTTCAAACAAGAGCAGGATTTATTAACAGATGCATAAATCTTACAAACCAAAAAGTTTTGTTGCTCAGTTAAATTTTTATAAATTTTAAACATAAAAGTGTGGGTCAATTATTATTCAACCCCTAGGTTTAATATTTTGTGGAATAACCTTTGTTTGCAATTACAGCTAATAATCGTCTTTTATAAGACCTAATCAGGCCGCCACAGGTCTCTGGAGTTATCTTGGCCCACTCCTCCATGCAGATCTTCTCCAAGTTATCTAGGTTCTTTGGGTGTCTCATGTGGACTTTAATCTTGAGCTCCTTCCACAAGTTTTCAATTGGGTTAAGGTCAGGAGACTGACTAGGCCACTGCAACACCTTGATTTTTTGCCTCTTGAACAAAGCCTTGGTTTTCTTGGCTGTGTGCTTTGGGGACCCATCTTAAGATCCTGGATGGAGGAGCGGAGGTTCTTGGCCAAAATCTCCAGGTAGGCCGTGCTATCCATCTTCCCATCTTCCCATCTTCCCTTGCCTGAGAAACAGCCCCACAGCATGATGCTGCCACCACCATGCTTGACTGTAGGGATGGTATTCTTGGGGTCGTATGCAGTGCCATCCAGTCTCCAAACGTCACGTGTGTGGTTGGCACCAAAGATCTCGATCTTGGTCTCATCAGACCAGAGAACCTTGAACCAGTCAGTCTCAGAGTCCTCCAAGTGATCATGAACAAACTGTAGACGAGCCTTGACATGACGCTTTGAAAGTAAAGGTACCTTACGGGCTCGTCTGGAACGGAGACCATTGCGGTGGAGTACGTTACTTATGGTATTGACTGAAACCAATGTCCCCACTGCCATGAGATCTTCCTGGAGCTCCTTCCTTGTTGTCCTTGGGTTAGCCTTGACTCTTCGGACAAGCCTGGCCTCGGCACGGAAGGAAACTTTCAAAGGCTGTCCAGGCCGTGGAAGGCTAACAGTAGTTCCATAAGCCTTCCACTTCCAGATGATGCTCCCAACAGTGGAGACAGGTAGGCCCAACTCCTTGGAAAGGGTTTTGTACCCCTTGCCAGCCTTGTGACCCTCCACGATCTTGTCTCTGATGGCCTTGGAATGCTCCTTTGTCTTTCCCATGTTGACCATGTATGAGTGCTGTTCACACGTTTGGGGAGGGTCTTAAATAGTCAGAAAAGGCTGGAAAAAGAGATAATTAATCCAAACATGTGAAGCTCATTGTTGTTTGTGCCTGAACTACTTCTTAATACTTTAGGGGAACCAAACAGAATTCTGGTGGGTTGAGGGGTTGAAGCTAACATATTAAACACCTTCTTCTCCACGGTATTCACGGTGGAAAATGAAATGCTAGGTGAAATCCCAAGAAACAATGAAAACCCTATATTAAGGGTCACAAATCTAACCCAAGAAGAGGTGCGAAACCGGCTAAATCAGATTAAAATAGATAAATCTCCGGGTCCGGATGGCATACACCCACGAGTACTAAGAGAACTAAGTAATGTAATAGATAAACCATTATTTCTTATTTTTAGGGACTCTATAGCGACAGGGTCTGTTCCGCAGGACTGGCGCATAGCAAATGTGGTGCCAATATTCAAAAAGGGCTCTAAAAGTGAACCTGGAAATTATAGGCCAGTAAGTCTAACCTCTATTGTTGGTAAAATATTTGAAGGGTTTCTGAGGGATGTTATTCTGGATTATCTCAATGAGAATAACTGTTTAACTCCATATCAGCATGGGTTTATGAGAAATCGCTCCTGTCAAACCAATCTAATCAGTTTTTATGAAGAGGTAAGCTATAGGCTGGACCACGGTGAGTCATTGGACGTGGTATATCTCGATTTTTCCAAAGCGTTTGATACCGTGCCGCACAAGAGGTTGGTACACAAAATGAGAATGCTTGGTCTGGGGGAAAATGTGTGTAAATGGGTTAGTAACTGGCTTAGTGATAGAAAGCAGAGGGTGGTTATAAATGGTATAGTCTCTAACTGGGTCGCTGTGACCAGTGGGGTACCGCAGGGGTCAGTATTGGGACCAGTTCTCTTCAACATATTCATTAATGATCTGGTAGAAGGTTTACACAGTAAAATATCAATATTTGCAGATGATACAAAACTATGTAAAGCAGTTAATACAAGAGAAGATAGTATTCTGCTACAGATGGATCTGGATAGGTTGGAAACTTGGGCTGAAAGGTGGCAGATGAGGTTTAACAATGATAAATGTAAGGTTATACACATGGGAAGAAGGAATCAATATCACCATTACACACTGAATGGGAAACCACTGGGTAAATCTGACAGGGAGAAGGACTTGGGGATCCTAGTTAATGATAAACTTACCTGGAGCAGCCAGTGCCAGGCAGCAGCTGCCAAGGCAAACAGGATCATGGGGTGCATTAAAAGAGGTCTGGATACACATGATGAGAGCATTATACTGCCTCTGTACAAATCCCTAGTTAGACCGCACATGGAGTACTGTGTCCAGTTTTGGGCACCGGTGCTCAGGAAGGATATACTGGAACTAGAGAGAGTACAAAGGAGGGCAACAAAATTAAAAAAGGGAATGGGAGAACTACAATACCCAGATAGATTAGCTAAATTAGGATTATTTAGTCTAGAAAAAAGACGACTGAGGGGCGATCTAATAACCATGTATAAGTATATAAGGGGACAATACAAATATCTCGCTGAGGATCTGTTTATACCAAGGAAGGTGATGGGCACAAGGGGGCACAAGGGGGCATTTTTCCACCAACATAGAAGAGGATTCTTTACTGTTAGGGCAGTGAGAATCTGGAATTGCTTGCCTGAGGAGGTGGTGATGGCGAACTTAGTCGAGGGGTTCAAGAGAGGCCTGGATGTCTTCCTGGAGCAGAACAATATTGTATCATACAATTATTAGGTTCTGTAGAAGGACGTAGATCTGGGGATTTATTATGATGGAATATAGGCTGAACTGGATGGACAAATGTCTTTTTTCGGCCTTACTAACTATGTTACTATGTTACTATGTAATAATAAATGACCTTCTGAAAAAACTTTTCCCAATTTAAAAAACAAACAAACAAAGAAATAACATTGCTGCAGTGCATTTCACACTTCCAGGCTGATCTACAGTCCAAATGTCACAATGCCAAGTTAATTCCAAATGTGTAAACCTGCTAAATCTGCAGGGGGTTGAATACTACTTGTAGGCACTGTATATATGTCCCCCATTTTTTTATATAACAGGATGGGGGACATATGTAACACGATGAGGAATATATATACCTGGATGGGGGGCATATATACCAGTATAGGGGACATATATAATAGGATAGGGGACATATATACAAGAAGGGGCCCAGGCTGATGGACTTATAGCCAAGAATGGAGGGCATATATAATAGAATTGGGGATATATACAGTATATCTTAATGGGGGTCTTTAGAACATAATGAGTGGGGCACGCCTGTCTTTATAGGCTTGAGAACAATACAAGGGCCCATAAGTCTGACCAACATGGGAGAGGAGAAGAGGCCCAGGTCCAAATTTTGCCCAGGGGCCCATCGGACTCTAGTTGCACCGCTGTGTACAGGTTCCTTACCCAAAGCTTTTGCAATAAGATAAAATGCTCAATATTTATAGTCCTGAAAAACAAATATTCGGCTAAATTGAGCATTTGCTGCTTAGAATAAATGAGTGACTCTTGATCCTATAGTCATTATGGATATTTCACTTATTCTAAGGGCCGTCATCCAGGTCTGCAGATCGCAGGTTACTAGGAGTGTGATGGTGTCATCTGTGATTAAAAGCTTCCACATCCGCAGATCACTGAGCTAAAAACACTGACAACTCTGCGCTTCATCTTACCTCAGTCGCGATCTTATCTCCATTCTGAGAATTTTCTGAATGAGAGAATCTAGGACCCACATCAACTAGAGCAATAACATTTCATCCATCCTTGAGGACGTGTCCATGTCTCAGGTGGCTCCAAGACAAATCTGCAGCTCCTGAACCAAAACATGTCACAAGGGTTTACCATTAACTAAAAAAATGACTCCTGACATTGTATAATGTGGCGACACGTGAAGAAATGTATACTGTGATCAAAGAGCAAACACTGACATAATCCTAGAAATGTGCTGCACCCCGTATCACAGATCAGTAAATGCACATCTGGAGGGGTAGAAGCAACACAAACATGACAGAATGTGTCCGAGGATGCAAAAGACAAAGGAGCGATCAAGAACACAACAGCAAATCTTTATTAAGCTGAATATAAATATCATCTATCAAAACAAATTACTGAATATACAAAGCTATGTATATAAAAAATAAAAAAAAATGAACCCCTTATAATACTGCTCCTATGTACAAGAATATAAGTACTATAATACTGCTCCTATGTACAAGAATATAACTACTATAATACTGCTCCTATGTACAAGAATATAACTACTATAATACTGCCCCTAAGTACAGGAATATAACTACTATAATGCTGCCCCCTATGTACAAGAATATAACTACTATAATACTGCTCCTATGTACAAGAATATAACTACTATAATACTGCTCCTATGTACAAGAATATAACTACTATAATACTGCTCCTATGTACAAGAATATAACTACTATAATACTGCCGCTATGTACAAGAATATAACTACTATAATACTGCTCCTATGTTCAAGAATATAACTACTATAATACTGCCCCTATGTACAAGAATATAACTACTATAATACTGCCCCTATGTACAAGAATATAACTACTATAATACTGCCCCCTATGTACAAGAATATAACTACTATAATACTGCCCCCTATGTACAAGAATATAACTACTATAATACTGCTCCTATGTACAAGAATATAACTACTATAATACTGCCCCCTATGTACAAGAATATAACTACTATAATACTGCTCCTATGTACAAGAATATAACTACTATAATACTGCCCCCTATGTACAAGAATATAACTACTATAATACTGCCCCTATGTACAAGAATATAACTACTATAATACTGCCCCCTATGTACAAGAATATAACTACTATAATACTGCCCCCTATGTACAAGAATATAACTACTATAATACTGCTCCTATGTACAAGAATATAACTACTATAATACTGCCCCCTATGTACAAGAATATAACTACTATAATACTGCTCCTATGTACAAGAATATAACTACTATAATACTGCCCTCTATATTCAAAATATTATTGTTATTATTATCATTCCACTCCCTGGGTATTAATCTTAGGGTATGTGCCCACGATCAGTAAACGCTGCAGGTTGGACTCTTCATACTTGTGCAGATGTTACAGCATAGTGGAGGGGATTTCTAGAATTCCCATATTCCCTATCGGTGCATAGTCACCTGCAGATCATCGGCAGACATTGACATGCGGCACATCTTTCCACACCGCAGCATGTCAATTTCTCTCCCAAATGACATCTTTAGAATGTAATGAATGTGGTAGATGGTTCAGTGAACACTTGCTGCGTCCAGCGCTTCTACCTGCGGATCTTATTCAACCAACACAGATTCACAGTTTTTTATTAGTTTTGATACAATGTTTACAATTGTTTAACTTCATAACTGTGATGAAGAAGGTTTGCATTCACTGACATGAAAGGTGAAAATGTTGATGAATTGAAAACAGAAATGATAAAATTCCTGATTTTTTATGTCTGTTCTCACCTGTGCGATGCTTCTTGATTTAGATTCATCATTCAGCGATCGCTCAATTTAACACATTTTTTTTCAGAAGTAGAAAAGTGGGGACAAATATAGAACTACAGTGCGCCATATTGTAAAGCTGTAGTGGTTGTTTAGGGGGGTAAAGTTCCGTCTGCCTGAGGCCACCACTAGGGGGAGCTCATTTTCAATGCAATCATTATTCAGTTGTATAGAAGGTCTGCACTGAGCTCCCCCTAGTGGTCACGTCAGGGAGGCAGAAGACTGTCATGCAAGTCTGTGTCTTTGCAGGGGAATTAGAGCTCAACATAGATAGAATATGAAAATAATCAGCACAGAATTGTGGAACTATTTCTGTTTAAAAAAAAACCAAAACAATTATTACATTTCTCAGAAATGGAAATCTACAGTGAAATAAATCGTCTGTTGGATCTGCATCTCCGTCATCTGGATACAATATACTATGTAGTCGACATATGGTTGGAAGAAACCATCAAGTTTAATATTCCAGAAATTATCAGCATAATAATTCAGGAAAGAAGCAAATGGTTTGTCATCTTCTCTCTTAATATTGTTTGACATTTCAGCCCAATGAATTTAACAAGAGAAATGAGGAAATCGATGCTCAGGACCTGAGTCCGGGGCCCGGTCAGTATTCTGTGCCGCTGGACGGGAGTCCTGCACTGCGCCTCCTACCTGATTGTGTCCATGGCTGATCGTGGTCATACCGTAACCCCCCGCTCACATGACGTGACCTGTAAGGTCTGCAGGCTCGCCTCCTGAAACACTCTGTGCTGCACAGGAAACTGTCTCTGCTACTATGTAACCAATACCCTTTCTTTTCCTTAGAGACATCTTTGTTAGGGGAAGGGTAAGTTCTCCCATGGGAGTTTTTTAGTTATCCTGTGTTTTAATATATTTTTTCTTTTATTTAGATTGTGCCTACAGTTAGAGAGGGCAATCACTTTCCATTATAACCATGGTGGGACATGTTCAGCACCAGCAGCAGTATGGAGGACATTATACAGGTCGCCACATGATGGCAGCTCACCCTGAATGCTCCTAGTATACCTAAGCCTGCTTATCAACTCGCTGGGGAGAATAGGTTAGACACTAAAAACCACAAGTGACCCTGCTGTTTGCTGCACAGACTAGATATCCTGACTGTGCAGTCTGTATTGGTGCCTGCAGGTGCAGAGATAGCCCTAACCACAGACTAAGAGATGGCAACTCGAACCTAATCTACCCTAAAGGCCAACAATTTGCTTCACATTCCCCCTAAACAACAATAGGGCAGAGCAGAGTGAATTTCCTACAAGAGAGATGTGCTAAACAAAGGAAAGATCCCAGAGTGAGTAAAGTAAATAATGAAATATCAAACAAAGAATAAATCAAGTACTGTTAACAAATATACAGCCAACGTACTAATGATAAACAGAAGATGCAAAGTATAGCAAAAAAACAGCAAAACCAAAAACCCTTAGCTGGAATCTTACAGACTGGCTCCAAAGATCAACAGAATGTCAGAACATTCAACTGAATCTATTACCAGCAGGAAATGCCAGCAGGGGGATGAATACAAAGCTGCACCCAAAAGGTGATCGGCACACAAATAAAAATACCTGTGTTAAGTTAGACAGGATGAAGTCAGAAAACCAGAACCCGAACACCCAGAGAAAAGGTGAATCTCCTGTGGCTCGGCGGAAAGAGAAGCCAACTACAGAACACCAGCTCAAGGGATTGAATGAAAGGAGCAAGACAATAGCCTATGTAATCTGAGATTTCTAAAACATAGCACTACACCTTGCTTTGACCAAGACAGAATTGTACTGTTTTTCTGGAAGGGAGGAATTAAAGGGGAAACTATGGAAAAAAAATTGATTTCTCAGATTACAAAATATGACAGTGTCTAATATTCAATTGCACAATTGATTAATGCAGTCAGTCATTTACAGATGTCATACTGTATATTCAAGAGCTGAACTCATTCTGCTGGTAGGCTCACTGTGTTCATACATTACATTACTGATCCTGAGTTACATCCTGTATTATACTCCAGAGCTGCACTCACTATTCTGCTGTTGGAGTCACTGTGTACATACATTACATTACTGAACCTGATTTACATCCTGTATTATACTCCAGAGCTGCACTCACTATTCTGCTGGTGCAGTCACTGTGTACATACATTACATTACTGATCCTGAGTTACATCCTGTATTATACTCCAGAGCTGCACTCACTATTCTGCTGGTGCAGTCACTGTGTACATACATTACATTACTGATCCTGAGTTACATCCTGTATTATACCCCGGAGCTGCACTCACTATTCTGCTGGTGCAGTCACTGTGTACATACATTACATTACTGATCCTGAGTTACATCCTGTATTATACTCCAGAGCTGCACTCACTATTCTGCTGGTGCAGTCACTGTGTACATACATTACATTACTGATCCTCAGTTACATTCTGTATTATACTCCAGAGCTGCACTCACTATTCTGCTGGTGCAGTCACTGTGTACATACATTACATTACTGATCCTGAGTTACATCCTGTATTATACCCCAGAGCTGCACTCAATAATCTGCTGGTGCAGTCACTGTGTACATATATTACATTACTGATCCTGAGTTACATCCTGTATTATACTCCAGAGCTGCACTCACTATTCTGCTGGTGCAGTCACTGTGTACATACATTACATTACTGATCCTGAGTTATATCCTGTATTATACCCCAGAGCTGCACTCACTATTCTGCTGGTGCAGTCACTGTGTACATACATTACATTACAGATCCTGAGTTACATCATGTATTATACTCCAGAGCTGCACTCACTATTCTGCTGGTGCAGTCACTGTGTACATACATTACATTACTGATCCTGAGTTACCTCCTGTATTATACTCCAGAACTGCACTCACTATTCTGCTGGTGCAGTCACTGTGTGCATACATTACATTACTGATCCTGAGTTACATCCTGTATTATACTCCAGAGCTGGACGCACTATTCTGCTGGTGCAGTCACTGTGTACATACATTACATTACTGATCCTGAGTGACATCTTGTATTATACTCCAGAGCTGCACTCACTATTCTGCTGGTGCAGTCACTGTGTACATACATTACATTACTGATCCTGAGTTATCTCCTGTATTATACTCCAGAGCTGCACTCACTATTCTGCTGGTGCAGTCACTGTGTGCATACATTACATTACTGATCCTGAGTTACATCCTGTATTATACCCCAGAGCTGCACTCACTATTCTGCTGGTGCAGTCACTGTGTACATACATTACATTACTGATCCTGAGTTATCTCCTGTATTATACTCCAGAGCTGCACTCACTATTCTGCTGGTGCAGTCACTGTGTGCATACATTACATTACTGATCCTGAGTTACATCCTGTATTATACCCCAGAGCTGCACTCACTATTCTGCTGGTGCAGTCACTGTGTACATACATTACATTACTGATCCTGAGTTACATCATGTATTATACTCCAGAGCTGCACTCACTATTCTGCTGGTGCAGTCACTGTGTACATACATTACATTACTGATCCTGAGTTACATCCTGTATTATACCCCAGAGCTGCACTCACTATTCTGCTGGTGCAGTCACTGTGTACATACATTACATTACTGATCCTGAGTTATCTCCTGTATTATACTCCAGAGCTGCACTCACTATTCTGCTGGTGCAGTCACTGTGTGCATACATTACATTACTGATCCTGAGTTACATCCTGTATTATACCCCAGAGCTGCACTCACTATTCTGCTGGTGCAGTCACTGTGTACATACATTACATTACTGATCCTGAGTTACATCCTGTATTATACCCCAGAGCTGCACTCACTATTCTGCTGGTGCAGTCACTGTGTACATACATTACATTACTGATCCTGAGTTATCTCCTGTATTATACTCCAGAGCTGCACTCACTATTCTGCTGGTGCAGTCACTGTGTGCATACATTACATTACTGATCCTGAGTTACATCCTGTATTATACCCCAGAGCTGCACTCACTATTCTGCTGGTGCAGTCACTGTGTACATACATTACATTACTGATCCTGAGTTACATCCTGTATTATACCCCAGAGCTGCACTCACTATTCTGCTGGTGCAGTCACTGTGTACATACATTACATTACTGATCCTGAGTTACATCCTGTATTATACCCCAGAGCTGCACTCACTATTCTGCTGGTGCAGTCACTGTGTACATACATTACATTACTGATCCTGAGTTACCTCCTGTATTATACTCCAGAGCTGCACTCACTATTCTGCTGGTGCAGTCACTGTGTACATACATTACATTACTGATCCTGAGTTATCTCCTGTATTATACTCCAGAGCTGCACTCACTATTCTGCTGGTGCAGTCACTGTGTACATACATTACATTACTGATCCTGAGTTACATCCTGTATTATACTCCAGAGCTGCACTCACTATTCTGCTGGTGCAGTCACTGTGTACATACATTACATTACTGATCCTGAGTTACCTCCTGTATTATACCCCAGAGCTGCACTCACTATTCTGCTGGTGCAGTCACTGTTTACATACATTACACATATTGGCTCCAGCCATTTGCACTGAATTCTGGATCCACCCTTGCTGTATATATTGCCCCCTCCCCCGCTGGCTTATATGGAGCGGCTCGCTCACTTTACTGAAGAATTTTCCCCATGAAACTATCCTCATTTCTGGAGAGAAGGGGCGATCATTTATCTGGACATTCCTTGTCATGTAAAAATCCAATTCATTCAAAATTCCGGGCCCACATGAAGGAAAAGCAGCGTTCCCCGTCCAAAACGAGGGTAATTTCCATAAAATGTCAAGCAGCGATCCCGCTGCTGGCGGTGGAATACAGCTGCTCCTGTTTAGTCACAGTGCGAGCAAGACTGCATTTACATAACAGATTCTCACTGGAACGTCTCTAAGAAAGTCTTCATCTTCACAGCTCCTATGAGCCAGCTCCTTCCAGGGGCTGCGACTCCCCCGCGACGTCTCCTCCGGAGAAACCAAGCCCGATGAGCAGAGCCGCCTTAGGCTAAGTCACCGGATCCCAGCAGCTCCAACAAACAAGAAAAGGGACAACTCCAGCACGTTCGTAGCTCGTTCATGAAAACAAATCCTCGTTTTTTTTCTGTAGTCATACAGTTATATGAAAAAGTTTGGGCACCCCTATTAATCTTAAGCTTAATGTTTTATAAAAATTGTTTGTTTTTTTTGCAACAGCTATTTCAGTTTCATATATCTAATAACTGTTGGACACAGTGATGTTTCTGCCTTGAAATGAGGTTTATTGTACTAACAGAAAATGTGCAATCTGCATTCAAACAAAATTTGACAGGTGCATAAGTATGGGCACCCTTATTATTTTCTTGCACTTTTTTTTGGTTTTCTAACCTCATTGAGCTTTGAACTTCATAGCCAGGTGTATGCAATCATGAGAAAAGCTACTTAAAGTGGCCACTTGCAAGTTGTTCTCCTGTTTGAATCTTCTCTGAAGAGTGGCATCATGGGCTCCTCAAAACAACTGTCTAATGATCCGAAAACAAAGATTATTCAACATAGTTGTTCAGGGGAAGGATACAAAAAGCTGTCTCAGATATTTAACCTGTCAATTTCCACTGTGAGGAACATAGTAAGGAAATGGAAGAACACAGGTACAGTTCTTGTTAAGGTCAGAAGTGGCAGGCCAAGAAAAACATCAGAAAGGCAGAGAAGAAGAATGGTAAGATCAGTCAAGGACAATCCTCAGACCACCTCCAGAGAGCGGCAGCATCAACTTGCTGCAGATGGTGTCACTGTGCATCGGTCAACTATACAACGCACTTTGCACAAGGAGAAGCTGTATGGGAGAGTGATGCGAAAGAAGCCGTTTCTGCAAGCACGCCACAAACAGAGTCGGCTGAGGTATGCAAAAGCACATTTGGAGAAGCCAATTTCTTTTTGGAAGAAGGTCCTGTGGACTGATGAAACCAAGATTGAGTTGTTTGGTCATACAAAAAGGCGTTATGCATGGCGGCCAAAAAACGCAGCATTCCAAGAAAAACACTTGCTACCCACAGTAAAATTTGGTGGAGGTTCCATCATGCTTTGGGGCTGTGTGGCCAATGCCGGCACCGGGAATCTTGTTAAAGTTGAGGGACGCATGGATTCCTCTCAGTATCCGCAGATTCTTGACAATAATGTTCATGAATCAGTGACAAAGTTGAAGTTACGCAGGGGATGGATTTTTCAGCAAGACAATGATCCAAAACACCGCTCCAAATCTACTCAGGTATTCATGCAGAGGAACAATCACACTGTTCTGGAATGGCCATCCCAGTCCCCAGACCTGAATATCATTGAACATCTGTGGGATCATTTGAAGAGGGCTCTCCATGCTCGGCGACCATCAAACTTAACTGAACTGGAATTGTTTTGTAAAGAGGAATGGTCAAAAATACCTTCATCCAGGATCCAGGAACTCATTAAAAGCTACAGGAAGCGACTAGAGGCTGTTATTTTTGCAAAAGGAGGATCTACTAAATATTAATGTCACTTTTCTGGTGGGGTGCCCATACTTATGCACCTGTCAAATTTTGTTAGAATGCAGATTGCACATTTTTATGTTAGAACAATAAACCTCATTTCAAGGCAGAAACATTACTGTGTCCAACAGTTATTAGATATATGAAACTGAAATAGCTGTTGCAAAAAAAAACAATTTTTAGAAAACATTAATCTTAAGATTAATAGGGGTGCCCAAACTTTTTCATATAACTGTATATGGTGAAGGTCTGCGCTTACTGTCAGTGAATGGAAACATTGTCCCCTATTCACCACTGCTGGGGTCTTTCCATGATGAACAGTGCACTGAAGTAAGATGCACCAAAATATTTCAGAAACGTCACCCCCCCTCCCCCCCAGACCGGAATGAGCTACATTTTGGTTGTACTTTTTTCTTTTATTTTCCCGCCATTCTCGCCCATGCCACTCCTGCAAAGTTTCACCTACTTTTCAAAATGTAAGCAGAGAGTAAAAATGTCAAAAGTCACATTTCATTGACATTTCAGACTGTTTCATGCCAGAATTCTGCGTAAAACTTTGCAATGATTCGCCCTCATTGTATTCATGAGGCTCCTGGATTGATACATAGTAACAATCTGCACAGAGAAGACTAGGATAAGCTCTCAGTCTCTGGGGACCCCAAATACCGCTGCAGGGTGGGATTTGTCAGCTGCACTGGAGGACCAGGCTTGTGCTATACAGGCAACACGTTGATTAGAAGGGGCGCAGTGTAATACTTCTTTTCCCCTGTGGGAGCGCTGCTGAGACGTTACTGCATGGTTTCCCTGCAGATCACATCTGATCCCTGGGGGTCTGTTACGCGTTTACCACAACAGAGAGGAGCCAGAAGATTGCAGCATCTGATTTCTCCTACTCGTGCACTAATTAGAAACACTTCATCTTCATATTAAACGGTGCAGGTTTATTTTAGCAGTGCAGGGGTTAATCTGCTGAGTTGAGAGCTCCTGGAAGCTTTCCTGCATTAAGGCTCTCAGCTGTTCACTTTTAGCCACTTCCATCGCCTATATAAACTGGGCCCTGGCTAGCACTCATTTTCAGAGCTAGCTTATGCTGCATGACTGAAGGTTGTTGGTGGTTATTTTAGGAGACAGCACTTGGTGGATTTATTTGTGACTGTTGCTTGGTTTTGAGTGTGTGATAATTCGCCTCCGACTAATTCTATGGTTTAACCCCGCCCTCCACTCCCCGGTGTTTACCTTTATTGTTTATGTGTGCATATTTGCATGATTGGTATTTTCCTTTATCCCTGTTTGTATTACCTTTTTAGTCTGGTTGGTGTATTACAGTACACTACTACTCCACTCTTCCCTGGGTGGGGAAGTGTACAGACTGTGGGCAGATTTAGGGGCTAAGGCAAGGTACGTGGCCCTGGCGTCTTCACCATCAGGAGTAATCCAGGGAACAAGGCAAGCTAGGGCGCTCCCTAGAGTTAGGGACAGGGAAGGAGCCCCTGGTCCCAGTATACCTGACAACAGAGTTATGACAAGGTCTCAGCATATTGTCAATTTTATTGGTTAATAACTTGGAAGTGTCCATGGAGGAGATCTACTTAAGAACTTAGTTTCACTTTAAGAAGCTTCCTACCTTCCTTTAGTCACAGGTTGCAACACGGCATTTTCTTCAAGGGACACATTCACTATTTTCCTCTTGAACTATTTTTCTTACGTATTTTTTGCTTGCACTTGGGAAGATGAACCTAACTTGCCCCCAATAAAATCCGCCACCACTGCCATTCTATACCTTACACATCTGGTTATTCGGGACAGAACCAGAAGTTTTGCAGATGCTTCCAGAGTTGAGCTTTTCCTACCACCGGGGATTATAAGAAGCGACATCTGGAGCTGCGAGCTCGATACAGAATGAATGGTTAAGGTCTCGTGGAAACTCGGCCTCGCAAACACGGGTGTTGTTGATGTGAGAATGAGTCGCTGTCATTCATCTGTCACAGAGAAGAGGCGATGATCACAGCGGGGGGCGCACTGCGGTTCCCCTCCATCGGCCAGAGTGACAGGTGCGAGCCTCACATCTGCCCGGGAATTCAACGTTTCCAGGATATGAGTAACATAAATATAAAAGGAAGAGCGCGGTGAGAGGTGCGCTCGCTCATCTAGCACTTGTGCTAAAAAAATACATTGTAACGCAGGCCTGAAATGCGTCAAACCTTTGCTTCATCCATTGTACTAAGCTCTGTACTCATCAAAATGGGGCAGGTGCAAATGAGAGGGGCAAGAGAGACCAAAACGTAAAAACATTTAAAGGGGCATTTCAATTCAGGGACCGAAAGGCTTGAATACTGACCATAGGGCTACATATATTTATATGTTTCTTGTCTTCTGTTTTATCAAAACGCGTTGATTTTAATATCTTTTGGAATAAAATGTTTACATTTTAAGGCTATAGCTTTTCTTCGTTTTTGGATGCAGGTAGTTAGAAACTATTGGCCTGTTAGTTTTTAGGCCCATAGTAAAAAGAAAAAAATAGTCCTGGATAAACCCTTTAAGTACCAGGGACGGGGTTACTACTGGTACCTCTCTACCTCCAATAGCTATGCCATTGGTTAAAGGGGAGCCCACATTTGGGCCTTGGTGACTACGATGGCCCCATGACCCCTCTGCCTTATCAGAAGGCACCAGCATTATGAATGTCACATGCTGCAGCAGATGGGGGCTCTTTTTCAGATTTTACAATGCATCCCTTAATCTGACGTCTCTGGAAAGAGCCACAGGCTGAGGATAAATCAGGGACAATGCGCTTCTATGACTGCCGGATCAGACTACACACAGGGTTTGTTTGTAGTCTGTCGCCGTGGAGACAATCGAAACACAATCAGAGATTGTAAAAGAAAACTGATTGTAACATTCCTTATTCTTATCGTGTCACTGCATTTGAGTAATAACATTTTTTTGCAAAGGTTTGCACACCCTTGAAGGTCACGCCTTCTCCTTGTTGGGGTCTTTTTTAGCCTGGACTTTCTCCGACTTTGGCCGCTTTCTTCTGTGTTCCTGATCTCGTTCTCAATAATGTGAACGGTGGGAAAGTTAATCTTGAGCGCAGATTGTTTGGAGCAGCCGATGGTCTGCGCTGACACCGGCCGGCAGCACATGTGGACCGCGAGATGGATTTCAAGTAATCGCAGGTGTTTGGCCCCAGAGTCTGGACAGGCAACATTAGCAGGCAGTAAATTTTAGAGGAAAAGGTCATTGCTTCTCATTTCACACATCAAATACGAGTTAATGCAATTGGAATCTCCAAAATCCCCCAGAGAAAAGCGGCGCCCATGTGTTCTGTGTTTCCTCTGCAACATTGAAGCAAAACGATAAAATGATACATTGTTCTCTTCACTCCAGAAAAATCCGCTGTATCCAAGTAATCATTGCAGGAAGAAACGCTCTGCAGCTTCCCAGTATACTATCTGCTCCAAAGTCAAGATCTCTGCTAGCTGTCAGTCTACAAAAACATTCCTTCTTTTTATTCAGAGGTTGAAAGCGACCTTTCATCCTTCCCACATACCTGGGAGTTATGGGAAAGTGTCTATTCTATACAGCCCCCCAGGAGCGAAATGCTTCCACAGCAATAATCTCTCTTCTGTATTTTCCCATTTCAAGATCTCTGCTATCTTTCATTGAATTCATGAATTTGTGATTACTCCTAATTCTTATAGTTGGGGGTTTGCTACAATGTTTCTAATATACTCTAATATACATTTTACACTTGAATGTTCCCTTCATTGTCTATGAGACTGAGAGAGATAGCGGAGTACCACCTCCGGTCAGTCAAGTGAAGAAGCATGACCATGCTAGTCCATTCATTTCTGACTGAAGTGAGCAGGAATGGCGGAACAGGAACCTCACTAGTAGTGAATGATGGGGCTCACAACAACTGTCGCCCTCACAGAATCTGTCTTCCACATTGTAGCAGCACTCGTCTGTTGTCTCCTAGATTTCAAGTCCAGCAAAGTGTCGCACTTCACCTTTTTTCATCATTGAATTTCATTCATAAGAAAGTTTTATTTCACAGGTCAAAAAATAATAGTCCAAGAAACGTCAGGCCGAAGCCTTAACAAATATGATGTCTGTCTGCAATTCAGCACTGGAAACTGGAGAGAATTGTTAGACAAAACGTCTTTAGAATTGAGAGTCCTCAGTAGTGGTTTTAGTTCCATAAATATTTTTCTGTCTACTGGCTAACACGGTACCAAGATACATTTCTTTCCTGTAGAAAAACGTCTGCAGAGATAAAACAACTTCCCCCTTGTGGTGTAACATTAAATACATTTTGTGGCCATTCAGGTGAATTGGCTTTACAGAAAGCATCAAAAAGAGGTAATCCCAGTAAAAGTCACCACTAAGGGGAGCTCCCTGTATACAGAGATACATGATAAGATCCTGTCTGCAGCCACCACTAAGGGGAGCTCCCTGTATACAGAGATACATGATAAGATCCTGTCTGCAGTCACCACTAGGGGGAGCTCCCTGTATACAGAGATACATGATAAGATCCTGTCTGCAGTCACCACTAGGGGGAGCTCACTGTATACAGAGATACATGATAAGATCCTGTCTGCAGTCACCACTAGGGGGAGCTCCCTGTATACAGAGATACATGATAAGATCCTGTCTGCAGCCACCACTAAGGGGAGCTCCCTGTATACAGAGATACATGATAAGATCCTGTCTGCAGCCACCACTAGGGGGAGCTCCCTGTATACAGAGATACATGATAAGATCCTGTCTGCAGCCACCACTAGGGGGAGCTCCCTGTATACAGAGATACATGAAATGATCCTGTCTGCAGTCACCACTAGGGGGAGCTCCCTGTATACAGAGATACATGATAAGATCCTGTCTGCAGCCACCACTAGGGGGAGCTCCCTGTATACAGAGATACATGATAAGATCCTGTCTGCAGCCACCACTAGGGGGAGCTCCCTGTATACAGAGATACATGATAAGATCCTGTCTGCAGCCACCACTAGGGGGAGCTCCCTGTATACAGAGATACATGATAAGATCCTGTCTGCAGCCACCACTAGGGGGAGCTCCCTGTATACAGAGATACATGATAAGATCCTGTCTGCAGCCACCACTAGGGGGAGCTCCCTGTATACAGAGATACATGATAAGATCCTGTCTGCAGCCACCACTAGGGGGAGCTCCCTGTATACAGAGATACATGATAAGATCCTGTCTGCAGCCACCACTAGGGGGAGCTCACTGTATACAGAGATACATGATAAGATCCTGTCTGCAGTCACCACTAGGGGGAGCTCACTGTATACAGAGATACATGATAAGATCCTGTCTGCAGCCACCACTAGGGGGAGCTCCCTGTATACAGAGATACATGATAAGATCCTGTCTGCAGTCACCACTAGGGGGAGCTCCCTGTATACAGAGATACATGATAAGATCCTGTCTGCAGCCACCACTAGGGGGAGCTCCCTGTATACAGAGATACATGATAAGATACTGTCTGCAGTCACCACTATGGGGAGCTCCCTATATACAGAGATACATGTTAAGATCCTGTCTGCAGCCACCACTAGGGGGAGCTCCCTGTATACAGAGATACATGTTAAGATCCTGTCTGCAGCCACCACTAGGGGGAGCTCCCTGTATACAGAGATACATGATAAGATCCTGTCTGCAGTCACCACTAGGGGGAGCTCCCTGTATGCAGAGATACATGATAAGATCCTGTCTGCAGTCACCACTAGGGGGAGCTCCCTGTATGCAGAGATACATGATAAGATCCTGTCTGCAGCCACCACTAGGGGGAGCTCCCTGTATACAGAGATACATGATAAGATCCTGTCTGCAGTCACCACTAGGGGGAGCTCACTGTATACAGAGATACATGATAAGATCCTGTCTGCAGTCACCACTAGGGGGAGCTCCCTGTATACAGAGATACATGATAAGATACTGTCTGCAGTCACCACTAGGGGGAGCTCCCTATATACAGAGATACATGTTAAGATCCTGTCTGCAGCCACTACTAGGGGGAGCTCCCTGTATACAGAGATACATGTTAAGATCCTGTCTGCAGCCACCACTAGGGGGAGCTCCCTGTATACAGAGATACATGATAAGATCCTGTCTGCAGCCACCACTAGGGGGAGCTCCCTGTATACAGAGATACATGATAAGATCCTGTCTGCAGCCACCACTAGGGGGAGCTCCCTGTATACAGAGATACATGATAAGACCCTGTCTGCAGTCACCACTAGGGGGAGCTCACTGTATACAGAGATACATGATAAGATCCTGTCTGCAGTCACCACTAGGGGGAGCTCCCTGTATACAGAGATACATGATAAGATACTGTCTGCAGTCACCACTAGGGGGAGCTCCCTATATACAGAGATACATGTTAAGATACTGTCTGCAGTCACCACTAGGGGGAGCTCCCTATATACAGAGATACATGTTAAGATCCTGTCTGCAGCCACCACTAGGGGGAGCTCCCTGTATACAGAGATACATGTTAAGATCCTGTCTGCAGCCACCACTAGGGGGAGCTCCCTGTATACAGAGATACATGATAAGATCCTGTCTGCAGCCACCACTAGGGGGAGCTCCCTGTATACAGAGATACATGATAAGATTCTGTCTGCAGCCACCACTAGGGGGAGCTCCCTGTATACAGAGATACATGTTAAGATCCTGTCTGCAGCCACCACTAGGGGGAGCTCCCTGTATACAGAGATACATGATAAGATCCTGTCTGCAGTCACCACTAGGGGGAGCTCCCTGTATACAGAGATACATGATAAGATCCTGTCTGCAGCCACCACTAGGGGGAGCTCCCTGTATACAGAGATACATGATAAGATCCTGTCTGCAGTCACCACTAGGGGGAGCTCACTGTATACAGAGATACATGATAAGATCCTGTCTGCAGCCACCACTAGATGGAGCTCACTGTATACAGAGATACATAAGATCCTGTCTGCAGCCACCACTAGGGGGAGCTCACTGTATACAGAGATACATGATAAGATCCTGTCTGCAGCCACCACTAGGGGGAGCTCCCTGTATACAGAGATACATGATAAGATCCTGTCTGCAGTCACCACTAGGGGGAGCTCACTGTATACAGAGATACATGATAAGATCCTGTCTGCAGTCACCACTAGGGGGAGCTCCCTGTATACAGAGATACATGATAAGATACTGTCTGCAGTCACCACTAGGGGGAGCTCCCTATATACAGAGATACATGTTAAGATCCTGTCTGCAGCCACCACTAGGGGGAGCTCCCTGTATACAGAGATACATGTTAAGATCCTGTCTGCAGCCACCACTAGGGGGAGCTCCCTGTATACAGAGATACATGATAAGATCCTGTCTGCAGCCACCACTAGGGGGAGCTCCCTGTATACAGAGATACATGATAAGATTCTGTCTGCAGCCACCACTAGGGGGAGCTCCCTGTATACAGAGATACATGTTAAGATCCTGTCTGCAGCCACCACTAGGGGGAGCTCCCTGTATACAGAGATACATGATAAGATCCTGTCTGCAGTCACCACTAGGGAGAGCTCCCTGTATACAGAGATACATGATAAGATCCTGTCTGCAGCCACCACTAGGGGGAGCTCCCTGTATACAGAGATACATGATAAGATCCTGTCTGCAGTCACCACTAGGGGGAGCTCACTGTATACAGAGATACATGATAAGATCCTGTCTGCAGCCACCACTAGGGGGAGCTCACTGTATACAGAGATACATAAGATCCTGTCTGCAGCCACCACTAGGGGGAGCTCACTGTATACAGAGATACATGATAAGATCCTGTCTGCAGCCACCACTAGGGGGAGCTCCCTGTATACAGAGATACATGATAAGATCCTGTCTGCAGCCACCACTAGGGGGAGCTCACTGTATACAGAGATACATGATAAGATCCTGTCTGCAGCCACCACTAGGGGGAGCTCCCTGTATACAGAGATACATGATAAGATCCTGTCTGCAGCCACCACTAGGGGGAGCTCCCTGTATACAGAGATACATGATAAGATCCTGTCTGCAGCCACCACTAGGGGGAGCTCACTGTATACTGTTTTAAAATGGCAGCAGAGTTTGTATGGCAGCAGTGCACTTCCCAGCAATATTCTTTTCCTCTGTTTCATAGATTAGGATTGTCCATGCAGCTCTCATGCGGGTCACTGTCTGATCTTCCGGTAGTCCTTAATAAATCTAGTTACTTTATATAAATAGACACAATATAGCTGCTAAAATTTTAATTCAAAATCTTCTGTGAGATTCACAATCGATTCTCATCCTATAAAATGTTCATACATTGTAACATACAGAATAGAGAACAAAGGAGCGTGATAATAACCAACAAGGTGAAAGGGAACATTGGGTCATTTTTTTCTTTTACATCTTTTGTTTTGATTTCTCATGAAAATGATGATTTATTCAGTGGTCTGTGAATAGCTGAGCTCCTATAAGACAGGACCTGCACAGTGAGCCGACATCATTACTACAATACAGCCCGAGGGGAGATGATACAGAGTCCTGTGTGAAATGTGATATCCCAACAGCACGGAACAAGGTGGAGACCCCAGAACAGGTGAGGAGGCATAGACTAAACACCGGAAAAATCACAGCAAAATCATGAGGTTGTGTGCCCACAATCTAAAGTAGAAGCTTTGGATGGAGCACATGTTCGCTGCCGTCTATTGAACGCAGGAAAATCTACATGTGTCCATTGAACCGTGAGGATTTATAGTTAGTAAGGCCGAAAAAAGCCATGTGTCCATCCAGTTCAGCCTATATTCCATCAGAATAAATCCCCAGATCTACGTCCTTCTACAGAACCTAATAATTGTATGATACAATATTGTTCTGCTCCAGGAAGACATCCAGGCCTCTCTTGAACCCCTCGACTAAGTTCGCCATCACCACCTCCTCAGGCAAGCAATTCCAGATTCTCACTGCCCTAACAGTAAAGAATCCTCTTCTATGTTGGTGGAAAAACCTTCTCTCCTCCAGACGCAAAGAATGCCCCCTTGTGCCCGTCACCTTCCTTGGTATAAACAGATCCTCAGCGAGATATTTGTATTGTCCCCTTATATACTTATACATGGTTATTAGATCGCCCCTCAGTCGTCTTTTTTCTAGACTAAATAACCCTAATTTTGCTAATCTATCTGGGTATTGTAGTTCTCCCATCCCCTTTATTAATTTTGTTGCCCTCCTTTGTACTCTCTCTAGTTCTATTATATCCTTCCTGAGCACCGGTGCCCAAAACTGGACACAGTACTCCATGTGCGGTCTAACTAGGGATTTGTACAGAGGCAGTATAATGCTCTCATCATGTGTATCCAGACCTCTTTTAATGCACCCCATGATCCTGTTTGCCTTGGCAGCTGCTGCCTGGCACTGGCTGCTCCAGGTAAGTTTATCATTAACTAGGATCCCCAAGTCCTTCTCCCTGTCAGATTTACCCAGTGGTTTCCCGTTCAGTGTGTAATGGTGATATTGATTCCTTCTTCCCATGTGTATAACCTTACATTTATCATTGTTAAACCTCATCTGCCACCTTTCAGCCCAAGTTTCCAACTTATCCAGATCCATCTGTAGCAGAATACTATCTTCTCTTGTATTAACTGCTTTACATAGTTTTGTATCATCTGCAAATATCGATATTTTACTGTGTAAACCTTCTACCAGATCATTAATGAATATGTTGAAGAGAACAGGTCCCAATACCGACCCCTGCGGTACCCCACTGGTCACAGCGACCCAGTTAGAGACTATACCATTTATAACCACCCTCTGCTTTCTATCACTAAGCCAGTTACTAACCCATTTACACACATTTTCCCCCAGACCAAGCATTCTCATTTTGTGTACCAACCTCTTGTGCGGCACGGTATCAAACGCTTTGGAAAAATCGAGATATACCACGTCCAATGACTCACCGTGGTCCAGCCTATAGCTTACCTCTTCATAAAAACTGATTAGATTGGTTTGACAGGAGCGATTTCTCATAAACCCATGCTGATATGGAGTTAAACAGTTATTCTCATTGAGATAATCCAGAATAACATCCCTCAGAAACCCTTCAAATATTTTACCAACAATAGAGGTTAGACTTACTGGCCTATAATTTCCAGGGTCACTTTTAGAGCCCTTTTGCATCATCTCCACAAGAGAAATTGACATGCTGCAGAAAGACGCGTCGCATGTCAGACTCCACTGGTGATACTAGAAATTCTAGAAATCTCATCCACTATACTGTAACATCTGGCCTCTGCAGGTTTCACACTGCACAAGTATAAGGCCGGCTTCACACTTGCGAGTTTTACGGACGTAAGAGCGCAGAAACTACGTCCGTAAAACTCGCAAAACAAACGGCACAATTATTCTCTATGCCCCTGCTCCTATCTGCCGTATTAAACTGATCCGTATTATACGGCTTTCTACGGCCGTAGAAAATCGCAGCATGCTGCGTTTGTCACCGTATTGCGCAAATAAAACGCCAATGAAAGTCTATGGAAGCCCCAAAAATACAGATTACACACGGACCAGCAGTGTGACTTGCGAGAAATACGCAGCGGTGTTACAGAGAAAATCCGGTAATTCAGTGCGGTGTACAGTAACATCACACTGACAGCTTCCAGTAGAATAGGTAGAATAAATGTGGACACATAGAATAGGTATATATATATATATATATATATGTCAGTGAGACACACATATATATATATATATATATATATATATTAATATTTCATCCAGCGCGATATAGCAGAAAGCCGGTAATTCAATTGCCGGCTTTTGCTATCTCCTTCCTAAACCCGACATGATATGAGACATGGTTACATACAGTAAACCATCTCATGTCACAATTTTTTTTGCATATTCCACACTACTAATGTTAGTAGTGTGTATGTGCAAAATTTGGCTGTTCTATCTACTAAATTAAAGGGTTAAATGGCGGAAAAAATTGTTCGTGGGAACTTTCCTAGAAAGCTCCCTGGCTCGAGTTCATATGAGGACAACCAGCAGAGGGCGCCCTCTTATGAACTCGAGCCTGGGAGCTTTCTAGGAAAGTTCCCACGATCTATGAACAGCCAGCAGAGGGCGCCTCACCGCAAATGCAGGTAAATATAGGTCAATGACCTACTTTACCTACATTCTCCGGGGTTTTGCAGACATGAGCAACGTTGCATTAGCAAAGCTCGTGCCTGCAAAATATTTTAACCCCTTCAGATGGATTTACATCGTTGGACTTTACAGATCTGCGGAAGGTAAGGATGTTGTTGGTTTATTATGTTTTTTTTGTTACAGAATGAGGGTCTTCAGTGATTGGATTGGGCGTTCAATAAAATATTACAACAACCTTTGTTTTTATTTCATTAAAATAATTTTTAATAATGTGTTTGTGTTTTTTTTTAACCCTTTACTAGTATTGGATTAATAATGGATAGGTGTCATAATTGACGCCTCTCCATTATTAATCTGGCTTAATGTCACCTTACAATAGTAAGGTGACATTAACCCTTCATTACCCCATATCCCACCGCTACATGGGAATGGGAAGAGAGTGGCCAAGTGCCAGAATAGGCGCATCTTCCAGATGTGCCTTTTCTGGGGTAGCTGGGGGCAGGTGTTTTTAGCCAGGGGGGGGGGGCAATAACCATGGACCCTCTCCAGGCTATTAATATCTGCCCTCGGTCACTGGCTTTACTACTCTGGCGGAGAAAATTGCGCGGGAGCCCACGCCAATTTTTTCCGCCATTTAACCCCTTAATATACTAGCTAGAACGGCCAAATTTTGCATAGACACACTACTGACATTAGTAGTGTGGAATATGCAAAAAAAATGGTGATATGAGATGGTTTACTGTATGTAATCATGCCTCATATCATGTCGGGTTTAGGAAGGAGAAAGCAAAAGCCGGTAATTGAATTACCGGCTTTCTGCTATATCGCACTGGATGAAATATTAATATATATACATATATGTGTCTACTGACATATATATATATATATATATATATATATATATATATATATATAGACAGTATATATGTTTTTTTTTTTTACACATGGATCCCTTGTATAAGCCGTATGTCGGTTTTGCAAGCCTGCGATAAAAACACGCATTACGGATGCCATACGGATTACATACGGAGGATGCCATGCGCAAAAAATGCTGACACACCCTGCCTACGGAGGAGCTACGGACCACTATTTTCTGGACTTTTCAGCGTATTATGGCCGTAATATACGGACCGTATTTTCATACGCTGAGTGTGACGCCGGCCTACGGCATCCAACCCACAGCAACATACCCTAAGATTCAGAGGGAAAATATCCCAGCTTCTTAAAACTTCAGTATAAATAATAAAATAAATAAATTCTTATACATAGGGACAGTTTTATAGTAGTTATATTCTTGTACATAGGGGGCAGTATTATAGTAGTTATATTCTTGTACATGGGGGCAGTATTATATTAGTTATATTCTTGTACATAGGAGCAGTATTATAGTAGTTATATTCTTGTACATAGGGGCAGTATTATAGTAGTTATATTCTTGTACATAGGAGCAGTATTATAGTAGTTATATTCTTGTATATAGGAGCAGTAGTATAGTAGTTATATTCTTGTACATAGGAGCAGTATTATAGTAGTTATATTCTTGTACATGGGGGCAGTATTATATTAGTTATATTCTTGTACATAGGGGCAGTATTATAGTAGTTATATTCTTGTACATAGGAGCAGTATTATAGTAGTTATATTCTTGTACATAGGAAGCAGTATTATAGTAGTTATATTCTTGTACATAGGAGCAGTATTATAGTAGTTATATTCTTGTACATTACGGCAGTATTATAGTAGTTATATTCTTGTATATAGGAGCAGTATTATAGTAATTATATTCTTGTACATAGGAGCAGTATTATAGTAGTTATATTCTTGTACATAGGAGCAGTATTATAGCAGTTATATTCTTGTACATAGGGGCAGTATTATAGTAGTTATATTCTTGTACATAGGAGCAGTATTATAGTAGTTATATTCTTGTATATAGGGAGCAGTATTATAGTAGTTATAGTCTTGTACATAGGAGCAGTATTATAGTAGTTATATTCTTGTACATAGGAGGCAGTATTATAGTAGTTATATTCTTGTACATAGGAGCAATATTATAGTAGTTATATTCTTGTACATAGGGCCAGTATTATAGTAGTTATATTCTTGTACATAGGAGCAGTATTATAGCAGTTATATTCTTGTACATAGGGCCAGTATTATAGTAGTTATATTCTTGTACATAGGAGCAGTATTATAGTAGTTATATTCTTGTACATAGGAGCAGTATTATAGTAGTTATATTCTTGTACATAGGGGACAGTATTATAGTAGTTATATTCTTGTACATAGGAGCAGTATTATACTAGTTATATTCTTGTACATAGGAGCAGTATTATAGTAGTTATATTCTTGCACATAGGAGCAGTATTATAGTAGTTATATTCTTGTACATAGGAGCAGTATTATAGTAGTTATATTCTTGTACATAGGGGCAGTATTATAGTAGTTATATTCTTGTACATAGGAGCAGTATTATAGTAGTTATATTCTTGTACATAGGAGCAGTATTATAGTAGTTATATTCTTATACATAGGAGCAGTATTATAGTAGTTATATTCTTATACATAGGGGCAGTATTATAATACAGTTGTGGCCAAAAGTATTGACACGCCTGCAATTCTGTCAGATAATACTCAGTTTCTTCCTGAAAATGATTGCAAACTCAAATTCTTTGTTATTATTATCTTCATTTAATTTGTCTTAAAGGAAAAAACACAAAAAGAATTGTCCTAAAGCCAAATTAGATATAATTCCACACTAAACATAAAAAAGGGGGTGGACAAAAGTATTGGCACTGTTCGAAAAATCCTGTGATGCTTCTGTAATTAGTGTAATTAACAGCACCTGTAACTTACCTGTGGCCCCTAACAGGTGTTGGCAATAACTAAATCACACTTGCAGCCAGTTGACATGGATTAGGCTACTTTCACTGCACGTCGCAATGTGTCATTTTGCAGAAAAAAATCATCCTGCAAAGTTGTCTGCAGGATGCGTTTTTTCTCCATAGGCGTGTATTAGCGACGCATTGTGACGCATTGCCACACGTCACAACCGTCGTGCAACGGTTGTGTTGTGTTGTGGCGGACCATCGGCACCAAAAAACGTTGCTTCCCTGTTATGTTTGCTAATGACAGGTGTTATGAAGGCAATCCAGAAACACAGTGTGCTTAGCGATCAGAGCGCACACAGTGATCTGACAAATACCCAAAAATACAAGAACGAGCTCTGAGACGTGGAAACTCTGTAGACTGCACACCTGATCCTATCCTAAACACAACTAAAAGCGGCTGTGGATTGCGCCTAACAACTACCTAGGCAACTCGGCACAGCCTAAGAAACTAGCTAGCCTGAAGATAGAAAAATAGGCCTGACTTGCCCCAGAGAAATTCCCCAAAGGAAAAGGCAGCCCCCCACATATAATGACTGTGAGTAAGATGAAAAGACAAAACGTAGGGATGAAATAGATTCAGCAAAGTGGGGCCCGATATTCTAGGACAGAGCGAGGACAGTAAAGCGAACTTTGCAGTCTACAAAAAACCCTAAAGCAAAACCACGCAAAGGGGGCAAAAAAAAACCCACCGTGCCGAACTAACGGCACGGCGGTACACCCTTTGCGTCTCAGAGCTTCCAGCAAAACAAAAGACAAGCTGGACAGAAAAAAAGCAACAAAAAAGCAAAAAGCACTTAGCTATACAGAGCAGCAGGTCACAGGAACAATCAGGAGAAGCTCAGATCCAACACTGGCACATTGACAAGGAGCAAGGATAGCAGCATCAGGCGGAGTTAAGTAATGAAGCAGTTAACGAGCTCACCAGAACACCTGAGGGAGGAAGCTCAGAAGCTGCAGTACCACTTGTGACCACAGGAGTGAATTCAGCCACAGAATTCACAACAGTACCCCCCCCTTGAGGAGGGGTCACCGAACCCTCACCAGAGCCCCCAGGCCGACCAGGATGAGCCGCATGAAAGGCACGAACAAGATCGGAAGCATGAACATCAGAGGCAAAAACCCAGGAATTATCTTCCTGAGCATAACCCTTCCATTTAACCAGATACTGGAGTTTCCGTCTAGAAACACGAGAATCCAAAATCTTCTCCACAATATACTCCAATTCCCCCTCCACCAAAACCGGGGCAGGAGGCTCAACAGATGGAACCATAGGTGCCACGTATCTCCGCAACAACGACCTATGGAATACATTATGTATGGAAAAGGAGTCTGGGAGGGTCAAACGAAAAGACACAGGATTGAGAACCTCAGAAATCCTATACGGACCAATAAAACGAGGTTTAAATTTAGGAGAGGAAACCTTCATAGGAATATGACGAGAAGATAACCAAACCAGATCCCCAACACGAAGTCGGGGACCCACACGGCGTCTGCGATTAGCGAAAAGTTGAGCTTTCTCCTGGGACAATATCAAATTGTCCACTACCTGAGTCCAGATCTGCTGCAACCTATCCACCACAGAATCCACACCAGGACTGTCCAAAGACTCAACCTGTCCTGAAGAGAAACGAGGATGGAACCCAGAATTGCAAAAAAATGGAGAAACCAAGGTAGCCGAGCTGGCCCGATTATTAAGGGCGAACTCAGCCAACGGCAAAAAGGACACCCAATCATCCTGGTCAGCAGAAACAAAACATCTCAGATATGTTTCCAAGGTCTGATTGGTTCGTTCGGTCTGGCCATTAGTCTGAGGATGGAAAGCCGAGGAAAAGGATAGGTCAATGCCCATCCTACCACAAAAGGCTCGCCAAAACCTTGAAACAAACTGGGAACCTCTGTCAGAAACAATATTCTCAGGAATGCCATGCAACCGAACCACATGCTGAAAGAACAAAGGTACCAAATCAGAGGAGGAAGGCAATTTAGCCAAGGGCACCAGATGGACCATTTTAGAAAAGCGATCACAAACCACCCAAATGACTGACATCTTTTGAGAAACGGGAAGGTCAGAAATGAAATCCATCGAAATATGTGTCCAAGGCCTCTTTGGGATCGGCAAGGGAAAAAGCAACCCACTGGCACGAGAACAGCAGGGCTTAGCCCTAGCACAAATCCCACAGGACTGCACAAAAGTACGTACATCCCGTGACAGAGATGGCCACCAGAAAGATCTAGCCACTAACTCTCTGGTACCAAAGATTCCAGGATGACCAGCCAACACCGAACAATGAAGTTCAGAGATAAGTTTATTAGTCCACCTATCAGGGACGAACAGTTTCTCTGCTGGACAACGATCAGGTTTATTCGCCTGAAATTTTTGCAGCACCCGCCGCAAATCAGGGGAGATGGCAGACACAATGACTCCTTCCTTGAGGATACCCGCTGGCTCAGATAAACCCGGAGAGTCGGGCACAAAACTCCTAGACAGAGCATCCGCCTTCACATTTTTAGAGCCCGGAAGGTACGAAATCACAAAGTCGAAGCGGGCAAAAAATAATGACCAACGGGCCTGTCTAGGATTCAAGCGCTTGGCAGACTCGAGATAAGTCAAGTTCTTATGATCAGTCAATACCACCACGCGATGCTTAGCTCCTTCAAGCCAATGACGCCACTCCTCGAATGCCCACTTCATGGCCAGCAACTCTCGATTGCCCACATCATAATTACGCTCAGCGGGCGAAAACTTCCTGGAAAAGAAAGCACATGGTTTCAACACTGAGCAACCAGAACCTCTCTGTGACAAAACCGCCCCTGCTCCAATCTCAGAAGCATCAACCTCGACCTGGAACGGAAGAGAAACATCTGGCTGACACAACACAGGGGCAGAACAAAAACGACGCTTCAACTCCTGAAAAGCTTCCACAGCAGCAGAAGACCAATTAACCAAATCAGCACCCTTCTTGGTCAAATCGGTCAATGGATTGGCAATGCTAGAAAAATTACAGATGAAGCGACGATAAAAATTAGCAAAGCCCAGGAACTTTTGCAGACTTTTCAGAGATGTCGGCTGAATCCAATCCTGGATGGCTTGGACCTTAACTGGATCCATCTCGATAGTAGAAGGGGTAAAGATGAACCCCAAAAATGAAACTTTCTGCACACCGAAGAGACACTTTGATCCCTTCACAAACAAAGAGTTAGCACGCAGGACCTGAAAAACCATTCTGACCTGCTTCACATGAGACTCCCAATCATCTGAGAAGATCAAAATGTCATCCAAGTAAA
The DNA here is from genome assembly GCF_032444005.1 of Ranitomeya imitator. Lineage (NCBI taxonomy): Eukaryota > Metazoa > Chordata > Amphibia > Anura > Dendrobatidae > Ranitomeya > Ranitomeya imitator. The sequence goes on from NC_091288.1 coordinate 12,113,316, forward strand.
CAATCAGGAATTTATCCAGATACTCACGGAAGATGTCATGCATAAAAGACTGAAACACAGATGGAGCATTGGCAAGTCCGAACGGCATCACTAGATACTCAAAATGACCCTCGGGCGTATTGAATGCAGTTTTCCATTCATCTCCTTGCCTGATTCACACCAGATTATACGCACCACGAAGATCTATCTTAGTGAACCAACTAGCCCCCTTAATCCGAGCAAACAAGTCAGATAACAATGGCAAGGGATACTGAAATTTAACAGTGATCTTATTAAGAAGGCGGTAATCAATACACGGTCTCAGCGAACCATCCTTCTTGGCTACAAAGAAGAACCCTGCTCCCAGTGGTGATGACGATGGGCGAATATGTCCCTTCTCCAGGGATTCCTTCACATAACTGCGCATAGCGGCGTGTTCGGGCACGGATAAATTAAATAATCGACCTTTAGGGAATTTACTACCAGGAATCAAATTTATAGCACAATCACAATCCCTATGCGGAGGTAGGGCATCGGACTTGGGCTCATCAAATACATGCTGATAATCAGACAAGAACTCTGGGACCTCAGAAGGGGTGGATGACGAAATCGACAAAAATGGAACATCACCATGTACCCCCTGACAACCCCAGCTGGATACCGACATGGAATTCCAATCCAATACTGGATTATGGGTTTGTAGCCATGGCAACCCCAACACGACCACATCATGCAGATTATGCAACACCAGAAAGCGAATAACTTCCTGATGTGCAGGAGCCATGCACATGGTCAGCTGGGCCCAGTATTGAGGTTTATTCTTGGCCAAAGGTGTAGCATCAATTCCTCTCAATGGAATAGGACACCGCAAAGGCTCCAAGAAAAACCCACAACGTTTAGCATAATCCAAATCCATCAGATTTAGGGCAGCGCCTGAATCCACAAACGCCATGACAGAAAACGACGACAAAAAGCATATCAAGGTAATGGACAGAAGGAATTTGGACTGTACAGTACCAATGACGGCAGACCTAGCGGACCGCTTAGTGCGCTTAGGACAATCAGAAATAGCATGAGTGGAATCACCACAGTAGAAACACAGACCATTCAGACGTCTGTATTCCTGCCGTTCAACTCTAGTCATAGTCCTATCGCACTGCATAGGCTCAGGTTTAACCTCAGGCAGTACCGCCAAATGGTGCACAGATTTACGCTCGCGCAAGCGTCGACCGATCTGAATGGCCAAAGACAAAGACTCATTCAAACCAGCAGGCATAGGAAATCCCACCATGACATCCTTAAGAGCCTCAGAGAGACCCTTTCTGAACAAAGCTGCCAGCGCAGATTCATTCCACTGAGTGAGTACTGACCATTTCCTAAATTTCTGACAATATACTTCTATATCATCCTGACCCTGGCACAAAGCCAGCAAATTTTTCTCAGCCTGATCCACTGAATTAGGCTCATCGTACAGCAATCCGAGCGCCAGGAAAAACGCATCGACACTACTCAATGCAGGGTCTCCTGGCGCAAGAGAAAATGCCCAGTCTTGAGGGTCGCCGCGCAAAAAAGAAATAATAATCAAAACCTGTTGAATAGGATTACCAGAAGAATGAGGTTTCAAGGCCAGAAATAGCTTACAATTATTTTTGAAACTTAGAAACTTAGTTCTATCTCCAAAAAACAAATCAGGAATAGGAATTCTTGGTTCTAACATAGATTTCTGATCAATAGTATCTTGAATTTTTTGTACATTTATAACGAGATTATCCATTGAAGAGCACAGACCCTGAATATCCATGTCCACACCTGTGTCCAGAATCACCCAAATGTCTAGGGGAAAAAAAAAAGTGAACACAGAGCAGAAAAAAAAAAAAAAAAAAAAAAATGATGTCAGAACTTTTTCTTTCCCTCTATTGAGAATCATTAGTTTGGCTCCTTGTACTGTTATGTTTGCTAATGACAGGTGTTATGAAGGCAATCCAGAAACACAGTGTGCTTAGCGATCAGAGCGCACACAGTGATCTGACAAATACCCAAAAATACAAGAACGAGCTTTGAGACGTGGAAACTCTGTAGACTGCACACCTGATCCTATCCTAAACACAACTAAAAGCGGCTGTGGATTGCGCCTAACAACTACCTAGGCAACTCGGCACAGCCTAAGAAACTAGCTAGCCTGAAGATAGAAAAATAGGCCTGACTTGCCCCAGAGAAATTCCCCAAAGGAAAAGGCAGCCCCCCACATATAATGACTGTGAGTAAGATGAAAAGACAAAACGTAGGGATGAAATAGATTCAGCAAAGTGGGGCCCGATATTCTAGGACAGAGCGAGGACAGTAAAGCGAACTTTGCAGTCTACAAAAAACCCTAAAGCAAAACCATGCAAAGGGGGCAAAAAAAACCCACCGTGCCGAACTAACGGCACGGCGGTACACCCTTTGCGTCTCAGAGCTTCCAGCAAAACAAAAGACAAGCTGGACAGAAAAAAAGCAACAAAAAAAACAAAAAGCACTTAGCTATACAGAGCAGCAGGTCACAGGAACAATCAGGAGAAGCTCAGATCCAACACTGAAACATTGACAAGGAGCAAGGATAGCAGCATCAGGTGGAGTTAAGTAATGAAGCAGTTAACGAGCTCACCAGAACACCTGAGGGAGGAAGCTCAGAAGCTGCAGTACCACTTGTGACCACAGGAGTGAATTCAGCCACAGAATTCACAACACTTCCCCTTCCCCGCAGCTCAGAATGGGGCAGCGGATGCGTTGTAATAATGCATCCGCTGCCCCCGTTGTGCGGCGCTTCTACAGTATGCGTCGGTACGTCGGCCCGACGGACCGCGACAGGCCGAGTACGACACTAGTGGGAAAGTAGCCTTAAAGTTGACTCAACCTCTGTCCTGTGTCCTTGTGTGCACCACATTGAGCATGGAGAAAAGAAAGAGGACCAAAGAACTGTCTGAGGACTTGAGAAACCAAATTGTGAGGAAGCATGAGCAATCTCAAGGCTACAAGTCCATCTCCAAAGACCTGAATGTTCCTGTGTCTACCGTGCGCAGTGTCACCAAGAAGTGTAAAGCCCATGGCACTGTGGCTAACCTCCCTAGATGTGGACGGAAAAGAAAAATTGACAAGAGATTTCAACGCACGATTGTGCGGATGTTGGATAAAGAACCTCGACTAACGTCCAAACAAGTTCAAGCTGCCCTGCAGTCCGAGGGTACAACAGTGTCAACCCGTACTATCCGTCGGCGTCTGAATGAAAAGGGACTGTATGGTAGGAGACCTAGGAAGACCCCACTTCTTACCCCGAAACATAAAAAAGCCAGGCTGGAGTTTGCCAAAACTTACCTGAAAAAGCCTAAAACGTTTTGGAAGAATGTTCTCTGGTCAGATGAGACAAAAGTAGAGCTTTTTGGGTAAAAGGCATCAACATAGAGTTTACAGGAGAAAAAAAAAAGGCATTCAAAGAAAAGAACACGGTCCCTACAGTCAAACATGGCGGAGGTTCCCTGATGTTTTGGGGTTGCTTTGCTGCCTCTGGCACTGGACTGCTTGACCGTGTGCATGACATTATGAAGTCTGAAGACTACCAACAAATATCGCAGCATAATGTAGGGCCCAGTGTGAGAAAGCTGGGTCTCCCTCAGAGGCCATGGGTCTTCCAGCAGGACAATGACCCAAAACACTTCAAAAAGCACTAGAAAATGGTTTGAGAGAAAGCACTGGAGACTTCTAAGGTGGCAGCAATGAGTCCAGACCTGAATCCCATAGAACACCTGTGGAGAGATCTAAAAATGGCAGTTTGGAGAAGGCACCCTTCAAATATCAGGGACCTGGAGCAGTTTGCCAAAGAAGAATGGTCTAAAATTCCAGCAGAGCATTGTAAGAAACTCATTGATGGTTACCGGAAGCGGTTGGTCGCAGTTATTTTGGCTAAAGGTTGTGCAACCAAGTATTAGGCTGAGGGTGCCAATACTTTTGTCTGGCCCATTTTTGGAGTTTTGTGTGAAATGATCAATGTTTTGCTTTTTGCTTCATTCTCTTTTGTGTTTTTTCATTTAAGACAAATTAAATGAAGATAATAATACCAAAGAATTTGTGTTTGCAATCATTTTCAGGAAGAAACTGAGTATTATCTGACAGAATTGCAGGGGTGTCAATACTTTTAGCCACAACTGTAGATATATTCTTGTACATAGGAGCAGTATTATAGTAACTTTAGCCACAGTATTTACAGTGCCTGTAGACGTGTGGTTGAATGATATGATGCATTGACAGTTGGCACCAGAGGGAGATCATTATATAACACGGCTTTAAATTGAGAATAATTTACAGATTAGTACAAAGTAAATTAAAAGTTATGGTTATGATGTTCTTTGTGGTTAAAATTTCAAGACTACACAAGTTTAGCAACAGTTTATTAATAATCCGACTTCTTTATTGTCAGTGAGAAGTACAGCCCGCCATGTCAGGGCTAATTAGAATCTTGCAGAACAAGCTTTGGTTGTATATGTTGTTAAAAAGACTCAAACACTATAATATAAGAAAACAGCAATAAAAAGATACAGATTCCATCCTGTATTATTCTCCAGAGCTGCACTCACTATTCTGCTGGTGCAGTCACTGTGTACATAAATTACATTACTGATCCTGAGTTACATCCTGTATTATACCCCAGAGCAGCACTCACTATTCTGCTGGTGCAGTCACTGTGTACATACATTACATTACTGATCCTGAGTTACCTCCTGTATTATACTCCAGAGCTGCACTCACTATTCTGCCGGTGCAGTCACTGTGTACATACATTACATTACTGATCCTGAGTTACATCCTGTATTATACCCCAGAGCTGCACTCACTATTCTGCTGGTGCAGTCACTGTGTACATACATTACATTACTGATCCTGAGTCACATCCTGTATTATACCCCAGAGCTGCACTCACTATTCTGCTGGTGCAGTCACTGTGTACATACATTACATTACTGATCCTGAGTTACAGCCTGTATTATACCCCAGAGCTGCACTCACTATTCTGCTGGTGCAGTCACTGTGTACATACATTACATTACTGATCCTGAGTTACATCCTGTATTGTACTCCGGAGCTGCACTCACTATTCTGCTGGTGCAGTCACTGTGTTCATACATTACATTACTGATCCTGAGTTACATCCTGTATTATACCCCAGAGCTGCGCTCACTATTCTGCTGGTGCAGTCACTGTGTTCATACATTACATTACTGATCCTGAGTTACATCCTGTATTATACCCCAGAGCTGCGCTCACTATTCTGCTGGTGCAGTCACTGTGTACATACTTTAACAGATTAGACAAGTGAATGAAGTCACAACACTATCATTTTTTATTGAACCTTTCTTCCATTTCCTTTGTCAGCATTAATCCTTGGTGTTTCACAAATGACATTACCACTAATTTAGTCTTTTGGATCAGTAATTTGTGTTGACCGATTCTCCTAGTCTATGGATGTTAGTAAGATTGTCGTTAGTGCTGCGCTGATGGGGGTAAATGATGGAAAACGACATCAGGCTGCACTCACTGTCTGCCATGTATCATTAGTGCGCACAGTAATGAACAGTGGCGGTAATAAGTCGCATTCCTTGGTGATGGACATTCCCCCAATGCTCCTTTTTTTCCAATATTTTGTAAGAACTGTACAATAAATCTAGGTGTGAATGGTAGAGGTAGGACACCTCGGTCCTGTGCCCACATGAGTTCTGCTCCGGCTCCCACATGAAGCGCTCCCTCCCTGATACAATGTTTAATGCAAACAGTTACAATGTAACAATCCAGATTACAGCGGCGTCAAGGTAACAGGTGGAGACCCCGGCAGCTGCGCCATCCAGACACCGTGGAGGCAGCGCGGGCTGTTTTCTCTGGGGCCTGTGGAGTGAGCTGGCCGCTCCCAAAGAGGTGCAGGAACACCTAGAATCGTGTCCGCACAGGTCTGATACTCTATAACATGATATAATAGAAACCTGCACAGACCATATGCTAATTGTCAGTAATTTGTTACAACTGTGCCCCAGGGAAGGGGGAGCCACTGATTAACTCCTTGTGTTCTAAGGAAGATGAAGACAAAGAGTAAAAGAATGAAACTAAGCAACTTAATTTACAGAAAGTACAAAGAAACGTATAACGTAAGTTATAGAAAATAATGCAATGCATGACCACTACACGGATCACATAAAGATTCACTACTGTGTCATATTCCATTCCCGCAGGAACTAAGAAGTCAGGAGCACACGGAGAACTCCGCTCTGGAATATGAGGTTGGCCCCACAATCAGGTATCACTGCGGTGTTGACCCTACGTATTTATGCAGCGTAAAACCTGCAGCGGCCCGATGTTACAGTACAGTGGATGGGATTTTTATCAGTCCCATGTCCACTATGTGTCCTGCAGCTCACCCGCGGAGACGGACATGTGGCGCGTCTCTCCAGACCGCAAGTCTCCACAACAGAAATTACATCAATAGAAATGTATTGGACTTGGTGAATCCGCACGGTTTAGTGATCACAGAGGAGCAACCTGCGCTCAATAGACGTCAGCAAAAATACACTGCATCCAATGCGCAGCTACGTCCGAATCGTGGGCACCCACCCGAATACAGCAAGTAACTCAGCATCAGTAATGTCCTGTATGTACACAGTGACTGCACCAGCAGAATAGTGAGTGCAGCTCTGGAGTATAATACAGGGTGTAACTCAGGATCAGTAATGTAATGTATGTACACAGTGACTGCACCAGCAGAATAGTGAGTGCAGATCTGGGGTATAATACAGGATGTAACTCAGGATCAGTAATGTAATGTATGTACACAGTGACTGCACCAGCAGAATAGTGAGTGCAGCTCTGGGGTATAATACAGGATGTAACTCAGGATCAGTAATGTAATGTATGTACACAGTGACTGCACCAGCAGAATAGTGAGTGCAGCTCTGGGGTATAATACAGGATGTAACTCAGGATCAGTAATGTAATGTATGTACACAGTGACTGCACCAGCAGAATAGTGAGTGCAGCTCTGGGGTATAATACAGGATGTAACTCAGGATCAGTAATGTAATGTATGTACACAGTGACTGCACCAGCAGAATAGTGAGTGCAGCTCTAGAGTATAATACAGGATGTAACTCAGGATCAGTAATGTAATGTATGTACACAGTGACTTCACCAGCAGGATAGTGAGTGCAGCTCTGGAGTATAACACAGGAGGTAACTCAGGATCAGTAATGTAATGTATGTACACAGTGACTGCACCAGCAGAATACTGAGTGCAGCTCTGGAGTATAATACAGGATGTAACTCAGGATCAGTAATGTAATGTATGTACACAGTGACTGCACCAGCAGAATAGTGAGTGCAGCTCTGGGGTATAATACAGGATGTAACTCAGGATCAGTAATGTAATGTATGTACACAGTGACTGCACCAGCAGAATAGTGAGTGCAGCTCTGGAGTATAATACAGGATGTAACTCAGGATCAGTAATGTATGTACACAGTGACTGCACCAGCAGAATAGTGAGTGCAGCTTTAGAGTATAATACAGGATGTAACTCAGGATCAGTAATGTAATGTATGTACACAGTGACTGCACCAGCAGAATAGTGAGTGCAGCTCTGGAGTATAATTCAGTATGTAACTCAGGATCAGTAATGTATTATACTGCAGTATTATACTAATCTCTTCAACATGGGCAAGACCGAAGAGCTTTATAAGGATGTCAGGGACAAGATCATAGACCTGCACAAAGCTGGAATGGGCTACAGAACCATAAGTAAGACGCTGGGTGAGAAGGAGACAAATGTTGGTGAAATAGTAAGAAAAGGGAAGAAATACAAAATGACTGTCAATCGACATCGATCTGGGGCACCGTGCAAAATCTCACCTCGTGGGGTATCCTTGATCATGAGCAAGGTTAGAGATCAGCCTAAAACTACACCGGGGAACTTGTTAATGATCTCAAGGCAGCTGGGACCACAGTCACCAAGAAACTTTCAAAATTAGCAAGGGATCAAGTACTTATTTCCCCCAATATAAGTATAAGTATATATCCCCATACAGACATATATATATATATACAGTATATATCCCCATACAGACATATATATATATACAGTATATATCCCCATACAGACATATATATATATACAGTATATATCCCCATACACACACACACATATCTATATATATAATTGTCTAAGAGTTTTTCCGTCTGTCTGTCTGTCCTGGAAATCCCGCGTCTCTGATTCGTTGAGGCCGCCAAGCCTCGACCAATCAGCGACGGGCACAGCATGGCGACGATGATGTCATAAAGGTTGCCTCGACCAATCAGCGACGGGCACAGTCTGCCGCGAATTCGCCTCAACCAATCAGCGACGGGCACAGTATCGAGGTAGATGTCATAATGGTTGCCATGGCGATGATGATGTCATAAAGGTTGCCTCGACCAATCAGCGACGGGCACAGTCTGCCGCAAATTCTGGAATCATCATTGTCCATATACTACGGGGACATGCATATTCTAGAATACCCGATGCGTTAGAATCGGGCCACAATCTAGTATACTATATATATATATATATATATATATATATATATATATATATATATATATATATATGCAAACAAAGAGAGAACAGCCGGGCGGCACCACCGCCAATGATACTGTGGGAACCGCTCACCTGTGTCCTGAAGGTAAAGCTCAGTCCTGGGTGCGATGCTCCACTGGAAAACATCCACAAATGAATCGCAAGTATGAAGAAAGGAGCGCACTACCTGGACGTTCGATGCAGGTGAACTTTATTCCAAAAACATAACAGACATCTTCACGACCGAGGGTGCTGTGAAAGGAGTGCGGCAAAGCTAGACGACGGCCGTTTCGCGCCCGACCGGCGCTTCAACGGGTCAGACCGTTGAAGCGCCGGTCGGGCGCGAAACGGCCGTCGTCTAGCTTTGCCGCACTCCTTTCACAGCACCCTCGGTCGTGAAGATGTCTGTTATGTTTTTGGAATAAAGTTCACCTGCATCGAACGTCCAGGTAGTGCGCTCCTTTCTTCATACTTGCGATATATATATATATACAGTATATATCCCCATACAGACATACACATTATATATATATATATATATATACAATATATATCCCCATACACATATGTATATATACAGTATATATCCACATACACACATATACACAGTATATAGCCCCCATACACACATATATGTGGAAATTCACTTGGGAAATATGTGCCTTATGGCGCCGCAGACTCTTTCTGTAACGTGAATTTCTTCTCCAGATCGGAGCCTGGGATTCCTCAGTGATCGGTTGTGAGAGAGGAGGAGATTATAGCAGATGATTAATGTCGTCTCGACTGGATTTCATTTCAGATTATTGGATGATGTCCAGAAATAAATGGATATAAGTCGATGTGTTACGGATGAAAGCGGGAGCTGTGACGGGGGAGGGGAGCGCTGTGCATTACTGTATCACCGCCATGTAGATGGCGAATTATATCGTATGATCTCATTAGTCTGACAAAGCTTTCTTAGAAAACAGACTGCAATGCAGACGTCCCCATATTAAGCAGCCCCTCGCCCTAAAATTCTCAGAAGTTTCAGTTCTCTGAATTTTGTATCATTTTTTTTCTTTTTTGAACTTTTGTAACTTCTTTTTATAGGGATTTACTAGAGTGAATTCACAACCGCTGGAAACTCACTGATAATATGGAGCTGGCACCTTGTATTGACCTCAGTGTTTAGTAGGAGAGTTCAGCTCCGGTGTCATTAGATCCCCAGGTTGCCCCTTATGCTTTACCCTGCAGCTCTGCTTTATCTAGCTTTGTTCCATACACGGCATGGCCGTCCGTCTCCAGCGCAGGCCGTCCGTCTCCAGCGCAGGCCGTCCGTCTCCAGCGCAGGTCGTCCGTCTCCAGCACAGGCCGTCCGTCTCCAGCGCAGGCCGTCCGTCTCCAGCGCAGGTCGTCCGTCTCCAGCGCAGGCCGTCCGTCTCCAGCGCAGGCCGTCCGTCTCCAGCGCAGGTCGGCCGTCTCCAGCGCAGGCCGTCCGTCTCCAGCGCAGGCCGTCCGTCTCCAGCGCAGGCCGTCCGTCTCCAGCGCAGGTCGTCCGTCTCCAGCGCAGGCCGTCCGTCTCCAGCGCAGGCCGTCCGTCTCCAGCGCAGGCCGTCCGTCTCCAGCGCAGGCCGTCCGTCTCCAGCGCAGGTCGTCCGTCTCCAGCGCAGGCCGTCCGTCTCCAGCGCAGGCCGTCCGTCTCCAGCGCAGGCCGTCCGTCTCCAGCGCAGGCCGTCCGTCTCCAGCGCAGGTCGTCCGTCTCCAGCGCAGGTCGTCCGTCTCCAGCGCAGGCCGTCCGTCTCCAGCGCAGGTCGGCCGTCTCCAGCGCAGGCCGTCCGTCTCCAGCGCAGGTCGGCCGTCTCCAGCGCAGGCCGTCCGTCTCCAGCGCAGGCCGTCCGTCTCCAGCGCAGGCCGTCCGTCTCCAGCGCAGGTCGTCCGTCTCCAGCGCAGGCCGTCCGTCTCCAGCGCAGGCCGTCCGTCTCCAGCGCAGGCCGTCCGTCTCCAGCGCAGGCCGTCCGTCTCCAGCGCAGGTCGTCCGTCTCCAGCGCAGGCCGTCCGTCTCCAGCGCAGGCCGTCCGTCTCCAGCGCAGGCCGTCCGTCTCCAGCGCAGGCCGTCCGTCTCCAGCGCAGGTCGTCCGTCTCCAGCGCAGGCCGTCCGTCTCCAGCGCAGGCCGTCCGTCTCCAGCGCAGGCCGTCCGTCTCCAGCGCAGGCCGTCCGTCTCCAGCGCAGGCCGCATTCACAGTACACAGAGCGATGACCTTCAGGTGTATTACCTGCAGAGGGCCTGAAGGGGGCAGTCAGACAGGTGCAATTCTCACCAAATAGAAAGTCATTTTTCCAAAAGCGACATTATGGTCCCTTCTTTTGTACTGCTCCAATGTGCAGCAGTGAGTGGTGTCATCTGTGGGGTTCAATGGCCGCTGTCACCTCAAAACTTTGCATAAATCAATAGTAGACGTGAATAAAAGAAACTTTGTATTATGTAACATCAGATAAGTTGTATTCTTTCTCCACTTATGAGCCTTTTCTTTGGTTTCACGCCTCCTGAACTCATCTTTTACTAAAACAGCTGAATTCCTTCCAGCCAAAGAAAAGATGGACTGCCAACTCACTGATGAATCAGACTACAGCTACCTATCAGCATCTATAAAGAGGGGAGAACAGTGAGAGAGGCAAAGACACACACAGTCACAGATGTGTGCTTCTAAATCACCCCAGTGCTGGAGTCACAGCTGTACTGATCAGTACTGCTGTTTAAGGTTCACCCAACTGATGCTTTGTATCGTGTTATCCTCCGAGCTGGATTCAACCTCACATTATAAAGTGTAGTTATATTCTATGTGCTGATGCTTTCTAATAAATGCTTTATCTTACCCTACAGCTGAATACACAGCTACACTGCTCAGAGATGCAATATAATGTCCTGTATTTTGCTGCTTTCTATTAAAGGGACTCTGTCACCTGAATTTGGAGGGAACAATTCTCAGCCATAGAGGCGGGGTTTTCGGGTGTTTGATTCACCCTTTCCTTACCCGCTGGCTGCAATATTGGATTGAAGTTCATTCTCTGTCCTCCATAGTACACGCCTGCGCAAGCCTCTATGGCTGAAAATTGTTCCTTCCAAATTCAGGTGACAGAGTCCCTTTAAGGGTTTTAACTCACCCCCAGAGCTGGCTGCACAACTACACTGCCCCGTGCTGTTGTGTAATGTCTTCCTTGCTGCTGCTTTCTCATAAAGGTTTAGCTTACACTAGAGCTGGATGTACAGGTACACTGCTCAGTGCAGCTATATACTGTCCTCCATGCTGCTGTTTTTATTCTGTCACAGTACAGAGCTCACAGCTACTTTTCACAGTACAGTATAATGTCCTCCATGCTACTGCTGCAGCTTCTGAACGTGTGCTACATAGAGACAGAAGAGCAGGAATCCCTCGTGTCTGTGTGTTCTAGTCTCCACCCAATAGCTCAGAGACAACTGAAAACTAGAAAGAGTCATAAACTGATGAAATTTGTAGGCTATGTCATATAATGTCCACAAGTAGTGTATTTCTCATGAGAGGGTATGCTGTAAGTGGACGCAGCACCTCCAAAACTTCCATTTGGGACCAATTAAGGCCCAATTCTATCGCTCAGCCCTGGAGCTTCCGGCTCACTGATTGTAGCACCGTTATGCTGCCCCAACAATATGGGTGTTGGAGAAAACGGTGACTGTGGAGAAAAGAATGATAAAAGGAGAGAAAGCTGGGATCATTGATGAGAATCTCGCTGGGTCTTGTACTTATTCCAAGCTATTTAAGTAGGAACATATGGTCCATGTGTGCGTGATCCGCCCTGCACAGGACGAGTCTGCGCTCAAGGTAAGTGCGAGACCTCAGGGTTATTAATGACCATCGCCCCCATTAACGACTAAGAAACGGATAAATGGACTTTCAGGCGATGTCACGACCTGTTCTCCTCATGACCCAATGATTAATGACATGGGAGGCCGACAGCTCCTCTGTCTAATGCACATATCCTTAATATGACATTTCAGAAATACTTTGTTTCTTTTTATTGGTTCTAATCTAGATCAAGTCTTATACTCCAATCACCTCCAAAGCTGCAATCGCAGCCCCAGATCCAGGTGTGAACACTGTATCCTCCATCCTCATGATCTACAAGACAACGATCCGGAGTAATGCTTAGTAACAGCTAGTCTGAAGAAACCAGCTGCATTATGAGCGCAGCTCTGGATGTCGCTGGAATTTCCCTATCATATAACACAGTAGTGAAGTAAAATAAATGTTGTATTATATGTGCGGTTTGTTACTAAGGTTCATTTAGGGGTTAAGCTGATTTATACAAGTTACTATAAATATGAATATGATATACTGTAAGGGTTAGATATTATTAGGATAGGAAAACATTAATTAGAGAAGGTAATGAATCCCTGAACGCCTCAAAGTCGGTGATTGGAGCAGTGAACGATGAAGATCTGGGACAGCTATAGACATTCATGCAGGTGAAGATCCATGTAAAGAGGGATTTGCATTTTTAATGTGAATTATTGCACTGAGAGGTTGTGGAGTCTCCCAGGGAAGGGTGTGAGGAGTTCTGCACCCGGAGCCTCCAGGAACAGAGAAAAGTAAAGACACAGCAGAAAAGGAAACTTCATCTGATGGGGTAAGAGCTCCCTCTAGAGGAAATTCTGTATAGTGCAGCCGGTATTGACAGTTACATCTTTTATATTAAATGTCAAATCTACATAATGAAGACTTTAATGTCAACATTTTTAAGGAAAAAATATTTTTTATTGATATTTAAAATGCCATCAATAGAGTAACAAATTCAATCTAACCCAAGAAGAGGTGCGAAACCGGCTAAATAAGATTAAAATAGATAAATCTCCGGGTCCGGATGGCATACACCCACGAGTACTAAGAGAACTAAGTAATGTAATAGATAAACCATTATTTCTTATTTTTAGGGACTCTATAGCGACAGGATCTGTTCCGCAGGACTGGCGCATAGCAAATGTGGTGCCAATATTCAAAAAGGGCTCTAAAAGTGAACCTGGAAATTATAGGCCAGTAAGTCTAACCTCTATTGTTGGTAAAATATTTGAAGGGTTTCTGAGGGATGTTATTCTGGATTATCTCAATGAGAATAACTGTTTAACTCCATATCAGCATGGGTTTATGAAAAATCGCTCCTGTCAAACCAATCTAATCAGTTTTTATGAAGAGGTAAGCTATAGGCTGGACCACGGTGAGTCATTGGACGTGGTATATCTCGATTTTTCCAAAGCGTTTGATACCGTGCCGCACAAGAGGTTGGTACACAAGATGAGAATGCTTGGTCTGGGGGAAAATGTGTGTAAATGGGTTAGTAACTGGCTTAGTGATAGAAAGCAGAGGGTGGTTATAAATGGTATAGTCTCTAACTGGGTCGCTGTGACCAGTGGGGTACCGCAGGGGTCGGTATTGGGACCTGTTCTCTTCAACATATTCATTAATGATCTGGTAGAAGGTTTACACAGTAAAATATCGATATTTGCAGATGATACAAAACTATGTAAAGCAGTTAATACAAGAGAAGATAGTATTCTGCTACAGATGGATCTGGATAAGTTGGAAACTTGGGCTGAAAGGTGGCAGATGAGGTTTAACAATGATAAATGTAAGGTTATACACATGGGAAGAGGGAATCAATATCACCATTACACACTGAACGGGAAACCACTGGGTAAATCTGACAGGGAGAAGGACTTGGGGATCCTAGTTAATGATAAACTTACCTGGAGCAGCCAGTGCCAGGCAGCAGCTGCCAAGGCAAACAGGATCATGGGGTGCATTAAAAGAGGTCTGGATACACATGATGAGAGCATTATACTGCCTCTGTACAAATCCCTAGTTAGACCGCACATGGAGTACTGTGTCCAGTTTTGGGCACCGGTGCTCAGGAAGGATATAATGGAACTAGAGAGAGTACAAAGGAGGGCAACAAAATTAATAAAGGGGATGGGAGAACTACAATACCCAGATAGATTAGCGAAATTAGGATTATTTAGTCTAGAAAAAAGACGACTGAGGGGCGATCTAATAACTATGTATAAGTATATAAGGGGACAATACAAATATCTCGCTGAGGATCTGTTTATACCAAGGAAGGTGACGGGCACAAGGGGGCATTCTTTGCGTCTGGAGGAGAGAAGGTTTTTCCACCAACATAGAAGAGGATTCTTTACTGTTAGGGCAGTGAGAATCTGGAATTGCTTGCCTGAGGAGGTGGTGATGGCGAACTCAGTCGAGGGGTTCAAGAGAGGCCTGGATGTCTTCCTGGAGCAGAACAATATTGTATCATACAATTATTAGGTTCTGTAGAAGGACGTAGATCTGGGTACTTATTATGATGGAATATAGGCTGAACTGGATGGACAAATGTCTTTTTTCGGCCTTACTAACTATGTTACTATGTTACTATGTTATTATACCCCAGAGCTGCACTCAATATTCTGCTGGTGCAGTCACTGTGGACATACATTACATTACTGATCCTGAGTTACATTTTGTATTATACCCCAGAGCTGTACTCACTATTCTGCTGGTGCAGTCACTGTGTACACACATTACATTACTGATCCTGAGTTCCATCCTGTATTATACCCCAGAGCTGCACTCACTATTCTGCTGGTGCAGTCACTGTGTACATACATTACATTACTGATCCTGAGTTACATTCTGTATTATACTCCAGAGCTCCACTCACTATTCTGCTGGTGCAGTCACTGTGTACATACATTACATTACTGATGCTGAGTTACATCCTGTATTCTACCCCAGAGCTGCACTCACTATTCTGCTGGTGCAGTCACTGTGTACATACATTACATTACTGATCCTGAGTTACATCCTGTATTCTACTCCAGAGCTGCACTCACTATTCTGCTGGTGCAGTCACTATGTACATACATTACATTACTGATGCTGAGTTACATCCTGTATTCTACCCCAGCGCTGCACTCACTATTCTGCTGGTGCAGTCACTGTGTACATACATTACATTAATGATCCTGAGTTACATCCTGTATTATACTCCAGAGCTGCACTCACTACTCTGCTGGTGCAGTCACTGTGTACATACATTACATTACTGATCCTGAGTTACATCCTGTATTATACTCCAGAGCTGCACTCAATATTCTGCTGGTACAGTCACTGTGTACATACATTTAATTATTTATCCAGGACTATTTCTGAGTGAGATCATGCATAATACCCAAATTGTATGGTCCGTGTCTACTGTGGTGTTCAGCCAATGGCAGCAGACTACATGCCTGTTATGGGGCCCATTAGCCAAGGGGGGCTGATGCCTGTCTTCGCACTTCAAGGATGCCGATACAGTTGAAAGTAATGATGAAAGATGCAGCGTCAGCCTACGAGTCCTTCTCCATCATTCTTTCTTGGTGTCTGGCGTCTTAGTGCAGTACATGTCGCCCGCTGTGCTGAGATGTGCTGCACTTCAGAACTCTTGATGCAGAGACCAAAGCAGCCATAATACTTTATGGAGAACGATGAGGAGCACATATATGCTGTATGGAGTGCTACGGGGAGCTTTATACTATATGGGGGACTAAGGGGAGTGCATTATACTATATGGAGGACTATGGGGAGTGCATTATACTATACGGAGTACTATGGGGAGTGCATTATACTATATGGAGGACTATGGGGAGTGCATTATACTATATGGAGGACTATGGGGAGTGCATTATACTATACGGAGTACTATGGGAGTGCATTATACTATATGGATGACTATGGGAGTGCATTATACTATATGGAGGACTATGAGGAGTGCATTATACTATACGGAGGTCTATGGGTAGTGCATTATACTATATGGAGGACTATGGGAGTGCATTATACTATATGGAGGACTATGGGGGGTGCATTATACTATATGGAGGACTATGGGGAGTGCATTATACTATATGGAGGACTATGGGGAGTGCATTATACTATATGGAGGACTATGGGGAGTGCATTATACTATATGGAGGACTATGGGGAGTGCATTATACTATACAGAAGACTATGGGGAGTGCATTATACTATATGGAGGACTATGGGGAGTGCATTATACTATATGGAGGACTATGGGGAGTGCAAGACACTGTATGGAGGACTATGGATAGTGCATTATACTGTATGGAGGACTATGGCAAGTGCATGAAACTGTATGGAGGACTACAAGAAGGGCATTATACTGGTTTGGAGGACTATGGGAAGTATATTATACTGCATGGAGGACTATTAGGAGTGCATTATATTGTATGGATGACTATGGGAAGTGTATTATACTGTGTGGAGGACTATAGGAAGTGTATTATACTGTATGGAGGACTAAGGGGACTGCATTATACTGTATGGAGGACTATGGGGAGTGCATTATACTGTATGGAGGACTATGGGAACTGTATTATACTGTGTGGAGGACTATAGGAAGTGTATTATACTGTATGGAGGACTAAGGGGAGTGCATTATACTGTATGGAGGACTAAGGGGAGTGCATTATACTGTATGGAGGACTATAGGAAGTGTATTATACTGTATGGAGGACTAAGGGGAGTGCATTATACTGTATGGAGGACTATGGGGAGTGTATTATACTGTATGGAGGACTATGGGGAGTGCATTATATTACATTGAGAATGATGAGGACTGCATTATACTATATTATATATGGAGGGCTGTGTGGGGTCCATTATAATAGTTTGGGGGCTATGTGAGAACCTTTATACTTTATGGGGGGCTATGTTGAGGCCGTTATACTGTATGCAAGCAGTTATATAGTGTGAAGATGTTTGTGGAAGGCTGTGTGAAGGTCACAGTTTGGAGATCATCCTCTTTTGGGGTCACCATACTTTGCTGGGGAATCTGAGGTGGGGTACATCAGGACCATCATACTGTGCGTGTGGAGGATACTGTGGGGAAATCATACAGTGTTTGGGGGGCACTTTTGTTGACATCATACTTTATGGGTGCAATGAAAGGGGAACCTTGGGCTTCAGTAGGAGGAAAAGGACTTTGTAAAGGCTTCTAAGTTGTGAGATATGCTCCTCTGTGACATCGCCGAATATTTTTTTCTTGGGTGGGTCCCAAGTAGTCCTTCTGCTATGGGGGCCCCATGATTTCTATGTGCGTCCCTGTGTGTATGCTTTGTGACAATGATGATGCGTCATTAATGTATTCCGGGTAGCGCCATCTTTACCTCTTGAAGTACAATATTTTTTAGGAATAACCAGTGACCTCTGCATTGTAGGAGCTTAACAAGCAGGTAAGAAAGAGCAGAAGTATGAATGCAGCTGTGGAGTGGAATGCAGGCTGTAAATGAGGGTGAATACTAGAAAACCATTTACCATTTGATTTTTATAGTCGGTGATCTTGTGGATAGAAATTAGATTTTTGTAGAAAAAGGGAGAAAAATGAGTTTCATAGAACAAAAAAAGTAAATTTATACAATCAGCAGCAGAACCTTCAATGCAAATATGAACATTGCTAAGAATCAGCAAAGGTGTCTGGGTGCCTCGGCAGCACAGAGTATTTCAGGAGAGCTGCCGGCTGTGCTTGTGGGAGGTATTTGCATTTTATGTATTGGTACCGGTGTAATCCATGGGACAGGACAAGTCTGTGACCCCCTGTGCCGGCAGATCTTCAGGTTGGGTATTTTTCGGCCGGGGTGAATCGTCTTTCGGAGCGTTTCAGGCTTCTATTCGCTGTAATTGTTCGGTCACCCAAACCCCTGATCTTCTCTTCACCGACCTGTCACATCCAATATAATCCTGCGCCGCGGCTCCGACCCGATCCCAAACCGCAAGGAAAATACCATCATTGGGCTGGAAGCGGCTCAGGGAGGTTTTCTTACCGTCCCTCGTGCTACAACGCTGAACCCATCATTATAGACACATGATACTGTGCAGAAACTACAGCTATGAGTCTGCAGCACGAGTATATACAGTATATATCACATATGTCCTATATACAGGCCACATGGAAGGTGCAGCTCCCCGGGGCATCTTCTTATGAGAATCGCTGCGCTTCTTTATGGCTGAGATTGTATTTTTCCGTGTGATAGTTATGGTAGATGAAATCATATAATATTCATGTATGTGATGGACACGCGAGGGCCGGGAGATGTCATCTTCATTTCCTCAGGGATCACAATGAAGGGCAGCGCCGCTCCCATACATCCAGAGGCAGATAACAGAAATAACTGAGAAATATCAATCTCCTGTCAGAACGCCCACAGCACGTCATACATCACTCACTGCAGTCACTCCTGCAGATCAAGAGGACATATTCTTTACTAACATGGTCTTTACTTAAAAATTATAGCAATCCTGCTAGTCTAACACTGACCCCTTTTACACTCATCCTTCCTGTCCTTTCGGGAACAGTTTTCCGTTTGCTCATCATATCATCAGAGGCAGAATTACAACGATAGGTAACATCTGTGTACACAGCGGATAACACAGGATCCACCATTCACAATAGGTGATGTCACAGCTCACCTCCTCCTCCTCCTGTACAATGACTGATAACACCTCTATACACAGTAGATAACACAGGATCCACCATTCAAAATAGGTGATGTCACAGCTCACCTCCTCCTCCTGTATAATGACTGATAACACCTCTATATACAGTAGACAACACAGGATCCACCATTCACAATAGGTGATGTCACAGCTCAACTCCTCCTCCTGTACAATGACTGATGACACCTCTATATACAGTAGATAACACAGGATCCACCATTCACAATAGGTGATGTCACAGCTCAACTCCTCCTCCTGTACAATGACTGATGACACCTCTATATACAGTAGATAACACAGGATCCACCATTCACAATAGGTGATGTCACAGCTCACCTCCTCCTCCTGTACAGTGACTGATAACACCTCTATATACAGTAGATAACACAGGATCCACCATTCACAATAGGTGATGTCACAGCTCAACTCCTCCTCCTGTACAATGACTGATGACACTTCTATATACAGTAGATAACACAGGACCCACCATTCACAATATGTGATGTCACAGCTCACCTCCTCCTTATCCTGTACAATGACTGATAACACCTCTATATACAGTA
Source organism: Ranitomeya imitator (assembly GCF_032444005.1). Classification (NCBI taxonomy): domain Eukaryota; kingdom Metazoa; phylum Chordata; class Amphibia; order Anura; family Dendrobatidae; genus Ranitomeya; species Ranitomeya imitator. The sequence continues at coordinate 12,133,041 of NC_091288.1, forward strand.
GATAACACAGGATCCACCATTCACAATAGGTGATGTCACAGCTCACCTCCTCCTCCTGTACAATGACTGATATCACCTCTATATACAGTAGATAACACAGGATCCACCATTCACAATAGGTGATGTCACAGCCCACCTTCTCCTCCTGTACAATGACTGATATCACCTCTATATACAGTAGATAACACAGGATCCACCATTCACAATAGGTGATGTCACAGCTCACCTCCTCCTCCTGTACAATGACTGATAACACCTCTATATACAGTAGATAACACAGGACCCACCATTCACAATATGTGATGTCACAGCTCACCTCCTCCTCCTGTACAATGACTGATAACACCTCTATATACAGTAGATAACACAGGATCCATAATTCACAATAGGTGATGTCACAGCTCACCTCCTCCTCCTGTACAATGACTGATAACACCTCTATATACAGTAGATAACACAGGATCAACCATTCACAATATGTGATGTCACAGCTCACCTTCTCCTGTACAATGACTGATGACACCTCTATATACAGTAGATAACACAGGATCCACCATTCACAATAGGTGATGTCACAGCTCACCTTCTCCTCCTGTACAATGACTGATATCACCTCTATATACAGTAGATAACACAGGATCCATCATTCACAATAGGTGATGTCACAGCTCACCTCCTCCTCCTGTACAATGACTGATGACACCTCTATATACAGTAGATAACACAGGACCCACCATTCACAATATGTGATGTCACAGCTCACCTCCTCCTTATCCTGTACAATGACTGATAACACCTCTATATACAGTAGATAACACAGGATCCACCATTCACAATAGGTGATGTCACAGCTCACCTCCTCCTCCTGTACAATGACTGATAACACCTCTATGTACATTAGATAACACAGGATCCACCATTCACAATAGGTGATGTCACAGCTCACCTCCTCCTCCTGTACAATGACTGATAACACAATAGGTGATGTCACAGCTCACCTCCTCCTCCTGTACGATGACTGATAACACAATAGGTGATGTCACAGCACATGAACCTGATATAAGCAATGGGTCATTTTCTGACAATAGAAATTTGCAAGAAAGCCACCTATTGACTACTATGGGGAGAGTAGTGAGAGTGTTTTGTGTCAGGAGCAGAAGATCTGAGCTGACGACACCAGTGATTTTCCTTGGCGGATCCTCTGTGATCTATATAGATCTCCCATAGTAATCCAGTCAGTGATAATAATGAGATCTCTGCTCTCTGCGCCTGATGTACTCAGCACATGGCAGGCATGACCTGATTTATCTATGGACCACATCGATTTCCTCCTCATTCCCTGTAATGAAATCCTATTTATTTGTAATGAAAGGTTTGAGGGCTGCAGAGAATTGCAGGATGTGGATCACAACCACATGAGACAGGTCTGAATGAAGCCTAAAACCAGGAGTGTTCCAGGCCGCTCCCCACGGAAGGTGTCCATCTGGTTACTTTGTAGTGGATTCTTGGAGAGAACAAGGTGTTGATTTAGTGAGTGTCAACTACAACATTTCCTGAAAAGAGCTCTCGGAAAAGTGAGCAGGAATTAGGAATAAACAGTCTGGACTTTCTTAAAGCTTCTCTTATGACACAATATTCTGTATTTATTAGAATTAGCATTCACGTAGGACGGCTCATAATCTACCGTAAATCAGAAGAAGTATCTGGAAACTCTTCACCCCTCTCTGTAGGTTTCAGAAAGCAGGAGGCGTCACCCCGTCCACCCAGCACAAAGGGCTTGTAATATTTTATTTAAAGTTTTTAAAATACAAGTTGCAATGTCACAACAATCTGTCCGAAAGTAGAAAGGAAGTCACACGAAAAATGGCTGTGTGGAAGACCAACCACTGTCCCCTTCCCACTGTCCATCACCTGTGGGTAGAGAAGTCCTAGAGACAGATAGATAAATAAATAGATACAATGTAACACAGGAAGGACTCACATTGTAACTGTTCTTAGGGTATGTGCACACGTTGCGGATTAGCCTGCGGATTTTTCTGCAGAGAATCCGCATCTCTTGGCAGAAAACGCAGAGTAAAACACTTGCGGTTTTCCAGCGGATTTGATGCGGATTTGTTACGTTTTTTTCCCTTAGTGTAACTCAGCAACCTCTCAGTTCTCTTCTGTTGGACCTGATGTGTTTCGCCAGGTAGACTAAGCGACATTCGAGTGTTTTCTGGGCACGCAGATTATTTATTAAAGCGTTGTAAACCTTCAGAATTTGACTCCATGTCCTGGCTTCCAGCTGCAGGAGGAGGCCGTACTCAGCCAGCAGCTCTCGTCACAGCGGGGACATCACTAGTGATCTTGGACAAGTTGTGGGTGATAGGAGATGAGTACACCCCAAAATCCAGAGATAAGAATGGTAATCTTTTTTTACTATTAACTGTTGGTCAGATGAGATGGTGCTGTGCGTTCTCAGGGTCCTGGATTAATGTACAGTATCCACCTTGAGACTATGCAGGAGTCTCAGGATGGTGCATTATAAGTGGAGTGTGTAAGCTGTGGGATGAATACAGCTCAGGCAGAGAGGACAAAGTCCACTGCCGCCTGGAAAATGTAGTCTTGACCCACAGACAGCAGGACACTCAGGATATAAAACTAACAGTCCATAAGAATGGCTGCAGGGGACCAAAGGGGAGTGAAAACGGGAAAATAAAGGAAGTTTAGGGACTTTTCTGTGCCTGGAAAATCCTTTTAAACTGTTCCCACAGCCCTCAAATGTAAGGGAAGGCATGTCAGGTGGGCCGTCGTGGCTCCACTGAATGCTAAAAAGAGGATAGTTGAAACTCCAAATTTCTGACTGGCATTTCACTCAGTGGATGTTCTGTTTAGCATGATTTAACCTTCAGAGCTGCGATCACAAGATGAATTCTCTGAGTATCAGTTATTAGATGAAACTCTCAGCTGTGCTTGTTCCAGTGATAGGCTCTATACTCTCATCTGATGTAGGAAAGATTCATATTCTTGTATTATATTCTTAATATATGGCTGATACCGAGCTTACAGACAATAAGCAGCAGAATAGTGAGTGCAGCTCTGGAGTATAATACAGGAGGTAACTCAGGATCAGTAATGTAATGTATGTACACAGTGACTGCACCAGCAGAATAGTGAGTGCAGCTCTGGAGTATAATACAGGATGTAACTCAGGACCAGTAATGTAATGTATGGACACAGTGACTGCACCAGCAGAATAGTGAGTGCAGCTCTGGGGTATAATACAGGATGTAACTCAGGATCAGTAATGTAATGTGTGTACACAGTGACTGCACCAGCAGAATAGTGAGTGCAGCTCTGGAGTATAATACAGGAGGTAACTCAGGATCAGTAATGTAATGTATGTACACAGTGACTGCACCAGCAGAATAGTGAGTGCAGCTCTGGAGTATAATACAGGATGTAACTCAGGATCAGTAATGTAATGTATGTACACAGTGACTGTACCAGCAGAATAGTGAGTGCAACTCTGGAGTGTAATACAGGATGTAACTCAGGATCAGTAATGTAATGTATGTACACAGTGACTGCACCAGCAGAATAGTGAGTGCAGCTCTGGAGTATAATACAGGATGTAATTCAGGATCAGAAATGTAATGTATGTACACAGTGACTACACCAGCAGAATAGTGAGTGCAGCTCTGGGGTATAATACAGGATGTAACTTAGGACCAGAAATGTAAAGTATGTACACAGTGTCTGCACCAGCAGAATAGTGAGTGCAGCTCTGGAGTGTAATAGAGGATGTGACTCAGGATCAGTAATGTAATGTATGTACACAGTGACTGCACCAGCAGAATAGTGAGTGCAGCTCTGGAGTGTAATAGAGGATGTGACTCAGGATCAGTAATGTAATGTATGTACACAGTGACTGCACCAGCAGAATAGTGAGTGCAGCTCTGGGGTATAATTTATTATTATTATACATTTTTATAGCGCCATTTATTCCATGGCGCTTTACATGTGAATACGGGGCAAATATAGACAAATACATTAAACATGAGCAGATAACAAGGGTATAATAGAGAATGTGACTCAGGATCAGTAATGTAATGTATGTACACAGTGACTGCACCAGCAGAATAGTGAGTGCAGCTCTGGAGTATAATACAGGATGTAAATAATAATAAATAAAATAGCTTTTTTTTGCACTAAAATGATGGTGTGCTGCTTCTTTGATTTTTCTAATAGATATATGATAGCCAACATATTGATAGATGATAGACAGATAATAGATAAATACAGTAATAGATGAATAGATAGATAAAAGCTAAATAAATAGATAGATAGATAAATAGATAGATAGATAGATAGATAGATAGATAGATAGATAGATAGACTGGAAAACTTTTTGGATATTGTCCCTTGTCACAGATTATTAACATCAGCCATCGGCTTTTCCTTTGCTGGTTATAATAATTGTGCGGGAGCCCATGTATTTTTTATTTTATTTAATTCTTTATTTTACACATGGACACAGCTGATGCTGAATACAACTCCCATCATTGTCGCCTGGTCGCACTGATCTCATGGAGACCAAGCGACAATGATGAGAGCTGCCTTCAGCAGCCGGTGCCTGGGGTCAGTGTGAACTGTGCCGCTTTTTCCCAGGTGCGGTACGTGTCAACCGGATGTCACATACGTACATACAGACATGGACCATGGATCTCACCAGTATTGTTTTTTTTCTGTACAGGAATCACCGGGACGTGTGAACAAGGCCTTAGAAAAAAATTTCAGTTTTCAGTGTAAATAAATGATGAGTTCAGGGGACAGCGGGAAGAGAAGGGGCTCATGAGTGGAGAAAGATGCAGATTTCTCTGATGAGATATATCATAATGTTTCTTCTATACTATTGATTTATCCTGAAATGACTTTGCCCATTTGAGGCATAGTTGGTATTTTTCGTTTAGTTGTTACTAGCAAAACAATAAAAAAAAATGAAAGCCCACAAAGATCGTCTCTGCGGCTGCAGCGTGCGGCTCCGGGAACTATTCTTAGCGCTAAAATGATGGGACTGGTTAAGCTATGGATTAATTAGGGTCAGCGAGGAAGGTCCCAGAAAAACAGAGATGTTTGCAAGAATTTGGGAACTAGGATGGCAAAATGGCGGGTGTCAGGGCAGGGGATTCCATGTTATCCGGATACGTCTTGTGTCCTTAGATAACATTGTGATCTGTATATGCCGTACGCTCCAACTGCAGGCTGACTGTTCAATTTAAGGCGATAGGGACGCTCTCCAGCCACATTTCCATGGCCTGTATGCACGCTCACCATGTATCCTCCATGGTCTGTATGCACGCTCACCATGTATCCTCCATGGCCTGTATGCACGCTCACCATGTATCCTCCATGGCCTGTATGCACGCTCACCATGTATCCTCCATGACCTGTATGCACGCTCACCATGTATCCTCTATGGCCTGTATGCACGCTCACCATGTATCCTCTATGGCCTGTATGCACGCTCACTATGTATCCTCCATGGCCTGTATGCACGCTCACTATGTATCCTCCATGGCCTGTATGCACGCTCACCATGTATCCTCCATGACCTGTATGCACGCTCACCATGTATCCTCCATGACCTATATGCACGCTCACCATGTATCCTCCATGACCTGTATGCACGCTCACCATGTATCCTCTATGGCCTGTATGCACGCTCACTATGTATCCTCCATGGTCTGTATGCACGCTCACTATGTATCCTCCATGTCCTGTATGCACGCTCACTATGTATCCTCCATGACCTGTATGCACGCTCACCATGTATCCTCTATGGCCTGTATGCACGCTCACTATGTATCCTCCATGGTCTGTATGCACGCTCACTATGTATCCTCCATGGCCTGTATGCACGCTCACTATGTATCCTCCATGGCCTGTATGCACGCTCACCATGTATCCTCCATGGCCTGTATGCATGCTCACCATCTATCCCCCATGGCCTGTATGCACGCTCACCATCTATCCTCCATGGTCTGTATGCACGCTCACCATGTATCCTCCATGGCCTGTATTCACGCTCACCATGTATTCTCCATGGCCTGTATGCACGCTCACCATGTATTCTCCATGGCCTGTATGCACACTCACTATGTATCCTCCATGGCCTGTATGCACGCTCACTATGTATCCTCCATGGTCTGTATGCACGCTCACTATGTATCCTCCATGGCCTGTATGCACGCTCACTATGTATCCTCCATGGCCTGTATGCACGCTCACTATGTATCCTCCATGGCCTGTATGCACGCTCACCATGTATCCTCCATGGCCTGTATGCACGCTCACTATGTATCCTCCATCCATGGCCTGTATGCACGCTCACCATGTATCCTCCATGGCCTGTATGCACGCTCACTATGTATCCTCCATGGCCTGTATGCATGCTCACCATGTATCCTCCATGGTCTGTATGCACGCTCACTATGTATCCTCCATGGTCTGTCTGTATGCACGCTCACTATGTATCCTCAATGGTCTGTATGCACGCTCACCATGTATCCTCCATGGTCTGTATGCACGCTCACTATGTATCCTCCATGGCCTGTATGCACGCTCACTATGTATCCTCCATCCATGGCCTGTATGCACGCTCACCATGTATCCTCCATGGCCTGTATGCATGCTCACCATGTATCCTCCATGGTCTGTATGCACGCTCACCATGTATCCTCCATGGCCTGTATGCATGCTCACTATGTATCCTCCATGGTCTGTATGCACGCTCACCATGTATCCTCCATGGTCTGTATGCACGCTCACTATGTATCCTCCATGGCCTGTATGCATGCTCACCATCTATCCTCCATGGTCTGTATGCACGCTCACCATGTATCCTCCATGGCCTGTATGCACGCTCACCATCTATCCTCCATGGTCTGTATGCACGCTCACCATGTATCCTCCATGGCCTGTATGCACGCTCACTATGTATCCTCCATGGCCTGTATGCACGCTCACTATGTATCCTCCATGGCCTGTATGCACGCTCACCATGTATCCTCCATGGTCTGTATGCACGCTCACCATGTATCCTCCATGGTCTGTATGCACGCTCACCATGTATCCTCCATGGCCTGTATGCACGCTCACTATGTATCCTCCATGGCCTGTATGCACGCTCACCATGTATCCTCCATGGCCTGTATGCATGCTCACCATCTATCCTCCATGGCCTGTATGCACGCTCACCATCTATCCTCCATGGTCTGTATGCACGCTCACCATGTATCCTCCATGGCCTGTATGCACGCTCACCATCTATCCTCCATGGCCTGTATGCACGCTCACCATGGGCAGACATACCATTGGTGCAACCTGTGCGGCCGCACAGGGGCCCAAGAGGTAAGGGGGCCCATTTCTTGCTCCAAAGCAAGTGCAATTTTGCATTTTTAGGAGCTCTCGGGCTGCAAAGGGCCCATATATTGTTCTTGCACAGGGGCCCTTTTCTGACTGTGTCCGCCAGTGACGCTCACCATGTATCCTCCATGGCCTGTATGCATGCTCACCATCTATCCTCCATGGCCTGTATGCACGCTCACTATGTATCCTCCATGGCCTGTATGCACGCTCACTATGGATCCTCCATGGCCTGTATGCACGCTCACCATCTCTCCTCCATGGCCTGTATGCACGCTCACTATGTATTCTCCATGGCCTGTATGCACGCTCACTATGTATCCTCCATGGTCTGTATGCACGCTCACCATCTCTCCTCCATGGCCTGTATGCACGCTCACTATGTATTCTCCATGGCCTGTATGCACGCTCACTATGTATCCTCCATGGTCTGTATGCACGCTCACCATCTATCCTCCATGGTCTGTATGCACGCTCACTATGTATCATCCATCCATGGCCTGTATGCACGCTCACTATGTATCCTCCATGGTCTGTATGCACGCTCACCATGTATCCTCCATGGTCTGTATGCACGCTCACTATGTATCATCCATCCATGGCCTGTATGCACGCTCACTATGTATCATCCATCCATGGCCTGTATGCACGCTCACTATGTATCCTCCATGGTCTGTATGCACGCTCACCATCTATCCTCCATGGCCTGTATGCACGCTCACTATGTATTCTCCATGGCCTGTATGCACGCTCACTATGTATCCTCCATGGTCTGTATGCACGCTCACCATCTCTCCTCCATGGCCTGTATGCACGCTCACTATGTATTCTCCATGGCCTGTATGCACGCTCACTATGTATCCTCCATGGTCTGTATGCACGCTCACCATCTATCCTCCATGGTCTGTATGCACGCTCACTATGTATCATCCATCCATGGCCTGTATGCACGCTCACCATGTATCCTCCATGGTCTGTATGCATGCTGACCAAACAAGATTCTATTGTTGAACAAAAAATATGTTCAAGGGCGGTTTCAGTTTGCTCCAAAACATTTAGACAAGTCGATGGAATACTGGGAAAATATCCTCTGGTCAGATGAGACCAAAATTGAACTCGTTGGATGCCATAATACACACTGTGTTTGGAGCCCAAAAGGCACTGCATATCATCCCAAAAACACCATACCAACAGTGAAGTGTACAGGTGGGAACATCACGGTGTGGGCTGTTTTTTTTTCTCACATAGCCCTGGCAATATTCATGTAATTGAAGGAAGGCTGAATGGACAAATGTAATAATAATGATCTTTATTTATATAGCGAAAACATATTCCGCAGCGCTTTACAGTTTAACAGTTTCAAACACAACAGTCACAAGTAACAACATTAACAATACAATAAAGCGAAATAAGCCGCCCCTGCTCGTGAGAGCTTACACTCTACAATGAGGAGGGGAGATACAAAGTACAGGTGTGTATCTATAATGATGTATTTACAATGAGGGTCCAGCCATCTTCAGGGGGTGGGGGTAGATGGAGATAGTGAATGGGCTACACACACACACAAACATAAAATGACTTTGATTAGTGAACGTGATAGGCCGCTCTGAACAAATGTGTTTTGAGCGAGCGCCTAAAACTATGCAAATTGTGGATGGTCCTAATATCTTGGGGTAGAGCATTCCAGAGGATTGGCGCAGCACGGGAGAAGTCTTGGAGTCGGGAGTGGGAGGTACGGATTAGTGCGGAGGTTAGTCGAAAGTCGTTTGCAGAGCGCAGCGGTCAGTTAGGCCAATAGACAGAAATGAGGGAGGAGATGTAAGGGGGGCCGCACTGTGGAGAGCTTTGTGGGTGAGAACAAGTACTTTGAATTGTATCCTGTAATGAATGGGCATCCAGTGTAACGACTAGCGAAGAGCGGACGCGTCCGAGTAACGATTAGCCAGATGGACGACCCTGGCTGCCGCATTAAGGATGGACTGGAGAGGGGAAAGTCGAGTGAGGGGGAGGCCAATTAATAGAGCGTTACAGTAGTCCAGGCGGGAGTGGATCAGGGCGACAGTGAGGGGTTTTTGTTGTTTCCATGGTGAGAAAAGGGCGGATTCTAGAGATGTTCTTTCGGTGTAAGCGGCACGAGCGGGCAAGAGATTGTATATGGGGGTGAAGGAGAGATCGGAGTCAAACATAACACCCAGACAGCGCGCCTGCTGCCGGGGTGTTATTATGGTGCCACCCACGGAGAGGGACATGTCAGATTCAGGGAGGTTAGTAGATGGCGGGAGCAGAAGAAGTTCAGTTTTGGAGAGGTTGAGTTTCAGATAGAGGGCGGATGTACCAAAACATTGTGGATAAAAATCTGCTGCCATCTACCAGGATGATGAAGATGAAATGAGGGCAGACATTTCAGCAAGACAATGATCCCAAACACACGGCCAGGGAAACTCTCTATTGGTTTTAGAGAATGAAAATAAGTCTGCTAGAATGGCCAAGCCGATCACCGGACCTGAATTCAACAGAAAATGTACGGAAGGAACTAAAGCTCAGTGATGATAGAAGGAGCCATGGAAGCTTTAGGATGTGCAGAGTGTTTGTGTGGAAGAATGAGCCAAAATCCATCTGAGCAATGCCTGCGGCTAGTTTCTCCATACAGGAGAAGTTTCATCACTGACAAAGGATTTTGCACAAAGTATTAAGTTAGCTTCATTCAGTTGCACCTTTAGAAATAAATTTAGTTAGAAAATTGGTGACGTGTTCAGTACTTATTTCATCCACTGTATGCCCCCTCCACCTTCCTCCCCCAGTGTCCCTATTACTATGATAGCTCTCTGGTGGTGAGTGTAACCCGTCTCCCCCACAGGGATGGCACCCCATCTCTGCAATGAGTGCACCCTGAAGATGGCACCCCATCTCTGCAATGAGTGCACCCAGAAGATGGCACCCCATCTCTGCAATGAGTGCACCGTGGAGATGGCACCCCATCTCTGCAATGAGTACAACCGGGAGATGGCACCCCATCTCTGCAATGAGTGCACCCTGGAGATGGCACCCCATCTCTGCAATGAGTGCACCCAGAAGATGGCACCCCATCTCTGCAATGAGTGCACCGTGGAGATGGCACGCCATCTCTGCAATGAGTACAACCCGGAGATGGCACCCCATCTCTGCAATGAGTGCACCCCGGAGATGGCACTCCATCTCTGCAATGAGTGCACCCTGGAGATGGCACTCCATCTCTGCAATGAGTGCACCCTGGAGATGGCACCCCATCTCTGCAATGAGTGCACCCTGGAGATGGCACCCCATCTCTGCAATAAGTGCACCCTGGAAATGGCACCCCATCTCTGCAATGAGTGCACCCCGGAGATGGCACCCCATCTCTGCAATAAGTGCACCCTGGAAATGGCACCCCATCTCTGCAATGAGTGCACCCAGAAGATGGCACCCCATCTCTGCAATGAGTACAACCCGGAGATGGCACCCCATCTCTGCAATGAGTGCACCCTGGAGATGGCACCCCATCTCTGCAATGAGTGCACCCTGAAGATGGCACCCCATCTCTGCAATGAGTGCACCCAGAAGATGGCACCCCATCTCTGCAATGAGTACAACCCGGAGATGGCACCCCATCTCTGCAATGAGTGCACCCTGAAGATGGCACCCCATCTCTGCAATGAGTGCACCCCAGAGACGGCACCCCATCTCTGCAATGAGTGCACCCTGGAGATGGCACCCCATCTCTGCAATGAGTGCACCCTGGAGATGGCACCCCATCTCTGCAATGAGTACACCCCGGAGATGGCACCCCATCTCTGCAATGAGTGCACCCTGGAGATGGCACCCCATCTCTGCAATGAGTACATCCTGGAGATGGCACCCCATCTCTGCAATGAGTACATCCTGGAGATGGCACCCCACCTCTGCAATGAGTGCACCCTGGAGATGGCACCCCATCTCTGCAATGAGTACATCCTGGAGATGGCACCCCATCTCTGCAATGAGTGCACCCTGGAGATGGCACCCCACCTCTGCAATGAGTGCACCCTGGAGATGGCACCCCATCTCTGCAATGAGTACATCCTGGAGATGGCACCCCATCTCTGCAATGAGTGCACCGTGGAGATGGCACCCCATCTCTGCAATGAGTGCACCCTGGAGATGGCACCCCATCTCTGCAATGAGTACACCCCGGAGATGGCACCCCATCTCTGCAATGAGTGCACCCTGGAGATGGCACCCCATCTCTGCAATGAGTACACCCCGGAGATGGCACCCCATCTCTGCAATGAGTGCACCCTGGAGATGGCACCCCATCTCTGCAATGAGTACATCCTGGAGATGGCACCCCATCTTTGCAATGAGTACATCCTGGAGATGGCACCCCACCTCTGCAATGAGTGCACCCTGGAGATGGCACCCCATCTCTGCAATGAGTGCACCCCGGAGACGGCACCCCATCTCTGCAATGAGTGCACCCTGAAGATGGCACCCCATCTCTGCAATGAGTGCACCCCGGAGATGGCACCCCATCTCTGCAATGAGTGCATCCTGGAGATGGCACCCCATCTCTGCAATGAGTGCACCCTGGAGATGGCACCCCACCTCTGCAATGAGTGCACCCTGAAGATGGCACCCCATCTCTGCAATGAGTGCACCCTGAAGATGGCACCCCATCTCTGCAATGAGTGCACCCTGAAGATGGCACCCCATCTCTGCAATGAGTGCACCCCAGAGACAGCAGGGTCAGTAAGCAATGGCGCCACCGCAGCTGCAAATCTCGCTCTTTCCGGAGATCCACAGATCCTGTATCCCGGGTCTCGGCCTTTATTATCCTCCAGAGCTGGATTTAATGTAATCATTGGCAGGTAGATGATACCGAGCAGCTGAGCCAATGGGTGAAGTGAGTGAGCTGCCCGCCTGGTGACCTGGACCTGACCACATACTAATTATCCAGCATTTCTTCCTTCCAAGACTTTCTAGATGTTAACCACAACATTGGTATTCTGGCAGGATGGAGTACCCACCGCAAGCAAAACAGATCCATATATCAAAAGGGCTGACATCGGACAATGGAGAGGAAGAGGGAAGAGCTCGGCCGGTTGTGGGAACTTATTCTACTGTTTTTAAAAGTGAAAATGTCTGAAACATTGTAACTTACATTGGTGCAAGGGCAGAAATACCCTAGAAGGCAGCTGCGATGGGCACAAAGAAGAAGGGGCTCCCAAATCAGCCCCATAGACCGAAATTCCATTGCTCCATAGCTCCTAAAATGTGAAATTAATGCGGTCCTGGAAAATCAGTGTCGGTCACGTTAGGCAGCGAGAGGCTCAAGGTGATCAAAGTCCTAATCTTGTAAAAAGTTTGCAAAAGAAGAACGCTACATAATCCCAGGAGGAAGAAGCTTGTGGATGGTTATAGGAAGTGACTGATCGCAGTTATTTATTCCAGAGGGTGCAACTAAATATTAAGCGAAGGGTGGCAACAATGTTGTGCAGCTGATAAGGGGGCTTGTGTGTGAAATTATGTCCAATTTACTTTTTTTTCTCTTTTTTTTTGCCTTGTTCCAATACACAGAAAGGAAATAAACATGTGTATTTCAAAAAATGTGTAACTGCAAAACATTTCTGGGAGAAATACTTCATTTTCTGGAACAATTTCAAGGGTGTCAACCTAGTGTGCATACATACACTGAGCGCGCATACATACACTGAGCGCGCATACATACACTGAGCGCGCATACATACACTGAGCGCGCATACATACACTGAGCGCGCATACATACACTGAGCGCGCATACATACACTGAGTGCACATACATATACTGAGTGCGCATACATACACTGAGCGCGCATACATACACTGAGCGCGCATACATACACTGAGCGCGCATACATACACTGAGTGCACATACATATACTGAGTGCGCATACATACACTGAGCGCGCATACATACACTGAGCGCGCATGCATACACTGAGTGCGCATACATATACTGAGTGCGCATACATATACTGAGTGCGCATACATACACTGAGCGCGCATACATACACTGAGCGCGCATACATACACTGAGCGCGCATACATACACTGAGCGCGCATACATACACTGAGCGCGCATACATACACTGAGCGCGCATGCATACACTGAGTGCGCATACATATACTGAGTGCGCATACATATACTGAGGGCGCATACATACACTGAGCACGCATACATACACTGAGCGCGCATACATACACTGAGTGCACATACATACACTGAGCGCGCATACATACACTGAGTGCGCATACATACACTGAGTGCGCATACATATACTGAGTGCGCATACATACACTGAGCGCGCATGCATACACTGAGTGCGCATACATATACTGAGTGCACATACATATACTGAGGGCGCATACATACACTGAGCGCGCATACATACACTGAGTGCGCATACATACACTGAGTGCGCATACATACACTGAGTGCGCATACATACACTGAGTGCGCATACATACACTGAGTGCGCATGCATACACTGATTGTGCATGCATACACTGCGCATACATACACTGAGTGCACATACATACACTGAGTGTGCATACATACACTGAGTGCGCATACATACACTGAGTGCGCATGCATACACTGCGCATACATACACTGAGTGCGCATACATACACTGAGTGCGCATGCATACATATACTGAGTGTGCATACATACACTGAGTGCGCATGCATACATATACTGAGTGTGCATACATACACTGAGTGCGCATGCATACACTGAGCGCGCATGCATACACTGAGCGCGCATGCATACACTGAGCGCGCATATGTGAGCATGCCTACTCTGATTGTGCCCGTGCACTGGTGCAGGGGGTGCACCTGGTCTGTGTGTGCAGTGCATATTTCTGCTTGCAGGGTGTGTTGTGTATGGAGGTAGCAGATGTTTGCGTGCAGTGAGTGTGCATATGTGTGTGGATGTATGCAGTGAGCGTACACGAGTGCAGAGCATTATCATTTCTCCGTACGGCCTGTGTTACCAGTGGACGTACACAGTGGTGGATTCTTGCATCGTGCGATGTTCATTTCTGCTGCATTTAATGTTAGAATCTCAGAACACGAGAACGAAGAATCATAAACGGATTCCGCGCAATCACTGAGAAGACGTTTATTTTGGGGGTCCGTCATGGTTCCCCCGCTGCGAGTCTCCTCCCGGCCGCTCTCTCGGCACCATGTGGTTTGATTTTGTGCTATTTCGCTTTGTCCACACGTGTAATTTGAGGTTGGCATTGCAGTCAGCACTCGTGCCACAATGTTATTAAATGCGCCATTTGTCAGTTACACCGCGAGGGGAGACGTTGTTATTGTGTGCGAGCAGCGCTGCGCCGCGTCCAACAGCGAGGACACATCAGGAGATCAGAGCCCCGGACCAGAGGCCAAAAAATGTTTTGTGGGCCTGAAACTTTATTAAACCTTTGTTCCTTCTGACATTTGGAGGGGCCCGCGGATGCCGTCCTCTTACAAGGAGCAATTAAGAGTCCAGCTATGAAAAAAAGTTAAGAAGTGGAAACATCTGCCTCGAATTCCTAATATTTTTTCCATTTCTATGCATTTGTGTGGGAAGATGTGTTTGCAGACTATTTACCTGCTCCCCACACACAAAAAAGCCAAAAATATTTACATTAAAAGCCTAATTTTTGGGGTCCAACCACTGGGATTCCCCAATGGTCGCGAGAGCAAGGATGTCAAGTGAGCAACATTCAAAGGGGCTTTCCTACACCATGGCGTTATGAGCGGTGGGCGTCCATACCCCGGGAAACACCGCTGATCCAGAGCATGAATGTGCGGCTGGAGCCCCTTCAGTGTAAGAATTAGTGGGGTCCCCACTGATCAGAAACTGACGGCGTGTCCTAGGGATAACCTATCACTTTTATCCCAATGTCGTCTTCATCCCAATGTATGACTTTCCATATCAATCATCATCTTCCTCACCTTCCAGCCACTTTTTCACTTTTCTGCCTAAGGCATTTTGCAAATATTCCAAAATTCAATTTAGGGAAATTTTGTTTTATTCAGGAAGGAAAAAACAATTTGCATCAAATACATTTTAAGGTTAAAGAGTTTTAAAAAATTCTTATATTCACCTCTCCTCGTCCCTGTACCTGTCCTGCTTCCGGTCCTATGATCGGCTCTGCTACTTTCCTGCTGCGTCTTCTATGACCCCCATGGTGTCAACACGTCTTGTGCCACCCGTGGTCATGTGGGTCCTAGTAAATGGAAAACCATTGTTCAACATTGTTATGAATGATCTAGATAAGGGAACTGAAGGTAAACTGATCAGATTTGCGGATGATGTAAAGCTAGGAGGGATAGCTGATACTAGAGAAGACAGAGAGAGGATTCAGAAGGATCTAGATAAGCTTGAACAGTGGGCAGCGACTAATAGAATGGTGTTTAACAGGAAGAAATGCAAAATGCTACACCTGGGCAAGAAAAATGGAAATTACATCTATAGAATTGGAGGAATAGAACTAAGCAACAGCACGTGTGAAAAAGACTTGGGTATGGTAATAGATCACAGACTGCACATGAGTCAACAGTGTGATGCAGCAGCAAAAAAGGGAAACACAGTTCTAGGACGTATTAAGAGAAGCATAGAGTCTAGATCACGTGAAGTAATTATCCCCCGCTACTCCTCCTTGGTCAGGCCTCATCTGGAATACTGTGTCCAGTTCTGGGCTCCACATTATATAAAAGACATTGAAAAAATGGAGAAAGTTCAGAGAAGAGCGACCAGGATGGTGAGCGGACTGCAAAGTATGTCCTACAAGGAACGGTTAAAGGATCTGGGAATGTTTAGCTGCAAAAAAAAAAAAAAAAAGAGGAGACTTAATGGCTGTCGACAAATATCTGAAAGGCCATCACATTGTAGAGGGATCATCATTGTTCTCATTTGCACAAGGAAAGACGAGAAGCGATGGAACAAAACTGAAAGGGAGAAGATACAGATTAGATATTATTAAAAAAAAATTTTGACAGTGAGGGTGATCAATGAGTGGAACAGGCGGCCACGAGAGGTGGTGAGTTCTCCTTCAATGGAAGTCTTCACACAGGGGCTGGACAGACATCCGTCTGAGATGGTTTGGTGAGTCCTGCCTTGATCAAGCAGGGGTTTGGGCACGAGGACCCCGGAGGTCGCTTCCAACTCTAACATTCTATTATGCTATGATTCTAAGGAAGAACTGAAATAGAAGAAAGAAGACAAATGAGACAATTATAGGATCGGCAGTGAAGGGACAAGTGCATGGGTGAAATCCAGCAAAATGGTGGCCCAAACTGAATAGCTAAAAAAAATCAGATTATAGAATTATTTTTTTTTTAACTCCAAGATAAATTCCATTCACAGTGAATCGATTTTTTTTTTTTTTTTTTTTGGGTGGTTTTGTGTGAAATTATGTCCAATTTGGATTTTTTTCTTGTTTTTTTTTTTGTCCCAATACACACAAAGGAAATAAACTTTTGTATAAGAAAACATGTAGAGTTACTATAATTTTCTGGAAATACTTCACTTTCTGGAATAATTTCAAGGGCGCCAACACTCTCTGCCATGAATGTATAATAATACTCTTAGAAGATGGAGATTCTCTGTATTTCAGTAGGTGAAATATTATAAGATGCCTTATACACACGCGACTAATGTACTTTTATGAATTCTCCTTATTCAGTTGCATGGGGTGTATTGAGATCAGTGTCAGTGAAAACTCTCTGATTTGTATTGGAGCCAGAACAACGAATATTTTACAATGACAAATTATAATCTAAAATAATAGAATAAAGTAATACTTTTCTAATGATCTTGATACATCTGTGAACTGTAAGATTCATGTATCAGTCATTACTTTTCCCCTTTACTTTATGGAGTGGCGGTCGATCAAAGTTGCTTCGATTGGTGATAACATTTGTTTGCTTTTCTCATTTCAGTTATTTTTTCTGTAATCTTCGGGGGCAGAATTCTCTCTAGAAAGGCCGTACTGGGGGCCCACGGCACGTAAAGGGAGGCCGCCATGACGGGGTTACGTGGGACCTGGGGAGCTGGAGCAGTTAGAAGGGATACGGTGGTAAGGGGTTAACTGGGAACTTGAGGGGTGGCTTTAGGGGCATTTTTTGAAAATAAGGGGTGGAACTAGGGGACTGCGGGGAGGGGGCACATAAAAAGGGGCACGCTCCTCACGCAGGCATCCATTTTAGGTGCCTGCGTGACAAGTGAGGAATCTCTGTCACACTTACCAGCATGGATATTGAAGCGATCCTCCAGCGTCTCCGGACGGCAGCCAGCTCCCAGGGGACAGATTGGCTGAATGCATCCGTTAACAGCCTTCTCCAGGGGACATCGGGAGCACCATCGCAGGCACCGCAGGACGGGCGCCGGCCGCGGAGGACTAGGCCTCCGGCGTGCCTAAGCCCGGACATCATCCCCAGGGCCCGGCGCCGAAATAGGAGCCCCTCTGCGGACCCTCCGGTAAGCAGCGCTGTTCCCTCCACCTCACAGCGCGGCGCCGGGAGGAATCCTCCAGTGCGGCGGGGCCTACAACGGGGGGTGGATCCTTCCTCCCCTCCTTCAGTGTCCGGGCGACATGGGGCGGCAGGAGCAGGAGTCGGTACGGCGGCCGCCAGCATGCCCGCTGGCGCCGCTCAGCGTGGGAGGCAGCGACAGCCGAGGAGACGGGGGTCAGGTGCGGTGGCCCCTCAGCGCCGAGGATTATGCGGGCGGCAGTCGGCTGGCCCTGGCATCAGCGTGCGGCCTTCTGCAGTGCACAGCTCTGGAGTCTTCAACGCAGCAGCGCCCTCTGCTGGTGGTGGCCTGGATATTGCAAGTTCTGCGCCCTCTGCTGGTGTTGGCCGGGATTTTCCTGGAGCTGCGCCCTCTGCTGGTGATGGCCGGGATTTTCCTGGATCTGCGCCCTCTGCTGGTGATGGCCGGAACTTTCCTGGATCTGCGTCCTCTGCTGGTGGTGGCGGAAATTTTCCGGATTCCGGCAGGCGACATTCCGTCGCTTCGGTACGCAGTGCCGGGGACGTATCCGTGGCAAGGAGCCGCACATCTTCCATCGGGCGGCAGGATGCTGGCTCGGCCTTTTCCCTTTCCGCAGCACCAGGGCAGTCGACGGCATCACCGAGTCGCCAGGACACGGATACGGCCGCCAGGAGTTCGGCGGGCAACATCGCGGATCAAGCCGGTCGGGATGCAGGACACCTTCGGCTGGGAGCTGGATCTTCGGCTGCTGGGCTCACAGCACCCAGGCAGCTAGGTGAGAACATTTTCCCTATCTTTAATTTGCCAGGCATAGTTTCCCCTGAAGCTAGGAATAGTGACATTACTTCGGGAGTTGCTAGCGGGGGTATGGGTTTAATCCTTAGAGGTTTAGGGGAGCTAGCGGGCTTGTGGGGGTCCGGTCTTAGCAGGGGGTCTTTGCCGTCAGCTGCTTGGTTGGGAAATACGGGGTCGTTTGAGGGGTCTAGACAGTTGTCTGAAGTTACGGGTACATCCAGCAGTGCGGGTCCTGCGGCAGACACGGGGAGCTCATCAAGGGAGAAGGATGGAACAGCACCAGGGCCTGGGTCAGGAATTGATGCACCAGGTGAGGGAGCTTTGCAGGATAAGGAAAAGGAGGATGTACCGCAACTAGACGATGCGGCTAGGGGGGAGGTCTATGTCTGCTTCGAGGGCCCGTTAGGGGCACATTTAAAACAAGAGGTTAGGGAAAAAATCTGGAAAGGGGAGTACATAGAAATATTTTCTCTTTTACCCCTAGAGAGATTTAATTTGGATAGACCTAGAAGGGAGGACTCTAAAAAAGAAGATGAGGAGAAACGGAGATATAGGCTGATTCCCAGATCATTTTCAAATTGGCTGCAAGCTTTCGCTATTATGGCTAGCGTAATCGGGGAGAAGGCCCCGGAAAATTGCTCGGCATTATTTTGTTACTTAGATGCCATAGGGGAGGCTTACAGGACCTATGGGGGACAGGGTTGGTTACGCTATGACGAACAGTTTCGTCAGCGTAAGGCTTTTAGGCCAAGTATCAGGTGGGATCACAAGGACATAGCGTTGTGGATGAGAGTTATGGTCCCGTCCCGTTTAGGTCAGACTAGCCAGCCTTTTCACGGGGGCGCCGGGAGTTCAGGGCAGTCAGGACACTCGGCGGCTTTGCAGAAGGGACTGTGTTTCGCCTTCAATGATGGCATATGCAGATTCGGGAGCAAGTGTAAATATAGGCACGAGTGTTCAACCTGCGGGGGGGGTGCATAGCGCTTCAAAATGTTTCAGGGGTAACAGGCAAAAAGTTGGAGATTCAGCTGACAAAAGGGGTGACTCCGGTGCAGTGGGTCGTGATGGAGGCCTTTCTAAGTAGATACCCTGATAGGTCAGCTGCAGTTTTATTGCGCGACGGTTTTAAGGAGGGTTTCAAAATCCCTTATGTTGAGCAGGATGTTAGTTTAAAAAGAAAAAATTTGAAATCGGCGTTACAATTCCCGGAGGTCGTGTCGGAGAAGTTGAATAAGGAAGTTGCTCTGGGAAGAATGGCAGGCCCGTTTGTCGCCCCTCCGATTGCAAATCTGAGGGTGTCACCTCTTGGCGTGGTCCCTAAGAAAGAACCTAATAAATTTAGGTTAATCCATCAAGTGTCATTTCCGAAGGGATCTTCGGTTAATGATGGTATTGATCCCGAGTTGAGTTCGGTGTCGTACTTATCATTCGATTCAGCGATGGAGTGGGTTAGAGCATGTGGAAAGGGGGCTAAGCTGGCTAAGACCGACATCGAAGCGGCCTTTCGTTTGTTGCCAGTTCATCCTGACAGTTTGCATTTATTGGGTTGTTTTTGGGATGGCGGCTTCTTTGTTGATCGTTGTCTTCCCATGGGTTGCTCGATTTCATGTGCTTACTTTGAGGCCTTCAGCACGTTCCTAGAATGGGTGGTGAAAGATGTGTCTGGGATACGCTCATGTTCGCACTATCTGGATGACTTTCTGTTTATAGGGCCAGCGGAATCAGCAGATTGTTCGATTTTGTTGCATACAATGGAGAGTGTGACAAAAAACTTCGGGGTGCCTTTGGCGGAGGATAAAACAGTTGGTCCGGTGACAGTGTTGAGCTTCCTAGGCATTGAAATCGACACGGTAGCAATGGAATGTAGGCTACCTGCAGACAAGGTTACCGCGTTGCGCCAAGATGTGGTTAATACGATTGGTTTGAAGAAGATAAATTTGCGCAGTTTGCAATCGTTGTTAGGGAAACTGAACTTTGCATGTAGGATCATGCCGATGGGTCGAGCGTTCTGCCGCCGCCTATCCTTGGCAACAGTAGGGGTAAAGTCACCTTTGCATTTCATCAGGATAAAGAAAGAGTTTCGGGACGATTTGAAGATGTGGGCGGATTTTCTGGACGAGTACAATGGCAGATCTCTGTGGATTCAGCCGGTGGCAGATGCTACCTCCTTGGGCATTTTGGTGCATGTCGTTGAAATGAGTGGCTTTGGTCTTTTCTTTCATGGTAGCTGGTCAGCAGCGGCTTGGCCGGAAGAATGGAAGGAGGAGGGGTTAACAAACAACCGGCTACTGTTGCATTTGTTCCCCAGGGTAGTTGCGTTGGCCCTGTGGGGTGACAAATTGAGGAATTTGAAGATTTCTTTTCATTGTGAGCATGTTGGAACGGTGACGGCGGTAAACTCGTTGTCAGCGGCTACGCCTGCAGTAGTGAAGGTCTTGCAGCACTTGGTTTTCCTGGGTCTTAAGTTTAACTTATGGATTGTATCTGAAGTTAGCTTGTCAGCGCCTGATCCAATAGTTGTTGCTCTTTCTCAATTTCAGTGGCAGCTTTTCCGGGATTTGGCACCACAGGCGGAGAGCGCGGGCCGGGATTGTCCAGTGGAGTTGTGGAACCTGCCGCGAGGGCCGTAACAGAGTTATTTACCAAATCGCTCGCGGATTCATCTTGGTCTCATTATAATCAGGCTTGGAGCTTGTGGGAATCCTGGATGTCAAGTATGGACCAGGATATGGAGGAGGAGTATGGTTTGTTGTTGTTCTTAGGTCATCATTGGGAGGCAGGTTGGTCTGTGACACGTTTGAATAAGTTTCTGGCGGGGCTAGCCTTCAACCTTAAATGGAGGGGGGGTAAGGATATAACGAAATCCTTCTTGGTTCGGCAAGTTGTTCGGGGTTGGAAGAAAGGCTGGAAGGCTTCGGACGGTCGCCGACCCGTATCTTATGAGGTGCTCTCAGCCATTGAGCGGAAGTTGCAAGAGGTGTGTTTTTCCGAATGGGAAGTGGTTCTGTTCCGTGCAGCCTTTTCTTTGGCCTTCTTTGGGGCATTTCGGTTAGGTGAGTTGGTTAGCCCGTCCGTTAGTAAAAAAAGGTATTTTGTTAAGAGAAAACGTGGATGTCGAAGGGAATAAGGTGGTAGTGTTTATTAAGGCTTCCAAAACGGACGTGTATGGGAAAGGGTGCAAAGTGGTGTTGTTCAATGTTGAAGGATCCCCGGTGTGCCCGGTGGCATCCGTGAAGAAGTACATGGCAAAGGGCGGGGTGTTAGACGAGCCATTCTTGGTGCACGAAAATGGGTCTTTCTTGTCCCGTTTTCAGTTCATTTCTGTTTTTAGGAAATGTTTGGCGGCAGCGGGCTTACCTGCAACACAATATAGTGGTCACTCCTTCAGGATCGGGGCAGCGACTGAGGCCGCTAGGTGGGGCCTTGGTGAGGATGTGGTTCGGAGAATTGGGAGGTGGGAATCTTCAAGATTCCAGTCGTATGTTCGCCCAAACCTATTGTGAGTTAGAAGCTGTGTTAAGTTAATTGTTTGTTGCCTTTCTTTCTGTGTTGCAGGGCCTGATCCGATGCTCGTCTGGATCATGGGGCATTCGTATGTTGTATGGGCTGCGTTGCGTGCTGCGGTTCGTCCGGACGGTCGTCAGTTGGGTCTTTCTCGAGAGACAGTGACTTTACGATGGATCGGTAAAAGGGGGATGGTGTGGAAGGAATGGTTACCTGAATTTCATCGTTTTGTTAGACTGGATAGAGTGCCGGAGATCGTGGTGATACATTTAGGGGGGAATGATTTGGCTAAACGGTCTTGTAGGGAGCTGATTAAGGATATCAAATTCGATATCCTGAGGTTCTGGGTCATGTTTCCAAAAGTGTTGTTGGTGTGGTCCGACATCATTCCCCGTAAAAGATGGAGAGGTGCTAGATCACACGAGGGGGTGAACAGGGCCCGGATTAAAATAAACAGGGCCATATCTCGGTTTATGGTGAGGAATGGCGCGTTGGCCGTGAGACATGTGGACTTGGAATCGGGTCAAGGAGCTTACTGGAGAGCTGATGGCGTGCACCTGAACGCGGTGGGTAATGATATGTGGTGTTTGGCTATCCGTAGTGGCATTGAATTAAGCTTGAAGGTGTGGAGGGACATGAATGGCTAAGGTGTCAGGCCATTCGTGTTCGTGGCGGGGGTGGAGGTCCTCGAAGTCGGTGGAAATGGTAAATCGTGGTTCAATGGGGTGGGGATCTTGAGAGGTCCTGGACACCCCATGAGAGAATTTAACAAGGCGCGGTACGGTTATTCCGCGTGAGGTGGATTTATGGACCCCTGGCATGGGGGTGGGTTCGGTGGACCAGGATTGGTTGTTATCTATCCCTGAGCTGGTGCTTTACGGCTGGGGGTAAGACTCATCCTGGGCTGAACATTGTGGAGTTTTTGGGATACTGAGTTTTTTATAACTTTGGGGCTTCGAGGACCGCCCCTCCTATTCTGGGTTGTCATAAAAGTTCTGTTATCTTTTATTTAATAAAATGGCTGCTGTGGCCAATTAAATCCAACATATGTCTCCGTCTGCTGTTTTGAGTACGTTAGAAGTTTATTCTTTAGATTGTTAAGAGATCTGTTTAAGGGGGTTGGGGTAATTTTTTCCAGGTCACGGAACTCACGTATACCCTATGTCAAGAAATATCCTGTAAACTCTTTATATCATCTCTCTGGAATTCCGTTCAGCCCGACATCATTTGCTGCATTGACCTCGGTGTTATCGCTGCAGGAATCGCTGTCAGTCGTGATGTTGTGGCTCAGCTCTTAGAGTTTCGAAGATTTGATCCGCCTGACTGCAGAGCGCTCTGCGCTCGGGCGTGTTCAGACTGCTGCCCAGATGTCCCTGATAAGACTCCATCAGAAAACTGCAGAACGCACAAAACAACTTTTACCTGTTCTGCTGAGCCCAGAGAAGAAAAACTCAAACTGGGAGTGGATTCTGGGGGCCCAGTCACATAAGAAAGCAGAGTTGTAACCAAGTGATACAATGTAATCATTTCATTACATTAGTGGATCATTTAGGCTAGGTGCACACGTCAGGATTTCTTGCAGAAGTTTCCTGAACAAAACCGGACATTTTCTGCAAGAAATCAATTTTTATTGCGTTTTTTGTGCATTTTTTCCGGAGCTTCACAATGCATTAAAAACGCAAAAAAAAAAAATCGGCAAAATTAATGAACATGCTGTGGGTTTTACCGTGATGTGTTTTTTTTGTGCGGAAAAAACGCATCATGTGCACAAAAATTGCAAAATGCATTAAAAATGATGGGATGCTTATGTATGCATTTTTTAAGCGTTTTTTTCCACGGAAAACGGCCGAAAAAACGCCTGAACGTGTGCACATAGCCTTATGGTGGAAGTAACCGGAAGAAAGTTCCCAGTTGGAGGAACCCGGTTGTAAGAGCTAAATAGTAACAAGGCGATGAAATAAAATATTTAGTGCCCCGAGCAGTCCTGGGATGAGGACAGGTGGGATGATTTATGCAGGTGGTGGCCTCTTGGGAGCTGCAGAAAGACCTTTCCAAGGGTGAAGAAATCTCATTGTAAGAGCAAAGTAGTAACAAAGTGAAGCAATAATATTTTTTAGTTCTCCAGACCCCTTGGATGAAGGGAATCGGCGGGATTATTTGTGCAGGCGACAGCATATTGGGGGGTTTGGAAGCAGTAAGAACAATGTTCTAGGTGGAGGAGTTGAAGTATGCCGGTCCTGTGATGTGGCACCCGCTGTACTGATTACACAGTAAGGCCTGTCCCACACGTCCAGATAATTCCAGTACCAGAAAAATCGGTACCGATATTATCCGTGTCTGTGTGCTCACGTGGTACATCAGTGTGGCACACGTGCGGCATCCGTGTGCCGACTGGGTACCACACGGAACGTGCAGGAGACAGCGCTAGAGATAAGCGCTGTCCCCTGCATCTGGTGCTGAAGCCGCCATTCATTTCTTCTCTCCAGCAGCGTTCGCTGGAGAGAAGATATGAAAAATCTTTTTTTTTTTTGGTGTTTGAAAAAAAAGATCCCTGGTCTGTTATCGTCTTCTCTTACAGGGGGCAACATCCTCCAGGAAAAAAGAAGCCGTGTGTGCATGAGATGTCAGAGATCGCAGTCACTTCTCTGTTACGGTAGATTGCTGGGTTTTTTACCATTGGAAAAGATGCAGAAAAAGATGGAAATATGAACATGTCCTAAGCCATTCGATGCAAGAGCGAATTTCCGAGCAAGGAGTCCTGGATGTGTGAATGAGAAGTGACATTTCTCGGTCCGTGTGCTGATAGTTATTATCAGGCATCCTGCTCTCTTCCTTCACCAGGTAACAGGTGCATCACTGAAGAATTGCGCCCCCAGTAACAGCAAGTCGCCTGCTGATCCTCACACCTGGATTGTTGTCGCTGGGACCAGATGTCACATTGTGTGCGCTGTCCCCAGTGAATCTCATCCCTCTGCATCTAAGAGGTTAATGACAGGAAGGGGTTAATTACAGGTGGCAGAGATAAAGTCTGATCAAAAGTAGCGGCAGTAGTGTGGCACCACAAAAACGGGGCAAAAAACATATAAACATTATTTTTTGTACTAATTTTGAGTGTAATCATTATTTATGCTCTAGTCACATCCAAAGCTGCATTCCCAGCACTGCTGATTATGTTTTATGTAGCAAGTATTCTGGGAACATGCACAGGACCATGCAAGATTTTATGGGCTCATGACTGCATTCGTAGATTGTAAGCTCTCACGTGCAGGGTCGTCTTATTTTGCTTTAATTATTGTATTGTTAACGTTGTTACTTATTGTGTTACTGTTGTGTTTGAAACTGTAAGGCTGTGCGCACACGTTGCAGATTTGGGTGCAGAATTTTCTGCATAAAATCTGCATCTCCTGGCAGAAAACGCAGGTGCATTTTTTGTTGCATTTTTGTTGCGGATTTTGTGTGTATTTCACGTGTTTTTTACCCCTGCGGATTTCTATAATGGAAGGGTGCAGAAACGCTGCAGATGCGCACAAAAGAAGTGACATGCTCCTTCTTTCAATCCACTGCGTTTTCTGTGCGGATTTTTCCGCACCATTAGCACAGCATTTTTTTTCCCTATTGATTTACATTGTACTGTAAATCACTTTGCGGATCTGCAGTGTTTCTCCGCGGAAAAAAACGCTGCGGATCCGCAGTAAATCCGCAACGTGTGCACATAGCCTTAAACTGTAAAGTGCTGCAGAATATGTTGGCGCTATATAAATAAAGATTATTATTATTATTATTATTATGACAGAGACAACAAAATTGCTCTTCTTTATCCTGGACCTCTGGATGGTGATCTAGATCCGGAAAGTGTTAGTCCACAACTCAATTCATATAAATATTTTGTGAAAATGTAATATTTTGCCTGCCTGCCTGCAGCCACCACTAGGGGGAGCGCACTCTACTGGGATTCCACAGAGCTCCCCCTAGAGGCAACTGAAAGAAAGCTTTTATTTTCTAAGGAACGGCTCAGAGAATGTGTGTCGTTTATTAGACAAGTATAAAGACTGTTATTTGCTAAACACACAGACAGTCATGAGTTAATAATAGTTCATATGTAACAACCAGTATTAATTAATTTCCTGTTTACACATTTGCAAAAAAGGCAAAATATCCGGAAGTGAAAATATGATCACCATTCAGCTGCTGAGTGTGAACTGTCTCCAGATATCCACAGCGATGCAGATGGTAGAATATACAGTTTATATAAGTTGCTTTTTCCATTCTGCCTAGATAATCTTATTCTGCAGAAAGTTTACACCCCCCATGGTAACTCTGCCCTCCGTGAAGCCACCACATGACAGTGACGCCGGCAGGGTCCCTGCCTGGGATTCTGCTGGTGTTCCTGGCAGACTGTTTGTGGGGCCCACCTGCACCCGTCGGTCAGTCAGCCGATACGTCTTTCGTGTTAACTGTCAGATTCTGGGACTGTCATTCAAAGCGAGGTTTCCTCTCTGAACTATCTGAGATACCCAACACTCTTCCTTTCTGGCTTCCTTTCCAGACATATATAGATAAGCTGCCAAAGCTTGTGAGCCCGTGATGTTCCCGGGAAAGAGCCACAGGGGATTGTGTCCGACCCAAATATCGACCCCGCACTGCGCAGCAAAGAACGCGGAGCACTTCCTAAGGGGCTATGAGGGTGACACTAGGTTCCACTAATTATGGTCTGTGGATGGACTGGAAAAAAGAGGGGTGAAGTGGCCCCAAACTGAAAATTGCCCCACTGAAAATAAGTGTGTATGGGTGCATACTGTATGAGTGCTGAGCTGCAGGTCTGTGTGGTGAGATAGTGATGGAGACCATAAGCATGCCAAGCCCAGAACCAAGACATCACAATGACCAAAAAAAGATGACAACGCCAACAATAGTTAGAACCGCACTGAGTTTGATCCAAGAAAAGACAAAGGAGTTTTCCTTACAATAGACCAATATCAGAGTTGGACTCCACTAATCCCGGTTAGTGAGGCTGCACCAAAGTGCATAGAACGAAGCCCCTTCACGCAGCTGATCAGACCCCTCGATCTGATATTGTCAGTCTATCGTTGTCTTCTGTTACCAATTGTGTGCAGTCAGCATTGCTTTGCATCAAAAGGGCTTTACAGGCAAGGACATTGCTACTTGTAAGGCTACGTTCACACTAGCGTTCGGCTAGTGTGCGTCGCGCTAGCGTCGGGCGACGCAGCGGCGACGCACGCGTCATGCGCCCCTATGTTTAACATGGGGGACGCATGCGTTTTTGCTTGTTGCGTTTTCCGACACGTGCGTCTTTTTTGACGC
The DNA here is from genome assembly GCF_032444005.1 of Ranitomeya imitator. Classification (NCBI taxonomy): domain Eukaryota; kingdom Metazoa; phylum Chordata; class Amphibia; order Anura; family Dendrobatidae; genus Ranitomeya; species Ranitomeya imitator. Next base: position 12,160,591 of record NC_091288.1, read on the forward strand.
TAGCGTCGGACCAAGAAAACGCAACAAGTTGCATTTTTCTTGCGTCCGATTTTCGTCAAAAAACGACGCACGCGTCGAAAAACGCAGCGTTTTTGCGTGCGTTTGCACGCGTTTTTCGGTGCATTGTGCGTCGCGTCGCCGACGCAGCGGCGCACAACGCTAGTGTGAACGTAGCCTAAGATTGCCCCTGAATCAACTTTAAATAGAAAGGTTCAATGGCTGTGAAAAAAAAGCTTCAGCCACTCAAGAAAATTCAGCAAATGCCCAGGCCATCTCTTAAAGAGGATTCTACTACAAGATTAGTTCAACACCAGTGCAGAGCTTGCTCAGGAAAGGCAGCAGGCAGGTGTCAATGGAGATGCGTGCACAGTGAACTGAAGGTTTTGGTGGCTGTCTGGGGTCAAGAAAAGAAGCAATGAAGCCACTTCTCTCCAAGAAAATAATCACACTGACATTCTGCAGGAAGCACAGGGATTGGACTGCAGAGGACGGGGGGAAAGTGTTTTCTATGATGAAGCCCCTGCAGGCTGTTTCGGGACATCTGGACGAATGATTGTCCAGAGAAGAAAAAACGAGTCATGAGTATTGTGTCTCTGTCAGCAGTAAAGCCTCCTGGGACCTCTCATGTGCAGGGGCTTCTCATCCATGGAGGGGCTCACTGACAATGTGTGGGAGCTTCTCAACTATGGAGAGGGCTGACCACAATGTGTGGAGGCTTCTTACTCACGGAGGGCCCTCACTTACAATGTGAGGGGGCTTCTCATCCATGGAGGGCCCACATTTACAATGTATAGGGGCTTCTTATTTTTTTTACCAAATGGCTGCAATGAAACAAAGAGTGAAAAATTTAAAGGGGTCTGAATACTTTCCATACCCACTGTATAACAGTATGAGGGATATATATACCAGGAGAGAGCTCAGGATAAGGGACATATTCCAGGATGGGAGATATATACACTGCTAAAAAAAAATGAAGGGAACACTTAAACAACAGAATCTAACTCCAAGTAAATCAAACTTCTGGGAAATCACACTGTCCACTTAGGAAGCAACACTGATTGACAATCAATTTCACATGCTGTTGTGCAAATGGAATAGACAACAGATGGAAATTATTGGCAATTATCAAGACACCCTCAATAAAGGAGCGGTTCTGCAGGTGGGGACCACAGGCCACATCTCAGTACCAATGCTTTCTGGCTGATGTTTTGGTCACTCTTGAATGTTGGTTGTGCTTTCACACTCATGGTAGCATGAGATGGATTCTACAACCCACACAAGTGGCTCAGGTAGTGCAGCTCATCCAGGATGGCACATCAATGTGAGCTGTGGCAAGGTTTGCTGTGTCTGTCAGCGTAGTGTCCAGAGGCTGGAGGTGCTACCAGGAGACAGGCCAGCACACCAGGAGACGTGGAGGGGGCCGTAGGAAGGCAACAACCCAGACGCAGGACCGCTACCTCCGCCTTTGTGCAAGGAGGAATAGGAGGTGCACTGCCAGAGTCCTGCAAAATGACCTCCAGCAGGCCACAAATGTGCATGTGTCTGCATAAGCAGTTAGAAACCAACTCCATGAAGATGGTCTGAGTGCCCGACGTCCACAGATGGGGTTGTGCCCACAGCCCAACACCGTGCAGAACGCTTGGCATTTGCCACAGAACACCAGGATTGGCAAATTCACCACTGGCGGCCTGTGCTCTTCACAGATGAAGCAGGTTCACACTGAGCACATGTGACAGACGTGACAGAGTCTGGAGACGCCGTGGAGAGCGATCTGCTGCCTGCAACATCCTTCAGCATGACCGGTTTGGCAGTGGGTCAGTAATGGTGTGGGGTGGCATTTCTTTGGGGGCCACACAGCCCTCCATGTGTTCGCCAGAGGTAGCCCGACTGCCATTAGGTACCGAGATGAGATCCTCAGACCCCTTGTGAGACCATATGCTGGTGCGGTTGGCCCTGGGTTCCTCCTAATGCTTTAGTCCAGGTCTGGGATGAGATCCCTGAGGAGACCATCCGCCACCTCATCAGGAGCATGCCCAGGCATTGTAGGGAGGTCATACAGGCACGTGGAGGCCACACACACTACTGAGCATCATTTCCTTGTCTTGAGGCATTTCCACTGAAGTTGGATCAGCCTGTAACTTCACTTTCCACTTTGATTTTGAGCATCGTTCCAACTCCAGACCTCCGTGGGATATTAGTTGTGATTTACGTTGATAATAATTTTTAGGTTTTATTGTTCTCAAGACATTCCACTATGTAATGAATAAAAATGTACAACTGGAATATTTCATTCAGTGATATCTAGGATGTGGGATTTTAGTGTTCCCTTTATTTTTTTGAGCAGTGTATATACGAGGATATACGAGGATGGAGGATATGCATACCAGGATGAGGAACATATATACCAAGATGGGGGACATATATAACAGGATAAGACACGTATATACCAGGAGAGAGCTCAGGATAAGGGACATATTCCAGGATAGGGGATATATATATATATATATATATACAAGGAAGGGGAACATATATACTAGTATGGGCCCAGGATGGGGGATATTTCTGCATAATGGGGGAGGGGGTGCAACTTGTATGTCCATATGGGATTATAGGATTTAGAACGCTACAAGGACCCGTACATCTGACCAACATGACGAGGTGGCCCAAGTCCAAATTTTGCAGCGGGGCCCATCAGGCTATACTTACGCCACTGGTTGCAATGTATTGGCTCCACCATGTTCCTGAATGTCTTTGTCAGCTTCTCATTTGATGGAAGCCAAGTGTAACAAAATTCCTGTGGACTGGACAATTGTTTTGACCGTAATATGACTGGGACATTTGTGTCTTATTGTCCCTTCCCTCAGCAACATGAATGATATAAAAGCCACAAAAAAAACACAAGAGCTGCTTCCAATTACTTGTAGAAGACAAGTATGGCACCAAAGGTAGACCCGTCGTGTAGAGGACGCTCACGAGCCTGCGACGGGGTCTGTGGTGAACTATCTCTCTATCGCATTATTTACAGCAGTATTTTTCACAAATATGAGTTACCCGGGTCGTAGCATGGACCTACAATAGGAACACATGGAAATATGTACATGTACAGCACTATGGAATCAATGGTGCTGTATAAATAAATAATAATAAAATAATAATAAAATATGGGAGAACGAGCAGCGACAATGGTTCACAAGGAACCCACCACCCACAAGTCCCCCAAAGAAAGACTTCGCCAGACTGTAAATCAATCTTCTCGGGAACGACCGTGCTCCGTCCATGCTGTCGTCTTCTGCAGTCTGCTCACGTGGCCATAATAGACGGGCTCTTCTTCCAGATTTAATTAGTGGCTCACCATTGGCAAACCTGATCTCCAGCTCCGACATTTACAGTGAACTGGATGAGTTTCTCCTGACCAGAGAAAACTGAGATTTCCAATGGTTGTCAGATTTTTGGTAAAAAATGAAATAAAACCGTCTTATGAAATGGAAGGTTGTATCCGGCTGTGAGGTCACTGTCAGCTACCTGCAACCAACATCATCATCGACTCAGGCGACAGTCCATGATGGCAGCGGGAGGCCGAGTGAAGACCACGTCCCATCCGCACACTGCTGATTATGGGCAATTATACAAAAAGCATTAATCACCCGCTCATTGCTCCTTGGCTAACCCTGATATATCCTCCATACAAAGGAATGACAATCTCCAGTATCGAGAGGTCCAAATGGTGTATACGGTATATAGGGAAGTATTATAGTAGTTATATTCTTGTATATAGGGAGCAGTATTATAGTAGTTATATTCTTGTATATAGGGGGCAGTATTATAGTAGTTATATTCTTATACATAGGGGCAGTATTATAGTAGTTATATTCTTGTATATAGGGGCAGTATTATAGTAGTTATATTCTTGTACATAGGGGCAGTATTATAGTAGTTATATTCTTGTACATAGGGGCAGTATTATAGTAGTTATATTCTTGTACATAGGGGCAGTATTATAGTAGTTATATTCTTGTACATGGAGCAGTATTATAGTAGTTATATTCTTGTATATAGGGGCAGCATTATAGTAGTTATATTCTTGTACATAGGAGCAGTATTATAGTAGTTATATTCTTATACATAGGGGGCAGTATTATAGTAGTTATATTCTTGTACATAGGGGCAGTATTATAGTAGTTATATTCTTATACATAGGGGCAGTATTATAGTAGTTATATTCTTGTACATAGGGAGCAGTATTATAGTAGTTATATTCTTGTACATGGAGCAGTATTATAGTAGTTATATTCTTGTACATAGGAGCAGTATTATAGTAGTTATATTCTTGTACATAGGAGCAGTATTATAGTAGTTATATTCTTGTACATAGGGGCAGTATTATAGTAGTTATATTCTTGTACATAGGGGCAGTATTATAGTAGTTATATTCTTGTACATAGGGGCAGTATTATAGTAGTTATATTCTTGTACATAGGGGCAGTATTATAGTAGTTATATTCTTGTACATAGGGGCAGTATTATAGTAGTTATATTCTTGTACATGGAGCAGTATTATAGTAGTTATATTCTTGTATATAGGGGCAGCATTATAGTAGTTAAATTCTTGTACATAGGAGCAGTATTATAGTAGTTATATTCTTGTACATAGGAGCAGTATTATAGTAGTTGTATTCTTGTACATAGGGGCAGTATTATAGTAGTTATATTCTTGTACATAGGGGCAGTATTATAGTAGTTATATTCTTGTACATGGAGCAGTATTATAGTAGTTATATTCTTATATATAGGGGCAGCATTATAGTAGTTATATTCTTGTACATAGGAGCAGTATTATAGTAATTATATTCTTGTACATAGGAGCAGTATTATAGTAGTTATATTCTTATACATAGGGGGCAGTATTATAGTAGTTATATTCATGTACATAGGGGCAGTATTATAGTAGTTATATTCTTGCACATAGGGGCAGTATTATAGTAGTTATATTCTTGTATATAGGGGCAGTATTATAGTAGTTATATTCTTGTACATAGGAAGCAGTATTATAGTAGTTATATTCTTGTACATAGGGGGCAGTATTATAGTAGTTATATTCTTGTACATAGGGAGCAGTATTATAGTAGTTATATTCTTGTACATGGAGCAGTATTATAGTAGTTATATTCTTGTACATAGGGGCAGTATTATAGTAGTTATATTCTTGTACATAGGGGCAGTATTATAGTAGTTATATTCTTGTACATAGGGGCAGTATTATAGTAGTTATATTCTTGTACATAGGGGCAGTATTATAGTAGTTATATTCTTGTACATGGAGCAGTATTATAGTAGTTATATTCTTGTATATAGGGGCAGCATTATAGTAGTTATATTCTTGTACATAGGAGCAGTATTATAGTAGTTATATTCTTATACATAGGGGGCAGTATTATAGTAGTTATATTCTTGTACATAGGGGCAGTATTATAGTAGTTATATTCTTATACATAGGGGCAGTATTATAGTAGTTATATTCTTGTACATAGGGAGCAGTATTATAGTAGTTATATTCTTGTACATGGAGCAGTATTATAGTAGTTATATTCTTGTACATAGGAGCAGTATTATAGTAGTTATATTCTTGTACATAGGAGCAGTATTATAGTAGTTATATTCTTGTACATAGGGGCAGTATTATAGTAGTTATATTCTTGTACATAGGGGCAGTATTATAGTAGTTATATTCTTGTACATAGGGGCAGTATTATAGTAGTTATATTCTTGTACATAGGGGCAGTATTATAGTAGTTATATTCTTGTACATGGAGCAGTATTATAGTAGTTATATTCTTGTATATAGGGGCAGCATTATAGTAGTTATATTCTTGTACATAGGAGCAGTATTATAGTAGTTATATTCTTGTACATAGGAGCAGTATTATAGTAGTTATATTCTTGTACATAGGGGCAGTATTATAGTAGTTATATTCTTGTACATAGGGGCAGTATTATAGTAGTTATATTCTTGTACATGGAGCAGTATTATAGTAGTTATATTCTTATATATAGGGGCAGCATTATAGTAGTTATATTCTTGTACATAGGAGCAGTATTATAGTAATTATATTCTTGTACATAGGAGCAGTATTATAGTAGTTATATTCTTATACATAGGGGGCAGTATTATAGTAGTTATATTCATGTACATAGGGGCAGTATTATAGTAGTTATATTCTTGCACATAGGGGCAGTATTATAGTAGTTATATTCTTGTATATAGGGGCAATATTATAGTAGTTATATTCTTGTACATAGGGAGCAGTATTATAGTAGTTATATTCTTGTACATAGGGGGCAGTATTATAGTAGTTATATTCTTGTACATGGAGCAGTATTATAGTAGTTATATTCTTGTACATAGGGGCAGTATTATAGTAGTTATATTCTTGTACATAGGGGCAGTATTATAGTAGTTATATTCTTGTACATAGGGGCAGTATTATAGTAGTTATTTTCTTGCACATAGGGGCAGTATTATAGTAGTTATATTCTTGTACATGGAGCAGTATTATAGTAGTTATATTCTTGTATATAGGGGCAGCATTATAGTAGTTATATTCTTGTACATAGGAGCAGTATTATAGTAGTTATATTCTTATACATAGGGGGCAGTATTATAGTAGTTATATTCTTGTACATAGGGGCAGTATTATAGTAGTTATATTCTTATACATAGGGGCAGTATTATAGTAGTTATATTCTTGTACATAGGGAGCAGTATTATAGTAGTTATATTCTTGTACATGGAGCAGTATTATAGTAGTTATATTCTTGTACATAGGAGCAGTATTATAGTAGTTATATTCTTGTACATAGGAGCAGTATTATAGTAGTTATATTCTTGTACATAGGGGCAGTATTATAGTAGTTATATTCTTGTACATAGGGGCAGTATTATAGTAGTTATATTCTTGTACATGGAGCAGTATTATAGTAGTTATATTCTTATATATAGGGGCAGCATTATAGTAGTTATATTCTTGTACATAGGAGCAGTATTATAGTAATTATATTCTTGTACATAGGAGCAGTATTATAGTAGTTATATTCTTATACATAGGGGGCAGTATTATAGTAGTTATATTCATGTACATAGGGGCAGTATTATAGTAGTTATATTCTTGCACATAGGGGCAGTATTATAGTAGTTATATTCTTGTATATAGGGGCAATATTATAGTAGTTATATTCTTGTACATAGGGAGCAGTATTATAGTAGTTATATTCTTGTACATAGGGGGCAGTATTATAGTAGTTATATTCTTGTACATAGGGAGCAGTATTATAGTAGTTATATTCTTGTACATGGAGCAGTATTATAGTAGTTATATTCTTGTACATAGGGGCAGTATTATAGTAGTTATATTCTTGTACATAGGGGCAGTATTATAGTAGTTATATTCTTGTACATAGGGGCAGTATTATAGTAGTTATTTTCTTGCACATAGGGGCAGTATTATAGTAGTTATATTCTTGTACATGGAGCAGTATTATAGTAGTTATATTCTTGTATATAGGGGCAGCATTATAGTAGTTATATTCTTGTACATAGGAGCAGTATTATAGTAGTTATATTCTTATACATAGGGGGCAGTATTATAGTAGTTATATTCTTGTACATAGGGGCAGTATTATAGTAGTTATATTCTTATACATAGGGGCAGTATTATAGTAGTTATATTCTTGTACATAGGGAGCAGTATTATAGTAGTTATATTCTTGTACATGGAGCAGTATTATAGTAGTTATATTCTTGTACATAGGAGCAGTATTATAGTAGTTATATTCTTGTACATAGGAGCAGTATTATAGTAGTTATAGTCTTGTACATAGGGGCAGTATTATAGTAGTTATATTCTTGTACATAGGGGCAGTATTATAGTAGTTATATTCTTGTACATAGGGGCAGTATTATAGTAGTTATATTCTTGTACATAGGGGCAGTATTATAGTAGTTATATTCTTGTACATAGGGGCAGTATTATAGTAGTTATAGTCTTGTACATGGAGCAGTATTATAGTAGTTATATTCTTGTATATAGGGGCAGCATTATAGTAGTTATATTCTTGTACATAGGAGCAGTATTATAGTAGTTATATTCTTGTACATAGGAGCAGTATTATAGTAGTTATATTCTTGTACATAGGGGCAGTATTATAGTAGTTATATTCTTGTACATAGGGGCAGTATTATAGTAGTTATATTCTTGTACATGGAGCAGTATTATAGTAGTTATATTCTTGTATATAGGGGCAGCATTATAGTAGTTATATTCTTGTACATAGGAGCAGTATTATAGTAATTATATTCTTGTACATAGGAGCAGTATTATAGTAGTTATATTCTTATACATAGGGGGCAGTATTATAGTAGTTATATTCATGTACATAGGGGCAGTATTATAGTAGTTATATTCTTGCACATACGGGCAGTATTATAGTAGTTATATTCTTGTATATAGGGGCAGTATTATAGTAGTTATATTCTTGTACATAGGGAGCAGTATTATAGTAGTTATATTCTTGTACATAGGGGGCAGTATTATAGTAGTTATATTCTTGTATATAGGGGCAGTATTATAGTAGTTATATTCTTGTATATAGGGGCAGTATTATAGTAGTTATATTCTTGTACATAGGAGCAGTATTATAGTAGTTATATTCTTGTACATAGGGGGCAGTATTATAGTAGTTATATTCTTGTACATAGGGAGCAGTATTATAGTAGTTATATTCTTGTACATAGGGGGCAGTATTATAGTAGTTATATTCTTGTACATAGGAGCAGTATTATAGTAGTTATATTCTTATACATAGGGGGCAGTATTATAGTAGTTATATTCATGTACATAGGGGCAGTATTATAGTAGTTATATTCTTGTACATGGAGCAGTATTATAGTAGTTATATTCTTGTACATAGGAGCAGTATTATAGTAGTTATATTCTTGTACATGGAGCAGTATTATAGTAGTTATATTCTTGTACATAGGAGCAGTATTATAGCAGTTATATTCTTGTACATAGGAGCAGTATTATAGTAGTTATATTCTTGTACATAGGAGCAGTATTATAGTAGTTATATTCTTGTACATAGGGGCAGTATTATAGTAGTTATATTCATGTACATGGGGAAGTATTATAGTAGTTATATTCTTGTACATAGGAGCAGTATTATAGTGTTTTTATTCTTGTACATATGAGCAGTATTATAGTAGTTATATTCTTGTACATAGGGGCAGTATTATAGTAGTTATATTCTTGTACATAGTAGCAGTATTATAGTAGTTATATTCTTTTACATAGGGGCAGTATTATAGTAGTTATATTCTTGTACATAGGAGCAGTATTATAGTAGTTATATTCTTGTACATAGGAGCAGTATTATAGTAGTTATAGTCTTGTACATAGGGGCAGTATTATAGTAGTTATATTCTTGTATATAGGGGCAGTATTATAGTAGTTATATTCTTGTACATAGGGGCAGTATTATAGTAGTTATATTCTTGTACTTAGTATGACAATAGTCATTTTCATGTCCATAAGTTGCAATATAATAGTCCAATTCTTTAGGTTCTTGAAGTCGACACAATGACGTGTCGGTAGGTTAAGGAACACGCCATGCTGTAATTTTTATTGCAGTAATTATTGAGGGCCACATGACACAGTGATTCTTTTTCTTGGATGCTCTTTAAATCCTAGTGTCTTTCATCACCCGTCTCTGAACTAGTTATGGCACAATGTATCAGTTATGTCTTTATTGTTCTTTTACAATTTGGCTTCATTAAATGTGATACATTTGATTATCCTACGACCCTGCTTTGCCATAAATATGTGTGAACCTGAAGGTGAACAATGAACGTGGCGTATTCGTTGTTGCCAGCATGCTGTTTCAAGGTGGACGCCCACCATAAAAGATTGGATCCAAATCCAGTTTCAATAATTGCAAATGCCTATAAATGTGGGCGACTGCTAATGTACCACACAAACAGCTGCAATAAAAAGCTAAACATTAATCTGTAAATCTGAGTGACCTGTGATCTCTAAGGCTTCATGGATCTCCCCGCTGTCATTATCAGCAGCTGCACAATTTATTATTTATTTTTGTGTCTTAAAATGCTCAATCAATTCTACAGCTTTACAGACATCACCATCACTGTCCCCATTGAGGCTCACAATCTACAGCCACTGAGCCACCATACTGCCTTATATAGTACAGTGCTAACCACTGAGCCACTGTGCTGCCCTACATATAGTACAGTGCTAACCACTGAGCCATCGTGCTGCTTTATATATAGTCCAGTACTAACCACTGAGCCATCGTGCTGCCTTATATAGTACAGTGCTCACGACTGAGCCGCTGTGCTGCCCTGTACATAGTACAGTGCTAAACACTGAGCCACCATGCTGCCTTATATAGTACAGTGCTAACCACTGAGCCACTGTGCTGCCTTATATAGTACAGTACTAACCACTGAGCCACCATGCTGCCTTATATAGTACAGTGCTAACCACTGAGCCATCGTGCTGCTTTATATATAGTCCAGTACTAACCACTGAGCCATCGTGCTGCCTTATATAGTACAGTGCTCACGACTGAGCCGCTGTGCTGCCCTGTACATAGTACAGTGCTAAACACTGAGCCACCATGCTGCCTTATATAGTACAGTGCTAACCACTGAGCCACTGTGCTGCCTTATATAGTACAGTACTAACCACTGAGCCACCATGCTGCCTTATATAGTACAGTACTAACCACTGAGCCACCATGCTGCCTTATATAGTACAGTGCTAACCACTGAGCCACTGTGCTGCCCTACATATAGTACAGTGCTAACCACTGAGCCATCGTGCTGCTTTATACATAGTACAATGCTCACCATTGATCTGCTGTACTGCCATATATAGTACAGTGCTAACCACTGAGCCATCATACTGCCCTATATATAGTACAGTGCTAACCACTGAGCCACCATGATGTACTGGGTCATAAAAGTGCCTGTATGAGACATTATTTTTTTACGTATGCTGGGATTTCATGGTGAGTGCGGTAAGCGACTTTTCTGTGTGCAATGTTATTATATTGTGCATTATCCCTAAAATCTATATAATCGTCTAAGGGGTACTTCTATCTGTTTGTCTGTCTGTCACAGAAATCCGGAATCGCTGCGACGGGCACAGTGCGGCCACGAATTTGCCCTTTCCTACTCTCCGTCAGTGCCCGCTCCATACTCCACTCCAGTCAGCGCTCACACAGGGTTAATGGCTGCGTTACACCACGTTATGCCGCACCACGCTGCTATTAACCCTGTGTGACCAATTTTTTTTACTATTGATGCTGCCTATGCTGTGTTATGTCTGTGTGTATTATCTCTGTACTGTGACATCACTGTGTGTATTATTCTCTGTACTGTGACATCACTGTGTGTATTCTCCCTGTACTGTGACATCACTGTGTGTATTATCTCTGTCCTGTGACATCACTGTGTGCATTCTCCCTGTACTGTGACATCACTGTGTATATTATCTCTGTCCTGTGACATCACTGTGTGCATTATCCCTGTACTGTGACATCACTGTGCGTATTACCTCTGTACTGTGACATCACTGTGTGTATTATTCTCTGTACTGTGACATCACTGTGTGTATTCTCCCTGTACTGTGACATCACTGTGTATATTATCTCTGTCCTGTGACATCACTGTGTGCATTATCCCTGTACTGTGACATCACTGTGTATATTATCTCTGTCCTGTGACATCACTGTTTGTATTATCCCTGTACTGTGACATCACTGTGCGTATTATCCCTGTACTGTGACATCACTGTGTGTATTATCTCTGTCCTGTGACATCACTGTGTGCATTCTCCCTGTACTGTGACATCACTGTGTATATTATCTCTGTCCTGTGACATCACTGTGTGCATTATCCCTGTACTGTGACATCACTGTGCGTATTATCCCTGTACTGTGACATCACAGTGCGTATTACCTCTGTACTGTGACATCACTGTGTGTATTACCCCTGTACTGTGACATCACTGTGTGTATTATCCCTGTACTGTGACATCACTGTGTGTATTACCCCTGTACTGTGGCATCGCCGTGTGTATTATCCCTGTACTGTGACATCGCCGTGTGCATTATCCCTGTTTTCTGCCATCTTTCTGTATTTTGTCCCTGTACTGTCACATCACTGTGAGCTTTAATCCTGCACCTGATGGAAACCAAAACCTCTACAAGCTTTTCATGTTCTACTTGGAGGTTGTCATGGGTCAGATTTCAAAATTTGTTACAGGGTCTCATGAATACTTGGCGCTGATCACATGACCTGAAGAGATATTTATGATTGGCTGATATATTTTGCAATTTGTCACCTAACAAAAATGAGAAAACTTCACATCTCGACCAATAAATATTTGGCAGCAAAGTGCTGAAAGGGATTGCTCATCTCTGGCAGTCAGTGCTGGAGTGATTGATGCCTACACATGAAAAGTGACAAATATATAGGAGCAATGTGCAGCCCTCGGAGGTGGAGGGTGGGGGGCTGGGATGGCGCTGGCAGCTGCCCGATGCGGCAGGTGTATGTGCCCGTCTTCTCTGCATCACTGATCCGGCCATGGGCTGAGATCCTGATATCCCGGAGTGATAGAACCCAGTACACAGCCCCTCATCCCACCTCTATGTCAGCCATCTCTGAGGGTCCGGGAGCTTCCTATCTCATTAATCCCCCCTGAGCTGCGCTCTCTGCCAAGGTCATTCCTCCCATATCAGCCATTCAAAGAGAGATGGTGATGAAGGTTCATCCCGGTTCTGTGAACATGATGCATTGTATCGAAGGTGATACATTTGTGTTTAATCCTTCCCGGGCCAAACGGCTTCTTTACAATGTGCCGTACACCCGCAACCAACAGCATTCAGCAACTCACAAACTAAAGGAGCAAATACCCTGCAAGAAATAATTATCACTAGGGCATGAATAAACATAGGGAAGCTAGTTAATAATATTTTGATTAAAAAAATATATATATATATATATATATATAAAAGCCATCCCACCACGACAAGGCGACCCTACTCTGGATGGTCCTAACCTCTAGTATTGAAACCTTAGTTACCACTTGTCAAATGATGTAAATGTGAATAATGGCTGGGTAGGACCAAGACCCCGACTAATGGACACCCAGCAGTCTGGAGCTATGTAAACGTAACGTCCAGCTCAAAGTGTGTGTATATACAGTCATGGACAAAAGTGTTGGCACCCTTGAAATTGTTTCAGAAAATGAAGTATTTCTCCCAGAACATTATTAGAATTACACACGTTTTTGTTATACACACATTCATTTCCTTTGTGTATTAGAACAGCGCAAAAAAGCAGAGAAAAAAATGGAAAATTGGACACTATTTTGCAAAAAAACAAACAAAACAAAAATGGGCCGGACAAAATTGTTGGCACCTTCAACTTATTATTTATTTGAAGACGCGTTGGAGTAAATAAATGCAATCAATCGTTTCCTATAACCATCCACAAGCTTCTTACTCCTCTCAGCTGGATTTTCAGACGACTCTTCTTACATGCTGCTCCAGGTCTCTCATATATCTCCTTATCCCAACAGCAATTTTAAGATCTCTCCACAGGTGATGAATGGGATGTAGACCCAGCTTTCTGACACTGGGTACTACATTGCTACTCAAAATCCTTTGGTAATCTTCAGATTTAATGATGCCTTTCAGACAGTCAAGGCACCCAGTGCCAGAGACAGCAAAATAACAACAAAACATCTTTGAATCTCCACCATGTTTGACTGTAGGTACTGTGTTTTTTTCTTTGCAGACCTCATTCAGTCTTCGGTAAACAGTAGATTGATGTGCTTTGCCAAAACCCTCTTTCTTGGTATCATCTGTCCACAGGACGCTTTCCCAGTAGGATTTTACGTGCTCACATACATTTTTTTATGTCTCTGTGGGTCCTGGGTCTCCTGACATAGCGTTTTATTTATGTGTAGACAAATAGTTTGCACTGATACTGACGCACCTGAGCCTGCAGGACAGCTTGAGTTTCTTTGGACCTTGATTTGGGCTTATTAACTATCCGGACTATCCTGAATTGAAACCTCTCATCGATTTTTCTCTGCAGTCCAGGGAGATTAGCTGCAGTGCCATGGGTGGTAAACTTCTTGATTATGTTGTGTACCATGGACAAAGGAACATCAAGATCTCTGGAAATGGAGCTGTAACCTTGAGATTGTTGATATTTTTCAACAATTTTTCTTCTCAAGTCCTCACACCGTTCTCTTCTCCTCTTTCTGTTCTCCATGCTTAGTGTGACACACACAGACACACAATGCAAATATTGAGTCAATTTCTCCCCTTTTTATCAGGTTTCAGGTGTGATTTCCATATTGCCCACACCTGTTGCTTGCCACAGGTGAGTCTGAAGGAGCATTGCATGTTTGAAACAACCTTGTTTACTCACAATTTTGGAAAAGTGCCAATAATTTTGTCTGTCCCAATTTTTTTTTGTGAACTTATGTCCAATTTCTCTTTTTTCTCCTGTTTTTTTTTTTTGTATTGATCACGCAGAAAGGAAATAAACGTGTGTAACAAAACATGTGTAATTGTTATAATTTTCTGGCAGAGAAATCCTCCATTTTCAACAGTTGTATGCCAGTCAGACAGGAAGATCAGGGCACGGCTATGGAGTTGCAAATGCTTCAAAAGGGTCATAGTGATTACAACCAGCCACCACTAGGAGGAGCTCATTACATATACATTTATAAAAGTCCACACTAGAGGGAGCTCACTATATATACATGCAGATTTATACAGGTACCATTAAAGGGAGCTCACTACATACAGATTTATACAGTCCCCACTAGAGGGAGCTCACTACATACAGATTTATACAGCCACCACTAGGGGGAGATCACTACATACATATCTTTACAGTCACCACTAGGGGGAGCTCACTACATACAGATTTATACAGCCACCACCACTAGACGGAGCTCACTACATACAGATACATACTGCCACCACTAGGGGAGCGCACTACATACAGATTTATACAGCCACCACTAGAAGGAGCTCACTACATAGAGATTTATACAGCCACCACTAGAGAGAGATCACTACATACAGATACATACTGCCACCACTAGAGGCTTTTTGGGAGCCATTTATAGTATTTGGAGGGCTATTATGGGGACCATTATACTGTTTGGAGGGCTAGTGGGGCCATTATAGTGTGTGCGAGCAATTATACACTGTGAAGGTATGCGTGGGTTCTATCATACTGTGTGGTTGGCTGTGTGGGGGCCATTATACGGTTTGGGGGGCTAGTGGGGCCATTACACAATGTGGAGGGTTGTGTTGTGGTCATCATACTCAGGGCCGCCATCAGGGCATGACAGCCGTGACTGGCGTATGGGGCCCGGTGAGCAGAGGGGGCCCGCATCGGGCCCCGTCTCATCTGGTCACCGGGCCCCCCCTGCAGGCGCTGCGGCAGCGGCACACTATTGACGTGCGGGCCCGCACCCGCACGTCAATAGTTAACAGCCGCCAGCCAGTCTGAGGCTGGCGGCTGAATAGGGCCGCAGTGCGCACTCGCCGGCGTCTGACGTCATTGTCAGCCGCCGGGCCAGGCGGCAAGTGCGTCTGTGTGGAGCCTGGAGAGGGAGCTTCACCCGGCGCTGGAGCTTGGCCAGGTAAGAAGTTGTGTTTTTTTTTTTCTTTGAGAGCTGCTGCGATCCAGGGGGGCCCGGGGGGCAGGATGATGGACACACAGGGGCAGAAATGCTGGACACAGTGGGGCAGAAATGCTGGACACAGTGGGGCAGAAATGCTGGACACAGTGGGGCAGAAATGTTGGACACAGTGGGGCAGAAATGCTGGACACAGTGGGGCAGAAATGCTGGACACAGTGGGGCAGAAATGCTGGACACAGTGGGGCAGAAATGCTGGACACAGTGGGGCAGAAATGCTGGACACAGTGGGGCAGAATGCTGGACACAGTGGGGCAGGATGCTGGACACAATGGGGGCAGGATGCTGGACACAGTGGGGCAGAAATGCTGGACACAGTGGGGCAGAAATGCTGGACACAGGGGCAGAAATGCTGGACACAGTGGGACAGAATGGTGGACACACACAGGGGCAGAAATGCTGGACACAGCGGGGCAGAATGCTGGACACAGTGGGGCAGAATGCTGGACACACAGGGGCAGAAATGCTGGACAGTGGGGCAAAAATGCTGGACACAGTGGGGCAAAAATGCTGGACACAGGGGCAGAAATGCTGGACACAGTGGGACAGAATGGTGGACACACACTGGGGCAGAATGCTGGACACAGTGGGGCAGAATGCTGGACACAGTGGGGCAGAATGCTGGAGACAGGGGCAGAAATGCTGGACACACAGTGGGGCAGAATGCTGGACACAGTGGGGCAGAATGCTGGACACAGGGGCAGAAATGCTGGACACAGTGGGGCAAAAATGCTGGACACAGTGGGGCAAAAATGCTGGACACAGTGGGGCAAAATGCTGGACACAGTGGGACAGAATGGTGGACACACAGGGGCAGAAATGCTGGACACAGTGGGGCAGAATGCTGGACACACAGGGGCAGAAATGCTGGACACACAGGGGCAGAAATGCTGGACACAGGGGCAGAAATGCTGGACACAGGGGCAGAAATGCTGGACACAGGGGCAGAAATGCTGGACACAGGGGCAGAAATGCTGGACACAGTGGGGCAGAAATGCTGGACACAGTGGGGCAGAAATACTGGACACAGTGGGGCAGAAATGCTGGACACAGTGGGGCAGAATGCTGGACACAGTGGGGCAGAATGCTGGAAACAGTGGGGCAGAATGCTGGACACAGTGGGGCAGGATGCTGGACACAGTGGGGCAGAATGCTGGACACAGTGGGGCAGAATGCTGGACACAGTGGGGCAGAATGCTGGACACACAGTGGGGCAGAATGCTGGACACACAGTGGGGCAGAATGCTGGACACACAGTGGGGCAGAATGCTGGACACACAGTGGGGCAGAATGCTGGACACACAGTGGGGCAGAATGCTGGACACACAGTGGGGCAGAATGCTGGACACACAGTGGGGCAGAATGCTGGAGACAGGGGCAGAAATGCTGGACACAGTGACAGGGGCAGAATGCTGGACATTGGGGCAGAATGCTGGACACAGTGGGGCAGAAATGCTGGACACAGTGACAGGGGCAGAATGCTGGACATTGGGGCAGAATGCTGGACACAGTGGGGCAGAAATGCTGGACACAGTGACAGGGGCAGAATGCTGGACACAGTGACAGGGGCAGAATGCTGGACACAGGGGCAGACTGTGAGACCCAGGGGCAGAATGCGAGACACGGGGCAGAATGGAGATACGGGGCATGATTGGAGACACAGGGCAGGATGAAAGACATGGGGGCATGACTGGAGACAGATGGGGCAGGATTGGAGACAGATGGGGCAGAATGGAGACACAGGGGGCATGATTGGAGACAAGTGTCAGGATTGCAGACATGGGGGCATGGTTGGAGACATAGGGGGCAGAATGGAGACATGGGGCATGATTGGAGACACTGGGGGGCAGAATTGGAGACAGATCGTGCAGGATCATGGGGCAGGATGGATATGATGGAGACAGATGGGGCAGGATGGAGAGATCACATGGGGCGATCATATGGGGCAGGATAAGGAGATCATATGGGGCAGAATGGATACTCATGAGGGCAGGATGGGAGAATATCTGGCTGACGCCAGGAATGAGACACACGGGGCCAGGCTGGGTGATATTATTAATACCATAGGGGCTAATTTAGGGATATTATTACTGCAGTGATGTATTTATTTTATTTTTTGAGTATACTGTTTTAAATGGGGGGCGGTCCTGTTACTGTATAGAGTGATACTATGTCGCCTTCTTCATGTGGTGTAATGTAGAAGTTGTGAAAAATTAAGTAATGTGTTCTGCAAGCGGAGCTCGAGATAACTGTGTTATTTCCTGCAGAGAGAAGTCCTGGCTGGATGAAATGATGGCGGTCTGTGCTGGATGAAAGATGAAGGACTTCACCTAGAGACGTCACTGGTGAGTCAGTGTGTTACCTATACACTGACACTATACACTGTATACAGAGCTCCTGTGTATAATTTCACTAGTGATCACTATATTATCTGTACACAGACACTGCATACTAAGTACAGATCTCCTGTGTATAATGGCACTTATGGTGATAGTATGGTGCTTTTTTAAAAATTACTGATCAGAATTGTAGTATTCAGTCACTATGTGGTGGTAATATGTGGTCTGGACATGGTGTTGTGGTATTTGTTCCTTGTATGTGATATTATTCGATCACTGTGGTGGTAATATGTGGTCTGGTCATGGTGTTGTGGTATTTGTTCCTTGTATGTGATATTATTCGATCACTGTGGTGGTAATATGTCATCTGGTCATAGTGTTGTGGTATTTGTTCCTTCTATGTGATATTATTGGGCATTTTAAAAATTGAAAAATAAATAAAAATATACCTAAATTGTATTGCATATTTTAACAAATATTTAATAGGTTACAGCAGAGTAGGGCCCGGCCAAAAGTGTCTACCGTGTTATGGTGGCGGCTTAAAAAATCTTTTGGCCAAAACAAAAGCTGCCGGCTATATGTGTGATCTGGTGATGGGAACTGTTAATGTGTGATTGGTGAGAAGTGGAGTTTTTCCAAGAGAGAGCGGTGGGACTGTGGACAGTTCGAGGGGTGGAGCCTGGAGGCGGGGCTGGGGTGGAGCCTGGGCGGAGTCTCAAGGGGGCCCCGAAAATTTTGCCAGTATGGGGCCCCGAAATTTCTAGTGGCAGCCCTGATCATACTGTAAGGAGGGCTGTACTGGGGTCACAGTTGGAGCGTCATACTGTGTTGGAGTCACCATACTTTGCCGGGGGTGTTACAATAGGGTCATGATACAGTGCGTGTGGAGGCTACTGTGGAGATATTTACTGTGGCGGTATCATATTATGTTTGGGGGGCACTTTTGTTGTCATCATACTATGGGGAAAAGAGAAGGTAATCTCGGGCTTCAATAGTAGGAATATTACTTTGTAAGGGCTGCAAAGTTGTGAGATCTGCTCTTCTGTGTCCCCACTAAATATTCATTTTTTAGGGAGGGGGGAGAGGTCCAATTAGAACTTGTGCCATGGAGCCCCATGATCTCTATATATGCCCCAGGTAAGCAGAGCTGAATCCTAACAGTGTGTATATCACACGCTGTATAGATTTCACATGACGCAGTTGCCCTATCCTGGAAAACTATTGTAAATGCCCAGAATGCGCGTGCACTATGTGAGATAAGTCAATTGCAAGGTTTGGCTATACGAGTGCACTAACACAAAGAATGGCCGCTGCAATCTGTGGTAATGGGCACCATTCATTTAGGCAATGCATAGCGCTAATTAAGTGCAGTGTGTACTGTGCACTGAAAGCAGCAATGGCTACTGAATGGCTCTGGTGGGCAGAGGGGGTGCAACATATTGGGCACTATAGAGCACCATATGGCTATATGGTGACATTAATGTATGAATATGGGGTAGGGGCACATAGTGACAGATACCTAGGCAGTTTCACTAAATGTCGTACTGGCCCAGGACTAAATCAGGGGTAATTAAGCCCAGGACTTGGCGCTGTACACACAGACCTCACACAAGCTGTCTAACGTCAGCCTTGTCCTTCCACCGGGAAGATACAAAGAAGGATAAAAGATCTAGAAGAGAAAATATCTGCATGAAATATTGGTAAATAACAAACCTGGATACAATGTAACCTTTATTACTGTAGCGTTCATTACACTGACAAAGCTTCATCCCTGAGCAGCCAGCGAGTCTGAGCGCAGACATCGGCCAAATCGTTTATTACTTCACAGGAGGCTTTAATAACCCTGGGTCAGCATTGCCTCCTCGGTGGCTGCAGGACCCGGCCCAAAATCCCACATGAAAAAGCAATGAAATGCATGGGAACCCTTAGTGTTAGATATGGCAGCAAATTATATCTGAAGCCACTCTAGACCGGCACGTGTACTGTTAGGCGACGGCTTGAAATAAGTTTTCAGTTGTTTTCCATAAGGAATAAAACAATTTCCAATCTATCCCTTCCTCTCATTGAGCCAAGTTGCTATGATGTCCTCCCATACACCTACATGAGGGATTCCTGCTCTCTTGCTTCTATGTAGCACATGTTCTGAAATATCATCAACATGGAGGACATAATACAGCAGGACTGAGCAGTGTTGCTGTGAATCCAAGCTTGAGATCAGATAAAACACTAGAAAGAATCAACATTATACAGTAGTACTAAGCAGTGTAACTGAGAATCCAGCTCTGGGGGTGAGATTAAACACTTAACGGGAATGTTCATAATTAGCTAACCCTGATATAGTCTCCATTGTAAAATAAAATGCCATACATTCAATCTCTGAACCGGTCCCATTCTGTGCTGCATCTGTCTCATGAGTCATGTGAAAGCTGCATTTTGCCAAAAGCCACTGAGGGGCTGCAGCTTTCATAGTTTGTCAGATTGAGTTTCTTGTGACTCAAACATTGCAACCCCTTAGTGGCCCCCGATAGCCTGCAGTGGTTACATAACATAGCAATGCAATGTGAGCCAAGGCAGACACAATGTCAACCAAGGAACGAGTGTTTGGTTGTTTATTTCACATGGAGGACTATAGCATTTGAGAAGCGATAGTCTAAATATTGGACATGCGATGTAATAGACAGCAGCCCCCCCATGTGTAACTGTGCATCTATCCTTTTCTGCTCCTTCATCCTGTTTCCCATAGACTTCAATAGGCAGCTGTATCGTGATCCTTCAGTGAGCTGGAAGACAGTCTGGTCTTGAGCAAAATGGACCTTCACAGTCTTTCAGACGAGTTTAGGAGGCAAGGGGAGGAGAACTGGCTCATAAGTGGAGAAAGAAGCTGATTTATGTGATAAGATATTTTACAAATGTTTTTAGATTCACTTGTACTGATTTATGCAATGTTTGTTGTAATGAACATGACTATTTTATTTTATTTTTTTTATATAGCGCTAACATATTCCGCAGCGCTTTACACACACTATCATCGCTGTCCCCGTTGGGACTCACAATCTACATTCCCTATCAGTACGTCTTTGGAATGTGGGAGGAAAAAGGAGAACCCGGAAGAAACCCACGCAAACATGGAGAGAACATACAAATTCTTTGCAGATGTTGTCCTTGGTGGGGTTTGAACCACTGAGCCACCGTGCTGTGTATCTTTGTACAGTGTCAATTTGTGGATGTTTTTAATTTCCAATATTTTTGCAGTCAATGAATAGAAATACTCTTTAAATTTACAAACTAGAAACCTGTAAATATCTGATCTTGCTCCTGAATGAGAAGTGGATACAATTGTATCCAATGCAGACAATGCTCCGCGAGCTGAACATCAGCAGCAGCTGCAGATCCCTCAGATTGGTCTTGTCCGGATACAATTGTATCCAGTGCAGACAATGCTCTGCGAGCTGAACATCAGCAGCGGCTGCACAGATCCCTCAGATTGGTCTTGTCTGGATACAATTGTATCCAGTGCAGACAATGCTCCGCGAGCTGAACATCAGCAGCGGCTGCACAGATCCCTCAGATTGGTCATGTCTGGATACAATCGTATCCCATTTTAGTTAAGAGCCGGATTATTTGATGTTTGAGTTCTCGGACTGCAAATAAAATCTTCATTCACTGACACCAAACGGAGATCTTGAATGGCTGTAAATTCCAATTTGTAAAACCGCTCATTTATATAGTATTTAAGCAGATTTGTTATCTAGAGAAATGCCCCCATAGCGAATAACAGACTGTTCCCCCATTATTAATGGTGCCCACTACAAACTAAACCATTGTAGTAAACTAGCAGAGAGATTCATGCGGAAGCTACTGATGTACTTGGCTCACAGAGCATGGTCTCCACTGGATACATCAACATCAGCCAGTATAACAATAAATTGCTCATTTAATGACAGCAAGCAGAGAGGTTGAATATCGTGCAGAATTAAAACACATAGGGAATTGGAAACCTATACAACGTTTTGTATATGCACTTATAAATCCTGATTTGCATAAAAGATGACAAATCCTTAAATCTAAACACCTGTGCAGACTGAACACTTCACACAGCTGAAGGTTTGCTACACTATATTGGTGACCTGGTGACAATGTCTCCTGGTCTCTGACAATTTTCCTGGCTCTTCCTTGGCATTAGTGTGAGGCTTTATCTGGTCTTTTCATCTCTGTATTTTTCCAGGAAAATGAGAAGAGTTGTTACTCTTTAACTCATCTGTCAACTGGTGCTCAGGGCCAAGCTGGAAAGGGCATATCAACACCAAGGCCATGAATATCCTTCACATGTGCTATGGGGGACAGGCCGGTTATACAGAAGGCACGAACCCACAGTCACAGCCCAGCAGTCATTCACCAGAAAAGGGCTCAAAATAAACTGTTTATTGGAAAGTGGTGAAGCAGAGAGCAGAATGCAACAAATCCTCCTCTGGCAAGTGTTCAAATGATAAGATGTGTCACTAGAGGGAGGTTATCCATCGTGGCTACTGGAGAGAGACCGAGTCTACATCCAGTGGGAGCTCACCAGAGAGATACCAGGGCCACCACCAGGGGGAGCTCATCAGAGAGATACCAGGTCCACCACCAGGGGGAGCTCACCAGAGAGATACCAGGGCCACCACCAGAGAGATACCAGGTCCACCACCAGAGAGATACCAGGTCCACCACCAGGGGGAGCTCACCAGAGAGATACCAGGTCTACCACCAGAGGGAGCTCATCAGAGAGATACCAGGTCCACCACCAGAGAGATACCAGGTCCACCAGAGAGATACCAGGTCCACCACCAGAGAGATACCAGGTCCACCACCAGGGGGAGCTCACCAGAGAGATACCAGGTCCACCACCAGAGAGATACCAGGTCCACCACCAGGGGGAGCTCACCAGAGAGATACCAGGTCCACCACCAGAGGGAGCTCACCAGAGAGATACCAGGTCCACCACCAGAGAGATACCAGGTCCACCAGAGAGATACCAGGTCCACCACCAGAGAGATACCAGGGCCACCACCAGGGGGAGCTCATCAGAGAGATACCAGGTCCACCACCAGGGGGAGCTCACCAGAGAGATTCCAGGGCCACAACCAGAGAGATACCAGGTCCACCACCAGAGAGATACCAGGTCCACCACCAGGGGGAGCTCACCAGAGAGATACCAGGTCTACCACCAGAGGGAGCTCATCAGAGAGATACCAGGTCCACCACCAGAGGGAGCTCACCAGAGAGATACCAGGTCCACCACCAGAGGGAGCTCACCAGAGAGAAACCAGGTCCACCACCAGAGGGAGCTCACTAGAGAGATACCAAGTCCACTACCAGAGGGAGCTCATCAGAGAGATACCAAGTCCACCACCAGAGTGAGCTCACCAGAGAGATACCAGGTCCACCACGGAGGGAGCTCACCTGAGAGATACCAGGTCCACCACCAGAGGGAGCTCACCAGAGAGATACCAGGTCCACCACCAGAGGGAGCTCACCAGAGAGATACCAGGTCCACCACCAGGGGGAGCTCACCAGAGAGATACCAGGTCCACCACCAGAGAGATACCAGGTCCACCACCAGGGGGAGCTCTCACCAGAGAGATACCAGGTCCACCACCAGAGGGAGCTCACCAGAGAGATACCAGGTCCACCACCAGAGAGATACCAGGTCCACCACCAGAGGGGGCTCACCAGAGAGATACCAGGCCCACCACCAGAGAGAGCTCACCAGAGAGATACCAGGTCCACCACCAGAGAGATACCAGGTCCACCACCAGGGGGAGCTCACCAGAGAGATACCAGGTCCACCACCAGAGGGAGCTCACCAGAGAGATACCAGGTCCACCACCAGAGGGATACCAGGTCCACCACCAGGGGGAGCTCACCAGAGAGATACAAGGTCCACCACCAGAGGGAGCTCACCAGAGAGATACCAGGTCCACCACCAGAGGGAGCTCACCAGAGAGATACCAGGTCCACCACCAGAGGGAGCTCACCAGAGAGATACCAGGTCCACCACCAGAGAGATACCAGGTCCACCACCAGAGGGAGCTCACCAGAGAGATACCAGGCCCACCACCAGAGAGAGCTCACCAGAGAGATACCAGGTCCACCACCAGAGAGATACCAGGTCCACCACCAGGGGGAGCTCACCAGAGAGATACCAGGTCCATCACCAGAGGGAGCTCACCAGAGAGATACCAGGCCCACCACCAGAGAGATACCAGGTCCCCCACCAGGGGGAGCTCACCAGAGAGATACCAGGTCCACCACCAGGGGGAGCTCACCAGAGAGATACCAGGTCCACCACCAGAGTAAAGCTCACCAGAAAGATACCAGGTCCACCACCAGAGGGAGCTCACCAGAGAGATATCAAGTCCACCACCAGAGGGAGCTCACCAGAGAGATACCAAGTCCACCACCAGGGGGAGCTCACCAGAGAGATACCAGGTCCACCACCAGGGGGAGCTCACCAGAGAGATACCAGGTCCACCACCAAAGGGAGCTCACCAGAGAGATATCAAGTCCACCACCAGAGGGAGCTCACCAGAAAGATACCAGGTCCACCACCAGGGGGAGCTCACCAGAAAGATACCAGGTCCACCACCAGAGGGAGCTCACCAGAAAGATACCAGGTCCACCACCAGGGGGAGCTCACCAGAGAGATACCAGGTCCACCACCAGAGGGAGCTCACCAGAGAGATACCAGGTCCACCACCAGGGGGCGCTCACCAGAGAGATACCAGGTACACCATGGAGGGGGGATCACCTGAGAGATTCCAGGTCCACCACCAGGGGGAGCTCACCAGAGAGATACCAGGTCCACCACCAGAGAGATACCAGGTCCACCACCAGGGGGAGCTCACCAGAGAGATACCAGGTCCACCACCAGAGAGATACCAGGTCCACCACCAGAGGGAGCTCACCAGAGAGATACCAGGCCCACCACCAGAGAGAGCTCACCAGAAAGATACCAGGTCCACCACCAGAGAGATACCAGGTCCACCACCAGGGGGAGCTCACCAGAGAGATACCAGGTCCATCACCAGAGGGAGCTCACCAGAGAGATACCAGGCCCACCACCAGAGAGATACCAGGTCCCCCACCAGGGGGAGCTTACCAGAGAGATACCAGGTCCACCACCAGGGGGAGCTCACCAGAGAGATACCAGGTCCACCACCAGAGGGAGCTCACCAGAGAGATATCAAGTCCACCACCAGAGGGAGCTCACCAGAGAGATACCAAGTCCACCACCAGGGGGAGCTCACCAGAGAGATACCAGGTCCACCACCAGGGGGAGCTCACCAGAGAGATACCAGGTCCACCACCAAAGGGAGCTCACCAGAGAGATATCAAGTCCACCACCAGAGGGAGCTCACCAGAAAGATACCAGGTCCACCACCAGGGGGAGCTCACCAGAAAGATACCAGGTCCACCACCAGAGGGAGCTCACCAGAAAGATACCAGGTCCACCACCAGGGGGAGCTCACCAGAGAGATACCAGGTCCACCACCAGAGGGAGCTCACCAGAGAGACACCAGGTCCACCACCAGGGGGCGCTCACCAGAGAGATACCAGGTACACCATGGAGGGGGGATCACCTGAGAGATTCCAGGTCCACCACCAGAGGGAGCTCACCAGAGAGATATACCAAGTCCACCACCAGGGGGAACTCACCAGAGAGATACTGTAGCAGGGTCACCACTATAGTGAGCTCACCAGAGAGATAGCAGATTCATCACCAGAGGGAGCTTGGCAAAGAGCAGGTTCACCACCAGAGGCTCACCAGAGAGAGCAGGTTCACTATCAGAGGGAGCTCACCAGAGAGGGCAGGTTCACTCCCAAATTGAGCGCAAATCAGTTTATTAGGGAGCTGAGGTCCATCACCAGGAGGAGATCACTGAGGATTTGACTAAAGTTAGGAGAACTGACTGCTAGATTTTTCTCTTCTTTGGTCAATAAATTGGTCATTTAAAAATAAAAATGATATGAATCATCTCTTGGACTATTAAACCCATAGCCACGTCATCTGTCATATAAATCTATGGAGATTCTCAGCACTGGATACATGGGATGATCAGTACCTCTCCTTCACTATGAACAGCCCTTGGAACTTCTGATTACAGTGAACACTAGATAATGGTTAAATTATAAGAATTTATACTGTTTAACACTATATTCCTTAGCACAGAATATAAATTATCTTTCACACAGATTCCGAAACTGTACAAGTATTGTATGACATTTGGCTTCTTTGTTTTGTTGGCAATCCCTATTTTCTTAATGAGCAGATTACTTACGAGATCCTGTAATCCTGCAGTGCCCTCCAGTGGAAAGTACTTAGAATGCAATCTTTGAATTTGTGGATATTTTTTTACTTTGTGCCCTGGATTACTGAGGAAGTCCGAATTTGCAGAAAATTCAATTGGCGGTGAATAAATTTTAGCGAATTTCAATACTAGAAAACTTGTAATTGCTCGTAAAATACACAAGGAGGAGAGAGAGAGATAGGACCCCACTGAGCATCAGAGCTTACAATCTACAGGAGAGAGAGGACCACACTGACCATAAGAGCTTACACTCTACAGGAGAGAGAGGACCCCGCTGATCATAAGAGCTTACACTCTACAGGAGAGAGAGGACCCCACTGACCATAAGAGCTTACACTCTACAGGAGAGAGAGGACCCCACTGACCATAAGAGCTTACACTCTACAGGAGAGAGAGAGGACCCCACTGACCATAAGAGCTTACACTCTACAGGAGAGAGAGGACCCCACTGACCATAAGAGCTTACACTCTACAGGAGAGAGAGGACCACACTGACCATAAGAGCTTACACTCTACAGGAGAGAGAGGACCCCACTGACCATAAGAGCTTACACTCTACAGGAGAGAGAGGACCCCACTGATCATAAGAGCTTACACTCTACAGGAGAGAGAGGACCCCACTGACCATAAGAGCTTACACTCTACAGGAGAGAGAGGACCCCGCTGATCATAAGAGCTTACACTCTACAGGAGAGAGAGGACCCCGCTGATCATAAGAGCTTACACTCTACAGGAGAGAGGATCCCACTGACCATAAGAGCTTACACTCTACAGGAGAGAGAGGACCCCACTGACCATAAGAGCTTACACTCTACAGGAGAGAGAGGACCCCACTGACCATAAGAGCTTACACTCTACAGGAGAGAGAGAGGACCCCACTGACCATAAGAGCTTACACTCTACAGGAGAGAGAGGACCCCACTGACCATAAGAGCTTACACTCTACAGGAGAGAGAGGACCCCGCTGACCATAAGAGCTTAAACTCTACAGGAGAGAGAGGACCTCACTGACCATAAGAGCTTCCACTCTACAGGAGAGAGAGGACCCCACTGACCATAAGAGCTTACACTCTACAGGAGAGAGAGAGAGAGGACCCCACTGACCATAAGAGCTTACACTCTACAGGAGAGAGAGGACCCCGCTGACCATAAGAGCTTACACTCTACAGGAGAGAGAGGACCCCACTGACCATAAGAGCTTACACTCTACAGGAGAGAGAGGACCCCACTGACCATAAGAGCTTACACTCTACAGGAGAGTGAGGACCCCGCTGACCATAAGAGCTTAAACTCTACAGGAGAGAGAGGACCTCACTGACCATAAGAGCTTCCACTCTACAGGAGAGAGAGGACCCCACTGACCATAAGAGCTTACACTCTACAGGAGAGAGAGAGAGAGGACCCCACTGACCATAAGAGCTTACACTCTACAGGAGAGAGAGGAGCCCACTGACCATAAGAGCTTACACTCTACAGGAGAGAGAGGACCCCACTGACCATAAGAGCTTACACTCTACAGGAGAGAGAGAGGACCCCACTGATCATAAGAGCTTACACTCTACAGGAGAGAGAGGACCCCACTGACCATAAGAGCTTACACTCTACAGGAGAGAGAGGACCCCACTGACCATAAGAGCTTACACTCTACAGGAGAGAGAGGACCCCACTGACCATAAGAGCTTACACTCTACAGGAGAGAGAGGACCACACTGACCATAAGAGCTTACACTCTACAGGAGAGAGAGAGGACCCCACTGATCATAAGAGCTTACACTCTACAGGAGAGAGAGGACCCCACTGACCATAAGAGCTTACACTCTACAGGAGAGAGAGGACCACACTGACCATAAGAGCTTACACTCTACAGGAGAGAGGACCCCACTGATCATAAGAGCTTACACTCTACAGGAGAGAGAGGACCCCACTGATCATAAGAGCTTACACTCTACAGGAGAGAGAGGACCCCACTGACCATAAGAGCTTACACTCTACAGGAGAGAGAGAGGACCCCACTGACCATAAGAGCTTACACTCTACAGGAGAGAGAGGACCCCGCTGACCATAAGAGCTTACACTCTACAGGAGAGAGAGGACCCCACTGACCATAAGAGCTTACACTCTACAGGAGAGAGAGGACCCCACTGACCATAAGAGCTTACACTCTACAGGAGAGAGGACCCCACTGATCATAAGAGCTTACACTCTACAGGAGAGAGAGGACCCCGCTGATCATAAGAGCTTACACTCTACAGGAGAGAGAGGACCCCACTGACCATAAGAGCTAACACTCTACAGGAGAGAGAGGACCCCGTTGACCATAAGTGCTTACACTCTACAGGAGAGAGAGGACCTCACTGACCATAAGAGCTTACACTCTACAGGAGAGAGAGGACCCCACTGACCATAAGAGCTTACACTCTACAGGAGAGAGAGGACCCCACTGACCATAAGAGCTTACACTCTACAGGAGAGAGAGGACCCCACTTACCATAAGAGCTTACACTCTACAGGAGAGAGAGAGGACCCCACTGATCATAAGAGCTTACACTCTACAGGAGAGAGAGGACCCCACTGACCATAAGAGCTTACACTCTACAGGAGAGAGAGAGGACCCCACTGATCATAAGAGCTTACACTCTACAGGAGAGCGAGGACCCCACTGACCATAAGAGCTTACACTCTACAGGAGAGAGAGGACCCACTGACCATAAGAGGTTACACTCTACAGGAGAGAGAGGACCCCACTGACCATAAGAGCTTACACTCTACAGGAGAGAGAGGACCCCACTGACCATAAGAGCTTACACTCTACAGGAGAGAGAGGACCCCACTGACCATAAGAGCTTACACTCTACAGGAGAGAGAGAGGACCCCACTGACCATAAGAGCTTACACTCTACAGAAGAGAGAGGACCCCACTGATCATAAGAGCTTACACTCTACAGGAGAGAGAGGACCCCACTGACCATAAGAGCTTACACTCTACAGAAGAGAGAGGACCCCACTGATCATAAGAGCTTACACTCTACAGGAGAGAGAGAGGACCCCACTGATCATAAGAGCTTACACTCTACAGGAGAGAGAGGACCCCACTGACCATAAGAGCTTACACTCTACAGGAGAGAGAGAGGACCCCACTGACCATAAGAGCTTACACTCTACAGGAGAGAGAGGACCCCACTGACCATAAGAGCTTACACTCTACAGGAGAGAGAGGACCCCACTGACCATAAGAGCTTACACTCTACAGAAGAGAGAGGACCCCACTGATCATAAGAGCTTACACTCTACAGGAGAGAGCGAGGACCCCACTGACCATAAGAGCTTACACTCTACAGGAGAGAGAGGACCCCACTGACCATAAGAGCTTACACTCTACAGGAGAGAGAGAGAGAGGACCCCACTGACCATAAGAGCTTACACTCTACAGGAGAGAGAGGACCCCACTGACCATAAGAGCTTACACTCTACAGGAGAGAGAGGAGCCCACTGACCATATGAGCTTACACTCTACAGGAGAGAGAGGACCCCACTGACCATAAGAGCTTACACTCTACAGGAGAGAGAGGACCACACTGACCATAAGAGCTTACACTCTACAGGAGAGAGAGGACCACACTGACCATAAGAGCTTACACTCTACAGGAGAGAGAGGACCACACTGACCATAAGAGCTTACACTCTACAGGAGAGAGAGGACCCCACTGACCATAAGAGCTTACACTCTACAGGAGAGAGAAGACCCCACTGACCATAAGAGCTTACACTCTACAGGAGAGAGAGAGGACCCCACTGACCATAAGAGCTTACACTCTACAGGAGAGAGAGGACCCCACTGATCATAAGAGCTTACACTCTACAGGAGAGAGAGAGAGGACCCCACTGACCATAAGAGCTTACACTCTACAGGAGAGAGAGGACCCCACTGACCATAAGAGCTTACACTCTACAGGAGAGAGAGGACCCCACTGATCATAAGAGCTTACACTCTACAGGAGAGAGGACCCCCCTGACCATAAGAGCTTACACTCTACAGGAGAGAGAGGACCCCACTGACCATAAGAGCTTACACTCTACAGGAGAGAGAGGACCTCACTAACCATAAGAGCTTACACTCTACAGGAGAGAGAGGACCCCACTGACCATAAGAACTTACACTCTACAGGAGAGAGAGGACCCCACTGATCATAAGAGCTTACACTCTACAGGAGAGAGAGAGAGGACCCCACTGACCATAAGAGCTTACACTCTACAGGAGAGAGAGGACCCCACTGACCATAAGAGCTTACACTCTACAGGAGAGAGAGGACCCCACTGACCATAAGAGCTTACACTCTACAGGAGAGAGAGGACCTCACTGACCATAAGAGCTTACACTCTACAGGAGAGAGAGGACCCCACTGACCATAAGAGCTTACACTCTACAGGAGAGAGGACCCCCCTGACCATAAGAGCTTACACTCTACAGGAGAGAGAGGACCCCACTGACCATAAGAGCTTACACTCTACAGGAGAGAGAGGACCTCACTAACCATAAGAGCTTACACTCTACAGGAGAGAGAGGACCCCACTGACCATAAGAACTTACACTCTACAGGAGAGAGAGGACCCCACTGATCATAAGAGCTTACACTCTACAGGAGAGAGAGAGGACCCCACTGATCATAAGAGCTTACACTCTAAAGGAGAGCGAGGACCCCACTGACCATAAGAGCTTACACTCTACAGGAGAGAGAGAACCCCACTGACCATAAGAGCTTACACTCTACAGGAGAGTGAGGACCCCACTGACCATAAGAGCTTACACTCTACAGGAGAGAGAGAGGACCCCGCTGACCATAAGAGCTTACACTCTACAGGAGAGAGAGAACCCCACTGACCATAAGAGCTTACACTCTACAGGAGAGTGAGGACCCCACTGACCATAAGAGCTTACACTCTACAGGAGAGAGAGGACCCCACTGACCATAAGAGCTTACACTCTACAGAAGAGAGAGGACCCCACTGACCATAAGAGCTTACACTCTTCAGGAGAGAGAGAGGACCCCACTGACCATAAGAGCTTACACTCTACAGGAGAGTGAGGACCCCACTGACCATAAGAGCTTACACTCTACAGGAGAGCGAGGACCCCACTGACCATAAGAGCTTACACTCTACAGGAGAGAGAGAACCCCACTGACCATAAGAGCTTACACTCTACAGGAGAGTGAGGACCCCACTGACCATAAGAGCTTACACTCTACAGGAGAGAGAGGACCCCACTGACCATAAGAGCTTACACTCTACAGAAGAGAGAGGACCCCACTGACCATAAGAGCTTACACTCTTCAGGAGAGAGAGAGGACCCCACTGACCATAAGAGCTTACACTCTACAGGAGAGAGAGGACCCCACTGATCATAAGAGCTTACACTCTACAGGAGAGAAAGGACCCCACTGACCATAAGAGCTTACACTCTACAGGAGAGAGAGGACCCCACTGACCATAAGAGCTTACACTCTACAGGACAGAGAGAGGACCCTACTGATCATAAGAGCTTACACTCTACAGGAGAGAGAGGACCCCACTGACCATAAGAGCTTACACTCTACAGGAGAGAGAGGACCCCACTGACCATAAGAGCTTACACTCTACAGGAGAGAGAGAGGACCCCACTGACCATAAGAGCTTACACTCTACAGGAGAGAGAGGACCCCACTGACCATAAGAGCTTACACTCTACAGGAGAGAGAGGACCCCACTGACCATAAGAGCTTACACTCTACAGGAGAGAGAGAGGACCCCACTGACCATAAGAGCTTACACTCTACAGGAGAGAGAGGACCTCACTGACCATAAGAGCTTACACTCTACAGGAGAGAGACGACCCCACTGACCATAAGAGCTTACACTCTACAGGAGAGAGAGGACCCCACTGACCATAAGAGCTTACACTCTACAGGAGAGAGAGAGGACCCCACTGACAATAAGAGCTTACACTCTACAGGAGAGGACTCCACTGACCATAAGAGCTTACACTCTACAGGAGAGAGAAGACCCCACTGACCATAAGAGCTTACACTCTACAGGAGAAAGAGGACCCCGCTGACCATAAGAGCTTACACTCTACAGGAGAGAGAGGATCCCACTGACCATAAGAGCTTACACTCTACAGGAGAGAGAGGATCCCACTGACCATAAGAGCTTACACTCTACAGGAGAGAGAGGACCTCACTGACCATAAGAGCTTACACTCTACAGGAGAGAGAGGACCCCACTGATCATAAGAGCTTACACTCTACAGGAGAGAGAGAGGACCCCACTGACCATAAGAGCTTACACTCTACAGGACAGAGAGGACCCCACTGACCATAAGAGCTTACACTCTACAGGAGAGAGAGGACCCCACTGACCATAAGAGCTTACACTCTACAGGAGAGAGAGGACCCCACTGATCATAAGAGCTTACACTCTACAGGAGAGAGAGAGGACCCCACTGACCATAAGAGCTTACACTCTACAGAAGAGAGAGGACCCCACTGACCATAAGAGCTTACACTCTACAGGACAGAGAGGATCCCACTGACCATAAGAGCTTACACTCTACAGGAGAGAGAGGACCTCACTGACCATAAGAGCTTACACTCTACAGGAGAGAGAGGACCCCACTGATCATAAGAGCTTACACTCTACAGGAGAGAGAGAGGACCCCACTGACCATAAGAGCTTACACTCTACAGAAGAGAGAGGACCCCACTGACCATAAGAGCTTACACTCTACAGGAGAGAGAGGACCCCACTGACCATAAGAGCTTACACTCTACAGGAGAGAGAGGACCCCACTGACCATAAGACCTTACACTCTACAGAAGAGAGAGGACCCCACTGACCATAAGAGCTTACACTCTACAGGAGAGAGAGGACCCCACTGACCATAAGAGCTTACACTCTACAGAAGAGAGAGGACCCCACTGACCATAAGAGCTTACACTCTACAGGAGAGAGAGGACCCCACTGACCATAAGAGCTTACACTCTACAGGAGAGAGAGGACCCCACTGACCATAAGAGCTTACACTCTACAGGAGAGAAAGAGGACCCCACTGACCATAAGAGCTTACACTCTACAGGAGAGAGAGGACCTCACTGACCATAAGAGCTTACACTCTACAGGAGAGAGACGACCCCACTGACCATAAGAGCTTACACTCTACAGGAGAGAGAGGACCCCACTGACTATAAGAGCTTACACTCTACAGGAGAGAGAGAGGACCCCACTGACAATAAGAGCTTACACTCTACAGGAGAGGACTCCACTGACCATAAGAGCTTACACTCTACAGGAGAGAGGACCCCACTGACCATAAGAGCTTACACTCTACAGGAGAGAGAGGACCCCACTGACCATAAGAGCTTACACTCTACAGGAGAGAGAGGACCCCACTGACCATAAGAGCTTACACTCTACAGAAGAGAGAGGACCCCACTGACCATAAGAGCTTACACTCTACAGGAGAGAGAGGACCCCACTGACCATAAGAGCTTACACTCTACAGGAGAGAGGACCCCACTGACCATAAGAGCTTACACTCTACAGGAGAGAGAGGACCCCACTGACCATAAGAGCTTACACTCTACAGGAGAGAGAGGACCCCACTGACCATAAGAGCTTACACTCTACAGAAGAGAGAGGACCCCACTGACCATAAGAGCTTACACTCTACAGGAGAGAGAGAGGACCCCACTGACCATAAGAGCTTACACTCTACAGGAGAGAGAGGACCCCGCTGACCATAAAAGCTTACACTCTACAGGAGAGAGAGGACCCCACTGACCATAAGAGCTTACACTCTACAGGAGAGAGAGGACCCCACTGACCATAAGAGCTTACACTCTACAGGAGAGAGAGGACCCCACTGACCATAAGAGCTTACACTCTACAGGAGAGAAAGAGGACCCCACTGATCATAAGAGCTTACACTCTACAGGAGAGCGAGGACCCCACTGACCATAAGAGCTTACACTCTACAAGAGAGAGAGGACCCACTGACCATAAGAGGTTACACTCTACAGGAGAGAGAGGACCCCACTGACCATAAGAGCTTACACTCTACAGGAGAGAGAGGACACCGCTGACCATAAGAGATTACACTCTACAGGAGAGAGAGGACCCCACTGACCATAAGAGCTTACACTCTACAGGAGAGAGAGGACCCCACTGATCATAAGAGCTTACACTCTACAGGAGAGCGAGGACCCCACTGACCATAAGAGCTTACACTCTACAGGAGAGAGAGGACCCACTGACCATAAGAGGTTACACTCTACAGGAGAGAGAGGACCCCACTGACCATAAGAGCTTACATTCTACAGGAGAGAGAGGACCCCACTGACCATAAGAGCTTACACTCTACAGGAGAGAGAGGACCCCGCTGACCATAAGAGCTTATACTCTACAGGAGAGAGAGGACCCCACTGACCATAAGAGCTTATACTCTACAGGAGAGAGAGGACCCCGCTGATCATAAGAGCTTACACTCTACAGAAGAGAGAGGACCCCACTGATCATAAGAGCTTACACTCTACAGGAGAGAGAGAGGACCCCACTGATCATAAGAGCTTACACTCTACAGGAGAGCGAGGACCCCACTGACCATAAGAGCTTACACTCTACAGGAGAGAGAGGACCCCACTGACCATAAGAGCTTACACTCTACAGAAGAGAGAGGACCCCCCTGATCATAAGCGCTTACACTCTACAGAAGAGAGAGGACCCCACTGATCATAAGAGCTTACACTCTACAGAAGAGAGAGGACCCCACTGACCATAAGAGCTTACACTCTACAGAAGAGAGAGGACCCCACTGATCATAAGCGCTTACACTCTACAGAAGAGAGAGGACCCCACTGATCATAAGCGCTTACACTCTACAGAAGAGAGAGGACCCCACTGATCATAAGCGCTTACACTCCACAGGAGAGAGAGGACCCCACTGATCATAAGAGCTTACACTCTACAGGAGAGAGAGGACCCCACTGACCATAAGAGCTTACACTCTACAGGAGAGAGAGAGGACCCCACTGACCATAAGAGCTTACACTCTACAGGAGAGAGAGGACCCCACTGATCATAAGAGCTTACACTCTACAGGAGAGAGAGAGGACCCCACTGATCATAAGAGCTTACACTCTACAGGAGAGAGAGGACTCCACTGACCATAAGAGCTTACACTCTACAGGAGAGAGGACCCCGCTGACCATAAGAGCTTACACTCTACAGGAGAGAGCGAGGACCCCACTGACCATAAGAGCTTACACTCTACAGGAGAGGACTCCACTGACCATAAGAGCTTACACTCTACAGGAGAGAGAAGACCCCACTGACCATAAGAGCTTACACTCTACAGGAGAGAGAAGACCCCACTGACCATAAGAGCTTACACTCTACAGGAGAAAGAGGACCCCGCTGACCATAAGAGCTTACACTCTACAGGAGAGAGAGGATCCCACTGACCATAAGAGCTTACACTCTACAGGAGAGAGAGGATCCCACTGACCATAAGAGCTTACACTCTACAGGAGAGAGAGGACCTCACTGACCATAAGAGCTTACACTCTACAGGAGAGAGAGGACCCCACTGATCATAAGAGCTTACACTCTACAGGAGAGAGAGAGGACCCCACTGACCATAAGAGCTTACACTCTACAGGACAGAGAGGACCCCACTGACCATAAGAGCTTACACTCTACAGAAGAGAGAGGACCCCACTGACCATAAGAGCTTACACTCTACAGGAGAGAGAGGACCCCACTGACCATAAGAGCTTACACTCTACAGGAGAGAGAGGACCCCACTGACCATAAGAGCTTACACTCTACAGGAGAGAGAGAGGACTCCACTGACCATAAGAGCTTACACTCTACAGGAGAGAGAGGACCCCACTGATCATAAGAGCTTACACTCTACAGAAGAGAGAGGACCCCACTGATCATAAGAGCTTACACTCTACAGGAGAGAGAGAGGACCCCACTGATCATAAGAGCTTACACTCTACAGGAGAGCGAGGACCCCACTGACCATAAGAGCTTACACTCTACAGGAGAGAGAGGACCCCACTGACCATAAGAGCTTACACTCTACAGAAGAGAGAGGACCCCCCTGATCATAAGCGCTTACACTCTACAGAAGAGAGAGGACCCCACTGATCATAAGAGCTTACACTCTACAGAAGAGAGAGGACCCCACTGACCATAAGAGCTTACACTCTACAGAAGAGAGAGGACCCCACTGATCATAAGCGCTTACACTCTACAGAAGAGAGAGGACCCCACTGATCATAAGCGCTTACACTCTACAGAAGAGAGAGGACCCCACTGATCATAAGCGCTTACACTCCACAGGAGAGAGAGGACCCCACTGATCATAAGAGCTTACACTCTACAGGAGAGAGAGGACCCCACTGACCATAAGAGCTTACACTCTACAGGAGAGAGAGAGGACCCCACTGACCATAAGAGCTTACACTCTACAGGAGAGAGAGGACCCCACTGATCATAAGAGCTTACACTCTACAGGAGAGAGAGAGGACCCCACTGATCATAAGAGCTTACACTCTACAGGAGAGAGAGGACTCCACTGACCATAAGAGCTTACACTCTACAGGAGAGAGGACCCCGCTGACCATAAGAGCTTACACTCTACAGGAGAGAGCGAGGACCCCACTGACCATAAGAGCTTACACTCTACAGGAGAGGACTCCACTGACCATAAGAGCTTACACTCTACAGGAGAGAGAAGACCCCACTGACCATAAGAGCTTACACTCTACAGGAGAGAGAAGACCCCACTGACCATAAGAGCTTACACTCTACAGGAGAGAGAGGACCCCGCTGACCATAAGAGCTTACACTCTACAGGAGAGAGAGGATCCCACTGACCATAAGAGCTTACACTCTACAGGAGAGAGAGGATCCCACTGACCATAAGAGCTTACACTCTACAGGAGAGAGAGGACCCCACTGATCATAAGAGCTTACACTCTACAGGAGAAAGAGGACCCCGCTGACCATAAGAGCTTACACTCTACAGGAGAGAGAGGATCCCACTGACCATAAGAGCTTACACTCTACAGGAGAGAGAGGATCCCACTGACCATAAGAGCTTACACTCTACAGGAGAGAGAGGACCTCACTGACCATAAGAGCTTACACTCTACAGGAGAGAGAGGACCCCACTGATCATAAGAGCTTACACTCTACAGGAGAGAGAGAGGACCCCACTGACCATAAGAGCTTACACTCTACAGGACAGAGAGGACCCCACTGACCATAAGAGCTTACACTCTACAGAAGAGAGAGGACCCCACTGACCATAAGAGCTTACACTCTACAGGAGAGAGAGGACCCCACTGACCATAAGAGCTTACACTCTACAGGAGAGAGAGGACCCCACTGACCATAAGACCTTACACTCTACAGAAGAGAGAGGACCCCACTGACCATAAGAGCTTACACTCTACAGGAGAGAGAGGACCCCACTGACCATAAGAGCTTACACTCTACAGAAGAGAGAGGACCCCACTGACCATAAGAGCTTACACTCTACAGGAGAGAGAGGACCCCACTGACCATAAGAGCTTACACTCTACAGGAGAGAGAGGACCCCACTGACCATAAGAGCTTACACTCTACAGGAGAGAGAGAGGACCCCACTGACCATAAGAGCTTACACTCTACAGGAGAGAGAGGACCTCACTGACCATAAGAGCTTACACTCTACAGGAGAGAGACGACCCCACTGACCATAAGAGCTTACACTCTACAGGAGAGAGAGGACCCCACTGACTATAAGAGCTTACACTCTACAGGAGAGAGAGAGGACCCCACTGACAATAAGAGCTTACACTCTACAGGAGAGGACTCCACTGACCATAAGAGCTTACACTCTACAGGAGAGAGGACCCCACTGACCATAAGAGCTTACACTCTACAGGAGAGAGAGGACCCCACTGACCATAAGAGCTTACACTCTACAGGAGAGAGAGGACCCCACTGACCATAAGAGCTTACACTCTACAGAAGAGAGAGGACCCCACTGACCATAAGAGCTTACACTCTACAGGAGAGAGAGAGGACCCCACTGACCATAAGAGCTTACACTCTACAGGAGAGAGAGGACCCCGCTGACCATAAAAGCTTACACTCTACAGGAGAGAGAGGACCCCACTGACCATAAGAGCTTACACTCTACAGGAGAGAGAGGACCCCACTGACCATAAGAGCTTACACTCTACAGGAGAGAGAGGACCCCACTGACCATAAGAGCTTACACTCTACAGGAGAGAAAGAGGACCCCACTGATCATAAGAGCTTACACTCTACAGGAGAGCGAGGACCCCACTGACCATAAGAGCTTACACTCTACAGGAGAGAGAGGACCCACTGACCATAAGAGGTTACACTCTACAGGAGAGAGAGGACCCCACTGACCATAAGAGGTTACACTCTACAGGAGAGAGAGGACCCCACTGACCATAAGAGCTTACACTCTACAGGAGAGAGAGGACACCGCTGACCATAAGAGATTACACTCTACAGGAGAGAGAGGACCCCACTGACCATAAGAGCTTACACTCTACAGGAGAGAGAGGACCCCACTGATCATAAGAGCTTACACTCTACAGGAGAGCGAGGACCCCACTGACCATAAGAGCTTACACTCTACAGGAGAGAGAGGACCCACTGACCATAAGAGGTTACACTCTACAGGAGAGAGAGGACCCCACTGACCATAAGAGCTTACATTCTACAGGAGAGAGAGGACCCCACTGACCATAAGAGCTTACACTCTACAGGAGAGAGAGGACCCCGCTGACCATAAGAGCTTATACTCTACAGGAGAGAGAGGACCCCACTGACCATAAGAGCTTATACTCTACAGGAGAGAGAGGACCCCGCTGATCATAAGAGCTTACACTCTACAGAAGAGAGAGGACCCCACTGATCATAAGAGCTTACACTCTACAGGAGAGAGAGAGGACCCCACTGATCATAAGAGCTTACACTCTACAGGAGAGCGAGGACCCCACTGACCATAAGAGCTTACACTCTACAGGAGAGAGAGGACCCCACTGACCATAAGAGCTTACACTCTACAGAAGAGAGAGGACCCCCCTGATCATAAGCGCTTACACTCTACAGAAGAGAGAGGACCCCACTGATCATAAGAGCTTACACTCTACAGAAGAGAGAGGACCCCACTGACCATAAGAGCTTACACTCTACAGAAGAGAGAGGACCCCACTGATCATAAGCGCTTACACTCTACAGAAGAGAGAGGACCCCACTGATCATAAGCGCTTACACTCTACAGAAGAGAGAGGACCCCACTGATCATAAGCGCTTACACTCCACAGGAGAGAGAGAGGACCCCACTGATCATAAGAGCTTACACTCTACAGGAGAGCGAGGACCCCACTGACCATAAGAGCTTACACTCTACAGGAGAGAGAGGACCCCACTGACCATAAGAGCTTACACTCTACAGAAGAGAGAGGACCCCACTGATCATAAGAGCTTACACTCTACAGGAGAGAGAGAGGACCCCACTGATCATAAGAGCTTACACTCTACAGGAGAGCGAGGACCCCACTGACCATAAGAGCTTACACTCTACAGGAGAGAGAGGACCCCACTGACCATAAGAGCTTACACTCTACAGGAGAGAGAGGACCCCACTGATCATAAGAGCTTACACTCTACAGAAGAGAGAGGACCCCACTGATCATAAGAGCTTACACTCTACAGGAGAGAGAGAGGACCCCACTGATCATAAGAGCTTACACTCTACAGGAGAGCGAGGACCCCACTGACCATAAGAGCTTACACTCTACAGGAGAGAGAGGACCCCACTGACCATAAGAGCTTACACTCTACAGAAGAGAGAGGACCCCCCTGATCATAAGCGCTTACACTCTACAGAAGAGAGAGGACCCCACTGATCATAAGAGCTTACACTCTACAGAAGAGAGAGGACCCCACTGACCATAAGAGCTTACACTCTACAGAAGAGAGAGGACCCCACTGATCATAAGCGCTTACACTCTACAGAAGAGAGAGGACCCCACTGATCATAAGCGCTTACACTCTACAGAAGAGAGAGGACCCCACTGATCATAAGCGCTTACACTCCACAGGAGAGAGAGGACCCCACTGATCATAAGAGCTTACACTCTACAGGAGAGAGAGGACCCCACTGACCATAAGAGCTTACACTCTACAGGAGAGAGAGGACCCCACTGATCATAAGAGCTTACACTCTACAGAAGAGAGAGGACCCCACTGATCATAAGAGCTTACACTCTACAGAAGAGAGAGAGGACCCCACTGATCATAAGAGCTTACACTCTACAGAAGAGAGAGGACCCCACTGACCATAAGAGCTTACACTCTACAGAAGAGAGAGGACCCCACTGATCATAAGCGCTTACACTCTACAGAAGAGAGAGGACCCCACTGATCATAAGCGCTTACACTCTACAGAAGAGAGAGGACCCCACTGATCATAAGCGCTTACACTCCACAGGAGAGAGAGGACCCCACTGATCATAAGAGCTTACACTCTACAGGAGAGAGAGGACCCCACTGACCATAAGAGCTTACACTCTACAGGAGAGAGAGAGGACCCCACTGACCATAAGAGCTTACACTCTACAGGAGAGAGAGGACCCCACTGATCATAAGAGCTTACACTCTACAGGAGAGAGAGAGGACCCCACTGATCATAAGAGCTTACACTCTACAGGAGAGAGAGGACTCCACTGACCATAAGAGCTTACACTCTACAGGAGAGAGGACCCCGCTGACCATAAGAGCTTACACTCTACAGGAGAGAGCGAGGACCCCACTGACCATAAGAGCTTACACTCTACAGGAGAGGACTCCACTGACCATAAGAGCTTACACTCTACAGGAGAGAGAAGACCCCACTGACCATAAGAGCTTACACTCTACAGGAGAGAGAAGACCCCACTGACCATAAGAGCTTACACTCTACAGGAGAAAGAGGACCCCGCTGACCATAAGAGCTTACACTCTACAGGAGAGAGAGGATCCCACTGACCATAAGAGCTTACACTCTACAGGAGAGAGAGGATCCCACTGACCATAAGAGCTTACACTCTACAGGAGAGAGAGGACCTCACTGACCATAAGAGCTTACACTCTACAGGAGAGAGAGGACCCCACTGATCATAAGAGCTTACACTCTACAGGAGAGAGAGAGGACCCCACTGACCATAAGAGCTTACACTCTACAGGACAGAGAGGACCCCACTGACCATAAGAGCTTACACTCTACAGAAGAGAGAGGACCCCACTGACCATAAGAGCTTACACTCTACAGGAGAGAGAGGACCCCACTGACCATAAGAGCTTACACTCTACAGGAGAGAGAGGACCCCACTGACCATAAGACCTTACACTCTACAGAAGAGAGAGGACCCCACTGACCATAAGAGCTTACACTCTACAGGAGAGAGAGGACCCCACTGACCATAAGAGCTTACACTCTACAGAAGAGAGAGGACCCCACTGACCATAAGAGCTTACACTCTACAGGAGAGAGAGGACCCCACTGACCATAAGAGCTTACACTCTACAGGAGAGAGAGGACCCCACTGACCATAAGAGCTTACACTCTACAGGAGAGAGAGAGGACCCCACTGACCATAAGAGCTTACACTCTACAGGAGAGAGAGGACCTCACTGACCATAAGAGCTTACACTCTACAGGAGAGAGACGACCCCACTGACCATAAGAGCTTACACTCTACAGGAGAGAGAGGACCCCACTGACTATAAGAGCTTACACTCTACAGGAGAGAGAGAGGACCCCACTGACAATAAGAGCTTACACTCTACAGGAGAGGACTCCACTGACCATAAGAGCTTACACTCTACAGGAGAGAGGACCCCACTGACTATAAGAGCTTACACTCTACAGGAGAGAGAGGACCCCACTGACCATAAGAGCTTACACTCTACAGGAGAGAGAGGACCCCACTGACCATAAGAGCTTACACTCTACAGGAGAGAGAGGACCCCACTGACCATAAGAGCTTACACTCTACAGAAGAGAGAGGACCCCGCTAACCATAAGATCTTACACTCTACAGGAGAGAGAGGACCCCACTGACCATAAGAGCTTACACTCTACAGGAGAGAGAGGACCCCACTGACCATAAGAGCTTACACTCTACAGAAGAGAGAGGACCCCACTGACCATAAGAGCTTACACTCTACAGGAGAGAGAGAGGACCCCACTGACCATAAGAGCTTACACTCTACAGGAGAGAGAGGACCCCGCTGACCATAAAAGCTTACACTCTACAGGAGAGAGAGGACCCCACTGACCATAAGAGCTTACACTCTACAGGAGAGAGAGGACCCCACTGACCATAAGAGCTTACACTCTACAGGAGAGAGAGGACCCCACTGACCATAAGAGCTTACACTCTACAGGAGAGAAAGAGGACCCCACTGATCATAAGAGCTTACACTCTACAGGAGAGCGAGGACCCCACTGACCATAAGAGCTTACACTCTACAAGAGAGAGAGGACCCACTGACCATAAGAGGTTACACTCTACAGGAGAGAGAGGACCCCACTGACCATAAGAGCTTACACTCTACAGGAGAGAGAGGACACCGCTGACCATAAGAGATTACACTCTACAGGAGAGAGAGGACCCCACTGACCATAAGAGCTTACACTCTACAGGAGAGAGAGGACCCCACTGATCATAAGAGCTTACACTCTACAGGAGAGCGAGGACCCCACTGACCATAAGAGCTTACACTCTACAGGAGAGAGAGGACCCACTGACCATAAGAGGTTACACTCTACAGGAGAGAGAGGACCCCACTGACCATAAGAGCTTACATTCTACAGGAGAGAGAGGACCCCACTGACCATAAGAGCTTACACTCTACAGGAGAGAGAGGACCCCGCTGACCATAAGAGCTTATACTCTACAGGAGAGAGAGGACCCCACTGACCATAAGAGCTTATACTCTACAGGAGAGAGAGAGGACCCCACTGATCATAAGAGCTTACACTCTACAGGAGAGAGAGGACCCCGCTGATCATAAGAGCTTACACTCTACAGAAGAGAGAGGACCCCACTGATCATAAGAGCTTACACTCTACAGGAGAGAGAGAGGACCCCACTGATCATAAGAGCTTACACTCTACAGGAGAGCGAGGACCCCACTGACCATAAGAGCTTACACTCTACAGGAGAGAGAGGACCCCACTGACCATAAGAGCTTACACTCTACAGGAGAGAGAGAGGACTCCACTGACCATAAGAGCTTACACTCTACAGGAGAGAGAGAGGACTCCACTGACCATAAGAGCTTACACTCTACAGGAGAGAGAGGACCCCACTGATCATAAGAGCTTACACTCTACAGAAGAGAGAGGACCCCACTGATCATAAGAGCTTACACTCTACAGGAGAGAGAGAGGACCCCACTGATCATAAGAGCTTACACTCTACAGGAGAGCGAGGACCCCACTGACCATAAGAGCTTACACTCTACAGGAGAGAGAGGACCCCACTGACCATAAGAGCTTACACTCTACAGAAGAGAGAGGACCCCCCTGATCATAAGCGCTTACACTCTACAGAAGAGAGAGGACCCCACTGATCATAAGAGCTTACACTCTACAGAAGAGAGAGGACCCCACTGACCATAAGAGCTTACACTCTACAGAAGAGAGAGGACCCCACTGATCATAAGCGCTTACACTCTACAGAAGAGAGAGGACCCCACTGATCATAAGCGCTTACACTCTACAGAAGAGAGAGGACCCCACTGATCATAAGCGCTTACACTCCACAGGAGAGAGAGGACCCCACTGATCATAAGAGCTTACACTCTACAGGAGAGAGAGGACCCCACTGACCATAAGAGCTTACACTCTACAGGAGAGAGAGAGGACCCCACTGACCATAA
Source organism: Ranitomeya imitator (assembly GCF_032444005.1). Classification (NCBI taxonomy): domain Eukaryota; kingdom Metazoa; phylum Chordata; class Amphibia; order Anura; family Dendrobatidae; genus Ranitomeya; species Ranitomeya imitator. Next base: position 12,205,087 of record NC_091288.1, read on the forward strand.
GAGCTTACACTCTACAGGAGAGAGAGGACCCCACTGATCATAAGAGCTTACACTCTACAGGAGAGAGAGAGGACCCCACTGATCATAAGAGCTTACACTCTACAGGAGAGAGAGGACTCCACTGACCATAAGAGCTTACACTCTACAGGAGAGAGGACCCCGCTGACCATAAGAGCTTACACTCTACAGGAGAGAGCGAGGACCCCACTGACCATAAGAGCTTACACTCTACAGGAGAGAGAGGACGCCGCTGACCATAAGAGCTTACACTCTACAGGAGAGAGAGGACCCCACTGACCATAAGAGCTTACACTCTACAGGAGAGAGAGGACCCCACTAATCATAAGAGCTTACACTCTACAGAAGAGAGAGGACCCCACTGACCATAAGAGCTTACACTCTACAGGAGAGAGAGAGGACCCCACTGACCATAAGAGCTTACACTCTACAGGAGAGAGAGGACCTCACTGACCATAAGAGCTTACACTCTACAGGAGAGAGAGGACCTCACTGACCATAAGAGCTTACACTCTACAGGAGAGAGAGGACCCCACTGACCATAAGAGCTTATACTCTACAGGAGAGAGAGGACCCCGCTGACCATAAAAGCTTACACTCTACAGGAGAGAGAGGACCCCACTGACCATAAGAGCTTATACTCTACAGAAGAGAGAGGACCCCACTGACCATAAGAGCTTACACTCTACAGGAGAGAGAGGACCCCGCTGACCATAAAAGCTTACACTCTACAGGAGAGAGAGGACCCCACTGACCATAAGAGCTTACACTCTACAGGAGAGAGAGAGGACCCCACTGACCATAAGAGCTTACACTCTACAGGAGAGAAAGAGGACCCCGCTGACCATAAGAGCTTACACTCTACAGGAGAGCGAGGACCCCACTGACCATAAGAGCTTACACTCTACAAGAGAGAGAGGACCCACTGACCATAAGAGGTTACACTCTACAGGAGAGAGAGGACCCCACTGACCATAAGAGCTTACACTCTACAGGAGAGAGAGGACACCGCTGACCATAAGAGATTACACTCTACAGGAGAGAGAGGACCCCACTGACCATAAGAGCTTACACTCTACAGGAGAGAGAGGACCCCACTAATCATAAGAGCTTACACTCTACAGAAGAGAGAGGACCCCACTGACCATAAGAGCTTACACTCTACAGGAGAGAGAGAGGACCCCACTGACCATAAGAGCTTACACTCTACAGGAGAGAGAGGACCTCACTGACCATAAGAGCTTACACTCTACAGGAGAGAGAGGACCTCACTGACCATAAGAGCTTACACTCTACAGGAGAGAGAGGACCCCACTGACCATAAGAGCTTATACTCTACAGGAGAGAGAGGACCCCGCTGACCATAAAAGCTTACACTCTACAGGAGAGAGAGGACCCCACTGACCATAAGAGCTTATACTCTACAGAAGAGAGAGGACCCCACTGACCATAAGAGCTTACACTCTACAGGAGAGAGAGGACCCCGCTGACCATAAAAGCTTACACTCTACAGGAGAGAGAGGACCCCACTGACCATAAGAGCTTACACTCTACAGGAGAGAGAGAGGACCCCACTGACCATAAGAGCTTACACTCTACAGGAGAGAAAGAGGACCCCGCTGACCATAAAAGCTTACACTCTACAGGAGAGAGAGGACCCCACTGACCATAAGAGCTTACACTCTACAGGAGAGAGAGAGGACCCCACTGACCATAAGAGCTTACACTCTACAGGAGAGAAAGAGGACCCCGCTGACCATAAGAGCTTACACTCTACAGGAGAGCGAGGACCCCACTGACCATAAGAGCTTACACTCTACAAGAGAGAGAGGACCCACTGACCATAAGAGGTTACACTCTACAGGAGAGAGAGGACCCCACTGACCATAAGAGCTTACACTCTACAGGAGAGAGAGGACACCGCTGACCATAAGAGCTTACACTCTACAGGAGAGAGAGGACCCCACTGACCATAAGAGCTTACACTCTACAGGAGAGAGAGGACCCCACTAATCATAAGAGCTTACACTCTACAGAAGAGAGAGGACCCCACTGACCATAAGAGCTTACACTCTACAGGAGAGAGAGAGGACCCCACTGACCATAAGAGCTTACACTCTACAGGAGAGAGAGGACCTCACTGACCATAAGAGCTTACACTCTACAGGAGAGAGAGGACCTCACTGACCATAAGAGCTTACACTCTACAGGAGAGAGAGGACCCCACTGACCATAAGAGCTTATACTCTACAGGAGAGAGAGGACCCCGCTGACCATAAAAGCTTACACTCTACAGGAGAGAGAGGACCCCACTGACCATAAGAGCTTATACTCTACAGAAGAGAGAGGACCCCACTGACCATAAGAGCTTACACTCTACAGGAGAGAGAGGACCCCGCTGACCATAAAAGCTTACACTCTACAGGAGAGAGAGGACCCCACTGACCATAAGAGCTTACACTCTACAGGAGAGAGAGAGGACCCCACTGACCATAAGAGCTTACACTCTACAGGAGAGAAAGAGGACCCCGCTGACCATAAGAGCTTACACTCTACAGGAGAGCGAGGACCCCACTGACCATAAGAGCTTACACTCTACAAGAGAGAGAGGACCCACTGACCATAAGAGGTTACACTCTACAGGAGAGAGAGGACCCCACTGACCATAAGAGCTTACACTCTACAGGAGAGAGAGGACACCGCTGACCATAAGAGATTACACTCTACAGGAGAGAGAGGACCCCACTGACCATAAGAGCTTACACTCTACAGGAGAGAGAGGACCCCACTGATCATAAGAGCTTACACTCTACAGGAGAGCGAGGACCCCACTGACCATAAGAGCTTACACTCTACAGGAGAGAGAGGACCCACTGACCATAAGAGGTTACACTCTACAGGAGAGAGAGGACCCCACTGACCATAAGAGCTTACACTCTACAGGAGAGAGAGGACCCCACTGACCATAAGAGCTTACACTCTACAGGAGAGAGAGAGGACCCCACTGACCATAAGAGCTTACACTCTACAGGAGAGAGAAGATCCCACTGACCATAAGAGCTTACACTCTACAGGAGAGAGAGGACCCCGCTGACCATAAGAGCTTATACTCTACAGGAGAGAGAGGACCCCACTGACCATAAGAGCTTATACTCTACAGGAGAGAGAGGACCCCGCTGATCATAAGAGCTTACACTCTACAGAAGAGAGAGGACCCCACTGATCATAAGAGCTTACACTCTACAGGAGAGAGAGAGGACCCCACTGATCATAAGAGCTTACACTCTACAGGAGAGCGAGGACCCCACTGACCATAAGAGCTTACACTCTACAGGAGAGAGAAGACCCCACTGACCATAAGAGCTTACACTCTACAGGAGAGAGAGAGGACTCCACTGACCATAAGAGCTTACACTCTACAGGAGAGAGAGGACCCCACTGATCATAAGAGCTTACACTCTACAGAAGAGAGAGGACCCCACTGATCATAAGAGCTTACACTCTACAGGAGAGAGAGAGGACCCCACTGATCATAAGAGCTTACACTCTACAGGAGAGAGAGAGGACCCCACTGATCATAAGAGCTTACACTCTACAGGAGAGAGAGAGGACCCCACTGACCATAAGAGCTTACACTCTACAGGAGAGAGAGGACCCCACTGATCATAAGAGCTTACACTCTACAGGAGAGAGAGAGGACCCCACTGACCATAAGAGCTTACACTCTACAGGAGAGAGAGAGGACCCCACTGACCATAAGAGCTTACACTCTACAGGAGAGAGAGAGGACCCCACTGACCATAAGAGCTTACACTCTACAGGAGAGAGAGGACCCCACTGACCATAAGAGCTTACACTCTACAGGAGAGAGAGGACTCCACTGACCATAAGAGCTTACACTCTACAGAAGAGAGAGGACACCACTGACCATATGAGCTTACACTCTACAGGAGAGAGAGGACCCCACTGACCATAAGAGCTTACACTCTACAGGAGAGAGAGGACCTAACTGACCATAAGAGCTTACACTCTACAGGAGAGAGAGAGGACCCAACTGACCATAGGAGCTTACACTCTACAGGAGAGAGAGGACCCCACTGACCATAAGAGCTTACACTCTACAGGACAGAGAGTACCCCACTGACCATAAGAGCTTACACTCTACAGGAGAAAGAGGACCCCACTGACCATAAGAGCTTACACTCTACAGGAGAGAGAGGACCCCACTGACCATAAGAGCTTACACTCTACAGGAGAGAGAGGACCCCACTGACCATAAGAGCTTACACTCTACAGGAGAAAGAGGACCCCACTGACCATAAGAGCTTACACTCTACAGGAGAGAGAGAGGACCCCACTGACCATAAGAGCTTACACTCTACAGGAGAAAGAGAGGACCCCACTGACCATAAGAGCTTACACTCTACAGGAGAGAGAGGACCCCACTGATCATAAGAGCTTACACTCTACAGGAGAGAGAGGACCCCACTGACCATAAGAGCTTACACTCTATAGGAGAGAGAGGACCCCACTGACCATAAGAGCTTACACTCTACAGGAGAGAGAGGACCCCACTGACCATAAGAGCTTACACTCTACAGGAGAGAGAGGACCCTGCTGACCATAAGAGCTTACACTCTACAGGAGAGAGAGGACCCCACTGATCATAAGAGCTTACACTCTACAGGAGAGAGAGGACCCCACTGACCATAAGAGCTTACACTCTACAGGAGAGAGAGAGGACCCCACTGACCATAAGAGCTTACACTCTACAGGAGAGAGAGAGGACCCCACTGACCATAAGAGCTTACACTCTACAGGAGAGAGAGGACCCCACTGACCATAAGAGCTTACACTCTACAGGAGAGAGAGAGGACCCCACTGACCATAAGAGCTTACACTCTACAGGAGAGAGAGGACCCCACTGACCATAAGAGCTTACACTCTACAGGAGAGAGAGGACTCCACTGACCATAAGAGCTTACACTCTACAGGAGAGAGAAGACCCCACTGACCATAAGAGCTTACACTCTACAGGAGAGAGAGAACCCCACTGACCATAAGAGCTTACACTCTACAGGAGAGAGAGGACCCCACTGACCATAAGAGCTTACACTCTACAGGAGAGAGAGGACCCCACTGATCATAAGAGCTTACACTCTACAGGAGAGAGAAGACCCCACTGACCATAAGAGCTTACACTCTACAGGAGAGAGAGGACCTCACTGACCATAAGAGCTTACACTCTACAGGAGAGAGAGGACCTCACTGACCATAAGAGCTTACACTCTACAGGAGAGAGAGGACCCCACTGACCATAAGAGCTTACACTCTACAGGAGAAATATCCAACTGGCATGAACCATAAAACGATCTCTTTTACATTTATTGAAATTAATAGTCATACTTTTCAATACTAAATGCAAACAGTATTTTCGAACTACAGTATATGAATTTAGTTTTACTACATCTTGCAGTCCCTGATCACCTGTTTCTGCTTAAAGCTGAGAACTCAGCACATCCAATTGCAAATCAGTTCATACTCCACATCACTGTCAATTCAATCACCAGCACACTTGTGGGTTCCTTTCTCTATACATATCACCATATTGGCATTACTATGGATCCTATGACTAAGGGCACTGACGAGCCAGAAATGTGTTAGGTTTTGTTTTTAAATATATTTTTCACTTAATAAATTTTTGAATTTTATTTACTGGAAGTTTGTGCTGAGCTTCATCCTCCCCTCCTGTTCTACATTGCCGCAATCACCAGCTGGACTAGCATCTCCCAGGAACATATCGAACCAGAACTTCACATCGCATGGTGTGGTAAGCAGTTTTTTCCTTCTACATTACAGGTAATACATTGATCAACAGTGACATTATAGACAGGAGCTATGTATATAGTGTTCAGGTAATACAGTGATCACCAGTGACATTATACACAGGAGCTCTGTATATACTGTCAGTGTACAGGTAATATGGAGATCACTAGTGATATTATACACAGGAGCTCTGTATATACTGTCAGTGTACAAGTAATACAGTGATCACCAGTGACATTATACACAGGAGCTCTGTATATACTGTCAGTGTACAGGTAATACAGAGATTACTAGTGATATTATACACAGGAGCTCTGTATATAGTGTATAGGTAATACAGTGATCACCGGTGACATTATACACAGGAGCTCTGTATATAGTGTATAGTGTACAGTAATATGGAGATCACTAGTGATATTATACACAGGAGCTCTGTATATAGTGTATAGTGTACAGGTAATACAGTGATCACCGGTGACATACACACAAGTGCTGTATATAGTGTCAGTGTATGGGTAATACAGTGATCACCAGTGACCTTATACACAGGAGCACAGGAGCTCTTTATATACTGTATAATGTACATGTAATACAGTGATCATTGGTGACATTATACACAGGAGCTCTGTATATAGTGTCAGTGTACAGGTAATACAGTGATCACCAGTGACATTATACACAGGAGCTCTGTATATGGTGTCAGTGTATAGGTATTACAGTGATCACCAGTGACATTATACACAGGAGCACAGTATATAGTGTAAAGGTAATACAGTGATCACTGGTGACATTATACACAAGAGCTCTGTATATAGTATACAGTGTATAGTGTGTGTGTGTATATGTAATACACTAACTTACCAGTGACATCTGTAGTTGAAGTTCTTCATCTTCACCCTTTTTTCTTCCTCCAGCACAGACCGCCATCACTTCTTCCAGCCAGGACTAATTTCTGCAGAAAATACGTCACAGTTATCAACAGCTGATCACTTCTAGAGCACATTCCCTTACTAATACACTATGCCAGATGAAGAAAAAAGCAACATAGTGCTGACCTGCACAGTAACAGGACCCCTCTTTTGTCTCCTCCATGGAAAACAGTATTCTAAAAAGTAGATTATAGTAGAGCAGTCCAGCAGCCTGACCATGACTTGAGTGCTCCTTCATACAGCACATATAGTACAGAGTGATGTCTGCATTTTCTATTGGTCATTAGAGTGCCCTATGCATTTTGTTGGAAATAGAGCGCTGGAACATACTAACATAGTAAGCAAAGCCGAATAAAGACATTTGTCTGCAAATCATCTGCAAATTTTGATATTTTACTGTGTAAACATTCTACCAAATCGTTAATAAATATGTTGAAGAGAACAGGTCCCAACCCCGACCCCTGCGGTACCCCACTGGTCACAGCGACCCAGTTAGAGAATATCTACTATATAATTGTCTAAGGGTCACTTCCGTCTTTCTGTCCTTCTGTCTTTCTTTCTGTCACGGATATTCATTGGTCGCGGCCTTTGTCTGTCAAGGAATCCAAGTCGCTGATTGGTTGTGGCAAAACGCCCACGACCATTGCCACGACCAATCAGCGACGGGCGCAGTCTGGTGGCAACATAGCCGCTCCTTCCTCCCTGCAGTCAGTGCCCGCTCCGTACTCTCCTCCAGTCAGCGCTCACTCAGGGTTAATGGCAGCGCTAATGGACCGCGTTATGCCGCGGTGTAACGCACTCCATTAACGCTGCTATTAACCCTGTGTGACCAACTTTTTTACTATTGATGCTGCCTATGAAGCATCAATAGTAAAAAGATCTAATGTTAAAAATAATTAAAAAAATAAAAAATCATCATAAACTCACCTTCCGGCGCCTTTCCCGCTCCTCACGCGCTCCGGTGACCGGTCCATGCATTGCGATCTTGCAAGATGATGACGTAGCGGTCTCGCGAGACCGCTAAGTCATCATCTCGCGAGACCGCAATGCACTCTTGAGACCGGAGCACGCGAGGAGCGTCGGTAAACACTTCCTCGATCCAGGGGCCAACGGAAGGTGATCATATAACTATTTTTTATTTTAATTCTTTTTTTTAACAGGGATATGATGCCCACATTGCTATATACTACGCGGACTGTGTAATATACTGCGTGGCTGCGCAATGTACTAAGCGCGCTGGGCAATATACTACGTGGGTGTCAAAAAGCAAGGTTTAGGAAAACAGGAGATGAGGAATCTGGGCCCCTGAACTGCCCCTCAGGCTAGGGGAAGCCTTGTCTTTCCTCAACCTGGGGGTACCCTTGAAGGTAGGGAGGCCCAAGTCACCGACCTGTCCCTGTCTCCTGTTAAACCCTGAACTAAACCCCCAACCCACACCCCAGGGGGTGAACAGTGTAAACAGCAACACAAAGCAAATAAACAGGAATAAACAATATGAGAGTGAGAGGAACACGACACCAAAAAGTGAATGCACAAACTACTAAGTAACAAAACTCAGAACTAAGCTTGTGCACACCGCCGCTGCGAGCTCCACAACACAGATAGTACCAGAGCTCCAAACCCCAGACTTGGCTGACACCAGGAGCTGCTACTGCGAGGTTGGTCTCCTGAAAGGACCTGTATAACCAACAGTCAGCTGATGCACCAGGTGACCTTATAAAGGATGTTGGGAGTGGTCACAAACATCAGCAGCAATGCAATAACACCAGCGGCCACCGGGGGAAAGGAAAAAAGGTTTAAATCAGAGGGAAACCAGATCTACCACAGATCCAAACTTGGATCATGACAGCGGGCTGGGCAATATACTACGCAGACTGGACAATATACTACGCGGGCTGTGCAATATACTACGCAGGCTGTGCAATATACTACGCAGGCTGGGCAATATACTACGCGACTGGGCAATATACTACGTGACTGGGCAATATACTACGTGACTGGGCAATATAGTACGTGACTGGGCAATATAGTACGTGGCTGTTTAATATACTACGTGGCTGGGCAATATACTACGCGACTGGGCAATATACTACGTGACTGGGCAATATACTACGTGGCTGGGCAATATACTACGTGACTGGGCAATATACTACGTGACTGGGCAATATAGTACGTGACTGGTCAATATACTACGTGGCTGGGCAATATACTACGCAGACTGGACAATATACTACGCGGGCTGTGCAATATACTACGCAGGCTGTGCAATATACTACGCAGGCTGGGCAATATACTACGCGACTGGGCAATATACTACGTGACTGGGCAATATACTACGTGACTGGGCAATATAGTACGTGACTGGGCAATATAGTACGTGGCTGTTTAATATACTACGTGGCTGGGCAATATACTACGCGACTGGGCAATATACTACGTGACTGGGCAATATACTACGTGGCTGGGCAATATACTACGTGACTGGGCAATATACTACGTGACTGGGCAATATAGTACGTGACTGGTCAATATACTACGTGGCTGGGCAATATACTACGCAGACTGGACAATATACTACGCGGGCTGTGCAATATACTACGCAGGCTGTGCAATATACTACGCAGGCTGGGCAATATACTACGCGACTGGGCAATATACTACGTGACTGGGCAATATACTACGTGACTGGGCAATATAGTACGTGGCTGTTTAATATACTACGTGGCTGGGCAATATACTACGTGACTGGGCAATATAGTACGTGACTGGGCAATATAGTACGTGGCTGTTTAATATACTACGTTGCTGGGCAATATACTACGTGGCTGTGCAATATACTACGTGACTGGGCAATATAGTACGTGGCTGTGCAATATACTACATGACTGAACAATATACTACGTGGCTGGGCAATATACTACGTGACTGGGCAATATACTATGTGGCTGGGCAATATACTACGTGGCTGGGCAATATACTACGTGACTGGGCAATATACTACGTAGCTGGGCAATATAGCACGTGAGTGGGCAATATACTATGTGACTGGGCAATATACTACGTGGCTGGGCAATATACTACGTGACTGGGCAATATACTACGTGACTGGGCAATATACTACGTGGCTGGGCAATATACTATGTGACTGGGCAATATACTACGTGGCTGGGCAATATACTACGTGACTGGGCAATATAGTACGTGGCTGTACAATATACTACGTGACTGGGCAATATAGTACGTGGCTGTTTAATATACTACGTGGCTGGGCAATATACTACGTGGCTGTGCAATATACTACGTGACTGGGCAATATAGTACGTGGCTGTGCAATATATTACATGACTGGACAATATACTATGTGGCTGGGCAATATACTACGTGACTGGGCAATATACTATGTGGCTGGGCAATATACTACGTGACTGGGCAATATACTATGTGGCTGGGCAATATACTACGTGACAGGGCAATATACTACGTGGCTGTGCAATATAGCACGTGAGTGGGCAATATACTACGTGAGTGGGCAATATACTACGTGGCTGGGCAATATACTACGTGACTGGGCAATATACTACGTGACAGGGCAATATACTACGTAGCTGGGCAATATAGCACGTGAGTGGGCAATATACTACGTGAGTGGGCAATATACTACGTGGCTGGGCAATATACTACGTGACTGGGCAATATACTACGTGGCTGTGCAATATACTACATGACTGGACAATATACTACGTGGCTGGGCAATATACTACGTGACTGGGCAATATACTATGTGACTGGGCAATATACTACGTAACTGGGCAATATACTACGTGACTGGGCAATATACTACGTGACTGGGCAATATACTACGTGGCTGGGCAATATAGTACGTGGCTGGGCAATATACTACGTGACTGGGCAATATAGTACGTGACTGGGCAATATACTACGTAACTGGGCAATGTACTATGTGGCTGGGCAATATACTACGTGGCTGGGCAATATACTACGTGGCTGGGCAATATACTACGTGACTGGGCAATATACTACGTGGCTGGGCAATATACTACGTGACTGGGCAATATAGTGCGTGACTGGGCAATATACTACGTAACTGGGCAATATACTACGTGGCTGGGAAATATACTACGTGGCTGGGCAATATACTACGTGGCTGGGCAATATACTACGTGGCTGGGCAATATACTACGTGGAAATGCATATTCTAGAATACCCGATGCGTTAGAATCAGGCCATCACCCGGCATTCTCATTTTGTGCACCAATCTCTTGTGTGGCCGGTAAATGCTTTGGAAAAATCATGATAAACCGCGTCCAATGACTCATCTTGGTCCAGTCTATAGCTTACCTCCTACGGACGCGTTTCGACCATTCAGGCCTTACTAATGGTAACAGTAAGACCTGAATGGTCGAAACATGTTGGTAGGACCACCAGGGACCCCACATCTTCTATGTACCAAGACAAACATTTGTTTTTAACATGTTCTAAATAAAACTGGATTCTTATTCTCTGAAGTCACACGCTGGAGATCACTCTCTTTCATCCTTTTGCCATGGACAACGCCACTGATCAGGGCGGCTCCTTGCATAGATAGACTTTGGATTTCTGCAGAGAATGGAGAGCTGACTTTTCCTCCGTCCCTTTTCTCGCTATAGTCCTGTGGAACAGACCCCGTCACTACAGAGTCCCTAAATATAAGAAATAATGGCTGGTCTATTACATTAGGTGCAGTCTCACAGGTGCCACCTGTCACAGGTGCCGCCACTCACAGGTGCCGCCACTAACAGGTGCTGCCTGTCACAGGTGCCGCCACACACAGGTGCTGCCACTCACAGGTGCCGCCCGTCACAGGTGCTGCCAGTCACAGGTGCCGCCTGTCACAGGTGCCGCCACTCATAGGTGCTGCCACACACAGGTGCCGCCACTCACAGGTGATGCCACACACAGGTGCAGTCTCTCACAGGTGCCGACACTCACAGGTGCAGTCTCTCACAGGTGCTGCCACACACAGGTGCTGCCACTCACAGGTGCCGCCTGTCACAGGTGATGCCACACACAGGTGCCGCCTGTCACAGGTGATGCCACACACAGGTGCAGTCTCTCACAGGTGATGCCACACACAGGTGCCGCCACTCACAGGTGCTGCCACTCACAGGTGCCGCCTGTCACAGGTGATGCCACACACAGGTGCAGTCTCTCACAGGTGCTGCCACTCACAGGTGCTGCCACACACAGGTGCTGCCACTCACAGGTGCCGCCTGTCACAAGTGCTGCCACACACAGGTGCCGCCTGTCACAAGTGCTGCCACACACAGGTGCCGCCTGTCACAGGTGCTGCCACACACAGGTGCAGTCTCTCAAATGTGCCGCCACACACAGGTGCCGCCTGTCACAGGTGCCGCCGCTCACAGGTGCCGCCTGTCACAGGTGCTGCCACATGACACCTGATATCTGTTGGACGGAGGTCAGTGTCTTCATCACAAGCGCGCTCATTATGCCAGTGGACACTGAACTCCACATTGGTATCTGCATTTGGGGATGTGGCAGCTTTATACTTTGGGTTTTCCTTTCTACGTGTGCACATAAGGTGGTCGGGCGGACATCATAAAACATACCGCCGGCTATGACCACATGAATGCTAATTTGAAGAAAAACTAAAGAAACTGATTTTTCAAGCAAAAGTATATTTTATATGATGTTATCACTGACAAAGCCATACAATAATTTGGAAAGAATTACGGACATCTGTACAAACAGAAAAGTGAAAGCATAAAGTCTATTTTCTATTCAACAGAAGAAAAAAAAAACAAAACAAAACAAAAAAAAAACAAGGCACATATATTTATACAAGTGATAACATTACCAGCACATGGATACAAAATATAAAGTATATTTCCATCTATATAAATACAGAGAGGGGGTATTCTCTTCCTTTTTATTATTCATTTTTTTATTTTATGGTTTTTTTTACTTTTTTTATTATTCATTTTTATTGTTTTGGTTACCGATTGCTGGGATGATAGGTTGTGACGCAAAATATATAATGTAAGCATGTTAGGTGAGCCTGCAAAATCCCGAGGTGGAAGCCGGTTCTTTCCCAAATGGTCAGGCGTCTCTTTAACTAGTGGCAACAAAGGTTTTTGCAGAGCACAGTGGGGGGTGGAGTGAGCGGTAGACGAAATGATGACCCATATTTGCTCCTCCACCGACCAAAGAACAGTATTTATTAGCCTGGAAAGACATTTAGAACCGTAAAGAAGAACGGTTTAGTGATTGTTGCAATGTATTGGAGTGAAAGTGTCGGATGTGGACTAGTCACACAATTCTGTACCGGTATAGTTAGTTAATTTCCATCCTGACATGACACAATGTAGACCTTTTCCACCATATCTGGGGACCCTCGTCATGTAGGAGGGATTATTGCATCAGATACTGTGTGAAACATTCAAAACAATCTCAAGGAGTTGATGTTGAGCCGAACATTCGTTTTTGGGCGACCCAGAAGAGATGTTCTTCCAGGAACTCGCCCTCTAGTCTGGGCATATAAAGGGCCATATCTGAAGTCCATATTTCCTCTTGCCAAAAACATCCAGCAGGGTTGTTAAATCCATCATATAGGAAAGATTTCTCTCCTTTTTTTCCCACTGGAATCAGGTTATTTTTCAGTAATACACAGACTTCAGACACGGTCGACAGTTTTGAAAACGAGGCAGCGTTGACCCTATGAATTCGAGCTTCATTTTATTGGAATTCCTACAACTATCATCTTCTGACCGACCATGACAGTAAAGGAAAATTATGGAGTTTCATGAGCCGAGACACCAAGCATGTGAACCTTTTCAGGACACTCAAACTGAATTAGATGAAATTGATGGTGGTCCATGAGCAGGACACTTACCGACCGAGTAAGATCTGTTCTTTTTGGGGCCCTCAGAGTCCCTCGGATGACATTACTTCTGGACTATAAGCCATGACCCTAGAAAAGTAACCAGGCGGCTCATTTTATGGAGCCCCTGAGATGACTTTGGTGGTCCACCAAGAGCCCGGACACCAGCTGAGCCAGAGATTTTTTAGTTACTCCAATCTCGATAGATGGCACCAGCCAAGCAAGGTAAACTCATCGACGTGAGTCTTTGGACAGAGTAATTACAGATTGAGTGACACTCCACATGTTACTCGTTATTGTTTGTAGATCATTTGTCTTTGTCATAATTTCCAAATAACCCTCCAAATTTTCGTATGTTCCACGGTCAATGTAAGGTTCAGTTCATTAGTTAATAAATCCAGTTAGCGTTAAGGCGTTGCAAAATATTCTGCAATACTGAAAATACCATGAGTGGCCAAAAAGGGGTGAAGACCAGGTAGCCATTTCTCCAAAAAAAGTGCTCGCTTAAGGCAAGATTAGGCAACATATATTTTGGGTAACGACGTGTCTTTGGTTATTGGTTTATACATCAAAGGCTTTGTGTGTCCAGTGTAGAGCAAGCAATACACCCTGCAAGGCTACATGGCCGAGCGACCACCAAAAAGAGACCTTAAGTGCCCTTTCTAGCGGAGGCCATGTTCATTGGTGGCATGCGTGTTTGTGTGACTCCAACTGCCCCCTCCTCCGTAAAAAACAAACAAACAAACAACTCCTTCCATGTGTGTGAGATCACATGCGTGAATAAGAGAAGTGCGGTCACTTAAACGCCATATATCTATTGTACGTGATTCTATACGCTATTCATTCATGTCTTGCTACATACAAAAATATAAGCCGGGTCCGCGGGTTCTTGCATTCGTGGGCATTGAAGGGCTTTGGTGAACCAGTGGTTGGGACGATGACTTATAGACAATAAGGCGGAAAATCTCGAAGCCCCAGATCGTATCCATCCCGGCATCTGGGCTGGTAAAGAATGGGGACTTCTACAGTCCCTACAGTAAGATGGAGAAGTGGCAACAAGGCCACCGGGAATACAGACTCTTAAGGCTCCATCAATGGTGCTGACATCGGACTATAACGTCATTGCTTTATATGTAACAGGCAAATAACCACTAATTCTCATCTTCAATGGATCCCAAGGGACCGCAATGCGCCAAGGATACAGGCTCCGCCATCAGCTGTAAGGATAAAGCTCTGAAGACTTCAATTAGCTGTCCAATACATTGCGACAAAACCCAACAATGAAAGCGTAACTGCACTTTCAGAAAACTTTTAAAACTTTCCAAAAGTTTTGATCGTTTGAAGTCCAGGTGTGGAGACTTCCACCAATGGCAGAAACAAAGGAGCGGAATCAACGACTGCTGTCCTCCAAGTCTGATGATCGGCTCAATAGAAAATCCATGAGTTCTCATTCAGTCTTGCTCGGCTGAACCATTGTGTCTCCTTGTTTTTGGCGATCAGTGAGGGGTCTCTCTACTCCGATTAAATATTCAGATATGTCCCTATGACAAGTAAAAAAGTTTTCTGAAAGCGCACTTACACTTTACTTCTTTTGAAGACTCCAGAAATCTTATGCATGGTGCCCCCTGGTGGACAAAAATATGTAAAAAAAAAAAATGTATCAGAAGGCGATATTGTTCTTTTCTTACAGCTGATTACTTTGCCCTGTAATAATATAATGCTTCTGTATCTGGTATACAGGATCACAAAGCCAAGCTCGCTACGAAACGCTTCTCATTAGTATCACATGAACCAGTGACCTTCTAACACTGCATGAATTCCTTCACACTCGACACCCGTCTGCGCTGATCCGTGCAGCCAGAGCGGTGGCACATAGGGTGTTTGCCAGGCACTTTGTGTAACCCATGAGCCCGCTGCGACTGATGCATTTCACAACCTGGCTACTACACCTGTAAGGCACTGAATGGGATTAGTCCTAACAAGCAGGGGTGGTAAAAGGGTTAACATAGGTGCCATCTTTAGATCACACCATTAAGAACGTCATGTTCTCGCATACGCGCCCAAAAACTAAAATACGCACTCGCACGCCTCCCCAATACAGCCTTCCCCCAATCCCTCTCACGTACAAAGACTTTCTGCACACAAAGCGGAAAATACTGACGATTTATAAGACGTCTGCCCAGACGGATGGGCACGTGGCAGTAACAGATCTGTATGGATACGGACCCTATGTATCTTCATTTTAGGGGCATTCAGGGACCGATCTATAAACTGTCAGATGGGACTTGTAGTATGAGTATTAAATATTGCAGTAATATGTCTAAAAATGGCAGAATAATACTGAAACGTAAAGAATCCTTACAGGATCTGCGTATTATAGCAATGAGGATAGATCTACTAAAGTGCAAATGAAGTGATATCAAATCTCCCTCTGTATCCACCGTATATTGCACTAATATCAGACGGTGGGCGACGCGCTACAGACTCCTAATATATAATATCTCTCTATAAAAATACAACTTTACATAAAAGCAGCGCAGATTCTCCGGATTATCCGAGCGTGGTGCAGGTCAGGGGTAGTCAGAGTTCTATCTCCCATTCACTTCTATGAGAATGCAGAGGATCAGTCAACAGCAACTTCCGCTGTCACCATGGTGCCGCACTCACTGCATTGGGCGCAGGGGGGAACAGAGGCGCCATTTAAAGGTGCAAAGTAAAAAGAATTTTCTAAAGGAAAATTGGATTGCACTTTAGTAGATCTGAGCCCGCAGAAAGGAAATCTAAATGGATGAAAGCGCAATTGTAAAATACCGCCAAACACTGGGACGTAAAGGGAAAGCATCCTTTCCAACTGTCCTATTAGAATACATGGAGGTCATAAGAGTGGAGACCTCCCCATAAATCATCTCAGCGTTGAGGGTTCCCAGAATGGACAACCTCTCCTTTAAGAGCATATGCATCTATTACGGGTCCTCTACCAGTTTCTGAATGTGCCTATGACAACTATGCCTGATACATTCAGCATATGGCAAAACCACAAGCAACACTGAGCTCAAGTCTGGGTGAAGCAAATAACATGTCTGTGAACTATCCCTTTAAATTAATTGCCTTCACTCATAGCCCTTTAACACAGCTGTGGTTTTGCTTCCTTGTATTACGGAATAGTTTCATGATTTATGGTGAAAATAACCCCCGACCTATGAGGGATGGACAGGAGCTCCGGGGGCAGATAGTTCAGTAGTATAGCGGGCAGAGACGCCCACTAGTGGTGGGTTATGACCTAGGCAGGTAGTAGTCGGAGTTGCTATAAGCAGAGGCCTGTGTGCTCCTACACTGCTGAGCGGAGGGATGTCCTGCAGATTATTGCACAGTAATAACGAGATACACATTAAGGCTCCAGCACTGGATCTTCAATGATACAAAGTATCAGCGGCTGCACAGATGTATCGATGCATCCAAAAATAGAGGAATACAGAAATACGGCGCCCGGCTGTGGCGCCAACAGAACCAGGGGGATGATAAATCAGATTTTTCTGTTAATGAGGGAAGAAACATATTTGTCTAATTAAAAGCCATATAAAGATAATCCATTCACTAGGGGAAGATGACATCACTGAGAACGCAGCCTATCCATTCACTAGCGAGTGATGACATCACTGAGAACGCAGCCTATCCATTCACTAGCGAGTGATGACATCAGAGAATGCAGACTATCCATTCACTAGCGAGTGATGACATCACTGAGAATGCAGCCTATCCATTCACTAGCGAGTGATGACATCACAGAGAATGCAGCCTATCCATTCACTAGCGAGTGATGACATCACTGAGAATGCAGCCTATCCATTCACTAGCGAGTGATGACATCACAGACAATGCAGCCTATCCATTCACTAGCGAGTGATGACATCACTGAGAATGCAGCCTATCCATTCACTAGAGAGTGATGACATCACTGAGAATGCAGCCTATCCATTCACTAGCGAGTGATGACATCACTGAGAACGCAGCCTATCCATTCACTAGCGAGTGATGACATCACTGAGAACGCAGCCTATCCATTCACTAGCGAGTGATGACATCAGAGAATGCAGCCTATCCATTCACTAGCGAGTGATGACATCACTGAGAATGCAGCCTATCCATTCACTAGCGAGTGATGACATCACAGAGAATGCAGCCTATCCATTCACTAGCGAGTGATGACATCACTGAGAATGCAGCCTATCCATTCACTAGCGAGTGATGACATCACAGACAATGCAGCCTATCCATTCACTAGCGAGTGATGACATCACTGAGAATGCAGCCTATCCATTCACTAGCGAGTGATGACATCACTGAGAATGCAGCCTATCCATTCACTAGCGAGTGATGACATCACTGAGAATGCAGCCTATCCATTCACTAGAGAGTGATGACATCACTGAGAATGCAGCCTATCCATTCACTAGCGAGTGATGACATCACAGAGAATGCAGCCTATTCATTCACTAGCGAGTGATGACATCACTGAGAATGCAGCCTATCCATTCACTAGCGAGTGATGACATCACAGAGAATGCAGCCTATCCATTCACTAGCGAGTGATGACATCACGGAGAATGCAGCCTATCCATTCACTAGCGAGTGATGACATCACTGAGAATGCAGCCTATCCATTCACTAGCGAGTGATGACATCACGGAGAATGCAGCCTATCCATTCACTAGCGAGTGATGACATCACTGAGAATGCAGCCTATTCATTCACTAGCGAGTGATGACATCACTGAGAATGCACCTCAGCTGCACAGTAGAATAATGCTTTCTCATTAATCTTTGAGTACATAAACGTGTTTCTACAAGGCAAAGTCTGAATATTCTCAGATGTAAAGCATTGGAAACATTGTATCTCCTGCAAATATAAAGAAGAATCTATTTAATAAATACAATTTAGGTAAAAGGATGCGGAGCTCTTAATCTCACAAGGAATCTTTTTAATAGTCCCTCCTTGGCTATGTTTGCGCCCATTTTGGGGATAGTAACACGCAGGTACACAGGCTCAAGCATTTACTGTCTCTTTAAAAAAAGAGAAGCTTCTTCACAGGCCTATGGGCTCTGTTGCTTCTTATGAATGCAACCTTCATTCCCACCACTAGGTGTCAGACGTGTCAATGGAAATTCCCATACAATTTAGTGCATCTTTTCCTAAGTTCTCCACCATTGACATCATGTATGCATTGCTCACTCACTCATGTTGCTTTAAAAAGCCAGTAAATGTAGGTAGCTCTGTACAATCAAAGCATTTATACAAAATATAGCCTCATTATAATAGTTCTAGACAATTATAAATTCTGTGCACGCTAGATAGGTTTATATATGCACTTATACAGCGGTATATATTGTTTAGTATCTGCAGTATGGTATCGTCAATGAAAATGAACACCGCTATGCTATGATGCTGTGAGATCTCAGCAGTCAGACTGGCGACCTCCGTTAACGAGAAAGCAGTTTTACCGCCATTTCCTCATTTGCGTCAACTGTTGTATCAGGTTTGTTTTTTACTTTTTTTTTTTTTGGTTTGTTGCTTATCCTCCCTTTGGAGTAACAGAACCCCAAATCCCTTCCCTTTTCCCATAATGCACTTTCACTTTTCCCATCTTCAGAGTCTAGATTCCAGATTTCAGGCTGGTTCGCGGACAGGGGTTGTAGTGAGGGGGGTTCATCTTTTCTGCAAGCCGATCACGCGGGACACAAAGTTGACGATGGCAGAAGCCGGTTGGTTGGGGTCCAGCTCGGCAAACAGGTGGCAGACGTTGTCAGTCGTACTTCCTTGTTTCCGGGCCACAAAGCCAAATAATCTGCGGGAACGGAAGAAGGCACGGGCATTAGGACCAAGAGAGACGAAAATACACATTTAACCCTGATGTTGCTGCCATGTTTGGACCCCAAGATCAGGACCCAAAAGCCCTTCTTCTCCAAGGGAAAAGTGTTCTAAATGATGATTATAGGGAACTGAAATTTGTTACAATTGTATCCAGCCTAAAAATCCCAGTTCTTCTTAAAGGGGTTGTACCAAGTTTGGACGTTATCTCCTATGCATAAGTGAAGGCAGAACTTACTGATCACCGGGGGTCTGACCGATGTCGATTGCAATTATTAGACAACATTGGAAATAATGGTGAAGGTGACAGGTGCAGAGAATCCTGGGGGACACGTATCCCACTAACGAGAAGTCAACACCGCAAAGTCTAAATGAGCAGAAGAGACTTACTTAGCTGGAGTCCCATCTGTCTTCATCCACCTGGAGAAAGAGAGTGTCACAATTCAGAAACTCAGTAATGAGCAGTAATAATTTATATTAAGCAAAGGGCGGTGGATGATCACTACAGGCGGCACATAACATCAGAAATCACACATCCGACAGGACGGGAATGCAGAAGTCGTCATCCCAAAATGCTAAGACTCATTGTATATAATAAAGAGGCGAATCCTGGAACTCACTTCCTCTCCTGTGGATCCACATCGCAGAACGTGACCGTGTTTAGTGGATAATGTCTTCTGAAAAACAATCTGAAAAAGGAAAAATATCAAATGATAATAATGAGGCAGCAGTATTATAATAGTTATATTCTTCTACATAGGGGGCTTTATTATACTAGTTATATTCTTGTACATAGGAGCAGTATTATAGTAGTTATATTCTTATACATAGAGGCAGTATTATAGTAGTTATATTCTTGTACATAGGGGCAGTATTATAGTAGTTATATTCTTGTACATAGGGGCAGTATTATAGTAGTTATATTCTTGTACATAGGAGCAGTATTATAGTAGTTATATTCTTGTACATAGGAGCAGTATTATAGTAGTAATATTCTTGTACATAGGAGCAGTATTATAGTAGTTATATTCTTGTACATAGGAGCAGTATTATAGTAGTTATATTCTTGTACATAGGAGCAGTATTATAGTAGTTATATTCTTGTACATAGGAGCAGTATTATAGTAGTAATATTCTTGTACATAGGAGCAGTATTATAGTAGTTATATTCTTGTACATAGGAGCAGTATTATAGTAGTTATATTCTTGTACATAGGAGCAGTATTATAGTAGTTATATTCTTGTACATAGGAGCAGTATTATAGTAATATTCTTGTACATAGGAGGCAGTATTATAGTAGTTATATTCTTGTACATAGAGGCAGTATTATAGTAGTTATATTCTTGTACATAGGGGCAGTATTATAGTAGTTATATTCTTGTACATAGGGGCAGTATTATAGTAGTTATATCCTTGTAGATAGGGGCAGTATTATAGTAGTTATATTCTTGTACATAGGAGCAGTATCAAAGTAGTTATATAGGGGCAGTATTATAGTAGTTATATTCTTGTACATAGGGGCGGTATTATAGTAGTTATATTCTTGTACATAGGAGCAGTATTATAGTAGTTATATTCTTGTACATAGGGGCAGTATTATAGTGTTATATTCCTGTATATAGGGGCGGTATTATAGTAGTTATATTCTTGTACATAGGAGCAGTATTAGAGTAGTTATATTCTTGTACATAGGGGCAGTATTATAGTGTTATATTCCTGTATATAGGGGCGGTATTATAGTAGTTATATTCTTGTACATAGGAGCAGTATTATAGTAGTTATATTCTTGTACATAGGAGCAGTATTATAGTAGTTATATTCTTGTACATAGGGGCAGTATTATAGTGTTATATTCCTGTATATAGGGGCGGTATTATAGTAGTTATATTCTTGTACACAGGAGCAGTATTATAGTAGTTATATTCTTGTACATAGGGGCGGTATTATAGTAGTTATATTCTTGTACATAGGAGCAGTATTATATTTTTATCTGTTTATTGAGCCCTAACTCTCATATTTGGCATTATAGGGCACTATCGGGTGAGAAGGGCGAGCCGTTGATGAGTTGGGGCGTCACATGAGCAGGTTTAGGGTGCCAACCTCAGTGGCAAGGTAGGATAAGACAGTGTATTGTTAGGGTAAGGTATTAGAGTCCTGTTTCATTTCTGTCTATTAATCTTGTTAGTCATTTTACATATTTTTAATAGTAATAAATACAGTTATAATTTTAAAATGTAAACTATCTGATAAATACATATTTTTCGATGAATGTTTTTATCCTATATAGAAAGCAAACGGTGGAAAATATTTAATTAAACCCATTTGCTAAATTAATTTTTGGCCCCAAATAAATGGATTTAAGTACAAAATATGTTTTGTGCTCTATCAATCATATAAATGCGCTTTTCTTACTTTCTCTGATTGTCGGTCAAGGTGATCCCTTGAGCGGAGACCTTAAAGTGAACAATAGTTGCATTGGGTTGGGGGTCTGCGGACAGCGTCTCGGCAATGGTCTTGGCAATGGCCTGCGGTCCTGTGAGTGATTCCATGTCGATGGAGTTAACAAACAGCACGTTGCAGGCTGAGGAGGAGAGAGGCGTCAGTAATGGCTCAGGGGGAGGACGCCGCTCGGGATCCACGTCCACGGTTGGCTCCCAGCGATCAGTATAAATATTACAATCTTCACCCCGGACCCCCGACTCGTGGTCCTCACCTGCTCCTTGTTTCAGCAGGTCGCTGGTGTTGTTGGTGGGTGTAGCAGATTCTCTGGTCTCATCAGAAGGATCTAAGAAGAGGGCGAAAGAAAGATCAAGTGAATGACGACTTTACGGAGAAAGGATCCATAGACTGGTGGCTTCTATAGGCATCAATGAGGTGAAAGCTCTCAGGAACCCACCATGACATGATGCCGAATCTATATACCACACGCATGCAAGGATCTCAGCAACGCAGGAGGTGTAAGGATCCCATTCACTACAATGTAACAGACTATATGGGGACATCACACGAAGCGCTACAATTGTGTCCTGGACGCTGGGATAGTCAGGGTCTGCTTGTAATTTTACCTCGGGTTGGTATGACCAGCTTACAAGGCAGCGCCAGGGGGGTGATAGAGTGCTGATACACCAGTGCGGACAGGCAGCCTGCAAAGAGAGGGCAAAGTCACCGGGAGGAGAGACAACACAGGACATGATCAGAAGAGAACGAATCCAGAGAGTAAATCACCAGAGAAAATGCAGACAATACAGAGAGATCTCACCACTACAGCCTGCAGAATAGTGAGTGCAGCTCTGGAGTATAATACAGGATGTAACTCGGGATCAGTAATGTAATGTATGTACACAGTGACTGCACCAGCAGAATAGTGAGTGCAGCTCTGGGGTATAATACAGGAGGTAACTCAGGATCAGTAATGTAATGTATGTGCACAGTGACTGCACCAGCAGAATAGTGAGTGCAGCTCTGGAGTATAATACAGGATGTAACTCAGGATCAGTAATGTAATGTATGTGCACAGTGACTGCACCAGCAGAATAGTGAGTGCAGCTCTGGGGTATAATACAGGATGTAACTCAGGATCAGTAATGTAATGTATGTACACAGTGACTGCACCAGCAGAATAGTGAGTGCAGCTCTGGAGTAGAATACAGGATGTAACTCAGGATCAGTAATGTAATGTATGTACACAGTGACCACACCAGCAGAATAGTGAGTGCAGCTCTGGAGTATAATACATGAGGTAACTCAGGATCAGTAATGTAATGTATGTACACACTGACTGCACCAGCAGAATAGTGAGTGCAGCTCTGGGGTATAATACAGGATGTAACTCAGGATCAGTAATGTAATGTATGTACACAGTGACTGCACCAGCAGAATAGTGAGTGCAGCTCTGGAGTATAATACAGGATGTAAGTCAGGATCAGTAATGCAATGTATGTACACAGTGACTGCACCAGCAGAATAGTGAGTGCAGCTCTGGAGTATAATACAGGATGTAAGTCAGGATCAGTAATGCAATGTATGTACACAGTGACTGCACCAGCAGAATAGTGAGTGCAGCTCTGGAGTATAATACAGGATGTAAGTCAGGATCAGTAATGTAATGTATGTACACAGTGACCACACCAGCAGAATAGTGAGTGCAGCTCTGGAGTATAATACATGAGGTAACTCAGGATCAGTAATGTAATGTATGTACACACTGACTGCACCAGCAGAATAGTGAGTGCAGCTCTGGAGTATAATACAGGATGTAACTCAGGATCAGTAATGTAATGTATGTACACAGTGACTGCACCAGCAGAATAGTGAGTGCAGCTCTGGAGTATAATACAGGATGTAAGTCAGGATCAGTAATGCAATGTATGTACACAGTGACTGCACCAGCAGAATAGTGAGTGCAGCTCTGGAGTATAATACAGGATATAACTCAGGATCAGTAATGTATGTACACAGTGACTGCACCAGCAGAATAGTGAGTGCAGTTCTGGGGTATAATACAGGATGTAACTCAGGATCAGTAATGTAATGTATGTACACAGTGACTGCACCAGCAGAATAGTGAGTGCAGCTCTGGGGTATAATACAGGATGTAACTCAGGATCAGTAATGTAATGTATGTACACAGTGACTGCACCAGCAGAATAGTGAGTGCAGCTCTGGAGTATAATACAGGATGTAACTCAGGATCATTAATGTAATGTATGTACACAGTGACTGCACCAGCAGAATAGTGAGTGCAGCTCTGGGGTATAATACAGGATGTAACTCAGGATCAGTAATGTAATATATGTACACAGTGACTGCACCAGCAGAATAGTGAGTGCAGGTCTGGGGTATAATACAGGATGTAACTCAGGATCAGTAATGTAATGTATGTACACAGTGACTGCACCAGCAGAATAGTGAGTGCAGTTCTGGGGTATAATACAGGATGTAACTCAGGATCAGTAATGTAATGTATGTACACAGTGACTGCACCAGCAGAATAGTGAGTGCAGCTCTGGGGTATAATACAGGATGTAACTCAGGATCAGTAATGTAATGTATGTACACAGTGACTGCACCAGCAGAATAGTGAGTGCAGCTCTGGAGTATAATACAGAATGTAACTCAGGATCAGTAATGTAATGTATGTACACAGTGTCTGCACCAGCAGAATAGTGAGTGCAGCTCTGGAGTATAATACAGGATGTAACTCAGGATCAGTAATGTAATGTATGTACACAGTGACTGCACCAGCAGAATAGTGAGTGCAGCTCTGGGGTATAATACAGGATGTAACTCAGGATCAGTAATGTAATGTATGTACACAGTGACTGCACCAGCAGAATAGTGAGTGCAGCTCTGGGGTATAATATAGGATGTAACTCAGGATCAGTAATGTAATGTATGTACACAGTGACTGCACCAGCAGAATAGTGAGTGCAGCTCTGGGGTATAATACAGGATGTAACTCAGGATCAGTAATGTAATGTATGTACACAGTGACTCCACCAGCAGAATAGTGAGTGCAGCTCTGGAGGATAATACTGGATGTAACTCAGGATCAGTAATGTAATGTATGTACACAGTGACTGCACCAGCAGAATAGTGAGTGCAGCTCTGGGGTATAATACAGGATGTAACTCAGGATCAGTAATGTAATGTATGTACACAGTGACTCCACCAGCAGAATAGTGAGTGCAGCTCTGGAGGTTAATACTGGATGTAACTCAGGATCAGTAATGTAATGTATGTACACAGTGACTGCACCAGCAGAATAGTGAGTGCAGCTCTGGGGTATAATACAGGATGTAACTCAGGATCAGTAATGTAATGTGTGCACACAGTGACTGCACCAGCAGAATAGTGAGTGCAGCTCTGGAGTATAATACAGGATGTAACTCAGGATCAGTAATGTAATGTATGTGCACAGTGACTGCACCAGCAGAATAGTGAGTGCAGCTCTGGGGTATAATACAGGAGGTAACTCAGGATCAGTAATGTAATGTATGTACACAGTGACTGCACCAGCAGAATAGTGAGTGCAGCTCTGGAGTAGAATACAGGATGTAACTCAGGATCAGTATTGTAATGTATGTACACAGTGACCACACCAGCAGAATAGTGAGTGCAGCTCTGGAGTATAATACATGAGGTAACTCAGGATCAGTAATGTAATGTATGTACACACTGACTGCACCAGCAGAATAGTGAGTGCAGCTCTGGGGTATAATACAGGATGTAACTCAGGATCAGTAATGTAATGTATGTACACAGTGACTGCACCAGCAGAATAGTGAGTGCAGCTCTGGAGTATAATACAGGATGTAACTCAGGATCAGTAATGTAATGTATGTACACAGTGACTGCACCAGCAGAATAGTGAGTGCAGCTCTGGAGTATAATACAGGATGTAAGTCAGGATCAGTAATGCAATGTATGTACACAGTGACTGCACCAGCAGAATAGTGAGTGCAGCTCTGGAGTATAATACAGGATATAACTCAGGATCAGTAATGTATGTACACAGTGACTGCACCAGCAGAATAGTGAGTGCAGTTCTGGGGTATAATACAGGAGGTAACTCAGGATCAGTAATGTAATGTATGTACACAGTGACTGCACCAGCAGAATAGTGAGTGCAGCTCTGGGGTATAATACAGGATGTAACTCAGGATCAGTAATGTAATGTATGTACACAGTGACTGCACCAGCAGAATAGTGAGTGCAGCTCTGGGGTATAATACAGGATGTAACTCAGGATCAGTAATGTAATGTATGTACACAGTGACTGCACCAGCAGAATAGTGAGTGCAGCTCTGGGGTATAATACAGGATGTAACTCAGGATCAGTAATGTAATGTATGTACACAGTGACTGCACCAGCAGAATAGTGAGTGCAGCTCTGGGGTATAATATAGGATGTAACTCAGGATCAGTAATGTAATGTATGTACACAGTGACCACACCAGCAGAATAGTGAGTGCAGCTCTGGAGTATAATACATGAGGTAACTCAGGATCAGTAATGTAATGTATGTACACAGTGACTGCACCAGCAGAATAGTGAGTGCAGCTCTGGGGTATAATACAGGATGTAACTCAGGATCAGTAATGTAATGTATGTACACAGTGACTGCACCAGCAGAATAGTGAGTGCAGCTCTGGAGTATAATACAGGATGTAACTCAGGATCAGTAATGTAATGTATGTACACAGTGACTGCACCAGCAGAATAGTGAGTGCAGCTCTGGAGTATAATACAGGATGTAAGTCAGGATCAGTAATGCAATGTATGTACACAGTGACTGCACCAGCAGAATAGTGAGTGCAGCTCTGGAGTATAATACAGGATATAACTCAGGATCAGTAATGTATGTACACAGTGACTGCACCAGCAGAATAGTGAGTGCAGTTCTGGGGTATAATACAGGATGTAACTCAGGATCAGTAATGTAATGTATGTACACAGTGACTGCACCAGCAGAATAGTGAGTGCAGCTCTGGGGTATAATACAGGATGTAACTCAGGATCAGTAATGTAATGTATGTACACAGTGACTGCACCAGCAGAATAGTGAGTGCAGCTCTGGGGTATAATACAGGATGTAACTCAGGATCAGTAATGTAATGTATGTACACAGTGACTGCACCAGCAGAATAGTGAGTGCAGCTCTGGGGTATAATACAGGATGTAACTCAGGATCAGTAATGTAATGTATGTACACAGTGACTGCACCAGCAGAATAGTGAGTGCAGCTCTGGAGGTTAATACTGGATGTAACTCAGGATCAGTAATGTAATGTATGTACACAGTGACTGCACCAGCAGAATAGTGAGTGCAGCTCTGGGGTATAATACAGGATGTAATGCAGAATCAGTTCAAGTTAAGAAATGTAATTGATTGAACTTTACTTGCAGGATATTTCTACATGTAATCACTGATGATACTAAGAATTTGCACTTTTCTTTTACATATCAGATCTTACCAAAATACGGCTCATTAGGACAGCCCTTTAATTTCACCCCTCTGGGACTGGTCTCTATCAGGAAGTGTCGCACCAGCTCGTTGGTGGCGTCTCCTGGGGCAGCAGAACAGTCACTTAGTACAATGTGCGGAGATGTTATAACACTGGGGGACGAGTATTCACCTTTCTTGCTTGGCTGGGCCGGGGTGGGAGGGGGGGTCGCAACTTTCATGGCAAGTCCGTAGGCCCCTCTGAATGAGTGGCTGTCCCGAATGATAAAGGCGCCGGGTTCTCGCTCCTTTAGTAACGCGATTGCTGGAAGATAAAGAATTCAGCCCAGATTAGGAGACGGGATCTTGTGCGATCTCCGATCAGGATCCACTCTAGATGACACGCACCTTGATCTCTGGAGATCTCAGGCTTGTACCAATACTTGGACGTATCTTGGACAAATTTGACATGCGCTCGCGTTTCTGGACTCCCATCTGAAATAAAAAATGAAAAAAACATTTTTATCTTGCAGGAGTCTATACCTAGTCGATAAAAAGACTAAATTAAATAATTTCTAACACTTAAAGGGTTCACAATTAGGAAACATGGCTGCCTTCTGCCAAACACTGCACCGCCGCCGCCTACAGGTTGTGTGCAGTATTACTGCTCTGAACTCTTCACTTGTCTGGAGCGGAGCTGCAGCCCCAGGCCCAACCTGTACTGGGGGGTGGTAATATTTTTGGATGGAGGTAACCATGTTTTTCTAATTCTGGACAATTCCCTCATATTTTTAGCATTTTCTTAAATTACTTGATTAAGCTCCAGGATTCCGTTTTTAGTGCAGAGCATCGCTCTCTCTGCAGAGATCTCAGCCGCTCGCTGCTGCCACTAGAGGGCGATGTGCTGGATTAACTTTCAAGATCAGTAGGGCACATTGGAAGCTGTGTGCACAGCGCCCTCTACTGGAGGCCAGTAAAGAAATAGGACCACCTATGAGGAGCGCCGCAGCAGAGTTCAGAGGATTACCTGGCATCGAGAACTTGGAGAAGTCCGGTAACGTGTGGGTAAATGCCATGGTGCTGCCCCCGCTGGGGCTGGACATGCCACTCGATATGGGTGATGACGTCTTCCCGTTCAGGGTGGAGTAATTCGGCAAGCTGTTGGACCGGTCTCCTGATGACATCCTGCGTTTCTCGGGCAGCGATGGCTGCGGCACAGGGCTTGCCTGCCGGTACAGGGTGGAGTCTGGGGAGGATGACGATGGGCTGCCAATGCTTTGGTAGTAGGCAGGAGACACCGGGAAGCTGGGGGTGGCGGGAGCCTGGTACCCGGCACTGCTCTGTCGGGACAGCGTTGGCCGTCGTTCTTCGGGGGTGGAAAACCCGTACATGGCATGCCGCTCCATACTGGGGCTTCCAGGTGTCACGGGGGCACTGCCAGTCATCACCGCCTGGTGTCGAGCCAAGCCAGGACTGCCCGGGGCTGCCGCCACCATGCCGCCATGTGCCACAAGAGGATGTCTGCTCAAGCCTGGACTTCCAGGTGCATTGGAGAATGTTGGGGTCACCACCCTCCGTACGAAGCCCGGACTGGGCGGAGTGTTTGTGCCCACTGTGTTCGTGCCCACTGTTCGGTGAAGAGGCTGTGGGCTGCCGTGAACCACATGCCCGGCCAGTGCGCCCATTGGCATTCCAGAATATCCATCTGTTTGCACGATGGCATTATTTGGGCTGTAGGAGTAGCCCTCGTATGAGCTGAGGGGGGTCCCAGCGAGGGGCGTCATGGCAGGGGGAGTGGGCGAAGTGTTCTGGTAACTGCTTTGTGGTGACGGCTGAGACAAACTGGTGGATCTGAAGCTGGAGTCTACAGATGGTTGAGCCGGACTGGGAACATGGACGCTGCCTTCTGCTGACGGGCAGCTTCTCACAGACACCCTATGGAGGACGAGAAGAAGGTGAGTGGACGCGGCAATATGGAAATGATGCACAATATTTAGGACTCGTTAATATGGAGTCCTCCAATAAGTGAGGTGGCCGAGAATGGATCAAGGGGTGGCCGCTCTGGTACCAGCCTCTGCCCATCACCACCATGGGAGCTATGGGGTCTGCAGAGCACGGCACATCCATGGCAATCTCCCCTTACCCGTCAGTGCTGTGTATGGGGCTGCTGGTAGAGATCGGGCTCGGGGAGGTGAAGTGACCGGGGTACCCTCCATTCCTCGTCAGGGTGTCCGCCGGGTAGGCCTGCGGTGCACTGGGTGACGAGGGAGCAGCCGTCCGCGCCACCGATTCCACGTAACTCCTGGGCTCTACAGAGACAGAACAATACGTCAGTCCTGGGAATGACCCCAAGAGAATATACAAACTCTGCAAGCAGTCAATGAACGAAAGCCCAGCGAGCAGCAGAGAGGAACCATCGCTCCACGCCTCCTCATAGTCAAGTACCTGATTGGTTATCAATACTTTCAGAATCTCTGTTTGCTGTCAATGGACAGGAACACTTTACATGCAGAGGCCGAATATCCTTCCACTGTTAGTTCTGCTCTCACAGCTGGAGTTTGTCACAGTGTATCAGTAATCAGCCTGTAGTAGCTTTGTGCCGCTGCTGTGTAAAGCTCACAGAGCATGGCCGCACCAATGAATATGGTTTCAGGTGCATGTGGACCTTCCATGGTGCGCCCTGTATGCACTCCCTAGCATTTATCAAAGGTTGCTAGCCCTGACACACTGCTGCAATGCCGCAGCTGTGAAAAGCACTAGATGAGGAGCAGAAGTTAATGAATGTAACACGGATTATTTCCACACACAGACAGCAAGCAGAGCTCCGGAGGACGGCAAATGCATGGACATCCAAAGCATGTTACAAAGTTGCAGAAGTTTTCATCAGGACCGGACTGTGCCATGAACAAGACAACAAACAGGCGGCAGGTTAATAAAGCGGGGGGATATCTCCAGACAGCTTAGGGGTCTTCCCGTGCAGAGCGGTGGTGGGCTCCTCCTTGTCAGAGGTGATGGCTGAGAATGGAGTTATGGCTGCACTGAAATAACGCAGCAAAAAACGCAACGTGTGCACACCGCCCTATTCTCAGCCCAGTCCTGTCCTGACTCACGGAGCGATATCACAGACAATCGCTTACAATGCAATTCCCTAACAAAGTACGCTTGTATCCCCCCACCCCACCCCGGTGGGATAACCCATGGGACCCTACGTGCGGACACTCTGATTAGTAATTGGCAGTATACGGAGCCCCGGATGGCAGCGCCCGGACTGTCGGCGGCTCCTATGACATTTCCCAAGGAATTAACAATAGGTTAATTGATTTCAACTTCTCTTGTGCAGGATTTTCTCACACGGACAAAGGACATGAGGAAAGCCCTGCGATTACTTCATGAATAGTTAATTCTGCTTTTATCCCTGTGTCGGTCCCGTTCACGCTCCAGCGGGCGGCTTTCACTGTGGCCTAATTTTATCCCATTCAGGGATGGCGCCCCCACCTGGCAGCGCTGGCGCCACTACAGAGTACGGCCCTTTAAAAGCCAGAAGTCTCCGAATCTGCATTCTAAGAGGACACTCAACAGTGTGGATGTAGCAGAGCTGAGATTGTCATTAACTGTGCAAGTCTCATAATTGGGGTCTTGTAATTAGGGGGTCAATAGCTTCATAATCTGGACTTGAAATGCAGAATAAAAAGGTGATGACCCCAAGTCCTGCCCTGTTGTCGGGGGTGTAGAGGATCGTGGGAGAGGGGCGCATCTCTTCCCAATATCTTCAAGGCCCCCACATCTCCCCTCCCCCATCATCTGATTCTACATTCAGATAGAAGTGCTGCCCCCATTACACAATGGCTCGTCCCCCCGTCTGCTGCCGTCTGGGAGGCACCGAGGTCAATCATCCAATTTGGATTTAAATAATAAAAAGGTTCAGGTTCAAATCTGACATCTTGTAGGGTTCAGGGTCGGTTACTCGCAGATTATCCGGAGGGGTTGGTAGGGGGGCGCCAAGACTTTCTCAATAGTTTCCTTTTATCCAATTAGGATGTTTTCGGAATTATTCCGTCCATTGAAGTCTGGGGACAATGAGTAAAATACGGAGACTGTGAAAGCTGCGGACCACCAGCACCCGGCCACGGCTCACACAAGGGAACATGGGGGGATGCAAAATGAAATGTTACATAGAAATGATTATTATAATTGACTTCAATGAAAGATATTATTTGCTACGCAGCTGAAGGTTTGTTACAACGTATCGGATCAGGAAAGACTCTGACTTCCAATGCAATGAAAGCAGCAGGGCTAATATAAGAGGTGGTACTCAGGGGCCCCCTTACCTAGGAACAATCAAACTAACCCCCAGTATTATTTCATACACTGCGGTATTATTTTGGCACTAGATGGATGTATGAGGCGGTTTATCTGTTGTTTTGTGTCGGCTATTTACAAGGGGGATAATTCCATTTTTATTAAGACGTTCGCCCTCAGACGAGATTCGCTGCCTTCTAACCTCCTCTCGGAGAGGATACATTTTGTAAATAACATGCACAAACCTGAAAAAGGAAACAATGTAACACGCGGGAATGAACCAGCAAGCAATGTAGCCAGTTATAGATGGAGCATGGCAGCCTCTCGGACCCGGGGGGGCACTTACCTTCCTCGTACCCATCAATGAATGTTTCCATCTCTGGACAGATGTTGTGTTACATAAATGCAATGTAGAAGAGAAGGAAAAAAGGAAAAAGATAAGAAAAGTGCCGCTGACCGCCAGCACCCATAGGTAGAGGGTCACCGGGCCGGCGACTCGCCCTTATGGTCACATTTACTGCACAGATCAGGAAAGGGAACGAAAAGGGGGTCGTTACCCAAGAAAAATAATGTCTCGTGGGTAGCGGGGTCCTGGAAAAGTAAAAAGTGCAGCTCTGGTTGTAGCACCAAAAGTCTCCAACCTGTGCTTCTACAAGACTACAACCCCCAGCATGTGGCAGCCAGGGCATAGTGGAAGCTGTAGTTCTGTACAAGCTGAAGCCTCAGAGGTTGCAGAGCGCGGCCGCTGCGGGTGCAGACGTTTCAGGAACATTCATTCCAGCGCGGATCAGTCTAGATTCTCATATAAATCAGTAAAACGCGCAGGACTGAACCGCGCCCCGGATATATCCCCTGGGGAGCCGGCGGGGGGCTGACAACATGCAGCCCCTGTAAGATTGTCCGGGGTCTCTCCACCTACAGATGGTCGTCTTCACTACAGTAACAGCCGGACTAATTCCAGAACACGGATCAGACTTGCCATGGCCCGAAGCCATCATGTCGGACAATGGTCTTACACAGGACTGCTGCTCCGGGTCACCGAAGTCCAGGGAAGCTACAGCTGCGGCTTTATTACTGGCCCTTATCCTGCAGATTGTAGAGAAGTCAGAAAACTGAGAAGGTGGAAAATCTAGAGGTGAACATTGTGCAGACTCCATAGTGGGTACAATCATTGCTGACGGGCTCCACTAATAGCCTATAGGAGATCCTACAATACAGGGGTCAGATAAGTATACAAATCACCAGCAGAATAGTGAGTGTAGCTCTGCAGTATAATACAGGAGGTAACTCAGGATCAGTAATGTAATGTATGTACACAGTGACTGCACCAGCAGAATAGTGAGTGCAGCTCTGGGGTATAATACAGAAGGTAACTCAGGATCAGTAATGTAATGTATGTACACAGTGACTGCACCAGCAGAATAGTGAGTGCAGCTCTGGGGTATAATACAGGAGGTAACTCAGGATCAGTAATGTAATGTATGTACACAGTGACTGCACCAGCAGAATAGTGAGTGCAGCTCTGGTGTATAATACAGAAGGTAACTCAGGATCAGTAATGTAATGTATGTACACAGTGACTGCACCAGCAGAATAGTGAGTGCAGCTCTGGAGTATAATACAGGATGTAACTCAGGATCAGTAATGTAATGTATGGGCACAGTGACTGCACCAGCAGAATAGTGAGTGCAGCTCTGGGGTATAATACAGGATGTAACTCAGGATCAGTAATGTAATGTATGTACACAGTGACTGCACCAGCAGAATAGTGAGTGCAGCTCTGGAGAATAATACAGGAGGTAACTCAGGATCAGTAATGTAATGTATGTACACAGTGACTGCACCAGCAGAATAGTGAGTGCAGCTCTGGAGTATAATACAGGATGTAACTCAGGATCAGTAATGTAATGTATGTACACAGTGACTGCACCAGCAGAATAGTGAGTGCAGCTCTGGAGAATAATACAGGAGGTAACTCAGGATCAGTAATGTAATGTATGCACACAGTGACTGCACCAGCAGAATAGTGAGTGCAGCTCTGGAGTATAATACAGGATGTAGCTCAGGATCAGTAATGTAATGTATGTACACAGTGACTGCACCAGCAGAATAGTGAGTGCAGCTCTGGAGTATAATACAGGAGGTAACTCAGGATCAGTAATGTAATGTATGCACAAAGTGACTGCACCAGCAGAATAGTGAGTGCAGCTCTGGGGTATAATACAGGATATAACTCAGGATCAGTAATGTATGTACACAGTGACTGCACCAGCAGAATAGTGAGTGCAGCTCTGGAGTATAATACAGGAGGTAACTCAGGATCAGTAATGTAATGTATGTACACAGTGACTGCACCAGCAGAATAGCGAGCGCAGCTCTGGGGTATAATACAGGATATAACTCACGATCAGTAATGTATGTACACAGTGACTGCACCAGCAGAATAGTGAGTGCAGCTCTGGAGTATAATACAGGAGGTAACTCAGGATCAGTAATGTAATGTATGTACACAGTGACTGCACTAGCAGAATAGTGAGTGCAGCCCTGGAGATCAGTGATGTTATGTATCTTTAATCTGAATTAAACCTCCATGTAAAGACTCTTGATGGAGGCAATTTCTCGTGAATTAGGCGCTGGGTAAGCAGGGAGGGCACAGTTCAGTGTTTGCACTTCACCTCCAGACGGTTTACAGAGGAGTGACAGCAGTGACTTTATTTCCCCGGTTTCCTCTGTGTGCGCTCGGCTTTTACCACAACTCACCTCCTGATTGCTGCAGCAAGATGTCCGCTGGGTTGTGAGGCTTTAACCCTAGGGCTGACAGAGGAGTCCTGGCCAAACCCGGTGGAGAACGAGCCACTAGGGGGAAAATGCAGAATAAGGTCAGAACTTCTGTAAATGAAGGGAATGTGTCACTTATTCGCTTCCTCGCCTTTAATGCTATTTTGTCTGACTAAAATCCAAACTGTGAGAATAACATGCTGCACCTTGCTCACTCAGCTATGCTGCACCTTGCTCGCTCAGCTATGCTGCACCTTGCTCGTTCCGCTATGCTGCTCCTTGCTCGCTCAGCTATGCTACACCTTGATCGCTCAGCTATGCTGCTCCTTGCTCGCTCAGCTCTGCTGCACCTTGCTCACTCAGCTATGCTGCACCTTGCTCGCTCAGCTTTTCTGCACCTTGCTCGCTCAGCTCTGCTGCACCTTGCTCGCTCAGCTCTGCTGCACCTTGCTCGCTCAGCTCTGCTGCACCTTGCTCGCTCAGCTATGCTGCACCTTGCTCGCTCAGCTGTGCTGCACCTTGCTCGCTCAGCTCTGCTGCACCTTGCTCGCTCAGCTCTGCTGCACCTTGCTCGCTCAGTTCTGGTATATCTAGCACACTCAGTTCTGCTACATCTTCGTGTAGTATTACACACTGATGGATATTAGGAGAGCACTAGTATACGCTTCGCCACGACCGCGTTGCCCTTAATAGGCCAATTGTGGAGAACACAACGGATTATTCTGAAGATGGATGTTACATGGAAGAAGCAGCTAATTCCAAACATTCTGCTGTTTCCTGACACAATGACACTGTTATTCAGCCCGAGGAATGTTTCCAGTCCCCACTCAGGAGAACTCGCCCCCTTCCCACCCTCGGAGTGTTACATCTCTTCATGTACAGAGCTCTCATCTATATTTCCTGCTCTGATTTATGGGGTCTCTGACACATGAAGAGCGGCTTTCATTATATTATCGATAGACTACGTCAACTTCTCCAAACTACAAAAACTTTACTGCTGCTCAGTGTGGCCCTCTGCTGGTCAGACTGTGCGTGGGGGGCTTCAATATATGGTATCTGCTTCCCTCTGATCTATGGAACTGGAGACGACCACTTACCGGGCTGGGAACCCTAAAAAATGGCTGCATTATCCCAGTAGTGTGAGCTGCTTTATATTCTGCATTAACCTGTTACTAGAGCATAAGAGAAGCAGCCGCCATCATCCTATATGATTTTCTGGACTATCGAAGAACTGTAATATCAGTCCACAATGGCTGATAACAGTGAACAATAGAATACAGAATTTAGATGTACAATGTGCATTGCGAATCCATTTCCAGCAGACTAGTCACTACAGGTTTGTGGTTTCTCAACAAATCAGTCATTATTGTGATTATTTTGAACCATATTTTATGATCGGAATGTTGTGTCTTTTCTATCTTTTAGATATGTCGAGTTCCACGTTTCCTGACTAAAGGCTCCATGTAATGTGTCAAAACCCACCCTGGTCACCAAAAATAATGGAGAGGGAAGAGGGAGACACGGCTGCAGATTCTCAGAGGAGCAGGGACAGAAATATGGAGGAGTCTCATCATGGCTTCTTTTACACTTGCCATGTTTTTTGCGGCCTGTTTTTGCGGCCTGTATTGCCGCAATTTTCACAGTCTCCCGCAAAAACGGGCCGCAAAAATCTTGCGGATCGCTGTTTTTCTGGTTTCGACACAAAAAAAAAACCAGCATTCCGCAAAACAGTATTCACGGTGCACCGCAAAACAAGATTCCGTTGTTTTTGCGGACCCATTGATTTTCAATGGGGGACGTGTCAGTAAGCCGTGAAAAATATCGAGCAGGTTCGATATTTCTTCACAGCCATAAATACGGCCCTCATGGCCATATGGCATGCGGCGCTCCGATTAATTTTTGCGGCCCCATAGAAATGTATTGGGGCCGCAAAAACAGGGCAAGTGTAAAAGAAGCCCAAGGGTGATATGTGCAGGGGGAAGCTAAGAAGAGGCAAATAATTCACTGCAAAAAGCATGGAAGTCTCCGGACACACTCAACATTTCTGACTCTGCTTCATCTAATCCTTATCTACATTTATATTAGTTCACAATTAGTTTAACCTCATTCTCAGACTGAAGTGAGGAAAGTGCTAAACTAGAGGGAGGTTCCGCATCATGTGGATACATTGTTACTGATGATGATGATGATACAAAATGCTGCTGAGCTAACAAACTGCAATCAAGAACATATTCTTGGCCCCTGATGAGCAATAAAGACTGGAATCAGTGATCAGGAGGAAATTAAATGGTTACGAGATATCTGGAAAGAGAAAAAAGATGCTGAGGAGCCGGAGAAACGAGGGACAGATTAAAAAGAGAACTCCGGGCAGGACCCAGGAACTCACAGAACTCCACATACCACATCAATGTTTCCTTCTACAATGTATCCACTCAAGAATTCATCTGTACGATTCACGCACCCTATGCTGTGCCCGCTCTACAGTGTACCCCCTCAATGTATCCCTTCTACAATGTATCTGTTATGTCTGTGTAGCAACTCACTCAAGAAAATAGGTTATACAGTAAAAACTGCAAGTGACCCTGCCGCTTCCTGTACAAACTAGATATCCTGACTCTGCCGTCCCTAGTGATGCCTGAGGGTGCAGAGATAGCCCTAACAAATGACTAGGAGATGGCAAGTCGGACCTAACTGCCTAAAAAGCCATCGACTTGCTTCCCGTTCCTCCTAAAGAATCGGAGGGCAGAACAGAGTTCAAATTACCTACAAGAGGAAAGTGTGCTGAAACAGAAAGATCCCATAGTGAGTAAAGTATATAACAAAATACCAAACAAAGAATAAAGCAAGTAGTGTTAATAAATATACACCCTACATACTAATGATACACAGAAGATAGGTGCAAAGCATAGCTGGAATCTTACAGACTGGCTCCAAACATCAACAGAATGTCAGAACATCCAAATGAATCTATTACCAGCAGGAAATGCCAGCAGGGGGATGAATATAAAGCTGCACCCAAAAGGTGATCGGCACACAAATGAAAACACCTGTGTTAAGTTAGACAGGATGAAGTCATAAAATCAGAACCCGAACACCCAGAGAAAAGGTGAATCTCCTGTGGCTCTGCGGAATGAGAAGCCAACTACAGAACACCAGCTCTAGAGACCAAATCCAGGAGAAGAACCGGATCCACTCAGGAATTTGTCTTTATGTTTATCCCACCCTATCATGTACCCACTCTACAATGCACCTGCAGTGTACATAGGAGCAGAGGAGGTGGTGTACACACTGTGCCCGCTGATGGCGCTGGGTACCTGTGCCGGTGGGGCTGGTGGCAGACAGTGGAATATCCATCTCTTCAAAGGCCTCCTTGTAGCTGTGTAGATGAGGCTGCAAATAGCAGAAAATGACATCAGATGAACGGCTACAAATTTACATTTCCTTGAAATATTCCACCTTTTCCCTTTAAAATCCCCTAAATGTGTCATTGAATCCACTATGGCCGGGGGTCCTTACCTCCTTGGGTCTCCCTCCTGGATTGGCGGCGATAGTGTTGAAGACTTCTGGTGAGACGCACCGTACAGGGGATCGGACTTTGGTGGGATCAGCCGTATTTTCTTCATATTGCCCCTCGCTGGTGGACCTCATGCGGGGGACTGATACAATCTCGTCTGGGGTCTTATCGCGGGTCTGCACTCCTGCAATATACAAAAAAGTCACAACTGCCCCAAATCCCGCGGTCCGGCTCTCGCCCACATGGAAATGTCACAAGGCAGATTACACGGAGACACAGCCCAAGACCAAGGATGCGGCAGTATGGTATGAAAGCCCCCGATAGTGTGGTTGTGGTGGCCATATTGGTTGTTCCCAAACACAGATGTACCCAAGGAACACACTGTGCTGGACTTAAAGGGATTGTCCTCTTTAATAATTATAATGG
This sequence comes from Ranitomeya imitator, assembly GCF_032444005.1. Taxonomy (NCBI): domain Eukaryota; kingdom Metazoa; phylum Chordata; class Amphibia; order Anura; family Dendrobatidae; genus Ranitomeya; species Ranitomeya imitator. Next base: position 12,243,585 of record NC_091288.1, read on the forward strand.
AGGAAGACCCTCCAATCCAGACCCCTACTATTCAGAGTGGATAGGACCTCAAAATCTGTTACATGGACACCCACTAAATCCAAGGATTGCATCCGATTACCCGGGAGCCGAGCAGTGGGACCACCTGTGCATATTAACCACATTTTCAATGCAATATTTGGGACATTTAGGCCCTGGATACAGGATTGTGGGGGAACGCGCTAAGAAGACCACTTTAAGGCAAGGTTTTTCTCAGCCCCTTTCCTTTAGCAGACTCAATCCAAGGACTGTCCCAACAAATATGGAATTGCTGACAGGTACGTCTGTGATCGGCTGCCATCAGAGAGACAGGTGCCGGACAGGGGTCGTACAAAGTGGACTACCCCTTTAATATTTAAATCAGTGCTCAGAAGTCAATGTGAGAACAATGACCAGAAAACACATTGAGGATTTGAAGATTTTTCGCTTCCTGCCTGAATGGACTCTCGATGACCGTATTCTATCTGCTCGGTGGCTTTATGATTGGTGGACGCAGTTTCTAGCAGGAAAAAGTTCTGTAGGAACCAAAAACTTGTGAGTAACTTTTTAAAACAATGAGGAACTGCACCCACAAGCAGCGGCCTCTCCGAGGAGACCACCCCGGGGAGGGGCCGCATTCCTTACTAATATCATCAAATCCGCTCACAATGAAATCAGTGTTATCGTCTCGGCTCACAAAGAATAAAATATGCAGTTTCCGAAAAAAAAAAGTTCCAGAGCGGTTTCCTAGCAAAACATAACAAAGGGTGAAAAATAATAACAATGTATCAAGAATGGGCACGGACAGTTCTCTGCTTCTGCTGGCCAGGGGTATCTAGATCATGGAGGAAGCCCGTGAAACTGCTGTGGGGTCCCGAAAGGTCTCATCTCCTGGGCATGGGAGAAGACCACCCACACAAGGAGGAGCGGGACTGCCAAAAGTGGTATGAAAAGGGGCAAACAGAGGGTGCCACTACCCTGCATCATAACAGCCTCATCTGTATGTATGTGCACCCCAGTCCTTTTATTATTGGCCGAGAGGACAGGTAATGGCCGCCGGACGCAATGACAGCCAGAAACGCAGCCTTGTTATTGTACCCATCGGTCATTGGCGCCAGGCACACGTGCCACTTATAACACAGCATTCTACCTATGGGCCATCCTCAGGGGCCACGGTTACCTCTGCACCCACCTTAGCTATGGCACCTCTGTCTCACAAATCAGATGGGTACACAAAATTGGGTCGCATAATTGATTTTAATGAAGCTGTGGATGGAGTTAAGGGCAAAAGGTACTTGGCGCATGGCGCTCCATCAGATGATTGTCCTATGGATTTATGTCAACAGCAGCACAGAGTATTTCAGGCCGGTTTAATGTTTCATTGCAGTACAATGTCATATGGGAGAACGCAACCAATGAAAACCACCCAGTGCTGCCAAAGGGTGACGGCCATGAGAGAATGGTGCGGAGAAGAGGACGAGTCTGTGGAGGATCGGGGACTTGCGGCTGCTGAATAATAATGTGGCATTTCCAGGACCTTAGGAATGAAAGAAAGAGAGAATGTCATCCAGCCGCTCCGGGGGCGATCCTCAATGTCATAGTGATGGGGCCCTGCTCCGGGAAAGAGGGCGATACTGGCAGAGAAATGGGCGCAGGAGATAAGATACTTGGAGATGTGAAGATGGTGGGGCTGAGTGAGTGGATGAGGCAGAGCGGAGCGTTATTACAGCAGTTAACCCTCGCAAGCTCTTCCAGTGTGAGAATTCTCAGAATTAATTCTCATATACTTTATGCTTCATTTCTTCACAATTCTTCAAATTGCTTGTTCTTAGTGAATAGAATCCCTGATGTTTCTAAGTCACTCTCAGCTAATTATTGCTTACTTGCAATGTTACATTGTATCAAACCCTCTGCTGTGTGAGCACGACTAGGTCAAGATGAGGTTTCAGCCTCAGCCGATTGTGGTTTGTTACAATGTATCAGCGCAGGTAAAAGTTTATAATCTGGAGTTCAGGGAAGGAAGGAGATTTGTGTTTAGCTCACAGAGGATTATCCAGACTGATACATTGTATCGAACCCTCTGCTGTGTGAGCAGGATTAGATCAGGATGGCTTTTCAGCCTCAGTCAATTATGGTTTGTTACAATGTATCAGCGCGGGTAAAAGTTTATAATCTGGAGTTCAGGGAAGGAAGGGGATTCATGTTTAGTTCACAGAGGATTATCCAGGCTGATACATTGTATCAAACCCTCTGCTGTGTGAGCAGGACTAGATCAGGATGGCTTTTCAGCCTCAGTCAATTGAGGTTTGTTACCATGTATCAGTGCAGGTGAAAGCTTACAACCTGGAGTTTAGGGCAGGACTATGTCCTTAGCTCACAGAGGATTGTCCAGACTGATACACTGTAACAAACCATCAGATATGTGACCAGGACTAGATCAGGATGGCATTGCAGAGATGCTGCAGTCTGTGGGTGATCTGTGCAGGGTGCGAGGCATATTTAATGCCCGGGATCATTTGTCTATATTCTCATCCTGTCGTGGGAGTCTTGAACATGTTTAATTCTCTACAAGTCGGGACCGGCCCGACCCCACGAGGAGCTCGGTGCCTGGACACGATTCTCAGCGGAGCCAAGTGCAAACCCGCGCCTCCTCCGAGATCAGAATAAGGAGCAATGTCTCCCAGCCAAGGGGGAGATAGGAGCCGGCCCAAAGCGAGGAGCGCCCCCCCAGGCAGCAGGAGACGTCTCTCAGGTCTTCTGCATCTAGAAGAAGCCATTGATGCCTTCTGTAGAAGCTGCCACCTCGCTCGGGGTCACATACTGACAGTACACAGCGCCCCCTAGAGAGCAGGCACTACAGGGTACTACAGATAACCAGAACGAAATAGTACCCCATAGGCCAAATACATTAAACCTAAACAAAAAAGAAAAACTTTAGTCTCCGTAAAAGATGTATCCAGCTGTATTACCAAGCCATATCACAATCGATATGTAAGATGGAGACCAAAAGAGGCTAAATCCCGTCCCTCATACATATCATCTAAAACCAATTGGTAACACAGGGTGAAAACATTAGCTATTAGCTGTGACTAATCAATGGTCCCATATTAGGTCAGCCAGGAATACTGTCTGAGGTAGTTATAGCGAATGGCTCTCAGTTGTTCCCTATCATAGTCTAATAGAGTAGTTAGTGGTTGATCAGCCAATCTGTCCGCAATGTCATGACAAAAAGCCAAGATTCAAATATATAATAGATATTTACCTTGCCACATGGTGGTCACCCAGTGCAGTAGTGTTTGTGAGACACGTCAAAGCTTCGACGCGCGTTTCATTTGTGAGACACGTCAAAGCCTCGACGCACGTTTCATTTGTGAGACACGTCAAAGCCTCGATGCGCGTTTCACCACCCACGGCTTCGCCATCTTACACAACAGTGCACATTAGTGTTTACTGAGACACAGTCATTTTTCTATCTCCATCTCCATCTTTGACAGTGCCAGGGAATCTTTTAGCTGTTTTTCATACATGAATACCGTTAGTAAATTTGTCTGTTTGATATATTATATGTATTTAATAAAATGTATATTTTGCTAATTTGAAAAAATCCCCTTATTCTTTTCTTGAAGAAATTACATATCGATTGTGATATGGCTTGGTAATACAGCTAGACACATCTTTTACGGAGACTGAAGTTTTTTTTTGTTTAGGTTTACTACAGGGTACTACAACTGGCCAAAAAGACCCCAGAAAATAGTCATTGATCTCAGAGTGTTCGCCTCAGATGACCCCACGCTGGGATTTGCCGGCCGTCCTGATGCTACAGATGTATCGTCCTAATATCTGCACTATAGCTGTAATGCAGCCGGGCTCATTACTGACATGTGGCTCCAATATGGGCTTCATGACGGAAAGCTGAGGCTGCAAAGGGTCTTCTCCCCCCTCAGTATGTAGCAGCATCTCCATGGGACGCAAAATTAAAGTACAGAGTTAATAGTCAAAAATAATATAAAAGTTTATTCTGGAAACATTTCCAAATCAGAGAGTGTAATACTTTGTCTCACCAGTGAGGGCGCCCTCTAGACCGGAAGCATTACATCGGGGGATGGGCAGATCTATCATGGAGTCCAAGCTATAAAACTCCAGCAAGCATGTTTGTAACAGAAAAAAAAAATCCTTACATGGAAGGATTTATTCTTAAGGGGGTTTTCATTGAAAAAAACTTTATTAAAGGGGTTGTTCATTTTGGATCATCTCTTTTTTTTTCTTTTAGAGACAAATCCCCTGATAAGCCGATCACAGATTGTGCAGGTGAAGCTGAACCTGCAGCAAGTGTTCCATTTCTCTGCAGCGCCACCACTGGAGGCACACGGTATTGCACGGTCCCCACTGATATCTCTTGGTAGACTGAGTAACGCACAGATGGGCCGGGTCCTCCAGAGAAGAGACGCTCATGCAGCCAATCAGCGTAAGGCTGAGATACCCCGTTTACTGTACCCTTATGTTCAGGGGTATCTCAGCTTTCCTTGCAGGGGGCAGTTGGGAACTTGGATTTCGGGGCGCCTATCAGAGGGTCCGTGTGTGTGATACATTGTAGCAGAGGGGAATCCGCCGTCTTACCTTTCCGTGGCACTGACTGCGGGATCGGGAGGATTCGACGTGACACAAGACGTTTAACCCAACGCGTTTCACAACAGAAGATTTTGGCGCAATCAGCAGTGAATCCCAACACAGATGTTACACACCGAGCCACAGACAAGCCCCACGCCCCGTGCCATCTGCCAGCTCAAACTTCATGGTTAGAAGCAACAGTCCACACCCCACACGCCCCATGCCTCCAGAAAAAGCGAAGAGAACACATCGGGGTCACGTCCCACTCCTCCACCATATTAGCAGTGCATTATTCTGAAGCGTGTGGAGCACATACAGTCTGGACGCCATACCTGATGGATGGGGCCACGTATGGGCCCCAGGGCACAGATAGGGCGCCCATCCCTACTAATGGGGTTAACTTCTGGTTGGTTCTCCGGCTCCGGGGCCCCCAGCTCTCGTCATGTCGTTATTGACCTTACCTTTACCTGACATGATTGGGGGCCCCCCGGAGCCGATCTCCATGACCCCATTACACACAGGACATGACACACCATGCTGAATGGAAAAGGAGCGAGCGGACAGAACAAACCAGAGAAAGTGAAGGAGCGCTGGCGCTGAAGCGTGGGGGTATGAGGGGTGTTCATACTTTTGCGGATATTCCGGAGTTTGCCGTTGTACTCTGGGAGATGTTGATGAAGGGGTCGGGATCATGGATGACAAAAGGGGCGAGAATGATCGGGACAGGAGGTTCCCCGTGAAGAGAAGAGGAGGAAACAGCGACAGGAACAAGACAGAACGGATGGAAAAAGGAAACAGAAAGGTTAGATGATGGCGGAGAGTCATGATGTGGAGGTCAGTGCAGACAGCCAGGAGGGAGGAAAACAAAATCAATGTATCAGTATAAGAGACGGATGTCACAGCTGTACAATGTCAGTTCTGTAGATAATGGTCCAACAATCCCACTGTAAAGTCATGGATCTAGTACCCTACCGGGGTGTTACCTAATAGAGCCATGGATCTAGTACCCTACCAGGGTGTTACCTTATAGAAACATGGATCTAGTACCCTACCAGGGTGTTACCTTATAGAGGCATGGATCTAGTACCCTACCGGGGTGTTACCTTATAGAGGCATGGATCTAGTACCCTACCAGGGTGTTACCTTATGAAAACATGGATCTAGTACCCTACCGGGTCTTACCTTATAGAGGCATGGATCTAGTACCCTACCAGGGTGTTACCTTATAGAAACATGGATCTAGTACCCTACGAGGGTGTTACCTTATAGAGGCATGGATCTAGTACCCTACCGGGGTGTTACCTTATAGAGGCATGGATCTAGTACCCTACCGGGGTGTTACCTTATAGAAACATGGATCTAGTACCCTACCGGGGTGTTACCTTATAGAAACATGGATCTAGTACCCTACCAGGGTGTTACCTTATAGAGGCATGGATCTAGTACCCTACCGGGGTGTTACCTTATAGAGGCATGGATCTAGTACCCTACCGGGGTGTTACCTTATAGAAACATGGATCTAGTACCCTACCGGGTCTTACCTTATAGAGGCATGGATCTAGTACCCTACCAGGGTGTTACCTTATAGAAACATGGATCTAGTACCCTACCAGGGTGTTACCTTATAGAGGCATGGATCTAGTACCCTACCGGGGTGTTACCTTATAGAGGCATGGATCTAGTACCCTACCGGGGTGTTACCTTATAGAGGCATGGATCTAGTACCCTACCGGGGTGTTACCTTATAGAAACATGGATCTAGTACCCTACCGGGTCTTACCTTATAGAGGCATGGATCTAGTACCCTACCAGGGTGTTACCTTATAGAAACATGGATCTAGTACCCTACCAGGGTGTTACCTTATAGAGGCATGGATCTAGTACCCTACCGGGGTGTTACCTTATAGAGGCATGGATCTAGTACCCTACCGGGGTGTTACCTTATAGAGGCATGGATCTAGTACCCTACCGGGGTGTTACCTTATAGAGGCATGGATCTAGTACCCTACCGGGGTGTTACCTTATAGAGGCATGGATCTAGTACCCTACCGGGGTGTTACCTTATAGAAACATGGCTCGCTCTAGTACCCTACCAGGGTGTTACCTTATAGAGGCATGGATCTAGTACCCTACCGGGTGTTACCTTATAGAAACATGGATCTAGTACCCTACCGGGGTGTTACCTTATAGAGGCATGGATCTAGTACCCTACCGGGGTGTTACCTTATAGAGGCATGGATCTAGTACCCTACCGGGTGTTACCTTATAGAAACATGGATCTAGTACCATACCGGGGTGTTACCTAATAGAGGCATGGATCTAGTACCCTACCGGGGTGTTCCCTTATAGAAACATGGCTCGCTCTAGTACCCTACCAGGGTGTTACCTTATAGAGGCATGGATCTAGTACCCTACCGGGTGTTACCTTATAGAGGCATGGATCTAGTACCCTACCGGGGTGTTACCTTATAGAAACATGGATCTAGTACCCTACCAGGGTGTTACTTTATAGAAACATGGATCTAATACCCTACCGGGGTGTTAACTTATAGAAACATGGATCTAGTACCTTACCAGGGTGTTACCTTATAGAAACATGGATCTAGTACCCTACCAGGGTGTTACCTTATAGAAACATGGATCTAGTACCCTACCAGGGTGTTACCTTATAGAAACATGGATCTAGTACCCTACCAGGGTGTTACCTTATAGAAACATGGATCTAGTACCCTACCAGGGTGTTACCTTATAGAAACATGGATCTAGTACCCTACCAGGGTGTTACCTTATAGAGGCAAGGATCTAGTACCCCACCAGGGTGTTACCTTATAGAGGAATGGATCTAGTACCCTACCGGGGTGTTACCTTATAGAGGCATGGATCCAGTACCCTACCAGGGTGTTACCTTATAGAACTATGGATCTAGTACCGTAGCAGGGTGTTACCGTATAGAAACATGGCTCTAGTACCCTACCGGGGTGTTACCTTATAGAAACATGGATCTAGTACCGTAGCAGGGTGTTACCGTATAGAAACATGGCTCTAGTACCCTACCGGGATCTTACCTTATAGAAACATGGATCTAGTACCCTACCGGGGTGTTACCTTATAGAAACATGGATCTAGTACCCTACCAGGGATCTTACCTTATAGAAACATGGATCTAGTACCCTACCGGGGTGTTACCTTATAGAGGCATGGATCTAGTACCCTACCGGGGTGTTACCTTATAGAGGCATGGATCTAGTACCCCACCGGGGTGTTACCTTATAGAGGCATGGATCTAGTACCCTACCAGGGAGTTACCTTATAGAGGCATGGATCTAGTACCCCACCGGGGTGTTACCTTATAGAAACATGGATCTAGTACCCTACCAGGGAGTTACCTTATAGAGGCATGGATCTAGTACCCCACCGGGGTGTTACCTTATAGAGGCATGGATCTAGTACCCTACCAGGGAGTTACCTTATAGAGGCATGGATCTAGTACCCCACCGGGGTGTTACCTTATAGAAACATGGATCTAGTACCCTACCGGGGTGTTACCTTATAGAAACATGGATCTAGTACCCTACCAGGGATCTTACCTTATAGAAACATGGATCTAGTACCCTACCAGGGTGTTACCTTATAGAGGCATGGATCTAGTACCCTACCGGGTGTTACCTTATAGAGGCATAGATCTAGTACCCTACCAGGTGTTACCTTATAGAGGCATGGATCTAGTACCCTACCGGGGTGTTACCTAATAGAGGCATGGATCTAGTACCCTACCGGGGTGTTCCCTTATAGAAACATGGCTCGCTCTAGTACCCTACCAGGGTGTTACCTTATAGAGGCATGGATCTAGTACCCTACCGGGTGTTACCTTATAGAGGCATGGATCTAGTACCCTACCGGGTGTTACCTTATAGAGGCATGGATCTAGTACCCTACCGGGTGTTACCTTATAGAAGCATGGATCTAGTACCCTACCAGGGTGTTACTTTATAGAAACATGGATCTAATACCCTACCGGGGTGTTACCTTATAGAAACATGGATCTAGTACCCTACCGGGGTGTTACCTTATAGAGGCATGGATCCAGTACCCTACCAGAACTATGGATCTAGTACCGTAGCAGGGTGTTACCGTATAGAAACATGGCTCTAGTACCCTACCGGGGTGTTACCTTATAGGAACATGGATCTAGTACCGTAGCAGGGTGTTACCGTATAGAAACATGGCTCTAGTACCCTACCGGGATCTTACCTTATAGAAACATGGATCTAGTACCCTACCGGGGTGTTACCTTATAGAAACATGGATCTAGTACCCTACCAGGGAGTTACCTTATAGAGGCATGGATCTAGTACCCCACCGGGGTGTTACCTTATAGAAACATGGATCTAGTACCCTACCAGGGAGTTACCTTATAGAGGCATGGATCTAGTACCCTACCAGGGTGTTACCTTATAGAGGCAAGGATCTAGTACCCCACCAGGGTGTTATCTTATAGAGGCATGGATCTAGTACCCTACCGGGGTGTTACCTTATAGAGGCATGGATCCAGTACCCTACCAGGGTTTTACCTTATAGAGGCAAGGATCTAGTACCCCACCAGGGTGTTATCTTATAGAGGCATGGATCTAGTACCCCACCAGGGTGTTATCTTATAGAGGCATGGATCCAGTACCCTACCAGGGTGTTACCTTATAGAGGCATGGCTCTAGTACCCTACCGGGTGTTACCTTATAGAGGCATGGATCTAGTACCCTACTGGGGTGTTACCTTATAGAAACATGGCTCGCTCTAGTACCCTACCAGGGTGTTACCTTATAGAGGCATGGATCTAGTACCCTACCGGGTGTTACCTTATAGAAACATGGATCTAGTACCCTACCGGGGTGTTACCTAATAGAAACATGGATCTAGTACCCTACCAGGGTGTTACCTTATAGAGGCATGGATCTAGTACCCTACCGGGTGTTACCTTATAGAAACATGGATCTAGTACCCTACCGGGGTGTTACCTTATAGAAACATGGATCTAGTACCCTACCAGGGTGTTACCTTATAGAGGCATGGATCTAGTACCCTACCGGGGTGTTACCTTATAGAGGCATGGATCCAGTACCCTACCGGGGTGTTACCTTATAGAAACATGGCTCGCTCTAGTACCCTACCAGGGTGTTACCTTATAGAGGCATGGATCTAGTACCCTACCGGGGTGTTACCTAATAGAGGCATGGATCTAGTCCCCTTCCGGGGTGTTCCCTTATAGAAACATGGCTCGCTCTAGTACCCTACCAGGGTGTTACCTTATAGAGGCATGGATCTAGTACCCTACCAGGGTGTTACCTTATAGAAGCATGGATCTAGTACCCTACCGGGGTGTTACCTTATACAGGCATGGATCTAGTACCCTACCGGGGTGTTACCTTATAGAGGCATGGATCTAGTACCCTACCAGGGTGTTACCTTATAAAGACATGGATCTAGTACCCTACCAGGGTGTTACCTTATAGAGGCAAGGATCTAGTACCCTACCAGGGAGTTACCTTATAGAAACATGGATCTAGTACCCTACCAGGGTGTTACCTTATAGAGGCAAGGATCTAGTACCCCACCAGGGTGTTACCTTATAGAAACATGGATCTAGTACCATACCGGAGTGTTACCTAATAGAGGCATGGATCTAGTACCCTACCGGGGTGTTCCCTTATAGAAACATGGCTCGCTCTAGTACCCTACCAGGGTGTTTCCTTATAGAGGCATGGATCTAGTACCCTACCGGGTGTTACCTTATAGAGGCATGGATCTAGTACCCTACCAGGGTGTTACTTTATAGAAACATGGATCTAATACCCTACCGGGGTGTTACCTTATAGAAACATGGATCTAGTACCCTACCGGGGTGTTACCTAATAGAGGCATGGATCTAGTACCCTACCGGGGTGTTACCTTATAGAAACATGGCTCGCTCTAGTACCCTACCGGGGTGTTACCTTACAGAGGCATGGATCTAGTACCCTAGCGGGGTGTTACCTTATAGAAACATGGATCTAGTACCCTACCAGGGTGTTACCTTATAGAAACATGGATCTAGTACCCTACCAGGGTGTTACCTTATAGAAACATGGATCTAGTACCCTACCAGGGTGTTACCTTATAAAGACATGGATCTAGTACCCTACCAGGGTGTTACCTTATAGAAACATGGATCTAGTACCCTACCAGGGTGTTACCTTATAGAAACATGGATCTAGTACCGTAGCAAGGTGTTACCGTATAGAAACATGGCTCTAGTACCCTACCGGGGTGTTACCTTATAAAGACATGGATCTAGTACCCTACCAGGGTGTTATGATCTAGTACCCTACCAGGGTGTTACCTTATAGAACTATGGATCTAGTACCGTAGCAAGGTGTTACCGTATAGAAACATGGCTCTAGTACCCTACCGGGGTGTTACCTTATAGAAACATGGATCTAGTACCGTAGCAGGGTGTTACCGTATAGAAATATGGCTCTAGTACCCTACCGGGATCTTACCTTATAGAAACATGGATCTAGTACCCTACCGGGGTGTTACCTTATAGAAACATGGATCTAGTACCCTACCAGGGATCTTACCTTATAGAAACATGGATCTAGTACCCTACCGGGGTGTTACCTTATAGAGGCATGGATCTAGTACCCTACCGGGGTGTTACCTTATAGAGGCATGGATCTAGTACCCCACCGGGGTGTTACCTTATAGAAACATGGATCTAGTACCCTACCGGGGTGTTACCTTATAGAAACATGGATCTAGTACCCTACCAGGGTGTTACCTTATAGAGGCATGGATCTAGTACCCTACCGGGTATTACCTTATAGAGGCATGGATCTAGTACCCTACCGGGTGTTACCTTATAGAGGCATGGATCTAATACCCTACCGGGGTGTTACCTTATAGAAACATGGATCTAGTACCCTACCGGGGTGTTAGCTAATAGAGGCATGGATCTAGTACCCTATCGGGGTGTTACCTTATAGAAACATGGCTCGCTCTATTACCCTACCAGGGTGTTACCTTATAGAGGCATGGATCTAGGACCCTACCGGGTGTTACCTTATAGAGGCATGGATCTAGTACCCTACCGGGGTGTTACCTTATAGAAACATGGCTCGCTCTAGTACCCTACCAGGGTGTTACCTTATAGAGGCATGGATTTAGTACCCTACCGGGTGTTACCTTATAAAAACATGGATCTAGTACCCCACCAGGGTGTTATCTTATAGAGGCATGGATCTAGTACCCTACCGGGGTGTTCCCTTATAGAAACACGGCTTGCTCTAGTACCCTACCAGGGTGTTACCTTATAGAAGCATGGATCTAGTACCCTACCGGGGTGTTACCTTATAGAGGCATGGATCTAGTACCCTACCGGGGTGTTACCTTATAGAAACATGGATCTAGTACCCTACCGGGGTGTTACCTTATAGAAACATGGATCTAGTACCCTACCAGGGTGTTACCTTATAGAAACATGGATCTAGTACCCTACCAGGGTGTTACCTTATAAAGACATGGATCTAGTACCCTACCAGGGTGTTACCTTATAGAAACATGGATCTAGTACCCTACCAGGGTGTTACCTTATAGAGGCAAGGATCTAGTACCCCACCAGGGTGTTATCTTATAGAGGCATGGATCCAGTACCCTACCGGGGTGTTACCTTATAGAAACATGGCTCGCTCTAGTACCCTACCAGGGTGTTACCTTATAGAGGCATGGATCTAGTACCCTACCGGGTGTTACCTTATAGAAACATGGATCTAGTACCCTACCGGGGTGTTACCTAATAGAGGCATGGATCTAGTACCCTACCGGGGTGTTCCCTTATAGAAACATGGCTCGCTCTAGTACCCTACCAGGGTGTTACCTTATAGAGGCATGGATCTAGTACCCTACCAGGGTGTTACCTTATAGAAGCTTGGATCTAGTACCCTACCGGGGTGTTACCTTATACAGGCATGGATCTAGTACCCTACCGGGGTGTTACCTTATAGAGGCATGGATCTAGTACCCTACCAGGGTGTTACCTTATAAAGACATGGATCTAGTACCCTACCAGGGTGTTACCTTATAGAGGCAAGGATCTAGTACCCTACCAGGGTGTTACCTTATAAAGACATGGATCTAGTACCCTACCAGGGTGTTACCTTATAGAGGCAAGGATCTAGTACCCTACCAGGGAGTTACCTTATAGAAACATGGATCTATTACCCTACCAGGGTGTTACCTTATAGAGGCAAGGATCTAGTACCCCACCAGGGTGTTATCTTATAGAGGCATGGATCTAGTACCCTACCGGGGTGTTACCTTATAGAGGCATGGATCCAGTACCCTACCAGGGTGTTACCTTATAGAACTATGGATCTAGTACCGTAGCAGGGTGTTACCGTATAGAAACATGGCTCTAGTACCCTACCGGGGTGTTACCTTATAGAAACATGGATCTAGTACTGTAGCAGGGTGTTACCGTATAGAAACATGGCTCTAGTACCCTACCGGGATCTTACCTTATAGAAACATGGATCTAGTACCCTACCGGGGTGTTACCTTATAGAAACATGGATCTAGTACCCTACCAGGGATCTTACCTTATAGAAACATGGATCTAGTACCCTACCGGGGTGTTACCTTATAGAGGCATGGATCTAGTACCCTACCAGGGTGTTACCTTATAGAAACATGGATCTAGTACCCTACCAGGGTGTTACCTTATAGAAACACGGATCTAGTACCCTACCGGGGTCTTACATTATAGAGATATGAATCTAGTAACCTACCAGGGTACCTTCTAAACTACATGGATCTAGTACCCTACCAGGTTCTTAGAAATATTCTTGTATTAATTGTGATAATTGTGTGAGGAAGAAAATTTAGCTTACAAGCACATATTCTATTTTTATGGTCTCCCCATAGAAAAGAACGGTAACGGCGTCGGCATGCAACAATCATTCACATTGCAACTCCATTATCCACTACGGGTACTACTCCTACCCATGATGGGCGCCCAAAAATCATGACCTGGAGCAAAACCGTACTGAAGATGAATACAATGTTAGTGATGTGATGCAGGGTAAGCGGGCGAGTTGGGATTACTGAATCTGGGTAGTAACCCCCCACCCCCCCACCGTAATAACACAGGAGCTGGCACCGATGACTTCCTCAGTGGCCGCCGGAGATGAGATTGTGTCTATCGCCCCGGGGAGGAAACCTCCAACATTACAACAAGGTGTTTGTGTCAATGTCTGCAAGGAAAATTCCCATATAAAGACATTTCATCCCTGGAAGGAAAGAACAGAAATGTTGTGTAATATGAGGTCAGTGACGAACCACAATATCTGGGGTGTATATATGACCCCAGAATATACATAAAGGGGCAGGAGGCTAACTCAGCTCTGCTACATCTGACTCGACACATCCGCACAGTGAGTAATATATACTAGTGTGCACAAGTCACAACCAATCTACTCCAAAGTAAACTTTTAGCTATGCATTGATTTTTCTATCACATAATGTGTTATTCTCTAATCACTGCTAAAGCTGCACATTGCCCGATTTCCCAGAGAGCAGTGCATTGTGGGAGCAGAGGTTAGGTCACATGTCATGGAATGTAGATTCCACAATACAAACTGCGTACATTATTCAATGGATCTTTTTGACCTGATGAGGCTGGTGTACTTACTGCTAAAATCCATAACAGAATGACTGTATAATCCTGATATTATAATGTGCATTTTAGGAGTCCAGATACAGAATTGATAAACTCATGAGTCCAATGTATTCAATCTCCGCCCACTCAGCCTGAGTGACATCTGTTCAGGCTCCACCCACCCAGCTTGAGTGACAGCTGAGCAGTGTGAGATCGCAGCAGCAGGGAGGAGGGACACTGAGGAGCAGTCAATCAGGCTAGTTGGGTGGAGATTTGAGTTTAACTTTCAGAAAGGATTATACAGCTATTCTGACATGGATTTTCACGGTAACTACACCAGCCTCCTCAAGTTTTAGAGACTGATTTACCAATGAATGCAGTTTGCATGGTGAATCTGATAATGGATCCATATTAAGGGAAAACTGCAAAAATATGAAAGCGGCTCTGGATGTGAATAGAGAAAACTCAAAATCTTTGCAAAAAAAAGGAAAAATTCTCAATGTTTCTATTTGGAGTTAAATACCATAGTTATATTTTGTTACAAATGTAAACACCGATAAACAGCAGAGGCGGCGCGATCCCGGCTACAGATCCACAGTCTGAAGATCTTTTCTACAGATCTAATCTTTTAGCATCAGGACCTTTGTACACAGACGGAGAGGCAGAGCGAAGTGCAGCGGCAGAGCGAGGGAGCAGCGGCAGAGCGAGGGAGAAGCGGTAGTGTGAGGGAGCAGAGGCAGAGCGAGGGAACAGAAGCAGAGCGAGGTGCAGCGACAGAGCGAGGGAGCAGTGGGAGCGTGAGGGCCTAGCGGCAGAGTGAGCGTGCAGCGGCAGGGCGAGGGAGCAGAGGCAGAGCGAGGGAGCAGAGGCACGGCGAGGGAGCAGAGGCACGGCGAGGGAGCAGAGGCACGACGAGGCTGCAGCAGCAGAGTGAGG
Organism: Ranitomeya imitator; assembly: GCF_032444005.1. Taxonomy (NCBI): domain Eukaryota; kingdom Metazoa; phylum Chordata; class Amphibia; order Anura; family Dendrobatidae; genus Ranitomeya; species Ranitomeya imitator. The sequence continues at coordinate 12,258,814 of NC_091288.1, forward strand.
GAGCAGTGGGAGCGTGAGGGCATAGCGGCAGAGCGAGGGAGCAGAGGCAGGGCGAGGGAGCAGGGGGAGCGTGAGGGCGTAGTGGCAGAGCGAGGGAGCAGAGGTAGAGCGAGGGAGCAGAGGCAGAGTGAGTGTGCAGCGGCAGGGCGAGGGAGCAAAGGCAGAGCGAGGGAGCAGAGGCAGGGCGAGGGAGCAGAGGCAGAGTGAGGGAGCAGAGGCAGAGCGAGGGTGCAGCGGCAGGGCGAGGGAGCAAAGGCAGAGCGAGGGTGCAGCGGCAGGGCGAGGGAGCAAAGGCAGAGCGAGGGAGCAGAGGCAGGGCGAGGGAGCAGAGGCAGAGTGAGGGAGCAGAGGCAGAGTGAGGGAGCAGAGGCAGAGTGAGGGAGCAGAGGCAGAGTGAGGGAGCAGAGGCAGAGCGAGGGTGCAGCGGCAGGGCGAGGGAGCAAAGGCAGAGCGAGGGTGCAGCGGCAGGGCGAGGGAGCAAAGGCAGAGCGAGGGAGCAGAGGCAGGGCGAGGGAGCAGAGGCAGAGTGAGGGAGCAGAGGCAGAGTGAGGGAGCAGAGGCAGAGTGAGGGAGCAGAGGCAGAGTGAGGGAGCAGAGGCAGAGTGAGGGAGCAGAGGCAGAGCGAGGGTGCAGCGGCAGGGCGAGGGAGCAAAGGCAAAGCGAGGGAGCAGAGGCACAGCGAGGGTGCAGCGGCAGAGCGAGGGAGCAGAGACAGAGCGAGGGAGCAGAGGCAGAGCGAGGGTGCAGTGGGAACGTGAGGGAGAAGCGGTAGTGTGAGGGAGCAGAGGCAGAGCGAGGGAACAGAAGCAGAGCGAGGGAGCAGTGGGAGCGTGAGGGCGTAGCGGCAGAGTGAGCGTGCAGCGGCAGGGCGAGGGAGCAGAGGCAGAGCGAGGGAACAGTGGGAGGGCAAGGGAGAAGCGGCAGGGCGAGGGAGCAGAGGCAGAGCGAGGGAGCAGTGGGAGCGTGAGGGCAGAATGGCAGAGCGAGCGTGCAGCGGCAGGGCGAGGGAGCAGAGGCAGAGCGAGGGTGCAGTGGCAGGGCGAGGGAGCAGAGGCACAGTGGGAGGGCAAGGGAGAAGCGGCAGGGCGAGGGAGCAGAGGCAGAGTGAGGGAGCAGAGGCAGAGTGAGGGAGCAGAGGCAGAGTGAGGGAGCAGAGGCAGAGTGAGGGAGCAGAGGCAGAGTGAGGGAGCAGAGGCAGAGTGAGGGAGCAGAGGCAGAGCGAGGGTGCAGCGGCAGGGCGAGGGAGCAGAGGCAGAGCGAGGGTGCAGTGGGAGCATGAGGGCGTAGCGGCAGAGCGAGGGAATAGAAGCAGAGCGACGGAGCAGTGGGAGCGTGAGGGCGTAGCGGCAGAGCGAGCGTACAGTGGCAGGGCGAGGGAGCAGAGGCAGAGCGAGGGTGCAGTGGGACCGTGAGGGCGTAGCGGCAGAGCGAGGGTGCAGTGGGAGCAGAGGGAGAACCGGTAGCGAGAGGGAGAACCGGTAGCGCGAGGTAGCAGAGGCAGAGCGAGGGAGCAGTGGGAGCGTGAGGGCGTAGCGGCAGAGCGAGGGTGCAGCGGCAGGGCGAGGAAGCAGTGGGAGCACGTGGAAGAAGCGGCACAGCAAGGGAGCAGAGGCAGAGAGAGGGTGCAGTGGGAGGGCAAGGGAGAAGCGGCAGTGCGAGGGCGCGGCGGCAGAGTGAGGGTGCAGCAATGCTTCAGCCTTATTTGGTCTCAGCAGTGCAGTGATCGGGATCCTTCCTGGGGTATCACCTAAATAGGTTGTGAGATGTATTACGATGACGTACAATCCTGCATCCTGTAATATGTGAGCTATAAAAGTCCATATAATGTTGGTGCCATATGGTGACATTATGCAGATTGTAAATGGAAATATAACACTGGTACTATATGGCAGTATTATATGGTCTGTCTAAAAAACTGACAAGTGAGTACGAACCTACTTTGCTTTCTATCCACAGCCTCCATTTTTCTCAAACTGGTCCTGTGCCCCGGCCATAAGCCGATAATGAAAATGCTGCATCTGTGCATAGCAATACGTTCTAAGGGCGTGTAAACTTTTGATACCCAACCACCCGACTTTTCCCCTGTGCCTCATGTGTGTAATACAAGAGAGGTTATGGCTGTATATTTCTTTATTATATATATTTACTTGACCTCAAAATCTCTGAATTCATGAAAAAAAAAAAAAACTTCTGCTGAAATTCTGCATTTCTATATAAATCTACTGAGTAACATAAAATAAAATAAAAAAGACGGAAAGTGATATTTACTGTGGTGTAACTCGTCCTCTAGTATTGTATGTCAGGGCTACAGATGGGGGAGGGGTGTGTATATATATATATATATATATATATATATATATATATATATATATATACACGGTATGTATCCAGCTACTGCCGCCCTTCATCTGTGAAGACTAAAAACTGATGCTGATCTGTCAGATTCCAAACATGCCAAGCAGCGGGGCACATCCAGCCTGCGCCATCTAAATCTGTCATCACCTGTCTGGAGACACTGATTGTGCTTCAATGTACAGAAATCAATCATTGTTACTGCAAGAAATGTCCCCGCACATCAATGCTCCTCAAGTCCAGCTTTATCGCCCCCATTCAGGCACTTTTTACACTTTTTTCCATTCTTATGCTCTTCCATTGTATGACTTTTTTTTTTATTGCGTGCAGAATCCCATCTGACCTGTAGGTGTCACTGTTCTTCTATAAGTTTTTATTGCAAATCTATGCCCTAATATAGGTTTTTTTCCATTTGATTTGGCTTTATTTAATAGAAAAAAACAAACATCTGTACTTTCTTGACTCCTCCAACAATACTGTCCCTGGCCTTGAGATTTGTGCCTCTGGAAGTGCAAAACGTTTTGTGTATAACTAGCCCAACACATAATCCTGTGAATAAAAAAAAAAAAATCGGGGATTCTAAGGATAGTGGACAAATGTTTTTGAAAAGGATCTGACTATAGCAAAATGATAATGGGTGCAGGGCTGAAGTGGCCCCTGGAGCCTTGGGGCCCAGAAAGTCCCATTGGCTGATATACTGCTATATACCTGCCATAGCTGGGAGCCCTGTTGCAAGGTGCCTCTGTGAATGCATAGCAAGCTATTATTCTCTGGTATCACCCATTCCATTTTCTTACTATTATTACAGTCTTTTAGGGATTTTTGATGTTGTGTCTCCACAGTAAGATCTTATCTTCTCCCATTTTCCGCTTGCAGAACTTTTCACACCCACAATGTCACTGGTGACGTTCTCGAGCCCCTGTATTGTGGAATGTGGTGGTCTCCTCCGGGAGGCGGCACGTCCGGCCCCGTGGCTGGTATGTGAGGTTGGCCACACACTGTCCTGTGGTCAATGAATTCCAAACATGGTCCGTAATGACGGCGTCTTGTAAACCGACCGTGCAAATATTTACCCTGGGCGTTCAGTAACTATAACAGATGATGTGGGTTACCAGCCATCGGGGGGCCGCGGGTGCTGCGAGGACACAATCCTCTTCTGTCGGTGGGCAGCATTATATTTTATTACTACATTTTAAGCCCCTGAAGGGCAGCTCTGTACTGTACAATCCAAACTTCACAAAGAGTTGGGAACCCCAGCGATCAGCGGCGATCTTTAGGGAAACCAAAAGTAACAATTCAAATTTCCTACAGCGCCTCCACAGGAGGAAAGCATGTATTACACAATACCCTTCCATACCAATAGCCTGTGTAATGGAAGACAGGACTCAAGCGTGAAAGAAGATCCTTGTAACTAGTTTTTGTAGCAAAGCGATGAGGATCCTAAAAAAAAAAAAGACGCCCCACCCCCTCTGTTAAGGGTAATTTTCTCAACTAGGCATCCCCTTTAAGGAATCCAATGTGATTCAATTGACTTTCTAAACTACATTTCTATGAGTGGGTGGGTATTTGGGTGCAGTGGTAGCGAGGACATCTTGGCTTTGGAAACTACAGGGGAGGTCATTGCTGCATAAGAAGACCCCAGTAAGTGGTGGTCCAGTTGTAGAGTTTGCATTAGTGTTCAGCAGAGTCTGGTTTTGTCCATTTGCCTCCTTCATGACTGTACATCCACTATGTACTATATGAGACATGCATCCCTATGACAGTAACTGAAAGCGCCATCTAGAGGCCAGAAAGAGTCCTGCACTCAAGAAACTAAAATCAGCCCCGAGAAGAGCAAGACGTGCAACGAGGACCTTCCCGAGCCATCATGAACACATCGATCTCCATACATTGATGTTTAGAGGATGACTACATTAATAATACTTAACTCGTTAATCCAATAATTTGTTATTTCCAGGTAGATACATTGCTATACGATTTACCTGCAACTCTGTGGGCCACGAGCCCTTCCAGGTTGTAGTTCTCCTCCTCCGGGGCTTCTCTGGCTTGATCAAGGGGTTGAGCGGTGACGGCAGCAAGCACTGGGGACGCTATAGCAGATTGCTGTGGACTGCTCTGCAGGAAAGTAGAGACAGGTGGGATAGATGATGATGATGGGATAGATGATGAGGGAGTAGTAGTCCCGTAGCTGTAACTTCTCACTAAAGTCGGTGGAGCTGGCTGTGTCTGGTAGCCATAAGGAGAATAGGTCCCAGAGGAATATGGCTCCCGGTACTCGTTCAGAGGTCTCATGGGCTCACATGAATAAGACCTTGGCGCTTGCTCGATGGGTGTATGCGCCTGGCTAACCGGAGCAGACGGCAGGCTGCCCGGCGACAAGAGCCCATATGCATTGCCCGGCCTCGGAGATGCCACCTGGGGCGATGGCAGGCTACAGATTCCCAGAGCTGGCTGGGCAGATAGTGACCCCGTTACCGGCATAGTTCTGTCCTCTTTTGGGGCGACAGGTACACTCTGTGATTTGTGAATCTGAGAGAATGAAGGGTCAAGGTCCAACATTAGCATGTTAAGTGCTTCGATCGACTGCTCAATCTCCTTCTGGGAGGCCATCATGGGGAACTCGGGGATACTATGACTCTGGGGGACAGTCTGAAAAGTGCTTGGCTGGGAAGTTGGGGTGACCATTGCGTTCTCTATTGCACCATCTTGCTGACGGGAGGGAGGTCGGCTGCCGCCCTGCTGCCATGAGTTCAGCCCCCTCTGGACGGCTTCTCTGCTGCTTACGCTTCTGGCTGGTGCTTGGGGCAGCTGTGAAACGGGCTCGTACTTTGCCGGTTCTGCATTAGTGAAGGACTGAGAACGGTACATCCCATTGGGGTCATAATAGTATAAGTGCTTTGGAGTTACGGTGCCCGGTTGGGGCTGTCCCCAGTGGGACATTGTGGGCTGGTTGACTTGGTAAGAGGACAAGTTCTCCTGGGCAGATACTGAAGGTCTCATCAGGTTACCAACATCTTGAGAATAAGGAGTCATTGTGTTTTTTAAGATGTTCTGGTTGTTATAGGGGTAGCCACCATTAATCATGGTCTCCTTCCCAAGATAGCCATGTTTATGCACCTTGTCTATGCCATTCATGGTTGTTGGACCATTGGACATGCTCATTTGGTGGTACCCAGTCTCATTCCTATGGGGTGAGCCATCAAGCGAGGACAGTGTACCCAAGCTTCCAACACTGTGTCCATCATGGATGGGTAGGTCATCATCTAGGATGTCTGTCTCTCTTTCGGTTGGCGGGGACATGCTGCTCCCATTGACGTGAACCTGTGCGGGCACCACATGCAGCATGGCACCTGTAACAGATGAGCCTGGGTTTAAGTTGTGCATCTGAGCATCGGAGTCCAAGCCAAAGCCAACAAGAAGCCTCTCCAGCTCTTGCTTCTCCTCGGGCGTCAACCCTTGGTTTGCAGCCGCATTGGCCACTTGCTCATCTGTCTTGTCTGTCTTTGTCGACGCGGTGGAATTGCCGGAATCGCTGCTCACCGATAGGGTATGTTCGATATGATTGGGGGTGGCAGACAGCGGGATGCCACTGACGTTTACTGTACTGGTACTCCCGTTGGTGGAGTCTTTCTTCTTCACTCTGGCATACAAACTTCCATCCAAAGGTCCTTGAGTGTGTCCGACTTCTGCAAGAAAAGAGAAGAAGAATCGTTAGCACTTAAGTCTCTATCTTTACCGTTCTGCTCAGTCAGTAACAGGATATCCAGCGAGACGCTCCACGGCCAAAATGTCTTTTCAACGAAACCGCTAAGCTGTCCTCTCCTTCCCAATATCAACTCCTCCTGCAGAACGAGGCATTAAACCCTCCATCACAGATATCAGCTCATCAATCTTGCATAATGGCTCATCTAAACGCCATCACTTCAATCCCACAGGAACCTGTCCCCCATCCAAGCACTTTATCCAACCGAGATTACACTGCGACTCCATGCCGGGTAATGGAGTTCTGGAAAGTCGTAAGAAAACATGTGGTAATCGATACTAGGCGATCACCGCAAACCAGATTAAGAGTCTCAGGGATTGAGTTATGATCTCAGGAGATCTCTCGGGGGAGGGGTACATTGATCTCTAGCGGAGACTCAGCCTCATTGGAGATGTTAACCTCTCGGCAGCACATTAACAACAAAAGTGAATCGATCAGTAACCAGAGATGGACAATGTCGTCCTACTCATGTTAGAGGTCATAATACGACACAATAAATATGTGAGACAGTCAGTTACCGAACTGCTGCCCCATAGCTGGGCACCTTCAGCCTGGGACAGCTCATAGAATCCCACGGTTTACAATATCATCTCTACGCTGATGACACGCAGATCTACCTATCTGGACCTGACCTCACTTCCTTACTGACCAAAATCCCGCACTGTCTGTCTGCTGTTTCATCTTTCTTTTCTGCTCGCTTTCTAAAACTGAACATGGACAAAACAGAATTCATCATCTTTCCCCCATCTCACTCTACCCCTCCACCCGACTTATCCATCAATATCAATGGCTGCTCACTTTCCCCAGTCCCATACGCCCGGTGCCTCGGGGTGATCCTCGACTCTACCCTCTCTTTCAAGCCACATATCCAAGCCCTTGCCTCCTCCTGCAGATTCCAACTCAAAAACATTTCCCGGATCCATGCATTCCTTGATCATGAAACCACAAAAACACTAGTGCATGCCCTCATTATCTCCCACCTCGACTACTGTAACCTCCTACTCTGTGGCCTCCCCTCTAGCACCTGTCTCCCCGTTATTCCCCGGCCTCTCCTCTCTGCCAGGCCCTTCACTGGCTTCCTATTGCCCAGAGGCTACAGTTCAAAACACTAACAATGACATACAAAACCATTCACAACTTGACTCCTCCATACATCTGTGACCTCGTCTCCCGGTACTTACCTACACGCAACCTCCGATCCTCACAAGATCTCCTTCTCTACTCCCCTCTTATCTCCTCTTCCCACAATCGCATCCAAGACCTCTATAATCTGGAACCCTCTACCCCAGCACATCAGACTCTCGTCTACCATGGAAACCTTCAAAAGGAACCTGAAGACCCACCTCTTCCGTCAAGCCTACAACCTGCAGTGATCCCCAGTCTACTGAACCGCCGCATGACCAGCTCTATCCTCACCTACTCTATCCTCAGCCATCCCCTGTAGACTGTGAGCCCTCGCGGGCAGGGTCCTCTCTCCTCCTGTATCCTCACCCATCCCCTGTAGATTGTGAGCCCTCGCGGGCAGGGTCCTCTCTCCTCCTGTATCCTCACCCATCCCTTGTAGATTGTGAGCCCTCATGGGCAGGGTCCTCTCTCCTCCTGTATCCTCACCCATTCCCTGTAGACTGTGAGCCCTCGTGGGCAGGGTCCTCTCTCCTCCTGTATCCTCATCCATCCCTTGTAGACTGTGAGCCCTCGCGGACAGGGTCCTCTCTCCTCCTGTACTTGTGTGTGCCTTGTTTTACTCCTGTTTATTGTACTTGTCTATATATGCCCCATTCACATGTAAAGTGCCATGGAATAAATGGCGCTATAAAAATGAATAATAATAATTTACCATACCACAGCCCTCCGCTCCCCTCTCCAGATGCAACCCGGGTCACATATAGTAGGAAATGTCATAATACGAAGATAATCAGAACATTTTGTAAGACACCCTTCTGAAGACCCAATGGGCCTTGTAGAAATGCCAACACATATGAATATTATACACTTAATTGGATATAGAACTATTTGCTGCAGTTCACCAGTGACGTCCATGATGCATAAAGCATCCAGCGCCTCATGCTTCAGTAATGGCAATGCCCCTAGCCGCACGCTTCTGAATTAGTCGAGCTATCGAAAATAGACGAAGCTCTACTGTCGACCTCAAATAGTGACTGTCGGAAGCACCAGCTGCAAATTCTTCTCCGGTGCCCCATAACGCGGAGTTTACATTGTATCACTGAGGACACATACGTGTTATCACCGAGGACACATATATGTTGTATCACTGAGGACACATATACTTTGTATCACCAAGGACACATATGTTGTATCACCACACTGTAGCACCGAAGACACAAACTTTGTATCACCTAGGACATATATACGTTGCATCACCGAGGACACATATACGTTGTATTACCGAGGACACATATATATTGTATTACCACATTATATCACCGAGGACACATATACGTTGTATCACCACACTGTATCACCGAGGATACATATACTTTGTATCACCAAGGACATATCTCACCACACTGCATCACCGAGGATACATATACTTTGTATCACCACATTGCATAACCGAGGACACATATACGTTGTATCACCGAGGACACATATATATTGTATCACCACACTGTATCACCAAGGACACATATACTTTGCATCACCGATGACACATACAGTGGGGCAAAAAAGTATTTAGTCAGTCAGCAATAGTGCAAGTTCCACCACTTAAAAAGATGAGAGGCGTCTGTAATTTACATCATAGGTAGACCTCAACTATGGGAGACAAACTGAGAAAAAAAAATCCAGAAAATCACATTGTCTGTTTTTTTAACATTTTATTTGCATATTATGGTGGAAAATAAGTATTTGGTCAGAAACAATATTTCATCTCAATACTTTGTAATATATCCTTTGTTGGCAATGACAGAGGTCAAACGTTTTCTGCAAGTCTTCACAAGGTTGCCACACACTGTTGTTGGTATGTTGGCCCATTCCTCCATGCAGATCTCCTCTAGAGCAGTGATGTTTTTGGCTTTTCGCTTGGCAACACGGACTTTCAACTCTCTCCAAAGGTTTTCTATAGGGTTGAGATCTGGAGACTGGCTAGGCCACTCCAGGACCTTGAAATGCTTCTTACGAAGCCACTCCTTCGTTGTCCTGGTGGTGTGCTTTGGATCATTGTCATGTTGAAAGACCCACGTTTCATCTTCAATGCCCTTGCTGATGGAAGGAGGTTTGCACTCAAAATCTCACGATACATGGCCCCATTCATTCTTTCATGTACCCGGATCAGTCGTCCTGGCCCCTTTGCAGAGAAACAGCCCCAAAGCATGATGTTTCCACCACCATGCTTTACAGTAGGTATGGTGTTTGATGGATGAAACTCAGTATTCTTTTTCCTCCAAACACGACAAGTTGTGTTTCTACCAAACAGTTCCAGTTTGGTTTCATCAGACCATAGGACATTCTCCCAAAACTCCTCTGGATCATCCAAATGCTCTCTAGCAAACTTCAGATGGGCCCGGACATGTACTGGCTTAAGCAGTGGGACATGTCTGGCACTGCAGGATCTGAGTCCATGGTGGCGTAGTGTGTTACTTATGGTAGGCCTTGTTACATTGGTCCCAGCTCTCTGCAGTTCATTCACTAGGTCCCCCCGCGTGGTTCTGGGATTTTTGCTCACCGTTCTTGTGATCATTCTGACCCCACGGGGTGGGATTTTGCGTGGAGCCCCAGATCGAGGGAGATTATCAGTGGTCTTGTATGTCTTCCATTTTCTAATTATTGCTCCCACTGTTGATTTCTTCACTCCAAGCTGGTTGGCTATTGCAGATTCAGTCTTCCCAGCCTGGTGCAGGGCTACAATTTTGTTTCTGGTGTCCTTTGACAGCTCTTTGGTCTTCACCATAGTGGAGTTTGGAGTCAGACTGTTTGAGGGTGTGCACAGGTGTCTTTTTATACTGATAACAAGTTTAAACAGGTGCCATTACTACAGGTAATGAGTGGAGGAAAGAGGAGACTCTTAAAGAAGAAGTTACAGGTCTGTGAGAGCCAGAAATCTTGATTGTTTGTTTCAGACCAAATACTTATTTTCCACCATAATATGCAAATAAATTGTTAAAAAAACAGACAATGTGATTTTCTGGATTTTTTTTTCTCAGTTTATCTCCCATAGTTGAGGTCTACCTATGATGTAAATTACAGACGCCTCTCATCTTTTTAAGTGGTGGAACTTGCACTATTGCTGACTGACTAAATAATTTTGTGCCCCACTGTATATGTTGTATCATCACATTATATCACCGAGGGCACATATACTTTGTATCACTGAGGACACATATATGTTGTATCACCACACTGTATCACTGACGATACATATACGTTGTATCACCGAGGATACATATACTTTATATCACAGAGGACACATAATTTGTATCACCGAGGACACATATATGTTATATCCCCGAAGACATATATACATTTTGTCACCACACTGTATCACTGAGGACACATAAACGTTGTATCAATGAGGACACATATACTTTGTATCACCGAAAACACATATACGTTGTATCACCGAGGATACATATACTTTGTATCACCGAGTACACATACTTTGTATCACCGAGGATACATATACTTTGTATCACCGAGTACACATACTTTGTATCACCGAGGATACATATACTTTGTATCACCGAGGACACATATGCTTTGTATCACCGAGGATACATATACTTTGTATCACCAAGGACATGTATCACCACACTGTAGCACCGAGGACACATAAACATTGTATCACCGAGGACACATATACATTGTATCATCGAGGACACATATACATTGTATCATCAAGGACACATATACTTTGTATCACCGAGGACACATATACGTTGTATCACCAAGGACACATATATGTTGTATCATCAAGGACACATATATGTTGTATCACCGAGGACACATATACGTTGTATCACCAAGGACACATATATGTTGTATCATCGAGGACACATATATGTTGTATCACCGAGGACACATATACATTTAATCATCAAGGACACATATACGTTGTATCACCGAGGACACATATACATTGTATCATCGAGGACACAAATACGCTGTATCACAGAGTACACATATACTTTGTATCACCGAGGACACATATACATTGTATCATCGAGGACACATATACTTTGTATCACCGAGGACACATATATGTTGTATCACCGAGGACACATATACATTGTATCATCGAGGACACAAATACGCTGTATCACAGAGTACACATATACTTTGTATCACCGAGGACACATATACATTGTATCATCGAGGACACATATACTTTGTATCACCGAGGACACATATACGTTGTATCACCAAGGACACATATATGTTGTATCACCGAGGACACATCTACTTTGTATCACCGAGGACGCATATACGTTGTATTACCGAGGACACATACTTTGTATCATCGAGGACACATATACTTTTGTATCACCGAGGACAGATATGCTTTTTATCACTGAGGACACATATACTTTGTATCACCAAGGACATGTATCACCACACTGCAGCACCGAGGACACATATACGTTGTATCACCCAGGACAGATATATGTTGTATCGCTGAGGACACATATAATTTATATCACATTGTATCACTGAAGACACATATACATTGTATCACCGAGGACACATATACATTGTATCACCGCATTGTATCACTGAGGACACATGTATGTTGTATCACCGAAGGGATATATACGCTGTATCACTGTGGATACAAATATGTTCTATCACTTTGGGCACATATACGTTATATCACCGAGGACACATATACATTGTACCATTGAGGACACATATACGCTGTATCACCAAGGACACATATACATTGTATCTCCTCACTGTGGATCCGGACTGTGTTGTTTTCCAGGCGGCTCGGTACCACACCCTGCTCCCTGGGGTTTACTGTCAGAGGAGAAGATATATTTATACCCTCTGGGAAGCTCTCCACGGACTGATTCACACCATGTTTTCAGGGGGTGGAGGTGTAAAAAAACTAAATGGCATCAAACGTCCCTCCCAAATGACCTCACGGTGCCAACACTATCATGTACACATTGTAAAAGTATGTGCAGATTTGTCAGCGGGCGCGGGATGACTCAACCAACAGAAGCGCCAAACAATCCTGCACCCCCAGGGTACAAGAGATCTGACATCTTATATTACATAAAGTCAAACAAACAAGGGCACATGACAACACTGAAGGACCAGCACAAAACCCAACTGCAGAACCAGAACCTCTGCAATCCTGACAAGGGGCAAAAAGAAGGACACTTGGGAAGTCAGGAGACCCCATAGAGTGACCCAATGATGCTCCCCTCATACAACGACCCCGTGATGCTCCCCCATACAGTGACCCGATGATGCTGACCCATAGTGACCCCACGATGCTCCTCTTATGCAATGACCCCATGATACTCCCCCATACAGTGACCTCATGATGCTCCTCTATACAGTGACACCATGATACTCCCCATACAGTGACCCCATGATGCTTCCCCATACAGAATTCCCATGATGCTCCCCATGCAGTGATCCCATGATGCTGCCCCATACAGTGACCCCATTATGTTCCTCCAGTGACCCCATGATGCTCCCCATACAGTGACCCCATGATGCTCCCCATACAGTGACCCCATTATGCTCCCCATACAGCGACCCCATTATGCTCCCCATACAGTGACCCCATGATGCTCCCCATACAGTGACCCCATGATGCTCTCCCATACAGTGACCCCATGATGCTCCGCATACAGTGACCCCATGATGCTCCCCATACAGTGACCCCATGATGCTCTCCCATACAGTGACCCCATGATGCTCCGCATACAGTGACCCCATGATGCTCCCCATACAGTGACCCCATGATGCTCCCCATACAGTGACCCCATGATACTCCCCATACAGCGACCCCATGATGCTCCGCATAGTGACCCCATGATGCGCCCCCATACAGTGAACCCATGATGCTCCCCACACAGTGACCCCATGATGCTCCGCATACTGCGACCCCATGATGCTCCGCATACAGTGACCCCATGATGCTCCCCATACAGTGACCCCATGATGCTCCCCATACAGTGACCCCATGATACTCCCCATACAGTGACCCCATGGTGCCCCCCCATACAGTGACCCCATGATGCTCCGCATACAGTGACCCCATGATGCTCTCCATACAGTGACCCCATGATGCTCCCCATACAGTGACCCCATGATGCTCTCCATACAGTGAACCCATGATGCTCCCCATACAGTGACCCCATGATGCTCTCCCATACAGTGACCCCATGATACTCCCCATACAGAGACCCCATGATGCCCCGCATACAGTGACCCCATGATGCTCTCCCATACAGTGACCCCATGATACTCCCCATACAGCGATCCCATGATGCCCCCCATACAGTGACCCCATGATGCTCTCCATAGTGACCCCATGATGCTCTCCCATACAGTGACCCCATGATGCTCCCCATACAGTGACCCCATGATATTCCCCATACAGCGACACCATGATGCCCCGCATACAGTGACCCCATGATGCTCCCCATACAGTGACCCCCATGATGCTCCCCATACAGCGACCCCATGATGCTCCGCATACAGTGACCCCATGATGCTCCCCATACAGTGACCCCATGATGCTCCGCATACAGTGACCCCATGATGCTCCCCATACAGTGACCCCATGATGCTCCCCATACAGTGACCCCCTGATGCTCCCCATACAGCGACCCCATGATGCTCCGCATACAGTGAACCCATGATGCTCCCCATACAGTGACCCCATGATGCTCCCCATACAGTGACCCCATGATGCTCTCCCAGTGACCCCATGATGCTCCCCATACAGCGACCACATGATGCTCCCCCATACAGTGACCCCATGATGCTCCCCATACAGTGACCCCATGATGCTCCCCATACAGCGACCCCATGATGCTCCCCATACAGTGACCCCATGATGCTCCGCATACAGTGACCCCATGATGCTCCCCCATACAGTGACCCCATGATGCTCCCCCATACAGTGACCCCATGATGCTCTCCCAGTGACCCCATGATGCTCCCCATACAGCGACCACATGATGCTCCCCATACAGCGACCACATGATGCTCCCCATACAGTGACCCCATGATGCTCCCCATACAGTGACCCCATGATATTCCCCATACAGCGACCCCATGATGCCCCGCATACAGTGACCCCATGATGCTCCCCATACAGTGACCCCCATGATGCTCCCCATACAGCGACCCCATGATGCTCCGCATACAGTGACCCCATGATGCTCCCCATACAGTGACCCCATGATGCTCCGCATACAGTGACCCCATGATGCTCCCCATACAGTGACCCCATGATGCTCCGCATACAGTGACCCCCTGATGCTCCCCATACAGTGACCCCATGATGCTCTGCATACAGTGAACCCATGATGCTCCCCCATACAGTGACCCCATGATGCTCTCCCAGTGACCCCATGATGCTCCCCATACAGCGACCACATGATGCTCCCCCATACAGTGACCCCATGATGCTCCCCATACAGTGACCCCATGATGCTCCCCATACAGCGACCCCATGATGCTCCCCATACAGTGACCCCATGATGCTCCCCATACAGTGACCCCATGATGCTCCCCCATACAGTGACCCCATGATGCTCCCCCATACAGTGACCCCATGATGCTCTCCCAGTGACCCCATGATGCTCCCCATACAGCGACCACATGATGCTCCCCATACAGTGACCCCATGATGCTCCCCATACAGCGACCCCATGATATTCCCCATACAGCGACCCCATGATGCCCCGCATACAGTGACCCCCATGATGCTCCCCATACAGCGACCCCATGATGCTCCGCATACAGTGACCCCATGATGCTCCCCATACAGTGACCCCATGATGCTCCGCATACAGTGACCCCATGATGCTCCCCATACAGTGACCCCATGATGCTCCGCATACAGTGACCCCCTGATGCTCCCCATACAGCGACCCCATGATGCTCCGCATACAGTGAACCCATGATGCTCCCCATACAGTGACCCCATGATGCTCCCCATACAGTGACCCCATGATACTCCCCATACAGTGACCCCATGATGCTCTCCCAGTGACCCCATGATGCTCCCCATACAGCGACCACATGATGCTCCCCCATACAGTGACCCCATGATGCTCCCCATACAGTGACCCCATGATGACCTCACGGTGCCAACACTATCATGTACACATTGTAAAAGTATGTGCAGATTTGTCAGCGGGCGCGGGATGACTCAACCAACAGAAGCGCCAAACAATCCTGCACCCCCAGGGTACAAGAGATCTGACATCTTATATTACATAAAGTCAAACAAACAAGGGCACATGACAACACTGAAGGACCAGCACAAAACCCAACTGCAGAACCAGAACCTCTGCAATCCTGACAAGGGGCAAAAAGAAGGACACCTGGGAAGTCAGGAGACCCCATAGAGTGACCCAATGATGCTCCCCTCATACAACGACCCCGTGATGCTCCCCCATACAGTGACCCCATGATGCTCCCCCATACAGTGACCCGATGATGCTGACCCATAGTGACCCCACGATGCTCCTCTTATGCAATGACCCCATGATACTCCCCCATACAGTGACCTCATGATGCTCCTCTATACAGTGACACCATGATGCTCCCCATACAGTGACCCCATGATGCTTCCCCATGCAGTGATCCCATGATGCTCCCCATGCAGTGATCCCATGATGCTGCCCCATACAGTGACCCCATGATGCTCCCCATACAGTGACCCCATGATGCTCCCCATACAGTGACCCCATGATGCTCCCCATACAGCGACCCCATTATGCTCCCCATACAGCGACCCCATTATGCTCCCCATACAGTGACCCCATGATGCTCCCCATACAGTGACCCCATGATGCTCTCCCATACAGTGACCCCATGATGCTCCGCATACAGTGACCCCATGATGCTCCCCATACAGTGACCCCATGATGCTCCCCATACAGTGACCCCATGATACTCCCCATACAGCGACCCCATGATGCTCCGCATAGTGACCCCATGATGCTCCCCATACAGTGAACCCATGATGCTCCCCACACAGTGACCCCATGATGCTCCGCATACAGTGACCCCATGATGCTCCCCATACAGTGACCCCATGATGCTCCCCATACAGTGACCCCATGATACTCCCCATACAGCGACCCCATGATGCTCTCCATACAGTGACCCCATGGTGCCGCCCCATACAGTGACCCCATGATGCTCCGCATACAGTGACCCCATGATGCTCTCCATACAGTGACCCCATGATGCTCCCCATACAGTGACCCCATGATGCTCTCCATACAGTGAACCCATGATGCTCCCCATACAGTGACCCCATGATGCTCCCCATACAGTGACCCCATGATGCTCTCCCATACAGTGACCCCATGATACTCCCCATACAGAGACCCCATGATGCCCCGCATACAGTGACCCCATGATGCTCCCCATACAGTGACCCCATGATGCTCTCCCATACAGTGACCCCATGATACTCCCCATACAGCGACCCCATGATGCCCCCCATACAGTGACCCCATGATGCTCTCCATAGTGACCCCATGATGCTCTCCATAGTGACCCCATGATGCTCTCCCATACAGTGACCCCATGATGCTCCCCATACAGTGACCCCATGATATTCCCCATACAGCGACCCCATGATGCCCCGCATACAGTGACCCCATGATGCTCCCCATACAGTGACCCCCATGATGCTCCCCATACAGCGACCCCATGATGCTCCGCATACAGTGACCCCATGATGCTCCCCATACAGTGACCCCATGATGCTCCGCATACAGTGACCCCATGATGCTCCCCATACAGTGACCCCATGATGCTCCGCATACAGTGACCCCCTGATGCTCCCCATACAGCGACCCCATGATGCTCCGCATAGTGAACCCATGATGCTCCCCATACAGTGACCCCATGATGCTCCCCATACAGTGACCCCATGATGCTCTCCCAGTGACCCCATGATGCTCCCCATACAGCGACCACATGATGCTCCCCCATACAGTGACCCCATGATGCTCCCCATACAGTGACCCCATGATGCTCCCCATACAGTGACCCCATGATGCTCCGCATACAGTGACCCCATGATGCTCCCCCATACAGTGACCCCATGATGCTCCCCCATACAGTGACCCCATGATGCTCTCCCAGTGACCCCATGATGCTCCCCATACAGCGACCACATGATGCTCCCCATACAGTGACCCCATGATGCTCCCCATACAGTGACCCCATGATGCTCCCCCATACAGCGACCACATGATGCTCCCCCATACTGTGACCCCATGATGCTCCCCATACAGTGACCCAATGATGCTCCGCATACAGTAACCCCATGGTGCCCCCCCATACAGCGACCCCATGATGCTGCCCATATTGGTTATGAGAAAAATGAGTACAAAGATGTCCCCCCACACCACTTATTTGTGTTCTAAATGCAAATCTCGCAACACTGACATATACCATCACCTATGGAGCTGCACGCATATTCAGAGGTTGTGGGGAGAGGTACACACTGAATTGCAGAGAATATGCGAAGTTAACTTCACGCTTACCCCACAATGGGCTATTTTTAATATTCTAGACGAGGCATCCCACAAAATGCCTAGACACATTAAAGCAACACTTATGATTTGGGCTTCGGCGACCAGGAAAAGTATTTTGCACCAGTGGTTGAGTCCAATGGTCCCTTCGCTGTCTTTCATCCGCACTAAAATCCAGTTCATATTCAGGATGGAGTGGCTGAACGCACTGACTAACAGAGAGAAACAATCGGGTAGATTCTTATCCACGTGGGCTACTTTTATTCCTTCGCTTCCTCTAGAGACTATGGAGAAACTGAGAGTACACTTTGAAAATACTCAATGGTATCTTTTGCAGCGGATAGGTGGCAGATCGCCAGTTCCATAAGACACCTCTATGGTTACGCACACGCAGAGTATGGGGTTCTCTAGATCTGTTTATGTGGGGGGGTGGGGGGGATTTGGGGTTACAATATCATTCAATTGTTATTCTTCTATAGGACCTCTGATGGTAATGTTTGGTTTGTATTGTTTTTACAAAACTTTAATAAAAAGATTTTTTTTAAAAAGAAAAATGAGTACATAAGGTCCAGCAGCTTGGAGAACCACCCCAAGCAAAGATGGGACCTCACTGATATCCACAGAGCAGAACCCTGAGCAGTCATGCTAAATTGCCGGACGCTGATTGTCAACAAAGATCTGCAGGTATATGATACAATCCTATCTCCTTGCAGCCACCACAAGGGGGAGATAAAGACCTTGCAGGATAATGTGTATTATAGTAAACAGAGAGCTCTCCCTGGTGGGAGCATTGGTAATGCAGAGGATTTGTATCAGAAAAAATGACTGTTAAAAATATATTAAAAATGAATCAAAGCAGAATTTTGAACCTTATATGACCATTCTAAAAAGCCAAAGCCCTAAACCCCTAAATCAGGATCCACTCAGTGGGATGCAACCCACACCAAACTCTGAGGCGCGAGCATTATTTGGGAATCCGCCTGGTATTTCTCCCAGAGATTGCAGAACAACACTGACTGCTCCGAGCCCAGGAGAACACGACAACACTGACTGCTCCGAGCGCTGGAGAACATGACAACACTGACTGCTCCGAGCTCAGGAGAACAGGACAACACTGACTGCTCCGAGTCCAGGAGAACAGGACAACACTGACTGCTCCGAGCCCAGGAGAACATGACAACACTGACTGCATCGAGCCCAGGAGAACATGACAACACTGACTGCACCGAGCTCAGGAGAACAGGACAACACTGACTGCACAGAGCCCAGGAGAACATGACAACACTGACTGCACCGAGCCCAGGAGAACAGGACATCACTGACTGCTCCGAGCCCAGGAGAACACGACAACACTGACTGCTCCGAGCCCAGGAGAACAGGACAACACTGACAGCACCGAGCTCAGGAGAACAGGACAACACTGACCGCACCAAGACCAGGAGAACAGGACAACACTGACTGCTCCGAGCCCAGGAGAACAGGACAACACTGACTGCTCCGAGCCCAGGAGAACAGGACAACACTGACAGCACCGAGCCCAGGAGAACAGGACAACACTGACAGCACCGAGCCCAGGAGAACAGGACATCTCTGGCTGCTCCGAGCCCAGGAGAACACGACAACACTGACTGCTCCGAGCCCAGGAGAACAGGACAACACTGACAGCACCAAGCCCAGGAGAACAGGACAACACTGACTGCTCCGAGCCCAGGAGAACAGGACAACACTGACTGCTCCGAGCCCAGGAGAACAGGACAACACTGACAGCACCGAGCCCAGGAGAACAGGACAACACTGACTGCACCGAGCCCAGGAGAACAGGACAACACTGACTGCTCCGAGCCCAGGAGAACAGGACAACACTGACTGCTCCGAGCCCAGGAGAACAGGACAACACCGACAGCACCGAGCCCAGGAGAACAGGACAACACTGACAGCACCGAGCTCAGGAGAACAGGACAACACTGACCGCACCAAGACCAGGAGAACAGGACAACACTGACAACACCGAGCCCAGGAGAACAGGACAACACTGACTGCTCCGAGCCCAGGAGAACAGGACAACACTGACAGCACCGAGCCCAGGAGAACAGGACAACACTGACAGCACCGAGCCCAGGAGAACAGGACAACACTGACTGCTCCGAGCCCAGGAGAACAGGACAACACTGACTGCTCCGAGCCCAGGAGAACAGGACAACACTGACTGCTCCGAGCCCAGGAGAACAGGACAACACTGACAGCACCGAGCCCAGGAGAACAGGACAACACTGACTGCTCCGAGCCCAGGAGAACAGGACATCTCTGACTGCTCCGAGCCCAGGAGAACACGACAACACTGACTGCTCCGAGCCCAGGAGAACAGGACAACACTGACTGCACCGAGCCCAGGAGAACAGGACAACACTGACTGCTCCGAGCCCAGGAGAACAGGACAACACTGACTGCTCCGAGCCCAGGAGAGCAGGACAACACTGACTGCTCCGAGCCCAGGAGAACAGGACAACACTGACTGCACCGAGCCCAGGAGAACAGGACAACACTGACTGCTCCGAGCCCAGGAGAACAGGACAACACTGACAGCACCGAGCCCAGGAGAACAGGACAACACTGACAGCACCGAGCTCAGGAGAACAGGACAACACTGACAGCACCGAGCCCAGGAGAACATGACAACACTGACTGCACTAAGGCCAGGAGAACATGACGAAGCAAGATAAGTGAAAGCAGTCAGAGGGGAGCGCAGAGGAATTGACCCAGGAAAGGGGAGATGAAAGGGAGTTGTCGAGCACCACCGCAGCTCCAGCTGAATACCTCCAAAGGAGGATAAGAATGTGTGTCAAACAGAAATCAGTCCCAGGAGCGCTGAAGGAAACTCAGACAACATATGTCGTTTGCCACTTTGCACCGAGCTCAGGAGAACAGGACAACACTGACTGCACCGAGCCCAGGAGAACAGGACAACACTGACTGCTCCGAGCCCAGGAGAGCAGGACAACACTGACTGCTCCGAGCCCAGGAGAACAGGACAACACTGACTGCACCGAGCCCAGGAGAACAGGACAACACTGACTGCTCCGAGCCCAGGAGAACAGGACAACACTGACAGCACCGAGCCCAGGAGAACAGGACAACACTGACAGCACCGAGCTCAGGAGAACAGGACAACACTGACAGCACCGAGCCCAGGAGAACATGACAACACTGACTGCACTAAGGCCAGGAGAACATGACGAAGCAAGATAAGTGAAAGCAGTCAGAGGGGAGCGCAGAGGAATTGACCCAGGAAAGGGGAGATGAAAGGGAGTTGTCGAGCACCACCGCAGCTCCAGCTGAATACCTCCAAAGGAGGATAAGAATGTGTGTCAAACAGAAATCAGTCCCAGGAGCGCTGAAGGAAACTCAGACAACATATGTCGTTTGCCACTTTGCACCGAGCTCAGGAGAACAGGACAACACTGACTGCACTGAGGGATGATTTTGCAATTTTTGGAATTGGGGAAAGCAGGTTGACAACTTTGCAGGAGCATCAATAGCAGCTGTATAGGTTGTCAGGATGCTTTTCTACACTCCTGAATTCCCTACCACCTAATATTTAGTTACATTGTGTTCCCTTTCTGAGAGGCTCCCTGTTCTGCGATACATAAAGAAAAGGGAATAAGGAGTGGATCTCAGATTATTTGCCTTTCAGAAATCTGGGAAAGCTGGGTGACGGCTCTTGTGCGAGCAGCGATGGTGACCATATTTTTGGTTGTCAGCCAGAAATGTTCAGATCTTTTTGCTCCATAGTGTCGGCAGCTACATAAAAAAGAAACCCATTAGCTGCATGTAAGTAAGTGAACCCTCATAAATGATAGATGAGCGCGCCTGCCCCTCCTGTGCCATCATCAATAGGAGGGAGGTAAAAATAGACGGCAGGAGCAGAAGTCAGTGCCCAAGAGCAGCTGCTCCAAGGGGGATCCTGATGGACAGAGACCTCTGAGACCCCTCATTCATTCCTGCCCAGGGATGATCCCAGAGAGGTTTAAAGGGCAACTCCACCTGTCATATTATCCATCCATCTACTATTATGAGGGGGGATGTCAGGTGTAAATGACCACTACTCTCATTTTGACAGTACAGGACAGGAATGGACTCCGTAGTCCCAGGGGGAATCGAGATTCTTTCTTCATAGTGATGTCACCATGTGGACTGTGATGTCACCATGTGGACAGTGATGTCACCATGTGGACAGTGATGTCACCATGTGGACAGTGATGTCACCATGTGGATAGTGATGTCACCGTGTGGATAGTGATGTCAATATGTGGACAGTGATGTCACCATGTGGACAGTGATGTCACCGTGTGGATAGTGATGTTACTGTGTACAGTGGTGTCACCGTGTGGACTGTGATGTCACCATGTGGATAGTGATGTCATCATGTGGACAGTGATGTTACCGTGTGGATAGTGATGTCACAGTGTGGATAGTGATGTCAATATGTGGCAGTGATGTCACCGAGTGGATAGTGATGTCACCGCTTGCGGATAGTGATGTCACCGTGTGGACTGTGATGACACCATGTGGATAGTGATGTCACCGTGTGGATAGTGATGTCATCGTGTGGATAGTGATGTCATCGTGTGGACTGCAATGTCACCATATGGACTGTGATGTCACCATGTGGACAGTGATGTCACCGTGTGGATAGTGATGTCACCGTGTGGAAAGTGATGTCATCGTGTGGATAGTGATGTCATCGTGTGGACTGCGATGTCACCATATGGACTGCAATGTCACCATATGGACTGTGATGTCACCATGTGGACAGTGATGTCACCGTGTGGACAGTGATGTCACCGTGTGGACAGTGATGTCACCTTGTGAACTGTGATGTCACCATGTGGACAGTGATGTCACCATGTGGACTGTGATGTCACCTTGTGGATAGTGATGTCACCGTGTGGATAGTGATGACACCGTCTAGATAGTGATGACACCGTGTGGATAGTGATGTCAACTTGTGGACTGTGATGTCACCATGTGGATAGTGATGTCACCTTGTGGATAGTGATGAGACCGTGTGGATAGTGATGACACCGTGTGGATAGTGATGATACCGTGTGGATAGTGATGACACCGTGTGGATAGTGATGACACCTTGTGGATAGTGATGTCACCTTGTGGATAGTGATGTCACCGTGTGGACTGTGATGTCACCATGTGGATAGTGATGACACCATGTGGATAGTGATGTCACCGTGTGGATAGTGATGTCACCGTGTGGATAGTGATGACACCGTGTGGATAGTGATGTCACCGTGTGGATAGTGATGTCACCTTGTGGATAGTGATGTCACCTTGTGGATAGTGATGTCATCTTGTGGATAGTGATGTCACCGTGTGGATAGTGCACTTGTGGCCGGACCCCCTTAAAACCACCACCTGCACTCATATACCACCCTGAGTCCCCGGGCAGAGTCACATGATAAGCAGCTAGGATGGCTCTGCAGATCGCTGTGGGATCTGATGGTCTCTGGGAGAGCGGCGGCCCCGGGACCCCATTCATCGTGCCAGTCACTCACATAAACAGACAGATTGTGTTACACTGTAATCCCCCGAAACAATCACATCGTATTCACCGGATGATTTCTGCTAAATGCTTTCAGCTTAAGAATGCAAACACATCGCGGCGTGTTCACAGCACACACGCAACCCCCAGGCCGGGGCAAAACAAGAAGCCCCCAGAACTACTACAAGGAAGAAACCATCATCCGTCACTGATCTGCAGCCAAAAACCGCATCAGCGCCAGGAGATAAGCGGCGCCCAACACACACAGAACTGCCCGTCATACACACCACGGCCCGGCACACACAGAACTGCCCGGCACACACACCACGGCCCGGCACACGCAGAACTGTCCACCACACGCAGAACTGCCCGGCACACACAGAACTGCCCGACACACACAGAACTGCCCGACACACACAGAACTGCCCGGCACACACACCACGGCCCGGCACACGCAGAACTGTCCACCACACGCAAAACTGCCCGGCACACACAGAACTGCCCGACACACACAGAACTGCCCGACACACACAGAACTGCCCGACACACACAGAACTGCCCGACACACACAGAACTGCCCGACACACACAGAACTGCCCGACACACACACAGAACTGCCCGACACACACACAGAACTGCCCGACACACACACAGAACTGCCCGACACACACAGAACTGCCCGGCACACACACAGAACTGCCCGACACACACACAGAACTGCCCGACAGACACACAGAACTGCCCGGCACACACAGACCTGCCCGACACACACACAGAACTGCCCGGCACACACACAGAACTGCCCGACACACACACAGAACTGCCCGACACACACACAGAACTGCCCGACACACACACAGAACTGCCCGACACACACACAGAACTGCCCGACACACACACAGAACTGCCCGACACACACACAGAACTGCCCGACACACACAGAACTGCCCGACACACACAGAACTGCCCGACACACACAGAACTGCCCGACACACACAGAACTGCCCGACACACACAGAACTGCCCGACACACACAGAACTGCCCGACACACACAGAACTGCCCGACACACACACAGAACTGCCCGACACACACACAGAACTGCCCGACACACACAGAACTGCCCGGCACACACACAGACCTGCCCGACACACACACAGAACTGCCCGACAGACACACAGAACTGCCCGGCACACACAGACCTGCCCGACACACACACAGAACTGCCCGACACACACACAGAACTGCCCGACAGACACACAGAACTGCCCGACACACACAGACCTGCCCGACACACACACAGAACTGCCCGGCACACACACAGAACTGCCCGACACACACAGAACTGCCCGGCACACACACAGAACTGCCCGACACACACACAGAACTGCCCGACACACACACAGAACTGCCCGACACACACACAGAACTGCCCGACACACACAGAACTGCCCGACACACACAGAACTGCCCGACACACACACAGAACTGCCCGACACACACACAGAACTGCCCGACACACACACCACGGCCCGGCACACGCAGAACTGTCCACCACACGCAGAACTGCCCGACACACACACAGAACTGCCCGACACACACACAGAACTGCCCGACACACACACAGAACTGCCCGACACACACACAGAACTGCCCGACACACACACAGAACTGCCCGGCACACACACAGAACTGCCCGGCACACACACAGAACTGCCCGACACACACACAGAACTGCCCGGCACACACACAGAACTGCCCGACACACACACAGAACTGCCCGACACACACAGAACTGCCCGACACACACACAGAACTGCCCGGCACACACACAACTGCCCGGCACACACAGAACTGCCCGGCACACACACAGAACTGCCCGACACACACACAGAACTGCCCGACACACACACAGAACTGCCCGACACACACACAGAACTGCCCGACACACACACAGAACTGCCCGACACACACAGAACTGCCCGACACACACACAACTGCTCGGCACACACACAGAACTGCCCGACACACACAGAACTGCCCGGCACACACAGAACTGCCCGACACACACAGAACTGCCCGACACACACACAGAACTGCCCGACACACACACAGAACTGCCCGACACACACACAGAACTGCCCGACACACACACAGAACTGCCCGACACACACACAGAACTGCCCGGCACACACAGACCTGCCCGACACACACACAGAACTGCCCGACACACACACAGAACTGCCCGGCACACACAGAACTGCCCGGCACACACACAGAACTGCCCGGCACACACACAGAACTGCCCGACACACACAGAACTGCCCGGCACACACTGCGCCGCTTATCTCCGGAGGAAAACAACAGGAGTGAAAGATGGAACCGATCACAGACATCAGATCACAACCCTGAATGCAGAAGATGTGGGGAAGCGCCAGTCAGCTGGACCCCGGAGCTGACATGATGGGAGGAGGCCGCAGCAGCTGTCTGTCCTGTGGTCTACATGGATTTGCAGTGAGAATTGTGGAGCCAAATATATCCTGATGTAGCAGAGCTGAGATGGTCATTTAACTCCATCACTGCTGTAAATGATGTAGTGAGTTTACCTGCAGTCCTATGTAAGACTAGAGGTATCACTATGAGGTGATCCAAATGGTAAACTCACCTCTGTTGCACCTGACAAACCCGATTAACACACTCAGTTCTGCTACATCTGACCACAGACAACTAAGCATAATCACATTCTCGGCTCTGCTACCTACATCTGATAACAGACAACTAAGCATAATCGCATCTTCAGCTCTGCTACATCTGGCAAACTAACATACATAGTCATCTTTGATACATCTAACATTAACAGCTGACATAGTAACATCCTCAGCTGTACTGCATTGGACAAACTTGAAAATTTAACATTTTTACAGACTCGTCTTTGCTACATCAGGTAAATGATATAACTACCTCCATACCTCATATATTCAGCTGACAAACTAATGTTCAGTACATGGTCATCTCTGCTACATCTGTAAACCTGACAACTGCACATACTCGCACACTCAGCTCTGCTGGATCTGACAGACAAACACAATTCGGTTTGTTCACACAAAGTATTTGATGTTGACTTTGGAGCAGATCGGCGTCAAAATACAATTTAGAAAATGGTGTGAACACTCCCTGACACACTCAGCACTGCTGTTCACAGGACGGAGGCCAAAATAAGTGACTTTTGGCCACTGTAGGGTCGGAAAACGGCTGTAAACCTGTAAATGTGCAGAAAGGCGCAGACGTCCTCTAGGACCCTTCACACAGCGCGGTTTCCAGGCGATTTATGTCGCTTTATGCCACAGAGCAGTTTACGTCAGAAATCCTCCCAATGTAACGTACAGATCACAGACTCAGCTCTGCTACATCTGTGTAACATCTGATGTTATTAATGTGGAGGCTCCTCGTCTCCGGCACAATGTCCTGCGGCCGCACAGACAGGTGAAAGAACGGCTCTGACTTTGGAAAATGTCCCTAATGTGTAAATTACTCCGCAGCTTCATCTCCACTGATCAGGTGTGAACACACAGCAGAAAGAATCCACCAACCCCATCCTGGAGGGGGCGCCAGAGAGAAGGGCAGGCAGTGACCCCCTAAATACAAGAGGGGCTCAGCCAAGAATGTGGAAAGCAAGGGAAAGCAAATGCTAAAGCTGTGGAGGCAACTGCACCAGGGCAGGGAAGGTAGGGGCCATTCAGGGTCTGCAGAAAGCTGGGTGACAAGATGTGAAGTAGACGCAGCAAAGGCTCTACCAGGTCACCGAGGCTGCAGATCAGCACTTCCCTCCATCTCGTACTTTCCCTCCACTAACACTTTACACCCATAGACTAGAAGGTCCATAGTTCACCGACAGACTACAAGTCCCAGCACAAATTGCTATCCCACTGTGCAGCATCAGCTATAAGGACAGACTACAAGTCCCAGCAGAATCTACTAATCCACTGTACAGCATCAGCTGTAAGGACAGACTACAAGTCCCAGCAGAATCTACTAATCAACAGTACAGCATCAGCCAGAAGGACAGACTACAAGTCCCAGCAAAACCTACTAATCCACAGTACAGCATGAGCCAGAAGGACAGACTACAAGTCCCAGCAAAACCTACTAATCCACAGTACAGCATGAGCCAGAAGGACAGACTACAAGTCCCAGCACAACCTACTAATCCACAGAACAGTATCAGCTGTAAGGACAGACTACAAGTCCCAGCAGCATCTACTAATCCACAGTACAGCATCAGCTATAAGGACAGACTACAAGTCCCAGCACAAATTGCTATCCCACTGTGCAGCATCAGCCAGAAGGACAGACTACAAGTCCCAGCACAACCTACTAATCCACAGTACAGCATCAGCCAGAAGGACAGACTACAAGTCCCAGCACAAATTGCTATCCCACTGTGCAGCATCAGCCAGAAGGACAGACTACAAGTCCCAGCACAACCTACTAATCCACAGTACAGCATCAGCCAGAAGGACAGACTACAAGTCCCAGCACAACCTACTAATCCACAGAACAGTATCAGCTGTAAGGACAGACTACAAGTCCCAGCACAAATTGCTATCCCACTGTGCAGCATCAGCTGTAAGGACAGACTACAAGTCCCAGCAGCATCTACTAAATCCACAGTACAGCATCAGCTATAAGGACAGACTACAAGTCCCAGCACAAATTGCTATCCCACTGTGCAGCATCAGCTATAAGGACAGACTACAAGTCCCAGCACAACCTACTAATCCACAGTACAGCATCAGCCAGAAGGACAGACTACAAGTCCCAGCACACCCGTCCAGAACAATGCTCAGTCTTCGTGTTATCGGTGCGGAGAGCCCAGACTCCGGCCCCAGACTCCAGCCCCAGACTCCGGTCCCAGCCGCCGGCACTGACCTCCGAGGTGAAGTCTGAGGTTTTCTGCAGCTGCCGCGCTCGGTGCAGACGTGGCTGAGCGGAGTTTGTCATTTAGCACATGTGCCAATACCACAACCTGGCTTTACATAGGACTGCAGAATCTGAGTCTCCAATGCAGAACATCCTCCAGAGAGTTCGCTCAGCCTCCGACACTACAACCGCTGAATGACGCCCCTCACTCTGCTCCACCTGCGCAGGAATGCTGGGGTCAGTAGTCCTACTACCGCCGGGGAGTCCCAGGACAAGAAAGTCTCATCCCCAGGTCACATCAGAGACAAGTGAGGAGACCTGTCAGTCATGGAGTCAGTCACTCACCAGCCAGTCGGAGCGATCGTCCGCAGCAGCATCTGAGCTCCGGGATAATGGGACTTTCATACACAGAGTCCACAGGAGCGAAGAAGAGGAGGAGAGGAGGAGCTGTGAGCATGAGGCTGCAGCTTGTGGGCAGAGGAAGGAGCAGAGCCCACAGCTGAGGGTTGTGCTCCCTGCCAGCTGAGGGTTGTGCTCCCTGCCAGCTGAGGGTTGTCCTCCCTGCCTGCTGAGGGTTGTGCTCCCTGCCAGCTGAGGGTTGTGCTCCCTGCCAGCTGAGGGTTGTCCTCCCTGTCTGCTAAGGGTTGTGCTCCCTGCCAGCTGAGGGTTGTGCTCCCTGCCAGCTGAGGGTTGTCCTCCCTGCCTGCTGAGGGTTGTGCTCCCTGCCAGCTGAGGGTTGTGCTCCCTGCCAGCTGAGGGTTGTGCTCCCTGCCAGCTGAGGGTTGTGCTCCCTGCCAGCTGAGGGTTGTGCTCCCTGCCAGCTGAGGGTTGTCCTCCCTGCCTGCTGAGGGTTGTGCTCCCTGCCAGCTGAGGGTTGTCCTCCCTGCCAGCTGAGGGTTGTGCTCCCTGCCAGCTGAGGGTTGTGCTCCCTGCCTGCTGAGGGTTGTGCTCCCTGCCAGCTGAGGGTTGTCCTCCCTGCCAGCTGAGGGTTGTGCTCCCTGCCTGCTGAGGGTTGTCCTCCCTGCCTGCTGAGGGTTGTGCTCCCTGCCAGCTTAGGGTTGTCCTCCCCGCCAGCTGAGGGTTGTGCTCCCCGCCAGCTGAGGGTTGTGCTCCCCGCCAGCTGAGGGTTGTGCTCCCCGCCAGCTGAGGGTTGTCCTCCCCGCCAGCTGAGGGTTGTCCTCCCCGCCAGCTGAGGGTTGTCCTCCCCGCCAGCTGAGGGTTGTCCTCCCCGCCAGCTGAGGGTTGTGCTCCCCGCCAGCTGAGGGTTGTCCTCCCCGCCAGCTGAGGGTTGTGCTCCCCGCCAGCTGAGGGTTGTCCTCCCCGCCAGCTGAGGGTTGTCCTCCCTGCCAGCTGAGGGTTGTGCTCCCCGCCAGCTGAGGGTTGTCCTCCCCGCCAGCTGAGGGTTGTCCTCCCTGCCAGCTGAGGGTTGTGCTCCCCACCAGCTGAGGGTTGTCACCAGCTGAGGGTTGTGCTCCCCTGCAGCAGCTGAGGGTTGTGCTCTCTGCCAGCTGAGGGTTGTCCTCCCTGCCTGCTGAGGGTTGTGCTCCCCACCAGCTGAGGGTTGTGCTCCCCGCCTGCTGAGGGTTGTGCTCCCCACCAGCTGAGGGTTGTGCTCCCCGCCAGCTGAGGGTTGTGCTCCCCGCCAGCTGAGGGTTGTGCTCCCCACCAGCTGAGGGTTGTGCTCCCCACCAGCTGAGGGTTGTGCTCCCCTGCAGCAGCTGAGGGTTGTGCTCTCTGCCAGCTGAGGGTTGTGCTCCCCACCAGCTGAGGGTTGTGCTCCCCACCAGCTGAGGGTTGTGCTCCCCGCCAGCTGAGGGTTGTGCTCCCCGCCAGCTGAGGGTTGTGCTCCCCTGCAGCAGCTGAGGGTTGTGCTCCCCACCAGCTGAGGGTTGTGCTCCCCTGCAGCAGCTGAGGGTTGTGCTCTCTGCCAGCTGAGGGTTGTGCTCCCCACCAGCTGAGGGTTGTGCTCCCCACCAGCTGAGGGTTGTGCTCCCCGCCAGCTGAGGGTTGTGCTCCCCGCCAGCTGAGGGTTGTGCTCCCCGCCAGCTGAGGGTTGTGCTCCCCGCCAGCTGAGGGTTGTGCTCCCCACCAGCTGAGGGTTGTGCTCCCCGCCTGCTGAGGGTTGTCCTCCCCGCCTGCTGAGGGTTGTGCTCCCCGCCTGCTGAGGGTTGTGCTCCCCGCCAGCTGAGGGTTGTGCTCCCCGCCAGCTGAGGGTTGTGCTCCCCACCAGCTGAGGCTTGTGCTCCCCGCCAGCTGAGGGTTGTGCTCCCTGCCAGCTGAGGGTTGTCCTCCCTGCCTGCTGAGGGTTGTGCTCCCCGCCAGCTGAGGGTTGTGCTCCCCGCCAGCTGAGGGTTGTGCTCCCCGCCAGCTGAGGGTTGTGCTCCCCACCAGCTGAGGCTTGTGCTCCCCGCCAGCTGAGGGTTGTGCTCCCCACCAGCTGAGGGTTGTGCTCCCCGCCAGCTGAGGGTTGTGCTCCCTGCCAGCTGAGGGTTGTGCTCCCCTGCAGCAGCTGAGGGTTGTGCTCCCTGCCAGCTGAGGGTTGTGCTCCCCTGCAGCAGCTCTGCCATCACACTGACATCAGCGCAGACAATGTGGGCTCTGCTGCCAGGGAACGAAGGAAATGTCCCGCAATGTTCTAATTTGGGGCAGATTTATCAATTTTCAGGGAAATCTGCGGCTGGACCTGGGCTCATCATCACTGGTTCATGCTGCTCCACAAATACAAGCCTCTTACTTTGTGCCAGAAATTTGCTGTAAGGTTTTGGGGTGCAGAGAGTCACACGAGACCCCGCGCCTGGTAGGACTCCGGGCGGAGCGGTAATAAAGGAGTAAATAACCAGCAAATCACAGCAGAATTCGGCCACATTTCTGCTCTAAGTTCTCATGATTTTAGATCGTGCGTTGCTGTCAGTGAATAGAAACCTACGAATAAAGCAACAGCTAAAACAGATCGAACACCCCGCGCCCCAAACTATTCACCAGCTGCCGGATACAGACGGGTCGTATAATGTCCAGTCATCGACCGTCAGAAATCACATTTAGTGGATAATTCTCCCAATGAGAACAGACTTTATTTCAAAACATAAAAATAAACCTCACAATGCACCAAAGATTCTGCACCAGAACCCAAATGTCATAGGGTGTAAAGATCGGAGATCGGTGATTGGTGGGATCTGCAGCATTACTGACATCAGAAGCTTCTCCAATCAGAAACATCGTAACCGGCCGGGTCACATGCGACATCGGAGCGTCTGATGTCAGCGCCACCATTCTGCCTCCAATAGAACTTGTGGGTATTTACATAGTAACATAGTAACATAGTTAGTAAGGCCGAAAAAAGACATTTGTCCATCCAGTTCAGCCTATATTCTATCATAATAAATCCCCAGATCTACGTCCTTCTACAGAACCTAATAATTGTATGATACAATATTGTTCTGCTCCAGGAAGACATCCAGGCCTCTCTTGAACCCCTCGACTGAGTTCGCCATCACCACCTCCTCAGGCAAGCAATTCCAGATTCTCACTGCCCTAACAGTAAAGAATCCTCTTCTATGTTGGTGGAAAAACCTTCTCTCCTCCAGACGCAAAGAATGCCTCCTTGTGCCCGTCACCTTCCTTGGTATAAACAGATCCTCAGCGAGATATTTGTATTGTCCCCTTATATACTTATACATGGTTATTAGATCGCCCCTCAGTCGTCTTTTTTCTAGACTAAATAATCCTAATTTCGCTAATCTATCTGGGTATTGTAGTTCTCCCATCCCCTTTATTAATTTTGTTGCCCTCCTTTGTACTCTCTTTAGTTCCATTATATCCTTCCTGAGCACCGGTGCCCAAAACTGGACACAGTACTCCATGTGCGGTCTAACTAGGGATTTGTACAGAGGCAGTATAATGCTCTCATCATGTGTATCCAGACCTCTTTTAATGCACCCCATGATCCTGTTTGCCTTGGCAGCTGCTGCCTGGCACTGGCTGCTCCAGGT
This sequence comes from Ranitomeya imitator, assembly GCF_032444005.1. NCBI lineage: Eukaryota > Metazoa > Chordata > Amphibia > Anura > Dendrobatidae > Ranitomeya > Ranitomeya imitator. The sequence continues at coordinate 12,291,096 of NC_091288.1, forward strand.
AAGTTTATCATTAACTAGGATCCCCAAGTCCTTCTCCCTGTCAGATTTACCCAGTGGTTTCCCATTCAGTGTGTAATGGTGATATTGATTCCTTCTTCCCATGTGTATAATCTTACATTTATCATTGTTAAACCTCATCTGCCACCTTTCAGCCCAAGTTTCCAACTTATCCAGATCCATCTGTAGCAGAATACTATCTTCTCTTGTATTAACTGCTTTACATAGTTTTGTATCATCTGCAAATATCGATATTTTACTGTGTAAACCTTCTACCAGATCATTAATGAATATGTTGAAGAGAACAGGTCCCAATACTGACCCCTGCGGTACCCCACTGGTCACAGCGACCCAGTTAGAGACTATACCATTTATAACCACCCTCTGCTTTCTATCACTAAGCCAGTTACTAACCCATTTACATACATTTTCCCCCAGACCAAGCATTCTCATTTTGTGTACCAACCTCTTGTGCGGCACGGTATCAAACGCTTTGGAAAAATCGAGATATACCACGTCCAATGACTCACCGTGGTCCAGCCTATAGCTTACCTCTTCATAAAAACTGATTAGATTGGTTTGACAGGAGCGATTTCTCATAAACCCATGCTGATATGGAGTTAAACAGTTATTCTCATTGAGATAATCCAGAATAACATCCCTCAGAAACCCTTCAAATATTTTACCAACAATAGAGGTTAGACTTACTGGCGTATAATTTCCAGGTTCACTTTTAGAGCCCTTTTTGAATATTGGCACCACATTTGCTATGCGCCAATCCTGCGGAACAGACCCTGTCGCTATAGAGTCCCTAAAAATAAGAAATAATGGTTTATCTATTACATTACTTAGTTCTCTTAGTACTCGTGGGTGTATGCCATCCGGACCCGGAGATTTATCTATTTTGATCTTATTTAGCCGGTTTCGCACCTCTTCTTGGGTTAGATTGGTGACCCTTAATATAGGGTTTTCATTGTTTCTTGGGATTTCACCTAGCATTTCATTTTCCACCGTGAATACCGTGGAGAAGAAGGTGCTTAATATGTTAGCTTTTTCCTCGTCATCTACAACCATTCTCTTTCCTCACTATTTTTTAAGGGGCCTACATTTTCAGTTTTTATTCTTTTACTATTGATATAGTTGAAGAACAGTTTGGGATTAGTTTTACTCTCCTTAGCAATGTGCTTCTCTGTTTCCTTTTTGGCAGCTTTAATTAGTTTTTTAGATAAAGTATTTTTCTCCCTATAGTTTTTTAGAGCTTCAATGGTGCCATCCTGCTTTAGTAGTGCAAATGCTTTCTTTTTACTGTTAATTGCCTGTCTTACTTCTTTGTTTAGCCACATTGGGTTTTTCCTATTTCTAGTCCTTTTATTCCCACAAGGTATAAACCGCTTACACTGCCTATTTAGGATGTTCTTAAACATTTCCCATTTATTATCTGTATTCTCATTTCTGAGGATATTGTCCCAGTCTACCAGATTAAGGGCATCTCTAAGCTGGTCAAACTTTGCCTTCCTAAAGTTCAGTGTTTTTGTGACTCCCTGACAAGTCCCCCTAGTGAAAGACAGGTGAAACTGTACAATATTGTGGTCGCTATTTCCTAGATGCCCGACCACCTGCAGATTTGTTATTCTGTCAGGTCTATTAGATAGTATTAGGTCTAAAAGTGCTGCTCCTCTGGTTGGATTCTGCACCAATTGTGAAAGATAATTTTTCTTGGTTATTAGCAGAAACCTGTTGCCTTTATGGGTTTCACAGGTTTCACTTTCCCAGTTAATATCCGGGTAGTTAAAGTCCCCCATAACCAGGACCTCATTATGGGTTGCAGCTTCATCTATCTGCTTTAGAAGTAGACTTTCCATGCTTTCTGTTATATTTGGGGGTTTGTAACAGACCCCAATGAGAATTTTGTTACCATTTTTCCCTCTATGAATTTCAACCCATATGGACTCGACATCCTCATTCCCTTCGCTAATATCCTCCCTTAAAGTGGACTTTAGACAAGACTTTACATAGAGACAAACCCCTCCTCCTCTCCGATTTTTACGATCCTTTCTAAACAGACTGTAACCCTGTAAGTTGACTGCCCAGTCATAGCTTTCATCTAACCATGTCTCGGTTATTCCCACTATGTCAAAGTTACCTGTAGATATTTCTGCTTCTAGTTCTTCCATCTTGTTTGTCAGGCTTCTGGCGTTTGCGAGCATGCAGTTTAGAGGATTTTGTTTTGTTCCAATCTCCTCGCTGTGGATTGTTTTAGAAATGTTCTTACCTCCCTTCTGAGTATGTTTTCCTGGATCTTCTTTGTTCAAGTCTAATGTTTTTCTTCCCGTCCCCTCTTCTTCTAGTTTAACGCCCTCCTGATGAGTGTAGCGAGTCTTCTGGCGAATGTGTGTTTCCCAGGTTTGTTGAGGTGTAGTCCGTCTCTGGCGAGGAGTCCATCGTACATGTAATTCACACCGTGGTCCAGGAATCCGAATCCTTGTTGTCTGCACCATCGTCTTAGCCAGTTGTTTGCATCAAGGATCCTGTTCCATCTCCTGGTGCCATGCCCGTCTACTGGAAGGATAGAAGAAAAAACTACCTGTGCATCCAGTTCCTTTACTTTCTTCCCCAACTCTTCAAAGTCTTTGCAGATTGTCGGTAGGTCCTTCCTTGCCGTGTCATTGGTGCCAACATGTATCAGAAGAAATGGGTGGACGTCCTTGGAGCTGAAGAGCTTTGGTATCCTATCGGTCACATCCTTGATCATCGCACCTGGAAGGCAGCATACTTCTCTTGCAGTTATGTCCGGTCTGCAGATGGCTGCTTCTGTGCCTCTCAGTAGTGAGTCTCCCACCACCACCACTCTTCGTTGCTTCTTGGCTGTACTTTTTGCTGTCACTTGTTGCTGTGTGCCCTTTTCTTTTTTGCTTGCTGGTATTGCTTCATCCTTAGGTGTGCCATCTTCATCCTCTACAAAGATTTGATATCGGTTCTTCAGTTGTGTGGTTGGTGATTTCTCCATGGTCTTCTTGCTTCTTTTGGTCACATGCTTCCACTCATCTGCTTTTGGAGGTTCTCTGACACTTTTTTCACCTTCTGTGACCAGTAGAGATGCTTCTTTGGAGAGATTCTTCATGAATTTCTTTGCAGGATCAGAATCGCCCCCAGAGCTGCTGTTCTCATGTGATCGGCCCCCCACCCTGAGGATAGTCGAAAGGTTCCCAATAGTGTTGAGGTCAGGGGAGGGTGGTGGCCGCACCATGAGTTTCTTCCTTTTATGCCCATAGCAGCCATTGCACGGTACCATCAATATACAAGACTGCTTTACAAGAGTCTTCATGTCTGTCTGAGCCACTGCGACCATTTCTGGTTCTGAGCGCTGTTTAGTGGCAGCCAAATAGTAGGTTTATGCACAACCGCAGCCTATGGAGGATCCTTCACCTTGAGGCTCGCAGGACTCCAGAGGCTTCAGCAGTTTCACATACCTGTTTGCTTTTTGTAAAGGTATTTTCGCAGCTGCTCTCTTAATCCAATAAATCTGTCTGGCAGAAACCATCCTCATTCTGCTTTTATCTGCACAAATCTTTCTCATTCTGCCTTTATCTGCAGCAACTAGTCTGTGCTCTGTATCATCCATAATTCTCTTCACAATACATTAATCACGCTTATGTTTTCACAAAATATCTATTTTTTTTCATTCCTTGTCTGAGGAAATCCACAATAGGTGACCTCAAAAGGTGCAAGATGAAAGGTTTACAATGGCCCTCACAGTCCCCTGATCTGAACATCATTGAAAATCTGTGTATTCAAATTGCCTCCACTGAGAAAAAGAGGACGTAAACTCTATAGCGCCACCTGTTGGAAGCAGCGATCCTACAAGTCACAATCAACCCTTTAACGAGTCGTGCAATATGACTTAGTACTGATTTGGCTTTTATCCTAAGTTTAGCCAAATCAGTTCTCATGCTTCGCACTGACGAGGGTCAACAGCCCGAAACACCGTGTCTGCGAATTGAGATACTGATTTGGCTTTTATCCTAAGTTACCCCAGTCCTTGAAAATCTGTGGTGAGACCTCAAAGTAGCAGAGGAAGCAAGATAATCGAGGAATCTCACAGAACGGGAGGAATTCTCCAAGGAAGAATGGAGGAAAATCCCTCAAACAAGAATTGAAAGACGCTTGTCTGGCTACAAAAAGTGTTTACAAGCTGTGATACTTTCAAAAAGGAGTGAGACTAGGTATTAATTATGCAGGGTGCCCAAACATTTGCATCGGCCCATTTTTAAAATGTAAAAATTGAATATATATATTGCCTAAAACAAACGAAATGTGTCATCTGTAACTTTAGCCCTTTAGAGATCATTTCATCTTGAACTTGCATCACTGTTCATATTAACAGTAATTATGACCTGGGGTGCCCAAACTTTTACATGCCAGTGTATATGCAAACCGCCACACAGACAAGCATTTATGTGATCAGGCGGTTTGGGGCAGCACAGTATAGCATGGCAGTCCACGTTTGGCCCCCAGGCTGCAAGTTGTGCAACCCTGGTTTAAGGCTTCTTGCACAGAGAAGGGGGCTGGCTCAGATAATGAAATAAGCCCCCGATAAATTACTTAACCCCCCCCCCCCCAGAATATTCATTCCTTTACCACTAGACATTTCCCAGCTTTCCTGCTGTTACTGAAAAGAACCCCTCCCATCAGTCCTTAGAATGGTTGCAGGTCCTGTACACAGAAGCAGCTGGTTTACAAATCAGAACCACTTCAGAATCTCTAGAAAATCGTGTGCGAGTCGGAGCCAAGTCCCAGGGACATTCTCATGGCAATATCCGAGATTCCGCACATCTCGCTCAGGCCCATTGACTTTATAAACAGCCTAGTAACATCTGCCCCGATGAACGCATCCAGATGACTGGACTTGTTTCCGACAGCTGTATGCTTGTCGTCTCTGATAAACTGTGGCCGCCAATTCTGGACTCTGCGGCCCACGTGTTTTTCCTGCTCTTAAAGGGGGAGAGATAAATGTAAAAAGAGATGGAATTTTTACAGTCTGACTAAAATCGAAAGAAAAAAAACGATAACGTGCAGTTTAATTTAACAGATTTGCAGACATCAGTACTTATGTTACCTTTCACAACAGGGATTTCTATCTTCTCCTCTATAGAAGACAATGGCTATCCTTCCCTTAACAAGATTGCTTGGATATTTTTCACTGAATACAAGGGGATGGCTATCCTTCCCTGAAAAAGTGTTACTGGCGATTCATTGGAGAGAAGTCAGCGGCTATCCTTCATTAGACAACAGGGAGTTTTTTTAATTCCAGAAACAGAAGATAGTGAGCACCTATCCCCCCGAGCATAAGGGATGGCTATCTTTCCCTGAACTAACATGAGAAGTTAGCCTTCCTGGACTAAAAGGGATGGCTATCCTTCCCTGAACTAACTGTAGTTAGCTTTCCTGGACTAAAAGGGATGGCTATCCTTCCCTGAACTAACCTTAGTTAGCTTTCCTGGACTAAAAGGGATGGCTATCCTTCCCTGAACTAACTGTAGTTAGCATTCCTGGACTACAAGGGAATGGCTATCCTTCTCTGAACTAACTGTAGTTAGCTTTCCTGGTCTAAAAGGGATGCCTATCCTTCCCTGAACTAACAGTAGTTAGCTTTCCTGGACTAAAATGGATGGCTATCCTTCCCTGAACTAACTGTAGTTAGCTTTCCTGGTCTAAAAGGGATGGCTATCCTTCCCTGAACTAACTGTAGTTAGCATTCCTGGACTAGAAGGGAATGGCTATCCTTCCCTGAACTAACTGTAGTTAGCTCTCCTGGTCTAAAAGGGATGGCTATCCTTCCCTGAACTAACTGTAGTTAGCATTCCTGGACTAGAAGGGAATGGCTATCCTTCCCTGAACTAACAGTAGTTAGCTTTCCTGGACTAAAAGGGATGGCTATCCTTCCTTGAACTAACCTTAGTTAGCTTTCCTGGACTAAAAGGGATGGCTATCCTTCCCTGAACTAACAGTAGTTAGCTTTCCTGGTCTAAAAGGGATGGCTATCTTTCCCTGAACTAACAGTAGTTAGCTTTCCTGGACTAAAAGGGAATGGCTATCCTCCCTCCACAAGACTGAGTGGTTATCCTGCCCTAAACAGAAGGGAGTATCTATCCTACCCTGCTTAGATGGCGGTGTCTACTCTTTCCTGAAAAAGAGGAAGTAGCTTTCTTTCAAAAAATAAGTGGCAGTCGCTGTCCTTTCTTGAACAGAAGAACAGAAGAATAGTGGCTATCCCTTCTCCAAACAAGGGAAATTGGCAATCAGTTTCTTAAAAAAAAAAAACAGGACGGAGCTGTACTTGTAATAAACAGGTAAAAGAGAAGATGGCTATCCTTCCCATTACAAGAAGGGAATGGCTATCCTTCCTAGTACAAGAGGATATGCCTACCTTTTCCAGTACAAGAGGAGGTAGGTATCCGTCCCAGCATAAGAGGGTGTAGAAATTGTTTCCAGTACAAGAGGGGGTAGCTATCTTTCTCAGTACAAAAGGAAGGGGGGGGGGGGGGGTGACTATCCTTCCCAGGAAAAGACTGAGTAGCTATTTTTTTTTCTGAATCATTAGGATGAAACTAAGTAACTTAGTGAAAAACGGGTAAGTAACAATCATTTTTTTATAATGTAGAGAAAACAAACTTTTTTCATTAATTTTCTATTAAACGAATGCAGAGATCTCAAAAACTGTAATGAACAGATATAGAAAATAAGTACAGAAATTGTACAATGTATTTGATAAAAGTAGGATACCCCCTTAAGAAAAGCCAAATTTGGACAAGTCGGAGAATTTTGCAGCCTGTATTATTTGATGACTGATTCAAATAGTTGATGTTTTTTGGGGATTTTTTTTTTTTTTTTTTATCTGTGGAGGATTTTACTGCTCTGGAGAGGAGACGACTATTTTTTGGCTTTTTATCCTTTTCGTGTGAAGTATCGCAGAGTGAATGGCTCCAGCAGTGCGCAGTAAGTGCAGATGTTATAATAGCTGGAGGGACGCGCCTGGCGTAATATGGATGATTACAGCACAGGGTGACACTGATAAATGCCGCCAATTATACTGACAAGGATTTAATTGCAGATTTTATCCATAGTAATTTCCTGTGGGTATGTGGCGAGATAATTATATATATTTTTAGTAGACAAACAAACACACTGCCCACATTTCACCATGTATGTATCAGTTTTCTGCTGTAAATACACAATAAATATGCTGTTCGATACAAATGTGTCTGAAAGCGGGAGAAGCGTGTGCACATGGTGCGTTTTTTATGCCTTTTTTTGTCCGCGCGGAATTGGCCCAAAGCCGCTAGGAAATCCTTATGGCAGTAAAGTCAATGAGAATCCTGATGTGCTGCTGTGCACATGATCAGCATTTCTCCTTTCAGGATTTGTTGTGCATTTAAATCTGCAGCATGTGAATTCTTTCTGCGTTTTTACCCATTGAATGCACAAGAAAAAAACGCACAAAAAACTGCTGGCAAGAGATGAAGAGTATAATACAGGATGTAACTCAGGATCAGTAATGTAATGTATGTACACAGTGACTGCACCAGCAGAATAGTGAGTGCAGCTCTGGAGTATAATACAGGAGGTATCTCAGGATCAGTAATGTAATGTATGTACACAGTGACTGCACCAGCAGAATAGTGAGTGCAGCTCTGGAGTATAATACAGGAGGTAACTCAGGATCAGTAATGTAATGTATGTACACAGTGACTGCACCAGCAGAATAGTGAGTGCAGCTCTGGGGTATAATACAGGATGTAACTCAGGATCAGTAATGTAATGTATGTACACAGTGACTGCACCAGCAGAATAGTGAGTGCAGCTCTGGGGTATAATACAGGATGTAACTCAGGATCAGTAATGTAATGTATGTACACAGTGACTGCACCAGCAGAATAGTGAGTGCAGCTCTGGAGTATAATACAGGAGGTAACTCAGGATCAGTAATGTAATGTATGTACACAGTGACTGCACCAGCAGAATAGTGAGTGCAGCTCTGGGGTATAATACAGGATGTAACTCAGGATCAGTAATGTAATGTATGTACACAGTGACTGCACCAGCAGAATAGTGAGTGCAGCTCTGGGGTATAATACAGGATGTAACTCAGGATCAGTAATGTAATGTATGTACACAGTGACTGCACCAGCAGAATAGTGAGTGCAGCTCTGGGGTATAATACAGGATGTTACTCAGGATCAGTAATGTAATGTATGTACACAGTGACTGCACCAGCAGAATAGTGAGTGCAGCTCTGGAGTATAATACAGGAGGTAACTCAGGATCAGTAATGTAATGTATGTACACAGTGACTGCACCAGCAGAATAGTGAGTGCAGCTCTGGAATATAATACAGGAGGTAACTCAGGATCAGTAATGTAATGTATGAACACAGTGACTGCACCAGCAGAATAGTGAGTGCAGCTCTGGAATATAATACAGGAGGTAACTTGGGATCATTTCTCTTCGAGTCAAGAAACCAGTGTAACTCAGGCGCTTTAAGCTAATTCCATATGTCCACCTTTATTGGTTGGAGATTGGTGAAGTTATTCCCACGTCTGATATATAAGGCTGAGATACAGTTGTGGCCAAAAGTATTGACACCCCTGCAATTCTGTCAGATAATACTCAGTTTCTTCCTGAAAATGATTGCAAACACAAATTATTTGGTATTATTATCTTCATTTAATTTGTCTTAAATAAAAAAACACAAAAGAGAATGAAGCAAAAAGCAAAACATTGATCATTTCACACAAAACTCCAAAAATGGGCCAGACAAAAGAATTGGCACCCTCAGCCTAATACTTGGTTGCACAACCTTTAGCCAAAATTACTGCGACCAACCGCTTCCGGTAACATCAATGAGTTTCTTACAATGCTCTGCTGGAATTTTAGACCATTCTTCTTTGGCAAACTGCTCCAGGTCCCTGATATGTGAAGGGTGCCTTCTCCAAACTGCCATTTTTAGATCTCTCCACAGGTGTTCTATGGGATTCAGGTCTGGACTCATTGCCGGCCACCTTAGAAGTCTCCAGTGCTTTCTCTCAAACCATTTTCTAGTCCTTTTTGAAGTGTGTTTTGGGTCATTGTCCTGCTGGAAGACCCATGACCTCTGAGGGAGACCCAGCTTTCTCACACTGGGCCCTACATTATGCTGCAAAATTTGTTGTTAGTCTTCAGACTTCATAATGCCATGCACACGGTCAAGCAGTCCAGTGCCAGAGGCCGCAAAGCAACCCCAAAACATCAGGGAACCTCCGCCATGTTTGGCTGTAGGGACCGTGTTCTTTTCTTTGAATGCCTCTTTTTTTCTCCTGTAAACTCTATGTTGATGCCTTTGCCCAAAAAGCTCTACTTTTGTCTCATTTGACCAGAGAACATTCTTCCAAAACGTTTTAGGCTTTTTCAGGTAAGTTTTGGCAAACTCCAGCCTGGCTTTTTTATGTCTCGGGGTAAGAAGTGGGGTCTTCCTGGGTCTCCTACCATACAGTCCCTTTTCATTCAGACGCCGACGGATAGTACGGGTTGACACTGTTGTACCCTCGGACTGCAGGGCAGCTTGAACTTGTTTGGATGTTAGTCGAGGTTCTTTATCCAACATCCGCACAATCTTGCGTTGAAATCTCTTGTCAATTTTTCTTTTCCATCCACATCTAGGGAGGTTAGCCACAGTGCCATGGGCTTTACACTTCTTGATGACACTGCGCACGGTAGACACAGGAACGTTCAGGTCTTTGGAGATGGACTTGTAGCCTTGAGATTGCTCATGCTTCCTCACAATTTGGTTTCTCAAGTCCTCAGACAGTTCTTTGGTCTTCTTTCTTTTCTCCATGCTCAATGTGGTACACACAAGGACACAGGACAGAGGTTAAGTCAACTTTAATCCATGTCAACTGGCTGCAAGTGTGATTTAGTTATTGCCAACACCTGTTAGGTGCCACAGGTAAGTTACAGGTGCTGTTAATTACACTAATTAGAGAAGCATCACATGATTTTTCGAACACTGCCAATACTTTTGTCCACCCCCTTTTTTATGTTTAGTGTGGAATTATATTGAATTTGGCTTTAGGACAATTCTTTTTGTGTTTTTTCATTTAAGACAAATTAAATGAAGACAATAATAACAAAGAATTTGTGTTTGCAATCATTTTCAGGAAGAAACTGAGTATTATCTGACAGAATTGCAGGGGTGTCAATACTTTTGGCCACAACTGTAGGAATAACCCATTAAAGATAAACTGTAAAGCTTTAATATGAACCCGTACTCTTTGGTTGAAAGGATCTGGTTCAGAGATGGACCTGCCTCATTCATCTGTCTCTCGGTCCTTGAGTCTTTGCCTATACAGTAGATCGGGTGTCTCTGGAAATAAGTAGTGGCGTCAGTATGTGAACTAAACAGGAAATAGAGGTGTATTTTGGGACTTTTAGAAGACAGTCAGAATGGATACTGTAACATCAGTTTTCTGGAACTCCAAGGAGTGCTAATTTAAAAGTGTCCTGTAATAGAGCTGGTCCAGTGGCCATACCATAACCACGAGCTGCACCTCCAGTCTAAGCACAGTCCCATTTTTGGACCAAGCGTTTCATGCAGCTATTTCTTGTAGGCTACCACACATACGTGCATCATTGTATCTTAAGTATTGTGTACTGATCCTGAGTTACATCCTGTATTATACTCCAGAGCTGCACTCACTATTCTGCTGGTGCAGTCACTGTGTACATACATTACATTACTGATCCTGAGTTACATCCTGTATTATACTCCAGAGCTGCACTCACTATTCTGCTGGTGCAGTCACTGTGTACATACATTACATTACTGATCCTGAGTTACATCCTGTATTATACTCCAGAGCTGCACTCACTATTCTGCTGGTGCAGTCACTGTGTACATACATTACATTACTGATCCTGAGTTACATCCTGTATTATACTCCAGAGCTGCACTCACTATTCTGCTGGTGCAGTCACTGTGTACATACATTACATTACTGATCCTGAGTTACATCCTGTATTATACTCCAGAGCTGCACTCACTATTCTGCTGGTGCAGTCACTGTGTACATACATTACATTACTGATCCTGAGTTACATCCTGTATTATACCCCAGAGCTGCACTCACTATTCTGCTGGTGCAGTCACTGTGTACATACATTACATTACTGATCCTGAGTTACATCCTGTATTATACCCCAGAGCTGCACTCACTATTCTGCTGGTGCAGTCACTGTGTACATACATTACATTACTGTTCCTGAGTTACATCCTGTATTATCCCCCAGAGCTGCACTCACTATTCTGCTGGTGCAGTCACTGTGCACATACATTACATTACTGATCCTGAGTTACATCCTGTATTATACTCCAGAGCTGCACTCACTATTCTGCTGGTGCAGTCACTGTGTACATACATTACTGATCCTGAGTTACATTCTGTATTATACTCCAGAGCTGCACTCACTATTCTGCTGGTGCAGTCACTGTGTACATACATTACATTACTGATCCTGAGTTACATCCTGTATTATACCCCAGAGCTGCACTCACTATTCTGCTGGTGCAGTCACTGTGTACATACATTACATTACTGATCCTGAGTTACATCCTGTATTATACCCCAGAGCTGCACTCACTATTCTGCTGGTGCAGTCACTGTGTACATACATTACATTACTGATCCTGAGTTACATCCTGTATTATACCCCAGAGCTGCACTCACTATTCTGCTGGTGCAGTCACTGTGCACATACATTACATTACTGATCCTGAGTTACATCCTGTATTATACTCCAGAGCTGCACTCACTATTCTGCTGGTGCAGTCACTGTGTACATACATTACATTACTGATCCTGAGTTACATCCTGTATTATACCCCAGAGCTGCACTCACTATTCTGCTGGTGCAGTTACTTTGTACATATACTAATATTACTTATATTGTACATATTCCAACTTCTATCCTGTAAAATACTCCAGAGCGCTAATCGAAATTCTGCTGGCAGATCATGGAAACAGTCAGCAATCTGTATTAGCTTAGTGTCTCTCACATTTGTTGTCCTCACATCAGATGACTGGTGATTACATGATGTAAGGATTATTCATACGTCATCGTCACATCTTGATCTGCAGATAGATCTATAAACTAAAAAATATACAAGTGATGAAAGAGAAAAGCCGCCGGATGAAGCCCAGCTCCTTGTGTGTGTTCAGTATTATGTGATGCACATGATTATGTTCCAGATTCCACCTTCAAAAGAAATAAATCAGGTCATATGAGACGAACCAGAGTCTCTGATTTGGGGCTCTTGCCCCTTTGTAAGGACAGGGTGCTGGCTTGTTCCACAATATTACCATGTTCGTATAACCTAATCACAGGATGATTGGCTGCAGCGGTGATCTATGAAGTAACCGGGCACCAAGCATTCAGTTTCCCTGCAGCACCTCCATAGGAACAATAAAGTATTGCATAGTTTCTATTGTAATCAATGTACTGTCAATATAAGGGATTGATATGAAATAATTAGATACATTTTTTGGATGTTTTCAGGTTGTTTGGTTTTTTTTTTTTTTTTAACCAGACAAAACCTTTTAGGGTAAATAATAATAATAATAGTAATAATAATAATAATAATAATAATAATCATAGGGTCTGTCTTTGGTTCCTTTACTTATCAGCATAGTGTTATGTGGATCTGGCAGGGTAAAGAATGGGGGTGAGAATCCTCTAGTGAGTGGTGTCTGCACAGTGAGGCTTTTGTCGCCATTTTCCCACTGATCCGCGTACCCTCCGAGCGCCATGTGACCAGGATTACACAATAGTAGCAATGATTGTTATTGGGGGGTCTGGTTACACTGCCCTGAATTCCTGCACACAAAGCCCGGAGCAGTTACGTCGCGCTGCGCCAGAGCTGCCTGGGAATGAACTGAATTTATTATGCAAATTTGCCATGGTGAAAGGAGTTATTCTGCCAACTCTCAAAAGACTCCAAGATGGATTACAAAGGGGGCGACTCATAATTATATGTATCTAGATGGGGGGATTAAAGTAAAAGTAAAGCAATGGGGGGAGGGGGTCAAAGGACAAACCCTTCATGAAAGCATCATATTAAAGAACTAGAATTAAGCATCCACCCCCCCACCTGCCGCCGAGCCGCCCTCTCCCAGCCTATGTGCACTGACATTCTGCCGGGCTGCTGCAGATACCTAGTGGCCAATCTGAAGAAGCAGCGCTTCAGTGTAAAGTATGGGGAAAACAAGGAAAAAAACACATACATTTTGCAACTTTCCACGCCAGTTGCTTTACCGGCGCCAGGCCCAAGAATCTTTTTTAAGTCTTCATTTTGCTTTAATATGAACAATGAGGACAGGATGTGTAGACGTTTGCATCTTTAAATGTTCTCATCATCTTCAATAAAAATAATCAGTTCTGTAAATAATTCTAGGGTTTTATGTATACAGCTCCTCTGTAGATCTACACATCTCCATGGTTACAGACTACAAATAAACCCCGTGTTGTCTGATCCTGAGTAATAGAATGAGGCCATGTTCACACATGAAAAACACAGCAAAAAAAAAATGCAGCAAAACCTTCTTTTTTTAAAGCAGCTTCTTTACTGTCAAGAGAGCAGGTTTTGCCTGCAGGAAAATATGTCAAGTTTGAACATAGCCTAATATATGACTCCGGAAGCGGCCTGCTCGGGGTTCTCTTTCACATCGTTCTGCAGAGGAGCTGTATACCCTAAACAGGAAGATGTTTTTTTATGAAGATTTTGCAAAGCCGCTTCATTGTTTATTTTAGATGAATTGGAGCAACAAAATTCTTATTACAACAATCTACCTACTCTTTAATTCTGGAATCTGAAATAAGATCTGCAAAGTAGTTTACTAATTAATTTTTTTTTTTTTTTAGCAGAAAACCAGACTTTCGATATCGCAGCAATGAAGATGAAGATGATGGTGGTGGTAGTTCTATTTCATCCCGGTGTCAGCACAGTAGACGCAGCTCCAGAATAGATCGGAGTCTCCGGGAACAACATCCCAGAACATGGTGTTCAGCAGCGGACCCCCCCTCAGACACAGCGTGACGCCAGGATTTACACAAGCCCACCAGCTCCTCTGATCACACAGCTCAGACAGGTAGAACATAGGCTTTACCCGGCCTGGGCACGAAATAAAACCCACGTGGAGCTAAAGGGAACCCAAGCCCCCGGTCTGCGGCTGATCAGTAGGAGGAGACAGCAGCCAAATTCCACATTTAATGTAAATTTAGCGCTGGCAGTGAGCCCCCCGAGGAAGGACACAACGTCCAGAGCAAGAGAACTCGCTGTTATGGGGGATCTGTGGATGACGCAATGTTATGGGGGATCTGTGGGGGACGCAGTGTTATGGGGGATCTGTGGATGACGCACTGTTATGGGGATCTGTGGAGGATGCACTGTTATGGGGATCTGTGGAGGATGCACTGTTATGGGGATCTGTAGATGACGCACTGTTATGGGGGATCTGTGGAGGACGCACTGTTATAGGGAATCTGTGGAGGACGCACTGTTATGGGGATCTGTGGAGTACGCACGGTTATGGGGATCTGTAGATGACGCACTGTTATGGGGATCTGTGGATGACGCACTGTTATGGGGGATCTGTGGATGACACTGTTATGGGGATCTGTGGAGGACGCACTGTTATGGGAGATCTGTGGAGGATGCACGGTTATGGGGGATCTGTGAATGATGCACTGTTATGGGGATCTGGGGATGACGCACTCTTATGGGGGATCTGTGCATGACGCACTGCTTTGGGGGATCTGTGGATGTCATACTGTTATGGGAATCTGTTGTTGACACACTGTTATGGGGGATCTAAAGAGGACGCACTGTTAGGGGGGGATCTGTGGATGACGCACTGTTATGGGGGATCTGTGCATGACGCACTGTTATGGGGATCTGTTGTTGACGCACTGTTATGGGGGATCTGAAGAGGACGCACTGTTAGGGGGGATCTGAAGAGGACGCACTGTTATGGGGGATCTGTGGATGATGCCCTGTTATGAGAAATCTGAAGAGGACGCATTGTTTTGGGGGATCTGAAGAGGATGCATTGTTATGGGGGATCTGAAGAGGACGCATTGTTATGGGGGGATCTGAAGAGGATGCACTGTTATGGGGATCTGTGGATGATGCACTGTTATGAGAGATCTGAAGAGGACGCATTGTTTTGGGGGATCTGAAGAGGACGCATTGTTATGGGGATCTGAAGAGGACGCATTGTTATTGGGGGATCTGAAGAGGACGCATTGTTATGGGGATCTGAAGAGGACGCACTGTTATGGGGGATCTGAAGAGGACGCATTGTTATGGGGATCTGAAGAGGACGCATTGTTATTGGGGGATCTGAAGAGGATGCATTGTTATGGGGGATCTGAAGAGGACGCATTGTTTTGGGGGATCTGAAGAGGACGCATTGTTATGGGGATCTGAAGAGGACGCATTGTTATTGGGGGATCTGAAGAGGACGTATTGTTATGGGGGATCTGAAGAGGATGCATTGTTATGAGGGATCTGAAGAGGACGCACTGTTATGGGGGATCTGAAGAGGACGCGTTGTTATGGGGATCTGTGGATGACGCACTGTTATGGGGAATCTGTGGAGGACGCACGGTTATGGGGGATCTGTGGGGGACGCACGGTTATGGGGATCTGTAGATGATGCACTGTTATGGGGGATCTGTGGAGGACGCACTGTTATGGGGGATCTGTGGATGACGCACTGTTATGGGGGATCTGTGAATGATGCGCTGTTATGAGGGATCTGAAGAGGATGCACTGTTATGGGGATCTGTGGAGGACGCACGGTTATGGGGATCTGTAGATGACGCACTGTTATGGGGGATCTGTGGATGACGCACTTATGGGGATCTGGGGATGACGCACTCTTATGGGGGATCTGTGCATGACGCACTGTTTTGGGGGATCTGTGGATGTCATACTTTTATGGGGATCTGTTGTTGACGCACTGTTATGGGGGATCTAAAGAGGACGCACTGTTAGGGGGGGATCTGTGGATGACGCACTGTTATGGGGGATCTGAAGAGGACGCACTGTTAGGGGGGATCTGAAGAGGACGCACTGTTATGGGGGATCTGTGGATGACGCACTGTTATGAGAGATCTGAAGAGGGCACACTTATGGGGGATCTGAAGAGGACGCACTGTTATGGGGATCTGTGGATGATGCCCTGTTATGAGAGTTCTGAAGAGGACGCATTGTTTTGGGGGATCTGAAGAGGACGCATTGTTATGGGGGATCTGAAGAGGATGCATTGCTATGGGGGATCTGTGGATGATGCACTGTTATGAGAGATCTGAAGAGGACGCACTGTTATGGGGGATCTGAAGAGGACGCACTGTTATGGGGATCTGTGGATGATGCCCTGTTATGAGAAATCTGAAGAGGACGCATTGTTTTGGGGGATCTGAAGAGGATGCATTGTTATGGGGGATCTGAAGAGGACGCATTGTTATGGGGGATCTGAAGAGGACGCATTGTTATGGGGGATCTGAAGAGGATGCACTGTTATGGGGATCTGTGGATGATGCACTGTTATGAGAGATCTGAAGAGGACGCATTGTTTTGGGGGATCTGAAGAGGACGCATTGTTATGGGGATCTGAAGAGGACGCATTGTTATGGGGATCTGAAGAGGACGCATTGTTATTGGGGGATCTGAAGAGGACGCATTGTTATGGGGGATCTGAAGAGGACGCATTGTTATGGGGGATCTGAAGAGGATGCACTGTTATGGGGATCTGTGGATGATGCACTGTTATGAGAGATCTGAAGAGGACGCATTGTTTTGGGGGATCTGAAGAGGATGCATTGTTATGGGGGATCTGAAGAGGACGCATTGTTATGGGGGATCTGAAGAGGACGCATTGTTATGGGGGATCTGAAGAGGATGCACTGTTATGGGGATCTGTGGATGATGCACTGTTATGAGAGATCTGAAGAGGACGCATTGTTTTGGGGGATCTGAAGAGGACGCATTGTTATGGGGATCTGAAGAGGACGCATTGTTATGGGGATCTGAAGAGGACGCATTGTTATTGGGGGATCTGAAGAGGACGCATTGTTATGGGGGATCTGAAGAGGACGCATTGTTATGGGGGATCTGAAGAGGATGCACTGTTATGGGGATCTGTGGATGATGCACTGTTATGAGAGATCTGAAGAGGACGCATTGTTTTGGGGGATCTGAAGAGGACGCATTGTCATGGGGATCTGAAGAGGACGCATTGTTATTGGGGGATCTGAAGAGGACGCATTGTTATTGGGGGATCTGAAGAGGACGTATTGTTATGGGGGACCTGAAGAGGACGCACTGTTATGGGGATCTGAAGAGGACGTATTGTTATGGGGGATCTGAAGAGGACGCAGTGTTATGAGGGATCTGAAGAGGAAGCACTGTTATGGGGGATCTGTGGATGATGCACTGTTATGGGGGATCTGAAGAGGACGCATTGTTATGAGAGATCTGAAGAGGACGCACTGTTATGGGGGATCTGTGGATGATGCACTGTTATGAGGGATCTGAAGAGGACGCACTGTTATGGGGTATCTGTGGATGATGCACTGTTATGAGGGATCTGTGGATGATGCACTGTTATGAGGGATCTGTGGATGATGCACTGTTATGGGGGATCTATGGAGGACGCACTGTTATGAGGGATCTGAAGAGGACGCAGTGTTATGGGGGATCTAGATTCAATGTTATGGACGCATTGGGGGACTTCTTTAGAAGACATGTTGGAATCTTCCACCTCTTACATTTGCAGCTAGCTGCTCCCCCGATATTTCATGTATACAAAGCTGCAGATTGTATCCCAGTCTGACACTTTCCCGCACTGGATCCTGGTTGCGCTTTTCTTCCCGGCCTCTAATCCTCGTGTTCAGCATTTCCATTAGTTTCACGGTGACACAGAAACGATCGGAATGACGGAATAATAACAATGTGTCACGTCGCCTTTTGGCATCTGAAATCACTCAGGAGGCGGGAGCCAATGAGATCGCTGCGTTCCATCAGCGCCATATAAAGTGCGCGGCCCAGCACGAACGAGGCTGCTGATTGGCTGAGGATGACAGGTTGATACAACGCAGATCACATGGAATGTTCCGCCAGCACGGATTACAGAGGGGGCTGTAAATTACCGTACAACATAAAGAAGCCATCGGGCCGTATAGAAATCTGTTTATGTAAGACGAGCAGCGTTCCCAGGAAAACATGGACCGGGTGGACGATGTATATCACAAATCCTCCAAGTGTCAAGGACTAACGAGAAATATCTCAGGAAACTATGGAAGATGCCTCCCAGCACAGTCTGTCCTCTGAATACAGATGTAACTCAGCTTTCCCGAATCCCTGAGTGGAAATCTGCTTCCCTATGGCGCTGACCGGACAGATGAATGTGTCCTTGTAATGTCTCATGCAGATACCGAGTCTCCTCATAGAGAACAAGAAAAAGGGAAAGAGTTTTATAGAGCAATGCACTCTGGGAAGTAAAGTATGCAAATGAGCTATCTTCCAGAAAGAAGCAATCTGCCTCTCTAGTGCCACCTAGTGTGTGACTGTATAGTGCATATATACAATGAAAGGAATGGACAATGCTACTGATTAGTAGAAGACGCACATATATCGGCCTTGTATATAATAATCAAAAGAGCGCCAGTAGCTGCCGTGTGTGCAGAGCTTAAAGGGAGTGTGTCAGTCCAAACTGACAGCATATACCAAGCACATAGCCTTGTAGGGGATATAAACCCTATAAAAGTTGCTGCTTCATTCTGATAATCGATGCTTCTGTCCTGCAGAAACTAAACTGTAATCAAACTTGCTTAGTCAGGCTGCTTGGTGCAACCTTGCTGTGGTTGGGATGCTCGGTGCACCCTGGGTGTGGCCGGAATGCTCAGTGCACCCTGGGTGTGGCCGGGATGCTCGGTGCACCCTGGGTGTGGCCGGGATGCTCGGTGCACCCTGGGTGTGGCCGGGATGCTCAATGCACCCTGGGTGTGGCCGGGATGCTCGGTGCACCCTGGGTGTGGCCGGAATGCTCGGTGCACCCTGGGTGTGGCCGGGATGCTCAATGCACCCTGGGTGTGGCCGGGATGCTCGGTGCACCCTGGGTGTGGCCGGGATGCTCGGTGCACCCTGGGTGGGGCCGGGATGCTCGGTGCACCCTGGGTGTGGCCGAGATGCTCGGTGCACCCTGGGTGTGGCCGAGATGCTCGGTGCACCCTGGGTGTGGCGGAATGCTCGGTGCACCCTGGGTGTGGCCGGGATGCTCGGTGCATCCTGGGTGTGGCCGGGATGCTCGGTGCACCCTGGGTGTAACCGTGATGCTCGGTTCACCCTGTGTGTGGCAGGGATGCTCCGTGCACCCTGGGTGTGGCCAGAATGCTCGGTGCACCCTGGGTGTGGCCGGGATGCTCGGTGCATCTTGGGTGTGGCCAGGATGCTCAGTGCACCCTGGGTGTGGCCGGGATGCTCGGTGCATCCTGGGTGTGACAGGGATGCTCAGTGCACCCTGGATGTGGCCGGGATGCTCGGTGCACCCTGGGTGTGGCCGGGATGCTCGGTGCACCCTGGGTGTGGCCCGGATGCTCTCTACACTCTGGGTGTGGCCGGGATGCTCTGTGCACTCTGGGTGTGGCCGGGATGCTCAGTGCACCTTGGGTGTGGCCGGGATGCTCGGTGCACCCTGGGTGTGGCCGTGATGCTCAGTTCACCCTGGGTGTGGCTGGGATGCTCGGTGCACCCTGGGTGTGGCCAGAATGTTCGGTGCACCCTGGGTGTGGCTGGGATGCTCTGTGCATCTTGGGTGTGGCCAGGATGCTCGGTGCACCCTGGGTGTGGCTGGGATGCTCGGTGCACCCTGGGTGTGGCTGGGATGCTCAGTGCACCTTGGGTGTGGCCGGGATGCTCGGTGCACCCTGGGTGTGGCCGTGATGCTCAGTTCACCCTGGGTGTGGCTGGGATGCTCGGTGCACCCTGGGTGTGGCCAGAATGTTCGGTGCACCCTGGGTGTGGCTAGGATGCTCTGTGCATCTTGGGTGTGGCCAGGATGCTCTGTGCATCTTGGGTGTGGCCGGGATGCTCGGTGCACCCTGGGTGTGGCTGGGATGCTCAGTGCATCCTGGGTGTGACAGGGATGCTCAGTGCACCCTGGGTGTGGCCGGGATGCTCGGTGCACCTTGGGTGTGGCCGGGATGCTCGGTGCACCCTGGGTGTGGCCGGGATGCTCGGTGCACCTTGGGTGTGGCTGGAATGCTCAGTGCACCCTGGATGTGGCCGGAATGCTCGGTGCAGCCTGGGTGTGGCCGGAATGCTCGGTGCATCCTGGGTGTGGCCGGAATGCTCGGTGCATCCTGGGTGTGGCCAGGATGCTCAGTGCACCCTGGGTGTGGCCGGGATGCTCGGTGCACCCTGGATGTGGCCGGAATGCTCGGTGCAGCCTGGGTGTGGCCGGAATGCTCGGTGCATCCTGGGTGTGGCCAGGATGCTCAGTGCACCCTGGGTGTGGCCGGGATGCTCGGTGCACCCTGGGTGTGGCTGGAATGCTCGGTGCACCCTGGGTTTGGCTGGAATGCTCGGTGCACCCTGGGTGTGGCCAAGAAGCTCAGGACATTATTTCAGCCATGTCCCATCTCCCGTGCTGGTTATTGACAGCACTGACCTGCCTGGAGCGAGCACTGTCTGCAAGGAAAGCCCAGCCAGCCACAGCTATCAATCACCAGTGAGGGAGGCGGGGCCTACAGAACTAGTGGGTGGAGCAGTGCACTGAGAGCTTTGGCCACACCCAGGGTGGACCAAACATTTTTTTGGGAAAATAATATAAAAAAAAAAATCACTGACGCCTTGTGACTCATGTTCCAAAACCCCCAAAGTCTCTGCTGGTCTCTTCGTCCTAGTGCCTCTGAACATCGGTCACAGAGCTGATCTGCCTTTGCCAGTGATTGGCTGCAGGTGATCATGTGATGCTTTGCCCATTCATCACATTTTTAGGTCACTCTGGCCAGTTCCCAAAAAATAAAGAAAGAAAATTCTCAAGGTCGACAATCCCATTAAGCCACAAATGTCCCCATGATGGCGTCAGGCACAGACCTCTTAGTGAAGAGCAGTCAACTCTCCTGACACATCCGGTCCAGTCCGTGCTTCTCTCTGCATGATCTGACAATTCTGGAGTCCGCGCTCTTACCCGTCTGCATTGTGACATTATTCTGTTATTCCTGCAGGAAATTTAGGGACAAAATTCACAACTGGTTGTTCAAGGTTCCTGCGTCCCTGCAGTCCGACAACATCCGATCAGTGCTAAGTGTCCGAGGCCCATATCATTGGTGCAGCCTGTGTACCTGCACAGGGGCCCCAGAGGTCAGGGGGCCACCACCTCCAAAGCAGGAGGAAATGGGCATAATTGGGCTGCACAGGGCCCGTACATTATTCTGACCAGGGGCCCCAGATATCAGGGGGGCCGTGACCCCCACAGCCGGTGGAACTGTGCATTATGGTGAGATACTGGACTCCTAGGGGCCCGTACATTATTCTGACCAGGGGCCCCAGATATCAGGGGGGCCGTGACCCCCACAGCCGGTGGAACTGTGCATTATGGTGAGATACTGGACTCCTAGGGGCCCGTACATTATTCTGACCAGGGGCCCCAGACATCAGGGGGGCCGTGACCCCCACAGCCGGTGGAACTGTGCATTATGGTGAGATACTGGACTCCTAGGGGCCCGTACATTATTCTGACCAGGGGCCCCAGATATCAGGGGGGCCGTGACCCCCACAGCCGGTGGAACTGTGCATTATGGTGAGATACTGGACTCCTAGGGGCCCGTACATTATTCTGACCAGGGGCCCCAGATATCAGGGGGGCCGTGACCCCCACAGCCGGTGGAACTGTTCATTATGGTGAGATACTGGACTCCTAGGGGCCCATATATTATTCTGATCAGGGGCCCCAGACATCAGGGGGGCCGTGACCCCCACAGCCAGTGGAACTGTGCATTATGGTGAGATACTGGACTCCTAGGGGCCCGTACATTATTCTGATCAGGGGCCCCAGACATCAGGGGGGCCGTGACCCCCACAGCCGGTGGAACTGTGCATTATGGTGAGATACTGGACTCCTAGGGGCCCATATATTATTCTGATCAGGGGCCCCAGACATCAGGGGGGCCGTGACCCCCACAGCCGGTGGAACTGTGCATTATGGTGAGATACTGGACTCCTAGGGGCCCGTACATTATTCTGATCAGGGGCCCCAGACATCAGGGGGGCCGTGACCCCCACAGCCGGTGGAACTGTGCATTATGGTGAGATACTGGACTCCTAGGGGCCCATATATTATTCTGATCAGGGGCCCCAGACATCAGGGGGGCCGTGACCCCCACAGCCGGTGGAACTGTGCATTATGGTGAGATACTGGACTCCTAGGGGCCCGTACATTATTCTGATCAGGGGCCCCAGACATCAGGGGGGCCGTGACCCCCACAGCCGGTGGAACTGTGCATTATGGTGAGATACTGGACTCCTAGGGGCCCGTACATTATTCTGATCAGGGGCCCCAGATATCAGGGGGGGCCGTGACCCCCACAGCCGGTGGAACTGTTCATTATGGTGAGATACTGGACTCCTAGGGGCCCGTACATTATTCTGATCAGGGGCCCCAGACATCAGGGGGGCCGTGACCCCCACAGCCGGTGGAACTGTGCATTATGGTGAGATACTGGACTCCTAGGGGCCCGTACATTATTCTGACCAGGGGCCCCAGATATCAGGGGGGGCCGTGACCCCCACAGCCGGTGGAACTGTGCATTATGGTGAGATACTGGACTCCTAGGGGCCCGTACATTATTACGCACGGGCTCCTCGTCTGTCTGTCCACCAGTGGAAGGGACACATCCCAGTGAGAGGGAGAACGGGAACGCCCAGTTGTCAATCTATTCTTACATTTCACAGAGGAACGCCAGCCATATGCAGGATTATTACTGTGTCAGAAAAGTGACAATTTACCACAGAAATGTGAGGAGGAATTTCCAGAACTCTCCTCATCCTCGCCGAGCGCGGCGGGGGAAACTGCTGCCGTCCAAGGAGACAGGACGCTACAAATAACGTGAAGAACATATGGGCCGAGGGTATTTCTGGCGCTCGTCCTCCTGGACCCGGGACTGAAGAACAGACGAACTCGGCCTCCTGGTAGCTAAAGTGGGACTGACGGAGGGAAACGGTCATTACCGGGCGGCCGCACATTCCCGAGCTGCTGCGGATATCAGCGGGGGACATGGACACCTTCACTAATAACTGTGCTATAATGGGGGCTCTGACATTAGGCCAGGCTCCAGGACCCCAACTGCTTAAAGGGACAGTGACGCTAATGGCTGCAGCACAGGAGCATTATAGGAGAAGCAGCTGACATGGACATAATATTCAGCGATCATAGGGGGTTCAGGACCAAGGAAAAACTACAGTCAGATTATCCTCCTGATAACGGAATAACTGCATGTCCTGTCCTACAGGCTCGAAAAGGCTGATAACAGGGAGCAATAGATTATAATCACCTGTGCAGATTGGGGTCCTGCAATATATACTGCAGGGGTCTCCGCCACTAACCGCGACAACGGCACAGATGGAATGATTAAACTGATGCTACATGATCTCTGCAGACCTTCTCCTTCCAGGAGTGAACAAGTTAACAGATTTTGTGCCGGGGATAATCCTCCGGGATTTCTCTGGATTTCCCTGATCCTTCTTTTCCACCAGTTCAGTAGGGCTGAGATTGGGCAGCTCCTGGCAGCTACCCCCTGCTCCCGGCCGCTCCAGGGCATTTACCTCCAGGTTTTCTGAAGCTTTGCACTAAAACAGCGTCGGCTGCCAATGAATGGAAAGTCTTATTCATCCAAAGCCGCGGCTGATTCATGGCTGGGAGATCCAGTGATCTCATCGAGACGTCTCCTCGTAATGAAGAACATTTATGGCCGGGCCCAGAGCAGCTCCGTACTCCCAGATGTAATGTCTGATGATACGCGTAATAATATTATATATACCGTATGTGTCACATCAGCAGGGGCGGCCGAATAAAAACCGCGCAGATACGGAAAATCCAGAGGGGGCAGCAGCCGCAGTGTGCACCACAAAAAACACTGACATATATATATATATATATATATATATATATATACATATACACCACAACGTCTGCAAACACTGATTGATATATATATATATTACTACCATAAAGAATATACTTATACACTGTACTTATATACTACATTACCACCATATAGACTGTACTTATATACTACATTACCACCATATAGACTGTACTTATATACCGCATTACTGCCATATAGACTGTACTTATATACCGCATTACTGCCATATAGACTGTACTTATATACCGCATTACTGCCATATAGACTGTACTTATATACTGCATTACTGCCAAATAGACTGTACTTATATACCGCATTACTGCCATATAGTCTGTACTTATATACTACATTACCACCATATAGACTGTACTTATATACCGCATTACTGCCATATAGACTGTACTTATATACCGCATTACTGCCATATAGACTGTACTTATATACCGCATTACTGCCATATAGACTGTACTTATATACCGCATTACTGCCATATAGACTGTACTTATATACTGCATTACCGCCATATAGACTGTACTTATATACCGCATTACTGCCATATAGACTGTACTTATATACTATATTACCGCCATATAGACTGTACTTATATACCGCATTACTGCCATATAGACTGTACTTATATACTACATTACCACCATATAGACTGTACTTATATACCGCATTACTGCCATATAGACTGTACTTATATACCGCATTACTGCCATATAGACTGTACTTATATACCGCATTACTGCCATATAGACTGTACTTATATACCGCATTACTGCCATATAGACTGTACTTATATACCGCATTACTGCCATATAGACTGTACTTATATACCGCATTACTGCCATATAGACTGTACTTATATACCGCATTACCGCCATATAGACTGTACTTATATACCGCATTACCGCCATATAGTCTGTACTTATATAACGCATTACCGCCATATAGACTGTACTTATATACCGCATTACTGCCATATAGACTGTACTTATATAACGCATTACTGCCACATAGACTATACTTATATACCGCATTACTGATATATAGACTGTACTTATATACCGCATTACTGCCATATAGACTGTACTTATATACCGCATTACCGCCATATAGACTGTACTTATATACCGCATTACTGCCATATAGACTGTACTTATATACTGCATTACCGCCATATAGACTGTACTTATATACCGCATTACTGCCATATAGACTGTACTTATATACTATATTACCGCCATATAGACTGTACTTATATACCGCATTACTGCCATATAGACTGTACTTATATACCGCATTACTGCCATATAGACTGTACTTATATACCGCATTACTGCCATATAGACTGTACTTATATACCGCATTACTGCCATATAGACTGTACTTATATACCGCATTACCGCCATATAGACTGTACTTATATACCGCATTACTGCCATATAGACTGTACTTATATACTACATTACTGCCACATAGACTGTACTTATATACCGCATTACTGATATATAGACTGTACTTATATACTACATTAGTGCCATATAGACTGTACTTATATACAGGTCCTTCTCAAAAAATTAGCATATAGTGTTAAATTTCATTATTTACCATAATGTAATGATTACAATTAAACTTTCATATATTATAGATTCATTATCCACCAACTGAAATTTGTCAGGTCTTTTATTGTTTTAATACTGATGATTTTGGCATACAACTCCTGATAACCCAAAAAACCTGTCTCAATAAATTAGCATATCAAGAAAAGGTTCTTTAAAAGACCTATTACCCTAATCTTCTGAATCAACTAATTAACTCTAAACACATGCAAAAGATACCTGAGGCTTTTATAAACTCCCTGCCTGGTTCATTACTCAAAACCCCCATCATGGGTAAGACTAGCGACCTGACAGATGTCAAGAAGGCCATCATTGACACCCTCAAGCAAGAGGGTAAGACCCAGAAAGAAATTTCTCAACAAATAGGCTGTTCCCAGAGTGTTGTATCAAGGCACCTCAATGGTAAGTCTGTTGGAAGGAAACAATGTGGCAGAAAACGCTGTACAACGAGAAGAGGAGACCGGACCCTGAGGAAGATTGTGGAGAAGGAGCGATTCCAGACCTTGGGGAACCTGAGGAAGCAGTGGACTGAGTCTGGTGTGGAAACATCCAGAGCCACCGTGCACAGGCGTGTGCAGGAAATGGGCTACAGGTGCCGCATTCCCCAGGTAAAGCCACTTTTGAACCATAAACAGCGGCAGAGGCGCCTGACCTGGGCTACAGAGAAGCAGCACTGGACTGTTGCTAAGTGGTCCCAAGTACTTTTTTCTGATGAAAGCAAATTTTGCATGTCATTTGGAAATCAAGGTGCCAGAGTCTGGAGGAAGACTGGGGAGAAGGAAATGCCAAAATGCCTGAAGTCCAGTGTCAAGTACCCACAGTCAGTGATGGTGTGGGGTGCCATGTCAGCTGCTGGTGTTGGTCCACTGTGTTTCATCAAGGGCAGGGTCAATGCAGCTAGCTATCAGGAGATTTTGGAGCACTTCATGCTTCCATCGGCTGAAATGCTTTATGGAGATGAAGATTTCATTTTTCAGCACGACCTGGCACCTGCTCACAGTGCCAAAACCACTGGTAAATGGTTTACTGACCATGGTATAACTGTGCTCAATTGGCCTGCCAACTCTCCTGACCTGAACCCCATAGAGAATCTGTGGGATATTGTGAAGAGAAAGTTGAGAGACGCAAGACCCAACACTCTGGATGAGCTTAAGGCCGCTATTGAAGCATCCTGGGCCTCCATAACATCTCAGCAGTGTCACAGGCTGATTGCCTCCATGCCACGCCGCATTGAAGCAGTCATTTCTGCCAAAGGATTCCCGACCAAGTATTGAGTGCATAACTGAACATTATTATTTGATGGTTGTTTTGTTTGTTATTAAAAAACACTTTTATTTGATTGGATGGGTGAAATATGCTAATTTATTGAGACAGGTTTTTGGGGTTATCAGGAGTTGTATGCCAAAATCATCAGTATTAAAACAATAAAAGACCTGACAAATTTCAGTTGGTGGATAATGAATCTATAATATATGAAAGTTTAATTGTAATCATTACATTATGGTAAATAATGAAATTTAACACTATATGCTAATTTTTTGAGAAGGACCTGTACTACATTACTGCCATATAGACTGTACTTATATACTACATTACCGCCATATAGACTATATGCACTCGTGCAGTATATGAATATAGTCTATTTGACAGTAATACAGTTTCCCATCTCCAATGACTGCATATATACTGGCTTACATATATACTGGCTTACATATATACATATACTGGCTTATACAGCGCTTCCTCACTCTTTGGGATGTACAGTTATAGGAAAAAGTTTGGGCACCCCTATTAATCTTAAGCTTAATGTTTTATAAAAATTGTTTTTTTTGCAACATACAGTGGGGCAAAAAAGTATTTAGTCAGTCAGCAATAGTGCAAGTTCCACCACTTAAAAAGATGAGAGGCGTCTGTAATTTACATCATAGGTAGACCTCAACTATGGGAGACAAACTGAGAAAAAAAAATCCAGAAAATCACATTGTCTGTTTTTTTTAACAATTTATTTGCATATTATGGTGGAAAATAAGTATTTGGTCAGAAACAAACAATCAAGATTTCTGGCTCTCACAGACCTGTAACTTCTTCTTTAAGAGTCTCCTCTTTCCTCCACTCATTACCTGTAGTAATGACACCTGTTTAAACTTGTTATCAGTATAAAAAGACACCTGTGCACACCCTAAAACAGTCTGACTCCAAACTCCACTATGGTGAAGACCAAAGAGCTGTCAAAGGACACCAGAAACAAAATTGTAGCCCTGCACCAGGCTGGGAAGACTGAATCTGCAATAGCCAACCAGCTTGGAGTGAAGAAATCAACAGTGGGAGCAATAATTAGAAAATGGAAGACATACAAGACCACTGATAATCTCCCTCGATCTGGGGCTCCATGCAAAATCCCACCCCGTGGGGTCAGAATGATCACAAGAACGGTGAGCAAAAATCCCAGAACCATGCGGGGGACCTAGTGAATGAACTGCAGAGAGCTGGGACCAATGTAACAAGGCCTACCATAAGTAACACACTACGCCACCATGGACTCAGATCCTGCAGTGCCAGAAGTGTCCCACTGCTTAAGCCAGTACATGTCCGAGCCCGTCTGAAGTTTGCTAGAGAGCATTTGGATGATCCAGAGGAGTTTTGGGAGAATGTCCTATGGTCTGATGAAACCAAACTGGAACTGTTTGGTAGAAACACAACTTGTCGTGTTTGGAGGAAAAAGAATACTGAGTTGCATCCATCAAACACCATACCTACTGTAAAGCATGGTGGTGGAAACATCATGCTTTGGGGCTGTTTCTCTGCAAAGGGGCCAGGACGACTGATCCGGGTACATGAAAGAATGAATGGGGCCACGTATCGTGAGATTTTGAGTGCAAACCTCCTTCCATCAGCAAGGGCATTGAAGATGAAACGTGGCTGGGTCTTTCAACATGACAATGATCCAAAGCACACCGCCAGGGCAACGAAGGAGTGGCTTCGTAAGAAGTATTTCAAGGTCCTGGAGTGGCCTAGCCAGTCTCCAGATCTCAACCCTATAGAAAACCTTTGGAGGGAGTTGAAAGTCCGTGTTGCCAAGCGAAAAGCCAAAAACATCACAGCTCTAGAGGAGATCTGCATGGAGGAATGGGCCAACATACCAACAACAGTGTGTGGCAACCTTGTGAAGACTTACAGAAAACGTTTGACCTCTGTCATTGCCAACAAAGGATATATTACAAAGTATTGAGAAGAAATTTTGTTTCTGACCAAATACTTATTTTCCACCATAATATGCAAATAAATTGTTAAAAAAAAACAGACAATGATTTTCTGGATTTTTTTTTCTCAGTTTGTCTCCCATAGTTGAGGTCTACCTATGATGTAAATTACAGACGCCTCTCATCTTTTTAAGTGGTGGAACTTGCACTATTGCTGACTGACTAAATACTTTTTTGCCCCACTGTATATCTAATAACTGTTGGACACAGTAATGTTTCTGCCTTGAAATGAGGTTTATTGTACTAACAGAAAATGTGCAATCTGCATTCAAACAAAATTTGACAGGTGCATAAGTCTGGGCACCCTTATCATTTTCTTGTTTTAAATACTCCTACCTACTTTTTACTGACTTACTAAAGCACTTTTTTTGGTTTTCTAACTTCATTGAGCTTTGAACTTCATAGCCAGGTGTATGCAATCATGAGAAAAGCTACTTAAAGTGGCCACTTGCAAGTTGTTCTCCTGTTTGAATCTCCTCTGAAGAGTGGCATCATGGGCTCCTCAAAACAAATGTCTAATGATCTGAAAACAAAGATTATTCAACATAGTTGTTCAGGGGTAGGATACAAAAAGCTGTCTCAGAGATTTAACGTGTCAATTTCCACTGTGAGGAACATAGTAAGGAAATGGAAGAACACAGGTACAGTTCTTGTTAAGGTCAGAAGTGGCAGGCCAAGAAAAACATCAGAAAGGCAGAGAAGAAGAATGGTGAGATCAGTCAAGGACAATCCTCAGACCACCTCCAGAGAGCGGCAGCATCAACTTGCTGCAGATGGTGTCACTGTGCATCGGTCAACTATACAACACACTTTGCACAAGGAGAAGCTGTATGGGAGAGTGATGCGAAAGAAGCCGTTTCTGCAAGCACGCCACAAACAGAGTCGGCTGAAGTATGCAAAAGCACATTTGGAGAAGCCAATTTCTTTTTGGAAGAAGGTCCTGTGGACTGATGAAACCAAGATTGAGTTTACAAAAAGGCGTTATGCATGGCGGCCAAAAAACACAGCATTCCAAGAAAAACACTTGTTACCCACAGTAAAATTTGGTGGAGGTTCCATCATGCTTTGGGGCTGTGTGGCCAATGCCAACACCGGGAATCTTGTTAAAGTTGAGGGACGCATGGATTCCTCTATCAGCAGATTCTTGACAATAATGTTCATGAATCAGTGACAAAGTTGAAGTTACGCAGGGGATGGATCTTTCAGCAAGACAATGATCCAAAACACCGCTCCAAATCTACTCAGGCATTCATGCAGAGGAACAATTACACTGTTCTGGAATGGCCTTCCCAGTCCCCAGACCTGAATACCATTGAACATCTGTGGGATCATTTGAAGAGGGCTCTCCATGCTCGGCGACCATCAAACTTAACTGAACTGGAATTGTTTTGTAAAGCGGAATGGTGAAAAATACCTTCATCCAGGATCCAGGAACTCATTAAAAGCTACAGGAAGCGACTAGAGGCTGTTATTTTTGCAAAAGGAGGATCTACTAAGTATTAATGTCACTTTTCTGGTGGGGTGCCCATACTTATGCACCTGTGAAATTTTATTTGAATGCAGATTGCACATTTTCTGTTAGTACAATAAACCTCATTTCAAGGCAGAAACATTACTGTGTCCAACAGTTATTAGATATATGAAACTGAAATAGCTGTTGCCAAAAAAAAACAATTTTTATACAACATTAAGCTTAAGATTA
Organism: Ranitomeya imitator; assembly: GCF_032444005.1. Classification (NCBI taxonomy): domain Eukaryota; kingdom Metazoa; phylum Chordata; class Amphibia; order Anura; family Dendrobatidae; genus Ranitomeya; species Ranitomeya imitator. Next base: position 12,321,920 of record NC_091288.1, read on the forward strand.
ATAGGGGTGCCCAAACTTTTTCATATAACTGTATTTAGTAGACTCCTAGCAGCTGGCACCTGTTCACACTCGCTGCATGCAGTTAGGGGGTGCGGGTCAGTTTTTGCTTCTTTGCAGATAGTTCTATAATTTTATATTAGTGATGCGCTGACATGATAATCACTAGGAGAGTCCTGATAAACACCAGATTATAAACTTCATGGCCGGAGCCCAGACAGTTGCCTCTTCCGATGTTCCTTTTGCCGCTGATCAATAACACAAGAAGCCGTCAATCAGCTCAGAGTATTTTTACACTTCCGCCGTCCAAGTGCTGCACTCGCTGCAGTGAGTAAACACTTCTCTGGCAGAACATAGAGTGTTGTCAGAACTGTGTACGCACAACCTGGGAAGAAAACACATTACGGCCACACAACATCATCCGCATACAACGCATGACCACGCATGTCCCTGCATACACAATGTTAAAGATAGGTACGCAGGACGGGTGCGGATGTATGCGGATCTGAAGGTATGAAGTACGCAGCCCTATGCTGCGTACACAAACGCTAATGTGAACCCAGACTAACTCTGTTCATCCTGCTCTTCCTGGTTCATAGCTATGACAGGGACAGTAAGACACAGAGGAGGAGAGACGGAGTAACAGTTATGTAACACCCTTGTTTTCAGGATATGTAACATGCAATCAGCGTTATTAAGTAACTTATACACTTAGGAACCCCTCATAGTAACAAGTTCAAGGTCACAAATTCTGAGATGAGGGTAGGAATTCACAGCGGATGCCAAATGAGAATGGAAACTATCACAGGATTCTCATGGATCTGTTTCACCCTTTTCGCTTTCTTCTGTGACTCTAAAACTTCTCTTTAAAAAAGTCTATAAACTGCATAGAAAAAAGTTAAAATAAATGTACTGCTCTATATCACTCCTTGTGGTCACGTCTAATACTGCAGCCTCTGAAAAATTGTTATTTTGACCATTTGTGGGGTCATTTTTGGGGGAATGCCAGTGACAACATTTGCAACAGCAGCTTGCACTACACCATAAGTACCAAATACATTCCTCTAATGTAAAAACAAACTGCACTGACTACGACAAGCAAATCGTAAGATGCCAAAAGTTTATCCCCGTCTCTCACTTGAAGGTGTCAGCTTCCTCCTCTTTTAATTTGGATCCTCTGCCGCCAAATTGTGCTGCCGCCTGACACCCATAAATCAGAGAGGGCCACCTGCCTGCCGCATGACAGCTCATGAAAAATGAAACCTTTCTTATTTGTGAACAGCAGAAAACATGCAAACAAATGCATGGGGCTCGGGTGAAGCAGCTGGGCTGGATGCCCTGCTGTACACCCAATACATTTATCATCCCTCTATATTGACATTTACATCAAAACAGCACTAGAATCATATGATCTCTGCTTACTGTCAGTGAATAGGCATATTCTTGTTTATACCCAGAGTATGAAAACCGCTCTAAAACTTGGCTTGACTTGGCTGATCATGTGGACACTTTCCAGTGCCGCAACATGGGGACACAGAACTTGTGATTGCACCACGCCCGACACAGCGAACCACAAAAACCATACAAAATATCCAAGATAGAAGACATTATCCTAACAAAACCCAAGAAATTAATGTAAATCAACAAATCACACATAATTTGTTTCACAACTAAGGTGCTGTTACAATGCAATAAAGTCTCAAGACAAGATCACAGGAACTAAAAACTTCCACTAAGTCTTTCCTGTCCTTATAGTTTGATGCAATCTATCAGTAAAATCTCTCCTGTCCTTATAGTTTGATGCAATCTATCAGTAAAGTCTCTCCTGTCCTTATAGTTTGATGCAATCTATCAGTAAAGTCTCTCCTGTCCTTATAGTTTGATGCAATCTATCAGTAAAGACTCTCCTGTCCTTATAGCTTGATGCAATCTATCTGTAGCTCATGTATCAACTAGAAGACTGAGGACTCAACAGACTGGATACAATTGTAACAAATACTGAATATTAGGTCTGCACAGGATTTCTCCTTTAAAATGTTCTCCTTCAATGAACACAAGTAAAGATCTAGACCATACTGATATATTGTTGCATAATGAAAAGTTGTATTATTGTATTTACTAAACCTAACACAGCAGCGATACATTGTATATTAATACATGGTGTCATATCAACTGAGGAACTCAATCACTCCCTGAACAGTATCACACATGAGCACAGACTATTCTAATGATTCCTTCTTCCACATGATTACGAAGATCTGCACCCCAAGACGCCAGGGGGTTCACCTCGCCTTGTAGTGATGTGTGGGATGCCTTGAATTGAGACCTGCACACACTGGCTGTGTCACAAGTGGAAACCCAGCTGCTGTGACCTGCACACTTTGCCTGTGGACGCCCAACTGCTTGACCTGCACATATTTCCTGAGTCACCAGTGGACACACAGCTGCTGTGAAATGCCACCAGTGGACGACCAGCTGCAGTGACCTGCAAACATTTCCTGTGTCACTAGTGGACACACAGCTGCTCTGACCTACACACATCTGCTGTGTCACCAGTGGAAACACAGCTGCTGTGACCTGAACACATCGCCTGTGTCACCAGTGGAAACACAGCTGCAGTGACCTGCACACATTTCATGTGTCACTAGTGGACACACAGCTGCAGTGACCTGCACACATTGCCTGTGTCACCAGTGGACACACAGCTGCTGTGACCTGCACACATAGCCTGTGTCACCAGTGGACACACAGCTGCTGTGACCTGCACACATAGCCTGTGTCACCAGTGGAAACACAGCTGCAGTGACCTGCACACATTGCCTGTGTCACCAGTGGACACACAGCTGCAGTGACCTGCACACATTGCCTGTGTCACCAGTGGACACACAGCTGCAGTGACCTGCACACATTGCCTGTGTCACCAGTGGACACACAGCTGCAGTGACCTGCACACATTGCCTGTGTCACCAGTGGACACACAGCTGCAGTGACCTGCACACATTGCCTGTGTCACCAGTGGACACACAGCTGCAGTGACCTGCACACATTGCCTGTGTCACCAGTGGACACACAGCTGCTGTGACCTGCACACATTGCCTGTGTCACCAGTGGACACACAGCTGCTGTGACCTGCACACATTGCCTGTGTCACCAGTGGACACACAGCTGCTGTGACCTGAACACACTAACTGTGTCACCAGTGGATGCCCAGATGCTGTAACCTGCGATGTCAGTTGCTGTCATTTTTACACTTCTCATATGATTTAGGCTGCAAAACCACGAGGCCATTATGATCGGCCATGTGAAATGACAGCTCTTTCTCTGCAAGAGTAAATGATTGTGCAGGGAAATGGTAGAAAGACTGCAGCGGTACGGGGCTGGAGAATGATCGCAGTGTGTGAACATAGCCTTAAACTGCAGCTTTATCAGCCAGAATCGGTGACTCCTGGTTAGACGCATTGTCTAGTGGGATCTGAGGTTGTCAGGAAATCATTGGAGACACAACTGTGGCTCTGTACTTTCTACCATGCTTTACACTACAGCTGTGCTCCATTAAGGCACCTCTACATAAGCAGAGACTAAAGCTTGTGTAACAAAATAAATCATCTGAACTCCATCCCCTTTTGCAATGGAGACTCAATCTACTGCACAGAATGTGAAGATGTCTGAAATCGGCCTCCCATATCATCTGATAGTAAAGCTGAGACTTTGTTCCTTGTCCGATGCTTTACACTGCAGTACTGCTCTACTAAAGCACATCTGCGGTCAAGTATCAGAGCTTCCATGTCTTATCTCTAATTGTCTGAACTCCAGCTCATCAGAGACTAAAAGTGCTGCTCTGTCAATGCTCCCATGCTTTACAGTGCTGCTCTGTCAATGCTCCCATGCTTTACAGTGCTGCTCTGTCAATGCTCCCATGCTTTACAGTGCTGCTCTGTCAATGCTCCCATGCTTTACAGTGCTGCTCTGTCAATGCTCCCATGCTTTACAGTGCTGCTCTGTCAATGCTACCATGCTTTACAGTGCTGCTCTGTCAATTCCCCCATGCTTTACAGTGCTGCTCTGTCAATGCTCCCATGCTTTACAGTGCTGCTCTGTCAATGCTCCCATGCTTTACAGTGCTGCTCTGTCAATGCTCCCATGCTTTACAGTGCTGCTCTGTCAATGCTACCATGCTTTACAGTGCTGCTCTGTCAATTCCCCCATGCTTTACAGTGCTGCTCTGTCAATGCTCCCATGCTTTACAGTGCTGCTCTGTCAATGCTCCCATGCTTTACAGTGCTGCTCTGTCAATGCTCCCATGCTTTACAGTGCTGCTCTGTCAATTCCCCCATGCTTTACAGTGCTGCTCTGTCAATGCTCCCATGCTTTACAGTGCTGCTCTGTCAATGCTCCCATGCTTTACAGTGCTGCTCTGTCAATGCTCCCATGCTTTACAGTGCTGCTCTGTCAATGCTCCCATGCTTTACAGTGCTGCTCTGTCAATGCTCCCATGCTTTACAGTGCTGCTCTGTCAATTCCCCCATGCTTTACAGTGCTGCTCTGTCAATGCTCCCATGCTTTACAGTGCTGCTCTGTCAATGCTCCCATGCTTTACAGTGCTGCTCTGTCAATGCTCCCATGCTTTACAGTGCTGCTCTGTCAATTCCCCCATGCTTTACAGTGCTGCTCTGTCAATGCTCCCATGCTTTACAGTGCTGCTCTGTCAATGCTCCCATGCTTTACAGTGCTGCTCTGTCAATGCTCCCATGCTTTACAGTGCTGCTCTGTCAATGCTCCCATGCTTTACAGTGCTGCTCTGTCAATTCCCCCATGCTTTACAGTGCTCCTCTGTCAATGCTCCCATGCTTTAGAGTGCTGCTCTGTCAATGCTCCCATGCTTTACAGTGCTGCTCTGTCAATGCTCCCATGCTTTACAGTGCTGCTCTGTCAATTCCCCCATGCTTTACAGTGCTGCTCTGTCAATGCTCCCATGCTTTACAGTGCTGCTCTGTCAATGCTCCCATGCTTTACAGTGCTGCTCTGTCAATGCTCCCATGCTTTACAGTGCTGCTCTGTCAATGCTCCCATGCTTTACAGTGCTCCTCTGTCAATGCTCCCATGCTTTACAGTGCTGCTCTGTCAATTCCCCCATGCTTTAGAGTGCTGCTCTGTCAATGCTCCCATGCTTTACAGTGCTGCTCTGTCAATGCTCCCATGCTTTACAGTGCTGCTCTGTCAATGCTCCCATGCTTTACAGTGCTGCTCTGTCAATGCTCCCATGCTTTACAGTGCTGCTCTGTCAATGCTCCCATGCTTTACAGTGCTGCTCTGTCAATGCACCCATGCTTTACAGTGCTGCTCTGTCAATTCCCCCATGCTTTACAGTGCTGCTCTGTCAATGCTCCCATGCTTTACAGTGCTGCTCTGTCAATGCTCCCATGCTTTACAGTGCTGCTGTCAATGCTCCCATGCTTTACAGTGCTGCTCTGTCAATGCTCCCATGCTTTACAGTGCTGCTCTGTCAATGCTCCTATGCTTTACAGTGCTGCTCTGTCAATGCTCCCATGCTTTACAGTGCTGCTCTGTCAATGCTCCCATGCTTTACAGTGCTGCTCTGTCAATTCCCCCATGCTTTACAGTGCTGCTCTGTCAATGCTCCCATGCTTTACAGTGCTGCTCTGTCAATGCTCCCATGCTTTACAGTGCTGCTCTGTCAATGCTCCCATGCTTTACAGTGCTGCTCTGTCAATGCTCCCATGCTTTACAGTGCTGCTCTGTCAATGCTCCCATGCTTTACAGTGCTGCTCTGTCAATTCCCCCATGCTTTACAGTGCTGCTCTGTCAATGCTCCCATGCTTTACAGTGCTGCTCTGTCAATGCTCCCATGCTTTACAGTGCTGCTCTGTCAATGCTCCCATGCTTTACAGTGCTGCTCTGTCAATGCTCCCATGCTTTACAGTGCTGCTCTGTCAATGCTCCCATGCTTTACAGTGCTGCTCTGTCAATTCCCCCATGCTTTACAGTGCTGCTCTGTCAATGCTCCCATGCTTTACAGTGCTGCTCTGTCAATGCTCCCATGCTTTACATTGCTGCTCTGTCAATGCTCCCATGCTTTACAGTGCTGCTCTGTCAATGCTCCCATGCTTTACAGTGCTGCTCTGTCAATTCCCCCATGCTTTACAGTGCTGCTCTGTCAATGCTCCCATGCTTTACAGTGCTGCTCTGTCAATGCTCCCATGCTTTACAGTGCTGCTCTGTCAATGCTCCCATGCTTTACAGTGCTGCTCTGTAAATGCTCCCATGCTTTACAGTGCTGCTCTGTCAATGCTCCCATGCTTTACAGTGCTGCTCTGTCAATCCTCCCATGCTTTACAGTGCTGCTCTGTCAATGCACCCATGCTTTACAGTGCTGCTCTGTCAATTCCCCCATGCTTTACAGTGCTGCTCTGTCAATGCTCCCATGCTTTACAGTGCTGCTCTGTCAATGCTCCCATGCTTTACAGTGCTGCTGTCAATGCTCCCATGCTTTACAGTGCTGCTCTGTCAATGCTCCCATGCTTTACAGTGCTGCTCTGTCAATGCTCCCATGCTTTACAGTGCTGCTCTGTCAATGCTCCCATGCTTTACAGTGCTGCTCTGTCAATTCCCCCATGCTTTACAGTGCTGCTCTGTCAATGCTCCCATGCTTTACAGTGCTGCTCTGTCAATGCTCCCATGCTTTACAGTGCTGCTCTGTCAATGCTCCCATGCTTTACAGTGCTGCTCTGTCAATGCTCCCATGCTTTACAGTGCTGCTCTGTCAATGCTCCCATGCTTTACAGTGCTGCTCTGTCAATGCTCCCATGCTTTACAGTGCTGCTCTGTCAATGCTCCCATGCTTTACAGTGCTGCTCTGTCAATGCTCCCATGCTTTACACTGCAGCTCTTCAGTTCTCTTTCCCTTATACTGAAGGCCATCTCCAGCTGGTGTTCCTTTTCTGTCCCCTCTCGCACATTTAACCCTAATGTTCTGCATCTTCAGAAAGGCTGCAATGTACAGGTGCAAAGATACAATGTTCATCTCAAGAAAGGACAGAATGATAATGAACCACAAAAACCACAAAGGAGGCTGGAGATAGAAAGGCCGATTTATATTACAGGGAATGTCCGAGCCATGATGGCAGCACCCACCTTCCAGACTGTCCTCTCTGTGCCCATTGAAGTTGTCATAAGAATCCCATCGGATCAGAGGATCAGAGGTGTTATAATCAACGGAGACGCTCGGGCCGTTCTCCAAATGTTCCATCCCTGGAAAACAAACATCAAATCACAATAATACATAAATTTACATCACATATGATAAACCTGTCCTGTATATACCTGTACCTGGAAGTATACATACTATAAAATATAATATAGGACAACTATAGAAACCTATACAGTGTGCAAAGCCTATTACTATAATACTTATATTCTTGTACATAGGAGCAGTATTATAGTAGTGATATTCTTGTACATAGGGGTATTATAGTAGTTATATTCTTGTACATAGGGGCAGTATTATAGTAGTTATATTCTTGTACATAGGAGCAGTATTATAGTAGTTATATTCTTGTACATAGAGGCAGTATTATAGTAGTTATATTCTTGTACATAGGGGCAGTATTATAGTAGTTATATTCTTGTACATAGGGGCAGTATTATAGTAGTTATATTCTTGTACATAGAGGCAGTATTATAGTAGTTATATTCTTGTACATAGGGGCAGTATTATAGTAGTTATATTCTTGTACATAGGGGCAGTATTATAGTAGTTATATTCTTGTACATAGGGGCAGTATTATAGTAGTTATATTCTTGTACATAGGGGCAGTATTATAGTACGGTAGTTATATTCTTGTACATAGGGGCAGTATTATAGTAGTTACATTCTTGTACATAGAGGCAGTATTATAGTAGTTATATTCTTGTACATAGGGGGCAGTATTATAGTAGTTATATTCTTGTACATAGGGGCAGTATTATAGTAGTTATATTCTTGTACATAGGGGCAGTATTATAGTAGTTATATTCTTGTACATAGGGGCAGTATTATAGTACGGTAGTTATATTCTTGTACATAGGGGCAGTATTATAGTAGTTATATTCTTGTACATAGGGGAAGTATTATAGTAGTTATATTCTTGTGCATAGGAGCAGTATTATAGTAGTTATATTCTTGTACATAGGGGCAGTATTATAGTACGTTAGTTATATTCTTGTACATAGGGGCAGTATTATAGTAGTTATATTCTTGTACATAGGGGAAGTATTATAGTAGTTATATTCTTGTGCATAGGAGCAGTATTATACTAGTTATATTCTTGTACATAGGGGCAGTATTATAGTAGTTATATTCTTGTACATAGGGGCAGTATTATAGTAGTTATATTCTTGTACATAGGGGAAGTATTATAGTAGTTATATTCTTGTGCATAGGAGCAGTATTATAGTAGTTATATTCTTGTACATAGGGGGCAGTATTATAGTAGTTATATTCTTGTACATAGTGGGCAGTATTATAGTAGTTATATTCTTGTACATAGGGGCAGTATTATAGTAGTTATATTCTTGTACATAGGGGCAGTATTATAGTACGGTAGTTATATTCTTGTACATAGGAGCAGTATTATAGTAGTTATATTCTTGTACATAGGAGCAGTATTATAGTAGTTATATTCTTGTACATAGGGGCAGTATTATAGTAGTTATATTCCTGTACATAGGGGCAGTATTATAGTAGTTATATTCTTGTACATAGGGGCGGTATTATAGTAGTTATATTCTTGTATATATGAGCAGTATTATATTATATTCTTGTACATAGGAGCACTATTATAGTAGTTATATTCTTGTACATAGGAGCAGTATTATAGTAGTTATATTATTGTACATAGGGGCGGTATTATAGTAGTTATATTCTTGTATATATGAGCAGTATTATATTATATTCTTGTACATAGGAGCACTATTATAGTAGTTATATTCTTGTACATAGGAGCAGTATTATAGTAGTTATATTCTTGTACATAGGGGGCAGTATTATAGTAGTTATATTCTTGTATATAGGGGCAGTATTATAGTAGTTATATTCTTGTACATAGGGAGCAGTATTATAGTAGTTATATTCTTGTACATAGGAGCAGTATTATAATAGTTATATTATTGTACATAGGGGCAGTATTATAGTAGTTATATTCTTGTACATAGGGGCAGTATTATAGTAGTTATATTCTTGTACATAAGAGCAGTATTATAGTAGTTATATTCTTGTACATAGGGGGCAGTATTACAGTATATTCTTGCACATAGCAGTATTCCTATGTATCTCTGGAGCATTTTCGGTATTTAGTTGGATAAATACGGTCCATCCTTGGCTCATCCTGGGTTTGGTTCTTTGACTTGGTTTCTCTGTGTGGTCTGTAGACTTTTGTACTAAACCAAGTTCATCTCGTTTACACTTTCCGCCTGATTGGAAGGAATGTGCGGTGCGGCTGAGGGGCTACAGGTCTCTTTTACCCCAGGACACTTTCTAGTCCATCAGGCCATCTTCCTAATATTCTGCTTTTTGCAACCTCCAGAACTAAGCAGCAGCTTTTAATCATTTTAGAGAAAGAGAAACAAAGCAGCAGAAAGAAGCTTCAAACACAAATAGGAAGACGGCGCTTTAATGAAAGATTCAGCCTGGCGCTGCGGTCAGATCACAAGGAACAGTCTCCTTGATAGCCCATTAAAATCCAAACGTGAAGGTTTCTGCACTATAGTCAACTCTAATTTATGGCCAGAAAGCAGCCCTGAAATTATAGATACTCACATTTGAGAAACTGCTTCAGTGAGATACTGTAAATGAAGCAAAATGTATAATATATTGACCACTCTCTCAAAAACCCCATAATATATAGATCTCTCCCTATAATGTGCTCATCATAATATATAGATCTCTCCCTATAATGTGCTCCCCATAATATATAGGTCTCTCCCTATAATGTGCTCCCCATAATATATAGACCTCTCTCTATAATGTGCTCCCCGTAATATATAGATCTCTCCCTATAATGTGCTCCCCGTAATATATAGATCTCTCTCTATAATGTGCTCCCCATAATATACAGACCTCTCTCTATAATGTGCTCCCCGTAATATATAGATCTCTCCCAATAATGTGCTCCCCGTAATATATAGATCTCTCTCTATAATGTGCTCCCCATAATATATAGATCTCTCCCTATAATGTGCTCCCCGTAATATATAGATCTCTCTCTATAATGTGCTCCCCATAATATATAGACCTCTCTCTATAATGTGCTCCCCGTAATATATAGATCTCTCCCTATAATGTGCTCCCCATAATATATAGATCTCTCTCTATAATGTGCTCCCCATAATATATAGATCTCTCCCTATAATGTGCTCCCCGTAATATACAGACCTCTCTCTATAATGTGCTCCCCATAATATATAGATCTCTCTCTATAATGTGCTCCCCATAATATACAGATCTCTCTCTATAATGTGCTCCCCATAATATATAGATCTCTCTCTATAATGTGCTCCCCATAATATATAGACCTCTCCCTATAATGTGCTCCCCATAATATATAGACCTCTCTCTATAATGTGCTCCCCGTAATATATAGATCTCTCCCTATAATGTGCTCCCCATAATATATAGACCTCTCTCTATAATGTGCTCCCCATACTATATAGATCTCTCCCTGTAATGTGCTCCCCATAATATATAGATCTCTCTCTATAATGTGCTCCCATAATATATAGATCTCTCCCTATAATGTGCTCACCATAATATACAGATCTCTCCCTATAATGTGCTCCCATAATATATACATCTCTCCCTATAATGTGCTCCCATAATATATAGATCTCTCTCTATAATGTGCTCACCATAATATACAGATCTCGCTCTATAATGTGCTCCCCATAATATATAGATCTCTCCCTATAATGTGCTCCCCATAACATATAGATCTCTCTCTATAATGTGCTCCCCATAATATATAGATCTCTCTCTATAATGTGCTCCCATAATATATAGATCTCTCTCTATAATGTGCTCCCATAATATATAGATCTCTCCCTATAATGTGCTCCCCATAACATATAGATCTCTCTCTATAATGTGCTCCCCATAACATATAGATCTCTCTCTATAATGTGCTCCCTATGATATATAGATCTCTCTCTATAATGTGCTCCCCATAATATATAGATCTCTCTCTATAATGTGCTCCCCATAATATATAGATCTCTCCCTATAATGTGCTCCCCATAATATATAGATCTCTCTCTATAATGTGCTCCCCATGATATATAGATCTCTCTCTATAATGTGCTCCCCATAATATATTGACCTCTCTCTATATATAATACTAGCTGAAGAGCCCGGAGTTGCGTGGGCATAGTAAATATCTGTGGTTAGTTATAGCACCTCACTTCTCTTATTTTCCCATCACGCCTCTCATTTTCCCCATCACATCTCTCATTTTCTCCCTCACTCCTCTCATTTTCTCCCTCACTCCTCTCATTTTCTCCCTCACTCCTCTCATTTTCTCCCTCACTCCTCTCATTTTCTCCCTCACTCCTCTCATTCCCCCCTAACACTTGTCATTTCGACCTCACATCTGTCATTTTCTGATCACTCCATTATTTTTCCTCACTCCTCTCATTTTGCACTCACACCTTTTCATTTTCACCTCACACCTCTGATTTTCACCTCATCACCTCAGTATATACATGTTTGTCATCTCCCTTATATATAGTATACATCTGTATGTCATCTCCTGTATATAGTATATACCTGTATGTCATCTCCCCTGTATATATTATACACATGCTGTGTGTCATCTCCCCTATATATAGTATATACCTGAATGTCATCTCCTTCTATATATAGTATATACCTGTATGTCATCTCCTCCTGTATATAGTATATACCTGTGTGTCATCTCCCCTGTATATAGTATATATCTGTGTGTCATCTCCTCCTGTATATAGTATATACCTGCATGTCATCTTCTATATATAGCATATACCTGTATGTCATCTCCTCCTGTATATAGTATATACCTGTAGGTCATCTGCTCCTGTATATAGTATATACCTGTGTGTCATCTCCTCCTGTATACAGTATATACCTGTATGTCATCTCCTCCTGTATATATATGTACCTGTATGTCATCTCCTCCTCTATATAGTATATACCTGTGTGTCATCTCTCCTGTATATAGTATATACCTGTGTGTCATCTCCCCTGTATATAGTATATACCTGTGTGTCATCTCCTCCTGTATATAGTATATACCTGTATGTCATCTCCTCCTGTATATAGTATGTACTTGTATGTCATCTCCTCCTCTATATAGTATATACCTGTGTGTCATCTCTCCTGTATATAGTATATATCTGTGTGTCATCTCCCCTGTATATAGTATATACCTGTGTGTCATCTCCTCCTGTATTAGACCTCGTTCACACGTTATTTGCTCAGTATTTTTACCTCAGTATTTGTAAGATAAATTGGCAGCCTGATAAATCCCCAGCCAACAGGAAGCCCTCCCCCTGGCAGTATATATTAGCTCACACATACACATAATAGACAGGTCATGTGACTGACAGCTGCCGTATTTCCTTTATGGTACATTTGTTGTAGTTTGTCGGCTTATTAATCAGATTTTTATTTTTGAAGGATAATACCAGACTTGTGTGTGTTTTAGGGCGAGTTTCGTTTGTCAAGTTGTGTGTGTTGAGTTGTGTGTGGCGACATGCATGTAGCGACTTTTGTGAGATGAGTTTTGTGTGGCAACATGCGTGTAGCAACTTTTTGTGTGTCGAGTTGCATGTGACAGGTTAGTGTAGCAACTTGTGTGCAGCAAGTTTTGCGCATGGCGAGTTTTGCACGTGGCGAGTTTTGTGTGGTGCCTTTTGAGTATGTGCAAGTTTTGTGTGAGGCAACTTTTGCATGTGTTGCAACTTTTGTGCATGTGGCAATTTTTCCGCATGTGCAAGTTTTGCGTGTGGCGAGTTTTCCATGAGGTGAGTTTTGCACTTGTGGCGAGTTTTGCAAGAGCCTAGTTTTTGCATGTGGCGAGTTCTGCGCGTGGCGAGTTTTGAGCGGCGACTTTTGTGTTTCGACTTTTATGTGGCGAGGTTGGTGTATGTGTGGTGAAATGTGTGCTGAGGGTAATATGTGTTCAAGCACGTGGAAGTGTGTGGCGCATTTTGTGTGTGTGTTCATATCCCCGTGTGTGTTGAGTATCTCATGTCGGGGCCCCACCTTAGCAACTGTACGGTATATACTCTTTGGCGCCATCGCTCTCACTCTTTACGTCCCCCTTGTTCACATCTGGCAGCTGTCAATTTGCCTCCAACACTTTTCCTTTCATTTTTTCCCATTATGTAGATAGGGGCAAAATTGTTTGGTGAATTGGAATGCGCAGGGTTAAAATTTCACCTCACAACATAGCCTATGACGCTCTCAGGGTCCAGACGTGTGACTGTGCAAAATTTTGTGGCTGTAGCTGCGACGCCTCCAACACTTTTCCTTTCACTTTTTTCCCCATTATGTAGATAGGGGCAAAATTGTTTGGTGAATTGGAACGCGCGTGGTTAAAATTTCACCTCACAATATAGCCTATGACGCTCTCGGGGTCCAGACGTGTGACTGTGCAAAATTTTGTGGCTGTAGCTGCGACGGTGCAGATGCCAATCCCGGACATACATACACACATACACACATACACACATTCAGCTTTATATATTAGTCTAGCTGAAGAGCCCGGCGTTGCCTGGGCATAGTAAATATCTGTGGTTAGTTATAGCACCTCACTTCTCTCATTTTCCCAATCACATCTTTAATTTTCTCCCTCACTCCTCTCATTCCCCCCTAACACTTGTCATTTCGACCTCACATCTGTCATTTTCCGATCACTCCACTATTTTCCCTCACTCCTCTCATTTTGCACTCACACCTTTTCATTTTCACCTCAGTATATACATGTTTGTCATCTCCCTTATATATAGTATACACCTGTATGTCATCTCCTGTATATAGTATATACCTGTATGTCATCTCCCCTGTATATATAATATACCTGCTGTGTGTCATCTCCCCTGTATATAGTATATACCTGTATGTCATCTCCTCCTATATAGTATATACCTGTATGTCATCTCCTTCTATATATAGTATATACCTGTATGTCATCTCCTCCTGTATATAGTATATACCTGTGTGTCATCTCACCTGTATATAGTATATATCTGTGTGTCATCTCCTCCTGTATATAGTATATACCTGTATGTCATCTTCTATATATAGCATATACCTGTATGTCATCTCCTCCTGTATATAGTATATACCTGTAGGTCATCTGCTCCTGTATATAGTATATACCTGTGTGTCATCTCCTCCTGTATATAGTATGTACCTGTATGTCATCTCCTCTATATAGTATATACCTGTGTGTCATCTCTCCTGTATATAGTATATATCTGTGTGTCATCTCCCCTGTATATAGTATATACCTGTGTGTCATCTCCTCCTGTATTAGACCTCGTTCACACATTATTTGCTCAGTATTTTTACCTCAGTATTTGTAAGCTAAATTGGCAGCCTGATAAATCCCCAGCCAACAGGAAGCCCTCCCCCCTGGCAGTATATATTAGCTCACACATACACATAATAGACAGGTCATGTGACTGACAGCTGCCGTATTTCCTATATGGTACATTTGTTGCTCTTGTAGTTTGTCTGCTTATTAATCTATTTTTTATTTTTGAAGGATAATACCAGACTTGTGTGTGTTTTAGGGCGAGTTTCGTTTGTCAAGTTGTGTGTGTTGAGTTGCGTGTGGCGACATGCATGTAGCGACTTTTGTGAGATGAGTTTTGTGTGGCAACATGCGTGTAGCAACTTTTTGTGTGTCGAGTTGCCTCACAACATAGCCTATGACGCTCTCGGGGTCCAGACGTGTGACTGTGCAAAATTTTGTGGCTGTAGCTGCGACGGTGCAGATGCCAATCCCGGACATACACACACACACACATACACACACACACACACACACACACACACACACACACATTCAGCTTTATATAGTAGATATAGATCTCTCCCTATAATGGGCTCACCATAGTGGCCACAGCCCGAACCTAATGGCCCTGAATCATGAGTAATGCACATGACTACTGAGCGAAGAAAATACATCCAAGTGCCTCTATAAAAGTATGTGATCCCCAAGAGTGATAACCCGAAGCCCCCTTGCTGATTTTGTATGTTTTGCCCACTGATTGACAGTCATTTTGTATTTCTTCCATTTTCTTACTATTGCACCATCAGTTGTCTTCTTCTCTCCCAGCGTCTTACTTATGGTTCTGTAGCCGATTCCAGCTTTGTGCAGGTCTAGGATCTTGTCCCTGACATCCTTATAAAGCTCTTTGGTCTTGCCCATGTTGTAGAGGTTAGATTCTGACTGATTAATGGAGTCTGTGGACAGGAGTCTTTTTATAAAGGTGACTATGTAAGACAGCTGTCTGTAATGCAGGTAACCAGTTGATTAGGAGTCTAACTGGTCTGTAGGAGCCAGAACTCTTAATGGTTGGTAGGGGATCAAATACTTATTTCTCACTGCAAAATGCAAATAAATTTATATAATTTATACAATGGGATTATTTGTATTTTATTTCTGATATTCTATCTCTCAATGTTAAAATTAACCCACCCTTAAAATTACAGACTGTCCATGTCTTTGTCAGTGGGAAAACTTCCAAAATCAGCAAGGGATAAAATACTTATTTCCCCACTGTATATCAATCCTATTGCCTATATTGCATTAGCCCGTAGTGCCCTTAATTTGGACTTACCGAAATGCTCACCAGGCTAGTGCCAGTCTTATTTCCTTACATAAATGCCGGCTACAAGGTTCCTTCTCATATCTGGGTCGTTGTCCATCCTGTGCGCGCCCACCATGGGACCCCCTAACAGCGCCAAGGAGAGGAGATGCTGCCGGTGCAGGTTCCCGAGCAGCCATTTCTGCTACATTGATGCTCGGTTTCTCCAGGAACTGCCTGTTCTACACCACATGTTGTATGTGAAGGACTAGAACACCCAGCAAACAATATGGCCTGCTTGTGCTCTCTCTGAGTCTTCTCTCACCTTGTATCTTCTCTGGGCCATAGGAGAAGACGAACTCCACTTTCCCAAAATCCGGGAACCTTTCATCTGAAACAATTAAGAACAAGTTACTGTTACAATCCGTCCTGATGAGAAGTTTCCATTTTCCTAAATTAGCCCCAATTCTGATCACACTGCGGTGGTGAATGGCGCACACATAGACCATGGGGCCCCCACAGCAAAGAGAAGGACAGCCGGTCCATGAGGGACAGTAATACGGGAACTTGTGAGTAAGGACAAAACTGTGGAGGACGCCCAGAGGTGGGGGACGCCCAGAGGCGGAGGACGCCCAAAGGTGGAGGACGCCCAGAGGTGGAGGACAATCAGAGGTGGAGGACGCCCAGAGGTGGAGGACGCCCCGATGTGGGGGACGCCCGGATGTGGAGGACGCCAAGAGGTGGAGGACGCCCAGATGTGGGGGACGCTCAGATGTGGGGGACGCCCAGATGTGTGGGACGCCCGGATGTGGAGGACGCCCAGAGGTGGGGGACGCCCAGAGGTGGAGGACGCTCAGATGTGGAGGACGCCCAGAGGTGGAGGACGCCCAGAGGTGGGGGACGGTCAGATGTGGGGGACGCCCGGATGTGGGGGACGCCCAGAGGTGGGGGACGCCCAGATGTGGGGGACGCCCAGATGTGGGGGACGCCCAGATGTGGGGGACGCCCAGATGTGGGGGACGCCCAGATGTGGGGGACGCCCGGATGTGGGGGACGCCCGGATGTGGGGAACGCCCGGATGTGGAGGACGCCCAGAGGTGGGGGACGCCCAGAGGTGGAGGACGCCCAGAGGTGGAGGACGCCCAGAGGTGGAGGACGCCCAGAGGTGGGGGACGCCCAGATGTGGAGGACGCCGAGATGTGGAGGACGCCCAGAGGTGGAGGACGCCCAGAGGTGGAGGACGCCCAGATGTGGAGGACGCCCAGATGCAGAGGACGCCCAGATGTGGGGGACGCCCAGATGTGGTGGGCGCCAGGATGTGGGGGACGCCCAGATGCGGAGGACGCCCAGATGCGGAGGACGCCCGGATGTGGAGGACGCCCAGATGTGGAGGACGCCCAGATGTGGAACACGCACAGATGTGGGGGACGCCCAGATGCGGAGGACGAACAGATGTCGAGGACGCCCAGATGTGGAACACGCACAGATGTGGGGGACGCCCAGATGCGGAGGACGAACAGATGCGGAGGATACCCAGATGTGGAGGACGCCCAGATGTGGAACACGCACAGATGTGGGGGACACCCAGATGCAGAGGACGAACAGATGTGGAGGACGCCCAGATGTGGAACACGCACAGATGTGGGGGACGCCCAGATGCGGAGGACGAACAGATGCGGAGGACGCCCAGATGCGGAGGACGCCCAGATGCGGAGGACGCCCAGATGCGGAGGACGCCCAGATGCGGAGGACGCACAGATGCGGAGGATACCCAGATGCGGAGGACGCACAGATGCGGAGGACGCACAGATGCGGAGGATGCCCAGATGCGGAGAACGCCCAGATGCAGAGGACGCCCAGATGCGGAGGACGCCCAGATGTGGAGGACGCCCAGATGCGGAGGACGCCCAGATGGGGAGGACGCCCAGATGCGGAGGACGCCCAGATGCGGAGGACGCCCAGATGCGGAGGACGCCCAGATGTGGAGGATGTGCCGCCAGCGTCCTACCACACTGTTCTTCTGTCCACCATGTCCGATGACGGGATAGTCACATCCGACTCTCACGTGGGGTCTCGTATCAGAGTAACTAGCGGTGACCTCAGAGGCTAATATTGGTGTCAGGCCAGAAGGTCGGGAGCGGCGGCTCTTTATCCCGTATCCATGTCAGGGGACAGGTGCCGAGTGACTGCACTGAATGACGGGGACGATTGTCGTGTCAGCACCCAATATAACAGATCAGCTTCCTGACTGCGCACTGCCGCCATACAGACCGCCACGTCCAGTTATAAAAGCCTCGCATCAGCAAGTTTAATCTCTACATTACTAAGCAGAGCTGCCCTTCACGACACCAGGAAAGCTGGGTGACAAGCAACATGGCCAACAATACAGCACTTTCAGGATGTGTCATTCAGCTTCCTCTGGCACCTGAATGGCATATCTGCCCAGTTACACAGAAATATGATACCAAGGAGGAATTACTTTGCAGATTTTCAATGCACTACCCCCAGGAAAGCTGGGTGACAAGCAACATGGCTGAGTAGAACTTCATCAGGATACAGCATTTCGCACAGTTGTGCTGTGCCGGTGAAGATCTGTCTCTAAATTCCTTACAAATGTTCCATGCATAAGACTGGGAAAGCTGGGTGACAAAAGATATGGACAAAACCCCAATTTTGAGGAGTTGTCACCATTGTTTCCAACTCGTTGACTGCATATCTGCCAAGTTATAGCGACACATGAACAGGGAGAATCTGTTACTACATTATCAAGCAGATTTGACGTGCACAAGACTGGGAAAGCTGGGTGACAAGCAGCATGGCCAACAGTACATCACTGTCAGGAATTGTCTATCTGTCCAGTTATCAGGGATACAAGAACCTCATATTCCACATTTGTAAGCAGGTTGGTAATGCAGGAGTCTGGGAAAGCTGGGTTTTAAAGCAGATTTACAAGTTGCATGTTTCCAATAATATACAGCACATCCGGACTCAGTGCAATGATTTCATCCCTGGGAGAAATATATAGAAGTTTTCCTTCAGTCTGAATAATTGGGTTATTTTTCACCTGCGACCTCACTGCGATAAAGAGGAGAAGCCGAAAAGCATCCTGGAGACGCTGGATTCTGCCGGTCACAACCTCGGCGGACGGTTAGTACAGACCTGAGCGATACAATGCAGCAGTAGCTGGCGAGACATGCTGGGACTTGTAGTCTCTCCATAAATGGAGCACCTCTGGAATGTGACAACCACCCCTCCCCCGGATCACTTTCACCAGATCATCTGAACTTTACCTTTAAAAGCTTCATCCAAATCTTCTTTCACAAACACGACCCCGAGATCATGGATGGCGCACGTGTGGAACTGCACGCGGAATATAACGTCACGCGTCGGGCTGCGATACTTCTTGTGGTAACATTTTAGCTGAATAAGGAAAATGTAAGAAATCAAAACAAATACAATGAATTGTAACAATGTGTCAGACTCTTAAAGAGACAGCGCATTAAAAAGCAAAATCTATTTACATCTAACTTTTGAAAATCAAAAGCAATGTGGCCACCCAGCTTTACCAAACCCCTGAAGGGCTAACATAGCTTACTGTATACTGTAGTGATATGGGAGTGAGGAAAACATACTTGCATTATTTGTCAGATCTAAAATTGTAAAATTAGTGGTACACTCATTGCCAAGATAAAAGGAGACCACTTTATCAAGTAAATGCAGTGCAGGGCCCAAATAAATGATCAAAACTGCCCAGAAAGCGCCACACGTTGCTGAAAGTGAACGCATCACCCCCAAAAAATGTTAAATTGTTGACTGTTTATCTGATGAATGTATCGCTCAGAGTACGTCACCCAGAGAGAGCCATACAGTGCCCAGATAGTGAATGCATCACCCAAAAAGTGTTACATTGTTTACTGTTCATCTGACAAATGTATCTCCCGGAGAACATCACCCAGAGAGAGCCATACAGTGCCCAGATAGAGAACGCATCACCGAAAAAGTGTTACATTGTTTACTGTTTATCTGACAAATGTATCTCCCGGAGAACATCACCCAGAAAGAGCCATACAGTGCCCAGATAGTGAACGCATCACCCAAAAAGTGTTACATTGTTTACTGTTTATCTGATAAATGTATCTCCCAGAGAACGTCACCCAGAGAGTGCCATAGAGTGCCCAGATAGAGAACGCATCACCGAAAAAGTGTTACATTGTTTACTGTTTATCTGACAAATGTATCTCCCGGAGAACATCACCCAGAAAGAGCCATACAGTGCCCAGATAGAGAACGCTTCACCGAAAAAGTGTTACATTGTTTACTGTTTATCTGATAAATGTATCTCCCGGAGAACATCACCCAGAGAGTGCCATACAGTGCCCAGATAGTGAACGCATCACCCAAAAAGTGCTACATTGTTTACTGTTTATCTGATAAATGTATCTCTCAGAGAACATCACCCAGAGAGTGCCATACAGTGCCCAGATAGAGAACGCATCACCGAAAAAGTGTTACATTGTTTACTGTTTATCTGATAAATGTATCTCCCAGAGAACATCACCCAGAGAGTGCCATAGAGTGCCCAGATAGAGAACGCATCACCGAAAAAGTGTTACATTGTTTACTGTTTATCTGATAAATGTATCTCCCAGAGAACGTCACCCAGAGAGTGCCATAGAGTGCCCAGATAGAGAACGCATCACCGAAAAAGTGTTACATTGTTTACTGTTTATCTGATAAATGTATCTCCCAGAGAACATCACCCAGAGAGTGCCATACAGTGCCCAGATAGAGAACGCATCACCCAAAAAGTGCTACATTGCTGACTGTTTATCTGATAAATGTATCTCCCGGAGAACATCACCCAGAGAGTGCCATACAGTGCCCAGATAGTGAACGCATCACCCAAAAAGTGTTACGTTGTTTACTGTTTATCTGATAAATGTATCTCTCAGAGAACATCACCCAGAGAGTGCCATATGATGCCCAGATAGAGAACGCATCACCCAAAAAGTGTCAGGACTGATCAGAAAGCATTAAGAAATCAGAATGAATATATTTGTTGAAAATGTGCCTTAGACTGAAAGAGTGATCACATCCCTAATAAAGAAGCAAAAATTGCTCATATATAGAAAAAAATAAATACAAAAATTGTCCCAAAACGCAGACAACCCCTCCAGTATAAACATCCATATTTCAGTATTTTTGCCTCCATCCTGGGGGCTTGTGCACCATAAACAGGAAATGTCCCCTTTTCACAGCACAGACTTGTTTCTGAGGTCCAGATAGTGTCACTAAATTCCTAGATAAATATGGCAAATATTGTGCATTGCACACACAGCGCCACCTAGTGCCCAGATAGTGCAATACGTTGCCCAGATAGACCGTGCACCCTTAACCACACATCAGCACCATTACACTACCAGTAGGTACACATGAAGATGACGTGCACATTGTATGTGTCCTTGCTGTAAATGTCTCTGCCCTACGACTTACCAAGATGTCGCCTTTGAGCAGCAGCCCCGGCTCTATGGTGATGCAGATGCTGGTGTGACTGTCGCCCTGTACGTTACTGAAAGCAGCAGAGAAGTAGAAGGTTACATTACAGGTTTGATGTTGGGCGTGTGAAAGAAATACCGTATTTTTTTTTGCTTTACTTTCCCTTTAAGAAGCCCACAATGGGAAACTACAAAATCCCATTAAGTAACATGGCAGAAGGGGGCGCCAGCGATGGCCCCATAGTTATCCTGACATCATAACCAGAGGCCACGGCGCGAGGTGAAACTTAAAAGCAGCAGGAAGTGAAGTGGAGGGGTCGTGGGAAGGAATGCGAGCCCGGCGTACACCGCCCCGAATATGTGGGAACCGACACCAGGGATGGAAAAGAGGCCAGAATAGAACATCCGAAAAGGAGGCGCAGGCGTTCCCCAAAAATGATACAAAGTCTATTCAGTGTGTGTGTGACAACCGGTATGAACCCAATACGGCGACCGCCGAGGTTGTCAGCAATACAGGAGGTGTCACAGTATCACCAGGGCGAACGCTGCCATCATACACCCCCAGCTCTGGTATCTGTTCATTACTAGGAGGGTTGACCATGCAGACCTCTAGAAAAGCTGGGTAGAAACCTCACGGGATGGAGTTATAATGGCAGCCAGAAGGGATTTTATCCAAGTCTCTCAACAAAGAAGCATCAAAGAACTTTCTAAAAAGTAATTCAAGAAAATACGGTAATAACAAGGACTTCACTCCCTGGAGATATTTGTATTAAAGGGGAAATGCTTCCAAGTAAATGAGCAGATCGGCTGCTTGATACAAGAGTGAAGGAAAAAAAAGATATAAAAAACATCGCCAGTGCCGCAATCCCCAGGATGCGCTGTTACCGCTCATACGTCGCCCTCCAGTGGTAGAAAGGAAGCAGTCCGCTTAAGTAAATTAAACATTTTATTAAAAAAAAAAAAAAGCTTTTGGAATTTTCTAATTTATTTTTTTCCTCGATTCATCTTTGTCTTTGAACCTTTCTTTTTTCTGGAGCAAAACTGGTTTTAGCAGTAATTTTTGTGCTTGCGCCTTATTAATTATTTCATTGTTGGCTTTTATTAAGAAAACTTTACTCGGTTTCATCTGTGTTTTTGGATTTTTTTATTGGCTATTATGGGTGCGGTTTTCCTTTTCCAGATGTTTTAGCCTAAATCTTCATTTATCAACTTTTTTACGAAATGTTGCAACACTTTGGCGCAATCGCGGAACACAAATAATCTCATTTTATTTTCGTGCGGTTGAAGACGAATGTGTGACGTGTTAAAGGATCATACGACGTTTTGTTCTACAAAGGCACAAAAAGGTAAAAGAGAAAAGAAAGCATCTCTGACTTTGTGCAAAAATGATCGATCCACGTGCAACATTTTTAATATCCTGGTGCGAAAAAAGTCAACTCATCCCACAAGGCAAAAAAAAAGAAAGGTCACATAAACCCCCCACCCCCCACAGATGATGATGAGGGTGGGGGTCTGTAGGTTTTAACTGCTTATCACCTCTGCTTGCTGTTTTACTAACTAAAAACCCACCTATTGTAACAGCTGCAGATTTGTAACAGTTGTATCCAGTCTAGACAATCCTCTGCTGGACGGTCCAGACTCAGGAGTTCTACATTCTAAGTGCACTGATACATTGTAACAAAGTTGCTGCTGCTGTGCTTCGCTCACAGAGCATTATCCAGACAGCCACATACACACAGAGCATTATCAGCTGCATTCTGCTCATGGAGGTTATGATGACGTCTTTACATTTGTTATGAAGAGGCTTACTATATTCCCGAGGTGTAGACCGGCTGCATGGCCTGATAGATCTTCAGAAAAGGACGGCATCCTAGGAAACAGAACAGAAAGAATTACATACAAGAATTAATAGGAGTTTTTTCAAAGGATTTTTCAGCTTTTTAGTCCCTTCAGTGTTATCATAGGGGAAGTGTCAGAATTACCACCCACATGAATAAAATATATAATTAGGCAACATTAATCTGGATGATGATTTGCAGCCACATCGTCCCTATGCTGACACTGAACAGATAGAACATGAAGTGTTGTCATAGGGTCACAAAAGTGCTGTATGGAGCAAGACTAACTTTCAAGCTCTGTTAAATCAGCACGGAAGTCAAATAATTACTATAAAAGTCACCAAAGGCCTTTCAAAATATAGAATGTCTGGAAGTTCCCCTTTAAATATCTATATCATTATTTACATAAATAATAATACTGCATAATGGAACAATAATATAAAATCTATTTTATGTTATTATCATTGATAACGATCAATTCCATATAATATATCATAATATACAACAACATTTTATAACATAACCATTATTATACAATGTATCACAGTTTAGTCATGTGACCAGAGATTTATCTCTTACCTCCTTTGGACTCGAAGTTTGGAATCCCGTGCATGATGACGTGGTGCAGGAACAGCGGCTTGTTATTCATCTTAATGGCCCCGGACAGCAAACCACTGAAATAATGGATATATCTGCGGGGAAAGCGTGCAAATGTAAACCTAGGAGAAGAAACGCCTTGATACAGCTCAGGACTTCAATCTTAAAGTGCGAGGCTCCCAGAAAGCAGGACATGTAATGACACCAATGGGGTCGGCACGCCCTGAATCTGATATAAAATCAGATATAAAGTCAGTGACAGGAGGAGCAGGGAGACCCTGATACGACTTTGGTTTTGGACCTTTTCTACTTCACTTTTGTTCCATCCCTGCGGCTGCAGAAAGTCCCTATTATTAGCTTAAAATTTCCACTTTGGTATCTCGCCCCCTTGTGGTCAAGATTATACTACACCGGATCTGGAGGATACTTTATTAGTGATTTATTTGGAGCCATCTTCTCCGTTAACTTTTACAATGCAGAACAAGACAGGAGGAGGATACAAATTAGAGTAAACGGACCTCTTCTGAGAAGGCTGACCAACGGGGAGAACCTTATCTTCATAAAACCGTCTCATGGCGAATCTGTCCAGGGCCTGATCAGCACTGTGGGGAAAAACATACGTTATTTACACGGGTCCGACATGCAAAAAAAGAGAAAATCTATTTTATCTTACATAAAAGAGCTCCTGGGCCTCACTGAAAAACCTGTAACAGGGCCCCCAACTAGGAGTAGTCAATAGACCCCCTCAGCATGTATCATCAAGGGTAGTTTAATTATAAAAAGCTGAGCAGCATCTAATGGTAGAAAACAATTCCTCTATTTATCCACGAGAACCTCAATAAACCCTCCTGGTAGGTCTCGAAGTCATGTGGAGAGTAAGACAAGGCGTAAGAGCGAGTGACCCCGAACCGGGCGTGTAAGATCCTAGCACAACACAGAACAAAGCCACAAGAACATTCGTCAATAAATAAATATCCGGACAACGTTTCCACATTTTTCATGTTCCACCCTCAAACCTAAATGTACTTTATAGGGATTTTATGTGACAACAACACAAAGTAACAAGTATGAGTGAAGTGTAAATGAAAGGAAATGAGGTTTTCTAAATATCTTTTAAGTTTGAACATTGTGAGCTGCATTTGTATCCAGCCCCCACGAGTCACTACTTTCTAGGACCACCTTTCGGTGCACTTGCCGCTGCAGTCTTTGGGGTCTGTCTCTCCAGCTTTGCACATCTAGAGGTGACATTTTGTCACTTGTTCTTTGCCCTCTCGCTCAGTGAAACTGGATGGAGACGTCTGTGATCAGCAATTTTCACTTCTTGTCGCAGATTCTCTGGGATTGTGTCTGGTCGGTGACTGCGCCGTTCACACACAGGAATATGCTCGGACCTTAGCCCTCCACTGTAGTTCTGGCAGAATGTTTAGGGTTATTGTTCTGCTGGAAGGTGAACCTACGCTCCAGTCTCAAGTCTTCTGCAGCCTCTAACAGGTTTTCCTCCTGGATTGCCCTGTATTTAGCTCCATCCATCTTCCCATCACCTTTGACCAGCTTCCCTGCCTCTGCTGAAGAAAAGCCTCCCCACAGCAGGACGCTGCCACCACCATGTATGATTGTCGGGATGGTGTTTTCAGAGTGATTTGCAGTGCTAGTTTTTCACCACACATAGCATTTTGCATTTATCCCAAAAAGTTCACCTGTGGTTTCATCTGACCAGAGCCCCTTGTTCCATATACCCGCCGCACGCCCAACATGGCTTTTTGCATACTGCAAACTGGACTTCTTATGGCTTTCTTTTTGCCAACCTTCCATAAAGACCAGATTTGTGGAGTACACAACTAATAGTTACAACTCCTCCATGGGTCTCTTGGCTGCTTGTCTAACTGTTTCTATCCTTGCTTGGGATGTCAGTTTAGATGGACAATTCAACAGCCATGTCTTGGTACGTTTGCAGTTGTGCCAAACTCCTCCCATTTTTGGGTGATGGATTGACCAGCGCTCTGTGAGATGTTCAGTGCTTGGGCTATTTTTTTATAACCTTGGACCAAGATGACCCAGGTGGTCCCTTCCAACTCTACCATTCTAGGATTCTAACCCTGGTTTACTTTTCTCCACAACTTTATCCCTGACCTGTCTGGTGAGCTCTTTGGTTTTCATGATGATGTTTGATCCCAAATGTTCTCACACAAACCTCTGAGGCCTTCACAGAACAGCTGAAGTTACAATGAAGAAATCACACCCAGGAAGCAATGTACTAATTATGTGACTTCTGGAGGCGATTGGTCCCTTTGGATTTTATTCTGGGGGATCAGACTCCAGGGGGTCGAATATAAAAGGACCTCATAATGTTCAGATTTATATTTTTTAAATGATTAGAAAATATCTGATCATTTCTTTTACAAGTCACAAATACTTGGTACCTTATGTTGGTGTTACCTAAAGACAATAAAATACATGAAAGTGCATGGGTGCAATATGAAAAAATGTGGAAATACTTTTTAAGGCACAGTATATAATCAAAATCTACTTTACATATTCCATTGTAAATAGCAATATGGAGCATGCTGATATAACCTGGGCATCTCCTGTATATAATTATATATGTACAGCTGGTATAACCTGGGTATCTCCTGTGTATAATTATATATGTACAGCTGATATAACCTGGGCATCTCCTGTATATAATTATATATGTACAGCTGGTATAACCTGGGTATCTCCTGTGTATAATTATATATGTACAGCTGATATAACCTGGGTATCTCCTGTGTATAATTATATAAGCACAGCTGGTATAACCTGGGCATCTCCTGTATATAACTATATATGTACAGCTGATATAACCTGGACATCTCCTGTATATAATTATATATGTACAGCTGATATAACCTGGGCATCTCCTGTATATAATTATATATGTACAGCTGGTATAACCTGGGTATCTCCTGTGTATAATTATATATGTACAGCTGATATAACCTGGGTATCTCCTGTGTATAATTATATATGTACAGCTGATATAACCTGGGCATCTCCTGTATATAATTATATATGTACAGCTGGTATAACCTGGGTATCTCCTGTGTATAATTATATATGTACAGCTGATATAACCTGGGTATCTCCTGTGTATAATTATATAAGCACAGCTGGTATAACCTGGGCATCTCCTGTATATAACTATATATGTACAGCTGATATAACCTGGACATCTCCTGTATATAATTATACATGTACAGCTGATATAACCTGGGCATCTCCTGTATATAATTATATATGTACAGCTGGTATAACCTGGGTATCTCCTGTGTATAATTATATATGTACAGCTGATATAACCTGAGTATCTCCTGTGTATAATTATATAAGCACAGCTGGTATAACCTGGGCATCTCCTGTATATAACTATATATGTACAGCTGATATAACCTGGACATCTCCTGTATATAATTATATATGTATAGCTGATATAACCTGGGCATCTCCTGTATATAATTATATGTACAGCTGGTATAACCTGGGTATCTCCTGTGTATAATTATATATGTACAGCTGATATAACCTGGGTATCTCCTGTGTATAATTATATAAGCACAGCTGGTATAACCTGGGCATCTCCTGTATATAACTATATATGTACAGCTGATATAACCTGGGTATCTCCTGTATATAATTATATATGTACAGCTGGTATAACCTGGCAATCTCCTGTATATAATTATATATGTACAGCTGGTATAACCTGGGTATCTCCTGTATATAATTATATGTGTACAGCTGTTATAACCTGGGTATATCCTGTATACAATTATATATGTACAGCTGGTATAACCTGGGTATCTCCTGTATATAATTATATATGTACAGCCGGTATAACCTGGGCATCTCCTGTATATAATTATATATGTACAGCTGGTATAACCTGGGCATCTCCTGTATATAATTATATATGTACAGCTGGTATAACCTGGGCATCTCCTGTATATAATTATGTATGTACAGCTGGTATAACCTGGGTATCTCCTGTATATAATTATATATGTACAGCTGGTATAACCTGGTTATCTCCTGTATATAATTATATATGTACAGCTGCTATAACCTGGGTATCTCCTGTATATAATTATATATGTACAGCTGGTATAACCTGTGTATCTCCTGTATATAATTATATATGTATAGCTGGTATAACCTGGGCATCTCCTGTATATAATTATATATGTATAGCTGGTATAACCTGGGCATCTCCTGTATATAATTATATATGTATAGCTGGTATAACCTGGGCATCTCCTGTATATAATTATATATATACAGCTGGTATAACCTGGGCATCTCCTGTATATAATTATATATGTATAGCTGGTATAACCTGGGCATCTCCTGTATATAATTATATATGTACAGCCGGTATAACCTGGGCATCTCCTGTATATAATTATATATGTATAGCTGGTATAACCTGAGCATCTCCTGTATATAATTATATATGTACAGCCGGTATAACCTGGGCATCTCCTGTATATAATTATGTATGTACAGCTGGTATAACCTGGGTATCTCCTGTATATAATTATATATGTACAGCTGGTATAACCTGGGCATCTCCTGTATATAATTATATATGTACAGCTGCTATAACCTGGGCATCTCCTGTATATAATTATATATGTACAGCTGGTATAACCTGAGCATCTCCTGTATATAATTATATATGTACAGCTGGTATAACCTGGGCATCTCCTGTATATAATTATATATGTACAGCTGGTATAACCTGGGGATGCATACCTGGCAGATATATTGCTGTAATGCATGTATGCTGCTATAACGACCCCTGTCCGTCCACGGTTCCCCTAAAATAAAACAATAACATCAGGATTATACTACGATTTCTGCGCAGACCGCAGTCAGACCAGATGTGCGGCCCCTGGGGGCCGGTGGGCAGACAGGTCTCCGGCTCGGAGCAGCAGCCGTCACTTACTTTATTGTGGATGACGACCACATTGTGAGGATCTGCGTTCAGCCAGGTGTCCATTGCTTTACAGATGCTGCAAACCTTCTCAAGTGCTGGAGCGTGCATGTCCGGCCACCCAAAATCCAGCACCTGTGCACCGAAATCAGGTAACAAAAGGAGATTTATAAACACAGCTGTAAGGCTAACAAAGCACTGGCTGATAACAGAGAGCAATAGATAATATTTACTAGCAAAGCGGGTGGATAAAAATCAGGCTCGAGGTTTAGTATCATATGATTGTCCAAAATATATAAAAAAAAAAACATGAATACATTTTCCAAAACAGTGTCACCCTCGTCTACAGGTTATGTGAGGTATTACAGCTCGGCTTCATAGAAGTTCCTCAGCACACACAACATTGGGGTTATGGATAACTTAGTGACAAAATGTATAACTGGTGGAGAAAGGTTGAAATTGATGGACCTGCGTCTTTGTTCAACGTATGTAACTATGAAGTAAATGGAAGCTCGGTGCAATACCTCACACAACCTGTGGACAGGTGAGGCGCTGTTTCTGGAAGACACAGCCATGTCTCCTGTAACTGATGTCCTCCAGGTCACTGCTCTGATGTCCTCCCGGTCTGCAGAGGAAACGGCTCCTAATTAGCAGCTCTTTAACTAGAGATAATGAAAATCCTTCCTCTCCCGGTCATCAGAGCCGAGGACGAACGCCGGCCTCACATCCTGCACATCTCCACATCTCAGCATTTACCTCCGGTGTCCTGTGCTCTGCGGGTGCAGCAATGTATAAATACTGTATGTCATCTGTCCGGAGAGCAGCGGCCATGATATCAACTAAATGGTTTGTGATAGTAATTTCAGCCGGCCATGACCACCACAACCTCCAACAGCTTCTTCAAGTCAACGTGACCACCATTAGCCTCAACAAGTCAACATGACCACCACCAGCCTCTATAAGCCAACATGACCTCCACCAGTCACTACAAGCCAACATGACCACCACCAGTCTCTACAAGTTATCATGACCACTACTAGTCTCTACAAGCCAACATGACCTCCACCAGTCTCTACAAGCCAACATGACCACCAGTAGCCTTTATAAGCCAACACGACCACCCACATCTACAAGCCAACATGACCTCCACCAGGATCTACAAGACAACATGAATACCACCAGGATCTACAAGCCAACGTGACCAACATCAAGCTCTACAAGACAACATGATCACTACCAATCTCTACAAGTCAACATGACCACCACCAAGTTTCTACAAGCCAACATGACCATCACCAATCTCTACAAGCCAACATGACCGCCACCAGACTCTACAAGCCAGTATGACCAAAACCAGCCACTACAAGCCAACATGAATACCACCAGGATCTACAAACAAACATGATCACCACCAGTCTCTAAAAGCCAATATGACCACCACCAGCCTCTACAAGACAATATGACCAACAGCCTCTACAAGCCAACATGAATACCACCAGCCTCTACAAGACAACATGACCACAACCAGTCTCTAGAAGCCAACATGACCGCTACCAGACTCTACAACCCAACATGAACACAAGCCTCTATAAGACAATAGGAGCACAACCAGTCTCTAAAAGTCAACATGACCACGTGATTGTAGTCTCCACTTATATCATAAGCCAAAAGGTCCTCCACCAGCCAGTAACCATCTATATTAAAATACAGGATTCCACAAAAGGATCACAGCCTCCATCTATTTATATAATACAAGCCAGCATGACTACTAGTTTCATGTCTTCCAGTCTTATCAGCGAACATGACCTTCACCATGTTGAGTCAACATGTCTTCCACCTGTGACCAGTATGCATTGGCCCAACAAAAACTCCACCAGCCTTGATGCCAAGCCACCACAGTCTCCACCTACATGATCACAGTCTCTATATATCTATAATGTAACCCAACCTGATCCTCACCAGCCTTCTACACGATCCTGGCACCCACCAATCTGTAAGTAAAGCTGCCATGACCTCTACTTGCTGTAATGTTGAGTATCTACCTGCTAGTGATACAACCTGGCACAACCTCCATCAATAAGCTTCTAAATAACTACGTGTCCTCCAGTTCTCTCTGCAGTCTCCGTGTCTCACCTTAGAATGTAACTTGCTGATGTCATGTCTTCTCTCGGACAAATTGAAGATCTGAAACAAAAGAAAATCAAGACATTGGGACCATGAACGATTTCATCGCATGGAGGAGGAGAGTGGGAGCGATCTGATAATAGTGGTCATGTCTCCAGAAGAACTCACCAGGTAGTTGTCCCCATGTTTGGACTTCAGCATATGTGCCACCTCCTTGAGGTTTCGGCAGAAGTTGGCCTCTTCTGTCCCCGCAGAGAAAGTGACGGAGATGATCCGTTCTGTGATGTAGGTGAGATCCAACTCACAGCTGTCCTCCATGGTGTGCATCAAGCTGAAGCTCCTGAGAGAAGAAGACGTTTTGATGAGGAACCTTCAGAAGCCATGAGAGATGGTGAATCTAGAGGAGAAGTCCTCGGCTTTCCGTCTCTATACCGACACTGATAATAGAACATTTTTATCATATTTCCTTGTAATTCACATATTGTTTGTGTCCAGTGTAAAAACAGACATGGTCTACAGAACAACAAGAGCTAGCGTGATCCAGAGTCACATGGAAGCTGTATCTTAATGGGCTTCTTCTCTCCAGAGTTCTGGTTGTTCTTAGGAAATTTCCATGCTGGATTTTACTGTGTCACATGCGATGCGAGGTATGTGAACGGCCTCACCCTATTTTCTGAGAGATGGGGGTAAGACAGAAAGCAGCTGTCTGTGCGAGAGGGCACGACACCCCCATCTCTGCACTATTCCTATCTGAGCTAAGAACATTCTACCAACGCAGGTCTATCATGGCGAGTATCTGAGGATCACATCTCATAGCTGACAAACTGGAGAAGTAGTGGAAAGAAAGGATGCAACACACCCATTGCAAGGCCTGGAGTTAAATAGATAGATAGATAGATAGATAGATAGATAGATAGATAGATAGATAGATAGATAGATAGATAGATAGATAGATAGATAGATAGATAGATACTATATAAATAAAATTATTATTATTATTAGACAATAGATAGAGGATAGATAGATGATAGAGGATAGCTAGAGGATAGATAGATAGATAGATAGATAGATAGATAGATAGATAGATAGATAGATAGATAGATAGATAGATAATAGATAGATAATAGATAGATAGATAGATGATAGATAGATGGATAGATGGATGATAGATAGATAGATAGATAGATAGATAGATAGATAGATAGATAGATAGATAGATAGATAGATAATAGATAGATAATAGATAGATAGATAGATAGATAGATAGATAGATAGATAGATAGATAGATAGATGGATAGATGGATGATAGATAGATAGATATGGATCATTATTACAGTTTACTGTCGGTCCTCTTTACTTACATATCCATCCTGATTTCTGTCATTAATAGCAGATAAGTGATTTTGACCCTCACCTGGATGGTCGGCGGCGGGACTGGCTACTTCTGGAGGACTTGGTGGAGCCCTGCGGAGATAACACAGTTTTCAGGTGATTAGATGACATGTGAGACCGCGGGGGTGATCCAGGGAGTACAGACTGATAACTCAGGATACGTGCAGGAAATTACACAGACCGCATGTAATCTAATAGAGAGAGAAAGAAAAAGAACAGAGAGAGAGAAAGAGCGAAACATCCCGCACATCTGTCATTTCTGCAAGCCCACAAATGTCACAGTCTGGACAGTTTGTAAGCAGATTATTCAGTTATTCATCACCTCAATGTCACGAAAAACAGGATTTCATCATGTGGCCGGCCATGACTGAGTCACAATTAGCCAATGTGGCAGCAGGTGATCCCACCACTTGTGCCATCTTCCCCGGGAAAGACCACCCATAGCAACTATACATGATAGACAGATACGTAGATAGATAGATAGATAGAAAGATAGATAATAGATATATGGATAATAGAAAGATAATAGATCGAAGATAGATAGATAGATGGATAGATAGATATAGATAGATATAGATAGATAAATAGATAGATAGAGATAGATAGATAGATAATAGATATATAGATAATAGAAAGATAATAGATCGAAGATAGATAGATAGATAGATGGATGGATAGATAGATATAGATAGATAAATAGATAGATAGAGATGGATATAGATAGATAGATAGAGATAGATAGATAATAGATAGATAGAAGGATACATAATAGATAGATGATAGATAGATAGATAGATAGATAGATAGATAGATAGATAGATAGATAGATAGATAGATAAACAGATAGACGAGAGGCAGGTTCTGGGTCAGAGTTTATAACTCCAAGAGGAGACACAGTACGTTAGACAAAGAAAGTTCCCCGGACCCGAGCCCGAGTTCCATTACGTCAGGGACAGAGAAGATAAGTATCGGCCATACTGGCAGGATAGGTTCCTATAGGGGAAAGAAGACGCAGGACCGCGGGTAGAGACGAGGACTGTCACTAACTGGACTGTTATACTGAGTCGGGCTGTGGTGAAGATAGAGGACAAGTAACAAGAGAAGAGGAAGAGATTGAAACTGTGTGGAAAATGCTCCACATTGTGCAGGAATCGTTCACCAAGTTGTGCACCCGCCATCTCCTGTATATAACCCCCGCCAAGTTATCACTCAGTAAAAAGTTTATTTTTGACTAATGGTCTCCCTCATTGACATCCTCAACATCTGGTCCGGGCCAACCAAAGTCATCGGTAACATGCGGCCTGCTCGGGCGTAGCACCCAACAGCATAAGTCCACACACCCAGCCAGGACCACCACTTTCATGAAACGTTCCAGGGTGCAAGAGAGGAGGACCCCGTCCATGGCTACCGTCCTGCACCACGTTACACACATTTGGATTTGTAGAAAAATTAAGCAAGGAAGTGAGGATAAAATGTAACAAGAAAAGATAGATATCAATAGATAGATGTGTGACAGATAGATACATCGATAGCGAGATAGATACATAGATGGATACTATACAGATGGATACAGCAGCTGCAGATAAGTGGCTGACAACAGTTAACAATAAAGGACATATACCGGCACAACAAAATAGAGAATGTGGGATTATTATACCTTCAGGAGTGTAATGTATCAGTATGGACACAATATTATTATTATTATTTATATAGCACCATTGATTCCATGGTGCTGTACATGAGAAGGGGTTACATACAAGTTACAAATATCACATACAGTAAACAAACTAACAATGACGGACTGATACAGAGGGGCGAGGACCCTGCCCTATATAAGAACATTTATGGCATTATCAGTACGATTGGGCTTTAAATCTTTGGCAAAACTGTGAGGAGGAAGTAAGAATAGATTACAGTGTAAACATATGGAGGCGCCGCCGAGTATCAGATCCAGAGCCAAGAAACATTGTAACACTATGTGCAGTATCCGCTCGGACCAGAACACAGGAGGGAAAGGCTGAACTAGTAATTCCAGAAAAGATTATTATTTGCCTTCCTGCCCCTGATCTGCAGGCAGCTGAGATGCGGAGATGCCCCATGGCTGCCGGAGGGATTACAAATGACAGTAGAGGGAATGACAAGTCTGATCTCCCAGTCCTATGTACATATATCACTTTCTACATCAATTTCTTATGATTTCAGCATCTCCGCCTGCTGTCTGTGAATGAACACGGATTGTTCTTTACATCCGGATCTCTCCAGACCAGCGCTGCACCTTAGTCTGAAGCCTGTCCTGTCTTCTACAATGTAACAATGTATCAGTGCAGGTAGAATGTTACAGCCGAGCGGCCAGACTGATACACTGTAACGAGAGAGGAGAGGGATCTATGTGGCTTTGATTAGCTCCCGGAAGGTTCTGAAGCATCCAGTCTGGAGAGATTTTACCCCTCAGGCCACGTTCACACGTTCAGTATTTGGTCAGTATTTTACATCAGTATTTGTAAACCAACATCAGGAGAGGAACAATCAGAGGAAAAGTATAATAGAAACATATGCACCACTTCTGCATTTATCACTCCTGGTTTTGGCTACAAATACTGATGTAAAATACTGACCAGATACTGAACGTGTGAACACTCCCATTCCCTGATTGTAAACACAGACATTTGGAAATGGCGAGGAATTGGAACCCAAAATATATTGCAAAGTTGCAGAACCTTTTATTATAGAATTATATTTACAGGAAACAAAACTAATTGTAACACCCCCTTTAAATGAAATTATGGGATATCCCTTTAAGCGATTTCCGCACAGACCTAACATTTTATTCTTGATCCTATGAATACATATTCCATAAAACCTACCTGTGAAAAGCTGAGAGTCCTCACCAGACGTTTCCACGACTTCATGACCGCAAGTTCCAAAAATCGACAAAATTCAAAATCTCAATTAACCCTCCCCTGCCCTGCCGACGTCTGCCCCCAGGGTCCGCCGGCCTTATGTCGAGGGTGCCATTATTATTGCAATTAGTATTAAAAAAGGAACATTTTTGACTATAAAGCGAAAGCAGCCGCTCTCTCCCAGCAATGTTCTCTTCTCCCTGTAGCTAAAGGGTCAGGCTCTTATCAGCTGATGAGCACAGCAGCCCCATTAACCCTTCGCTGGCTGCACGGTCACGGGCACAAATAAGAGCAGAGAAACATTTCAGCTATTTTCACAATCAGCTAGAAAATTCCTAATCGTTACAGACTTTATGTCACGTTGTGAAAAGTTCTATTCCTCTACTTGTTAGTTCTGCTCCTGGCAACCAATGTAACCGCCACATTGGCTTCTACAGGGGCTGTCGTTCGGCCCCCCTTAACGAGCTCTCTGGATACCTTTTCACTTGGAGATGGGTGCAGACTACGTCAATGGGAGTTATAGAACGAGGCTGTATTATCCGGACACATTACTTAGTGGAAATAGGATTAAGGCTGAATTCACACATCCGTGTGTCAGGACAGTCTGCGGCGTAC
The DNA here is from genome assembly GCF_032444005.1 of Ranitomeya imitator. Lineage (NCBI taxonomy): Eukaryota > Metazoa > Chordata > Amphibia > Anura > Dendrobatidae > Ranitomeya > Ranitomeya imitator. The sequence goes on from NC_091288.1 coordinate 12,357,697, forward strand.
AGACCGCAATGTATGGACCGGCCACGAGCCTCAAATATGGATATGTGCATGTTCAGGTAGGGTCCGGAGACCCTCAGCCGCTCATTGCATCACATATACAGATGTGTAAATGCAGCCTTAGGGACCACCCTTCTCACAACAGGTGGGGTCCGGCAGATGAGCCATAAATGTTTAAGATGAGAATATTCTTTCAGAAAGTGTTTCCATCTTATCAGCAGGATACGTCATCGCTGCTTAGTCAGTGGGGGTCTGATTGCCAATCCTGAGAATGAAGATGCTGACAGGGGGCCACTGTATTATGGACACAGCTCTAAACCAGCACCGCAGCCCCCTCATCAGGTCATGGGGGTCTTGGAGATCAGACAGCAATTAATCATAAATAGAAGCCATATCCACTTTAAAGTGGAAATGTCCATGTAAATCCATATTATTATTTTTATTATTATTGTTAAATAGGCTTCAGAATAAATCGATGGAAAGATACAAACCGATCTGTGCGCTAAATACCAATATTTTATAAGCATAGTCTATATGGCAGTAATGTAGTTTACATTTCATACATTCAATGCTTGCAGACATATTGCCATATAGAGCTCCTGGGTCCTGTGGTTTGTATATGTATATATATATATATATATATATATATATATATATATATATATATCTATATATATATATACAGTGGGGCAAAAAAGTATTTAGTCAGTCAGCAATAGTGCAAGTTCCACCACTTAAAAAGATGAGAGGAGTCTGTAATTTACACCATAGGTAGACCTCAACTATGGGAGACAAACTGAGAAAAAAAAAATCCAGAAAATCACATTGTCTGTTTTTTTAACATTTTATTTGCATATTATGGTGGAAAATAAGTATTTGGTCAGAAACAAACAATCAATCAAGATTTCTGGCTCTCACAGACCTGTAACTTCTTCTTTAAGAGTCTACTCTTTCCTCCACTCATTACCTGTAGTAATGGCTCCTGTTTAAACTTGTTATCAGTATAAAAAGACACCTGTGCACACCCTCAAACAGTCTGACTCCAAACTCCACTATGGTGAAGACCAAAGAGCTGTCAAAGGACACCAGAAACAAAATTGTAGCCCTGCACCAGGCTGGGAAGACTGAATCTGAAATAGGCAACCAGCTTGGAGTGAAAAAATCAACAGTGGGAGCAATAATTAGAAAATGGAAGACATACAAGACCACTGATAATCTCCCTCGATTTTGGGCTCCACGCAAAATCCCACCCCGTGGGGTCAGAACGATCACAAGAACGGTGAGCAAAAATCCCAGAACCACGTGGGGGGACCTAGTGAATGAACTGCAGAGAGCTGGGACCAATGTAACAAGGCCTACCATAAGTAACACACTACGCCACCATGGACTCAGATCCTGCAGTGACAGACGTGTCCCACTGCTTAAGCCAGTACATGTCCGGGCCCGTCTGAAGTTTGCTAGAGAGCATTTGGATGATCCAGAGGAGTTTTGGGAGAATGTCCTATGGTCTGATGAAAACAAACTGGAACTGTTTGGTAGAAACACAACTTGTTGTGTTTGGAGGAAAAAGAATACTGAGTTGCATCCATCAAACACCATACCTACTGTAAAGCATGGTGGTGGAAACATCATGCTTTGGGGCTGTTTCTCTGCAAAGGGGCCAGGACGACTGATCCGGGTACATGAAAGAATGAATGGGGCCATGTATCGTGAGATTTTGAGTGCAAACCTCCTTCCATCAGCAAGGGCATTGAAGATGAAACGTGGCTGGGTCTTTCAACATGACAATGATCCAAAGCACACCGCCAGGGCAACGAAGGAGTGGCTTCGTAAGAAGCATTTCAAGGTCCTGGAGTGGCCTAGCCAGTCTCCAGATCTCAACCCTATAGAAAACCTTTGGAGGAAGTTGAAAGTCCGTGTTGCCAAGCGAAAAGCCAAAAACATCACTGCTCTAGAGGAGATCTGCATGGAGGAATGGGCCAACATACCAACAACAGTGTGTGGCAACCTTGTGAAGACTTACAGAAAACGTTTGACCTCTGTCATTGCCAACAAAGGATATATTACAAAGTATTGAGATGAAATTTTGTTTCTGACCAAATACTTATTTTCCACCATAATATGCAAATAAATTGTTAAAAAAACAGACAATGTGATTTTCTGGATTTTTTTTTCTCAGTTTGTCTCCCATAGTTGAGGTCTACCTATGATGTAAATTACAGACGCCTCTCATCTTTTTAAGTGGTGGAACTTGCACTATTGCTGACTGACTAAATACTTTTTTGCCCCACTGTATATATATATATATATATATATATATATATATATATTTTTTTTTTTTTTTTTACATTGCAGGCGCAGCAGCTTGTATCTGTTCACATTTGCATCATTTTGTTAAGAGGTGCTGGTTACTTATTTGTTTGATAGACAAATGTAAAATAGATATTAGATCTGTCTAGTCTTTATCATATGAATATATCTGTAGGAGATAGACAGATCATAGCTAGATAATAGACAGATAATGGATACATAATAATAATCATCTTTATTTTTTATATAGCGCCAACATATTCCGCCGCGCTTTTACAGTTTTGCATACATTATCATCACTGTCCCCAATGGGGCTCACAATCTAGAATCCCTATCAGTGTGCTTTTGGAATGTGGGAGCAAGTCGGAGTGCCCGGAGGAAACCCACGCAAACATGAGGAGAACATACAAACTTCTTGCAGATGTTGTCCTTGGTGGGACTTGAACCCAGGACCCCAGCGCTGCGAGCCTGCTGTGCTAACCACTGAGCCATGGTGCTACCCCCAATATATATATTGATAGATAATTGATCTTCAGACTCCTCTCTTCTTCTCATCCGACTACACGCACTACTGACCCCATTCCCTCTCATCTCCTCCACGTCTCTCTCTAGAGTGGTCACAACTCACCTAACTACAATCTTTAATCTCTCCCTGTCCTCCTGTGACTTGTGGGATCGCGACTTCCAACAGGTGGCGCTATAGAGTTCTCTTTTTCTCAGAAGAGGCAATTTGCAAATTTAATTTCCCAGAGGAGCATTGCACGGCGAATAAGCTTCCTTACCTTGACAAACCAGCTGGTATGTCACTCTCCATAAGGAGAAACGTTACCCCTTAGACCCCAGTCCAGAGCCTCTCACCTAGCCAAATCAGTTCTCACGCTTCGCACTGACGAGGGCCAACAGCCCGAAACACCGAGTCTGCGAATTGAGATACTGATTTGGCTTTTATCCTAAGTCATATTGCACGACTCGTTAAAGGGTTGATTGTGACTTGTAGGATCGCTACTTCCAACAGGTGGCGCTATAGAGTTTAAGTCCTCTTTTTCTCAGAAGAGGCAATTTGCAGATTATGTCTCCTCTGGCATTTTCCTTCCCTCCTTCAAACACTCTATCATTACTCCATTACTAAACAAACCCTCTCTCCATCCATCCTGCACAAATAACTACAGACCGGTCTCCAATCTCCCCTTCATCTCTCAACTCTTGGAGCGCCTGATCTACTCCTGCCTTACCCTTTACCTCTCCACTTATCCCTCCTAGACCCTTCACAGTCCGGTTTCCACCCCCTACACTCATCAAAGTGACCTTCTGGCAGCAAAATGTAATGGTGACCACTCTCTGCAGCTTTCGACACTGTTGACCACCGTCTCTTACTCTCTAGGCTCCAGTCACTAGGCATTAAGGACACTGCTCTCTCCTGGTTCTCCTCCTACCTTTCTGACCGCTCCTTCAGTGTTCTGTTCTCTGGCTCCACTTCATCTCCTCTTCCTCTCACTGTCGGGGTCCCTCAGGGCTCAGTCCTTGGCCCCCTTCTCTTCTCCCTCTACACGGCCCCAATTGGACAGACCATCAGCAGATTTGGCTTTCAGTACCATCTTTATGCCAATGACACACAACTATACACGTCAATCGTTACTCGGACTCGTCCGCTCTTCGCCAGTCATTACACTGGCTGCCCATTCATTACAGGATACAATTCAAAGCACTTGTTCTCACCCACAAAGCTCTTCACAGTGCGGCCCCCCATACATCTCCTCCCTCATTTCTGTCTATCGGTCTTAATGACTTTCGACTATCCTCTGCACTAATCCGTACCTCCCACTCCCGACTCCAAGACTTCACCCGTGCTGCGCCAATCCTCTGGAATGCTCTACCCCAAGATATTAGGACCATCCACAATTTGCATAGTTTTAGGCGCTCGCTCAAAACACATTTGTTCAGAGCGGCCTATCACATTCACTAATCAAAGTCATTTTATGTTTGTGTGTGTGTAGCCCATTCACTATCTCCATCTATCCCCCACCCCCTGAAGATGGCTGGACCCTCATTGTAAATACATCATTGTAAATACACACCTGTACTTTGTATCTCCCCTCCTCATTGTAGATTGTAAGCTCTCACGAGCAGGGGCGGCTTATTGTGCTTTAATTATTGTATTGCTAACGTTGTTACTTATGACTGTTGTGTTTGAAACTGTAAAGCGCTGCGGAATATGTTGTTGCTATATATAGATTATTATTAGATGATAGATTATAGACAGATCACAGTTGTCCCCTTTCCCTCGTAGAGTTTTTAGATGTTTCCATTTTGCACTGATTGCTCTATGATAGATTCACAATAGTATATATATATACACAGTACACACACACACACATACACAGTATCAGTATATATATTATACACATATATTACACAGATACTCACTGTCGTGTCTACATGCTTCTGTGGGCTCTCGGTGCTGATTGGCTAGAATACAAAAACAAATTCAAAATGAAAATAATCACTTGGAATAGAATTCTAAGACATTTATTCTGTTTTTCCAGGAATTTTTCAATCAATTTTCAAATTTAAATTTATATCCCGTCCAGACAATCCTCTATGAGCTAAACTAACTGATAGATTTTTCATGCACTGATACATTGTAACAAATGATCAGGACAAGCGACACATTTGCCTCATAGAGGATTGTCAAACCAGATGCATTTGTGGGAAATATAAGGTCTGAACAAAGTTTTAGCCTCTGGATGTGATCAAAAAGGACATTTTATTTTTGTTCCCTGTCTGAAAGCAGAGATTTTGGGAAGTGGAGAAAGAGTTACCCACAATCTAATATTCCTAAACTGAATTAACCCTGGAGGCCAATCAGGGGCTGAAAAATGTGTGTAACCCGTCCACCATTCTGAGAGGCCCCTGATACAATGATAGCTGCAGATGTGCTAATTAAAGGAGAACTACACCCAAAGCGCTAACAAGATCGGGCTCTGATATCGGATGTATCTGCCCTAGAAATATGTGATATAAAGTACTGATCCTGGAGGTTTTACATTTTCTGTCATCATTGACCACTATCGTCCACCTCTCCCCAGCATGAAACAGCTGATAACAGGGAGCAGCAGCCGAGCAGCAAATGATGGCAGGCAGACTTCACATCTAGTTTAGTGTCCTGTAGTGAAGCTTCTCCAGTGCGTTCTGTAGCTGCACAATATTGGGACCACATCCCTGGTGCAGGTGGCGCCCTCATCAGGTCATACAGGGTATAGCAATCTGCTTTGTTTTTAGTCTCCTGATTGGACGTTGTCCAGTGTCAGATGATTGTTGGCCGTCATCAGCCATGATCTGCACAAGATTGTGATTCATTTACACGGGAAATAAACAGCAAAGAAAACAATTCCAGAGATTCAGCAAATCAAGGGAGAAGCTGATAATAATGTAAGAACCGTCCGGAAGATTAATCTGTATCATTACATGACGGAAATCTAGTGGTGCGCGGCTCACCGAGACTGTATCATACGTGCGCTCAGATACACTGGCCTATCAAATTATACCACACATCACAGGATTGGATACACGGCCCAGCAGACAGAATCACACAGGAGAGGATTAGATACACGGCTCAGCAGTCAGTATCACACAGGATAGGATTAGATACACGGCTCAGCAGTCAGTATCACACAGGATAGGATTAGATACACGGCTCAACAGTATCACACAGGAGATGATTAGATACATGGCTCAGCAGACAGTATCACACAGGAGATGATTAGATACACGGCTCAGCAGACAGTATCTCACAGTATCACACAGGATAGGATTAGATACACAGCTCAGCAGACAGTATCACACAGCTAAGACTTAAATACATGGCTAAACCAAGAATCTGCAAAAACCAAGTCCATGCCCTCATCATCTCCCGCCTCGACTACTGTATCCTCCTGCTCTGTGGCCTCCCCTCTAACACTCTCGCACCCCTCCAATCTATTCTAAACTCTTCTGCCCGACTAATCCACCTGTCCCCCCGCTATTCCCCGGCCTCTCCCCTCTGTCAATCCCTGCACTGGCTCCCCATCACCCAGAGACTCCAGTACAAAACCCTAACCATGACATACAAAGCCATCCACAACCTGTCTCCTCCATACATCTGTGACCTCGTCTCCCGGTACTTACCTACACGCAACCTCCGATCCTCACAAGATCTCCTTCTCTACTCCCCTCTTATCCCCTCTTCCCACAATCGCATACAAGATTTCTCTCGCGTATCACCCCTACTCTGGAACCCTCTACCCCAACATATCAGACTCTCACCTACCATCGAAACCTTCAAAAAGAACCTGAAGACCCACCTCTTCCGACAAGCCTACAGCCTGCAGTAACCACCGATCGACCAAACCGCTGCACGGCCAGCTCTATCCTCACCTACTGTATCCTCACCCATCCCTTGTAGATTGTGAGCCCTCGCGGGCAGGGTCCTCTCTCCTCCTGTATCCTCACCCATCCCTTGTAGATTGTGAGCCCTCGCGGGCAGGGTCCTCTGTCCTCCTGTATCCTCACCCATCCCTTGTAGATTGTGAGCCCTTGCGGGCAGGGTCCTCTCTCCTCCTGTATTCTCACCCATCCCTTGTAGATTGTGAGCCCTCGCGGGCAGGGTCCTCTCTCCTCCTGTATCCTCCCCCATCCCTTGTAGATTGTGAGCCCTCGCGGGCAGGGTCCTCTCTCCTCCTGTATCCTCACCCATCCCTTGTAGATTGTGAGCCCTTGCGGGCAGGGTCCTCTCTCCTCCTGTATTCTCACCCATCCCTTGTAGATTGTGAGCCCTCGCGGGCAGGGTCCTCTCTCCTCCTGTATCCTCCTCACCCATCCCTTGTAGATTGTGAGCCCTCGCGGGCAGGGTCCTCTCTCCTCCTGTATCCTCCTCACCCATCCCTTGTAGATTGTGAGCCTTCGCGGGCAGGGTCCTCTCTCCTCCTGTATCCTCCTCACCCATCCCTTGTAGATTGTGAGCCCTCGCGGGCAGGGTCCTCTCTCCTCCTGTATCCTCCTCACCCATCCCTTGTAGATTGTGAGCCCTCGCGGGCAGGGTCCTCTCTCCTCCTGTATCCTCCTCACCCATCCCTTGTAGATTGTGAGCCTTCGCGGGCAGGGTCCTCTCTCCTCCTGTATCCTCCCCCATCCCTTGTAGATTGTGAGCCCTCGCGGGCAGGGTCCTCTCTCCTCCTGTATCCTCACCCATCCCTTGTAGATTGTGAGCCCTCGTGGGCAGGGTCCTCTGCCCTCCTGTATCCTCACCCATCCCTTGTAGATTGTGAGCCCTCGCGGGCAGGGTCCTCTCTCCTCCTGTATCCTCACCCATCCCTTGTAGATTGTGAGCCCTCGCGGGCAGGGTCCTCTCTCCTCCTGTATCCTCACCCATCCCTTGTAGATTGTGAGCCCTCGCGGGCAGGGTCCTCTGTCCTCCTGTATCCTCACCCATCCCTTGTAGATTGTGAGCCCTCGCGGGCAGGGTCATCTCTCCTCCTGTATCCTCACACATCCCTTGTAGATTGTGAGCCTTCGCGGGCAGGGTCCTCTCTCCTCCTGTATCCTCACCCATCCCTTGTAGATTGTGAGCCCTCGCGGGCAGGGTCCTCACTCCTCCTGTATCCTCACCCATCCCTTGTAGATTGTGAGCCCTCGCAGGCAGGGTCCTCTCTCCTCCTATATCCTCACCCATCCCTTGTATATTGTGAGCCCTCGCGGGCAGGGTCCTCTCTCCTCCTGTATCCTCACCCATCCCTTGTAGATTGTGAGCCTTCGCGGGCAGGGTCCTCTCTCCTCCTGTATCCTCACCCATCCCTTGTAGATTGTGAGCCCTCGCGGGCAGGGTCCTCTCTCCTCCTGTATCCTCACCCATCCCTTGTAGATTGTGAGCCCTCGCGGGCAGGGTCCTCTCTCCTCCTGTATCCTCACACATCCCTTGTAGATTGTGAGCCTTCGCGGGCAGGGTCCTCTCTCCTCCTGTATCCTCACACATCCCTTGTAGATTGTGAGCCCTCGCGGGCAGGGTCCTCTCTCCTCCTGTATCCTCACACATCCCTTGTAGATTGTGAGCCTTCGCGGGCAGGGTCCTCTCTCCTCCTGTATCCTCACCCATCCCTTCTAGATTGTGAGGCCTCGCGGGCAGGGTCCTCTCTCCTCCTGTATCCTCACCCATCCCTTGTAGATTGTGAGCCCTCGCGGGCAGGGTCCTCATTCCTGCTGTATCCTCACCCATCCCTTGTAGACTGTGAGCCCTCGCGGGCAGGGTCCTCTCTCCTCCTGTATCCTCACCCATCCCTTGTAGATTGTGAGCCCTCGCGGGCAGGGTCCTCTCTCCTCCTGTATCCTCACCCATCCCTTGTAGATTGTGAGCCCTCGCGGGCAGGGTCCTCTCTCCTCCTGTATTCTCGCCCATCCCTTGTAGATTGTGAGCCCTCGCGGGCAGGATCCTCTCTTCTCCTGTACCAGTTATGACTTGCATTGTTCAAGATTATTGTTCCTGTTTTTATTATGTATACCCCTCCTCACATGTAAAGCGCCATGGAATAAATGGCGCTATAATAATAAATAATAATAATAATATCACAAAAAAAATTGACAAGACTTCCAAGCAAAATCGCAATATTTTTACAGTATTTTCAGAAAATCACAGTAAACAGGAAACATAATGTGAATGCATCGTGAGCCCGGTGTGAGTGTGACGCCCTCGAGTTCCCATAATGCCCCTCTCTCGCCGCTCGCTCGGAGTCATCGGCGACTTTCCTGAGCAATAAACATCAGCCGCAGTGAAGAAGACGGAACATTTTGCTCACTGTAGGGATAAATTCGCTTTGTGTCCGGGATCCACTTATCCTTGAGCCGCAGATTTCTGGGAGAACGCGCCCTCCTTAGTCCTTACTGATATTTCACTAATTTTCCATCATTTCTGAAACCAATTCCATGTCCCAAAGCACAAAACGTCTGAGGAGGATCCACCCCACACCCCCCATTAATGACAATTTCCACTGGCAACATATATGGGAATCCTTCCTCGGAATATGACAACAATCGGATATTCGCCTGCACCCACAGGACTCATTGGCTCATCACGTGGACCGACATCCGTGACCGCACCACTCCCGAAAAACTCCGATCACATCTTAGAAAACAACCGAGACCGGACGGTCCCAAAATATCCCAGCAAAGTATGCGGGGCGTACAAAGAAGACGCAATACTTCTCACAGCTGAGGGGTTGTTACAGTTGTATCCAGAATAGATTGATGAATCCATCTGCAGTAGAGATCGCTCTCTGATCTGATGCCTGTAACAATGTATCAGCGCAGGTCAATGAATCAGGCCGCAGTCTATAGGACGATCTGGCGAAGCTCCACAGAGACAATAAATCCGCACAGGTTCTCAATCTGTGTGTGGAAACAATGTGTCCATTCACTTACAGCATGCAGAGATCTTACAAATGATAAAGGACTGAAGCACAAGGGCTCCGATACACGACTGAATTTGCATTATTGCATTTGCTTTTCGCCTAGTTTTTCCATTCTGATTATATTTAACTCTTTTTTCTACTTATCTGTTCCTTTTTTTTTTTTTTTTTTTTTTTTTTACAATTAAGACGCTTATGGCTTATTTAATATTCTACTTTTTGAAAAGTTGTTGAACTTTTTTTCATAAATGTTCTCCAGTCTCTCCATGCACAAACGCAAGAGCCGCATGCAACAATGCGACATTTTAACGAAACAAGTGACCTGGACACAAATCGGGGCAAAGAAAAGTAAAGAGCATTGTTTGATTTTGCACAAAATTCTTGAACCTACATGCGCCATGCTGAAGAATCGGAAAGTGGCAGAACTTTTTAATTTCAATCTATTTGATTAAAAATAAGAATTGTACCAAGTATGGAGGAGTAATGGGAGGTGCAGATGCAGTAATTGGTCACGCAGGACCTGCGCTAGCAAACAAAGTGATAAAAATAAGCATCATCTTCTTGGCATCAGGCGAACGATTCATTTTCAGCGACGAGGAACTTTTCCTATCACAATCTATAAACGGTCAGTAAGGCGGACGCAGCACAAGGGACCGATCCCAGCCATCTTTATGGGGCAGGCTTTGAATGATTGTCGATTCGGTCTGTAACAATTACCACTGTCCACATTTCTGGGATATTTCTCAGGACTAACTTTTGCAATCCTGCGGTTACAAGTCGCTGCCATCCCTGTGTCTGGGAGCATGAATCATTCCCCAACTACCTAACGTCTGCCATATGTCCAGTGTTCGTATCCGCAGCCTCAGATGCCCATAACCTGAGGTCCCTGGATATCAATGGACACACGCTAGCATTTCCAGAGGACCCCCTTATTCCAGACATACCCCAATATAAGCTTACAAGTGAGTGCTGACAATACTTTATAGTTTATGCCCCTTTCATCATGCTCTTAACAATTCTTCTCACATTCTAGATCCTCACGGATTGATGCCCCAGAACAGGTAATTACCAGCTTCATATGCGATGTCGGGGGGGGGGGGGGGGGCCATGTCTGTTGGCCCCTATGGGACCCTTGTAAGAAGAAGAAGGGGGTAACTTGTCCATTAATAGTTTGACAGCCTCCTCTCCCGATAGGCACCACAAGCATCTGCAATCAGGATCACAATAGATCACAATAGATCCCCAGCCGACCTGTCCAACAAAGCACACACATAGTGTAAGGGGGTAACAGCCTGGTCCTTCTCACAAATAATTAGGAGGATATAGTGTTGGCCTTTTTTTTTTCCATTCCACATTTTGCCCATTTTCTCCATGTAAAATTAACATATACAATAATCATGTTCAGAAAATGTATTAAAGTAACAATTACTTTGTATCAATACAATCAAAACATTGAGAACAAATCTGATACATTCTTCTACAATATTTGTATTTTCCTCATCCGTCCATGCAGTTACAGGCTTGTCCCACAGGGGGCACTGTTTTTCTCCGTCATCCCAGTCAATGGATTAAGAAGTCAGAAGTAGTCAGGCACAGAGCCAGGAAGACCATGATCCCACAGTCACCGTATCGCTGGCCCTTGGAGAGATATCAGGCATTTACCAGCACATTTGTTCAGACAGAGCCATGTCCTATCAGCCTCCCATATAAAAGCAAGAAGAGATGAGATAAACCACACATATATTAACCCACAGGACTTCGAATATGATTTACGACAAGAAGTCACCAAGATTGTGGCCTAAACCTTCTACCGGAGGCAAGACGTTGGTCATTAGGCTCTGGGCTCGTTGCCTCGAGAAACATAATAAACAGAGACCGCAGACTGCGTAATATACTTTATAATAATTATATGTAGATTATAATGTGACAGCAAACCTGGGCACAGGCCAGAATCAAGGTCAGGCCAAGAAGTGGTGTTCAAAGCCAAAGGAAAAGTGTACAAGTCTAAGCCAAGAAGTGTTATCCAAGATTGGATCCAAAAATGATACTCAAAACCACGTCAAAAAGTGACACCCAAGGAAAGAAACCTATGGATAGGCCAAGAAGTGGTGATGTTCGAGGTCAGGATGAAAGGTGAACCTAAGGGTAAGGCAAGGAGTTATATTCAAAGCTGTGCTAAAGTGTGACCCTGAAGAACAGTCATTTTGGTAGTGATAACGAAGAGACAATCAGGGTTAAGTTAAATAAAGATACTTTGAGCTCAGCCAAAGAGTGATTGGTACCCAATGCATTGTCAAGGAGGGATACTCGAAGATGTGCTGGGATGTGATCCTCCAGGTCAGGCTGCTAAGTGATGCTGAAAGCTGAGAAAAGCAGTGACACTAGAGGTGTTCCCCAGAGCGAAACTCAAGACCTGTCTGAAAAATGAGGTTCAAGTCTGGGACAAGAGTCTGGGATAAGCTGGACAGACCAAACTGGGCCAAGTTGCGATAGTAAAGCATGGGACAAGAAAGGAGAGATAGAGAAAACTAGGCCAAGTGGTGACAGTAAAGACCAGGCCCATGATTGATAGTCTAGACTAAACTAGCTTTGATATTCAAGACCTGAACAGTTAGTGAATAGCAATCTAAGAAATAAAACTCAAGAATAAGCAAAGTAGTAATAGTCAAGACCAAGGCAAGAAGTCATAATCAAGAATAGGTTAGGTCAAGGAGGTATGGCCAAGAAAAGGCTATTGAGTGATAGTCAACATTAGGTAATGAAGTGGTAGTCAATAAAAGGCAGAGGACTGATCAACAGGAGATCTAGGACTAATAGTCAATATCTGACTGAGGAGTCAAGGCCTTAACATGGAGTTATAGCCAAGAATACAACAAGAAATAATAGTCATGTCCAGTCCAAGTAGTCATAGTCAATGACTAATGGTCAAGTCCAACTGAAGATGAGATAGTCAAGACAAGCCCAAGCAGTCATAGTCAATGACTAATGTTCAAGTCCAACTGAAGATGAGATAGTCAAGACCAATGCAAGTAGTCATAGTCAATGACTAATGGTCAAGTCCAACTGAAGATGAGATAGTCAATACCAGTCCAAGCAGTCATAGTTAATGTCTAATGTTCAAGTCCAACTGAAGATGAGATAGTCAAGACCAGGTCAAGGATTCAAGACAAGACCAAATAGTGAAAGTTAAGATCTAAACAGGAAGTGATAGTCAAGCTCAAGACAAGGAACAATTGCGAACACCTGTCAAAAAAAAATCAGTCAACACTGGGTCAAGAAGGTATAACCAGGACTAGGCTAAGATGTGGTAGACAAAGCCAGGCCAAGAATAGTCAAGACCTGGTCAAAGCGTAATAGTGTAGGCTATAAAAATAAGTAATAGTATAGACCAGGCCAAGAAAACATAGTCAAGACCAGGCCAATGAGTCAAGGCAAGGTCATATAGTGATAATCAAGACCTGAGCAAGAAGTGATATCCAGGGTCAGGCCAAGAAGTGATAGTTTAGACCAGGATAAAGCACAGGGAACAGAATTCAATGGATAATTCCAGTTATAACTCTTCCAAAGAGAATTTTAACTTTGCAGAGGACCAAAAATCCTAAATTCACAAGAGGAGATGATTTATTATTAATTCGTAAAAATACTACAAAATAATTATATTGACAAAGGTGCAGAGACTTAATTGAAAGCCTCTGTAGAGTCGCGTTAATCTCCATGAAGGCCGCCTAGGAAAGATCTTGGCCTGTTCACAGCATGAGGCAGAAGGAAACCGATTCAGACACAGACAAATGAGCGCATTGTCTCGGATTTTGGGTTATTTTTTTTTTACATGAGGCTACTGCACTTTAGAACTAATCTCCGTCCTGTCAACCAAGACGGTATTTTTCCATATTAGTAAACTCCACAGATCTTATCTGAAAACCTTCAAGTATACAAGAAACCCAAACTCGTGGCATTGGGATAAACACTCCGGACCCCGGGGACTTGCTCGAGTTTTTGATCTTCTGGGAGGGGGTCTTCTCATGTGCCTCGTTCCCTTTTTTAGCCTCTTACATCCAATTCTTCCATTTATTTTTTGTAGGTAACCACAAAGATATTAAAATAACCCATTTCTTTGGCGGGCTGCCTTATTAAATACGGCCGCTGGGGTTCCTATCGAGAACGCCTGCTGGTGCGGTCAGAGAGCTCCACTGGCTGGACTCGGAGATAAAAGCCGGACTGAGGAGTGATTTGGAAACAATTATTGAAACCCTGGGGGAAGAGAAAGTGAAGGAGGAGGGAAGATGGGAGATGTTGTGGTTGGAGACCGTTTCACGGAAAAGTGCCAGAGTGACACAAAAGCGTAAAAGATCGTAAAACTTCAAGAAACATCACAGTTTCCTTTTACTCCTTAAATCAAAAAGGAAAGTCAAGCCTAAGCGATACTGGAGATGGACAAGTACTGCAAAATGTACAGGGGTACATATGACTTTTCAAATACTTATTTATTTTTATTTTTCAGGTCAATATAAAAACTGTAATAGTTCAGAATAAGTTTTTTTTACAATACTTACAATAACTGTCTTCTTTTTAAACCAGGTAATACTTTGCAGCATGCAGTAAAGTGAAATAGGTTTTTTTTTTAACTAGGTTGAAATACTGACATCTAGTGGTCAATATGAAACTGCAATATTTCAGAATTCATTTTTCAAGAAATAGTTAAAAACAGCTAATCGCTTAAACAGTCACTGAAGATTTTACTTTACAGCAAGCTGTAAAATGAGATGTTTTTTTCTGAATCAAACCTATTGTGCTGACACCTAGTGTCCGATATGAAAACTGCAATGTATTTCACAAATCATTCTTATATGGATATTAATGACAATATGCCATATTTCAGAGCGTTGTTGTCTTCATTCAGCGTCATGCCGAGGACTGCAAAAAATCTAATAATTGTGAAGGAGAAAATCAGGAATTGAGGGAGGAGGAAGGGTGTGGGGGCTATTCTGATATTGGGTACATATCAGGTAATTGCTTTTTGAGCGATTCCCATATTATGATGATTATTCAATACAAACCTTGAAATTCAATTACCGGTATGCTAGAAATTTGCTTTTCTGTGATATTGTCCTGCAGCTTACAAAAATAATATTCTTTTACAGCCCCATACACTGCCATACACCCCCAGACGTTCAGTTTACTATTCATAGCCCCTCTCGCCTCCAGCTGATCTGGGGGTCACTGCATTCACATGGAGAGGGGCTTGGAAGGCCTTAAAATAGCCAAATAGCCAGACAGACAGAGCCGCCCCCAGATGTGATTGTTTATGAGCCATGAAATAGGAACCTCCTCTCCTAATGTAATGATTTATCAGGTCCAGGCAGAGACTCCGGAATCAGAGGCCATCACAAATGTTTTCTTTTGCATGATAAGTTGGGAAAGTGCAAAAACCAGAGCAGGAGCCGGAATCCCAGGAGAACTGGACAATAAGGACCCCCAGTGCAAGGGAGAGGGGCTTCCCAGGGCAGCCAATCACATGCAGACCCTCAAAGAAGCTGCCAATGTATCTAATCCTACCCTGTGTGATACCATCTGCTGAGCCGTATATCTAATCCTATGTGTGATGCGGTCTTTTTTTTTCAAATAAAATATTATTATTAGTAGTAAATATTAGCAGGAGACGACACTCACCAGCTCGTAGTTGACGCGGGGAGTGCAGGGGGACGCAATCTGCAAAATAAGAACAACACGTCAATATCACATCATTGTGTTCTGTACAATGGTTTTTGTTACATCGATTAGAAGCTGCAAGATCGCAATCTGTGAGCACCAACATGAGCAGAACATATCCCCCAATTATCTCCAGACGGTCCAAAGTGAATTTATTTCAGTTCTTCAATACAAATAGTGAATCTCCTATATTCTATAGAGTCATTACACACAGAGTGATCTATTTCACGTGTTTATTTCTGTTAATGTTGATGATTATGACTTACAGCCAATGAGAACCCAAAAGTAATTATCTCAGTAAATTAGAATACTTTATAACACCAGCTTGAAAT
The DNA here is from genome assembly GCF_032444005.1 of Ranitomeya imitator. Lineage (NCBI taxonomy): Eukaryota > Metazoa > Chordata > Amphibia > Anura > Dendrobatidae > Ranitomeya > Ranitomeya imitator. The sequence goes on from NC_091288.1 coordinate 12,373,478, forward strand.
GTCGTCCTACTGAAATGTCTGTTCAGTAAATGCCCTCAATACTTGGTCGGGCTCCTTTTGCATCAATTACTGCATCAATGCGGCGTGGCATGGAGGTGATCAGCCTGTGGCACTGCTGAGGGGTTATGGAAGCCCAGGTTGCTTTGATAGCAGCCTTCAGCTCGTCTGCATTGTTCGGTCTGGTGTCTCATCTTCCTCTTGACAATACACATAGATTCTCTATGGGGTTAAGGTCAGGTGAGTTTGCTGCCAATCAAGCCCAGTGATACTGTTGTTTTTACACCAGGTATTGGTACTTTTGGCAGTGTGGACAGGTGCCAAGTCCTGCTGGAGAATTACGTTTCCATCTCCAAAAAGCTTGTCAGCAGAGGGAAGTATGAAGTGCTCTAAAATATCCTGGTAGACGGCTGCGCTGACTTTGGTCTTGATAAAACACAGTGGACCTACACCAGCAGATGACATGGCTCCCAAACCATCACTGATTGTGGAGACTTCACCCCAGACCTCCAGCAGCTTGGATTGTGGCCTCCACTCTTCCTCCAGACTCCGGGACCTTGGACCACTGACAACAGTCCGGTTCTTTTCTCCTTGGCCCAGGTAAGACACTTCTGGCGTTGTCTATTGGTCATGAGTGGCTGACACAAGGAATGTGACACTTGTAGCCCATGTCCTGGAGACGTCTGTGTGTGGTGAAGCAATGACTCCAGCAGCAGTCTGCTCCTTGTGAATCTCCCCACATTACTGAATGGCCTTTTCTTAACAATCCTTCCCAGGCTGCGGTTATCCCGGTTGCTTGTGCACCTTTTTCTACCACACTTTTTCCTTCCACTCCACTCTCCATTAATATCCTTGGATACAGCACACTGAACAGCCGGCTTCTTTACCAATGAGCTTTTGTGGCTTCCCCTCCTTGTGGAGTGTGTCAGTGACGCCTTCTGGACATCTGTCAGGTCAGAGTCTTCCCCATGATTGTGGAGCTACTGAAACAGACTAAGGGACCTTTATAAACACTTAGGAAGACTTTGCAGGTGTTTTTTGTTAATTATTCTAATTTACTGAGATAATGACTTTTGGGTTTCCATTGGCTGTAAGCCATAATCATCAACATTAACAGAAATAAACACGTGAAATAGATCACTCTGTGTGTAATGATTCTACATAAAATATGAGATTCACTTTTTGTATTGAAGAAAATAAATAAATTCACTTTTTGATGATATTCTAACTCTGTGACAACCACCTGTAGATATATATATATATATATATATATATATATATATATATATATATATATATACACTAGATGGTGGCCCGATTCTAACGCATCGGGTATTCTAGAATATGTATTTATATAGCAGCCACATAGTATTTAGCACAGGCCATGTAGTAGATAGGAGTACTATGTGGCCTGTGGTATATACCATGTGGCTGCTATATACATACATACATATTGTAGAATACCCGATGCGTTATCACAGGCCAAGCAGTAAATAACACAGCCCACGTAGTATATAGCAGCCAAATATAGGCCGCCCAGTAAATAACACAGCCCACACAGTATATAGCAGCCACGCAGTATATAACACAGCCCACATAGTATGTAACACTGGCCAAGTAATATATAGCACAGCCCACATAGTATCTAACAGTGGCCACGTAGTATATAGCACGCAGTATAGAATACAGCCGCGTAGTATATAACATTGCCCACGTAGTATATAGCAGCCATGTAGTATATAACGCAGCCCACGCAGTATAGAACACAGCCCACATAGTATCTAACACTGGCCAGGTAGTATATAGCAGCCACGCGGTATCTAATGCAGCCCACGTAGTATTTAGCAGTGTGGGCACCATATCCCTGTTTAAAAAAATAATTAAAATAAAAATAGTTATATACTCACCCGCCGGCGGGATCCAGCGAACCTCTGTCGATGCGCGCGCGGCTGCTGCCATCTTTCGTTCCCAGGATGCATTGCGAAATTACCCAGATCACTTAGCGGTCTCGCGAGACCGCTAAGTCTTCTGGGTAATTTCGCAATGCATCTCTGGGAACGGAAGCTGGCGGCAGGCGCGAGCGCATCGTCAGACGACGGAAGGTGAGAATAGCGGCCCGCATGTCAAGAGTTAACAGCCGCCAGCCAATCGGAGGCTGGCAGCTGACTTTAGCCACAGTACGCACTTCGCCGGTGTCTGACGTCATTGTCAGCCGCCGGCGAGTGCGCTTCACCTGCGTGGAGGGAGTGAGCTTCGCCCCCCCGCCAAAGGAGCGCGGCCAGGTAACAACTTGTGTTTTTTGGGTTTTTTTGAGAGCGGCAATCCAGGGGGCCCCAGGGCAGAATGCTGGACACGCTGGGGGCAGAGATGCTGGACACGCTGGGGGCAGAGATGCTGGACACGCTGGGAGCAGAGATGCTGGACACGCTGGGGGCAGAGATGCTGGACACGCTGGGCAGAGATGCTGGACACGCTGGGGCAGAGATGCTGGACACGCTGGGGCAGAGATGCTGGATACGCATGGGCAGAGATGCTGGACACGCATGGGCAGAGATGCTGGACACCCTGGGGCAGAAATGCTGGACATCGCTGGGGCAGAGATGCTGGACAAGCTGGGGCAGAGATGCTGGACACGCTGGGGCAGAGATGCTGGACACGCTGGGGCAGAGATGCTGGACACGCTGGGGCAGAGATGCTGGACACGCTGGGGCAGAGATGCTGGACACGCTGGGGCAGAGATGCTGGACACGCTGGGGCAGAGATGCTGGACACGCTGGGGCAGAGATGTTGGACACGCAGGGGCAGAGATGCTGGATACGCATGGGCAGCACGCTGGGGCAGAGATACTGGACACGCTGGGGCAGAGATGCTGGACACGCTGGGGCAGAGATGCTGGACACCCTGGGGCAGAAATGCTGGACACCCTGGGGCAGAAATGCTGGACATCGCTGGGGCAGAGATGCTGGACACGCTGGGGCAGAGATGCTGGACATGCTGGGGCAGAGATGCTGGACACCCTGGGGCAGAAATGCTGGACATCGCTGGGGCAGAGATGCTGGACACGCTGGGGCAGAGATGCTGGACATGCTGGGGCAGAGATGCTGGACACCCTGGGGCAGAGATGCTGGACACGCTGGGGCAGAGATGCTGGACACGCTGGGGCAGAGATGCTGGACACGCTGGGGCAGAGATGCTGGACATGCTGGGGCAGAGATGCTGGACACACTGGGGCAGAGATGCTGGACACACTGGGGCAGAAATGCTGGACATCATTGTGGCAGAGATGCTGGACACGCTGGGGCAGAGATGCTGGACACGCTGGGGCAGAGATGCTGGACATCACTGGGGCATAGATGCTGGACATGCTGGGACAGAGATGCTGGACACACTGGGGCAGAGATGCTGGACACGCTGGGGCAGAGATGCTGGACACGCTGGGGCAGAGATGCTGGACACACTGGGGCAGAAATGCTGGACATCACTGGGGCATAGATGCTGGACACGCTGGGGCAGAGATGCTGGACACGCTGGGGCAGAGATGCTGGACACGCTGGGGCCAGGATGGGGGATATTATTACCATATGGGCTAATTAAGGGATATTATTACTGCAGTGATGTATTTATTTTATACTGTTTTGTATAAATCATGTTTATTAAGTGAAGCAAAGAATAAAAGTGAACGATACAATCACGTAGATCAACAGAATACCAGGTAGAATTACACGTTAATCAAGAAATGCATTACAGCAACACCATGCATCTTGCACTTTAACATTCTGATGAATAATACTACTGATTGGTATTATAAGATATTAACCATATAGAATAACTGGAGTGATTAATAACCAATATAAATCTCAATATGATTCTTCAATAATCACAATGTTTATTCAAACTAAAGGAGGGGAGAAAGACAAACAAAAAGATTAAGATAAAGAAGAGAAAGGGGGGTAGAATGAGTATACTGTTTTAAATGGGGGGGCGGTCCTGTTACTGTGCAGAGTGACACTATATCGCATCTTTTTCTTCATGTGGTGAAATGTAGAAGTTGGGAAAAATTAAGTAATGTGTTCTGCAAGCGGAGCTCGAGATAACTGTGTTCTTTCCTGCAGAGACGAGCCCTGGCTGGAAGAAGTGATGGCGGTCTGTGCTGGATGAAAGATGAAGGACTTCACCTAGAGACATCACTGGTAAGTCAGTGTGCTACCTATACACTGACACTATACACTGTATACTATATACAGAGGTCCTGTGTATAATGTCACCAGTGATCACTGTATTACCTATACATTATATACAGAGCTCCTGTGTATAATACCACCAGTGATCACTGTATTACCTCTACACAGACACTGCATACTAAGTACAGATCTCCTGTGTATATTGGCACTTATGGTAATGGTACTGTGTTGTTTTTTTTTTTATTATTACTGATCAGTATTGTAGTATTCAGTCACTTTGTGGTGGTAATATGTGGTCTGGTCATGGTGCGATGGTATTTGTCCCTTGTATGTGCTATTTGGTCACTATGTGGTAATAATATGGTGTCTGGTCATGGTGTTGTGGTATTTGTTCCTTGTATGTGATGTTATTTGATCACTGTGGCGGTAATATGTGGTCTTGACATGGTGTAACGGTATTTGTTCCTTGTATGTGATATTATTGGTCATTTTAAAAATTGAGAAATAAATAAAAAAATATTCCTAAATTGTATTGCATATTTTAACAAATATTTAATAGGTTACAGCAGAGTAGGGCCCGGCCAAAAGTGTCAACCGTGTTATGGTTGCGGCTTAAAAAATCTTTTGGCCAAAACAAAAGCTGTTGGTTATATGTGTGATCTGGTGATGGGAACTGTCAATGTGCGATAGGTGAGAAGTGGAGTTCTTCCAAGAGAGAGTGGTGGGACTGTGGACAGCTCGAGGGGTGCAGCATGGAGGTGGGGCTGGGGTGGAGCCTGGGCGGAGTCTCAAGGGGGCCCCGGAAATTTTGCCAGTATGGGGCCCCGAAATTTCTAGTGGCAGCCCCGTTCTCATCACTAATAAGCCGCTTCACTTTTTACTTGAAAGTTTAGAAGGTAATAGTGAATCCTTCTCACAGACATAAACTTGGGAAGTGTTTGTTGGGGCTCTGCCGGTAAACCGATCCATGCAGGGAGATTGATTTTTGGTGCAGGCGGAGGTCCGATTCCCTGGGGCCCTCATACTGCATGCATGATAATAGAAAAACAGTGTAATTTGATTCAGGTCTGGCTCTGTGGCTGGCACAGGGCTGCAGATCCGGCACAGGACTGCCAATTATCTATGCAATCTCACAGAAGACAGTGATGTCACGCCGGCTGCACAGCGCAGATCGTCTTTCTCCTATCGCCCGCTCTGTTGCCGCGCCACAATGCTGCGCTTTTTGTGATTACCAGTTACAATACACACGCAAAACTTTATAGCTACAGTTATGTTTTTTTAGTTTCTAATTTTCAATATCTCTGATAGCTTTCAGTGAATGGACACATCTGTCTTCCTATTTAGAGGCTGTAAACTGGCCCTAATATAATACTTGTCACACCTGGGCTCTGGAACAATTGTATCCAATACTATATGATCCACAGCACATAGTAACATATAGTAACATAGTAACATAGTTAGTAAGGCCGAAAAAAGACATTTGTCCATCCAGTTCAGCCTATATTCCATCATAATAAATCCCCAGATCTACGTCCTTCTACAGAACCTAATTGTATGATACAATATTGTTCTGCTCCAGGAAGACATCCAGGCCTCTCTTGAACCCCTCGACTGAGTTCCCCATCACCACCTCCTCAGGCAAGCAATTCCAGATTCTCACTGCCCTAACAGTAAAGAATCCTCTTCTATGTTGGTGGAAAAACCTTCTCTCCTCCAGACGCAAAGAATGCCCCCTTGTGCCCGTCACCTTCCTTGGTATAAACAGATCCTCAGCGAGATATTTGTATTGTCCCCTTATATACTTATACATGGTTATTAGATCGCCCCTCAGTTGTCTTTTTTCTAGACTAAATAATCCTAATTTCGCTAATCTATCTGGGTATTGTAGTTCTCCCATCCCCTTTATTAATTTTGTTGCCCTCCTTTGTACTCTCTCTAGTTCCATTATATCCTTCCTGAGCACCGGGGCCCAAAACTGGACACAGTACTCCATGTGCGGTCTAACTAGGGATTTGTACAGAGGCAGTATAATGCTCTCATCATGTGTATCCAGACCTCTTTTAATGCACCCCATGATCCTGTTTGCCTTGGCAGCTGCTGCCTGGCACTGGCTGCTCCAGGTAAGTTTATCATTAACTAGGATCCCCAAGTCCTTCTCCCTGTCAGATTTACCCAGTGGTTTCCCGTTCAGTGTGTAATGGTGATATTGATTCCTTCTTCCCATGTGTATAACCTTACATTTATCATTGTTAAACCTCATCTGCCACCTTTCAGCCCAAGTTTCCAACTTATCCAGATCCATCTGTAGCAGAATACTATCTTCTCTTGTATTAACTGCTTTACATAGTTTTGTATCATCTGCAAATATCGATATTTTACTGTGTAAACCTTCTACCAGATCATTAATGAATATGTTGAAGAGAACAGGTCCCAATACTGACCCCTGCGGTACCCCACTGGTCACAGCGACCCAGTTAGAGACTATACCATTTATAACCACCCTCTGCTTTCTATCACTAAGCCAGTTACTAACCCATTTACACACATTTTCCCCCAGACCAAGCATTCTCATTTTGTGTACCAACCTCTTGTGCGGCACGGTATCAAACGCTTTGGAAAAATCGAGATATACCACGTCCAATGACTCACCGTGGTCCAGCCTATAGCTTACCTCTTCATAAAAACTGATTAGATTGGTTTGACAGGAGCGATTTCTCATAAACCCATGCTGATATGGAGTTAAACAGTTATTCTCATTGAGATAATCCAGAATAACATCCCTCAGAAACCCTTCAAATATTTTACCAACAATAGAGGTTAGACTTACTGGCCTATAATTTCCAGGTTCACTTTTAGAGCCCTTTTTGAATATTGGCACCACATTTGCTATGCGCCAATCCTGCGGAACAGACCCTGTCGCTATAGAGTCCCTAAAAATAAGAAATAATGGTTTATCTATTACATTACTTAGTTCTCTTAGTACTCGTGGGTGTATGCCATCCGGACCCGGAGATTTATCTATTTTAATCTTATTTAGCCGGTTTCGCACCTCTTCTTGGGTTAGATTGGCGACCCTTAATATAGGGTTTTCATTGTTTCTTGGGATTTCACCTAGCATTTCATTTTCCACCGTGAATACCGTGGAGAAGAAGGTGTTTAATATGTTAGCTTTTTCCTCGTCATCTACAACCATTCTTTCCTCACTATTTTTTAAGGGGCCTACATTTTCAGTTTTTATTCTTTTACTATTGATATAGTTGAAGAACAGTTTGGGATTAGTTTTACTCTCCTTAGCAATGTGCTTCTCTGTTTCCTTTTTGGCAGCTTTAATTAGTTTTTTAGATAAAGTATTTTTCTCCCTATAGTTTTTTAGAGCTTCAATGGTGCCATCCTGCTTTAGTAGTGCAAATGCTTTCTTTTTACTGTTAATTGCCTGTCTTACTTCTTTGTTTAGCCAAATTGGGTTTTTCCTATTTCTAGTCCTTTTATTCCCACAAGGTATAAACCGCTTACACTGCCTATTTAGGATGTTCTTAAACATTTCCCATTTATTATCTGTATTCTCATTTCTGAGGATATTGTCCCAGTCTACCAGATTAAGGGCATCTCTAAGCTGTTCAAACTTTGCCTTCCTAAAGTTCAATGTTTTTGTGACTCCCTGACAAGTCCCCCTAGTGAAAGACAGGTGAAACTGCACAATATTGTGGTCGCTATTTTCTAAATGCCCAACCACCTGCAGATTTGTTATTCTGTCAGGTCTATTAGATAGTATTAGGTCTAAAAGTGCTGCTCCTCTGGTTGGATTCTGCACCAATTGTGAAAGATAATTTTTCTTGGTTATTAGCAGAAACCTGTTGCCTTTATGGGTTTCACAGGTTTCTGTTTCCCAGTTAATATCCGGGTAGTTAAAGTCCCCCATAACCAGGACCTCATTATGGGTTGCAGCTTCATCTATCTGCTTTAGAAGTAGACTTTCCATGGTTTCTGTTATATTTGGGGGTTTGTAACAGACCCCAATGAGAATTTTGTTACCATTTTTCCCTCCATGAATTTCGACCCATATGGACTCGACATCCTCATTCCCTTCGCTAATATCCTCCCTTAAAGTGGACTTTAGACAAGACTTTACATAGAGACAAACCCCTCCTCCTCTCCGATTTTTACGATCCTTTCTAAACAGACTGTAACCCTGTAAGTTAACTGCCCAGTCATAGCTTTCATCTAACCATGTCTCGGTTATTCCCACTATGTCAAAGTTACCTGTAGATATTTCTGCTTCTAGTTCTTCCATCTTGTTTGTCAGGCTTCTGGCGTTTGCGAGCATGCAGTTTAGAGGATTTTGTTTTGTTCCAATCTCCTCACTGTGGATTGTTTTAGAAATGTTCTTACCTCCCTTCTGAGTATGTTTTCCTGGGTCGTCTTTGTTCGAGTCTAATGCTTTTCTTCCTGTCCCCTCTTCTTCTAGTTTAACGCCCTCCTGATGAGTGTAGCGAGTCTTCTGGCGAATGTGTGTTTCCCAGGTTTGTTGAGGTGTAGTCCGTCTCTGGCGAGGAGTCCATCATACCAGTAATTCACACCGTGGTCCAGGAATCCAAATCCTTGTTGTCTGCACCATCGTCTTAGCCAGTTGTTTGCATCAAGGATCCTGTTCCATCTCCTGGTGCCATGCCCGTCTACTGGAAGGATAGAAGAAAAAACTACCTGTGCATCCAGTTCCTTTACTTTCTTCCCCAACTCTTCAAAGTCCTTGCAGATTGTCGGTAGGTCCTTCCTTGCCGTGTCATTGGTGCCAACATGTATCAGAACAAATGGGTGGACGTCCTTGGAGCTGAAGAGCTTTGGTATCCTATCGGTCACATCCTTGATCATCGCACCTGGAAGGCAGCATACTTCTCTTGCAGTTATGTCCGGTCTGCAGATGGCTGCTTCGGTGCCTCTCAGTAGTGAGTCTCCCACCACCACCACTCTTCGTTGCTTCTTGGCTGTACTTTTTGCTGTCACTTGTTGCTGTGTGCCCTTTTCTTTTTTGCTTGCTGGTATTGCTTCATTCTTAGGTGTGCCATCTTCATCCTCTACAAAGATTTGATATCGGTTCTTCAGTTGTGTGGTTGGTGATTTCTCCATGGTCTTCTTGCTTCTTTTGGTCACATGCTTCCACTCATCTGCTTTTGGAGGTTCTCTGACACTTTTTGCACCTTCTGTGACCAGTAGAGATGCTTCTGTTCTGTCTAGAAAGTCTTCATTCTCTTTGATGAGTTTCAAAGTTGCTATTCTTTCTTCCAGACCCCGCACCTTTTCTTCTAAAAGGGCCACTAGTCTACACTTCTGACAGGTGAAATTGGATTCTTCTTCTGGTTGATCTGTGAACATGTAGCACATGCTGCAGCTCACCATGTAGGTTGTCACATCTGCCATGTTGCTCCTAGATCCTGCTGAGTTGCTGTGTGTTTTCCTTCTTGTGTAATCTACTCAGCCAAGCTCTCTTGCAATAATGTCCTACAGGCAAAAATTTGGTGATGCTTTCGAAGCAGCTGTTCCCGGCTGTACCCAACGATCTTCTAGCTTAGGGAGACTTCGCTTCTCCCAGAAGGCACCTGGAATATGCAAATTAGCCTCCTGAAGCTTGAATCCCTGGTTTGGTGATGCTTTCGAAGCAGCTGTTCCCGGCTGTACCCAACGATCTTCTAGCTTAGGGAGACTTCGCTTCTCCCAGAAGGCACCTGGAATATGCAAATTAGCCTCCTGAAGCTTGAATCCCTGGTTTGGTGATGCTTTCGAAGCAGCTGTTCCCGGCTGTACCCAACGATCTTCTAGCTTAGGGAGACTTCGCTTCTCCCAGAAGGCACCTGGAATATGCAAATTAGCCTCCTGAAGCTTGAATCCCTGGTTTGGTGATGCTTTCGAAGCAGCTGGTCCCGGCTGTACCCAACGATCTTCTAGCTTAGGGAGACTTCGCTTCTCCCAGAAGGCACCTGGAATATGCAAATTAGCCTCCTGAAGCTTGAATCCCTGGTTTGGTGATGCTTTCGAAGCAGCTGGTCCCGGCTGTACCCAACGATCTTCTAGCTTAGGGAGACTTCGCTTCTCCCAGAAGGCACCTGGAATATGCAAATTAGCCTCCTGAAGCTTGAATCCCTGGTTTGGTGATGCTTTCGAAGCAGCTGGTCCCGGCTGTACCCAACGATCTTCTAGCTTAGGGAGACTTCGCTTCTCCCAGAAGGCACCTGGAATATGCAAATTAGCCTCCTGAAGCTTGAATCCCTGGTTTGGTGATGCTTTCGAAGCAGCTGGTCCCGGCTGTACCCAACGATCTTCTAGCTTAGGGAGACTTCGCTTCTCCCAGAAGGCACCTGGAATATGCAAATTAGCCTCCTGAAGCTTGAATCCCTGGTTTGGTGATGCTTTCGAAGAGAATATTTGTCTCCTGCCCTGAGAGTTTGCAACACTGTATCACTGCAGGTAAAATGTGTCACTCAACTATCTAATCCTCAGCTGTATACGACTATGTTCACATGCTGCATTTTTGCTGCGTTTTTTTGCTTCACATTTGCTGCGCTTGTGTTGTGTCTTGTACATGCTGATAAAGTTCAGGGCCCCCAAAACAATGATCCAACTTCCTTAAGGTCTTTACAGCAAAAAACTGATACCTGTGTTTTTGCACTTACTCATTGTTTCCCATGGGTGAAAAAATGCTGCAAATATGCAGAAAAACGCTGAAAGAAGTGACATGCTGCAGCTTAAAAAAAACACAGACTTTTTCCAATTCATTCAGGAAAATAAAACCAATGTGTGCATGAGATTTCTGAACCCTCGTATAGACTTTACTGGTACTGTAAAACGCAGCTTAAAATCTGCATAACAAACGGAGCAAAAAAAAAAAAAAACCACGCTACAAAAACGCAATGTGTGAACATAGCCTACAGGTTGTAAGACGTTTTCCCGTGGTTAATGGAGCAGGAGTGAGCTCGTGTGACCACCACTCCACTCACTTCTATGGGACTTATAGATAGAAGTAAATGGAGTGGTCATGCATATACATTACATGGAGGGGCTTTAGGAACGTCGTTTTCAACATTAGTGGAGACCTCAGTGGTCAGATCCCAGCAATCATACATTTATCAGCCAAAAACAGTAAGGCTATGTGCACACGATGCGGATTTTGCTGTGAATCCGCAGCAGTTTTCCCTGAGTTCACAGTACCATGTAAACCTATGGAAAACAAACTCCGTAGTGCACATGCTGGGGAAAAAATGCACGGAAATGTAGCGTTGTTTATTCCGCAGCATGACACTTCTTTGTGCGGATTCCGCAGCGGTTTACACCTGCTCCCCAATAGGAATCCGCAGGTGAAATCCGCAAGTGGAATCCGCACAAAATCTGCAAAAAATTGCAGTAAATCGGCGGTAATTCCGCACGTAATCCGCAGTGCGGTCTACCTGTGGATTTACCAAAATCAGTCTGGAAAAATCCGCACAACATTCCGCAACGTGTGCACGTGGCCTAACACTCCGTTCTACCTCCTAATGCATTAGGCAAGGTTCATGCTGAGTCCGCAGCGTTTTGTACGCAACTGCAAACACATGGTAAAACGCATGCAAACGCTGCATGTTTTATCCACATCAACTTAGGCTACGTTCACATTAGCGTTGCGCCGCTGTTGCGTCGGCGACGCAGCGGTGACGCAGCGGCGACGCGCCCCTATGTTTAACATAGGGGACGCGTGCGTTTTTTGGGTGGCGTTTTTCGCCACGTGCGTCGTTTCCGACGCTGGCGTCGGACGCACGAAAACGCAACAAGTTGCATTTTCTGTGCGTCCGATTTTCGTCAAAAACGACGCACGCGTCGCAAAACGCGCGCGTTTTTGCGCGCGTTTGCGCGCGTTTTTCCATGCGTCGCGCGTTGCGTCGCCGACGCAGGGCGGCGCAACGCTAGTGTGAACATAGCCTTACACATCACGGATAAAAAACGCAACGTTTCCACACGTTCTCATTCTTTATGCGCATGTATTTGTTATGAAAATTTTTTTTCAAGAAGAATTTCCTTGACACAACCATGCCCAATGGGGGTGTGTCACATGGAATTTCTGTATATACTGTAGACCCTTGTGCAAATGCAAGCGAACGCATGTCCTTGCGTTCCCACAGACTATAATGCGTTGTTTTGACGCACTCCTCCTGCAAGCGTCCCCATGCGTATGGCGGCGGAAATTTGACAACACAAAAATTCTAACATTGTGCGCCAGTCGCGCACACCGCGAAAATACGCATGCGTAAGCAAACGCGGGCGAACGCATGCAAACTCTTGCACCTGCATCTACAATGTTAAAGATAGGAAATCAAGACTCATGCGGATGTATGTGTCAGAAACGCTGCTGACGCAACCGCAAAGGTAAAACCAGCCTTAGTGATACAATATCTAGTAATATAACAGTGATCGCTATCAAAATAAGACTTAGGGGGCAGCTTGTGCCAAGCATTGCTGCAGTGATGAGCACGCGCCACTAGGTGGCAATCATGTAAATATGGCTGATGCTGGATCCTTGTTATGTTATAAACTGTAAATATTAACTTGTAATTGATACATAACATATCACACAATTACAATATTTTCTATTAAATTAATAAAACGGACTATAATATTCATAAAAAAAAACACGACTTTGCAGCAGATTTTATACATTCAATCTAAAATTTTATACAACTTCTAGGAAAAGCCAATAATCCGGAATATTAGATAATCTACCAACTGTCAGGTCCAGTGATAACAGAATGGAACTATAATAATATAAAATATGTAATTTACAATAAACTAAGCCTAGATATGGGTGCAGCTTGAAGGAGGACTCTGCAGCTCTGATGTCTGACATGTGAGGAAGGAAAGAGAAGGGAAGGAAGGACGGAAAGGGAAGGAGCAAGGAAGGTGGGAAGGAAGGAAAGAGAAGAGAAGGACGGAAGGAAGGAAGGAAGGAAGGAAGGACGGACGGACGGACGGAAGGAAGGAAGGAAGGAAGGAAAGAAGGGATGGAAGGAAGGAAGGAAGGAAAGAGAAGGGATGGAAGAGGGAGGGAAGGAAGGAAGGAAGGAAGGAAGGAAGGAAGGAAGGAAGGAAAGAGAAGGGATGGAAGAGGGAGGGAGGGAAGGAAGGAAGGAAGGAAGGAAGGAAGGAAAGAGGAGATAAGGAAGGACAGAAAGGGAAGGAGGAAGGAAAGAGAAGGGAAGGAAGGACGGAAAGGGAAGGAGCAAGGAAGGTGGGAAGGAAGGAAAGAGAAGAGAAGGAAGGAAGGAAAGAGAAGGGAAGGACGGAAAGGGAAGGAACAAGGAAGGTGGGAAGGAAGGAAAGAAGAGAAGGAAGGAAGGAGGGAGGGAGGGAGGGAGGGAGGAAGGAAGGAAGGAAGGAAGGAAGGAAGGAAGGAAAGAAAGAAAGAAAGAAAGAGAAGGGATGGAAGAGGGAGGGAGGGAAGGAAGGAAAGGGAAGAGAGTAGAAGGAGGGAATTGCCCTTAAAATCTACTCACATGCACTTCCTCCCATCACCACTAGAGGACGCCATATTCAATTTATCAGTTTTTTCTTATCCAAGAAGTATGGTTTCTCCTTGCGGAGAGTGATATGTTAAGCATGTCGAGATGAGGAGACTTAAAGCCGCAATGCTCCTCTGGAAAATATGCAAATTGTCTCTTCAGAGAGGAAGAGGACTAGAACTCTACAGGTCCTTCTCAAAAAATTAGCATATAGTGTTAAATTTCATTATTTACCATAATGTAATGATTACAATTAAACTTTCATATATTATAGATTCATTATCCACCAACTGAAATTTGTCAGGTCTTTTATTGTTTTAATACTGATGATTTTGGCATACAACTCCTGATAACCCAAAAAACCTGTCTCAATAAATTAGCATATCAAGAAAAGGTTCTCTAAACGACCTATTACCCTAATCTTCTGAATCAACTAATTAACTCTAAACACATGCAAAAGATACCTGAGGCTTTTATAAACTCCCTGCCTGGTTCATTACTCAAAACCCCCATCATGGGTAAGACTAGCGACCTGACAGATGTCAAGAAGGCCATCATTGACACCCTCAAGCAAGAGGCTAAGACCCAGAAAGAAATTTCTCAACAAATAGGCTGTTCCCAGAGTGCTGTATCAAGGCACCTCAATGGTAAGTCTGTTGGAAGGAAACAATGTGGCAGAAAACGCTGTACAACGAGAAGAGGACCCTGAGGAAGATTGTGGAGAAGGAGCGATTCCAGACCTTGGGGAACCTGAGGAAGCAGTGGACTGAGTCTGGTGTGGAAACATCCAGAGACACCGTGCACAGGCGTGTGCAGGAAATGGGCTACAGGTGCCGCATTCCCCAGGTAAAGCCACTTTTGAACCATAAACAGCGGCAGAGGCGCCTGACCTGGGCTACAGAGAAGCAGCACTGGACTGTTGCTAAGTGGTCCCAAGTACTTTTTTCTGATGAAAGCAAATTTTGCATGTCATTCGGAAATCAAGGTGCCAGAGTCTGGAGGAAGACTGGGGAGAAGGAAATGCCAAAATGCCTGAAGTCCAGTGTCAAGTACCCACAGTCAGTGATGGTGTGGGGTGCCATGTCAGCTGCTGGTGTTGGTCCACTGTGTTTCATCAAGGGCAGGGTCAATGCAGCTAGCTATCAGGAGATTTTGGAGCACTTCATGCTTCCATCGGCTGAAATGCTTTATGGAGATGAAGATTTCATTTTTCAGCACGACCTGGCACCTGCTCACAGTGCCAAAACCACTGGTAAATGGTTTACTGACCATGGTATTACTGTGCTCAATTGGCCTGCCAACTCTCCTGACCTGAACCCCATAGAGAATCTGTGGGATATTGTGAAGAGAAAGTTGAGAGACGCAAGACCCAACACTCTGGATGAGCTTAAGGCCGCTATTGAAGCATCCTGGGCCTCCATAACATCTCAGCAGTGTCACAGGCTGATTGCCTCCATGCCACGCCGCATTGAAGCAGTCATTTCTGCCAAAGGATTCCTGACCAAGTATTGAGTGCATAACTGAACATTATTATTTGATGGCTTTTTTGTTTGTTATTAAAAAACACTTTTATGTGATTGGATGGGTGAAATATGCTAATTTATTGAGACAGGTTTTTTGGGTTATCAGGAGTTGTATGCCAAAATCATCAGTATTAAAACAATAAAAGACCTGACAAATTTCAGTTGGTGGATAATGAATCTATAATATATGAAAGTTTAATTCTAATCATTACATTATGGTAAATAATGAAATTTAACACTATATGCTAATTTTTTGAGAAGGACCTGTAGTGCCACCTATTGGAAGTAGCAATGCCATTGACTGTTAGGATCGCTACTTCCAATAGGTGGCGCTAGAGTTCTAGTCCTCTTCCTCTCTGAAGAGACAATTTGCATCAGATTTTCATAGAACCTGAACCTGTCTTCGTGGAGTCTCCACCTGCAGGCAACACTCCTGTCGTGTTCAGTCCTGCCTGAGGTCCAAGAGTCTGACATCATCCGGGGCCGGAAACTAGATCTTGACGTTTAGTTATAAGGTGGATGGCAGCCGGAGACAGGAGCCTCACACGGAGTTCTGGATACACAAAGGTCAATTGTAATCAGCCGCCCCGAAACATTCCACCAGATCGAAACCGCAGGGAACGCAACAAGTCCGGACGCCGCGTCCTGCGCAATAATAACAGGCTATTTATAGGAACATTCCCCAATATCAAAGATGAAGGACGTCCTCCAGCGGCAAATATCTACTGTATCAATTGATGATCTGGTTGGTGTAAAATAAATAAATAAATCGCCTTTTATTATCTGAACATAAGAAATAAAATAAAAAACGGCCACCTAAGAGGATGGCGTGTATAGATGTCACATCATGAGTAAGGCACTTTGTTTCTGTACATACCATCCTCATAGGTGGCCAGTTTTTTAATTTTTTATGTTGAGATAATAAAAGGCGATTTGTTTATTCTATCTGCAGCTTCATCTCTGATCTCTTTCCACGTCCTGGAGTGGACGACTCCGCGCGGCTTCGCCTGATACAACAAGGGGCTTCTGGATGGGGGGAGCGACTTCCACTCCTTTTCCCTTCTTTGCGTTATTATTTCCCCAATATCCTAATAAACCTGACCTCCAAATAAATTCACCAAGTATAGAACAATGACTTCGCCATGTAAACGATAGGGACGTTCCTGGAGACCAAGCTGCTCGGGATCTTTCCTCCATGGTTTCATTCTTCCATTTGGAAGATATTTCGAGGAATCGTCTCCTCACAATGTATCAAGTGCTTGGAAAAACAAACCTGCAATTTACTTCTTATTAAAAACCCTGCACAATCTCAAAGAAAGGAGGGATTCTGAATACTATAGTTTATAGCTTGTTGCTTAGGCTACCGACCAACACTGCAGTCTATGAGAGGTGACCAGTCGCATACGCAATAGAGCTTGTAAGAGCTGCTGTGAAGCTGCCCAGACCGCTGCAGCCGGTCAGTCCCCTGATGGTCCCGCATGGGAGAGTGCACAGTACAGGACAGCAATGAACAATGCTGTGGTCCCAGCTGTCAATTATCAGAGGTGCACCGCCCCCGCCAGCAGGAAGCGAGGAGACAGGACAGCGGTGGCCCCTAAAGAGATCAAGAGACTAACCCCTTATAGAACGGCTCATCCTGAGCCTCATGAATAGAACAGTGCATCACACGGATATTACAGGTGCATAGTATGGATGATATCAGGGATTGATGACATCATATAAGGATGACATCACATGGATATTACAGGTGCATAGTATGGATGATATCAGGGATTGATGACATCACATAAGGATGACATCACATGGATATTACAGGTGCATAGTATGGATGATGTCAGGGATTGATGACATCATATCACCTAAGGATGACATCACATGGATATTACAGGTGCATAGTATGGATGATGTCAGGGATTGATGACATCACATAAGGATGACATCACATGGATATTACAGGTGCATAGTATGGATGATGTCAGGGATTGATGACATCATATCACCTAAGGATGACATCACATGGATATTACAGGTGCATAGTATGGATGATGTCAGGGATTGATGACATCACCTAAGGATGACATCACATGGATATTACAGGTGCATAGTATGGATGATGTCAGGGATTGATGACATCATATCAGCTAAGGATGACATCACGTGGATATTACAGGTGCATAGTATGGATGTCGTCAGGGATTGATGACATCACATAAGGATGACATCACATGGATATTACAGGTGCATAGTATGGATGATGTCAGGGATTGATGACATCATATCACCTAAGGATGACATCACATGGATATTACAGGTGCATAGTATGGATGATGTCAGGGATTGATGACATCACCTAAGGATGACATCACATGGATATTACAGGTGCATAGTATGGATGATGTCAGGGATTGATGACATCATATCAGCTAAGGATGACATCACGTGGATATTACAGGTGCATAGTATGGATGATGTCAGGGATTGATGACATCACATAAGGATGACATCACATGGATATTACAGGTGCATAGTATGGATGATGTCAGGGATTGATGACATCATATCACCTAAGGATGACATCACATGGATATTACAGGTGCATAGTATGGATGATGTCAGGGATTGATGACATCATATCATAAGGATGACATCACATGGATATTACAGGTGCATAGTATGGATGATGTCAGGGATTGATGACATCACCTAAGGATGACATCACATGGATATTACAGGTGCATAGTATGGATGATGTCAGGGATTGATGACATCATATCAGCTAAGGATGACATCACGTGGATATTACAGGTGCATAGTATGGATGATGTCAGGGATTGATGACATCACCTAAGGATGACATCACATGGATATTACAGGTGCATAGTATGGATGATGTCAGGGATTGATGACATCATATCAGCTAAGGATGACATCACGTGGATATTACAGGTGCATAGTATGGATGATGTCAGGGATTGATGACATCACATAAGGATGACATCACATGGATATTACAGGTGCATAGTATGGATGATGTCAGGGATTGATGACATCATATCACCTAAGGATGACATCACATGGATATTACAGGTGCATAGTATGGATGATGTCAGGGATTGATGACATCATATCATAAGGATGACATCACATGGATATTACAGGTGCATAGTATGGATGATGTCAGGGATTGATGACATCATATCATAAGGATGACATCACATGGATATTACAGGTGCATAGTATGGATGATGTCAGGGATTGATGACATCACATAAGGATGACATCACATGGATATTACAGGTGCATAGTATGGATGATGTCAGGGATTGATGACATCATATCATAAGGATGACATCACATGGATATTACAGGTGCATAGTATGGATGATATCAGGGATTGATGACATCACCTAAGGATGACATCACATGGATATTACAGGTGCATAGTATGGATGATGTCAGGGATTGATGACATCATATCAGCTAAGGATGACATCACGTGGATATTACAGGTGCATAGTATGGATGATGTCAGGGATTGATGACATCATATCACGTAAGGATGACATCACATGGATATTACAGGTGCATAGTATGGATGATGTCAGGGATTGATGACATCATATCACGTAAGGATGACATCACATGGATATTACAGGTGCATAGTATGGATGATGTCAGGGATTGATGACATCACATAAGGATGACATCACATGGATATTACAGGTGCATAGTATGGATGATGTCAGGGATTGATGACATCACATGGATATTACAGGTGCATAGTATGGATAATGTCAGGGATTGATGACATCATATCACGTAAGGATGACATCACATGGATATTACAGGTGCATAGTATGGATGATATCAGGGATTGATGACATCACATAAGGATGACATCACATGGATATTACAGGTGCATAGTATGGATGATGTCAGGGATTGATGACATCATATCAGCTAAGGATGACATCACATGGATATTACAGGTGCATAGTATGGATGATGTCAGGGATTGATGACATCATATCAGCTAAGGATGACATCACATGGATATTACAGGTGCATAGTATGGATGATACCAGGGATTGATGACATCACATAAGGATGACATCACATAGATATTACAGGTGCATAGTATGGATGATGTCAGGGATTGATGACATCATATCATAAGGATGACATCACATGGATATTACAGGTGCATAGTATGGATGATATCAGGGATTGATGACATCACATAAGGATGACATCACATGGATATTACAGGTGCATAGTATGGATGATGTCAGGGATTGATGACATCACAACACCTAATGATGACTTCACATGGATATTACAGGTGCATAGTATGGATGATGTCAGGGATTGATGACATCACATCACCTAAGGATGACATCACATGGATATTACAGGTGCATAGTATGGATGATGTCAGGGATTGATGACATCACATCACCTAAGGATGACATCACATGGATATTACAGGTGCATAGTATGGATGATATCAGGGATTGATGACATCACATCACCTAAGGATGACATCACATGGATATTACAGGTGCATAGTATGGATGATATCAGGGATTGATGACATCATATCAACTAAGGATGACATCACATGGATATTACAGGTGCATAGTATGGATGATATCAGGGATTGATGACATCACATCACCTAAGGATGACATCACATGGATATTACAGGTGCATAGTATGGATGATGTCAGGGATTGATGACATCACATCACCTAAGGATGACATCACATGGATATTACAGGTGCATAGTATGGATGATGTCAGTTATTGATGACATCATATCATAAGGATGACATCACATGGATATTACAGGTGTATAGTATGGATGATATCAGGGATTGATGACATCACATCACCTAATGATGACATCACATGGATATTACAGGTGCATAGTATGGATGATGTCAGGGATTGATGACATCACATCACCTAAGGATGACATCACATGGATATTACAGGTGCATAGTATGGATGATGTCAGGGATTGATGACATCACATCACCTAAGGATGACATCACATGGATATTACAGGTGCATAGTATGGATGATATCAGGGATTGATGACATCACATCAACTAAGGATGACATCACATGGATATTACAGGTGCATAGTATGGATGATATCAGGGATTGATGACATCACATAAGGATGATATCACATGGATATTACAGGTGCATAGTATGGATGATGTCAGGGATTGATGACATCATATCACCTAAGGATGACATCACATGGATATTACAGGTGCATAGTATGGATGATATCAGGGATTGATGACATCACATAAGGATGACATCACATGGATATTACAGGTGCATAGTATGGATGATGTCAGGGATTGATGACATCATATCACCTAAGGATGACATCACATGGATATTACAGGTGCATAGTATGGATAATGTCAGGGATTGATGACATCATATCACCTAAGGATGACATCACATGGATATTACAGGTGCATAGCATGGATGATATTGATGACAGATGAAAACATCTACTGTACTATCCATGACATCATCGGTTAATTGCATCATATATATAGAGTAGGAATTAAGTGGAAAACATCAAAGGATGATATCCTATACATGACATTCCCAGTATATGATGTCACTAATGAACGAGATCCAGTGAATGTAAGGAAAGTGATGGCAATATGACTGCTGGATAATATAATATCAATGGTTATCAGAAGATGATATCATACATTCACTGACATCACTAATATAAAATGTCAATTAGATGCAGAGAATGACAAATATTACTGCTAGAGCACAGCAGAAAGATGGTGTGAATGACATCACTAGATGATGATATCTACATAGTATGGATGATGTCACCAGTGTGTGAATTCATATTGATTGATTTTTTTATGTCATAACTATAAGATGACACCATACAAATAGTATGGACAATATCAGTAATGGACAACTTCATCAGAACGGATTGGATGGCATCATGGCTGGCATCACTAATAGATGAATGATGTCACTACATACAAATGGATGGCACTGATGACATCACTAGCAGTATAGTATGGAGGATGTCAATAACGGATGACATCACATGAATGCATTTTATAGATGACAACATATAGATTCCATGGATGATATCACTAAAAGCCTTGAACTGACTGTTTAGGTGGCTGCATACTGTGAGAGAATGCTGGGAGTTGTAGTTTCCCAACAGCTTTCGATCCACAGACTGCAGACTCCCTGACCACACAGGTTTCCACTATTCCACTTCTGACTCCAAGCGTTTGATGATCAGAATCTATTTCATCCCAATGATGGAGGCCGGAGACTCGATCCATCTGCGCTCGTATCTCTGGTGGTCGTTACATTAACACTGGTGAATATTAATAATTAATGCAGGAGATTTAGCTGAAGTCATCTCTGGCCGCGATGAAGAACTGGCGGAAGATGTGAGAAAACCGATATCAACCACCTAAATATAGAAGAGTTACAGAACATGGGAGGGAAGAAGAAAGCAAGAGACACAAGGCATCCAAATACTGGAAATACTGGAAACAGGTTACCCTGTGGGGGAGAGAGGGAGGAGGGATGGAGAGATGGAAGGAGGGATGGAGAGAGATGGAAGGAGAGATGGAAGGAGGGATGGAGAGAGGGAAGGAGGGATGGAAGGAAGGGAGGGATGAAGAGATGGAGGGAGGGACGGAAGGAGGGATGGCGAGATGGAAGGAGGGATGGTGAGATGGAAGGAGGGATGGCGAGATGGAAGGAGGGATGGCGAGATGGAAGGAGGGATGGCGAGAGATGGAAGGAGGGATGGAGAGAGATGGAAGGAGGGATGAGGGAGAGATGGAAGGAGGGATGGAGGGATGGAAGGAGGGATGGAGAGGGATGGAAGGAGGGATGAGGGAGAGATGGAAGGAGGGATGGAGAGAGGGAAGGAGGGATGGAGAGAGGGAAGGAGGGATGACAAGATGGAAGGAATGATGGCGAGATGGAAGGAGGGATGACGAGATGGAAGGAGGGATGGAGAGAGATGGAAGGAGGGATGGAGAGAGATGGAAGGAGGGATGGAGAGAGATGGAAGGAGGGATGGAGAGAGGGAAGGAGGGTTGAGGGAGAGAGGGAAGGGGGGAGGGAGAGAGGGAAGGGGGGATGGAGAGATGGAAGGAGGGATGGAGAGAGGGAAGGAGGGATGGAAGGAAGGGAGGGATGAAGAGATGGAGGGAGGGACGGAAGGAGGGATGGCGAGATGGAAGGAGGGATGGCGAGATGGAAGGAGGGATGGAGAGAGATGGAAGGAGGCATGGAGAGAGATGGAAGGAGGGATGGAGAGATGGAAGGAGGGATGGAGAGATGGCAAGATGGAAGGAGGGATGGAGAGATGGAAGGAGAGATGGAAGGAGGGATGGCGAGATGGAAGGAATGATGGCGAGACGGAAGGAGGGATGGAGGGATGGCAAGATGGAAGGAGGGATGGAGAGATGAGGGATGGAAGGAAGAGAGGGATGAAGAGATGGAGGGAGGGACGGAAGGAGGGATGAGGGATGGAGGGAGGGATGGAGAGATGAGGGATGGAAGCAAGGGAGGGATGACGAGATGGAAGGAGGGATGGAGAGATGGAAGGAGGGATGGAGAGATGGATGGAGGGATGGCGAGAGGGAAGGAGGGATGAGGGAGAGATGGAAGGAGGGATGGAGAGAGGGAAGGAGGGATGGAGAGAGGGAAGGAGGGATGAAGGAGGGATGGAAGGAGGGATGGAAGGAGGGAAGGAGGGATGGAGAGAGGGAAGGAGGGATGGAGAGATGGAAGGAGGGATGGAGAGATGGAAGGAGGGATGACGAGATGGAAGGAGGGATGGAGAGATGGAAAGAGGGGAGGGATGGAGAGATGGAAGGAGGGATGGCGAGATGAGGGATGGAAGGAAGGGATGGATGAAGAGATGGAGGGAGGGACGGAAGGAGGGATGGCGAGATGGAAGGAGGGATGGCGAGATGGAAGGAGGGATGGCGAGATGGAAGGAGGGATGGAGAGAGATGGAAGGAGGGATGGAGAGAGATGTAAGGAGGGATGGAGAGATGGCGAGATGGAAGGAATGATGGCGAGAGGGAAGGAGGGATGGAGGGATGGAGAGATGAGGGATGGAAGGAAGAGAGGGATGAAGAGATGGAGGGAGGGACGGAAGGAGGGATGAGGGATGGAGGGAGGGATGGAGAGATGAGGGATGAAAGCAAGGGAGGGATGACGAGATGGAAGGAGGGATGGAGAGATGGAAGGAGGGATGGAGAGATGGATGGAGGGATGGCGAGAGGGAAGGAGGGATGAGGGAGAGATGGAAGGAGGGATGGAGAGAGGGAAGGAGGGATGGAGAGAGGGAAGGAAGGATGAAGCTGGGATGGAAGGAGGGATGGAAGGAGGGATGGAAGGAGGGAAGGAGGGATGGAGAGAGGGAAGGAGGGATGGAGAGAGGGAAGGAGAGATGGAGAGATGGAAGGAGGGATGGAGAGAGATGGAAGGAGGGATGACGAGATGGAAGGAGGGATGGAGAGATGGAAAGAGGGGAGGGATGGAGAGATGGAAGCAGGGATGGCGAGATGAGGGAGGGATGGAAGGAGGGATGGAGAGATGGGAGGAGGGATGGAGAGATGGGAGGAGGGACGGAGAGATGGAAGGAGGGGCGGAGGGATGGAAGGTGCGATGGAGAGATGGAAGGAGGGATGGAAGGAGGGATGGAGAGATGGGAGGAAGGATGGAGAGATGGAAGGAGGGACGGAGAGATGGAAGGAGCGACGGAGAGATGGATGGAGAGATGGGAGGAGGGATGGAGAGATGGGAGGAGGGACGGAGAGATGGAAGGAGGGATGGAAGGAGGGATGGAGAGATGGAAGGAGGGATGGAGAGATGGAAGGAGGGATGGAAGGAGGGATGGAGATATGGGAGGAAGGATGAAGAGATGGAAGGAGGGACGGAGAGATGGAAGGAGCGACGGAGAGATGGATGGAGAGATGGGAGGAGGGATGGAGAGATGGGATGAGGGATGGAGGGATGGGAGCAGGGACGAAGAGATGGAAGGAGGGATGGAGAGATGGAAGGAGGGATGGAAGGAGGGATGGAGAGATGGGAGGAGGGATGGAGAGATGGGAGGAGGGACGGAGAGATGGAAGGAGGGACGGAGAGATGGAAGGAGGGACGGAGAGATGGAAGGAGGGACGGAGAGATGGAAGGAGGGACGGAGAGATGGAAGGAGGGACGGAGAGATGGAAGGAGCGATGGAGAGATGGAAGGAGGGATGGAAGGAGGGATGGAGAGATGGGAGGAAGGATGGAGAGATGGAAGGAGGGACGGAGAGATGGAAGGAGCGACGGAGAGATGGATGGAGAGATGGGAGGAGGGACGGAGAGATGGAAGGAGGGATGGAAGGAGGGATGGAGAGATGGGAGGAGGGATGGAGAGATGGAAGGAGGGATGGAGAGATGGGAGGAAGGATGAAGAGATGGAAGGAGGGACGGAGAGATGGAAGGAGCGACGGAGAGATGGAAGGAGCGACGGAGAGATGGATGGAGAGATGGGAGGAGGGATGGAGAGATGGGAGGAGGGAAGGAGAGATGGGAGGAGGGACGGAGAGATGGGAGGAGGGACGGAGAGATGGAAGGAGGGACGGAGAGATGGAAGGAGGGACGGAGAGATGGAAGGAGGGACGGAGAGATGGAAGGAGGGACGGAGAGATGGAAGGAGCGATGGAGAGATGGAAGGAGGGACGGAGAGATGGAAGGAGCGATGGAGAGATGGAAGGAGGGATGGAAGGAGGGATGGAAGGAGGGATGGAGAGATGGGAGGAGCGACGGAGAGATGGAAGGAGCGACGGAGAGATGGATGGAGAGATGGGAGGAGGGATGGAGAGATGGGAGGAGGGAAGGAGAGATGGGAGGAGGGACGGAGAGATGGGAGGAGGGACGGAGAGATGGAAGGAGGGACGGAGAGATGGAAGGAGGGACGGAGAGATGGAAGGAGGGACGGAGAGATGGAAGGAGGGACGGAGAGATGGAAGGAGCGATGGAGAGATGGAAGGAGGGACGGAGAGATGGAAGGAGGGACGGAGAGATGGAAGGAGGGACGGAGAGATGGAAGGAGCGATGGAGAGATGGAAGGAGGGACGGAGAGATGGAAGGAGCGATGGAGAGATGGAAGGAGGGATGGAAGGAGGGATGGAAGGAGGGATGGAGAGATGGGAGGAGCGACGGAGAGATGGATGGAGAGATGGGAGGAGGGATGGAGAGATGGGAGGAGGGATGGAGAGATGGAAGGAGGGACGGAGAGATGGAAGGAGGGACGGAGAGATGGAAGGAGCGATGGAGAGATGGAAGGAGGGACGGAGAGATGGAAGGAGCGATGGAGAGATGGAAGGAGGGATGGAAGGAGGGACGGAGAGATGGAAGGAGCGACGGAGAGATGGATGGAGAGATGGGAGGAGGGATGGAGAGATGGGAGGAGGGATGGAGAGATGGAAGGAGGGATGGAGACATGGAAGGAGGGATGGAGACATGGAAGGAGGGATGGAGACATGGAAGGAGGGATGGAGAGATGGAAGGAGGGATGGATGGAGAGATGGAAGGAGGGATGGATGGAGAGATGGAAGGAGGGATGGCGAGATGGAAGGAGGGATGGCGAAATGGAAGGAGGGATGGCGAAATGGAAGGAGGGATGGCGAGATGGAAGGAGGGATGGCGAGATGGAAGGAGGGATGGAGAGATGGAAGGAGGGATGGAGAGATGGAAGGAGGGATGGAGAGATGAGGGATGGAAGGGAGGGATGAAGAGATGGAGGGAGGGACGGAAGGAGGGATGGAGAGATGGAAGGAGGGATGGCGAGATGGAAGGAGGGATGGAGAGATGGAAGGAGGGATGGAAGAAGGGATGGAGAGATGAGGGATGGAAGGAAGGCAGGGATGAAGAGATGGAGGGAGGGACGGAAGGAGGGATGGAGAAATGGAGGGATGGAAGTAAGGGAGGGATGGAGGGAGGGACGGAAGGAGGGATGGATGGATGGAAGGGAGGGATGAGAGATGGAGGGAGGGATGGAAGGAGGGATGGAGAGATGGATGGAGGGATGGAAGGAAGGGAGGCACGGATGGATGGATGAGGGAGGGAGAGAGGGATGAGGGAGGGAGAGAGGGATGAGGGAAGGATGGATGGATGGAAGGAGGGAGAGAGGGATGAGGGAGGATGAATGGATGGAGGTGGATGGATGTGTGGAGGGAGGATGGATGGAGGGATGGATGATGGATGGAAGTAGGGATGGAGAGAGGATGGATGATGGAAAGGATGAATGAATGAATGGATGGATGGAGAGAGGGGATGGGTGGATGGAGAGAGGGAGGATGGATGGAGAGAGGGAGGATGGATGGAGGGGGAGATGGATGGATGGAGGAGATGGAAGTAGGGAGAGATTGATGGAGACAGATGTATGGATGGAGGTTGAGATAGATGGATGGAAGAATATAGGCAGGGATGAGAGATAGAAAGATGGATGGATAAATCGAGGGGGTAAGGATGGATGGAGGAGATGGAAGTAGGGAGAGAGGGTTGATGGAGGGATGGATGGACGGAGGGATAATTTCCAGGAGGACCTGAAATGTTGCTGAAACCATTGAATTCTGGATTGCTGCAGGTTTTACATTGTATCTACTTGTAGACCTGACTGAAGTCCCCTGACTTGCACCCTGTGATATCGTGGCGCTGTGTCAGCTTTTTTCTAGACACTTTCATAAATCCCAACATTAAAACCAAACTCAAAAATAAAAATTTACAGAAATAAAACAACAAAAAAAAGTAAAATGGAGCAAGAAGTAACATTCCTGACAGATTTCTGGCCTGTCCTATTTGACTCTTCCATGTTCCTGTTTCTGACCCCTAAGACCCTTCTGCTCCGGACGTGTTCAGATCCACTCACTGTTTCGTCCCCGGTTCTGGTTCGGTGCCATGAATGGGTTAACCCGCTGCCGTGTGTCTGTACATTCCCAGAGACTTCCATTCCCTGTTGCTCTTTGCTATGATAAAACGCTACCATTTATGGCCCGGTGTCCTGGAGGGATAGCCGGGCTGTGCTGGCGGGCGGCCATACACTCCGGGGGCCGGGAATATTTGTGCAACGACCTAGGCTGAGGCAGAGTTTGGCGCTGGACGCTGTTTGGACGCCGCCACATCGAAAGCGCTTAAACCTTCCCGAGCTCCTGCTGCAAGCGCTGGATTTCTGCTCCACATAAACAGATTTGGGAGAATTATTGCCGCGGCCCAGATGCTTCATGATGCTGTCAGGAGGCGGCTAATAATTAACGGGGGCTATATAAATAGCCATGACGTAGCCCTGAAAGCACCAAATGCTGATGACCATGGTGGAATAAACTTGTACTTGTTCCTGGGAAAGCTGGGGGACAACCATTGTGGCCACAATTACTGGAAGGCTTTCCCAGACCCCAGAATGGCATGCTAACGTGGGGGGAGCCGGGTTATATTCGGACTTTTTTTTTTTAGTAAATACTGGTATTCCTCATGAAATAACTCTTTTGCAGAATCTTCTCTCAATGCATTGCTAAATTCCTCTGCTGTTCCTCCTGGAAAATTGTGAATGATTTTGGTATAAATATTGCACATGTCGCCAGGGCGACTCCCGTGTTAGATTATGCGCAGACACTCGCTGCTGACCAGTGTTAGACTATGTGCAGACACTCGCTGCTGACCAGTGTTAGACTATGTGCAGACACTCGCTGCTGACCAGTGTTAGACTATGTGCAGACACTCGCTGCTGATCAGTGTCAGACTATGCGCAGACACTCGCTGCTGACCAGTGTCAGACTATGTGCAGACACTCGCTGCTGACCAGTGTCAGACTATGTGCAGACACTCGCTGCTGACCAGTGTCAGACTATGTGCAGACACTCGCTGCTGACCAATGTTAGACTATGCGCAGACACTCGATGCTGACCAATGTTAGACTATGTGCAGACACTCGGTGCTGACCAGTGTCCTGTTATACATTACCGGGAGGCATAACAGAGGAACAATACCGCTTTCTAAGAAAAGATGCTTCATTTATGCTCTTTTTAAGAGGGACTTTGGTTTTTGTTTTTTTTTTGCAAAAAAAAATGCTAAAACGAACACAAATCCTGTGGCCACCTCATGTCTCATTACCATCATGTCACATTACCATAGCTGCCAACCAAGGCTCACAATGCTGATGTCGCATCATTTGGGGCAGGTGGGATCTGGCTGTGCCACGATGTGTCATTTTGACTGTTTCCACATTTTGGGTGTTTTCTCAGTGCCCCTGTGTGAAGCCGCAATGTGTGAATACTCCCTAATAGCAGCAGGTGGGGAGCTGTGCGCCATGTACAATCACAGTTCTATCGTCTCTGCCGCCTCTTTCTTCTCCCTGAATATAGCTGTAACAAATTAGCGCACACGGCGGCCACACAGAAACATGGATGACATCTGCACGGTGTAATTGAAACCACTCCACTATATGAAGGAAAATAAGATTAGAAGCAGCAGCATTACCCTCAACATAGGCAGAGGAGCCAATCAATCAGCGTTGTGTGCGGTACATCCACCAGCAACAGCGTAAATGATACAATGTTACATCCAAAGACAAGTACAGCATGTACCCAGTGACTGCACCAGCAGAATAGTGAGTGCAGCTCTGGGGTATAATACAGGAGGTAACTCAGGATCAGTAATGTACTGTATGTACACAGTGACTGCACCAGCAGAATAGTGCGTGCAGCTCTGGGGTATAATACAGGATGTAACTCAGGATCAGTAATGTAATGTATGTACACAGTGACTGCACCAGCAGAATAGTGAGTGCAGCTCTGGAATATAATACAGGATGTAACTCAGGATCAGTAATGTAATGTATGTACACTGTGACTGCACCAGCAGAATAGTGAGTGCAGCTCTGGAGTATAATACAGGATGTAACTCAGGATCAGTAATGTAATGTATGTACACAGTGACTGCACCAGCAGAATAGTGAGTGCAGCTCTGGAGTATAATACAGGATGTAACTCAGGATCAGTAATGTAATGTATGTACACAGTGACTGCACCAGCAGAATAGTGAGTGCAGCTCTGGAGTATAATACAGGATGTAACTCAGGATCAGTAATGTAATGTATGTACACAGTGACTGCACCAGCAGAATAGTGAGTGCAGCTCTGGGGTATAATACAGGAGGTAACTCAGGATCAGTAATGTAATGTATGTACACAGTGACTGCACCAGCAGAATAGTGCGTGCAGCTCTGGGGTATAATACAGGATGTAACTCAGGATCAGTAATGTATGTACACAGTGACTGCACCAGCAGAATAGTGAGTGCAGCTCTGGGGTATAATACAGGATGTAACTCAGGATCAGTAATGTAATGTATGTACACAGTGACTGCACCAGCAGAATAGTGAGTGCAGCTCTGGAGTATAATACAAGATGTATCTCAGGATCAGTAATGTAATGTATGTATACAGTGACTGCACCAGCAGAATAGTGAGTGCAGCTCTGGGGTATAATACAGGATGTAACTCAGGATCAGTAATGTAATGTATGTACACAGTGACTGCACCAGCAGAATAGTGAGTGCAGCTCTGGGGTATAATACAGGATGTAACTCAGGATCAGTAATGTAATGAATGTACACAGTGACTGCACCAGCAGAATAGTGAGTGCAGCTCTGGGGTATAATACAGGATGTAACTCAGGATCAGTAATGTAATGTATGTACACAGTGACTGCACCAGCAGAATAGTGAGTGCAGCTCTGGAGTATAATACAAGATGTATCTCAGGATCAGTAATGTAATGTATGTACACAGTGACTGCACCAGCAGAATAGTGAGTGCAGCTCTGGGGTATAATACAGGATGTAACTCAGGATCAGTAATGTAATGTATGTACACAGTGACTGCACCAGAAGAATAGTGAGTGCAGCTCTGGGGTATAATGCAGGATGTAACTCAGGATCAGTAATGTAATGTATGTACACAGTGACTGCACCAGCAGAATAGTGAGTGCAGCTCTGGGGTATAATACAGGATGTAACTCAGGATCAGTAATGTAATGTATGTACACAGTGACTGCACCAGCAGAATAGTAAGTGCAGCTCTGGGGTATAATACAGGATGTAACTCAGGATCAGTAATGTAATGTATGTACACAGTGACTGCACCAGCAGAATAGTGAGTGCAGCTCTGGGGTATAATACAGGATGTAACTCAGGATCAGTAATGTTATGTATGTACACAGTGACTGCACCAGCAAAATAGTGAGTGCAGCTCTGGAGTATAATACAGGATGTAACTCAGGATCAGCAATGTAATGTATGTACACAGTGACTGCACCAGCAGAATAGTGAGTGCAGCTCTGGAGTATAATACAGGATGTAACTCAGGATCAGTAATGTAATGTATGTACACAGTGACTGCACCAGCAGAATAGTGAGTGCAGCTCTGGAGTATAATACAGAATGTAACTCAGGATCAGTAATGTAATGTATGTACACAGTGACTGCACCAGCAGAACAGTGAGTGCAGCTCTGGAGTATAATACAGGATGTAACTCAGGATCAGTAATGTAATGTATGTACACAGTGACAGCACCAGCAGAATAGTGAGTGCAGCTCTGGAGTATAATACAGGATGTAACTCAGGATCAGTAATGTAATGTATGTACACAGTGACTGCACCAGCAGAATAGTGAGTGCAGCTCTGTGGTATAATACAGGATGTAACTCAGGATCAGTAATGTAATGTATGTACCCAGTGACTGCACCAGCAGAATAGTGAGTGCAGCTCTGTGGTATAATACAGGATGTAACTCAGGATCAGTAATGTAATGCATGTACACAGTGACTGCACCAGCAGAATAGTGAGTGCAGCTCTGGAGTATAATACAGGATGTAACTCAGGATCAGTAATGTAATGTATGTACACAGTGACTGCACCAGCAGAATAGTGAGTGCAGCTCTGGAGTATAGTACAGGATGTAACTCCGGATCAGTAATATATGTATACAGTGCCTTTTACCTGCAGATTTCTCAAATCCGCTGCAGAAAAATCCGCAGAGCTCAATACTACGTGTGCACATAGCCTTAGGGTCACTATTTGCTTTGGGCAGAATGGTGAGCATTATCAGCAGGTGTTATTTTCATCACATGATACATTCTGATATTTAGTCAGTGAAAAGAGGGAGACACAAAAGCGCAAATAGGGTCTTATCAAACGTTACACAAAGTTGCCCACCAAGAGAACTACTCACCTGGTGAGATTGAAGGAAGGACATATATTAATGGCGGCTGCTGCAGATCCACAGGTCAGTGCAGGACCTGATTGAAGCACACACTTAGATAGGAGAAAAAAGGATCATCCCCGCGCTGCAGCATGAAGAATTTCAAAAATTGTAGAGGTTTCAACGTGGTTTATTCTACGCGTTTCAGGGTTCAGGTGACCCCTTCATCAGGACATACCACAAATATTGTACAATATTTGTGGTATGTCCTGATGAAGGGGTCACCTGAACCCTGAAACGCGTAGAATAAACCACGTTGAAACCTCTACAATTTTTGAAATTCTTCATGCGGCAGCGCGGGGATGATCCTTTTTTCTCCTATCTAAGTGTGTACATTCTGATATTTGCAATTTGCTCCTGCCGTTCAGTCTGGTGAATAGAGAAGGATTTTCGCGATCATGTTGTCACCGTGCGCCCTCCATCACCTTTCCTCACCATAATATTACACTGAAAGTCAATGGAAGAGATTTTAGAAAGCTGAATAGACTGGATGGATGCACTGAGCAATGTGTGATGTGGCAGTGAATACAGAAGATCTTACAGCCATTTACACTCAGTACACAAGTGGGAGACTGAGAACTAAACACTCGCTCTCCACTGTGGACTCATAAAATCACAAAGGCTTTATTAGGGTAAAAAGTAAATTCAGCCAAAATGTCAGGACAGAAGCTATAGTTTACCAAGCCCCAATTACATCTGCTCCTAGGAACCATGGTGGCCCAACCAGACTTTTATTTTATATCCATCAAAGAAAAATCCAAAAATCCAACATATCATGTGACGCTGTAGAAACACTTTATTTTCACCATTTACTTACCGCTTCATAACATACTCTCCAGTCACATCCAGAGCAGTATGCAAAGATAAACTGTTTTCCAGTTTTCAGAGTAAAGTTCATTGCTAGAGCTCAAATGACAAGAACAGAATTGATGGTAGCCTGTTACTGCCCCCAACTCGTCTGTTTCCCAGAGCAAATATTATAAAATGCAGCTTTGGGTGTGACTAGAGAATGAGACATGCTGCAGCTTGTGATAGAAAAATGAAGATTTAACCTATATATTGTGTTACAAATTGAATTTCATAAAGGTTAATGATGACAACAAAGTTATTGTATGTCAATCAATAATCCCAGCCAGCACATACTAATATAATAAAAGCACAATAAGTCATCCTTCACCTCCCAGAGATTCCTGGACATCTGCGCACCTCTAACCACCCCCATATAATTCCTAATTGCTGGCAAATTCTCCCTGTTCCAGAGAAGTAATAAAATATATTTCTATATAAGGGCACAGAAGCACCAACATCAAAATGCACAAACATGGCCCCTGAACCCCCCTCCTTGGCCTTGAAGAAAGGGCTGAGTTATCCAAAGGTATGGCACGTGCCTAACCCGGCAGGAATGCTGCTGTCGAGTGCGAGAATTAACCATATCACAACCATATGAGGATACTGACCCTGGAAAGTGCACTGTGCACGGGTCGTTTCAACGTTGCAGACATGAAAGTTGAAATGTTTCTAATGGTTTCAGGATGAGATCAGAAATATAGAATAAGAATGAATCAGAGCGGAAAAGGCAGCCAAGTAGATTTATTCCATAGATCACTCACTGCTGTATGTGTCACAGTGTAAATACAACATAATGGATCTACTGAGATGTAATTTACTCGCATACTGAACCTTCTCTAGACATCATCTGCCTACAATAGATCTAAAATATTATGTACGAGTTGATTTGTCAGGACAATGTTGTTCACTGGTACAATAGGTACCGCTATGGGTATTGACATTAGCCCTGATGGTGGTTTCTTGGTTCAGCACATTGAAATGATACATTGTTTAGTAGGATGTCAATCAAAAGCAATACAAAACTTCAATCCCTTGGGTAAAACTCAGGTGGGGCAGCACAGTGGCTTGCCGGGTTCAAATCCCACCATGAACTTCTGCAAAGAGTTTGTATGTTCTCCCCATGTTTGCGTGGGTTTCCTCCCACACTCCAAAAACATATTGCTAGGGAATCTAGATTGTGAGCTGTGTAATGAATGGTTCTATAGTAGTGAGTAAAATAAGTAAATGCGTTTTATCTCTGGGCTGAGGTTGATAACATGGCTACAGCAACAGCTTCTAAACTCACAGGGGGACGAACTTCATGGATGGATTATGGCATATCTGATATTTCTGCAATGCATTGTGTACAGCTTCTCCATGGTTTGAGTGGTGCAAATGTTTCTATCCCAATCACTCACTGAGTGTAGTTGATATCCCACATGTCTGTAACCTGTGCACTAGTACAGGATGTCTGGATGCTGGGGAATCTGACTCCTGGAATGCAGGAGGAGCAAGTCTGAACCTCTCCGGCCGTCACCTGAACATTCCCATGCAGGTACAATAGCCGGAGTGACGGCATTGTGCTCTTTACCACCATTTATTTCACGGCTAATTCCAGATTACTGTAAACAATTAGGATTATAAGAAGTGATCTGCGATGTTTCGAGAAACACTGACCCACCTGCCCACAGCATTGCAGGCTAGCTAGAATACAAGAAGCAGCCTGAGGGCAATGGTTAGTGGTTTGAGAAATTTTGGGATTTTTTTTTGTAATCTCATCATTAATAGAGCAGTACAATTCCACATTATCAAACAAAACAAAACCCAGGACATATCTGTAACATTGTGATTCCCTGAATTCTGAATGAGTGAATTATAAATTAAACACAAAAGGATACAATGTATCACAACCTCATGACCCCTAACTACTCACAACCGCAAACAAGTTGTCACTGCTCTTCCAAGCTGTGACCCCTCCGTGCCCGGCTGCACATTAGTCCTATGACAATATCATGGTTGGGATGACCCAGACGATGGGGATTTGGCGCATAAGCGGCATGTGCGACCACGCTGGCAGCATTTTTATTTAGACTGGTGACAAATTTGGGGCCCCAATAATAATTATTGAGCTTCACCTCCCAATCAGACATGGACAGTCCCTCTCGATCCTGGAGATCTGGCTCTTTGACTGGTGATCACAGTTGTCGATTAGCGGATTACTTACACTTTTGAAGATTGGCCAGTAGGACCATATAATATTTTGATATAATAGTCCAAGTTGTCAATGCTTACAGAATATCTTGATCTTAACATGGACAAAACAGAATTCATTGTCTTTCCCCCATCTCACGCGACCCCCCAAACGAACCTATCCATTACAGTAAATGGCTGCCCACTCTCCCCAGTCCCACAAGATCGCTGCCTCGGGGTAATCCTTGACACTGATCTCTCCTTCAAACCACATTTCCAAGCCCTTTCCACTTCCTGCCGACTTCAACTCAAAAATATTTCACGGGTCCGTACATTCCTAAACCAAGAATCTGCAAAAACCCTAGTCCATGCCCTCATCATCTCTCGCCTTGACCACTGTAACCTCCTGCTCTGTGGCCTCCCCTCTAACACTCTCGCACCCCTCCAATCTGTTCTAAACTCTGCTGCCCGACTAATCCACCCGTCCCCCCGCTATTCCCCGGCCTCTCCCCTCTGTCAATCCCTTCACTGGCTCCCCATTACCCAGAGACTCCAGTACAAAACCCTAACCATGACATACAAAGCCATCCACAACCTGTCTCCTCCATACATCTGTGACCTCGTCTCCCGGTACTTACCTACACGCAACCTCTGATCCTCACAAGATCTCCTTCTCTACTCCCCTCTTATCTCCTCTTCCCACAATCGCATACAAGATTTCTCTCGCGTATCACCCCTACTCTGGAACCCTCTACCCCAACACATCAGACTCTCACCTACCATCGAAACCTTCAAAAAGAACCTGAAAACCCACCTCTTCCGACAAGCCTACAACCTGCAGTAACCACCGATCCACCAAACCGCTGCATGACCAGCGCTATCCTCACCTACTGTATCCTCACCTATCCCTTGTAGGTTGTGAGCCCTTGCGGGCAGGGTCCTCTCTCCTCCTGTATCCTCACCCATCCCTTGTAGATTGTGAGCCCTCGCGGGCAGGGTCCTCTGTCCTCCTGTATCCTCACCCATCCCTTGTAGATTGTGAGCCCTCGCGGGCAGGGTCCTCTCTCCTCCTGTACCAGGCGGGACTTGTATTGTTCAAGATTATTGTACTTCTTTTTATTATGTATACCCCTCCTCACATGTACAGCGCCATGGAATAAATGGCACTATAACAATAAATAATAAGAATAATCTTAAAGGTTTCTTCCCCAAAAATGAAGTAGGTGATCACTGGGGATTAAACTGCGGGGTCCCCAGCGATCCTTCTGAGATCGCCACTTTGCAGCTCCATTCTGTACGGTGCGGAGGCGCCTTCCTTCCATTAATAGTCTATGGGACTGCCAAGTCCAGCGCTCGGTTATTCCCGTCAGCCCCTTATACAATGAATGGAGCGGAGGGTGAGTGTGTGCCCCTCTGCTCCACGCAGGACAGGTCTGCGGAGCTGGTCGGCCCCCGGTGATCAGCAAGGAATCTAATAACCTACAGTAGGTAGTAGGTACAGGGATTAACTTCATTTTTTCGGAATAACCCTTTAGCACAAGAGGAATAGTAATAAATAATGTTCAGCAGAACATCTCACACATGAGTCCTCCGACTTCCCGTATCCTTGCTCCCCTTCCCGGGGCCCCCTTTACCTGACCTCTCCTCCCCGCTCCACCCTGCCACTTTCCTCTCAACTGTTTACATTCTTCTAAATCCACTTTAAATGCCGATGTCTGATGGTGTAAGCTGCGCAGGAATGTACCGACAGGGAGAGGGAGAGTCCAGGAGCTGCAGACAATCAGGAATGTACCGACAGGGAGAGGGAGAGTCCAGGAGCTGCAGACAATCAGGAATGTACCGAAAGGGAGAGCGAGAGTCCAGGAGCTGCAGACAATCAGGAATGTACCCACAGGGAGAGGGAGAGTCCAGGAGCTGCCGACAATCAGGAATGTACCCACAGGGAGAGGGAGAGTCCAGGAGCTGCCGACAATCAGGAATATACCGACAGGGAGAGTCCAGGAGCTGCAGACAATCAGGAATGTACCGACAGGGAGAGGGAGAGTCCAAGAGCTGCAGACAATCAGGAATGTACCGACAGGGAGAGTCCTGGAGCTGCAGACAATCAGGAATGTACCGACAGGGAGAGGGAGAGTCCAGGAGCTGCAGACAATCAGGAATGTACCGACAGGGAGAGGGAGAGTCCAAGAGCTGCAGACAATCAGGAATGTACCGACAGGGAGAGTCCTGGAGCTGCAGACAATCAGGAATGTACCGACAGGGAGAGGGAGAGTCCAGGAGCTGCAGACAATCAGGAATGTACCGACAGGGAGAGGGAGAGGGAGAGTCCAGGAGCTGCAGACAATCAGGAATGTACCGACAGGGAGAGGGAGAGTCCAGGAGCTGCAGACAATCAGGAATGTACCCACAGGGAGAGGGAGAGTCCAGGAGCTGCAGACAATCAGGAATGTACCGACAGGGAGAGTCCTGGAGCTGCAGACAATCAGGAATGTACCGACAGGGAGAGGGAGAGTCCAAGAGCTGCAGACAATCAGGAATGTACCGACAGGGAGAGGGAGAGTCCAGGAGCTGCAGACAATCAGGAATGTACCGACAGGGAGAGGGAGAGTCCAGGAGCTGCAGACAATCAGGAATGTACCGACAGGGAGAGTCCAAGAGCTGCAGACAATCAGGAATGTACCCACAGGGAGAGGGAGAGTCCAGGAGCTGCAGACAATCAGGAATGTACCGACAGGGAGAGGGAGAGTCCAGGAGCTGCAGACAATCAGGAATGTACCGACAGGGAGAGTCCTGGAGCTGCAGACAATCAGGAATGTACCGACAGGGAGAGGGAGAGTCCAGGAGCTGCAGCCAATCAGGAATGGGAGAGGGAGAGGGAGAGTCCAGGAGCTGCAGACAATCAGGAATGTACCCAGAGGGAGAGTCCAGGAGCTGCAGACAATCAGGAATGTACCGACAGGGAGAGGGAGAGTCCAGGAGCTGCAGACAATCAGGAATGTACTGACAGGGAGAGTCCAGGAGCTGCAGACAATCAGGAATGTACCGACAGGGAGAGTCCAGGAGCTGCAGACAATCAGGGATGTACCGACAGGGAGAGGGAGAGTCCAGGAGCAGCAGACAATCAGGAATGTACCGACAGGGACAGTCCAGGAGCTGCAGACAATCACCGAGCAAGACTGGCAGCGCACATCTAGAGAGGGGGCCAATCAGGGCAGGACTGGCCATCTGGCAATTCTGGCAAATGCCAGAAGGGCCTGTCTGGTCATGGGCTGTCTTGTCTGCCATGTTGTTAACAGAATCTGTGATCTCAAGACCCCCATACTGTTAAGAGTTGTGACGGAGCACAAAGTGACTCCATCAGTTATCCCACAGGAATCATTAGAAATATTGGTCTTGTAGTAAATCTTGCATTCCTGCATCCAGGGTAATATTAGTAATATATTCAATTTGGTGCTTGGCGACGGGGACAACATGGGCCTGTGTGATCTCAAATGTCACAGATGAATTTCAGTCGAGTCCGTACCTGGGGCCAATCCTTCCGGCACGTAGGGGACACGACTCCCAATACTGCATAATGCTGGGAGCAAAGCCACAAAGCGCGAGATCGACAGCGTGGCCATAATGACCACTATAGTCACATGGGGGGCTTTTGGACCCCCACTCTCGTGCTCCATGGGGGTCCCAGCAATTAAACATTTATAAACCTGCCCTGCATGTGTGGTGGTCGTGCACCATTACTGTATGGGACAGTGGACTCTGCACCCAAGAGTAATGTGTGCAATCAGAACAAGCTCTGATTGCATCCAATTAACCTCTTATATGCTGCTGTCTTTATGGATTGATTACATTTATTACATTTCGCACCTTTTTTTTTTATTTGGAGTGAACAACCCCTATAAGAGTATTACTAGGTTAGAATTAGGAATCAGAGACACAGTCTTTAGTAAATATTTGTAATTTATGGTGAAGCCAAATTTCCAGCAGACTTTAATCCGACAGCTGCAATAAACGGGATTCTGTCACCGCATTGAGCAGGTTATACTGATCACATCATGGAATAGCCGACTCAAACGTCTTTTTATAATGTCTCTCTTTAATTGCAGCTATATTAGCATGTACAATTAATATGCTAATATTACTATAACCAAGAGGGCGCTACCAGAGACTCTTTTCTGACCAATCAAAAGCTGCAGGTGTCATGCAGGGGAAAAAGAATCAAACACGTTCCTACAGATGGTCAGAAGTGACTAACTGAGAAACGTTACCCCTTACACCCCATATTATTCAATGTGGAGAGTGACAAGCCAAGCCTGGCATGTCACAGTGAGGAGACTTATGCGCCATGCATGCTCCTCTGGAAAATTAAATATGCAAATTGTCTCTTCAGAGAATAAGAGGACTAAAACTCCATCACTCCCTATTGGAAGCAGCAATCCTAAAAGTCAATATTGACTCTTCAATGAGCCTTGTCACATGACTTAAGATAAAAGCCAAACCAGAAACTCAATTTGAAGACAGTTTCGGGGTACTGCCCCTCATCAGTGCAAGTAGGAGGACTGATATGGCTAGGTGATCTGGAAATGCATGCAATGACACAGATCTCATTGCTGGCATCTACTTTAATTACAGAAGAGGAAGGAGGAGAGCAGAGCTGTGTGCCATTATAAATACTTCTCTGCATCTATTACAGGGATCAAGGAATACTGCACTGATAATTGGAATAGATCCGGAGCGATGTTTGTGACACACTGCAGCTCTCATCTCACAGCACTGTCATTGTGGTAGGGGAATGGGGTGAATGCAGAGCTATGTGAAATTATTGCAATTACTCTGGGCATCAATTGTCAATGTCTGGAGAAGAGGAAAAGAGCAGAGCTGACAATGCTGTGAGATGAGAGCTGCAGTGTGTCACATACATCGCTCTGTATCTATGCCAGCTATGAGTGCAGTATTCCTTGATGCCTTGGATATATGCAGAGAGGTGTTTGTGAGACACACAGCTTTGCTCTCATGCCCTTCTCCTACCTATGCTGATAGTACTTTGATATGAACTCTGCAGTGTGTCACATACACTGCTCTGGATCTATGCAGTATTCTCTGATGTCTGGTATATATAGAGAGGTGTTTTTATTGACACACAGCTCTGCTCTTCTCCCAAGTATGCTGACAGTGCTGTGAGATGAGAGCTGCAATGTGTCACATACACTGCTCTGGATTTGTGCCTGTGATCCATGCTGTATTCCCCGATGTTTGGGATATATGCAGAGAGGTGTTTGCAATGACACACAGCTCTGCTCTCATGCCCTTCTACCTATGCTGATAGTACTTTGAGATGAAAGCTGCAGTGTGTCACATACACTGCTCTGGATCTATGAAGTATTCTCTGATGTCTGGTATATATACAGAGAGGTGTTTTATTGGCATACAGCTTTGCTCTTCTCCCAAATATGCTGACAGTGCTGTGAGATGAGAGCTGTAATGTCCACCTGTGATCAGTAGATGTCAGCAGTGAGAACTGTGTGACCTGGGGAGGAGAGCAGGGCTTTATATGTATTTATATGTATTACCGTATCACACAGAGAGACAGTTCTGATGAAATCTGGAGGTGTTTCCATTTTCTCCTCTGCCTGACACCTCCTGCTTATGGTTGATCAATGTAATGCAGGGGAAAAAGTAATGCCCTATTTATTATAGGGGATATTAGCATATAAACTTTACAAGCTGATATCTCTGCAATGTGTAAACGAGTGAAAAGTCGTCTACAATGACTAATTCTACATCTACGTAACACTAGTAGGGATGAGCGAATATATTCGTTACTTGAGACTTCCCGAGCACGCTCGGGTGTCCTCCGAGCATTTTTTAGTGTTCAGAGATTTCGTTTTCCTCACCTCAGCTGAATGATTTTCATCTGTTAGCCAGCATAAGTACATGTGGGGATCCCCTAGCAACCAGGCAACCCCCACATGTACTTATGCTGGCTCACAGATGTACCGTATATACTAGAGTATAAGCCAACCCAAGTATAAGCCGAGACCCCTAATTTTGCCACAAAAAACTGTGAAAACTTTATGACTCGAGTATAAGCCTAGGGTGGGAAATGCAGCAGCTACCGCTAAATGACAAAAATAAAAATAGATACCAATAAAATTACAATTAATTGAGACATCAGTAGGTTAAGTGTTTTTGAATATCCATATTGAATCTGGAGCCCCATGTAATGCTCCATACAGTTCATGATGGGCCCCACAAGATGCTCCATATTAAGATATGCCACATATAATGCTGCACAAATGCTGATTATGGCCCCATAAGATGCTCCATACAGTCATTTGCCCCATGTAATGCTCCATAAATGCTGATTATGCCCCATAAGATGCTCCATAAATTTTCCCCATATAATGCTTCATAAATGCTGATTGTGGCACCATAAGATGCTTCATACAGACATTTGCCCCATATGCTGTTGCTGCGATTAATAAAAAAAAATAAAAAAAATCACATATTCGCCTCTCGTCACTCAGGCCCCCGGCACTTTCTATATTCACCTGCTCCGCGTTCCACCGCCGCTACGTTCCCCGTCCACTGCACTGACGGCTCAGGCAGAGGGCGGCGTGCACTAATCGCGTCACAACGCCCTCTGACCTGCGCATCACTGCAGAGGACAGGGAAGATGCAGCGGTGGCCGGCGGTGGTGGAACGGGGAGCTGGTGAATATCGCGCACTACTTATACTCACCTGCTCCTGGCGTGGTCCCTGCTTCCTCGATGCCGGTAGCTTCTTCCTGTAGTGCGCGGTCACATGGTACCGCTCATTACAGTAATGAATATGCGGCTCCACCCCTATGGGAGTGGAGTCGGGTCCATATTCATTACTGTAATGAGCGGTACCATGTGACCGCTCACCACAGGAAGAAGCTGCCGGCGCCGGGGAAGCAGGGACCGCGCCAGGAGCAGGTGAGTATGCTTAGACCGCTGCCACTCCACCTCCCCTTCCAAACCCTGGGTATGACTCGAGTATAAGCCGAGAGGGGCAATTTCAACCTAAAAAAAAAAAGGCTGAAATTCTCGGCTTATACTCGAGTATATACGGTAAATCATTCAGCTGCGGCAATGAAAACTAAATTTCCGAGCACTAAAAAATACTCTGAGGACCCCCGAGCGTGCTGGGAAATCTTGAGTAACGAGTATATTCGCTCATCACTAAACACTAGATATTCTGCAGCTCTTCAGTCAGTGAGGTCAGTATGGGAGGGTGTCGCTGCCCTTGGTGCCCAAATGCTTCTTGGCCTGGTAGGAGGATAGCAGTGGCAGTTGGAGGGGACATGGTACAGATTTTGCATCGGCGCCCTTGATCCTTCATGCTGCACCCCTCTATATATTTTCTACGGGGGCCACTGGTAATATGTCTGGCTAACACTGAACATGAAACAGAGTTCTTGTAAGAAGATTGCAGCTCTGGGTTCTGGGTCCCTCCACCATCTGTAAGGAGTTATCTGTGGTTTATTCCAGGTGCTCTGGTTTCCTTCCATAGCCCAAAAATATACATCCCATTATCTGGCTTCCTATACCGGAGGCTGGTGCTGCACGCTATGGGGCCAAGGAACCAGTAGTGAATGCACCGGATCGATGGGAGGACCAGCGGGGAAACGTTACCAGTGAGTGTATCAGAAAGGTTTGGGGAGGGAATGTTCTCATGTTGGACGACCCCTTTAAATGTCCGTTTCCTTTTATTTTGATCCATACAGGAAGCAGGTAGGAACATTCAGCTCCATCCATGTTATTCACGATCCATTGTTTGGCCCCTGATGGAATCCTCTGGGCAAACTCCCTTGGCTGTAAAATGTGAATGTTCAGCCTGTGATGAGGAGCGGCTCCGGGGTCACAACATTTCAGGGGAACGCCATACAAGCCGCGTCCTCTGGCCAGAATCTGTCCGCACTCCTCGCAGCTGGCACGCGGGAACGCTTTTTACAGTCACATGTTTTTGCTATTTAGGGGACGCCCTGTCTTTCTAACCCAAAACATCTCCCGGCATCACAGGAACACGGCCGCATTGTGTTCTGCAGAACGCTGATTGACTGGAGGAAGGAAAAGGAGGAGCGGAGCGTCAGCTGGGCCCGCTGTGTACAAGCAGAATTGGCTTCTGGCAGCGGCCCGGCCATTGTCACGGCCACATCAATTCAGGACCCAAAAACACCAACAAGCCCCATAAATCGGACGTACAACGGTCCATTCCCCCTCATCACGCCAAGACATGAACCATCAATAGTGATGTTTATGAAGAGCAAACCATGCTCCTGAAATACTCTGCGCTGATGTACGTCAAGCACTTTCTTTTGTCTCTCAGGTTGTCTTTCTCTTTCCAACAAAAACTTGATGGCTCCCCGCCTGGCTCCCCGTCCCCGAGAGTCAGTCCTCTTCCTTCCACATCTTGTGGAGGCCAATGTCTTCTACAAGATGAGGAAAAAGACAGCTCATATTGAGGGAGAAAAAATAGCCAAATACCGAGCCTTATACAGAGAGTGAAGCAGAAGATTTCCTAGAAATCTACAATCTCTGACAATTTGTAGCGATTGAATGAAGAGTTTTGTCTATTCCGGT
The DNA here is from genome assembly GCF_032444005.1 of Ranitomeya imitator. Classification (NCBI taxonomy): domain Eukaryota; kingdom Metazoa; phylum Chordata; class Amphibia; order Anura; family Dendrobatidae; genus Ranitomeya; species Ranitomeya imitator. The sequence goes on from NC_091288.1 coordinate 12,416,664, forward strand.
TTCCTGATGACACCTTCCCGGCTTGTTTTGTAGGAAGGAAAGACTGAAATTATAAATAGTCTCGGGATCGTCTTAAAGTTTCCTTCATGCTGCAGACAAACATTCTCAACAAAACAAGTGCGTTAATCCAGAGAATACAAAGTATATTCATCTAAAGATGGAAGATCAGGAGTTCAAGACTTGGCTGAAATATCCAGTAATCACATCAACATGATCCAGAAAACCATCCACTGTGCCCTGGGGGAAACCACACTGCCCCTTCTCCTGTGCCCAGCGGGAAACCACACTGCACCTTGTCCTGTGCCCAACCGGTCACCACACTGCCCCTTCTCCTGTGCCCAACCGGTCACCACACTGCCCCTTCTCCTGTGCCCAACCGGTCACCACACTGCACCTTCTCCTGTGCCCAGCAGGAAACCACACTGCACCTTCTCCTGTGCCCAGCAGGAAACCACACTGCACCTTCTCCTGTGCCCAGCAGGAAACCACACTGCCCCTTCTCCTGTGCCCAACCGGTCACCACACTTCACCTTCTCCTGTGCCCAGCAGGAAACCACACTGCACCTTGTCCTGTGCCCAGCGGAAAACCACACTGCACCTTCTCCTGTGCCCAGCCGGACACCATACTGCACATTCTCCTGTGCCCAGCCGGACAGCATACTGCACCTTCACCTGTGCCCAGCCGGTCACCATACTGCACCTTCTCCTGTGCCCAACCGGTCACCATACTGCACATTCTCCTGTGCCCAGTGGGAAACTACACGGCACCTTCTCCTGTGCTAACTCGGTCCCTATTGAGAATGCATAGAGTTTTGAGAACTGCCAAAAAAGGGGAAGAAAAGTGACATATGCTCCTAAAAACAGTCTAAGTCATGCTGTAAGTCATTCTTCAGTCGTACTCACGAACACTCCTAAATAAAGGCTAAAAACCACTACTAAAGTGACCTGAATGTATGGGAATATATCTACTATAATACTGCCCTCTTGTACAGGAAAATACAGTGGCATGGAAAAGTGTGGGCACCCCTAGTCAAAAGTACTGTAATTGTAAGATGAAGATGAAATGATCAATAAGGACTAAAGTTAAAGATGACACATTTCCTCTGTATTTTAGGGGAAAAAAAAATTATATATATATATATATATATATATATATATATATATATATATATATATATATATATATATATATATATATATCTTTTACATTTTAAAATTACAAAAAAAAGAAAATGTTCCAATGTAAACGTTTGGGCAGCCTTAGAGATTTGTGTTTCAGACCCTAATTAGCCTGTTAGGGTTATGACTTCTTCACTATCATCATTAGGAAAGTTCAGGTGATGCAAATTTCCAGCTTTATAAAAACCCAGCCTCCTCTTACCGTGTGCCAATAAACAGCAGCCATGGGATCTTCTAAGCAGCTGCCGAGCAATCTAAAAATGAAAATGGTAGAGGCCACAAAGCAGGAGAAGGCTATAAGAAGATATAAAAGTGTTGTCAAGTTGCCCTTTCTTCAGTTCGAAATGTAATTAGGAAATGGCAGTTACCAGGAGCAGTGGAGGTCAACATAGGGTCTAGAAGACCAAGCAAAATTTCAGTGAGAGCTGCTGGTAGGATTGTTAGGGAGAGGAAAATCAGAATCAGCTTCACTTCAAAAGACATTCAGAAAGATTTATCAGACTCTGGAGTTGTGGTACATTGTTCTACTGCTCAGAGACACCAGCACAAATATGACCTTCATGGAAGAGTCATTAGAAAACCTCTTGTGTCCTCCCCATAAAATTCAGAGTCAGCGGTATGCAAAAGAAAATCTAAACAACCTGATGCATTTTGGAAACAAGTCCTGTGGACCGATGAGGTTAAAATATAATTCTTTGGCCACAATGATCAAAGGTATGCGCAGAGAAAAAAGGGCATAGAATTTCAGGAAAAGAACATCTCGCCAACCATTAAGCATGGTGGTGGATCAATCATGCTTTGGGCTTGTGTTGCAGCCAATGGCACAGGAAATATCTGACAGATAGAAGGAAGAATAGATTCAATGAAATTTCAACAAATTGTTGATGCAAATATAACACATCTGTAAAAAATCTGAAGATGAAAAGAGGAAGAGGAAGAGGATGGCTGCTACAAATGGATAATGATTCTAAACACACATCACAATCCACAATAGACTACATCATAAGGCTAGGGTCACATTGCGTTAGTGCAATCCGTTTAGCGCTAGCGGGTTGCGCTAACGCAATGTTTTTAATGGGGCCGCGTCCCGGGGTCGCGGTAACGTCCCCGCTCTCGCAGATCCCCGATCTGCGAGAGCGGGGAACAGACCGCGGGCGCGCCTCGGACGCTGCAAGCAGCGTCCGCGGCGCGCCAGGAAACACCGGCGCATCGCTAGCGCGTGCCGAACATGGCACGCGCTAGTGCTGCGCATTCCCATTGCCGTGAATGGGCGCGCTAACGGACGCGTTGCATGGCGTTAATTTCGCCGTGCAACGCTGTCCGCTAGCGCTTTCCCATTAACGCAATGGGAACCAAGCCTAAGGCGCAAGGAGAAGGTTTTACAATGGCCCTCTCAGTCCCCTGACCTGAACATCTTTGAAAATCTGTGGCAAGACCTCAAAACAGCAGAGGATATAAGACGCCCCAGGAATCTCACAGAACTGGAGGAATTCTCCAAGGAAGAAAGGAGGAAAATCCCTCTATCAAGAACTAAAGGACTCTTGTCTGACTACAAAAAGTGTTTACAAGCTGCAGGGTGCCTAGACCTCTGCATTGGCCCATTTTAGTTTTTGCAATTTTTAAAATGTAAAAGATAAAAAAATACATATATCTTGCCTAAAATACAAAAGAAATGTGTCATCTTTAACATCAGGCTTATTAGAGATCATTTCATATACGGTACGTACTTTCTCACTGCAAAATGCAAATAAATGTATATAATTTATACAATGTGATTTTCTGGATTTTATTTTTGATATTCTATCGCTCAATGTTAAAATTAACCGACCCTCAAAATTACAGACAGTTCATGTCTTTGTCAGTGGGCAAGCGTACAAAATCAGCAAGGGATCAAATACTTATTTCCCCACTGTAGTGTCTGGTTCCGTGCGTGTCCTCTGTGTTTGCAGTTATGTATCACAGTACGGTTCTCTGCCCTTATGCCAACCAGATGATTTCCAATCCTTTTGATATTCGCGTACATTTCTATACAGAGAATTTTTTTGCAGAATATTGGTTCCATTCATTCATCCAATTGAAGCAGGTTTGGATGAATGGGAAAGTTGCAGACGTTTTGGAAACAAAATGTGCAGCAAATGTCTATTTTTGTGCTCAGGCATCTGCAGAAAGTAATGACGTTCATCCAGGACTGCAGAAATCTCACTCTAGGACCAAGTGTTAATTTACCAAACTTGCTAAATATAGAGGCTACAAGGAGTCCGCCAATCACTCTGCCAGTTCTGGGTCGGAGTCTCCGGGCCGCAGTGTTACATTCACAGGGTATTGCAAAACGCCAAACATGATAAATCATCGCTTGTCCCTCAGCAGAGAGGTCCAAAACCCATTCCAAGCACTGGCCCCCACTTATCCGCCAGGGATCTTGTCTGGGGTCTGGAATGTGAAGTCTACACTCTAGACACAGGCTGTTCCTTTAACCCCCTTCATTGCTACAGGGGCTTTTGACAGTTACATAGTTAGAAGTGACAGGATGGGTGACAGACAACATACTCTTAAATATCAAAAAACGCCATTCCTGTGGCACAATGCTCCCCAAAAAATCCTTCTGGCCCCTGTTCATATGTGTGGTCATAAACGAGCCAGATAAGCCAAACTTGGACTAATAAGAAAGTCCATCCATTAGTCTACAAGTGTTTATGGAGTGAAAAGTTCTGAAAGTTCTGCAACTTTGTGATACAAAACCTCTGCTTGCTTTCACTAAATGGAAACGTTTCTGTTTACATCCAGGCTCAAAAACGGACCCAACAATTCTGATACAATTGTACCAAACTCCAGGGTATCCAGTCTAGACTATCCAGAGTTTAGCCTTCTTTTACCTGCAGTGATACATTGCAACAAACTATCAAAACAGGAGAGCGATTTGTACAGCACTGAACAGAAGGTCATGGACTAAAATCGATAAGGCTACTTTCACACATCAGGTTTTTTTGCATCAGGCACAATCCGGCGAATGTCGGAAAAACCGCATCCGGCGCAGATTGTGAAAACCTGATGCGACGGATCCGGCTAGCATATCTAGATTATTGGATAAAAAAAAAATTGGAGCATGCTCAGTTTAAAAAAACGGAATCCAGCGTCAGAATCTGTCATTTTCCGGATCCGGCACCTTCAGGCTCCCATAGACTTGCATTCTAGCAAACAGCTGGAAGTGCCGGATCCGGCGCTTCTGGCTTTTTCGCTGGAGACAAAAAACAATGCTATGGACGTTTTTTCCAGAAGCCGGAAACGGCAGATTTGCCGGATCCGTCGAAAAAAGGATGAAACGCAATGTCATCCGGCACTAATACAAGTCTATGGGGAAAAAAAAACGGATCCGGCAGCAACATTCGCCGGATACGTTTTTTTTAAATTTAGCCGGATTGAGCCTGAAAGCGAAAACCTGATGTGTGAAAGTAATAAAGACTGTAACAAACCTTCAGCTAACTAAACATAGGAAGGTTTTTCTTATCTTTAAGATGTAAATGTTTCCATTCACTGACAGCAGGCAGAGGTCATAAAAGTGGAGCGCAAAGTATATTAGAAAGACCTAGGACTTTTTATTATATAATGATTAACAATGGACATTGACTTTACTGGGTGAACACATTTTAGATGTATAAAGCGGCAAATTGAAACCAGAACCTGAATCATCTTCCTTTTTTCCAATTATTTTTTTTCCAATTGTGTTTTTTTCATTTTCTCTACATGTACATCTTACCTTGCTCTGCCACCAGAATTCAGTAATTTGCTTTATAGCAACTTTATGGAAATGGAAAACTTGTGTAGAGGTAACTCCTACTGGAGAATGCTGTGGGCATGCTCTGCTTGCTGGAGATGACTTCTACGGGAAAGTGCTGTGCTCATGCTGTGCTTACTGGAGATGACTTCTATGGGAGAGAGCTGTAGGCATACTCTGCTTGCTGGAGATTACTTCTATGGGAGAGTGTTGTGTAAATGCTACGCTTACTGGAGAAACTTCTATGGGAGAGTGCTGTGGGCATGTTCTTGTTGGAGATTACTTCTATGGGAGAGAGCTGTGGGCATGCTGTGCTTGCTGGAGATGATTTCTATGGGAGAGTGCTGTGGGCATGTTCTTCTTGGAGATGACTTCTATGGGAGAGTGCTATGGGCCTGCCCTGCTTGCTGGAGATGATTTCTATGGGAGAGAGCTGTGGGCATGTTCTTTTTGGAGATGACTTCTATGGGAGCGTGCTGTGGGCATGTTCTTCTAGGAGATGACTTCTATGGGAGAGTGCTGTGGGCATGCTCTGATCTCTATTGATGACTTCTATGAAGAGTATTGGAGATGATTCTTTAGGGGGAGTGTTGTGGGCATGCCTGGTCTCGGAATGGAAGAGTGCTGTGGGCATGCTTTTTCAGTGAAGATAATTTCTGTGGGAGATTGTAGTCTCTGGAGCTGACTCCTATGGGAGAGTGCTGTGGGCATGTTCTTGTTGGAGATGACTTCTATGGGAGAGTGCTGTGGGCATGTTCTTCTAGGAGATGACTTCTATGGGAGAGTGCTGTGGGCATGTTCTTCTAGGAGATGACTTCTATGGGAGAGTGCTGTGGGCATGTTCTTCTTGGAGATGACTTCTATGGGAGAGTGCTGTGGGCATGTTCTTCTTGGAGATGACTTCTATGGGAGAGTGCTGTGGGCATGCTCTGATCTCTATTGATGACTTCTATGAAGAGTATTGGAGATGATTCTTAGGGGGGAGTGTTGTGGGCATGCCTGGTCTCGGCATGGAAGAGTGCTGTGGGCATGCTGTTTCAGTGGAGATAATTTCTGTGGAAGATTGTAGTCTCTGGAGCTGACTCCTATGGGAGAGTGTTGTGGGCATGCTCTATGGCCTGTGCAGAGGACATTACGCACAGAGGTGGCTGCCACCTTCTGCCCATGGTGCAATCCTGAGTTATCTGTATACAATAAACTTTCAGGTATTGTGCAAGGAGCAATTAATAATGTATCTTCTTGTAGAGTAATGGAGGTGACGCCATGACTACAACTTGCACTTATTCCATTCTTAGCTCTACTGACCAGTATCCTTTGCACTTAAAGGGCCAGTACACCTAAAGTTGTCAGCTTTATGAGGGTTTGGCATTTTCCTTACATAGTAAACCATAATAATATTAAGCTTCTTCCAGGCCTGAAATGTCAAATAACAGAGTAAGATACAATTAACTAAATAATGCACCTCAGCTTTAGTGTCCCTTTAATTGTCTCTGACCCTTCATCGTCCATAGAAAGGTTGCATCTGTCTTGCACATTATAGGATTTGCAGTGATTTGCAGCGGGGGGCTCTGGGCAGAGGCGGTGGGCATGTCACTCATTTATGAGCGCTGCTTGGCAGACGAGAGCTTCAGAGACCACAAATCGCATAAAGACTGGAAATGGCGCAACCACAGAGCTGTCCCGGCATGACACTATACAAGGGAAAGCAGAAATGCCGCAAGAGGCTCTGAGGATCCCAGGTCTGATCCAAATGGCAGCTCTGAAGTCCTGGAAGTGAGACCTGGACTGATGGGAGATGAGAGGAGCAGGAGTCGGACTAAGGCTACGTTCACATTAGTGTCTTGCGGTGGTGCGTCGGGTGCTACCGCGGCGACGCATGCGTCATGCGCCCCAATATTTAACATGGGGGCGCATGGGCATGCGTTTGCATGCGTGTTGTGATGCATGCGTCTTTTTTGCCGCAAGCGTTAGGGCGCAGAGGACGCAGCAAGATGCTTTTTTTTTTTTGAGTCCAAAAAACGGCAAAAAAAGGACGCATGCGTCACAAAACTATGCGTTTTGCATGCGTTCTTATTTGCGTTGCGTCGCCGACGCAGCAGCGCACAACGCAAATGTGAACGTAAGGATCTTCACAGGATGAAGGGAAAGAAGCTCCCAAACATTAATGTACCCAAAAGTATCAGTGGCTTGCCACATGAGAAGGGGGGCAGCTATTACTGGCGATGGCCTTATCGTTTTCCCATTCCTTTGTATTCAGTGGCAATGAAGAAGGAACCCCCTGGGTCCATGGGAAAAATGATGGGGTGAACTGTCCTCTATAAGGGCACCATTGTGACGCTTCTATGGTACCCAAGTCATTACTAGATACAAAAAATGCTTCTTTCTTAGATTTTTAAGTTCATTTTTACAATACTAAAATATAAGAAAAATCTCTTATGGGCACTGGAAACAGTCAGCAAGCTGCAGTTGATGGTATTGCTATTATGTGTCTCTACTTCATTCTTTTAGTGTAAAATGACGTCTTGGCATGAGGGGGTTCACATACAGGCAACACCTGAAACACAGGTTAATACATGAATGTATCATACAGAATGTATCATGTAGATTCTGTCTGTACAGCAGCAGGTCTTAAGGTACCTTCACACTGAGCGACTTTAGAACGATAACATTTCAAAAACCTGACCTGCACATCCAAACATAGACTGAGTGTGAACAGGTGCTGAACCCAGAGTCGCCAACTCGTATACAGTTAAGTAAAAAGGGCAGCACACTGCAGCGCCAAAACATGCAAACTTGAAAACACGAAATTTGAACTGCATTACTGCACTAGAAATATGAAAAATGAGAGCTTTTAGCGCATACAAATGGCCATATTTATGTGTACCTCACAGCCACTTTACGGCATCTCTCTTATACGAGGTCCTACGCTTGACCTACCTCACCGAGAATAAACGTCTCCATCTGAATGGGTACATGTGAAACCTCTTCTTGGACTCAAATTCTCTCTATCACTAAGTGGGCTGTGCAATATATTAAGTGGCTGAGCAATATACTACGTGGCTGTGTTATATACTGCGTGAGCTGTGCTATATACGGGAGCTGTTCTATATACTACGTAGCTGTGCAATATATTACGTGGCTGGGCAATATACTATGTGGCTGTGTCATATACTGCGTGAGCTGTGCTATATACTACATGAGCTGTGCTATATACTACGTGGCTGTGCTATATACTACGTGGCTGTGCTATATACTACATGGGATGTGCTATATACTACATAGCTGTGCAATATACTATGTGGCTGTACTATATAATACGTGGCTGTGCTATATACTACGTGGCTTGGCAATATACTACGTGGCTGTGCTATATACTATGTGGGCTGTGTTATATACTAGGTGGGCTGTGTTATATACTGCGTGGGCTGTGCTATACACTGCGTGGGCAGTGCTATATACTGCGTGGGTTGTGCTATATACTACGTGAGCTGTGCTATATACTACGTGGCTGTGCTATATGCTACGTGGCTGAGTTATATGCCACGTGGCTGTGCTATATGCTACGTGGGCTGTGGTATATTTCTCTGCTGTATCTGTGCATCATGAATCGTGGTATGTGTTAAAGAGGGGGGCCCACTGAGACTCTTTCGCCTGGGGCCCTTAAAAACCTGGAGCCGGTCCTGGCTTCACTGATTGTTCGAGGCCGGCCGTGACCAATCAGCGAAAGGCGCAGTCTGGCCGCGAATTGGCGCGGAATTTGAACCACGCTTCGCTAATTGGTCGCGCCCGGACGGCCGAATCCTGTGTATAAATTGCATTATTCTGAAAACTTCATAAATAAACTACATACTAGGATACCCGATGCATTAGAATCGGGCCACCATCTAGTAAATTATAATCTCCAGATGGTCACAGAGCGCATCAGTCCCCTTAGACGCTTAATTCTTCCAAATCAATAAATGGCGCAATAAAGAGAAAATGGCGCTAAAGAAATTCACAGCTACCCAATTTGTACGATCTGCTGCAAATCAGCTGGAAATGATCCCCCCCAATGAGATTATGTAACTGGATATAATCGTTTTTCTCTATTGGGGGTCTCCCATATTCTATAATAGGACACATAGATAAGGGATCTTAACCATTAGAGGGTCATTAAAAGATTCATATATTGTATCAGAAATACAGAATCTACAATCAGGAATTGATTGATCATTAAATGTCTCTGTTGTCTTCTCTGCAGCCGCAGTCGTTCCTAGATGAATGAAATGTGATGTAGTTGTGACCTCTCCTAGATCGTCTGAAGATGAAGAGTGTATAAGTGTAGATCTTACAGATCTATAGGAGAGGTAGGTGGTGAAATGATGGGCCTCATAGTACAGTGTAAAAAAATGTTCACAAATAAACCTTATAACAAATTCGTTATTATTTTGATACAATTTGAAAATGCATCAACAGTCTGTCTTAAAGGGGAATACACCACAGTACATTCCTATCAAAAGACATTTCAGTCATATCTGTATGATATTGAGAACTCAAAATGATTGGAAAAACTGAGGGTTTCTTTTAACCCCTAGTGTGACAACTGTTGGTAGCTGCCTCCAGGTAAAGACTGAATATTATGGGGTAGATTTATTTTTTATTTTTTTAAATGATCCAAAGTTACCTGAGAAAAACCACTGAATAAACGCTATAAAGATGTAACAGAGGCAGGTCCCACAACCTTTAGAATAGGGGTCTTCTGACTCCCGTTCCCCACATTCCCCCGTACTACCGGTGAATATTGGAATGGTCGCACATGTGCAGCTTTCTTCATTATAGGGTTATTCCCAAAAAACCAAGTTAATTTTCTGATTGTAGAGGCACTGCGGCCCTGTCTTGAATGGGGGCATGCTTCATCCCTGTTCCATCTTTGTCTATAATTAGGGGATAACTTTATTTATTTTTATTTTTTTTAGGAATAACACTTTATCTACTAGGATACTTGAGGATATTTGCTTTACTATTTTGGGACACCCCATAGAAGTGGAAGGAGAGACTGGAAGATGGGGGAGTGAGTTGATTTTTGACACACATTGAGACAAAATTTTGCCACCTTTATGTTAGAAAATCTCCCCCATGGTCTAATCATTAAAGTCTTCTGCAGATATTAAAACGGCCATGCAAATAGGAATAGTAGATAAGCAAGTACCAGAACCGATCTCCCGGAAAGTGGGGCGACAACCCTTGCAGAAGCGGTCATAGTAGCTATAGGCGATGGATTTGATTCCCGCGCTGCTCATTGGCTTAGCCGGCGGCAGCTCAGGCAATGAGCGGTGCAGAATTCAGATCCCCCGCCAAAGCCACGCAGCACCGCTCATTGGCTGAGTGCACCTGGCGCTCAGCCAATGAGTGGCGTGGGATTCAAATCCCCCATCCCGCTGGCTGAGCCAATGAGCGGTGCCGAGCGGGATTTGAATCCCCCGCCAAAGCCGCGCGGCCAGGGGTGGCTCAGCCAATGAGTGGCGCGGGATTCAAATCCCCCGCCCGCCGGCTGAGCCAATGAGCAGTGCCGCACGGAATTTGAATCCCTCGCCAAACCATGAGGCTTGGCGGGGATATGAATCCCAGCCACCATATCGGAATACCCATAACCTGGGTGTTCCAATATGGCGCCGCTCATCTCTCGGCTGCGTCGCCACTGACCTCTCCCGACGGAATAGCGTTTTTGTCACTTGTGCAGGCGCATTTCCTGGCCTTCTGGCCACAGTGGATTGTGGGATAGCGACATAATCGCCGGACGCTGTGACAGAGCCGATTGGCAATTATATATTACATGTATTAGTGTTGTGTTCCCTTTAATGCCCACTTCGTACGTCTATACATTAATGTCTCTTCTGAAAAGCTCACTCCGCTAATTAATAATGACTCATTATCCGCCTGCAGTGGGAACTCTCTCTACTTTCTGCAAATACAGCAGCCTGTACATATAGATCATGTAAAGTGCTGCAGCCCATCAGCACTAAGTAGCAATCTGTTATCACAAGACGCCGGGTGGAGTTTGCACTTTAGTGGAATACATTCGCCCTTGATAACTCCTCATCTGGGCTTAATAACAGCTACACATGTTCTATGACGGCCGGGGGGAACCTGAGATCCATCACCGCCGGAAGCAGAGTGGGGGTCATGCATGTCTGCTCCTGAAAATGCCGATATTTGACACTTCATTTTGTGCGCCACGTAGTATATTACCTGCAATTTAAGTTATTGGGGAAAATATAGGACAGATCCAGTTTGCCGGTCATATCTGCCCTGGTGTAATAGTCACTTTTATTGCTAACGATTAATTCCTAATCAATTCCACTGACTAATTTCTAATATATCTGTATAGCAGTCGTCATCATGACCTCTGAGACAGAGCTGCAAAACCTCATTGTAGACAAAGGGTTAAAAAAATTCCACCTGCTGCCACCTCTAGGGGGAGCTGGTGGATACGATGTTACTGTTTAGCTGAATGCCAAAGATATGAGCAGGGGCATAAGTGGTGACATGTGCAAAGTGTACGAGCATGTTCACATTGACGACTTCACAGACAAAACCCAAGAAAATAACAAAATGAGCAAATCCCTGTAGTAAGCAAATAAGTAAAAATGTGCAATAACTGTCCCACAGCGACTAGGTGTACCCAATAAAGACGGTCCTATCCTGTCTCTAGCATTAAAACCTAACCTTGTATTAGCCAACCTCAATATGAATAAGGGCAGAGCAGGATAAAGGCCGCAGACACCTGTTCATGGGGAGCCATATAGATGAAATCCCGAACTCAAAAAGGGGATTCACGTTGCTGTTTGTACAAAGTAACAAAGTCCCTTACGTTATTTACATGTACTATTACTATTTATGTATTTACTTACTACATGTGTATGCTCATTCTTTTTCTTGAGTTTTGTCTGTTTAGCTGAATGGATAAACAGTATATAGGGAGCTCTCCCTAGTGGTGGCTGCAGACAGGATCTTATCATGTATCTCTGTATACAGGGAGCTCCCCCTAGTGGTGGCTGCAGACAGGATCTTATCATGCATCTCTGTATACAGGGAGCTCCCCCTAGTGGTGGCTGCAGACAGGATCTTATCATGTATCTGTGAATACAGGGAGCTCCCCCTAGTGGTGGCTGCAGACAGGATCTTATCATGTATCTCTGTATACAGGGAGCTCCCCCTAGTGGTGGCTGCAGACAGGATCTTATCATGTATCTGTGAATACAGGGAGCTCCCCCTAGTGGTGACTGCAGACAGGATGTTATCATGTATCTCTGTATACAGGGAGCTCCCCCTAGTGGTGGCTGCAGACAGGATCTTATCATGTATCTCTGTATACAGGGAGCTCCTCCTAGTGGTGGCTGCAGACAGGATCTTATCATGTATCTGTGAATACAGGGAGCTCCCCCTAGTGGTGGCTGCAGACAGGATCTTATCATGTATCTCTGTATACAGGGAGCTCCTCCTAGTGGTGGCTGCAGACAGGATCTTATCATGTATCTGTGAATACAGGGAGCTCCCCCTAGTGGTGGCTGCAGACAGGATCTTATCATGTATCTGTGAATACAGGGAGCTCCCCCTAGTGGTGGCTGCAGACAGGATCTTATCATGTATCTGTGAATACAGGGAGCTCCCCCTAGTGGTGGCTGCAGACAGGATGTTATCATGTATCTCTGTATACAGGGAGCTCCCCCTAGTAGTGGCTGCAGACAGGATCTTATCATGTATCTCTGTATACAGGGAGCTCCCCCTAGTGGTGGCTGCAGACAGGATCTTATTATGTATCTCTGTATACAGGGAGCTCCCCCTAGTGGTGGCTGCAGACAGGATCTTATCATGTATCTGTGAATACAGGGAGCTCCCCCTAGTGGTGGCTGCAGACAGGATCTTATCATGTATCTGTGAATACAGGGAGCTCCCCCTAGTGGTGGCTGCAGACAGGATGTTATCATGTATCTGTGAATACAGGGAGCTCCCCCTAGTGGTGGCTGCAGACAGGATGTTATCATGTATCTCTGTATACAGGGAGCTCCCCCTAGTGGTGGCTGCAGACAGGATCTTATCATGTATCTCTGTATACAGGGAGCTCCCCCTAGTGGTGGCTGCAGACAGGATCTTATTATGTATCTCTGTATACAGGGAGCTCCCCCTAGTGGTGGCTGCAGACAGGATCTTATCATGTATCTCTGTATACAGGGAGCTCCCCCTAGTGGTGGCTGCAGACAGAATCTTATTATGTATCTCTGTATACAGGGAGCTCCCCCTAGTGGTGGCTGCAGACAGGATCTTATCATGTATCTCTGTATACAGGGAGCTCCCCCTAGTGGTGACTGCAGACAGGATCTTATTATGTATCTCTGTATACAGGGAGCTCCCCCTAGTGGTGGCTGCAGACAGGATCTTATCATGTATCTCTGTATACAGGGAGCTCCCCCTAGTGGTGACTGCAGACAGGACCTTATCATGTATCTCTGTATACAGGGAGCTCCCCCTAGTGGTGGCTGTAGACAGGATCTTATCATGTATCTCTGTATACAGGGAGCTCCCCCTAGTGGTGGCTGCAGACAGAATCTTATCATGTATCTCTGTATACAGGGAGCTCCCCCTAGTGGTGGCTGCAGACAGGATCTTATCATGTATCTCTGTATACAGGGAGCTCCCCCTAGTGGTGACTGCAGACAGGATCTTATTATGTATCTCTGTATACAGGGAGCTCCCCCTAGTGGTGGCTGCAGACAGGATCTTATCATGTATCTCTGTATACAGGGAGCTCCCCCTAGTGGTGGCTGCAGACAGAATCTTATCATGTATCTGTGAATACAGGGAGCTCCCCCTAGTGGTGGCTGCAGACAGGATGTTATCATGTATCTCTGAATACAGGGAGCTCCCCCTAGTAGTGGCTGCAGACAGGATCTTATCATGTATCTCTGTATACAGGGAGCTCCCCCTAGTGGTGGCTGCAGACAGGATCTTATTATGTATCTCTGTATACAGGGAGCGCCCCCTAGTGGTGGCTGCAGACAGGATCTGATCATGTATCTATATACAGGGAGCTCCCCCTAGTGGTGGCTGCAGACAGGATCTTATCATGTATCTCTGTATACAGGGAGCTCCCCCTAGTGGTGGCTGCAGACAGAATCTTATCATGTATCTCTGTATACAGGGAGCTCCCCCTAGTGGTGGCTGCAGACAGGACCTTATCATGTATCTCTGTATACAGAGAGCTCCCCCTAGTGGTGGCTGCAGACAGGATCTTATGTATCTCTCTATACAGGGAGCTCCCCCTAGTGGTGACTGCAGACAGGATCTTATCATGTATCTCTGTATACAGGGAGCTCCCCCTAGTGGTGACTGCAGACAGGATCTTATCATGTATCTCTGTATACAGGGAGCTCCCCCTAGTGGTGGCTGCAGACAGGATCTTATCATGTATCTCTGTATACAGGGAGCGCCCCCTAGTGGTGACTGCAGACAGGATCTTATCATGTATCTCTGTATACAGGGAGCTCCCCCTAGTGGTGGCTGCAGACAGGATCTTATCATGTATCTGTGAATACAGGGAGCTCCCCCTAGTGGTGGCTGCAGACAGGATGTTATCATGTATCTCTGTATACAGGGAGCTCCCCCTAGTGGTGGCTGCAGACAGGATCTTATCATGTATCTGTGAATACAGGGAGCTCCCCCTAGTGGTGGCTGCAGACAGGATGTTATCATGTATCTCTGAATACAGGGAGCTCCCCCTAGTAGTGGCTGCAGACAGGATCTTATCATGTATCTCTGTATACAGGGAGCTCCCCCTAGTGGTGGCTGCAGACAGGATCTTATTATGTATCTCTGTATACAGGGAGCTCCCCCTAGTGGTGGCTGCAGACAGGATCTTATCATGTATCTCTGTATACAGGGAGCTCCCCCTAGTGGTGGCTGCAGACAGAATCTTATCATGTATCTCTGTATACAGGGAGCTCCCCCTAGTGGTGGCTGCAGACAGGATCTTATCATGTATCTCTGTATACAAGGAGCTCCCCCTAGTGGTGACTGCAGACAGGATCTTATTATGTATCTCTGTATACAGGGAGCTCCCCCTAGTGGTGGCTGCAGACAGGATCTTATCATGTATCTCTGTATACAGGGAGCTCCCCCTAGTGGTGGCTGCAGACAGGATCTGATCATGTATCTATATACAGGGAGCTCCCCCTAGTGGTGGCTGCAGACAGGATCTTATCATGTATCTCTGTATACAGGGAGCTCCCCCTAGTGGTGGCTGCAGACAGAATCTTATCATGTATCTCTGTATACAGGGAGCTCCCCCTAGTGGTGGCTGCAGACAGGATCTTATCATGTATCTCTGTATACAGGGAGCGCCCCCTAGTGGTGACTGCAGACAGGATCTTATCATGTATCTCTGTATACAGGGAGCTCCCCCTAGTGGTGGCTGCAGACAGGATCTTATCATGTATCTCTGTATACAGGGAGCTCCCCCTAGTGGTGGCTGCAGACAGGATCTTATCATGTATCTCTGTATACAGGGAGCGCCCCCTAGTGGTGGCTGCAGACAGGATCTGATCATGTATCTATATACAGGGAGCTCCCCCTAGTGGTGGCTGCAGACAGGATCTTATCATGTATCTCTGTATACAGGGAGCTCCCCCTAGTGGTGGCTGCAGACAGGACCTTATCATGTATCTCTGTATACAGGGAGCTCCCCCTAGTGGTGGCTGCAGACAGGATCTTATCATGTATCTCTGTATACAGGGAGCTCCCCCTAGTGGTGGCTGCAGACAGGACCTTATCATGTATCTCTGTATACAGAGAGCTCCCCCTAGTGGTGGCTGCAGACAGGATCTTATGTATCTCTCTATACAGGGAGCTCCCCCTAGTGGTGACTGCAGACAGGATCTTATCATGTATCTCTGTATACAGGGAGCTCCCCCTAGTGGTGACTGCAGACAGGATCTTATCATGTATCTCTGTATACAGGGAGCTCCCCCTAGTGGTGGCTGCAGACAGGATCTTATCATGTATCTCTGTATACAGGGAGCGCCCCCTAGTGGTGACTGCAGACAGGATCTTATCATGTATCTCTGTATACAGGGAGCTCCCCCTAGTGGTGGCTGCAGACAGGATCTTATCATGTATCTCTGTATACAGGGAGCTCCCCCTAGTGGTGGCTGCAGACAGGATCTTATCATGTATCTCTGTATACAGGGAGCTCCCCCTAGTGGTGGCTGCAGACAGGATCTTATCATGTATCTCTGTATACAGGGAGCTCCCCCTAGTGGTGGCTGCAGACAGGATCTTATCATGTATCTCTGTATACAGGGAGCTCCCCCTAGTGGTGGCTGCAGACAGGATCTTATCATGTATCTCTGTATACAGGGAGCTCCCCCTAGTGGTGGCTGCAGACAGGATCTTATCATGTATCTCTGTATACAGGGAGCTCCCCCTAGTGGTGACTGCAGACAGGATCTTATCATGTATCTCTGTATACAGGGAGCTCCCCCTAGTGGTGACTGCAGACAGGATCTTATCATATATCTCTGTATACAGGGAGCTCCCCCTAGTGGTGACTGCAGACAGGATCTTATCATGTATCTCTGTATACAGGGAGCTCCCCCTAGTGGTGACTGCAGACAGAATCTTATCATGTATCTCTGTGTACAGGGAGCTCCCCCTAGTGGTGACTGCAGACAGGATCTTATCATATATCTCTATATACAGAGAGCTCCCCCTAGTGATGGCTGAAGATAGACATAAATTATAATATAGTCACTATGTAGTGGGGATTAGAAATGGTTTAAATAAAAACACACAAAATACTACTGAATATTATGGATTGTGGGTGACACACACATAGTTATTTACATAGTTAGATGGAAATTAGATGATTAGGTGGGTAGATAGACTGACAGATAGATAGCTCTCATCCCCCTACATATTCTGTGTGTTCCGCTACCCCCTTTACATCCCTATATACTGTATATCACACAGTGTGACAGGACTTGGCCTTGGATTAAAGGGATATTAGACTCTAAACTATTCCTGCGATGGATATAAATACTGGGATTCCAGGCTCCATTCATGACGCTCATCGGATAAAACCATGGAATATCTGAAGTTTTTCCTTTTTTTTTTCTCTATAATTCATCATGATACAAAATGTTCCCACTGCGGATCCAGCCCTAACTATCCCCAGATGTTACCAGACATGACTCCCCCCCACCCGGTAACTTTCCCATCCCTCCCTATGCTTAGCGCCAGGGTCAGAGAAGAGAAGAACCCCCCACCCTTCTCTGCCACTTTAATTCCATTCCCCAGAAAACATAGAAAAGCAGAAATTGAACATTTAGATGAGTGCTCACAATGTGGTGTGAACTTCTGAGTCATTATTCCCAAGGCGGGAGCTGAAACACGAGAACGGGGACCAGAATCATTTGTAACGGTGCACATATGGGGTTCTGTGACACCCCGACATTAACCTGAGGATGATTCAGCCGGGACCCAATTGCTCCTTCATTTCTGTGCTCCAATCACCCTACCCCCTTCTTAAGACCAATATAGGGGGAAACCCATTCCAGCTGTTGTGGAAGGTCCTGTTGCAGATTCCGGCTTTCAGCTGAATCTTCAGACGTTGGGGGACAATAAACAGTTTTCCTTTGGACATAAAGCAACCATGATCTGCACCAAACCATGGAGGATGATAAGAAGAGCAGGACTGAAGAAATCAGAGAACCCATGCAATACAATCTAAAACAGAGCTACATCTGCTGCCGGCTAAAGATAGTCCCTCCACAGCATAAGCCTGCAGCCCTGTGCCCCCCAACAGGTCCCTGATCAACAGAAGTCAATGGACGGAATATGTCCTCATTAGGGGCAACTCTGTAGCTCTTCTCTACTTTGGCTATTAATGCATAAACCATTAAAAGAGACTTTATAAGCCACCATGAACGCATTCCCCTTTAAATTAGGGAGAATTTAAAGGACCCTCCAGAACCCTACAGTAAACTGGATTAGGTTCTAGGTAGCTCTACCGATCCCATCTATTAATATATACCTGCCAAGCCCTGAACAGTGATCTACTAATGCTTTCTACAGAACGTCTACCCTGTATGGATACAATAATGGCTGCCCTATGCACATCCCTAAGAGCAGTCAATCCTGCAGGGAGAACATATGCATATTGCCCGGTCCCCTGGGAATAGTAAATGGTCAGGAGCAGGGGAGAGAATGGGATAACACAAAGTCTCAAAACCATAACTTGAAGCTACTGGATCACAATGCAGAACCTGTATCAGGACCCCCAAGCCATTATGTATTATGTACAGTACCACTCTCTTCACATGCCAGACGGTCATCTGAACCTTGACCTCAGGTGAAACTGTAGCCTCTGACCCCTACCCTTGCTGGAAAGGCTTGACTAAGGCTTCACAGTCCTAAATGCTGCATAATTTGGGGTATACTGGTGCACGTAGGGCGTCTGCCCAGAACACCTGCTGCAAAGAGACCCTCAATAGAAGAGGACCCTATATTTATCACTGCACCATTATCCAGCGATGACTCAGTGTCCAAAAGTCCAAGTGTGTGAGACCCCAAGACTCTGCCCAAAACTTTATTCATGGTTAAATTAACCCTTGATTTTCACATTTGCGGTAGAAAAGAGAAGGTGAATTGAGGCCACACAGAAAGCCAAGAATAGGATTTGTGACCACTTCAAAACTCCCAACCCAACCACAGATAATGAGACGTCCGAGATCCTGCAGGGAAAGGAAACAGAAAAAAGTCAGAGGAGCTGGAAATACAGAGTCCACAGCCAGGGAGGACTGTGGGCATTAAGTATTCTTTGACCTGTGTTACTCTTAATCTTCTTTTTGTTACTTTGTATCCATATTGTGTTTACTTTATTCTACAAAATGAGCTTCTTGCAGTTTCTCATCTCTCCATAATGGAAATGTACCAGATCCAGTCCACCCTGGAAATCATGCCAGTCTTTTATTACAAAACAATTACAAGTTTATCATTTTCCAGCCATTTAGCATCAATCATTGTGGTGAAGTCACGAGATCACATCTACTTCCTGAGAAACTTTTCCCATCTGATAAGCCCAATGCAGCTGTACCCCAGACTTTGCCAAATATTCACCGAGACCCTTATCTATATATTTATGTGTCCTATCTTACAGGATAACTCCCAGAACCATGCTCAATCACTTTAATGCAAAAAAACCAAAAACATATTTCTGTCTATATGAGAACAAATCCTTCCTCACAGTGTTACTGTAGGGACAACGGCCTCCGTAATCACTTCCGATCAGAAACCAAATACCGCTAACTTATTTTTAAATCATGGACTGTAATAAGATAGTTCTTCATCTGACCCAAGGTAGGTGCTCGTCCACACCTCCATCTGGGGAATCATTGGCAGGCATTTACATGGTGACGGTCAAGATGGTGCTTAGTTTAGGGTCTCACCATGATCTTAGTTGAATAACAAATAGATTTCTGGATTTATCATCTGCTTGGTCTTTGGTGTTAGATTTTAATAATACAGCAAAAAAAAAAAAAAAACTTTATTGATGACTGGTCTGAGCCAATAACAGAGACATGGTCTTGTTACAACCAGGTGGGATTATGGGAAGACGAACGCAGGTGTCCATTTAAAAGACAGCGATTCCTGCCAGTGTCCTACCAGCAGTGGCGTAACTGGAAACTAATGGGACCCAATAGAAAAGCTCCAATGGGGCCCCAATTATTTAAAGTCTTTAACAGCATTGGTCTTTTTCTATAGCCCAAAATTACTTTTTGGGGGCCCTCTAGGCTCCAGGGCCCGGGGGTCGATTGCAACCCTTGCTCCTATTATAGTTACCCCCCCCCCTCCCCGACTACACGACTCCATCATATGTTTACAATTTACTCTGAACTATCATGAAAATAACCACAAAGGCGGAGAGCAGCCGGGAGGATGATGGGTGTTGTAATGCAAGTAACAGCTTCAGAGCCAACTCCGTAATAGAGGTTGCTGGAATCAGCCCTGGAAAATGTCACCTGCACATACTGTAATTGTGGCTGACAGCCATCTGGTGCCATTACACTTGTAACCCAGCTTTCCTAAAGCCCTAATTGACAAATTTACTACAGTTGTATCCAGTGTACGCAATCCACTGTGAGTGGACTCCAGACTGATACTTTGTATTACTGCAGGTAAAATGTATCAAGAGACAGGAGAGATATTTGTGCCGCTGTGTTTAGGCCAAAGAGAATTGTCCAGATCAGATACAATTGTATCAGATTCTCAGTGTTGAGATGTATCAGCACTGTAGATGTTTACATCCTCTACATATGACAAGAATGTTACCATTCCCTGACAAAGAAAATATCTTTACAATTCTGAAACATCGAATTACTTTTAATTACACAGTAATTAATCTTCAATGACATCAGACCGCACAACCCCTTTAATAGCAGGATGGGAGAACGCAGCCACAGTGTCCGTCACTATGTGGAAAACTGCACCTGAAACAATAAATATACAAATATTTACCAGGTGATACAGATCGGCCCTCTGCGCAGGTACGACCGTGGGAAACGCCAGCCTCGCAGACCAAAACCACGATGGAAAAGGAGGAGCAAAGAAAAAGTACAAAGTCCAGTATTTGTGTCTGGAGTGATTTTCTTTATAGTCATCAGATACAAAAATGTAAAAAAAACACTTCACATTGATAAATCAACAATCTCAATCATTGCAAAAAATAGAAAGTTCTGCAACTATGTAATAGATTCGGATGGGGAGAACTGGTCATTTGTTTTGCTTTTTTGGTGCATTCTGTGCAATTCCTACTTCTTAGACATTTATAAAAGTTATGCTCCAAGTTTGATGCATCTTGTGCCAAGTTTGTCATTTTTATTTTATGCTCATTGAAAGACGCCATTCCTCTGAACTTTACCTGTTTTAGCCATATTTATGACTTGCAACTTTATGTTTCACAAAAAGTAGCAATCTCTCCGTTAGAGCGTGGCATAAAAGGTGGAGTAACATTTCTATAGATAAGTATCTGAAGATCTTCCAAATTTATCAAACAACACAAAAAACTTTGAAAAGTTTGTTACAAATAACAACAAAGCCGCCACAAGCAAATCTGTCACCATGCAATTCCGCCTTTGTATTTCAGTCCATCATCATTATCGAGATCTCTTGCTTTCAGTTAAAGGATACTTCCCAATTTACATCCATAGTCCCTATGTCGCCATAGATAAATATTGTCACGATTCCGCCTACATGTGTGTCTGGAAGCAGTGAGCGACAGTTCAGTCATCCAATCTAGCGCAGGGTGTGCTGAGCGGTCAGTATGGCGAGAGTTCAGCCGTCCAATCACGGCCGGTATGTGCCGGGGCTTCTTCCATGTGTCTGCTATTCCAGTGATTGGCTATTTAGCTGGCTCTCTGCCTCCAATTAGTGCCAGTTGCAGCTTTGCTCCAATGGTGTGCACTTTGTCTGTATTCTGTAATCCTGTATTTGATCATTTCTGCGCAACCTTGGATCTTGCTTTGACCATCCGTTTGCCTTGCCCCTTTTTCCTGGATCCGTTACTTTCCCAGACTTCTGACCTCAGACTGTTACCTGACGGCTTTGCCTTATCCCTTCATTTATGACGAGCCCTCTCGGTATCTGACCCCAAACCTCGACTACCCAGCCTCACATCTTGCCCGTGAGTAGTGACGAGCGTCACACATATGATATAGATAGAGCCGGCTGGCTGTAAGAAAATGGATGGAGGACATTCCAGCTTGGACATGCCAAAAAAGAGTGCTCGACTTAGCAAAAAAGTGTCAGAGCCAACATAAAAGGTTATAAAGTGATAAAACTATACAGAACAATGCAGATTATGCAACTTTTGATGCCAGTTTCTTGTAAGGCGGGTCTGATAAATTCAGTAAATGGAAACTTTGTTGTTTATATCCATAGACTGGAAATCTGTACAGATCTAAAACTTTTCACGGCTGGGGGATAGATAGATAGATAGATAGATAGATAGATAGATAGATAGATAGATAGATAGATAGATAGATAGATAGATAGATAGATAGATAGATACTATATAAATAAAATTATTATTATTAGACAATAGATAGAGGATAGATAGAGGATAGATAGATAGATAGATAAGATAGATAATAGATAGATACTATATAAATAAAATTATTATTATTATTATTAGACAATAGAGGATAGATAGATAGATAAGATAGATAATAGATAGATAATAGATAGATAGATAATAGATAGATAAATAGATAGATGCCACACAGATGTAGATATTTCTTTGTATTGGGGGGGCTGATTTCCTCCTCAGATCTCGCTGACATTTACTGAGCAGATTTATTTTCGGAGTCCGCGCTTCTTGTAAGCCCCCGCTATTAGTGTAATCATTCCCATCATTAGGAGCACAGAGTCCCTCCGACAGCTGAAAGCTTCTATTATAAACAGCGATTTGTGCTGCTGCTCCCGGAGGACACGGATCCCTGACCCATCATCTGAGGAGCTCCAGACTGGAGGATCATTTATTAGAGGCCGGGCTGGAACAGAACGATTCACATACAGGAACAGCGAGACGGACAAAGTACCAAGAACTTCAGGCACAGACCGAGACCATCAGTAAGGCCACGTTCACACTGTCAGTATTTTACATCAGGAGTTGGTGACAAATACAGAAGTGGTGAAGTGTTTCTGTTATACTTTTCCTCTGGTTGTTCCATTCCTGGTTTTGGCTTATCAATACTGATATAATATACTGAACGTGTGAACGAGGCCTGAAAGAGAAACTGCACCTTTAAGGCTACTTTCACACATCAGGTTTTCGCTGTCAGGCTAAATCCGGCTAATTTTCAAAAAAATGGATCAGGTGAATGTTGCCTCCGGACCAGGTTTTTTTCCCATAGACTTGTATTAGTGCCGGATTGCATCGGATGACATTGCATTTCGTCCGGTTTTCGCCGGATCCGGCAAATCTGCCGTTTCCGATTTCTTGAAAAAACGTCCACAGCAACGTTTTTTTTGGCTCTGGTGAAAAAGCCTGAAGCGCCTATGGAAGCCTATGGGTGCCGGATCTGGAAAAAGGCCGATCCGGCAGCCTGATCCGTTTTTTTTAAACTGAGCATGCTCCAATTTTTTTTTTTATCCAATAATCTAGATAGGCTAGCCGGATCTGTCAAAAAAAACGGATCCGTCACATCAGTTTTTCACAATCTGCGCCAGATCCAGTTTTTCCAACATTCGCTGGATTTAGCCTGACACTGAAAACCTGATGTGTGAAAGTAGCCTTAGGGTATGTGCACACGTTGCGGATTTTGCTGCGGATTATTCCGCAGCGGATTTTGAAAATCCGCAGTGCAAAACCACTGCGGTTTTCACTGCGGATTTTCACGCAGTTTCTTCTGCGGATTCCTCTGCGGGTTTTCAACTGCACTTTCCTATTGGTGCAGGTTGAAAGCCGCTGCGGAATCCGCAGAAAGAAGTGACATGCTACTTCTTTTGTTTCCGCGCGGAATTTTCTGCATCATGTGCACTGCAGTTTTTGTTTTCCATAGGTTAACATTGTACTGTACACCGCATGGAAAACTGCTGCGGATCCGCAGCGTCAAATCCGCTGCGGATCCGCAGCAAAAACTGCACCGTGTGCACAAAGCCCTACACTTCAATATAGTTCTAAACAGTAACAACCCAGCAGGATCTCATATACAGGATCTGTTTTGCTATTTTATGTATTTAGAACGACCTTTCTGTATTCGTTACGCATATGTAGAAAACAACTAATTCTAGGAACCATCAGTAAGCTGCTGTTGAAACAATGTACAGATCTAGAACACGACTTAGCAGAAAACTCCAGCTTTAACAATTCCCTATAGTTATTAAAAGAACCCAGCAGGATATCAGAAATATTTGCACCATTTTCATGCATTTCTAAGTAGCATTCTGCATTTGCCATGCTTGCTCCCTGGAAACCATCAGTAAGCTGCTTTTGACAGAAGCGTTATTATCAGTATTGTGCCCTTGTTTTCAAGAAAAGCTCCACTTATGAGTCAATAATTAACACTTCTCTCTTGTTGAGATTTTTTTCTTCTCTGTTTATGTCTAAAGCTAAATTCAGAAATCTGCCCCCAGAAAGCAGTCTATGATGAGACGGGGATGACGGTGACATGTTTGGTCACATGACTGACGTCCGCTGTCACACGTAACCAGCAGGACTATAATTGCCGCATTGGATGGGAATAAAACTGAAAATAGACAATCTGTAAAGTTTGATATTTTTATGTACAACGTCCGTGTTATTAGCGGATTTACACTTTACACCACCTAATGCCCGTCAGCCTCTGTAAAGTCAGCGAATAATGTCATTGTGCATTTATTAGAGTTTATTATGTTGTGAGACAAATCTCCAGGTCTGAACTGGAAGCAGCAGCTCCTTGTATCTTCCCAGGTTTTTATGTCATTATGTCGGATACGTGAGGGGAAAGGGTGTGTGGAGACCAGAGGGAAGTGACCGCCGGGTTCAAGTATGCTACATGACAATATACGCAGAAAAGCAGGTACCAAGATGAAATCCCAGGGATAAGAATGTAGAGCGCGGCTGCTGCAGAACCTCTCATGGGGCGTTTACCACCACTGTAAATGGTCGTGAAAACATTTTTTTTTTTTTACAGTGTTTTTTGTTTTGTTTTTTTGCAAAAGTTAGCAAAAAAAAAAAAGTGAATGACCGTTCTCATAAAAATCATCCTGGATATTACTCGGCTTTCCCAGAAACGGATCTGACTAAGACGCAGTAGGATCTTTTCCCTCTCGCTCCGGGCTGCTCCTCGTGGCCCCCATATTGTGACGCGGTCACCGGGGCTCCGGTTTGGTGTTATGGGGGCAGATGGAACTTTCACATCTGGCATCATTACGCCGCAGCCTTGAGAGATGGGCATGTCATGCACCGTTAGCAGATGTGCCGTCTGTACACAATGTGTCATTTCCTATTACATGGGAGTCTCCCCACTTGGAAAGGGTCTGAAGAACAAGGATCAGCCGGTCCCACGGTGCTGGGATATTTGTCGGCGGACCTCCTGACTCAGCCGTGCCGCCCTGTGTTCCCATCGAAGAATCCGGAGCAGAGGATGCTCAACAAAGTAAAGGCTTCACTATGGAAAAACGCTTAACTGGTAATTCCCAACATTCTGGAAAATCCGCCCCCGAGAGGCGGTAGCTGCCCCTCCATTCTATCGATTGTCCCATTATGCATTATACATTTACAATCTAAATATTGTTACTTTGTATTTTTTTATCGGTTGATATTATAAAGGGGTCGCCTGTACTTTTATAAATGGGTAAAATTGCAAAGTGCTTGTAAATACCAGCAAAATACAACTGAAATTTCCTTATTGTTATTAAGTCTTGAAAATGGAAGGATTTAGGGTATGTGCACACGTCCGGATTTTTAGCGTTTTTTTTTGCGGAATTTCGCTATAAAAACGCTATAAATCCGGTAAAAAAACGCTAACATTCTGCATCCCATCTTTTAGAATGCATTCTGCATTTTTTGTGCATATGTTAGCGTTTTTTTTTCCGCAAAAAAAACGCATTCCGCAAAAAGAACGGACATGCTCATTCTTTTTGCGGATTTTTTGCGGATTTCATAGCAAAAATTACATTCCGAAAAAGAAAAAAAAACGCTAAAAATCCGCAAAAAATCCGCGCAAAAAACGCGCAAATTCCGCGAGAAATCCGCGTGGAAAAAAACGCGGATTTCTGGCAGAATTCTCAGGATTTTGTCAGGAAAAAAACCTGACGTGTGCACATACCCTTATAACTTTCTAAATTACTACTGGTTACCTAGGTTACTAGCCAACACTGCAATCTAGGAGAAGTAGCCGGATTCCTGGGCATGGGGCGCAGTGCTGGAGAGCTTGTAAGCGCTGCTCTGAAGCTGGCCGTGATGATGGATCTCAGCTGCACTGTGCTATTGCTCCTCCGATGCTGCAGAGGTAAATCTGCCTCTTATAGCGGCATTGGAGGATGCATAGTGTGGGCAAATACTGCGGCAATACTGCTGGTCCGAATAGACAATCTTCAGGAGCACACTGTCCCCCGGCAGGAAGTCATGAAGCAGAGGAGCGCGGCGCTCCTGAACAAAAGAAGAGGCAACAAACCCTTTACAAGGAAAGTAAAATCAGGTATCAGAAACTTAGTAACCATTCAGGGGATGAAGGGGAGAATACCAGGAGAAGACTGACGGAGGCAGCCAGTGGGCTACCGCCCAGGTAAGATACTACCGCCCAAGTAAGAAAACCACCGCCCAGGTAAGACGCTACCGTCCAGGTAAGACGCCACCCCCCAGGTAAGACGCCACCCCCCAGGTAAGATGCTACCGCCCAGGTAAGACGCTACCGCCCAGGTAAGACGCTACCGTCCAGGTAAGACGCCTGCCCAGGTAAGATGCTACTGCCCAGGTAAGACGCTACTGCCCAGGTAAGACGCTACTGCCCAGGTAAGACAACACCGCCCAGGTAAGACCACACCATCCAGGTATGACGCTACTGCCCAGGTAAGACCACACCGTCCAGGTAAGGCAACACTGCCCATGTAAGACGCTACTGCCCACGTAAGACGCTACTGCCCAGGTAAGACCACACCACCCAGGTAAGACACCACCGTCCAGGTAAGACACTGCTGCCCAGGTAAGACACCACCGTCCTGGTAAGACACTGCTGCCCAGGTAAGACACCACCGTCCAGGTAAGACCACACTGTCCAAGTAAGACATCACCATCCAAGTAAGACGCCACCGCCCAGCTCTACCAACCCTACAATCAGTTCAGAGCCATGTTTCAAAAGGCAGCAAACATATAAATTATCATTATGTCAAAGAGCTCAAACTTATTATTTCTTCCTGCCAGACGTGAAAACGCGGCAGTTTCAGTGAATGGGGCTCTTTGTGAGGACGGGGATATGATACCGCAGACGACACGACTGGTTTAGTACAATAATTCATTGCATTTTTATAGAACCATTTGCAACAGATAAGAATGAATAAAAAATCTTATTGTTAGGGGAAAAAGGAAAAATAAAGAGATGGGTAACTTTTCCGATATCTTAGAATGGAATATACGATAACACCGCTTGCACTCAGTGAATGGGGATATTCTTAATCTTATATCAAACAGATATAAGTCCCTGCACAGACCAGGGGCTTCTCACAGGTGAGGATTTGTCACAATTGCATCCAGTCAAGACATCCTCTGTCAGCTCAGCATCTGGACTCCGGATATATACATTTCACCTGAATTGATACATTGTAACGAACGATCAGGAGAGAAGAAATCTGAGCTGCTGATGGATTTATCTCACAGAGGATTGTCTGCACTGGATATAATTGTAGCAAACCTTCAGCTCTAAGGGTTTATAGGTTTTCAGCATGTTCCCATTCACTGTCAGCAAGCAGAGGTCTTAAAAATGAGCTCTCATAGAGGATGTAACGCAGATTTTCCAGACTTTGGAAGGGGATTCTGTCTATTTGACTTCTTTAGGGGGAGCATGGAAGTTTTGTTAGATCTTAATCTCAGAGGTTTGCCATGCAGGGCACAGAGAAAGCTGGGTGACATATTGCCAGATCAAAAAACTCTCCTTATGCTATTGACCAGGGGCGAAACTTGAAGCTTGTGGGCCCCAATGCAAAATCCCCAACAGGGCCCCCAATTATGACGGGTGATTAATAGTTGTAGACTTTTCCTATGGGGCACCCTAGTCTCCAGGGCCGGGGTGTGATTACAACCCACGCACCTAATATAGTTATGCCCTTCCTAGTGTCTGAATAGATGCCACCCAGCTTTCCCGGAATCAGATACAAGGGTTTATAAATGTCAGACAGGAGCTGCAGTTTTAGGTCACATCCGGCTGAACACCTGGGCGCCGCTTATCTTACCCAATGCCACTTTCTGTATCAAGAGTGAATTCAATTTTAACCCTTCCGGGGCAGCACCCTGGGCCGCAGGGTCACCAGGTAAGAAGTGTTTGCAGTGCTATAAAGCGATCAGCCACGGTGATAACGAGGTGTCCGTGTTTCCAAGGAGACATAATATAAACTACGGATGTCACTTAAAGGTCCTGTCAATGATTTACCAAAGCTGGAGCGACAATGTCGGAGGCGCAGACACTGCAAGGGTGGCGGCATAGGATCACAATCTGAGGGCGGCAAATAAAAAGGTTGGAAACTTTTTAATACACGTTGGCCCCGATTCACCAAGATTTACTTTTTTGCCCATCAGTAAAATGGCGTAATATGCATCAAATCCAGCAATGGGCCCCTCCTAATTATTTTGGCGCTTCTTTCACCAGCAGTCAGGGGCTGACGTACATCTCTGTCCCCATTATCGCCGCCATTTAGATGTAAATAATTAATTTATTTAGCCTTTGACCCCACCCGGTCCCACCCAAGCTATGCGCATTTTTCAAAAAGTTGGCAGAGAAAGATGTAAAAAAAAAGTTTTGTGCAACTTCAAGTTATGACATTGTAGGCAGTTTAATGCCAGGATTCTGTCAGATGTTGTTTGATGAATCGGGGCCTGGGTGTTTCAGTTCTTCACCGTTTTCAAGATCTCTGCTTGCTGGGGGGAATTTCTCCATTACATTCAGAAGCGGAATCGCTGTTGTGATCCAATAGGTCTCACAGCTGATCGCGCTCAGTATATAACAGTCTCATCTATATAATGTGAACCTGAGACTCCCACTGACCCCAAACCTATCATCTATGTATCATGGGCATTACTGGGGGCAGCACATGCAAATATCAATTACTGGTGGGAGGTTTGTTAGCTCTTTTATACCCACCCTTTAATTCTCACTCAAAGGGGCCACTATCCAGCTTTCCGAGACTCCCCAAATAGAAATCTGGCTTATATAGCCGAGTAGATTCAGGAATGGACCACCATTACACAATCTCCTGTCACTCAGCTTTCCCAAACTCCTGACAAACACCTAATACACATCCTCCTATCCAGCGCTTCT
This sequence comes from Ranitomeya imitator, assembly GCF_032444005.1. Classification (NCBI taxonomy): domain Eukaryota; kingdom Metazoa; phylum Chordata; class Amphibia; order Anura; family Dendrobatidae; genus Ranitomeya; species Ranitomeya imitator. The sequence goes on from NC_091288.1 coordinate 12,445,659, forward strand.
ACGCAGGACTAGTAAAACTGAAGAACAACTGATGAGCTGTTGTATTAATCATAGCCACAGTTGTCAGCCAGCACTGTCCCGGGGCCCTGACCGTGATGAGCTGCTATACCATGCCCAACCTGCGGTCCGGAGTGGCGCTCTTTATGAAAGAAAGAAAACATGTTTTTTCTAATCCTGGACAACCCCTTTAACTCTGCTACATCTATTGGCCTCGGCTCCACCAAGCATAACAAACTCAGCTCTGCTGTATCTGCGCATAGATCTGTGCCAAGAACTATTTTCACCTCTCAGCCATGAAGTGGCGCGGTGGGCCAGACACAAAGGGCCCAATCCTATGGCATGTGCGCAGATAGCGCTATCGCGCCAGGCCTGGCTGTCGGTACATGCCGCGAGCGCAGATAAACGCACTTTCGCCTCTTTCGCTTTTCATGTTTTATCAGGCAAATAAAGAATCCATACATTTACTGACGGGAATGAATTCCACGCAGGGTCGTCTGGCACAACTACCCCCAGCGGACTCACTCCAGAAGAAGCGTTTGTTGTTCTAAGCGCTCGGCTGCACCGCTAAGACTATATTTGGCAACTGTCACTTACAGGGGTCCTGACAAAGACTCCTTTATCCACGAGGAAGGGAACACAAGGGGTTACGTTACCGGCTGCGGAGCCGGCGATTAATCCCGCCACTGAGAACTTTAATAATGTGAACGGAACCGGGGATAAGCGCATTACACTACTAGTTCATGATAAGGCCAACAGATCAAGTGCAGGGTGGGGAACGTGAAAAACTAAAAAGTGGCTACAGAGATCCCTCAAATCGTCCTCCCCCATATCACCCACTGAAAGGCCAAGAAGATGAGCTATAGGGGTCCAAGATACCACCACGATAATGGCGGAGAAGACCCTGGAGGCCTAGAGAGGCTCCACAAGATCCATCTCCCCACAGGGCGCTCATCCATCAAGTCACCATGGCTCCAAATCGGGTTAAAGGCAGTTAAAAAGTTGCACCATTCCCAGACTACATAGCAGGATGGCTCAGTGGTTAGCATGGCGGGTCAGTGGTTAGCAGGGCGGCTCAGTGGTTAGCATGGCGGGTCAGTGGTTAGCAGGGCGGCTCAGTGGTTAGCAGGGTGGCTCATTGGTTAGCAGGGCGGGTCAGTGGTTAGCAGGGTGGCTCAGTGGTTAGCAGGGCGGGTCAGTGGTTAGCAGGGCGGGTCAGTGGTTAGCAGGGCGGCTCAGTGGTTAGCAGAGCGGGTCAGTGGTTAGCAGGGTGGGTCAGTGGTTAGCAGGGCGGCTCAGTGGTTAGCAGGGCGGCTCAGTGGTTAGCAGGGCGGCTCAGTGGTTAGCAGGGCGGGTCAGTGGTTAGCAGGGCGGCTCAGTTGTTAGCAGGGCGGGTCAGTGGTTAGCAGGGCGGGTCAGTGGTTAGCAGGGCGGCTCAGTGGTTAGCAGGGTGGCTCAGTGGTTAGCAGGATGGCTCAGTGGTTAGCAGGGCGGGTCAGTGGTTGGCACTGTTGCTTTGCAACCCTTCGGTCCTGGGTTCAGATCCCACCAGGGACAACATCTGTAAGGAGTGTGTATGTTGTCCCCGTGTTTGTGTGGGTTTCCCCTGGGTACTGTGCCATCTGTGACATGATGGGTTCAGAGGCTGCAGTTACTCCTGGACCCTGATGGAACCAAAAACTCCCTCTTGTACAAAAAAAATGTGATAATTGAGGAGGGAGATTTTGTGCCAGAAGCTTCGTATGAACCCACTAGTGATTATGATATTCCATCCAAATCAATAGCACAGGGGACACTTTACAGTATAAAGACCTTCAAAAACTGCTCCATATTCCTCAGCTTCGTGGATACTTCTATATTTATGAAGGGGACACTGAAGTGACATTCACGCCTGAATCTACATGTTAGGAGTTTTTAATTAACAGGATTTGCTGATTCCACCTAATGCATGGCCTCAGGGGTGGGACATAAAAAAGGGATTTTCCTATTGGTGTTCCTTTGATGCCTACACCAAACCCCGCCCCCGAGGGGCTAGCAATAGGCATAAAGCACCATTTTCACGGTTCTTTTAAAGAACTCTTTGTGCCTCAAACAATTTTTTGCTAATATCTGTATCTGGCAAACTTGAGTCACAACCAATATGTTTATTTGTCCTCCTACATGATTCCTGAATGGTAAATCTTGATAATGGTGCTTCAGCCACTGGATAACGATCGTAATTTCTATTCGGTAAACATCTCTGTCAGCCATTTTGTTTGCCAATCAGCTTTCCATGATTCCTCAATGGTAAATCTAGTTAGATATTGAAAAAAGATGATGTATAAACTAGAATAATTTCCTACTCAGCGCTCTAAAAAAAAAAACCCACTAGCAATCCTTCGGTAATGACAGCCATATTGATTTCCACCCAGCTTTCTCAGTATCAGATATTCCTGCATTGGTTGGAGGAGTCTTATTTTCTTTCTGCTCAAGGTCTTTGATTTCTCTTCTGTTCATGTTTTCGGTGATTTCCCCACATGTAACAATAACAGTCGCTTCCTATAATCATTATCATGGAGGTACGACGCGCATGGATGCGGCTCCTCGCATGATGACTCCTAGAAGCCGGAGCTGATCCTATTCCCAGATGTTTCGGAATTCCAAAATGTTTTTACAGAAAAGCATGTTGGGACTGAGACTCTGATGAAGAGATAACCCAGGTAGAAAGCTCAGCTCCTCGTATATTATAAAACTGCTGTAGCCATAGGGACCACTCAGATCCATATATGAGAATATTTACTGTGTCCGTAGTGATCAAACCATTATAAATTAATCGGAATGAAATGAAAAGTTCTGCAACTTTCTAATACACTTTGGCCTCGATTCATCGTCTAATGCGACTAATGTTTGCGCCTTGTTCATTATTCAATTTGAAAATTTTTAAAGAAAATGTAACTTGTTTTTCGGTTTTATTTATTTATTGTGTTTGCCATTATGGACACGATATTTCTTATCCAAACATTGCAGCATAATTAATCATTTGCATCTTTTCAAAATGGTGCTATCTTTTTGGCTAAATTGTACTCGACTGCCCTACGGAGAACTAATCGTCTGTCCAATTTCATGTTTGCACAGTTGAAGACGAACATGCAACATTTTAAAGAAATATGTGACTTTTTGCTCTAGAAAGGTGAAAAGATAAAAGACAACAAAAAGGGAAAAATCTAAAAGACAGGAAAAAAGACCATTTCATTTTGAGCAAAATTAATCAACCCACGCGCTTCATTTGGAGAATTCTGAGCAAACAGAAACAAATTCCACGAGACAAATAAGAAAAGTCACTTTAAAATAACGCCGATTATTAGTTTGTGCCTCTTGTATAAATTTGTTTCCATTTTCAAACTCTCTGCTTGCTGTTATCCAGTGGCTAAATAGCTGTAATTCTCAGAGCTGTGGATTTTTACAATTTTATCCAAGCCAGACCATTCTCTATAACCTCTCCAGTCCTGATAGTTTGTTACAATGTATCAGTGCAGGTGAAATGTATTGGTCTGAACACTTTGCCCAGATCAGAAGATGATACAATCTGGATACAATTTTAACAAACCCATTTTGCTCTGTGATAGGCTCTTATCAACTTATACTTGTGTGTTTGAAATGTTTTTCTTCAAAGCTAGAAAAGATGTTGACTATCGTAATGAACCAGAACACTCTATAGACGGGTATAAGTGAGAATTAAAGAGCAGCAATGTTCTAGAATACTATTCTTGATCAGTAACTGGACAGCTCTGGCGATTTGTATTTTTGGGAGTGACAGCTTTACACCAGGCTCTGCAGAGATATCTGGTGAACAAGAAACTAATGGCTCAGGTAAGCTGAGCAGAGAGTGTCTCATAACAAGCTGGCAGACACATTACAATAACTACCAGCAGAATAGTGAGTGCAGCTCTGGGGTATAATACAAGATGTAACTCAGGATCAGTAATGTAATGTGTGTACACAGTGACTGCACCAGCAGAATAGTGAGTGCAGCTCTGGAGTATAATACAGGATGTAACTTGGGATCAGTAATGTAATGTATGTACACAGTGACTGCACCAGCAGAATAGTGAGTGCAGCTCTGGGGTATAATACGGGATGTAACTCCGGATCAGTAATGTAATGTATGTACACAGTGACTGCACCAGCAGAATAGTGAGTGCAGCTCTGGGGTATAATACAGGATGTAACTCAGGATCAGTAATGTAATGTGTGTACACAGTGACTGCACCAGCAGAATAGTGAGTGCAGCTCTGGGGTATAATACAGGATGTAACTCAGGATCAGTAATGTAATGTGTGTACACAGTGACTGCACCAGCAGAATAGTGAGTGCAGCTCTGGAGTATAATACAGGATGTAACTTGGGATCAGTAATGTAATGTATGTACACAGTGACTGCACCAGCAGAATAGTGAGTGCAGCTCTGGGGTATAATACGGGATGTAACTCCGGATCAGTAATGTAATGTATGTACACAGTGACTGCACCAGCAGAATAGTGAGTGCAGCTCTGGAGGATAATACAGGATGTAACTTGGGATCAGTAATGTAATGTATGTACACAGTGACTGTGCAGCGCCCCAGAGACCTGGTCGTTGCAGTATAGCGCTCTGCCGCTAAGGGGAGCAGCGGTACGTCTGATGGCACTAAGGAGTTCTCCTGACCAGGTATCACCAGAACACATTACACTTCACACTCCGGCCACTAGGGGGAGAAAAAGGCTTTATTTATTGGGCCGCTCCTCACACTGGTAAAACGAGGGGCTGGGGAGGAAGTTAGTCAGAAGCTGACTGGGTTGGATTCAGGCAACATCCCGTGGCAGGGGGTGTTGCAGGGAGAAGACACATGGGGGTCCCTGTCAGGCGTGGGAACCTGGCGGGTGCCTAGCGAACAGAACAGAACGTTACGGAACCGCGCCTGCACACCCCGCGGCGGTATCCTGAGAAAGAGACAAGAGGGGAAGAATATTGTGGAACAGTGTAAATGAGATCAAGCACAAAGGAGAGCCAGTAGGAGTCGTGCTGAGAGAGAGAGGCAACATCTTACTGAGGCGCGTAGTCAGTGGCCGGAACACCGCAGGAGTAACTGACTCTAGGCCTTACTTCAAACTCCGCCGGACAGTTAATTATAGGTTGGCTGTCTACCTTAAATTTCCTAAGAAGACATAGGGGGCAACATTGGGAGAGGGGCGTCTCTAGGGTCCCGGAAGACCTCCAAGCCTTCCCGTCATACGGGTGCGTCCTAGCCAAAATATACTGGGGGACGAGAAACTAGTAACATCTGGAACTAAAGAGAAAGAGAGAGAGAGAGCTGTAGAGAACGAACGAAGAAGAACAGCAGTTGTGAGGACTATTCCGAATGCTCAGCAGGGTAGGACTACAACACACAGGCGCTATTGGTAGGCAACGATTTCCATCTGCGAGGGAAACTCTGGATGTGCCCATCGGACCGGCCGGTCTCTGATAGCCCTGTTAAGCGTGCTCTGGATTGAGGATCCTGAAGTCTTCAGTAAAGAGGTAAAGAGACTGCAACCTTGTGTCCTCGTTATTGACTGCACCTCACACCATCACCATCCACCTTACTGGGAAGCCCTGGGGATATACTTCACCTGTGGGAAGGTATACCATCCAGCTGCCATTCCATCACCCCAGCGGACCCTACAGCAGCGTCGGTCACCCTGACCGAACACCACAGGTGGCGTCACGAACCCCTGACAGACTGTACAAATCCCTTTACTGGACGCCCCTTAGCAGGGTCGCGGACCGGGCCTAGCCACCGTGACAGCCCTTGGGATCAGTAATGTAATGTATGTGCACAGTGACTGCACCTGCAGAATAGGGAGTGCAGCTCTGGGGTATAATGCAGGAGGTAACTCAGGAAAAGTAATGTATGCACACAGTGACTGCACCAGCAGAATAGTGAGTGCAGCTCTGGGGTATAATACAGGAGGTAACTCAAGATCAGTAATGTAATGTATGTACACAGTGACTGCACCAGCAGAATAGTGAGTGCAGCTCTGGGGTATAATACAGGAGGTAACTCAAGATCAGTAATGTAATATATGTGCACAGTGACTGCACCAGCAGAATAGTGAGCGCAGCTCTGGGGTATAATACAGGATGTAACTCAGGATCAGTAATGTAATGTATGTACACAGTGACTACACCAGCAGAATAGTGAGTGCAGCTCTGCAGTATAATACAGGAGGTAACTCAGGATCAGTAATGTATGTACACAGTGACTGCACCAGCAGAATAGTGAGTGCAGCTCTGGAGTATAATACAGGATGTAACTCAGGATAAGTAATGTAATGTATGTACACAGTGACTGCACCAGCAGAATAGTGAGTGCAGCTCTGGAGTATAATACAGGATGTAACTCAGGATAAGTAATGTAATGAATGTACACAGTGACTGCACCAGCAGAATAGTGAGTGCAGCTCTGGAGTATAATACAGGAGGTAACTCAGGATCAGTAATGAAATGTATGTACACAGTGACTGCACCAGCAGAATAGTGAGTGCAGCTCTGGGGTATAATACAGTATATAACTCAGGATCAGTAATGTAATGTATGTACACAGTGACTCCACCAGCAGAATAGTGAGTGCAGCTCTGGAGTATAATACAGGATGTAACTCAGGATCAGTAATGTAATGTATGTACACAGTGACTGCACCAGCAGAATAGTGAGTGCATCTCTGGAGTATAGTACAGGATGTAACTCAGGATCAGTAATGTAATGTATGTACACAGTGACTGCACCAGCAGAATAGTGAGTGCAGCTCTGGAGTATAATACAGGATGTAACTCAGGATCAGTAATGTAATGTATGTACACAGTGACTGCACCAGCAGAATAGTGAGTGCAGCTCTGGGGTATAATACAGGATGTAACTCAAGATGAACACAGGATAAACATTTAACAGTGACTCCTAACACAAATATAAATAAAGGTTTTTCTACTGAAGAGCACTATTGTTACAAACCTAGGAGTATCTTTAATTTTGAGCCGAATATTCTAGGTTTGCACTTACATAACGGCTGGAGAATAACAGCTCATGGATAGTCGGAGTGAAGTTGTTGTGTTCTTTACTTTACTTGGTAAATGATACAATCACATTATTACAAGATAATGATACTGCAACCCAACTATCATTGCATAACGTTTTATGATCTTAATATATACTTATCTTGTAATGTCTTCACATCCTGTTCTGTCCAGATGTGTCCGGATCCCAGAATTCTAAGCGGCTAAAGTTCACCGACCGCCATATTGGGAAACCCAAGTGATGAGTGTCTCAATATGGAAACTGCTAGTGGCACCAGCCTCTCGCACGCTACCACCAGCGGAACACCGTCGCACCACACACACTGTATACGCCGTATGCACCACACACACACTTACGCTGTACGCAGCCTCGCATAACGAACACGCCGCTGTGATCAGCCGAATCATTGACTGACTGCCGCCATCTCTGTGCAATGTGACCGCCGAAATCTGTCTGCACAAAGATGGGGCGGTCAGATTTACTGCGCCTGCGCGAATTCCGCGCAGGCGTAGTGAATTATTCGGCTGATCCCGGCGGAAGATGCGCGAGGTGTCTACAGGCAGAGGATGCCGGTCACATTAAAAGGTTTTTCCCATGGACGAAAGTTCATTTTAAAAATGGTCTGTGTCTGACCGTGTATGGAGCATACCACATCTCCTGGGCAGGGGAGGAAGCAAAAGACAATACTGACATTACAGCAGGGGATCACAGTGGATTCATTTTGTGAGATGGGAGACAGTGCAAATGGGACAGCACATGAGGGGAGAACACAGCACAGAAACTAGATAGACAGCAGGCAAGGGGGAGAGCACATGGGGTAGACAGGTCAAAGAAGAGAGCACAGACGGGAGAAGTCAGCACATGGGGAAAGAGAGAGTGGATAGGTGGGTGAGCACATGGGGGAGAGATCCTCAACGCTGCAAAGCCAGCCCCCATCGCGACATTACCGCCCTCCTGATGTGATAGCATCGAGCCTCCATCAATCATATACTATTATACAGGACCACTTTATTCAGTTAGGACCCATGGGGTTATAGGGAAATGAATAAAGAATTCATGCATTGTGATAGTATGTTGGCTTTGTATACAGTGCCTTGCGAAAGTATTCGGCCCCCTGGAACTTTTCAACCTTTTCCCACATATCACGCTTCAAACATAAAGATACCAACTGTAAATTTTTGGTGAAGAATCAACAACAAGTGGAGCACAATTGTGAAGTTGAACGAAATGTATTGATTATTTTACATTTTTGTGGAAATTCAAAAACTGAAAAGTGGGGCGTGCAATATTATTCATCCCCTTTACTTTCAGTGCAGCAAACTCCCTCCAGAAGTTCATTGTGGATCTCTGAATGATCCAATGTTGTCCTAAATGCCTAATGATGATACATATAATCCACCTGTGTGTAATCAAGTCTCCGTATAAATTCACCTGCTCTGTGATAGTCTCAGGGTTCTGTGTGAAGCACAGAGAGCATCATGAAGACCAAGGAACACAACAGGCAGGTCCGTGATACTGTTGTGGAGAAGTTTAAAGTCGGACTTGGATACAAAATGATTTCCAAAACTTTAAACATCCTAAGGAGCACTGTGCAAGCGATCATATTGAAACGGAAGGAGTATTATACCACTGCAAATCTACCAAGACCCGGCCGTCCCTCTAAACTTTCATCTCAAACAAGGAGAAGACTGATCAGAGATGCAGCCAAGAGGCCCATGATCACTCTGGATGAACTGCAGAGATCTACAGCTGAGGTGGGACAGTCTGTCCATAGGACAACAATCAGTCGTACACTGCACAAATCTGGCCTTTATGGAAGAGTGGCAAGAAGAAAGCCATTTCTCAAAGAGATCCATAAAAAGTGTAATTTAAAGTTTGCAACAAGCCACCTGGGAGACACCAAACATGTGGAAGAAGGTGCTCTGGTCAGATGAAACCAAAATCGAACTTTTTCGCCACAATGCCAAACGATATGTTTGGCAGAAAGGCAACACAGCTCATCACCCTGAACACACCATCCCCACTGTCAAACATGGTGGTGGCAGCATCATGGTTTGGGCCTGCTTTTCTTCAGCAGGGACAGGAAAGATGGTTAAAATTGATGGGAAGATGGATGGAGCCAAATACAGGACCATTCTTGAAGAAAACCTGTTGGAGTCTGCAAAAGACCTGAGACTGGGACGGAGATTTGTCTTCCAACAAGACAATGATCCCAAACAGAAAGCAAAATCTACAATGGAATGGTTCACAAATAAACGTATCCAGGTGTTAGAATGGCCAAGTCACAGTCCAGACCTCAATCCAATGGAGAATCTGTGGAAAGAGCTGAAAACTGCTGTTCACAAACGATCTCCATCAAACCTCACTGAGATCGAGCTGTTTGCCAAGGAAGAACGGGCAAGAATTTCAGTCTCTCCATGTACAAAACTGATAGAGACAAACCCCAAGAGACTTGTAATCGCAGGAAAAGGTGGCGCAACAAAGTATTAAGGTAAAGGGGCCGCATAATATTGCACGCCACAATTTTCAGTTTTTGAATTTCCACAACGATTTAAAATAACCAATAAATTTCATTCAACTTCACAATTGTGTCCCACTCGTTGTTGATTCTTCACCAAAAATTTACATTTGGTATCTTTATGTTTGAAGCCTGATATGTGGGAAAAGGTTGACAAGTTCCAGGGGGCCGAATACTTTCACAAGGCACTGTATATTAGAATTACCAATTACTTATAGTAACTTTACATTATTATATATTATATGTTTTTCTTATTTATATCTTTGTTTTAGTGGTCAATTACTGACGAGGGAAGAGACTGACACCTCGGACACTTTCCACGTCATTACTGACAGGCGTCACATGGTCACTTGTTTGTAAACTTTCAGCTGTCCGGAGGCTACACGGGTCGGGTTGCCCAGTTGGCCTCATGCTGCCCATTGGCACAGACTGTCCAGCACATGGTGTGGTGAGGCCTCAGGGTGCAGTCATCATTTCTTATTCTCTTTGGACTCCATGATGTTTTGTATTGGTACATCGCTGCAGTATCTGTGTCTGACAACAAATCTTTTCAATAAATATGGGTATTAAAGATTTTTATGTTTAGACTACAGACATAACTATGTGACCATATTCCGTGGTCTGTTTACATGTAGCAGAGCTGAAAAGGTATTTTCTATTAACTATTATATCATTACAGTTCTATTTAAAAAAATGAAAGAAGAATACAAGTAAACTATAATTTACAGTATATCTGTCAGACTCAGTCTTGTGATATGTGACAGGCTCTGATCATCGGAGTTCTGTAACATGAGACACACTCAGCTCCACTTCACCTGAGGACAGTAACTCTTTCCGCTCCATCTGACCAGTGCTGCTGCAGCTTCATCTCCCCAGTTCAGCTCTGCTACATCTGATCTGATCACAGCATCCAACCCTACAGACTGCCGGCGATGGAACTGACTCCCTGCAGGTGATATGTGCACGTAACGCAGGCTGCAGGAACGAGGTGATGCACAGGTTGCAATATTTTGACCTCCAGCATCTCCTACTTTCATACAATAATTGCGGGTTTTGTATTTTTAGAACTTTGTAATTATGTACAATAAAAATGATATGATGATACCGTGTTAGCCAGAAAAATCGATGCAGATACTTTTTTTTGCCAAGAATGATTAAAGTATTGTAGGGAGTGATACATTTATCGGCTAATCAGAAAATTTGTGTTTGCAAGCTTTCTGAGCACAGATCACTCCTAGAATACTTTTGTCATTTTCAGGCATTAGAGTATTTACATACGGTAGATTTATTTGGAATAAACATTATCTCATAGAAAATTAGAATATCTGAAAAAATTGCAAAGTAATCCAACATGCCAATGCAAAGGAGTCTGGGGAACTACAAGCTCCAGCGTGTCCTGTCAACCAGTAACCACAGTATCATCATCATCATCAATCATCCCCCGGACTGTGCTGCACACAGACATCTCAGCCTCCTAGATTGCTTACACTGACAAATACAACTTGTTCAAAATGTTCCACATCCTTCATTAATGAATCAATCAGCAGCCAGAATATTAAATATATCTCAGAGGAATATATCAACTGCTGGATACATTATTGCAAAAAGCTGCACAAGAGCAAACGCATCACATTACAGTATATCGATGGCATAGACGTAATGCATACTGTGGCAGATATCTGACCAATTTATGGCCAGTATGGCTAATTGCAATCTAAATTGATGTGTAAATGGAAATTGATCTGATTGAAATCTGTTTCATCCATCTGCCAATATACATCATAGGTTTAATTATCAGATGAAGACGTAGATTATTGGTTCTGTTCTAACTAAATATCTGTGGGTGTAAATGGCCAAATCTGACCAATTTAATGATCTCTCAGGTCGGTCTGATTGGTCAGAAATCTTCACTACAAACCCTTAAGTTTTGCATTGTATCATCGATTTATCCTCAAGAATCCACATATATCCCCACTGCCAGCCATAAGGCTGTCAGCAAAATTCAGCGAAAATTAAAGTGTGCCGTTATAGGGGAGTTGAGTTTGTCGTTCTGATATCGGATAGAGAATTCAGTCATAAGAAATAGAAAGGGGTTTTTGCTTTGTTTTTTAGATAACGAAAAGGAAAATTGGTTCAGTTCTAACAACATTTCTGTGTGTGTAATAGGCCAAACAGGACAAATGTCATCTTTACTGTAAACCCCCAGCCTTCCACTGTATCACCAGCAGTTTAGGTCTACAATATCATCAGGAATCCAAGCATCCCACCATCTGTCATGGTCTCCATAAAGCTGTCAAAAAGGAGTCTAAAAATGTGAAATTGTGCCGATGTAGCAGAGCGGAGTTTGTCATTTTTTGATTCAACATTACATTTAATTGAGATATTGCAGAAGTTTACTGGCAAAGCGTAAATGACAACATGTAATGGCATAATGGCCCAAGGCACGAAATTACTAACTCGGCTCTGCTATGTCTGCTATATGTATACATTTATTAAATAAAATATAGTATGTCTGTGTCTCTTTGCCTATCCAGGTATTTGGGTGATCTAGTCCCCATATGCGGCTGCCTTGGACTCCGCCGTATAATCGGTCACCCATCATTCCCAGTCTTCCTCCCGTCTGTGCCATCTATGTCATTGCCATCATAGTCTGGATGCGCCATCTCCACCGGCACAAAGTCTCACCCTTGTCCCTTCTCTCACCTTACACAGCTGCCACAAGATCCCACAGGATCAGCCTTCTCCAGGTGCCACCGCCGGTCCTTGATATTTAATTTTCTTGTACAAATCCAAAGTTTAACTGGGAATCAATAAAAAAGGAAAATGAAAAGAAAAATAAAATGTATCTGGCTCCGTCCTTCCTTTCTTCTCACCTGGACACAAAGGTGAAGTGAGGAGGGAGGGGGCAGAGTGATGCCAAGAAAGTTATAGAATGTATCAGGGATACAAGAAGTGTCAATGTCTGCAACAAATTGAAACAATGTTGCAAAAAGCGAAAAAAGCTGAGAAAGTTCCCAGAAGGAAAAATGTGGGCGCAGAAGTGTAAGCAGTGGAAGCTCTGCCCTGTGTGTGAGCCGCGTGGGGCTGAGGCAAACACTGGGTATGAAGAAAGCTGAAATGCGATGTAGGGAGGGAGGGGGCGCCGCTTATTCCTTTCTATCCATTTGCCTCAATCTTGTTCCTTTTTTTTTTTTTTTTTCCTGAGCTGTTCACTCCAAGCAAAACACATACACACCCAACAGCAACTCCTGGCTGCTTTACTGATCTGTGCAGCCTTAAAGGGCATGGAATCCAGGAGGGGGGAAATAACATTGGGACACACATAGAGGGGAGAACAGCAGCATTGCTGGGGCCAGGTGGGAGGGGGCACAGCTGGGAGGGGCAGGAGGGGCCGCAGTCCTTCTCCTCTTCTCTTCCACATGTTATAAAATAAAAACTGTACATGCAGCTGGCTTCCTGTCTGTTAACCCTGCCCCTGCCAGGCGGGCTGCGCACAACGCTCGCGGTGCAAACATTTGCATGAAAATTTAGACCAATATTCAGGGGCACAATGGTAAGAGATGAGCAACTGATCAGCAAAGGCTCCACAGACAGCTTCAGGTAGGGGGTCTACCTGAGGAACCCAGACCACCAATGCAAAGTCTACAACAGCCCCTCCCCCAATTACCATATGATACTGGTGATGGAAAGGTCTTCAGAGCCCCTTCACCCACTGGGACAAGACCCCGAGTGGCAACAGCTACCGCTGCACCCCATGGTCCACAGTCATCCACATTGGGTGGAAATGACCGAACTGCCCAATGACTGGACCGGACATTGGAAGAATTTATTCCATAAAACAAATAGATTTATAATCCAAATCTAATTATATAGCAAGAAACTTCCACTGTTATGTGCAGGAAGGGACATGACCACCCCCGGCCACAAGGTGGCGCTCACAGCAGAGCATGTAAATAATGATTATGATTTGTTTATTATTATTATTATTATTTATTTATATAGCACCATTAATTCCATGGTGCTGTACGTGAGAAAGGGGTTACATACAGGGTTATAGATATCGATTACAGTAAGCAGGTTTACATTGACAGACTGGTACAGAGGGGAGAGGACCCTGTCCTTGTGGACTTACATTCTATGGGATATAGCGCCATCATATTCCGCAGCGCTGTACAGACGTCACCATCACTGTACACATCGGGGCTCACAATCTACATTCCCTATCAGTAGGTCTTTGGATTGTGGGAGGAAATAAAAATAAATATAGATCATTGGATCATAAAAAGGTTCTGTAACTTTCTAATAGACTTTGTGCTTCAATGTATCTTCAGTACCGTAGTAAGATCTCTGCTTACAGTCAGTGAATTGAAAGAGTATTGTTTACAATTAGAAGAGAACAATGCAAATACTGCTCACACAGCAGATGGATTTGCTACAATGTAGTGGAATATTGGAATGATTGGGCACTGGTGAGAGACAGGACATTCTGTCCACTATAAGGGCAGGGAAATAAGTTTCTTTTTACTGTCAGTGTCTGTGCACGTGTTGCAGTTTTCTTGTGCTTTAGTTGCGAATTTTCAGCACAGATTTCTTACAAAGTGTGAATGAGAATCTTGAAGTCTACAATTTTCCTTGCAGATTTGCAAACTGCATCATTTCAAGTCTTTGGGTATGTGCACACGTTGCGCATTTGGCCCTGCGGATCCGCAGCAGTTATCCATGCGGTGTACAGTACCATGTTAAACCTATGGAAAACCAAATCCACAGTGCACATGCTGCGGAAAATTCAACGTGGAAAAGCTGCAGTTTATTTTCCGCAGCATGTCAATTCTTTGCATGGATTCCGCAGCGTTTTACACCTGCTCCTGAATAGGAATCCGCAGTTGTAAAACCGCAGGGGAAATCCGCACAAAAACCGCTGTAAAACCACGATAAATCTGCAGGTAAAACGCAGGGCGCTTTACTCGCAGATTTTTCGGAATTTGTGCAGAAAAATCCGCACACGACTCCGCAACGTGTGCACATAGCCTTTCAGTGTTTTTTGCTGCAGATTTTACCCATACTAATGATTGTGGAAATGCCTAAAAATGTATGCAAAAATTAAAAAAAAAAAAAAAATTGTCAAAACTACACATTTTACGCTGTGTTCTTCCTGCCAACACATTAGTAGTTGCAGTAGATTTTTTAGCTGCAAATACTGAACGTGTGCACATTCCCTTACAGGTCTGAAAACTTATGAGAAATTGAAACACGCAATATATTAGAAAGTCATATGAGGAATATACAAAGGATTTGCTGGAGGACTACGCTGTTAAGCCAATTTCACACTTCCGTCGTTTGGCCCCGTCACAATGCGTCGTTTTGGAAAAAAACGCATCCTGCAAATGTGCCCGCAGGATGCGTTTTTTTTTCTCATAGTCTTGTATTGGCGACGGATCGCGACGTATGGCCATACATCGTGTCCGTCGTGCACTGGATGCGTCGTGTTTTGGCGGACCGTCGTAGAGAAAAAATGTTCAAGGGAACGTTTTTTCGTACGTCGGGTCCTGCATTTCCTACCGCGCATGCGCGGCTGGGACTCCGCCCCCTGCTCCCCGGGACTTTAGAATGGGCAGCGGATGCGTTGAAAACCTGCATCCGCTGCCCACGTTGTGCCGAATTTTCACAACGTCCGTCGGTACGTCGCACCGCGTACCGACGGAGGTGTGAAAGAAGCCTTAGTTGGCCTTGTTACTTGTGGAGCTGCAGTTCAGACCTCAGTGGGTTTTCCCTTTCACGCTCGTCTCTCGGGGGAACAACAAGTGACTGCAGGATCTGAATCCATATACATTTTGTTTACAGAAATACATAGATCTGCAAAGGAGCTGCATACACAATATGGCCGGAGATTTGTAATCATTTTTTATTTCGGATTTTATATATTTTAATAACACTTGTCATGTGATTACTTTGACTTTTTGCCGTGTACTTGTGCATTTTGCAATCTTTTTGCTTGTGTTTTTTGGTCCTGACATACGAGTTGCGGAGCTGCAGATTCTGAGCCCAGTGGTTTCCTCTGTATCTTCCCTTTAGCTCTCAACAGGGGGCAGCCACAGACAGAAGGGGCCCCAGTTCAAGCACAGCACATGGGCCCCTCACAATCCAACAGCTCATCATCATGTAGCCCATATGTGTTTGTGACAGACTCTGCAGCTGGATGTGGCCCCCTTATCTCTAGGACCCCTGACCATGGGTTGCACCAGTTATGTCCCCCCATCCCTCAAGTGATACTTTCCCTTTGCTGCTGTTACACTTTGCTTTCCAGAGTTTTGTACATTTTTGCTTTTCTCCTCCATGAACGCCTCTAGATTTTTTTCTGTTGCTGATCCTTGTACCTTATATTTGCCATTGCAAGTAAGGAGATATATATAATCCTGA
The DNA here is from genome assembly GCF_032444005.1 of Ranitomeya imitator. NCBI lineage: Eukaryota > Metazoa > Chordata > Amphibia > Anura > Dendrobatidae > Ranitomeya > Ranitomeya imitator. The sequence goes on from NC_091288.1 coordinate 12,461,659, forward strand.
AGGAGACTTTGCTCTACAGCTTAGTTTTGCAGACATTGGACCAACTTCCCCAAACAACCCCCATGAATGAGAACATTCCCATTTACTAATTCCTAATAATTTACTAATCCTCCAAACTTCTTGCAGATGAGAGTTTGTTACAGTTGCATCCAGTCTAAACAATCCTGTCCTCCCTGAGCTAAATGGTCTAGACATCAGGATGATACTTATTAGCTGCACTGATACATTGAAGCAAACGGGCCAGACAAGAGAAATTTGTTCTGTGCTATTTGTATGTCACAGAGGGATCTGTAGAGTAGATACAAATGTAACAAACTCTCAGCAGTAAGAAGTATAGGATCAGGACATGTTCTATTCACTGACAACAAGCAAATATCTTGGAAATGGTAAAGAACAGAAACAAAAGATGTTAGAAAAGTGCAGACCTTCTTATCATGATACATAAAGAGCACATCTGACTGGTGGGAAGGAGTCCTGGAAAATCACCAGTAAAATGTTAGAGGAAAGTGACACACTGGAGCGGCCCGCAGAGCACAACTACCCCCAGCCGAGCACCTGTGCTCAGTAATGGACACATTCCGACCTCTGAGAGAGTAAGAAAAATAATCTCAGTGGCATTCCACCCCCCAGGTGAAATTCCTCATATTCCAATAACATGGAGCAGGTCTGGGTTAGAGGTGGCTGCGTCATCTGCCCCCTCATCACTGTCCAGCATAGCTGCTGGGGGGAGATCGGGTCATCTGCCCCCTCATCACTGTCCAGCATAGCTGCTGGGGGGAGATCGGGTCATCTGCCCCCTCATCACTATCCAGCATAGCTGCTGGGGGGAGATCGGGTCATCTGCCCCCTCATCACTGTCCAGCATAGCTGCTGGGGGGAGATCGGGTCATCTGTCCCCTCATCACTGTCCATAATAGCTGCTGGGGGGAGATCGGGTCATCTGCCCCCTCATCACTATCCAGCATAGCTGCTGGGGGGAGATCGGGTCATCTGCCCCCTCATCACTATCCAGCATAGCTGCTGGGGGAGATCGGGTCATCTGTCCCCTCATCACTGTCCATAATAGCTGCTGGGGGGAGATCGGGTCATCTGCCCCCTCATCACTGTCCAGCATAGCTGCTGGGGGGAGATCGGGTCATCTGTCCCCTCATCACTGTCCATAATAGCTGCTGGGGGGAGATCGGGTCATCTGCCCCCTCATCACTGTCCAGCATAGCTGCTGGGGGGAGATCGGGTCATCTGTCCCCTCATCACTATCCAGCATAGCTGCTGGGGGAGATCGGATCATCTGTCCCCTCACCACTGTCCAGCATAGCTGCTAGGGGGAGATCGGGTCATCTGCCCCCTCATCACTGTCCAGCATAGCTGCTGGGGGGAGATCGGGTCATCTGTCCCCTCATCACTGTCCATAATAGCTGCTGGGGGGAGATCGGGTCATCTGCCCTCTCATCACTATCCAGCATAGCTGCTGGGGGGAGATCAGGTCATCTGCCCCCTCATCACTGTCCATAATAGCTGCTGGGGGAGATCAGGTCATCTGCCCCCTCATCACTATCCAGCATAGCTGCTGGGGGGAGATCGGGTCATCTGTCCCCTCATCACTGTCCATAATAGCTGCTGGGGGGAGATCGGGTCATCTGCCCCCTCATCACTGTCCAGCATAGCTGCTGGGGGGAGATCGGGTCATCTGCCCCCTCATCACTGTCCAGCATAGCTGCTGGGGGGAGATCGGGTCATCTGCCCCCTCATCACTATCCAGCATAGCTGCTGGGGGGAGATCGGGTCATCTGCCCCCTCATCACTATCCAGCATAGCTGCTGGGGGGAGATCGGGTCATCTGCCCCCTCATCACTATCCAGCATAGCTGCTGGGGGGAGATCGGGTCATCTGCCCCCTCATCACTGTCCAGCATAGCTGCTGGGGGAGATCGGGTCATCTGCCCCCTCATCACTGTCCATAATAGCTGCTGGGGGAGATCAGGTCATCTGTCCCATCACTATCCATAATAGCTGCTGGGGGGAGATCGGGTCATTACAACTTTCCCTGCTATTTTCACTAACAGGAGCTCTATGGAACTCTCGCTCTTTCTGCAACAAGTTTTCCTACATCCACGATCTTTTTGTTACTACCAAACTTTCCTTCCTCGACATCTCCGAAACCTGGCTCACCCCTTCAGACACAGCCTCTCCTGCTGTACTTTCCTATGGTGGCTTCCACCTTTCTCACACACCCCGCCCCAGCAACAAGTATGGTGGAGGAGTTGGTTTTCTCCTGTCAGATAACTGCTCCTTCACCCCAATCCCACTGCCACCCTCTGTTACCCTCCCTTCCTTTGAGGTGCACTCTGTGCGCATCTATGCCCCCAGCAACCTCCAACTGGCTGTCATCTACCGTCCCCCAGGGCCAGCCACCACCTTATTTGGCCACTTCACCACCTGGCTACTTCATTTCCTTTCTGCGGACATCCCCACTATCATCATGGGCGACTTCAACATACCCATTGACACTTCCCTCTCAGCTGCCACTAAACTTCTATCTCTCACTTCCTCCTTCGGCCTCACTCAATGGTCTTCTGCAGCCTCTCACAAAGACGGTCACACACTGGACCTCATCTTCACCCGCCTCTGCTCTCTATCTAACCTCTCTAACTCACCTCTTCCACTCTCTGACCACAACTTTCTCACATTCTCATCTCTCTCCACTCCATGTCTACAATCCCCACCCCACAAACTTTCACACCCTCGCAGAAATATTAAACATCTTGACCTACACTCATTCTCTGAATCCCTCCTCCCTCTCACAGACATAAGTTCCCTACACAATGCGGATGCCGCTGCCGCTCTATATAACACCACAATAGCTGTAGCTTTGGAATCTCTTGCCCCTCTCACACATACCAAAGCTCGCAAAATCAACAGACAGCCCTGGCACACCAGCCTGACCAAAAAACTGAGGCGAGCCTCCAGGGCTGCTGAGCGCAGATGGAAAAGATTCCACTCTAACGAGTGTTGTGAATTCTGTGGCTGAGTTCACTTCTGTGGTCACAAGTGGTATTGCAGTCTCTGGGCTTCCTCCCTCAGGTGTTTTGGTGAGCTCGTTGGCTGCCTTGCTATTTAGCTCCACCTGAGTCTGTCTTCCTTGCTCCTTGTCAATGTTCCAGTGTTGGATCTGAGCTACTGCATCTTTCCTTGGGCCTGCTGCTCTGCTAGATAAGTGCTTCTAGTTTGTTTTCTGTTTTTTTCTGTCCAGCTTGCTATTGTCTTTTGCTGGAAGCTCTGAGAAGCAGAGGGGTGCACCGCCGTGCTGTTAGTTCGGCACGGTGGGTCTTTTTGCCCCTTTGCGTGGTTTTCGTTTTAGGGTTTTTTGTAGACTGCATAGTTCTCTTTGCTATCCTCGCTCTGTCTAGAATATCGGGCCTCACTTTGCTGAATCTATTTCATTCCTACGTTTGTCTTTTCATCTTGCTAACAGTCATTATATGTGGGGGGCTGCCTATTCCTTTGGGGTATTTCTCTGAGGTAAGTCAGGCTTGTATTTCTATCTTCAGGCTAGTCAGCTCCTCAGGCAGTGCCGAGTTGCATAGGTAGTTGTTAGGCGCAATCCACTGCTGCTTATAGTTGTGTGAGGATAGATCAGGTACTGCAGTCTACAAAGATTCCACGTCTCAGAGCTCGTCCTATTGTTTTTGGTTATTGCCAGATCTCTGTATGTGCGCTGATTACTGCACGCTGTGTTGCCTGATTGCCAGCCATAACAGTACAAGGAGCCATTCAATGATTCCCAATAGAGGGAAAAAAGAAATCCTGACATCATTTTTTTTTCTTAGCTCTGTCTTCAGTCTTTTTTTTCCCCTAGACATTAGAGTGCTTCAGGACACAGCTGTGGACATGGATATTCAGGCTCTGTGCTCCTCAATGGATAATCTCGTTGTAAATGTACAAAAGATTCAAGATACTATTGATCAGAAATCGATGCTAGAACCAAGAATTCCGATTCCTGATTTGTTTTTTGGTGACAGAACTAAGTTTCTGAGCTTCAGAAATAATTGTAAGCTATTTTTGGCCTTGAAACCTCATTCTTCTGGTAATCCTATTCAACAGGTTTTGATTATTATTTCTTTTTTGCGCGGCGACCCACAGGACTGGGCGTTTTCTCTTGCACCAGGAGATTCTGCATTGAGTAATGTTGATGCGTTTTTCCTGGCGCTCGGATTGCTTTATGATGAGCCTAATTCAGTGGATCAGGCTGAGAAAAATCTGCTGGCTTTATGCCAGGGTCAGGATGATGTAGAAGTATATTGTCAGAAATTTAGGAAATGGTCAGTACTCACTCTGTGGAATGAATCTGCACTAGCGGCTTTGTTCAGAAAGGGTCTCTCTGAAGCTCTTAAGGATGTAATGGTGGGATTTCCTATGCCTGCTGGTTTGAATGAGTCTATGTCCTTGGCCATTCAGATCGGTCGTCGCTTGCGCGAGCGTAAATCTGTGCACCATCTGGCGGTACTGCCTGAGGTTAAACCTGAGCCTATGCAGTGCGACAGGACTATGACTAAAGTAGAACGGCAAGAACACAGACGTCTGAACAGACTGTGTTTCTATTGTGGTGATTCTACTCATGCTATTTCTAATTGTCCTAAACGCACTAGGCGGTTCGATAGCTCTGCCGTTATTGGTACTGTACAGTCCAAATTCCTTTTGTCCATTACCTTAATGTGCTCTTTGTCATCGTATTCTGTCATGGCGTTTGTGGATTCAGGCGCTGCCCTGAATCTGATGGATTTGGATTATGCTAAACGTTGTGGATTTTTCTTGGAGCCTTTGCGGTGTCCTATTCCGTTGAGAGGAATTGATGCTACACCTTTGGCCAAGAATAAGCCTCAGTACTGGGCCCAGCTGACCATGTGCATGGCTCCTGCACATCAGGAAGTTATTCGCTTTCTGGTACTGCATAATTTGCATGATGTGGTCGTGTTGGGGTTGCCATGGCTACAAACCCATAATCCAGTATTGGATTGGAACTCTATGTCGGTAACCAGCTGGGGTTGTCAGGGAGTACATGGTGATGTTCCATTTTTGTCTATTTCGTCATCCATTCCTTCTGACATCCCAGAGTTCTTGTCGGACTTTCAGGATGTATTTGAAGAGTCCAAGTCTGATGCCCTACCTCCGCATAGGAATTGTGATTGTGATATCGATTTGATTCCTGGTAGTAAATTCCCTAAGGGTCGTTTATTTAATTTGTCCGTACCTGAACACACCGCTATGCGCAGTTATGTGAAGGAGTCCCTGGAGAAGGGACATATTCGCCCATCGTCGTCACCATTGGGAGCAGGGTTCTTTTTTGTAGCCAAGAAGGATGGTTCGCTAAGACCGTGTATTGATTACCACCTTCTTAATAAGATCACTGTTAAGTTTCAGTATCCCTTGCCATTGATTTCTGACTTGTTTGCTCGGATTAAGGGGGCTAGTTGGTTTACTAAGATTGATCTTCGTGGTGCGTATAATCTGGTGAGAATCAGGCAGGGAGATGAATGGAAAACGGCATTTAATACGCCCGAGGGTCATTTTGAGTATCTGGTGATGCCGTTCGGACTTGCCAATGCTCCATCTGTTTTTCAGTCTTTTATGCATGACATTTTCCGTGAGTATCTGGATAAATTCTTGATTGTTTACTTGGATGACATTTTGATCTTCTCAGATGATTGGGAGTCTCATGTGAAGCAAGTCAGAATGGTTTTCCAGGTACTGCGTGCTAATTCCTTGTTCGTGAAGGGATCAAAGTGTCTCTTCGGTGTGCAGAAAGTTTCATTTTTGGGGTTCATCTTTTCCCCTTCTACTATCGAGATGGATCCGGTTAAGGTTCAGGCCATCCAGGATTGGACTCAGCCGACATCTCTAAAAAGTCTGCAGAAATTCCTGGGCTTTGCTAATTTTTATCGTCGCTTCATCTGTAATTTTTCTAGCATTGCCAGACCATTGACCGATTTGACCAAGAAGGGTGCTGATTTGGTTAATTGGTCCTCTGCTGCCGTGGAAGCTTTTCAGGAGTTGAAGCATCGTTTTTGCTGTGCCCCTGTGTTGTGTCAACCTGATGTTTCTCTTCCGTTCCAGGTCGAGGTTGATGCTTCTGAGATTGGTGCAGGGGCGGTTTTGTCACAGAGAGGTTCTGGTTGCTCAGTGTTCAAACCATGTGCTTTCTTTTCCAGGAAATTTTCTGCTGCTGAGCGTAATTATGAAGTGGGCATTCGAGGAGTGGCGTCATTGGCTTGAGGGTGCTAAGCATCGCGTGGTGGTATTGACTGATCATAAGAACTTGACTTATCTCGAGTCTGCCAAGCGCTTGAATCCTAGACAGGCCCGTTGGTCGTTATTTTTTGCTCGTTTTGATTTTGTGATTTCATACCTTCCGGGCTCTAAAAATGTGAAGGCGGATGCTCTGTCTAGGAGTTTTGTGCCCGACTCTCCGGGGTTATCTGAGCCGGCGAGTATCCTCAAGGAAGGAGTCATTGTGTCTGCCATCTCCCCTGATTTGCGGAGAGTGTTGCAGAAATTTCAGGCTAATAAACCTGATCGTTGTCCGGCCGAGAAACTGTTCGTCCCTGATAGGTGGACTAGTAAAGTTATCTCTGAACTTCATTGTTCGGTGCTGGCCGGTCATCCAGGAGTCTTTGGTGCCAGGGAGTTGGTTGCTAGATCCTTCTGGTGGCCATCTCTGTCACGGGATGTGCGTGCTTTTGTGCAGTCCTGTGGAATTTGTGCTAGGGCTAAGCCCTGCTGTTCACGTGCCAGTGGGTTGCTTTTGCCCTTGCCGGTCCCGAAGAGGCCTTGGACACATATTTCGATGGATTTCATTTCTGACCTTCCCGTTTCTCAAAAAATGTCGGTCATTTGGGTGGTCTGTGATCGCTTTTCTAAAATGGTCCATCTGGTGCCCTTGGTTAAATTGCCTTCCTCCTCTGATTTGGTGCCTTTGTTCTTCCAGCATGTGGTTCGTTTACATGGCATTCCTGAGAATATTGTTTCTGACAGAGGTTCCCAGTTTGTTTCAAGGTTTTGGCGAGCCTTTTGTGGTAGGATGGGCATTGACCTATCTTTCTCCTCGGCCTTCCATCCTCAGACTAATGGCCAGACCGAACGAACCAATCAGACCTTGGAAACATATCTGAGATGTTTTGTTTCCGCTGACCAGGATGATTGGGTGTCATTTTTGCCGTTGGCTGAGTTCGCCCTTAATAATCGGGCCAGCTCGGCTACCTTGGTCTCTCCATTTTTCTGCAATTCTGGGTTCCATCCTCGTTTCTCTTCAGGACAGGTTGAGTCTTCGGACTGTCCTGGTGTGGATTCTGTGGTGGACAGGTTGCAGCAGATCTGGACTCAGGTAGTGGACAATTTGACCTTGTCCCAGGAGAAGGCTCAGCTTTTCGCTAATCGCAGACGCCGTGTGGGACCCCGACTTCGTGTTGGGGATTTGGTTTGGTTATCTTCTCGTCATATTCCTATGAAGGTTTCCTCTCCTAAATTTAAACCTCGTTTTATTGGTCCGTATAGGATTTCTGAGATTCTCAATCCGGTGTCTTTTCGTCTGACCCTCCCAGACTCCTTTTCCATACATAATGTATTCCATAGGTCGTTGTTGAGGAGATACGTGGCACCTATGGTTCCATCTGTGGAGCCTCCTGCCCCTGTTTTGGTGGAGGGGGAATTGGAGTATATTGTGGAGAAGATTTTGGATTCTCGTGTCTCTAGACGGAAACTCCAGTATCTGGTCAAATGGAAGGGTTATGCTCAGGAAGATAATTCCTGGGTTTTTGCCTCTGATGTCCATGCCCCAGATCTTGTTCGTGCCTTTCATGTGGCTCATCCTGGTCGGCCTGGGGGTTCTGGTGAGGGTTCGGTGACCCCTCCTCAAGGGGGGGGTACTGTTGTGAATTCTGTGGCTGAGTTCACTTCTGTGGTTACAAGTGGTATTGCAGTCTCTGGGCTTCCTCCCTCAGGTGTTTTGGTGAGCTCGTTGGCTGCCTTGCTATTTAGCTCCACCTGAGTCTGTCTTCCTTGCTCCTTGTCAATGTTCCAGTGTTGGATCTGAGCTACTGCATCTTTCCTTGGGCCTGCTGCTCTGCTAGATAAGTGCTTCTAGTTTGTTTTCTGTTTTTTTCTGTCCAGCTTGCTATTGTCTTTTGCTGGAAGCTCTGAGAAGCAGAGGGGTGCACCGCCGTGCTGTTAGTTCGGCACGGTGGGTCTTTTTGCCCCTTTGCGTGGTTTTCGTTTTAGGGTTTTTTGTAGACTGCATAGTTCTCTTTGCTATCCTCGCTCTGTCTAGAATATCGGGCCTCACTTTGCTGAATCTATTTCATTCCTACGTTTGTCTTTTCATCTTGCTAACAGTCATTATATGTGGGGGGCTGCCTATTCCTTTGGGGTATTTCTCTGAGGTAAGTCAGGCTTGTATTTCTATCTTCAGGCTAGTCAGCTCCTCAGGCAGTGCCGAGTTGCATAGGTAGTTGTTAGGCGCAATCCACTGCTGCTTATAGTTGTGTGAGGATAGATCAGGTACTGCAGTCTACAAAGATTCCACGTCTCAGAGCTCGTCCTATTGTTTTTGGTTATTGCCAGATCTCTGTATGTGCGCTGATTACTGCACGCTGTGTTGCCTGATTGCCAGCCATAACAAACGAGCACTTCATCGCATTCAAACAGTCCCTCACTACTTTCAAGACCACACTCGCCACAGCTAAACAAACCTACTTCTCATCTCTCATATCCTCTCTGTCTCACAACCCTCAACAGTTATTCAACACCTTCAATTCTCTCCTCCGTCCCCCAGCACCTCCTCCCTCCCCACTCATCTCAGCTGACGACTTTGCCTCATTTTTCAAGTAGAAGATTGAGAACATCAGAGGCAGTTTTAGTCGACAACCCCCAGAGCCCTTTCTCCCGAATTCCCAACCCTCCACCTCAAAAACCAACTTCTCCACCATTACAGGAGATCGACTCTCCACTCTACTCTCAAGATCGCACCTCACCACCTGTGCACTTGATCCGATCCCATCCCACTTCATCCAAAACCTCACCACAGTCTTCATCCCAACCCTAACCCATCTCTTCAACCTATCACTAACAACTGGTGTTTTCCCCTCAAGTTTTAAACATGCCTCAATCACACCTATCCGCAAAAAGCCCTCTCTTGACCCATCCTCTGTATCTAGCTATCGCCCTATATCACATCTCCCCTATACCTCAAAACTACTGGAACAACACGTCTACCTTGAACTGTCCTTCCATCTCTCTTCTTGCTCCCTCTTTGACCGCTTACAATCTGGCTTCCGGTCACACCACTCCACTGAAACTGCCCTAACTAAAGTCACCAATTACCTCTTAACCGCCAAGAGCAAGCGACACTACTCTATCCTCCTCCTCCTGGACCTGTCCTCTGCCTTTGACACAGTGGACCATTCCCTATTACTACAGGCCCTCTCATCCCTTGGCATCGCAGACTTGGCCCTATCCTGGATCTCATCATACCTAACAGACCGAACATTCAGCGTCTCCCACTCACACACCACCTCCTCACCTCACCCCCTATCTGTCGGAGTCCCACAAGGTTCAGTCCTTGGGCCTCTGCTCTTCTCCATTTACACCTTTGGCCTGGGACAGCTCATAGAATCTCATGGCTTTCAGTATCACCTCTATGCTGACGACACACAGATCTACATCTCTGGACCAGATATCACCTCCCTACTAACCAGAATCCCTCAATGTCTGTCTGCTATTTCATCCTTCTTCTCCGCTAGATTTCTAAAACTTAACATGGACAAAACAGAAAACGACGCGCACCACGCCGGAACCCTTGGCGGTTTACATTGGACAGAGGCACATCTACCCTCACGCAACGCGGACCCGCACTTAGCTGTGTCAGTCATACCATTGGTAAGTTAGAGATATTGGCACTTAACTCATTGCAGGATAGACTGTGCTGCTGGTGCGGTACTATAGTGGTGGGGGGAGTATCTGTTTCTGGGTCAGGGGGTTCCACTGACGTGAATCCACGGGGAGTTTTGTCTGTTTGCTTTCTGTCTTTGTTTATTGCTTTTAGTCGGTTATCGTGTGCTATAACCCATAAGTGATATTGTTTTCCACATTTGCTAGCGCGGCATCTATCTGTTTGTTTTTTGGTTTATACTGCAACCTCCTGCTCTGTGGCCTCCCCTCTAACACTCTCGCACCCCTCCAATCTATTCTAAACTCTGCTGCCCGACTAATCCACCTTTCCCCCACTATTCCCCGGCCTCTCCCCTCTGTCAATCCCTTCACTGGCTCCCCATTACCCAGAGACTCCAGTACAAAACCCTAACCATGACGTACAAAGCCATCCACAAACTGTCTCCTCCATACATCTGTGACCTCGTCTCCCGGTACTTACCTACACGCAACCTCCGATCCTCACAAGATCTCCTTCTCTACTCCCCTATTATCTCCTCTTCCCACAATCGCATACAAGATTTCTCTCGCGCATCACCCCTACTCTGGAACCCTCTACCACAACACATCAGACTCTCGCCTACCATCGACACCTTCAAAAAGAACCTGAAGACCCACCTCTTCTGACAAGCCTACAACCTGCAGTAACCACCAATCCACCAAACCGCTGCACGACCAGCTCTATCCTCACCTACTGTATTCTCACCCATCCCTTGTAGATTCTGATCCCTCGCGGGCAGGGTCCTCTCTCCTCCTGTATCCTCACCCATCCCTTGTAGATTGTGAGCCCTCGCGGGCAGGGTCCTCTCTCCTCCTGTATCCTCACCCATCCCTTGTAGATTGTGATCCCTCGCGGGCAGGATCCTCTCTCCTCCTGTATCCTCACCCATCCCTTGTAGATTGTGAGCCCTCGCGGGCAGGATCCTCTCTCCTCCTGTATCCTCACCCATCCCTTGCAGATTGTGAGCCCTCGCGGGCAGGGTCCTCTCTCCTCCTGTATCCTCACCCATCCCTTGTAGATTGTGAGCCCTCGCGGGCAGGGTCCTCTCTCCTCCTGTATCCTCACCCATCCCTTGTAGATTATGAGCCTTCGCGGGCAGGGTCCTCTCTCCTCCTGTATCCTCACCCATCCCTTGTAGATTGTGAGCCCTCGCGGGCAGGGTCCTCTCTCCTCCTGTATCCTCACCCATCCCTTGTAGACTGTGAGCCCTCGCGGGCAGGGTCCTCTCTCCTCCTGTATCCTCACCCATCCCTTGTAGATTGTGAGCCCTCGCGGGCAGAGTCCTCTCTCCTCCTGTATCCTCACCCATCCCTTGTAGATTGTGAGCCCTCGCGGGCAGGGTCCTCTCTCCTCCTGTATCCTCACCCATCCCTTGTAGACTGTGAGCCCTCGCGGGCAGGGTCCTCTCTCCTCCTGTATCCTCACCCATCCCTTGTAGATTGTGAGCCCTCGCGGGCAGGGTCCTCTCTCCTCCTGGATCCTCACCCATCCCTTGTAGACTGTGAGCCCTCGCGGGCAGGGTCCTCTCTCCTCCTGTACCAGTTGTGACTTGTATTGTTTAAGATTATTGTACTTGTTTTTATTATGTATACCCCTCCTCACATGTAAAGCGCCATGGAATAAATGGCGCTATAATAATATATAATAATAATAATAATAATTTTATCCATATAAGAAGATGAGAATTGCAATATATAACTCCTGTAATGCCGCAGTCAGCCTGTAAACATGTTTTTTGTAAGAAAGCAGCCATGTTAGTCTATTCCACGACAAACCCCTTAAGGAAAGCTCCGTCACCTCCATCATGTGCCATGTATATCACCGCTATCTCCTATCCATGTCACCTGGAGGTGTTTGACCCCGATAGAAACCAGATGCAACTACAACCATTTCACCATCTAAAATGTACTATAAACAGGGGACCAAATTCTGGATCATCAAGTCTTCTGGATTATCAAATTTTTCTAGAAAACTATATAAAACTCACCAACAAGGGTAAAAAAAAGCCCCCTGAAAAACTAAAAACAAAAATAAAAAAAGTATCAGATTGTGACTTAAAAAGAATTGATCTGAACTTGGCTCAGTCTGTATGTGACATCGCAAAACAAAACTCGAAGAAAATGAGTCAAAGATGATCCGGTTATCGGCGTTATCAGCTTATTTCCACCATGAGGAATCCTTAGCTCCACATCTAGGAAGAACAAATCCAAAACAAGAGAGAAGATGATAAAGAAATAATCCAGTCTAAAATATGGAACTTCCCTCTAAGAGACGATGGACAGATGGCGCCGTGATGATCGGTCCTATCCATATAACATGTCCGCCTGTATGACAAGAATCTGTCCTAAGATCCATAAATCTCCAGAGTCTCACAACATCGGGTTTATCTTCTTCCCTCACATCTCGGCCAAGACAAGTGCTAGAAGGAAACTGTAAAACTGCGCTGAGCACGGTGCGGAGAACCAGAAAACGGCCGCGCCAGAGACGACTTCTCGCCAACACGAAAACACAGCATCATGAGAACCTGCTAATTCTACTAAGAGCCGCAATGCTGGAGGTCTGGGGTGAGACCCGAGGAATCGAAAATCGCTTAAAGGGCAATTCCATCGATATTATGTTTCCACCACCATGAAATCTGTATCAGGAGAAATAAAAGAAAATAGGCATGGAATCCCCCCGAAACACGCCATGGTCATAAAATTCAGGGGCCATTGTGTTGTGATGCAAGATTCAATTGTAACGCTCATAGAAATGATAGAAGGGGGATGTGCACATTTATGGGCTATCACGATGTGGAATACTCCTTTAAGGGCACAACACTTTGATACATTGTTTTGTTAATTAGTAATAACAGCCACATGGTTTGTCATTAATAACGGCTACATGTAAGATTTGTTACAGATCAATAATCATTCACCACATATTAACCTGCTGCTCCCGGGAGGTCTCCGACCACGGAGGAGACCGAGGATCAATAAAGCACAGTATCATCTACAGTGAGCGATCGGTCCAGGGGGTCAGTCCCAGTAACACCCCTCTCTACATTCAGAACCCTATTAATAATAGCAGAGTTGTTATTGTTATTATTTTGACTCAAACTTTCAGGTAAAGAATAAACTCATACAAAGGTCTCCACTTGTAAAGCACCAGGCTGCGCCTAACCCTGTGTGATCACAACATAATATTAGACACTGTCAGCAAAGCCGCATTGGCAACCATAATTGAAGGCTTCGATACATTGGTAATACAGTAGACGGAGAAAACAATCATTACTACTATAATATGGTTTCCTATGTATAAGAATATAACTACTATAATACTGCTCCTATGTACAGGAATATAACTACTATAATACTGCCACTATGTACAAGAATATAACTGCTATAAGACTGCTCCTATGTACAAGAATATAACTACTATAATACTGCCACTATGTACAAGAATATAACTACTATAAGGGTATGTGCACACGATGCAGATTTAGTGCAGAACTGCTGCAGATTTTTCTGCAGCAGATACGCTGCAGAACTGCACTGTGATCACAGTACAATGTAAATCAATGGGAAAAAAAAAAAGCTGTGCACATGGTGCAGAAAAATCTGCGCAGAAACGCTGCAGTTTTCAAAGAAGTGCCTGTCACTTCTTTTGTGCAGTTCTGCAGCGTTTCTGCACCCCTCCATAATAGAAATCTGCAGGTGCGTTTTTGATGCGTTTTTCATGCGTTTTTTGTGCAGATTTGTGCTCAAAAAACGCATAAAAAACGCATCAAAAACGCATCAAAAACGCATCAAAAACGCATCAAAAACGCATAAAAAACGCACCTGCAGATTCTGCCAGGAGATGCAGATTTAGGCTATGTTCACACGTTCAGGATTTCCATCCTTTTTTTTTTCAGGACAGTTTTTTTAAAAAACTGCAGCTCTTGGCAGAAAACGCAGGTCCTTTTTTTGGTCCTTTTTTTGTCCTTTTTTGATGCGTTTTTTGATGCGTTTTTTGATGCGTTTTCTTATCCTTTTTTTATGCAGTTTTCTATGCAGAGACTGTGTGTTTCCTAGGAAGCTTTTTAGGGCTAAAATGGCTGAAAATACCCTAACCCTACCCCTAACCCTACCCCTAACCCTAACCCTAACCCTACCCCTAACCCTAACCCTACCCCTAACCCTACCCCTAACCTAACCTTAGTGAAAAAAAAAAAAAAAATTCTTAATTTTTTTATTGTCCCTACCAATGGGGGTGACAAAGTGGGGGGGGTGTCATTTACTATTTTTTTATTTTGATCACTAAGATAGGTTATATCTCAGTGATCAAAATGCACTTTGGAGCGAATCTGCCGGCCGGCAGATTCGGCGGGCGCACTGCGCATGCGCCCGCCATTTTGCAAGATGGCGGCGCCCAGGGAGAAGACGGCCGGACGGCCACCGGGACGCCGGGTAAGTATAAGGGGGGAGATTAGGGCACGGGGGGGGCATCGGAGCACTGGGGGGGGCATCGGAGCACGGGGGGGGGGCATCGGAGCACGGGGGCGGGATCGGAGCACGGGGGGGCAGCCACACTCCGCCCACGCACTTCCGCCCGCTCCCCCGCACTTCCTGCTGCAGCGGGTCTGCACATCAAATCGCAGTAAAACCCGCAGATATATTTTTGATCTGCGGGTTTTACTGCGATTTTGACCTCACAATGGAGGTCTATGGCCATGTTCACACAGTGCGTTTTTTACTGCGGAACCGCAGCGGTTTTGCTGCTGCGGTTCCGCAGCTGTTTTCCATGCAGGGTACATAACATAGTAACATAGTAACATAGTAACATAGTTAGTAAGGCCAAAAAAAGACATTTGTCCATCCAGTTCAGCCTATATTCCATCATAATAAATCCCCAGATCTACGTCCTTCTACAGAACCTAATAATTGTATGATACAATATTGTTCTGCTCCAGGAAGACATCCAGGCCTCTCTTGAACCCCTCGACTGAGTTCGCCATCACCACCTCCTCAGGCAAGCAATTCCAGATTCTCACTGCCCTAACAGTAAAGAATCCTCTTCTATGTTGGTGGAAAAACCTTCTCTCCTCCAGACGCAAAGAATGCCCCCTTGTGCCCGTCACCTTCCTTGGTATAAACAGATCCTCAGCGAGATATTTGTATTGTCCCCTTATATACTTATACATGGTTATTAGATCGCCCCTCAGTCGTCTTTTTTCTAGACTAAATAATCCTAATTTCGCTAATCTATCTGGGTATTGTAGTTCTCCCATCCCCTTTATTAATTTTGTTGCCCTCCTTTGTACTCTCTCTAGTTCCATTATATCCTTCCTGAGCACTGGTGCCCAAAACTGGACACAGTACTCCATGTGCGGTCTAACTAGGGATTTGTACAGAGGCAGTATAATGCTCTCATCATGTGTATCCAGACCTCTTTTAATGCACCCCATGATCCTGTTTGCCTTGGCAGCTGCTGCCTGGCACTGGCTGCTCCAGGTAAGTTTATCATTAACTAGGATCCCCAAGTCCTTCTCCCTGTCAGATTTACCCAGTGGTTTCCCGTTCAGTGTGTAATGGTGATATTGATTCCTTCTTCCCATGTGTATAACCTTACATTTATCATTGTTAAACCTCATCTGCCACCTTTCAGCCCAAGTTTCCAACTTATCCAGATCCATCTGTAGCAGAATACTATCTTCTCTTGTATTAACTGCTTTACATAGTTTTGTATCATCTGCAAATATCGATATTTTACTGTGTAAACCTTCTACCAGATCATTAATGAATATGTTGAAGAGAACAGGTCCCAATACTGACCCCTGCGGTCCCCACTGGTCACAGCGACCCAGTTAGAGACTATACCATTTATAACCACCCTCTGCTTTCTATCACTAAGCCAGTTACTAACCCATTTACACACATTTTCCCCCAGACCAAGCATTCTCATTTTGTGTACCAACCTCTTGTGCGGCACGGTATCAAACGCTTTGGAAAAATCGAGATATACCACGTCCAATGACTCACCGTGGTCCAGCCTATAGCTTACCTCTTCATAAAAACTGATTAGATTGGTTTGACAGGAGCGATTTCTCATAAACCCATGCTGATATGGAGTTAAACAGTTATTCTCATTGAGATAATCCAGAATAACATCCCTCAGAAACCCTTCAAATATTTTACCAACAATAGAGGTTAGACTTACTGGCCTATAATTTCCAGGTTCACTTTTAGAGCCCTTTTTGAATATTGGCACCACATTTGCTATGCGCCAGTCCTGCGGAACAGACCCTGTCGCTATAGAGTCACTAAAAATAAGAAATAATGGTTTATCTATTACATTACTTAGTTCTCTTAGTACTCGTGGGTGTATGCCATCCGGACCCGGAGATTTATCTATTTTAATCTTATTTAGCCGGTTTCGCACCTCTTCTTGGGTTAGATTGGTGACCCTTAATATAGGGTTTTCATTGTTTCTTGGGATTTCACCTAGCATTTCATTTTCCACCGTGAATACCGTGGAGAAGAAGGTGTTTAATATGTTAGCTTTTTCCTCGTCATCTACAACCATTCTTTCCTCACTATTTTTTAAGGGGCCTACATTTTCAGTTTTTATTCTTTTACTATTGATATAGTTGAAGAACAGTTTGGGATTAGTTTTACTCTCCTTAGCAATGTGCTTCTCTAACAATGTAACCCTATGGAAAACAGTCACTGCTGTGCACATGATCCGTAATTTCGTTTAAAAAGCCGCGCAGAATAGCTGCGGCAAAAAAGAAGGAGCATGTCACTTCTTTTTCCTGAACCGCAGCGGTTCTGCACCCATAGACCTCCATTGTGAGGTCAAAATCGCAGTAAAACCCGCAGATCAAAAATATATCTGCGGGTTTTACTGCGATTTGATGTGCAGACCCGCTGCAGCAGGAAGTGCGGGGGAGCGGGCGGAAGTGCGTGGGCGGAGTGTGGCTGCCCCCCCGTGCTCCGATCCCGCCCCCCGTGCTCCGATGCCCCCCCCCCGTGCTCCGATGCCCCCCCCCGTGCTCCGATGCCCCCCCCGTGCCCTAATCTCCCCCCCCCTTATACTTACCCGGCGTCCCGGTGTCCGGCCGGCCGTCTTCTCCCTGGGCGCCGCCATCTTGCAAAATGCGCAGTGCGCCCGCCGAATCTGCCGGCCGGCAGATTCGCTCCAAAGTGCATTTTGATCACTGAGATATAACCTATCTCAGTGATCAAAATAAAAAAATAGTAAATGACACCCCCCCCCCACTTTGTCACCCCCATTGGTAGGGACAATAAAAAAATTAAGAATTTTTTTTTTTTTTCTCACTAAGGTTAGAATAGGGGTAGGGGTAGGGTTAGGGTTAGGGTTAGGGGTAGGGTTAGGGTTAGGGGTAGGGTTAGGGGTAGGGTTAGGGGTAGGGTTAGGGGTAGGGTTAGGGGTAGGGTTAGGGTATTTTCAGCCATTTTAGCCCTAAAAAGCTTCCTAGGAAACACACAGTCTCTGCATAGAAAACTGCATAAAAAAAGGATAAAAAAACGCATCAAAAAACGCATCAAAAAAGGACAAAAAAAGGACCAAAAAAAGGACCTGCGTTTTCTGCCAAGAGCTGCAGTTTTTAAAAAAAACTGTCCTGAAAAAAAAAGGATGGAAATCCTGAACGTGTGAACATAGCCTAAGGGTGCAGAACCGCTGCGGTTCAGGAAAAAGAAGTGACATGCTCCTTCTTTTTTGCCGCAGCTATTCTGCGCGGCTTTTTAAATGAAATTACGGATCATGTGCACAGCAGTGACTGTTTTCCATAGGGTTACATTGTTATGTACCCTGCATGGAAAACAGCTGCGGAACCGCAGCGGCAAAACCGCTGCGGTTCCGCAGTAAAAAACGCACTGTGTGAACATGGCCTTAGTGCAGAACTGCAGCAGATTTTTCTGCACTAAATCTGCATCGTGTGCACATACCCTAATACTGCCCCTATGTACAAGAACATAACTACTATAATGCTGCCCCTATGTACAAGAATATAACTACTATAATACTGCTCCTATGTACAAGAATATAACTACTATAATACTGCTCCTATGTACAAGAATATAACTGCTATAATGATGCCCCTATGTACAAGAATATAACTACTATAATGCTGCCCCTATGTACAAGAATATAACTACTATAATACTGCTCCTATGTACAAGAATATAACTACTATAATGATGCCCCTATGTACAAGAATATAACTACTATAATACTGCTCCTATGTACAAGAATATAACTACTATAATACTGCCACTATGTACAAGAATATAACTGCTATAATACTGCCCCTATGTACAAGAACATAACTACTATAATGCTGCCCCTATGTACAAGAATATAACTACTATAATACTGCTCCTATGTACAAGAATATAACTACTATAATACTGCTCCTATGTACAAGAATATAACTGCTATAATGATGCCCCCATGTACAAGAATATAACTACTATAATGCTGCCCCTATGTACAAGAATATAACTACTATAATACTGCCCCTATGTACAAGAATATAACTACTATAATACTGCTCCTATGTACAAGAATATAACTACTATAATACTGCCACTATGTACAAGAATATAACTGCTATAATGCTGCCCCTATGTACAAGAACATAACTACTATAATGCTGCCCCTATGTACAAGAATATAACTACTATAATACTGCTCCTATGTACAAGAATATAACTACTATAATACTGCTCCTATGTACAAGAATATAACTGCTATAATGATGCCCCCATGTACAAGAATATAACTACTATAATGCTGCCCCTATGTACAAGAATATAACTACTATAATACTGCCCCTATGTACAAGAATATAACTACTATAATACTGCTCCTATGTACAAGAATATAAATACTATAATACTGCTCCTATGTACAAGAATATAACTGCTATAATGATGCCCCTATGTACAAGAATATAACTACTATAATGCTGCCCCTATGTACAAGAATATAACTACTATAATACTGCTCCTATGTACAAGAATATAACTACTATAATGATGCCCCTATGTACAAGAATATAACTACTATAATACTGCTCCTATGTACAAGAATATAACTGCTATAATGATGCCCCTATGTACAAGAATATAACTACTATAATGCTGCCCCTATGTACAAGAATATAACTACTATAATACTGCCCCTATGTACAAGAATATAACTACTATAATACTGCTCCTATGTACAAGAATATAACTACTATAATATGGTTTCCTATGTATAAGAATATAACTACTATAATACTGCTCCTATGTACAAGAATATAACTACTATAATATGGTTTCCTATGTATAAGAATATAACTACTATAATACTGCCACTATGTACAAGAATATAACTGCTATAATACTGCCCCTATGTACAAGAACATAACTACTATAATGCTGCCCCTATGTACAAGAATATAACTACTATAATACTGCTACTATGTACAAGAATATAACTACTATAATACTGCTCCTATGTACAAGAATATAACTGCTATAATGATGCCCCTATGTACAAGAATATAACTACTATAATGCTGCCCCTATGTACAAGAATATAACTACTATAATACTGCCCCTATGTACAAAAATATAACTACTATAATGCTGCCCCTATGTACAAGAATATAACTACTATAATACTGCTACTATGTACAAGAATATAACTACTATAATACTGCTTCTATGTACAAGAATATAACTACTATAAAACTGCCCCTATGTACAAGAATACAACTACTATAATACTGCTCCTATGTACAGGAATATAACTACTATAATACTGCTCCTATATGCAAGAATATAACTACTATAATACTGCTCCTATATGCAAGAATATAGCTACTATAATACTGCTCCTATATGCAAGAATATAACTACTATAATACTGCCCTATGTACAAGAATATAACTACTATAATACTGCCCCTATTTACAAGAATATAACTACTATAATACTGCTCCTATGTACAAGAATATAACTACTATAATACTGCCCCTATGTACAAGAATATGACTACTATAATACTGCCCCCTATATACAAGAATATAACTACTATAATACTGCCCCTATGTACAAGAATATAACTACTATAATACTGCCCCTATGTACAAGAATATAACTACTATAATACTGCTCCTATGTACAAGAATACAACTACTATAATACTGCCCCCATGTACAAGAATATACAGTTAGGTCCATATATATTTGGACAGAGACAACATTTTTCTAATTTTGGTTATAGACATTACCACAATTAATTTTAAACAAAACAATTCAGATGCAGCTGAAGTTCAGACTTTCAGCTTTCATTTGAGGGTATCCACATTAAAATTGGATGAAGGGTTTAGGAGTTTCAGCTCCTTAACATGTGCCACCCTGTTTTTAAAGGGACCAAAAGTAATTGGACAATTGACTCCAAGGCTATTTCATGGACAGGTGTGGGCAATCCTTTCGTTATGTCATTCTCAATTAAGCAGATAAAAGGCCTGGAGTTGATTTGAGGTGCGGTGCTGCACTTGGAAGGTTTTGCCGTGAAGTAAACATGCGGTAAAGGAGCTCTCCATGCAGGTGAAACAAGCCATCCTTAAGCTGTGAAAACAAAAAAACCCATCCGAGAAATTGCTACAATATTAGGAGTGGCAAAATCTACAGTTTGGTTCATCCTGAGAAAGAAAGAAAGCGCTGGTGAACTCATCAATGCAAAAAGACCTGGGCGCCCACGGAAGACAACAGTGGTGGACGATCGCAGAATAATCTCCATGATGAAGAGAAACCCCTTCACAACAGCCAACCAAGTGACCAACATTCTCCAGGAGGTCGGCGGATCAATATCCAAATCTACCATAAAGAGAAGACTGCATGAAAGTAACTACAGAGGGTTCACTGCACGGTGCAGCCACTCATAAGCATCAAGAAGAAAAAGGCTGAAAAACATCTAAAAAAGCCGCACAGATCTGGAAGAACATTCTATGGACAGATGGAACCAAGATCAACCTCTACCAGAATGATGGAAAGAGAAAAGTATGGTGAAGGCGTGGTCCAGCTCATGATCCAAAGCATCCCACATCATCTGTAAGACCCGGCGGAGGCAGTGTGATGGCGCGGGCATGCATGGCTGCCAGTGGCACTGGGTCACTAGTGTTTATTGCTGATGTGACACAAGACAGAAGCAGCCGAATGAATTCTGAGGTCTTCAGAGCCGCCATACTGTGTGCTCAGATCCAGCCAAATGCAGCCAACTGATTGGTCGTTGTTTCATACAACAGATGGACAATGACCCAAAACATAAAGCCAAAGCAACCCAGGAGTTTATTAAAGCAAAGAAGTGGAATATTCTTAAATTGCCAAGTCAGTCACCTGATCCCAACCCAATTGAGCAGCATTTCACTTGTTAAAGACTAAACTTCAGACAGAAAGGCCACAAACAAACAGCAACTGAAAACCACCGCAGTGAAGGCCTACGCAGAGCATCAAAAGGAAGAAACAGCGTCTGGTGATGTCCATGAGTTCAAGACTTCAGGCAGTCATTGCCAACAAAGGGTTTTCAGCCAAGCACTAAAAATGAACATTTTATTTAAAATTATTTAATCTGTCTAATTACTTTTGTTCCCTTTAAAAACAGGGTGGCACATGTTAAGGAGCTGAAACTCCTAAACCCTTCATCCAATTTTAATGTGGGTACCCTCAAATGAAAGCTGAAAGTCTGAACTTCAACTGCATCTCAATTGTTTTGTTTAAAATTCATTGTGGTAATGTCTATAACCAAAATGAGAAAAATGTTGTCTCTGTCCAAATATATATGGACCTAACTGTAACTACTATAATACTGCTCCTATATACAAGAATATAACAACTATAATACTGCCCCTATGTACAAGAATATAACTACTATAATACTGCCCCTATGTACAAGAATATAACTACTATAATACTGCTCCTATGTACAAGAATATAACTACTATAATACTGCTCCTATGTACAAGAATATAACTACTATAATACTGCTCCTATGTACAAGAATATAACTACTATAATACTGCCTCCTATGTACAAGAATATAGCTACTATAATACTGCTTCTATGTACAAGAATATAACTACTATAATACTGCTCCCTATGTACAAGAATATAACTACTATAATACTGCTCCCTATATACAAGAATATAACTACTATAATACTGCTCCTATGTACAAGAATATAACTACTATAATACTGCTCCCTATGTACAAGAATATAACTACTATAATACTGCTTCTATGTACAAGAATATAACTACTATAATACTGCCCCTATGTACAAGAATATAACTACTATAATACTGCTCCTATGTACAAGAATATAACTACTATAATACTGCCCCTATGTACAAGAATATAACTACTATAATACTGCCCCTATATACAAGAATATAACTACTATAGTACTGCCCCTATGTACAAGAATATAACTACTATAATACTGCCCCTATGTACAAGAATATAACTACTATAATACTGCCCCTATGTACAAGAATATAACTACTATAATACTGCCCCTATATACAAGAATATAACTACTATAGTACTGCCCCTATGTACAAGAATATAACTACTATAATACTGCCCCTATGTACAAGAATATAACTACTATAATACTGCCCCTATATACAAGAATATAACTACTATAGTACTGCCCCTATGTACAAGAATATAACTACTATAATACTGCTCCTATGTACAAGAATATAACTACTATAATACTGCTCCTATGTACAGGAATATAACTACTATAATACTGCCCCTATGTACAAGAATATAACTACTATAATACTGCTCCTATGTACAAGAATATAACTACTATAATACTGCTCCTATATACAAGAATATAACTACTATAATACTGCCCTCATCTGTGGGAATAGACTGGAGTCACTGGGATAGAAGATTTCGGATCTTGCCGGAGGTGAGTAAATGATCCTGTTACTCCGTTGAGGAGGGAAAGTGACTCCTGACAGGCAGTGAATCTGACATCGCCCTTGTTACAGGGGTGATATTCTGAGCTGGTTCTTCTCGGTATCACAATTGGAATCTCATTCTGTGGAGTTTTGTGTTAGCGCCTTGAGGTGACCGCGTGAGAAGAAAAATTAAATGGCTCCATATCGTGCTCTGAGGAAAAGCAGCTGTTTCATCCCTGGGGTCACACACTCATCGCCTCCGCGTGTCAGAAGGAGCAGATGGATGATGTGAGGAAGCAGAATAGACATGATGGAGTCTTATGTATCCACCACTACAGGAGTCTGACAATAGGTAGATCCTCCCAGGGTTCAGGTAGATCACTGGGACATGGAGGGTCTCCAGCTCTAGCAGTCCAGGTGGAAAATGTAATCAGAGCAAATGTAACAACCATGGTGCCCCCAAAGTGGGACAAACCAGCAGGACCCCACAACAGAGCCCGCTGCCAGCAGTGCCTCCACCATAACTCCCATCACTCTACAACTGTGACCCCATAACAGAGCCCGCTACCAGCAGTGCCTCCACCATAACTCCCATCATTCTACAACTGTGACCCCATAACAGAGCCCGCTACCAGCAGTGTCTCCACCATAACTCCCATCATTCCACAACTGTGACCCCATAACAGAGCCCGCTACCAGCAGTGCCTCCACCATAACTCCCATCATTCTACAACTGTGACCCCATAACAGAGCCAGCTACCAGCAGTGCCTCCACCATAACTCCCATCATTCTACAACTGTGACCCCATAACAGAGCCCGCTACCAGCAGTGCCTCCACCATAACTCCCATCATTCTACAACAGTGACCCCATAACAGAGCCAGCTACCAGCAGTGCCTCCACCATAACTCCCATCATTCTACAACTGTGACCCCATAACAGAGCCAGCTACCAGCAGTGTCTCCACCATAACTCCCATCATTCTACAACTGTGACCCCATAACAGAGCCAGCTACCAGCAGTGTCTCCACCATAACTCCCATCATTCTACAACTGTGACCCCATAACAGAGCCAGCTACCAGCAGTGTCTCCACCATAACTCCCATCATTCTACAACTGTGACCCCATAACAGAGCCCGCTACCAGCAGTGCCTCCACCATAACTCCCATCATTCTACAACTGTGACCCCATAACAGAGCCCGCTACCAGCAGTGCCTCCACCATAACTCCCATCATTCTACAACTGTGACCCCATAACAGAGCCCGCTACCAGCAGTGCCTCCACCATAACTCCCATCATTCTACAACTGTGACCCCATAACAGAGCCCGCTACCAGCAGTGCCTCCACCATAACTCCCATCATTCTACAACTGTGACCCCATAACAGAGCCCGCTACCAGCAGTGCCTCCACCATAACTCCCATCATTCTACAACTGTGACCCCATAACAGAGCCCGCTACCAGCAGTGCCTCCACCATAACTCCCATCATTCTACAACTGTGACCCCATAACAGAGCCAGCTACCAGCAGTGTCTCCACCATAACTCCCATCATTCTACAACTGTGACCCCATAACAGAGCCCGCTACCAGCAGTGCCTCCACCATAACTCCCATCATTCTACAACTGTGACCCCATAACAGAGCCCGCTGCCAGCAGTGCCTCCACCATAACTCCCATCACTCTACAACTGTGACCCCATTACAGAGCCCGCTACCAGCAGTGCCTCCACCATAACTCCCATCATTCTACAACTGTGACCCCATAACAGAGTCCGCTACCAGCAGTGCCTCCACCATAACTCCCATCATTCTACAACTGTGACCACATAACAGAGCCCGCTACCAGCAGTGCCTCCACCATAACTCCCATCATTCCACAACTGTGACCCCATAACAGAGCCCGCTACCAGCAGTGCCTCCACCATAACTCCCATCATTCTACAACTGTGACCCCATAACAGAGCCCGCTACCAGCAGTGCCTCCACCATAACTCCCATCACTCTACAACTGTGACCCCATAACAGAGCCAGCTGCCAGCAGTGCCTCCACCATAACTCCCATCATTCTACAACTGTGACCCCATAACAGAGCCCGCTAACAGCAGTGCCTCCACCATAACTCTCATCATTCTACAACTGTGACCCCATAACAGAGCCCGCTAACAGCAGTGCCTCCACCATAACTCCCATCATTCTACAACTGTGACCCCATAACAGAGCCAGCTACCAGCAGTGCCTCCACCATAACTCCCATCACTCTACAACTGTGACCCCATAACAGAGCCAGCTGCCAGCAGTGCCTCCACCATAACTCCCATCATTCTACAACTGTGACCCCATAACAGAGCCAGCTGCCAGCAGTGCCTCCACCATAACTCCCATCATTCTACAACTGTGACCCCATAACAGAGCCCGCTACCAGCAGTGCCTCCACCATAACTCCCATCATTCTACAACTGTGACCCCATAACAGAGCCAGCTACCAGCAGTGCCTCCACCATAACTCCCATCATTCTACAACAGTGACCCCATAACAGAGCCAGCTACCAGCAGTGCCTCCACCATAACTCCCATCATTCTACAACTGTGACCCCATAACAGAGCCAGCTACCAGCAGTGCCTCCACCATAACTCCCATCATTACAACTGTGACCCCATAACAGAGCCCGCTACCAGCAGTGCCTCCACCATAACTCCCATCATTCTACCTCTGTGACCCCATAACACAGCCCGCTACCAGCAGTGCCTCCACCATAACTCTCATCATTCTACAACTGTGACCCCATTACAGAGCCCGCTACCAGCAGTGCCTCCACCATAACTCCCATCATTCTACCTCTGTGACCCCATAACAGAGCCCGCTACCAGCAGTGCCTCCACCATAACTCCCATCATTCTACAACAGTGACCCCATAACAGAGCCAGCTACCAGCAGTGCCTCCACCATAACTCCCATCATTCTACAACTGTGACCCCATAACAGAGCCCGCTACCAGCAGTGCCTCCACCATAACTCTCATCATTCCACAACTGTGACCCCATAACACAGCCCGCTACCAGCAGTGCCTCCACCATAACTCTCATCATTCTACAACTGTGACCCCATAACAGAGCCCGCTACCAGCAGTGCCTCCACCATAACTCTCATCATTCTACAACTGTGACCCCATAACAGAGCCCGCTACCAGCAGTGCCTCCACCATAACTCCCATCATTCTACAACTGTGACCCCATAACAGAGCCAGCTGCCAGCAGTGCCTCCACCATAACTCCCATCATTCTACAACTGTGACCCCATAACAGAGCCCGCTACCAGCAGTGCCTCCACCATAACTCTCATCATTCTACAACTGTGACCCCATAACAGAGCCCGCTAACAGCAGTGCCTCCACCATAACTCCCATCATTCTACAACTGTGACCCCATAACAGAGCCAGCTACCAGCAGTGCCTCCACCATAACTCCCATCATTACAACTGTGACCCCATAACAGAGCCCGCTACCAGCAGTGCCTCCACCATAACTCCCATCATTCTACCTCTGTGACCCCATAACAGAGCCCGCTACCAGCAGTGCCTCCACCATAACTCCCATCATTCTACAACAGTGACCCCATAACAGAGCCAGCTACCAGCAGTGCCTCCACCATAACTCCCATCATTCTACAACTGTGACCCCATAACACAGCCCGCTGCCAGCAGTGCCTCCACCATAACTCCCATCATTCTACAACTGTGACCCCATAACAGAGCCCGCTACCAGCAGTGCCTCCACCATAACTCCCATCATTCTACAACAGTGACCCCATAACAGAGCCAGCTACCAGCAGTGCCTCCACCATAACTCCCATCATTCTACAACTGTGACCCCATAACACAGCCCGCTGCCAGCAGTGCCTCCACCATAACTCTCATCATTCTACAACTGTGATCCCATTACAGAGTCCGCTACCAGCAGTGCCTCCACCATAACTCCCATCATTCTACCTCTGTGACCCCATAATAGAGACCCGCACCCCCCAGACTTGTGGCAAATCAAACAACGATAGATTGTGGGGTGTCGGAGAATGTCAGGGAGCGGCCGTGCTCCGTCCTGCCCCACATACAGCGCTCCTATCAGTCAGCGCCATTAAACCTGCAGTGAACTCGTAGGAACAAAAACGGCTCCACAAGGTTTATTCAGTGTCAACAAACCAATGAGAATGTCAATCTCCGATGCGGCCGGTGCCAGAATCTAGTGCCAACCTGTGCCACCAATCCTGGCATAAATCATTACTGCTACCGTCTGTCAGAACGGAACAACCTCGTCAAGACCCGGCTTGTTGTCTCACCATCCTAGAATGTGTAACTTGGCTGAAAAGAAGGGGCAGAGTGCACGGAAGGTAATGGATAAGTGGCCGAGTGGCACCGGGCCGACTAGAGCTACCGCATTCCACTAACGTACAGGTCTGAATGGTGACCAGCCGCATACCAGAACTATGTACTATATAATTGTCTAAGGGTCACTTCCGTCTGTCTGTCTGAAATGGAAATCCCGCGTCGCCGATTGGCGGCCGCGACCAATCAGCGACGGCCACAGTCAGGCCGTGAATTAGTCCCTCCCTACTCCCGTCCAGTCAGTGCCCGCTCCATACTCCCCTCCAGTCAGCGCTCACACAGGGTTAATGGCAGCGTTAATGGACCGCGTTATGCCGCGGTGTAACGCACTCCGTTACAGCCGCTATTAATCCTGTGTGACCAACTTTTTACTATTGATGCTGTATATGCAAAATCAATAGTGAAAAGACCTAATGTTAAAAATAATAAAAAACCTGCTCACATTCCGTCGTCCGCCGATGCGCGCGTGGCTGCCGCCAGCTTCCGTTCTCGAGACTGCTAAGTCATCTGGGTAATTTCACAATGCATCCTGGGAATGGAAGCTGGCGGCAGCAGCGCACGCATCAGCACAGCTTCGCTGGATGCCGACGGGTGAGTATATAACTATTTTTTATTTTAATTATTTTTTTAAACAGGGATATGGTGCCCACACTGCTATATACTACGTGGGCTGTGTTATATACTGCGTGGGTGCTATATACTACGTGGCCAGTGTTATATACTGCGTGGGCTGTGGTATATACTATGTGGGCTGTGTTATATACTGCGTGGGCTGTGTTATATACTGCGTGGCCAGTGTTATATACTGCGTGGGCTGTGATATATACTCTGTGGGCTGTGTTATATACTGCGTGGACTGTGTTATATACTGCGTGGCCACTGTTATATACTGCGTGGGCTGTGTTATATACTGCGTGGCCACTGTTATATACTGCGTGCATGCTATATACATACATACATACGCTAGAATAATAATAATAATAATCTTTATTTTTATATATTTATATTTACATATTCCGCAGCGCTTTACAGGTTGCACACATTATCATCACTGTCCCGCTGGGGCTCACTATCTAAATTCCCTATCAGTATGTCTTTGGAATGTGGGAGGAAACCGGAGAACCCGGAGGAAACCCAGGCAAACATGGGGAGAACATACAAACTCTTTGCAGATGTTGTCCTTGGTGGACCCCAGCGCTGCAAGGCTGCTGTGCTAACCACTGAGCCACGGTGCTAATACCCGATGCATTAGAATCGGGCCAACATCTAGTGTATATATAAAGTTACATCACAAGCATGGAGGAAGCGTGTAATGGCAACCACCGAGCGCTATAGTCACCCCTCTAGGGGGGAGTATTATAGCAGATATATTATAATTATAACCAGAGACTCGGCAGCTCTGAACAGCGGTGACGTCGGTAACTACACCTCTCATCGGAGCTTCCGGGTCACACTGCCCTCTGTGATCCCCTGTGACTCTGATGAGCATTGTAGTTACTGATGTCACCGCTGATCAGAGTCATCGGGTCACACTGCCCTCTGTGGTCCTCAGTGACTCTGATAAGCAATGTAGTTACTGACGTCACCTCTGATCAGAGTTGTCAGATTACTCTACCCTCTGTGGTCCCCGGTGACTCTGATGATCGTTGTAGTTACTGACATCACCGCTGATCAGAGTAGTCGGGACACTGCCCTCTGTGAGACCTGGTAACTCTGACAAGCAGTATAGTTACTGACACCACCGCTGATCAGAGTAGCCGGGACACTGCCCTCTGTGAGACCTGGTGAGTCTGATAAGCGGTATGGTTCTGACGTCACCGCTGATCAGAGTCGTCGGGTTACTCTGCCCTCTGCGAGAGCCGGTGACTCTGATGAGCGGTCTAGTTACTGACATCACCTCTGATCAGAGTAGCCGGGACACTGTCCTCTGTGAGAGCTGGTAACTCTGATAAGCGGTATAGTTACTGACGTCACCGCTGATCAGAGTAGTCGTGACACTGCCCTCTGTGAGACCTGGTGACTCTGATAAGCGGTATAGTTACTGACATCACCGCTGATCAGAGTAGCCGGGTCACTCTACCCTCTGTGAGAGCCGGTGACTCTGATGAGCGGTCTAGTTACTGACATCACCTCTGATCAGAGTAGCCGGGACACTGCCCTCTGTGAGAGCTGGTAACTCTGATAAGCGGTATAGTTACTGACGTCACCGCTGATCAGAGTCGTCGGGTTACTCTGCCGTCGCTGAGTGCAGTATGAGCCGGTAATTCTGATAAGTGGAGACGTCGCTGCCCGGTGACTGTGACTAGCAGTAACGTTACGGCTATTCAGAGCGCTGGGGACGGATTCGGGGAACAGCGCACTATGTCGGATTTACATTGGAGCATTTTTTCAAATAAATTGGTGAACGAAGGAGAGTCTATTGCTTTTTCTCTGTGTTTATGTTTTGTTTTTTTTCATGGCATCGTCCTTCTAGGACGTTGAATCCATTTCGATAAGACAATGTCGGTGTCCTGAGCTGCGGCGCGGTACGAGCGGTGGAGAGTGACACAACCACCTGCAGCATTTCCCATCTCAGACAGGATTACAGGGTCACCAATCTCCTGCTTACAGCAATCTGCGGGATTAACATTTTCTTATACCGTTTACCTTCTTCTTCAAATCCTTAATGACAAGTCTGAGGAAATAGTCAGGGAGCCGAATGATGGGACCCGGGACAATAATCTGTTAATTAGGAGCAATTACTAATTATACAGATAATGTGCGGCGAGCGCTGATCGGTGCTGATTGCATCCAGCATCACTGACTGCTGCGTGCTCCATTCACATCCAGAGCTGCAACCAGTAATCTGCTGCTCTTCTGTGAGCGCTCAGGTTGTAAAAGGTAATTTCCCGCGGCACATCTATTAGCCGCTAGGTCCATCCTTGCTGCAGAAATGTACAGAAAGCAGAGCCGCCCTGCAGACATGGCCCCCGGTTATGGATCCCCTATCTCTGGCTGGTATGGCGGAATTAACAGCCAAGAGCTCAAATCACTGATAAGACAAGATAGATTAGTACGGCACTGTATATATGGCAGCAAGGTGGCTCAGTGGTTAGTACTGGACTATATATAGGGCAGCACGGTGGCTCAGTGGTTAGTACTGGACTATATATAGGGCAGCAGCACGGTGGTTCAGTGGTTAGTACTGGACTATATATAGGGCAGCACGGTGGCTCAGTGGTTAGTACTGGACTATATATAGGGCAGCACGGTGGCTCAG
Organism: Ranitomeya imitator; assembly: GCF_032444005.1. Classification (NCBI taxonomy): domain Eukaryota; kingdom Metazoa; phylum Chordata; class Amphibia; order Anura; family Dendrobatidae; genus Ranitomeya; species Ranitomeya imitator. Next base: position 12,492,232 of record NC_091288.1, read on the forward strand.
TGGTTAGCACTGGACTATATATAGGGCAGCACGGTGGCTCAGTGGTTAGTACTGGACTATATATAGGGCAGCGCGGTGGCTCAGTGGTTAGCAGTGTACTATATATAGGGCAGCACGGTGGCTCAGTGGTTAGTACTGGACTATATATGGGGCAGCACGGTGGCTCAGTGGTTAGCAGTGTACTATATATAGGGCAGCGCGGTGGCTCAGTGGTTAGCACTGGACTATATATAGGGCAGCAGCACGGTGGTTTAGTGGTTAGTACTGGACTATATATAGGGCAGCACGGTGGCTCAGTGGTTAGTACTGGACTATATATAGGGCAGCGCGGTGGCTCAGTGGTTAGCACTGGACTATATATAGGGCAGCAGCACGGTGGCTCAGTGGTTAGCAGTGTACTATATATAGGGCAGCACGGTGGCTCAGTGGTTAGTACTGGACTATATATAGGGCAGCACGGTGGCTCAGTGATCAGCACTGGACTATATATAGGGCAGCACGGTGGCTCAGTGATCAGCACTGGACTATATATAGGGCAGCACGGTGGCTCAGTGATCAGCACTGGACTATATATAGGGCAGCACGGTGGCTCAGTGGTTAGTACTGGACTATATATAGGGCAGCACGGTGGCTCAGTGATCAGCACTGGACTATATATAGGGCAGCACGGTGGCTCAGTGATCAGCACTGGACTATATATAGGGCAGCATGGTGGCTTAGTGGTTAGCACTGGACTGTATATAGGGCAGCACGGTGGCTCAGTGATCAGCACTGTACTACATATAGGGCAGCACGGTGGCTCAGTGGTTAGCACTGTACTACATATAGGGGAGCATGGTGGCTCAGTGGTTAGTACTGGACTATATATAAGGCAGTATGGTCACTCAGTGGTCAGCATTGTACTATATATAAGGCAGCACAGTGGCTCAGTGGTTAGCACTGTACTATATGTAAGGCAACACAGTGACTCAGTGGTTAGTACGCCAAGGACAACATGTACATGGAGTTTGTATGTTCTCCCATTGTTTGCATGGGTTTCCTCCGAGTTCTCCGGTTTCCTCCCACACTCTACATATGGATAGGGAATGTAGATTGTGAGCCCCAACGGGGACAGAGGCTATGATGTGTGTAACGCGCTGAGGAAGGTAATGCGTTAATATAGGTAAGGAAATCTACGCAATACCCCTGGAATGGCGTTTTCTGCACTCCTGCACCAGGCTTCTTGCCAGTCTATCAGCAGAATCCAGGCTGCCATAAACAGCTTTCCTCCGAGAATCCGGTCAGCCAGGAAGACTCGGTGGTTAAGCGCTCCACGGTGCCGGATCATCTCATTTCTTTCCAAACACCTTGTTGGTTTCAGGCCACTTGACAAACATGCTGATGTAATGACCAGGCCGTCCTCCCTGGATCGGAGGCCAAGAACAGAGGCCGTCTGTGAAGTCTGACTCTGTGTGACACGGCCTGAGCCCACTGGAAATGGCGGAGTACCGGGGGTGAGGGGTGCAAGGAACATGTGTCACACATGGTGGGCTTAGATACACTGGTCCAGAAAAAAAAACACATATCAAATGCTTAGGTACACAAGCTTAGCAGCGCGGTACCACACATGGCAGAGTTAGATACAGTGATCTGTAGGCAATAGCACACATGCTTGCATTAGATGCACCAGCTCAGCAGACATTATCTCACATGAACTCCTTAGATACACTTGTCCACAGGCAATAGCACCAAGGCTAGGCTTAGATACATCAGCTCAGCAGGTACGTCTGATACAAGGTTCTTCTTCCCACTACTGGCAGGTGCTCCTTATACTCTAGTGACTTCCAGAGCTGCATTCACAATTCTGCTAACTGCCACTTGCTGACTCCAGAGATGTCACGGTGTAAGACTGGCAGCTGACAGGCAGAGATCCGCATCACTGGCAGCACCTGATATGAGAGGCAGCCATTCACATTGATCTGTACAGATGCTGAACCAGCAGGGGGCAGCAGAGAGGCCGGCAGCTGCATAGGAAACCATCATATCATAGAATGTCAGAGTTGGGAGAGACCTCCGGGGTCCTCGTGTCCAATCCTCAGCTCAATGCAGCAGTCACTAAACCATCTCAGACAGACGTCTCTCCAGCCTCTGAAGACTTCCATTGAAGGAGAACTCACCACCTCTCATGGCCGCCAATTCCACTCATTGATCGCCCTCACTGTCAAAAAGTTTCTTCTAATATCTAATCTGTATCTTTTCCCTTTCAGTTTCATTCCATTGTTTCTCGTGTTTCCTTGTGCAAATGAGCATAAGGATGATCCTTCTACACTGTGACAGCCCTTCAGATATTTGTAGACCGCCATTAAGTCTCCTCTTCTTTTTTGCAGCTAAACATTCCCAGATCCTTTAACCGTTCCTTGTAGGACATACTTTGCAGTCCGTTCACCATCCTGGTCGCTCTTCTCTGAACTCGCTCCAGTTTTTCAATGTCTTTTTTTAACATGTGGAGCCCAAAACTGGACACAGTATCCAGATGAGGTCTGACCAAGGAGGAGTAGAGGGGGATAATTACTTCATGTGATCTAGACTCTATGCTTCTGTTAGTACATCCTAGAACTGTGTTTGTCTTTCTTGCTGCTGCATCACACTGTTGACTCATGTGCAGTCTGTCATCTATTAGTATACCCAAGTCTTTTTCACACGTGCGGTTACTTACTTCTGTTCCTCCCATTCTATAGATCTAATTTTTGTTTTTCTTGCCCAGATGTAGAATTTTGCATTTCTCCCTGTTAAATAACATTCTATTGGTCGCTGCCCATTGTTCACGCTTATCTAGATCCTTCTGAATCCTCTGTCTTCTCTAGTGTTAGCTATCCCTCCTAGCTTTACATCATCCGCAAATTTGATCAGTTTACCATCAGTTCCCTTATCTAGATGAGTTATAAGAACAATAGATATATGACTGCAGCTCTGGATGTGACTAGAGCATTTGACAAGTCCATTCCAAAGTGTACGATCAATTCTACTCTGGATATTTCTGTTTTCTTGAGTCTCAGACCCCATTCACAGAGAGTCACTAACATCACTAGTGTAAAGAATTTTACCTGAATCTAAAAAAATAAGAATGAAAACTTTCAATTCTATTTGTCAAATCAGCCAAGAAATGTCCGTAAATCATTAGCTGTCGCACAGATTGGTGCCAACGATGCAGAGCGGTGTGAGGAGCAGGAGACAGGTACAAAGATCGGAACCAAAGTACAGAAAATGGCCATCAGATCGACCCCTCCGCATGTCTGACACATCTCCTGGTGTCAGGGCGAAAACAAGGGAAGACCGACACCTGGGATACAGGGAAATGACACTGGGGGTACAGGATAATGACACCGGGGGTACAGGGTAATGACACTGGGGGTACAGTGTAACGATACAGACCCTGGTGGTACATGACCCTTAGGGTACAGGACAAGGACGCTGACACTCGGGGTACAGGACAATGACGCTGACACTCGGGGTACAGGGTAATGACGCTGACACTCGGGGTACAGGGTAATGACGCTGACACTCGGGGTACAGGATAATGACGCTGACACTCGGGGTACAGGGTAATGACGCTGACACTGGGGGTACAGGATAATGACGCTGACACTCGGGGTACAGGATAATGACGCTGACACTCGGGGTACAGGATAATGACGCTGACACTCGGGGTACAGGATAATGACGCTGACACTGGGGGTACAGGATAATGACGCTGACACTGGGGGTACAGGATAATGACACTGACACTGGGGGTACAGGATAATGACACTGACACTGGGGGTACAGGATAATGACACTGACACTGGGGGTACAGGATAATGACACTGACACTCGGGGTACAGGATAATGACACTGACACTGGGGGTACAGGATAATGACACTGACACTCGGGGTACAGGATAATGACACTGACACTGGGGGTACAGGATAATGACACTGACACTCGGGGTACAGGATAATGACTGACACTCGGGGTACAGGATAATGACGCTGACACTGGGGGTACAGGATAATGACGCTGACACTGGGGGTACAGGATAATGACGCTGACACTGGGGGTACAGGATAATGACGCTGACACTGGGGGTACAGGATAATGACGCTGACACTGGGGGTACAGGATAATGACGCTGACACTCGGGGTACAGGATAATGACGCTGACACTGGGGGTACAGGATAATGACGCTGACACTGGGGGTACAGGATAATGACGCTGACACTGGGGGTACAGGATAATGACGCTGACCCTGGGGGTACAGGATAATGACGCTGACCCTGGGGGTACAGGATAATGACGCTGACCCTGGGGGTACAGGATAATGACGCTGACACTGGGGGTACAGGATAATGACGCTGACACTGGGGGTACAGGATAATGACGCTGACACTGGGGGTACAGGATAATGACGCTGACACTGGGGGTACAGGATAATGACGCTGACACTGGGGGTACAGGATAATGACGCTGACACTGGGGGTACAGGATAATGACGCTGACCCTGGGGGTACAGGATAATGACGCTGACCCTGGGGGTACAGGATAATGACGCTGACCCTGGGGGTACAGGATAATGACGCTGACCCTGGGGGTACAGGATAATGACGCTGACCCTGGGGGTACAGGATAATGACGCTGACCCTGGGGGTACAGGATAATGACGCTGACCCTGGGGGTACAGGATAATGACACTGACACTGGGGGTACAGGATAATGACACTGACACTGGGGGTACAGGATAATGACACTGACACTGGGGGTACAGGATAATGACACTGACACTCGGGGTACAGGATAATGACACTGACACTGGGGGTACAGGATAATGACACTGACCCTGGGGGTACAGGATAATGACACTGACCCTGGGGGTACAGGATAATGACACTGACCCTGGGGGTACAGGATAATGACACTGACCCTGGGGGTACAGGATAATGACACTGACCCTGGGGGTACAGGATAATGACACTGACCCTGGGGGTACAGGATAATGACACTGACCCTGGGGGTACAGGATAATGACGCTGACCCTGGGGGTACAGGATAATGACGCTGACACTGGGGGTACAGGATAATGACGCTGACACTGGGGGTACAGGATAATGACGCTGACACTGGGGGTACAGGATAATGACGCTGACACTCGGGGAACAGGATAATGACGCTGACACTCGGGGAACAGGATAATGGCGCTGACACTGGGGGTACAGGATAATGACACTGACACTGGGGGTACAGGATAATGACACTGACACTCGGGGAACAGGATAATGGCACTGACACTGGGGGTACAGGATAATGACACTGACACTGGGGGTACAGGATAATGACACTGACCCTGGGGGTACAGGATAATGACACTGACACTGGGGGTACAGGATAATGACACTGACACTGGGGGTACAGGATAATGACACTGACCCTGGGGGTACAGGATAATGACACTGACACTGGGGGTACAGGATAATGACACTGACCCTGGGGGTACAGGATAATGACACTGACCCTGGGGGTACAGGATAATGACACTGACACTGGGGGTACAGGATAATGACACTGACACTGGGGGTACAGGATAATGACGCTGACACTGGGGGTACAGGATAATGACGCTGACACTCGGGGAACAGGATAATGACGCTGACACTCGGGGAACAGGATAATGACGCTGACACTGGGGGTACAGGATAATGACACTGACACTCGGGGAACAGGATAATGGCACTGACACTGGGGGTACAGGATAATGACACTGACACTGGGGGTACAGGATAATGACACTGACACTCGGGGTACAGGATAATGACACTGACACTCGGGGTACAGGATAATGACACTGACACTGGGGGTACAGGATAATGACGCTGACACTCGGGGAACAGGATAATGACGCTGACACTGGGAGTACAGGATAATGACACTGACACTCGGGGAACAGGATAATGGCACTGACACTGGGGGTACAGGATAATGACACTGACACTGGGGGTACAGGATAATGACACTGACACTCGGGGTACAGGATAATGACACTGACACTCGGGGTACAGGATAATGACACTGACCCTGGGGGTACAGGATAATGACACTGACCCTGGGGGTACAGGATAATGACACTGACACTGGGGGTACAGGATAATGACACTGACCCTGGGGGTACAGGATAATGACACTGACACTGCGGATACAGGATAATGACACTGACACTGGGGGTACAGGATAATGACACTGACCCTGGGGGTACAGGATAATGACACTGACACTGGGGGTACAGGATAATGACACTGACACACGGGGTACAGGATAATGACACTGACACTCGGGGTACAGGATAATGACACTGACACTGGGGGTACAGGATAATGACACTGACCCTGGGGGTACAGGATAATGACACTGACACTGGGGGTACAGGATAATGACACTGACCCTGGGGGTACAGGATAATGACACTGACACTCGGGGTACAGGATAATAACACTGGGGGTACAGGATAATGACACTGACACTGGGGGTACAGGATAATGACACTGGGGGTACAGGATAATGACACTGACACTGGGGGTACAGGATAGTGACACTGGGGGTACAGGATAATGACACTGACCCTGGGGGTACAGGATAATGACACTGACACTCGGGGTACAGGATAATGACACTGACACTGGGGGTACAGGATAATGACACTGACACTGGGGGTACAGGATAATGACACTGACACTGGGGGTACAGGATAATGACGCTGACACTCGGGGAACAGGATAATGACACTGACACTCGGGGTACAGGATAATGACGCTGACACTCGGGGAACAGGATAATGACGCTGACACTCGGGGAACAGGATAATGACGCTGACACTGGGGGTACAGGATAATGACACTGACACTGGGGGTACAGGATAATGACACTGACACTGGGGGAACAGGATAATGGCACTGACACTGGGGGTACAGGATAATGACACTGACACTCGGGGAACAGGATAATGGCACTGACACTGGGGGTACAGGATAATGACACTGACACTCGGGGTACAGGATAATGACACTGACACTCGGGGTACAGGATAATGACACTGACACTCGGGGTACAGGATAATGACACTGACACTGGGGGTACAGGATAATGACACTGACACTGCGGATACAGGATAATGACACTGACACTGGGGGTACAGGATAATGACACTGACCCTGGGGGTACAGGATAATGACACTGACACTGGGGGTACAGGATAATGACACTGACACACGGGGTACAGGATAATGACACTGACACTCGGGGTACAGGATAATGACACTGACACTGGGGGTACAGGATAATGACACTGACCCTGGGGGTACAGGATAATGACACTGACACTGGGGGTACAGGATAATGACACTGACCCTGGGGGTACAGGATAATGACACTGACACTCGGGGTACAGGATAATAACACTGGGGGTACAGGATAATGACACTGACACTGGGGGTACAGGATAATGACACTGACACTGGGGGTACAGGATAGTGACACTGACACTGGGGTACAGGATAATGACACTGACACTGGGGGTACAGGATAATGACACTGACACTCGGGGTACAGGATAATGACACTGACACTGGGGGTACAGGATAATGACACTGACACTGCGGATACAGGATAATGACACTGACACTGGGGGTACAGGATAATGACACTGACCCTGGGGGTACAGGATAATGACACTGACACTGGGGGTACAGGATAATGACACTGACACACGGGGTACAGGATAATGACACTGACACTCGGGGTACAGGATAATGACACTGACACTGGGGGTACAGGATAATGACACTGACCCTGGGGGTACAGGATAATGACACTGACACTGGGGGTACAGGATAATGACACTGACCCTGGGGGTACAGGATAATGACACTGACACTCGGGGTACAGGATAATAACACTGGGGGTACAGGATAATGACACTGACACTGGGGGTACAGGATAATGACACTGGGGGTACAGGATAATGACACTGACACTGGGGGTACAGGATAATGACACTGACACTCGGGGTACAGGATAATGACACTGACACTGGGGGTACAGGATAATGACACTGACCCTGGGGGTACAGGATAATGACACTGACACTCGGGGTACAGGATAATAACACTGGGGGTACAGGATAATGACACTGACACTGGGGGTACAGGATAATGACACTGACACTGGGGGTACAGGATAGTGACACTGACACTGGGGTACAGGATAATGACACTGACACTGGGGGTACAGGATAATGACACTGACACTCGGGGTACAGGATAATGACACTGACACTGGGGGTACAGGATAATGACACTGACACTGGGGGTACAGGATAATGACACTGACACACGGGGTACAGGATAATGACACTGACACTCGGGGTACAGGATAATGACATTGACACTGGGGGTACAGGATAATGACGCTGACACTCGGGGTACAGGATAATGACACTGACACTGCGGATACAGGATAATGACACTGACACTCGGGGTACAGGATAATGACACTGACCCTGGGGGTACAGGATAATGACACTGACACTGGGGGTACAGGATAATGACACTGACACACGGGGTACAGGATAATGACACTGACACTCGGGGTACAGGATAATGACACTGACACTCGGGTACAGGATAATGACATTGACACTGGGGGTACAGGATAATGACACTGACCCTGGGGGTACAGGATAATGACACTGACACTGGGGGTACAGGATAATGACACTGACCCTGGGGGTACAGGATAATGACACTGACACTCGGGGTACAGGATAAAGACACTGACACTGGGGGTACAGGATAATGACACTGGGGGTACAGGATAATGACACTGACACTGGGGGTACAGGATAGTGACACTGGGGGTACAGGATAATGACACTGACACTGGGGGTACAGGATAGTGACACTGGGGGTACAGGATAATGACACTGACCCTGGGGGTACAGGATAATGACACTGACACTCGGGGTACAGGATAATGACACTGACACTGGGGGTACAGGATAATGACACTGACACTGGGGGTACAGGATAATGACACTGACACTGGGGGTACAGGATAATGACACTGACACTCGGGGTACAGGATAATGACGCTGACACTCGGGGAACAGGATAATGACGCTGACACTCGGGGAACAGGATAATGACGCTGACACTGGGGGTACAGGATAATGACACTGACACTGGGGGTACAGGATAATGACACTGACACTGGGGGTACAGGATAATGACGCTGACACTCGGGGAACAGGATAATGACGCTGACACTCGGGGAACAGGATAATGACACTGACACTCGGGGAACAGGATAATGGCACTGACACTGGGGGTACAGGATAATGACACTGACACTGGGGGTACAGGATAATGACACTGACACTCGGGGTACAGGATAATGACACTGACACTCGGGGTACAGGATAATGACACTGACACTGGGGGTACAGGATAATGACACTGACACTGCGGATACAGGATAATGACACTGACCCTGGGGGTACAGGATAATGACACTGACACTGGGGGTACAGGATAATGACACTGACACACGGGGTACAGGATAATGACACTGACACTCGGGGTACAGGATAATGACACTGACACTGGGGGTACAGGATAATGACACTGACCCTGGGGGTACAGGATAATGACACTGACACTGGGGGTACAGGATAATGACACTGACACTGGGGGTACAGGATAATGACACTGACACTCGGGGTACAGGATAATAACACTGGGGGTACAGGATAATGACACTGACACTGGGGGTACAGGATAATGACACTGACACTCGGGGGTACAGGATAATGACACTGACACTCGGGGTACAGGATAATGACACTGACACTCGGGGTACAGGATAATGACACTGACACTCGGGGTACAGGATAATGACACTGACACTCGGGGTACAGGATAATGACGCTGACACTCGGGGTACAGAATAATGACACTGACCCTGGGGGTACAGGATAATGACACTGACACTCGGGGTACAGGATAATAACACTGGGGGTACAGGATAATGACACTGACACTCGGGGTACAGGATAATGACACTGACCCTGGGGGTACAGGATAATGACACTGACACTCGGGGTACAGGATAATAACACTGGGGGTACAGGATAATGACACTGACACTGGGGGTACAGGATAATGACACTGACACTCGGGGGTACAGGATAATGACACTGACACTCGGGGTACAGGATAATGACACTGACACTCGGGGTACAGGATAATGACACTGACACTCGGGGTACAGGATAATGACACTGACACTCGGGGTACAGGATAATGACACTGACACTCGGGGTACAGGATAATGACGCTGACACTGGGGGTACAGGATAATGACACTGACCCTGGGGGTACAGGATAATGACACTGACACTCGGGGTACAGGATAATGACACTGACACTGGGGGTACAGGATAATGACACTGACACTCGGGGTACAGGATAATGACACTGACACTCGGGGTACAGGATAATGACGCTGACACTCGGGGTACAGGATAATGACACTGACACTCGGGGTACAGGATAATGACGCTGACACTGGGGGTACAGGATAATGACACTGACCCTGGGGGTACAGGATAATGACACTGACACTCGGGGTACAGGATAATGACACTGACACTGGGGGTACAGGATAATGACACAAATGTTTGAGGCAGAGAAGAATTAGATGACACATTTTTCTGGCTCTTCCCCTTTAATTGTTGTGTTTTCCAGGGCAGCGGTGTATACCATCGCACACAGCTGAAGTTTGCTGCCCGGGGCGCGGTATTGTGGCGGTGTGTAATATGGCGGCATACTCTCATTACAGGAGATCACACGGCAGAAAGAACAGAACAAAGCGTGAAACTGATGGAAAAGTATTTACTAATAATCCGTGAGAAGGAGGAGCTACACCGGTCACATGACCACAGAGGTGTAATGCTACAATATGCTGAGATACACACCTCATCAGACAGTATCACACAGGAGAGGATTAGATACACGGCTCAGATACACGGCTCAGCAGACAGTATCACACAGGATAGGATTAGATACACGGCTCAGCAGACAGTATCACACAGGATAGGATTAGATACACAGCTCATGATACAGTATCACACAGGATAGGATTAGATACACAGCTCAGCAGACGGTATCACACAGGATAGGATTAGATACACAGCTCAGCAGATGGTATCACACAGGAAAGGATTAGATACACGGCTCAGCAGTCAGTATCACACAGGAGAGGATTAGATACACAGCTCAGCAGACAGTATCACACAGGAGAGGATTAGATACACGGCTCAGCAGACAGTATCACACAGGAGAGGATTAGATACACTATTTCAGCACAGTTTGACATGATGAGCTTGGGTACATGGCTCAGACACTATTAATCTCAGTGACTATAGCCCCCATCATTCGCGGTCCCTTTCCCTGCTGTACCCGCCCTGCGCTCGGCCTCCGCTGCCTCCATTTCTGGACTTCTCTTTCCTGCCTTCTTACAATGGCTCTGGCTTTTGTTAGGATCAGAACAGAGTGTTCGGCCGTGTAGTCTTGGCGCGGTTCTGCGCTGGCCCGCCGCCCGACATCGGCATCTGTAATATTCTGCCTTTATCTTGAGATTTAGAACAAATGAAGAAGAAACATCTGCAAACACGAGCCAGAGCCTGGCGCCCCCAGACGAGGAACGTGCACGGGCGTGAACATGGCGACACCGCTGTGCAGCCATGATATGTGCGGCCACGATATGTGCGGCCACGATATGTGCCGGCCACGATATATGCGGCCATGATATGTGCCGGCCACGATATGTGCCGGCCACGATATGTGCGGCCACGATATGTGCGGCCACGATATGTGCGGCCACGATATGTGCGGCCACGATATGTGCCGGCCACGATATATGCGGCCATGATATGTGCCGGCCACGATATATGCGGCCATGATATGTGCCGGCCACGATATGTGCCGGCCACGATATGTGCGGCCACGATATGTGCGGCCACGATATGTGCGGCCACGATATGTGCCGGCCACGATATGTGCGGCCACGATATATGCGGCCATGATATGTGCCGGCCACGATATATGCGGCCATGATATGTGCCGGCCACGATATGTGCCGGCCACGATATGTGCCGGCCACGATATGTGCGGCCACGATATGTGCCGGCCACGATATGCGCGGCCACGATATGTGCGGCCATGATATCTGGCGGCATTACTGCCACACAATGAGGCCTCGGTGCCGCCCTCGTGGAGCGTCCCAGGGAGGGGACACCTCGGGTTGTCAAACTTCCCAGGTGCCACCGGAGCCTCCTGGGTCTTTCCATACTGACGGTATCGGAAGGATTTGGGGGCCACGGACGTGAAAATGTGGCGATGGGTTTTTTTTTTCTGTTTTTTTTTTTTCTTGGATAACAGTAATAAAAAGTTTGACAAATATGGCTGAGCCTGAGGGGCTGAGGCTCTGGTGAAGTGACTACGCCAGGACACGGTCACCCGGAGAAACACTAGTCCTTCTGTGGCGAGGCCGGAGAGGCTGAAAGTATTGCTGTCATTTCAGCAGACTTTGGGTAATTAGGAAAATCTGATTCTTTCTCCACTTATGAGCCACTTCTCCTCTCGCCTCCTTAATTGCACTGTAAAACAGTGAAATCTGTGTTGATCAAAATGACAGCCTGCCAGCTCACTGAGGACTCAGATTACAGCTGCCTGTTGAAGGCTATGCATATTGGAGAGGAAGGCACAGACATACACAGATCTGTGTCACCGCTGCATACACAGCAATACTGCTTTGCTTTAAAAAGTCCTCATGCTAATAGCGCAAAAAATGTTTTAATTCACCCTAGTGCTGGATTCACAGCTACGCAGCTCAGTACTGGTGTATAATATCCACCATGCTGCTGCTTACTAGTTAGTGTTAGAACAGATTCCAGTGTTATAGTTAATTTAGTCACAAAATGAACAATTGGTGGAGAAAGGTTGAACGTTATGGGCCTAGATCTTTTGTCATCCTATGTAACTAGTGCTGGATTCACATCTATGCTGTTAAGTACACCCCTATAATATCCACCATGCAGCTGTTTTCTGGTTAGTGTTATAGCTCACCCCAAGTGCTGGATTCACAGCTAAGCTGCTCAGTACTCCTCTATAATGTCCTCTATGCTGCAGCTGCTTTTGGACGTGTGCTACATAGAGACAGGTAATAAGGAATCCCCCCACCTGAAATGACTGCACATTTTCAGCTTGTGGCTGTGGTGGACCAGAGTCATAAGTGTTGGACTGCATTGATGAACGGGGCACGGAATGGTCAGAGTATACACTATGGAGGCTGACAACAGTCTGATTGTGGAGGTAGAGGACGACCACTGAGATGGGATCAGATGACCCTGTGCCTGACAGGTGAGCTCTGGAGACTGTGGGGGCTGTAAGGTTAGACAGCGAACCAGTGGTGGGTAAAGGAGGTCAGCTCATACTGGGGGAGACTGCAGGTGGGTCCTGTCTGGCCCGTTACCCTGTACGCCTTGGTTGTGTCCTGACTGTACCACCCTGGACAGGATGGATGGAGTATAGTGTAGGAGGGGTGTCGCAGTGGGGTCCTTTTGTGCCAGAGCCGACTTTTCACATGCCCTGTAACAAGTTGAACAATAGGGAATAGACATCCTCTAGTCACATCCAAACCTGCATTCAAAATTCTACTGCTTTCTTTGGGAAAGTAACATTAATTTGTCTGGAAATAGCGGTCAGACAGGTGATCTTCTCCCCTGCTCATCCTTGTAGATGTAAGAGGCGACATTGAGCTTCTGATATATCCCGAAGGAACCAGCACATCGGAGCTCACAACCGGACGCAGTGGACTCCACCGTCTGCTATGTGCACGGGCCGTATACTAACCCAAACTCTGCGGATAAAACCAGCTGAAAAGTGATCAAAAGCCTCACGTCACCAATGTACGACTGTCTCCGATGACATCACATCTATATGTCTGACCCCCCCACTATAACATCACATCGATATCTGACCCCCCCCACTATAACATCACATCAATATGTCTGAGCTCCCACTATAACATCACATCAATATGTCTGACCCCACACTACAACATCACATCGATATGTCTGACCCCCCACTATAACATCACATCGATATGTCTGACCCCCCACTATAACATCACGTGGCTATGTCTGAGCCCCCACTATACAATAACATCTATATGTCTGACCCCCCACTATAACATCACATCGCTATGTCTGACCCCCCACTATAATATCACGTGGATATGTCTGAGCCCCCACAATAACATCACGTGGATATGTCTGCCCCCCACAATAACATCGCATCGCTATGTCTGACCCCCCACTACAACATCACATCGATATCTCTGACCCCCCGACTATAACATCATATCGATATCTCTGACCCCCCGACTATAACATCATATCGATATCTCTGACCCCCCCACTATGACATCACATCGATATGTCTGACCCCCCCACTATGACATCACATCGATATGTCTGACCCCTCACTATAACATCACGTGGATATGTCTGACCCCCCACTATATCACGTGGATATGTCTGACCCCCCCACAATAACATCACATCGATTTGTCTGACCCCCCGACTATAACATCACATCGATATCTCTGACCCCCCCACTAAGTCATCACATCGATATCTCTGACCCCCCCACTATGACATCACATCGATATGTCTGACCCCCCCACTATAACATCACATCGATATCTCTGACCCCCCCACTATGACATCACATTGATATGTCTGACCCCCCACTATAACATCACATTGATATGTCTGACCCCCCACTATGACATCACAGCGATATGAGGCTCCTCCCCTCAGTGTTTGTGCAGTCTTTTCTTGGTCATTTTCCATCATTGGTCGTTCAGTAACTTGTAGTTTATTTTGTCTGAGCTTTTGGTTATCACCTTTCTATGCGCTGATTTCCTACTGAGCATGTGCCTATAGACAGCTGAGCTGGAGTCACTGGTCACAGCTGAGCTGGAGTCACTGGTCACAGCTGAGCTGGAGTCACTGGTCACAGCTGAGCTGGAGTCACTGGTCACAGCAGAGCTGGAGTCACTGGTCACAGCTGAGCTGGAGTCACTGGTCACAGCAGAGCTGGAGTCACTGGTCACAGCTGAGCTGGAGTCACTGGTCACAGCTGAGCTGGAGTCACTGGTCACAGCTGAGCTGGAGTCACTGGTCACAGCTGAGCTGGAGTCACTGGTCACAGCAGAGCTGGAGTCACTGGTCACAGCAGAGCTGGAGTCACTGGTCACAGCAGAGCTGGAGTCACTGGTCACAGCAGAGCTGGAGTCACTGGTCACAGCAGAGCTGGAGTCACTGGTCACAGCAGAGCTGGAGTCACTGGTCACAGCTGAGCTGGAGTCACTGATCACAGCTGAGCTGGAGTCACTCGTCACAACTGAGCTGGAGTCACTGGTCACAGCTGAGCTGGAGTCACTGGTCACAGCTGAGCTGGAGTCACTCGTCACAACTGAGCTGGAGTCACTGGTCACAGCTGAGCTGGAGTCACTGGTCACAGCTGAGCTGGAGTCACTGGTCACAGCTGAGCTGGAGTCACTGGTCACAGCTGAGCTGGAGTCACTGGTCACAGCTGAGCTGGAGTCACTGGTCACAGCAGAGCTGGAGTCACTGGTCACAGCTGAGCTGGAGTCACTGGTCACAGCTGAGCTGGAGTCACTGGTCACAGCTGAGCTGGAGTCACTGGTCACAGCTGAGCTGGAGTCACTGGTCACAGCTGAGCTGGAGTCACTGGTCACAGCTGAGCTGGAGTCACTGGTCACAGCTGAGATGGAGTCACTGGTCACAGCATAGCTGCAGTATAGCCCAGGAGCGGCGACACATGCGATCACCTCGCCTCCCACCTCTCCTGGTATCAGCTCAGGACATTCCTGCGTCCCACTCCTTACTAAAGATACCACTTCTGTCACCTCTCAGACACTGAAGGATGGAAAAAATGTTGTTACATTGTATCTGTGGGGCATCGGGAGCTAGAAAATAATCCCAAGACCCATGGGGATTGCCGGCCCCACATCCGTGACCCCCGGGAGTGCTGGCAGAAAGCGGGGAGCATGCTCCAGGGGTTAATTCATTCATTTAATGTAACCCACTCCGAGATCCCCATTGGGTGAACTTCCATGAACCTTCATCTCACCAGATGTCTTAATTTTGGGGTCACCACAATCCCACCCCCAAACTAATCCACGGTTTATTCCTCTTCTAGTCCATCTCTAAATGTGACAGTTGTATTATACCCCACTATATGGCATTATTATTATTGCACGCTCACACTGTTGTATTTCTCGCACTGTTTGGTGCTATTATTTTGCAGAGTGATACACCATTAATTGGGAAATATTAAAGAGTTATTGTTTTTTTTTGCTTAGTGCATGTGTTTGGAGCTAAAACCATTTTCCAATTGGATTTCATTACAAACGTCGCATATTTTCCCTTCTACAGCCTCTGTGTTTCACAGTCTACTGCTGGCTGCAGAACGAGTCAACTGAGAAACTGTCAGTCAGCGCACAAGGAGTCTGGCAGATCATTTCTAGCCGTCATCTGTCTTTTCACAGCTCCTCTACATGGGCGGACATATCATTGTTGCGGCACAGGGGCCCAAGAGGTCAGGGGGCCACTAACACCTCTAGAGCAGCTGAATATAAAGACCCTATAAAGGGTCCAAATACCGTTCTTATACAGGGGCTCTTTTTGGTCTGTATTCGCAAGCGCTCCTCCCAGATGATTTATGACCACCACAGATCACATCATGCAAAGCGGTGCAATATTTCTAACAGAGCCCAATTGCAAAATTGATTTTTAGCCTCAAATACATGAATTTAAGTATACAAAAATAAATCTAAAGATAACTGTCCTCCAAGGTGGACAAACCCTTTAAGAAGCGATGGCATATCATGACCCCTTCTCCTCTCCCATACATAAGGGTCAGAGCCCCCGACACTTTGCCTTAGGACTTCCCGTGATCCTGTCCAGAAAAATAAGACATGGAATCCCCGAGACGGAGCGCCGCGGTCTAATATACGAGAGTTCTGCAATCACCTGGATCAGGTCCAGAGCCAGATCCAATGATTAATGCCGATGTCGGATGTCGGGCAGAAAACCTCAGCGTTTGTTTAGAATCAAGATTCTGGGATATTGTGGGAAAATTATTGTAAGCGTAATTGCCCCCGCAGTGACCCCCATTCATGAAAATGTCCATCCGCACGCAGTTACAATGTATCCAGCTCCAGTCCGGCATCTCTGTCAAACATTACTTTATTTTTGGGTTCTTTGCAATCTGAAAACAAAATCTACTGTTAGGTGGAGACCATCAGCAAGCAGGCCAGACTCGGTGTATAGATGACGACGTTCTCCGGTCTTTGCCCTGACCGTCATTAATACGCAGTCATGTAAAAATCCTAAGATCCACAGTGAAACATGAAGTTCTAAAACTTATAAAGACCCAGGTGCAGGGACAAAGCTACGTCACAGCAATAAACAGACTGTGGATCCACCAACAGCACACTGCTGACGATTTCCACCTTACTGACACTTCTGTTTCTGGAGCTTATAAAAAAATAACCTAAACTGATTAATAAAAGCGTTTCTCAGGGGAGGAGTGCAGCAGCCTGGCGCCTGCAACCTCTGACACCCCAGCTGTTGTGTAAGTAACATTTATTCCTTGGAAGAGCATGCTGGGAGTTGTAGTATCAGACATGCTGAGCTCGGTCTGGAGGCCACTGATCTATACATGATTTACATTAGGGTTGTCTGGCTCCATTCATCACAGCGATACATTGTTCCCGCAGACAGCACTCATCTCCTGTACGGGGGATTGAGGTTTTCCATTTTCCCTGGTTACTGTAAGTGACGGGCGGTTTGTATATACAGTAATAACACGAGAGGCCGGGGTTCTCCCTCCACACAGAAAGTAAGGAGAACCTCAATGATCTCTAATGGCCTGTGAAAGGAGTTCCCTACAATGTTTCCGTAGTACGGCCACTGACAAGGGCACCCTGATCAATCACTAAACTGTAGTTACATCCCATATTATACTCCAGAGCTGCACTCACTATTCTGCTGGTGCAGTCACTGTGTACATAGATTACATTACTGATCCTGAGTTACATCCTGTATTATACCCCAGAGCTGCACTCACTATTCTGCTGGTGCAGTCACTGTGTACATAGATTACATTACTGATCCTGAGTTACATCCTGTGTTATACTCCAGAGCTGCACTCACTATTCTGCTGGTGCAGTCACTGTGTACATACATTACATTAGTGATCCTGAGTTACCTCCTGTATTATACCCCAGAGCTGCACTCACTATTCTGCTGGTGCAGTCACTGTGTACATACATTACATTACTGATCCTGAGTTACATCCTGTATTATACCCCAGAGCTGCACTCAATATTCTGCTGGTGCAGTCACTGTGTACATACATTACTGATCCTGAGTTACCTCCTGTATTATACTCCAGAGCTGCACTCACTATTCTGCTGGTGCAGTCACTGTGTACATACATTACATTAGTGATCCTGAGTTACCTCCTGTATTATACCCCAGAGCTGCACTCACTATTCTGCTGGTGCAGTCACTGTGTACATACATTACATTACTGATCCTGAGTTACATCCTGTATTATACCCCAGAGCTGCACTCACTATTCTGCTGGTGCAGTCACTGTGTACATACATTACATTACTGTTCCCGAGTTACATCCTGTATTATGCTCCAGAGCTGCACTCACTGTGTACATACATTACTGATCCTGAGTTATATCCTGTATTATACCCCAGAGCTGCACTCACTATTCTGCTGCTGGTGCAGTCACTGTGTACATACATTACATTACTGATCCTGAGTTACATCCTGTATTATACTCCAGAGCTGCACTCACTATTCTGCAGACTTCAGAGCGTCTCTGAATATGTCCTGCTTGTTCAGTGTCTGCACGGTTTCTTACTACTTATTACAAATCTCAGTAACAAAAATAAATTGAGAAGTGACAGATTTCTAATCCCTTTTGACCCCAGGACCTTCCTATAAATAATGAAACCTCTTTATCTGCAGCATCGTCCACTCGGTGCCTCTATATTATATGTAATGACTGCACATTTCCTCCTCCTCTGCAGACTGACATCAGCTTATTGATTTCCTATTGATCAGACTCCATCACTAATACATTTTCTATACCATAAATATTCAGTCGATGTCTCCTTGCTGACTGTTCCCCCGCAGTGCACGTGACGCAGCACATTATAGTTTCGATGGAACTCGCTGCTTCCTAATTAGATAAAGCAGATTACACGAGCGCAGCCGATCCCGGCGGCCTCTAATCACCGCCAGCCATTGTTCTCTGCTTTCCTGCATTGTGTCCATGGAGTAAATAATGAGAATTGCGACCTCTATAAGGGTGAAGCCACCTCCCCACAGATATAAGAATAGGGCTTTGGTGTACGATGAGGTTCTGCAGCAGCTGAGATGCACATTATGAGGTTCTGCTGCAGCTGAGGCGTATACAATGATGTTCTACAGCAGCTGATGTGTATATTATGATGTTCTACAGTAGTTAGTGTATATTATAAGGTTCAGTAGTGGTTGGTGTGTATTGTGAGGTTCTGCAGCAGCTGATTTGTGTATTATGAGTTTCTGTAGTAGTTGGTGTGTATTATGAGGTTCAGTAGTGGTTGCTGTGTATTGTGAGGTTCTGCAGCAGCTGATTTGTGTATTATGATGTTTTTCAGCAGTAGGATGTGAAAGCCTATGGCTATGTGCACACGTTCAAGATATTTCACGTTTTTTTCACTATAAAAACGCAATAAAATCGCGAAAAAAACGCATACATTAAGCATCCTATTAGAATGTAATCCACATTTTTAGTGCACATGCTGCGTTTTTTTTCCACGGCGGAATCGCAGCATGTTGATTCTTTGTGCGGAATCGCGGGGATTCTGCACACATAAGAATGCATTGATCCATTTACCTTCCGCATGTGGCTATGCCCACCATGCGGGAAGTAAGCGGATCATGTGCGGATGGTACCCAGGGTGGAGGAGAGGAGACTCTCCTCCAGACCCTGGGAACCATATAATTGTTAAAAAAAAGAATTAAAATAAAAAATCGTGATATTCTCACCTTCCGGCGTCCGCCACCATGATTCCCGCTCCTCGCGATGCTCCCGTTCCCAGTGATGATTTGCGGCAATGACCTGTGATGACGCAGCGGTCTCACGAGACCGCTACGTCATCTGGGGTCATTGCCGCTAGGCATTATTGGGAACGGGAGCATCGCGAGGAGCGGGAAGATTGTCGGGGACGCTGGAAGGTGAGAATATCACAATTTTTTATTTTTTTTTAATTATTTTTAACATTGTATCTTTTTACTATTGATGCTGCATAGGCTACATCAATAGTAAAAAGTTGATCACACTTGTCAAACACTTTCTAGTTGTAGCAGTTGTAGAATTTCCGCGGCAATTCCGGACGTATGCACATAGCCTATGACAGTCTGAAATCCACTGGCTTATAGTTCTGCTGTGCTTCTCCCTCATGCTTTACACTGCTGCTCTGCTTTTTCAGAAAAAATATCCATGTAATGCAGCTGAAGGACCCATAACATAAAATGTCATTTTTGATATAATGGAGATCAATGATGTGATGAGTAGATATCTATCTAATCTGTTTATTTCCAGGATAAATGAGGTGGAGCGCACAAGTCCAGAACGCCGCCCGGCTCTGTGGGCGCCGCGTCTCCCTCCATTGTCAGAGGAGGAGACAGATTTTAGTTTTCTTCTGGTTTCTCATAACCATAGTGACCCTGACGTTTCCTCCAGGGGGCTGAGCTATTACCCCCCGACCGTGAGCGCAGCAGAGCCGTACATGGGCATTATAGCTGCTAATCACTCCCAGATGATGAGTGCGCCAAACTAGATCATTAACTCTCCATCTCCTGCAATCCTGCGCCGCATCCTTCACACTAACTCAATGTTTCCCGGCTCCTTCTCGTGTCTTCTCCCTCCAAGAAGAAGACAGCAGAGTCTCATTATATGACTGACCCCGGGGTGTAACTGTGGGGTGCAGAGGTCGCAATCACAACCGGTGCAGGGACCAATCACAGGCTCTGCATCAGAGCCTCAATTATTCCAGTTATAACTATGGATGAAAAAATGGGAAAAAAAGCAATAGGGCAAAAACTGACACCCCGACCAAGTCAGAGGGGGGCGCTATTGTCATGTGGCACACAAAAGAGACACTATTACCATAAGGGGGAGAAACAGAGGGGACCTTATAGCATGTGGGGTAGCAGAGCGGAAATTAATACATTTTAGAACGGGCACTGTTAACATATGGAGGTATACAGGGGGCCCTATTACCATGTGGAGGCATAGAGGGGGCAGTGATACCATGTGGAGGCATAGAGGGGGCCCTATTACCATGTGGAGGCACAGAGGGGCACTGTTACCATGTGGAGGCATAGAGGGGGCCCTATTACCATGTGGAGGCACAGAAGGGGCAGTGATACCATGTGGAGGCATAGAGGGGTAACTTACCATGTGGAGGCACAGAGGGGGCCCTATTACCATGTGGAGGCACAGAGGGTTCACTGTTACCATGTGGAGGCACAGAGGGGGTAGTGTTACCATGTGGAGGCATAGAGGGTTCACTGTTACCATGTGGAGGCACAGAGGGGGCCCTATTACCATGTGGAGGCATAGAGGGGTAACTTACCATGTGGAGGCACAGAGGGGGCCCTATTACCATGTGGAGGCACAGAGGGGTCACTGTTACCATGTGGAGGCACAGAGGGGGTAGTGTTACCATGTGGAGGCATAGAGGGTTCACTGTTACCATGTGGAGGCACAGAGGGGGCCCTATTACCATGTGGAGGCACAGAGGGGTCACTGTTACCATGTGGAGGCACAGAGGGGTCACTGTTACCATGTGGAGGCACAGAGGGGTCACTGTTGCCATATGGAGGTATAGAGGGGGCACTGTTGGCCTGTGGAGGCACAGAGGGGGCACTGTTACCATGCCTCTTGCACCTCCCTTCCTACCAAGCCGCCTCTCCACCCGATGTCTGTGAGTGTATACTCTGAATAAAGGACATTTTTCATACAGCAATATTGGGTGAGTGCCACTTTATTTTTTCTTCATTCCTTGGATCTTCATTTCTTTTTTATTGAGCACCACCCTAATGCTTTTGATTACCGCATGCCACAGTGGTTCTAAATTGAGTCTCCATTTTCCCGCGCTGTTTGTTTGACAGTCTAGGCATACTCCACGTTATACCATATTCGTGGATGAAACACTTGGTGCCATTCTATCTTCACCTCACATTACAATATGGATGCATAGAGGGGGCATGGTTACCATATGGAGGCACAGAGGGGGCACTGTTACCACGTGGCGACAGAGGGGTCACTGTTACCATGTGGAGGCACAGAGGGGTCACTGTTACCACGTGGAGGCACAGAGGGGTCACTGTTACCACGTGGAGGCACAGAGGGGTCACTGTTACCACGTGGAGGCACAGAGGGGTCACTTACCACGTGGAGGCACAGAGGGGTCACTGTTACCATGTGGAGGCTCAGAGGTGTCACTGTTACCATGTGGAGGCACAGAGGGGTCACTGTTACCATGTGGAGGCACAGAGGGGGCACTGTTACCATGTGGAGGCACAGAGGTGTCACTGTTACCATGTGGAGGCACAGAGGGGGCACTGTTACCATGTGGAGGCACAGAGGGGTCACTGTTACCACGTGGAGGCACAGAGGGGTCACTTACCACGTGGAGGCACAGAGGGGTCACTGTTACCATGTGGAGGCACAGAGGGGTCACTGTTACCATGTGGAGGCACAGAGGGGTCACTGTTACCATGTGGAGGCACAGAGGGGTCACTGTTACCATGTAGAGGCACAGAGGGGTCACTGTTACCATGTGGAGGCACAGAGGGGGCACTGTTACCATGTGGAGGCACAGAGGGGTCACTTACCATGTAGAGGCACAGAGGGGTCACTGTTACCATGTAGAGGCACAGAGGGGTCACTGTTACCATGTAGAGGCACAGAGGGGTCACTGTTACCACGTGGAGGCACAGAGGGGTCACTGTTACCATGTGGAGGCACAGAGGGGTCACTGTTACCACGTGGAGGCACAGAGGGGTCACTGTTACCATGTGGAGGCACAGAGGGGTCACTGTTACCATGTGGAGGCACAGAGGGGTCACTGTTACCATGTGGAGGCACAGAGGGGTCACTGTTACCATGTAGAGGCACAGAGGGGTCACTGTTACCATACAGAGGAATGAACACATCCGACATCATCACGTCTCCAGAAGGGGGTGGAGCTTTGGGCGGAGCGAGTTTTCCACTCCATCCAAAGCGCCGGCCATCCTGAAGGTGGACACATACCCTAACTGTGACTGGCGGATACGAAGTCATTACTATTGTGCACGGCCTCGGGGTCCTTGTGTAAAAGTGGGGAAATGATTGCAGATAAAAGTGAAATCCCAAAGATATCACTGTGTTTCATCCTGTTGTGCATGGGAGAAGCCATCATGATGGTCTGGGCCAGATGGACAAGAAAAGGGAAAAGGAACGACTGACTGCACAGAGGTGGAGATAATAACCCGTGTAAGTGACCGAATCTCCATAAAGGAAGTTTTCGAGAGTTGGAGTTTGTACATTTTCTCTCCACGGCAACTAACCAATCAGAGCGCAGCTTTCATTTTTTAAATTGCTTGAGTAAAATTAAAGCTGCGCAGAGATCTCTGCGGTGTTTGTCGCGCAGGTTCTGAATTACGTGACACCGCACACGCCTCACGTCACACCGTGGAGCCGCATTATGGGCAGCTCGCTCCTCCGAGGCCTCTCCTGTGTTTATCTATCTGTACAGACGACATATATAAAAGTAAAGCAATAATCTCACAGCCGGGATTTACTGCCGAATTCCTGGAAGATGAGGCCGTGTATTATACATCTAACATTACAACAACGCGCCACAGCCAGAACATTATCTGCATATTTCCAGTAAAATCTGAGCAAATGATGCTGCCCCCCGCCCTAAAATAATGGGGTCCCACCACGCAGGAAAAATCACTGTCACCCGACATCCAGGATTTTACATATACACAATATAGCAATGCCAAAGTATCGATACAAAATAAAATCAATCTTCACTTTTTAGTATCATTTTATAGTTGACAATGAGAAATATTCTACAAATGATGTGTAGTCACTGTGCTCCAGAGCTGCACTCAATATTCTGCTGGTGCAGTCACTGTGTACATACATTACATTACGGATCCTGAGTTACTTCCTGTATTATACCCCAGAGCTGCACTCAATATTCTGCTGGTGCAGTCACTGTGTACATACATTACATTACTGATCCTGAGTTACATCCTGTATTATACCCCAGAGCTGCACTCACTATTCTGCTGGTGCAGTCACTGTGTACATACATTACATTACTGATCCCCAGTTACATCCTGTATTATACCCCAGAGTTGCATTCACTATTCTGCTGGTGCAGTCACTGTGTACATACATTACATTACTGATCCTGAGTTACATCCTGTATTATACCCCAGAGCTTTCCTCACTATTCTGCTGGTGCAATCACTGTGTACATACATTACATTACTGATCCTGAGTTACCTCCTGTATTATACCCCAGAGCTGCGCTCGCTGTTCTGCTGGTGCAGTCACTGTGTACATACATTACATTACTGATCCTGAGTTACATCCTGTATTATACCCCAGAGCTGCACTTACTATTCTGCTGGCGCAGTCACTGTGTACATACATTACATTACTGATCCTGAGTTACATCCTGTATTATACCCCAGAACTGCACTCACTATTCTGCTGGTGCAGTCACTGTGTACATACATTACTGATCCTCCTGAGTTACATCCTGTATTATACTCCAGAGCTGCACTCACTATTCTGCTGGTGCAGTCACTGTGTACATACATTACATTACTGATCCTGAGTTACCTCCTGTATTATACTCCAGAGCTGCACTCGCTATTCTGCTGGTGCAGTCACTGTGTACATACATTACATTACTGATCCCCAGTTACATCTTGTATTATACTCCAGAGCTGCACTCACTATTCTGCTGGTACAGTCACTGTGTACATACATTACATTACTGATCCGGAGTTACCTCCTGTATTATACCCCAGAGCTGCGCTCACTATTCTGCTGGTGCAGTCACTGTGTACATACATTACATTACTGATCCCGAGTTACCTCCTGTATTATACCCCAGAGCTGCACTCACTATTCTGCTGGTGCAGTCACTGTGTACATACATTACATTACTGATCCTGAGTTACATCCTGTATTATACCCCAGAGCTGCACTCAGTATTCTGCTGGTGCAGTCACTGTGTACATACATTACATTACTGATCCTGAGTTACATCCTGTATTATACTCCAGAGCTGCACTCACTATTCTGCTGGTGCAGTCACTGTGTACATACATTACTGATCCTGAGTTACCTCCTGTATTATACCCCAGAGCTGCACTCACTATTCTGCTGGTGCAGTCACTGTGTACATACATTACTGATCCTGAGTTACATCCTGTATTATACTCCAGAGCTGCACTCACTATTCTGCTGGTGCAGTCACTGTGTACATACATTACATTACTGATCCTGAGTTACATCCTGTATTATACCCCAGAGCTGTACTCACTATTCTGCTGGTGCAGTCACTGTGTACATACATTACTGATCCTGAGTTACCTCCTGTACTATACCCCAGAGCTGCGCTCAATATTCTGCTGGTGCAGTCACTGTGTACATACATTACATTACTGGTCCTGAGTTACATCCTGTATTATACTCCAGAGCTGCGCTCACTATTCTGCTGGTGCAGTCACTGTGTACATACATTACATTACTGATCCTGAGTTACATCCTGTATTATACCCCAGAGCTGCGCTCACTATTCTGCTGGTGCAGTCACTGTGTACATACATTACATTACTGATCCTGAGTTACATCCTGTATTATACTCCAGAGCTGCACTCACTATTCTGCTGGTGCAGTCACTGTGTACATACATTACATTACTGGTCCTGAGTTACATCCTGTATTATACTCCAGAGCTGCGCTCACTATTCTGCTGGTGCAGTCACTGTGTACATACATTACATTACTGATCCTGAGTTAAATCCTGTATTATACCCCAGAGCTGCACTCACTATTCTGCTGGTGCAGTCACTGTGTACATACATTACTGATCCTGAGTTACATCCTGTATTATACCCCAGAGCTGCACTCACTATTCTGCTGGTGCAGTCACTGTGTACATACATTACATTACCGATCCTGAGTTACCTCCTGTATTATACCCCAGAGCTGCGCTCGCTGTTCTGCTGGTGCAGTCACATTATGGAGGCCACCTTCCTTATTGGATCCTGGCAGTGCCCTCCTACATGTGAGTCAGGGCAGGAAAGTTTAGTCCGCATTTGGGCACCATCTGATCTCGGGGTTGGGACCACCCAGGAGACACTGAAGACGCCTCAAACCAATGGAAACTACTTAACCTTTTTATAAGAGTTAATCTACGAGGGAACAGCGCGTGTCGTGGTCGCTTTCTGCTGCCCGGTGAGTTGCGCCCGGCCGGCGCTCCATGAATTTATAGGGTGGCGCAGTTTGGCCATGTAACAAGCCAAGTGTATGTTCCTGGCTATGGCTCACGGTGATGGCTCCTCACTGTGGTCAGGGTATGTGAGGAGCCATGATGCCACTGGGCCCCCATATAGAATGGGGGATGGGGAGGGCCCTGCTCTCGGGGCCGCTGGGTTTTCTTGGCTCGTCTGCTCCTTAATTACATTTTTTTTCTTAGAAGTTAAGAAACATTACTGAAGAATCCGTCCCGGGACTCGGAACGATGGGAAGATCTTGGAAAATATTCATTAACATTTGATCTAAAGCCGCCCAACTCAATAAAAAATACTCATCTGGAAGGAATCCACAGCGCACTACACAGATGTAGCAGTGCTGGATGTGAAAACTGACTCTTAGGGCTACGTAGCTTGTGCTTCATGAGCAGGAGGTTGCACCTGCAGTCCTATGTAAAGTCACAGATGACACATCTTGATCAGGAATGTCTACCTGAAGTCTTATCTAAAGGCATAGATGACATCATGAACAGGAAGATTTGTAAAGCCACAGATGACATCATTATCAAGAAGGTTTACATGCAGTCCTATGTAAAGCCAAGATGACACATCACGATCAGGAAAGTTTACTTGCAGTCCTATGTAAAGCCACAGATGACACGTCATGATTAGTTAAGTTTACCTGCAGTTTTATGTAAAGCAACAGATGACACGTCATGATCAGGAAAGTTTACCTCAGTCCTATGTAAAGCCACAAATGTCACGTCATGATCAGTAAAGTTTACCTGCAGTCCTATGTAAAGCCACAGATGACACATTATCATGAAGGTTTACCTGCAGTCCTATGTAAAGCCAAAGATGACATCATTGTCATGAAAATGTACCTGCAGTCCTATGTAAAGCTACAGCTAACATACTATGATCACACTCTCAGCTCTGCTACATTTATATGAAGTGTTAGGTTTCGCTATGATAGGACTATTACAGGGGGCTCCGTGTACATGCCCACCCGCTGCCTTCAGAACAGAGGTCCTCCGACCCCATCTAGTGGCCACGGAGGGACAGGTTGCTGCACATATGCAGGCTTCCATTGACTTCTATGGGAGTTTCTCAGCTATTTGTGGAACGGTCACAGAAGTCAGGAGAGCTACGCAGCGACCTGCACGAAAAGCGACCACCAGATGGAGGTCAGGGGGGAGGGGACCCATTTTGGAGACACAGGACTGGCATGTATACTGACATGGGAAAACCCACTAAACCTTTACTTTTCAGTCACAGAAAATCTGATGTGTGTGAACATACCCTTAACACCTGCAGAGGATGGGGATGTCGAGCTTCATTACAGCTCTAGTCACATCCAGAGCTGCATCCAGAATAATGCAGACTTGCCATTAGTTGTCAGGCTATTGGTGCTTACTGCGGGGTCTTTTGGGGGCACATAATGGGAGATGCAGCGTTTTCACCAGTCTCGGCACAGTAAAGCTATAAGGTTTGTCAACAGCTGACAGCGATCTAAGTGACTGCAGAATTCGGATTGCAGCTCCGGAGGCGACTAGAGCTTATCTAGACAACGTCAGGGTCAGAAAATCAAAGTGTTTGAGAAGTTTCACAATAATAATATATTTGTGATTTTTATCCCGATTCCTGAGAGTTAATCTGTGGGGTGCGAACGTCCAAACATAAATGTGTAATTCCATGAGAAATTCACTGGCAGCGTTACGTAAAGTCGGGGTGAGACGCAGCCTCTAAACAGACCCTGTGTGTGCAGCCGATCCCCCCGGGGGTCTCACTGTATACTGATCGGTGCCATTCCTGTGTAACATTCACCAGATGCCAGTGATGGCGGCACTGAGACTCTGGCATCTAGCGGAGCCAATCCACGGGGCGCAGGTCCGCTGTAGGAATGCAGCTCTGGATGACTGCGCGCTGAGGTAAGGCGAGGAGCAAAAGAAATGAAAAGCCTGCGACACGTGCACAAACACCCTGCTGCGACAACGACAGCAGTCCA
Organism: Ranitomeya imitator; assembly: GCF_032444005.1. Taxonomy (NCBI): domain Eukaryota; kingdom Metazoa; phylum Chordata; class Amphibia; order Anura; family Dendrobatidae; genus Ranitomeya; species Ranitomeya imitator. The sequence goes on from NC_091288.1 coordinate 12,521,018, forward strand.
AATACAGTGGCATGTAAAAGTTTGGGCACCCCTGCACAAAATTACTGTCACAGTGAACAGTTAGGCCTTTTAGCGATTATTTCATCTTCAAGTTGCTTAAAGTTAAAGATGACACATTTTCTTTGTACTTAAGGCAGAAAAATATATGTCTGCCTATAACTCTGAAAACGAAAATGGTGGAGGCCCACAAAGCAGGAGAAGGCTATAAGAGCTAAGCGTTTTCAAGTTGTCCATTCCTCAGTTCGAAATGTAATTAAGAAATGGCCGTTACCAGGAACAGAGGAGGTCAAGATAAGGTCTGGAAGATCAAGCAAAATTTCAGTGAGAGCTGCTCGTAGAATTGCTAGAGAGGTAAATCAGGAACCGTGCTTGGCTGCAAATGATCTTCAGAAAGATTTAGCAGACTCTGGAGTTGTGGTACATTGTTCTATTGTTCAAAGACACCTGCTCAAATATGGCCTTCATGGAAGAGTCATCAGAAGAAAACCTCTCCTGCATTCTCACCATAAAAGAATGACAAAAGAACATCTAAACAAGCTTGATGCATTGTGGAAACTAGTCCTGCGGACTGATGAGGGTAACACAGAACTGCTTGACCACAATGATCAGAGGTATGTGTGGAGGAAAATGGGCACAACATTTCAGGAGAAGAACATCTCGCCAACCATTAAGCATGGGGGAAATCAATCATGCTTTGGGGTTGTGTTGCAGCTAATGGCATGGGGAACATTTCACAGGTAGAGGGAAGAATGGATTCAATGAAATTTAATCAAGTTCTTGATGCAAACATAACACCATCTGTAAAAAAGCTTAAAGTGAGAAGAGGAAGAGGATGGCTGCTACACATGGAGAATGACCCTAAACACACGTCACAATCCACAATAGACAACCTCAAAAGGCGCAAACTGAAGGTTTTACAATGGCCCTCACAGTCCCCTGATCTGATCATCATTGAAAATCTGTGGAGAGACCTCAAAATAGCAGAGAAAGCGAGACGACCCAGGAATCTAACAGAACGGGGGTAATTCACCAAGGAAGACCCTCAAACAAGAACTGAAAGACTCTTGTCTGGCTACAAAATGCGTTTACAAGCTGTGATACTTTCAAAAAGGAGTGAGACTAGGTAGTCACCATGCAGGGTGCCCAAACATTTGCATTAGCCCATTTTCCTTTTTGTAACTTAAAATGTAAAAGATGAAAAAATAATATATATTTTTTTTTGTGTCTAAAACACAAAGGAAATGTGCAACTGTAACGTTAGGCTTTTTTAGAGATCATTTCATCTTCAACTTGCTTAATTGTTCACAATAACAATAAATTTGACCAGAGGTGCCCAAACCTTTACATGCCAGTGTGTGTACTGACTAGATTTATACTAATATTAGGACCAGTGGTATAACTAAAATCTGATGGGCCCCGATGTAAGATTTGGACTGGGGCTCCCCTGGTATATATCCCCCATGCTGGTATATATATGTCCTCCATACTGGTATATATGTCCCTCATCCTGTGCCCCATACTGGTATATATGACCCTCATCTTGTGCCCCCTACTGGTATATATATCCCCTATCCTGTATATATGTCCCTCATCCTGTGCCCCATCCTGGTATATATATGTCCCTCATCCTGGTATATATATGTCCTCCACACTGGTATATATGTCCCTCATCCTGTGCCCCATCCTGGTATATATGTCCTCCATACTGGTATATAGGTCCCTAATCCTGTGCCCCATACTGGTATATATATCCCCCCTCCTGGTATGTAGGTCCCCCGTTCTGGTGCTGTTCTTTAATGCATAGAAATAATAAAGCATTCTACTCACCTTCCCTCCGCTCCCCCGCAGCACAGCGTCCTCTTCTGAAGCCGGCAGCTGACTTCAGCGTGCAGTCGATGGGAGCACGTGACATCTCTGCCATGTGTCCCCAGTCTCATGTGCGCCGTCGTCAGCTGCTGGCCTCTGATTGGCCGGCAGTGTGTATTGCTGCACACAAACCTGAGGGGTCTCTGTGCTGCAATACACTTCAGCTGAATGTGCATCTGAGGACGCACATCCAGGTGAAGCTTGTGCTGACGTCAGCGGCCCCTCACACCCACCTGCCCAGACCGTGGTCTTTATGCACCAGATTACGACCAACCAATATTTCTATAAGCAAAAGTATCTGGCTGAAAAAGTGTGATGCTCCCAAATATGATGAAATAAACCAACAGAACAAAAAGAAAAATGTTGCTACAATTTATCTCACAAATATGTCAACTTTATAAAATATTGGGTTTTGTTAAACAAAAAAACAGAGAAGCTGAATGAGAGCAAACAACAAAACCTCCCAAGGCGAATAGTCACATACAGGTCCTTCTCAAAAAATTAGCATATAGTGTAAAATTTCATTATTTACCATAATGTAATGATTACAATTAAACTTTCATATATTATAGATTCATTATCCACCAACTGAAATTTGTCAGGTCTTTTATTGTTTTAATACTGATGATTTTGGCATACAACTCCTGATAACCCAAAAAACCTGTCTCAATAAATTAGCATATTTCACCCATCCAATCAAATAAAAGTGTTTTTTAATAACAACCAAAAAAGCCATCAAATAATAATGTTCAGTTATGCACTCAATACTTGGTCGGGAATCCTTTGGCAGAAATGACTGCTTCAATGCGGCGTGGCATGGAGGCAATCAGCCTGTGACACTGCTGAGATGTTATGGAGGCCCAGGATGCTTCAATAGCGGCCTTAAGCTCATCCAGAGTGTTGGGTCTTGCGTCTCTCAACTTTCTCTTCACAATATCCCACAGATTCTCTATGGGGTTCAGGTCAGGAGAGTTGGCAGGCCAATTGAGCACAGTAATACCATGGTCAGTAAACCATTTACCAGTGGTTTTGGCACTGTGAGCAGGTGCCAGGTCGTGCTGAAAAATGAAATCTTCATCTCCATAAAGCATTTCAGCCGATGGAAGCATGAAGTGCTCCAAAATCTCCTGATAGCTAGCTGCATTGACCCTGCCCTTGATGAAACACAGTGGACCAACACCAGCAGCTGACATGGCACCCCACACCATCACTGACTGTGGGTACTTGACACTGGACTTCAGGCATTTTGGCATTTCCTTCTCCCCAGTCTTCCTCCAGACTCTGGCACCTTGATTTCCGAATGACATGCAAAATTTGCTTTCATCAGAAAAAAGTACTTGGGACCACTTAGCAACAGTCCAGTGCTGCTTCTCTGTAGCCCAGGTCAGGCGCCTCTGCTGCTCTTTATGGTTCAAAAGTGGCTTTACCTGGGGAATGCGGCACCTGTAGCCCATTTCCTGCACACGCCTGTGCACGGTGGCTCTGGATGTTTCCACACCAGACTCAGTCCACTGCTTCCTCAGGTTCCCCAAGGTCTGGAATCGGTCCTTCTCCACAATCTTCCTCAGGGTCCGGTCTCCTCTTCTCGTTGTACAGCGTTTTCGGCCACATTGTTTCCTTCCAACAGACTTACCATTGAGGTGCCTTGATACAGCACTCTGGGAACAGCCTATTTGTTGAGAAATTTCTTTCTGGGTCTTACCCTCTTGCTTGAGGGTGTCAATGATGGCCTTCTTGACATCTGTCAGGTCGCTAGTCTTACCCATGATGGGGGTTTTGAGTAATGAACCAGGCAGGTAGTTTATAAAAGCCTCAGGTATCTTTTGCATGTGTTTAGAGTTAATTAGTTGATTCAGAAGATTAGGGTAATAGGTCGTTTAGAGAACCTTTTCTTGATATGCTAATTTATTGAGACAGGTTTTTGGGGTTATCAGGAGTTGTATGCCAAAATCATCAGTATTAAAACAATAAAAGACCTGACAAATTTCAGTTGGTGGATAATGAATCTATAATATATGAAAGTTTAATTGTAATCATTACATTATGGTAAATAATGAAATTTAACACTATATGCTAATTTTTTGAGAAGGACCTGTATAGCGGGTGAAATAAGTATTGAACACGTAACCTATTTCTGAAGGTGCTATTGACATGAAATTATCCCCAGATGTTGGTAAAAACGCATCCAATCCACACAGGACAGAACTCACAAGAGATGTCTATAAATTATGTGTAATAATGAGAAATGACACCGGGAAAAGTACTGAACACATGGAGAAGGAGAGGAGCAAAAAAGCTGTGGAAAGACTATAGACATGGAAAAAGAGAAGTTTCACACAAAGCTCCCCCTCCTCATAGCCAATGCCCCCATAGCGCCGTAATCCTTTTATTCCGCCGTCTATTATTGTGACCCATGTGAAGCTCCTGGAAAAAAAAAGTGCAAAGCACCAAACATGCAGGAAGCGCCTCCACGCAGGACTCTGCGGACACCTCTCACATCAGTGGCCTGCGCACCGACGCTGCGCTCTGAACTGGTCAGATGACAGATGTGCAGGAATGCAGAGTCTGGACCAATGTATCACTGCCAGCAGAACGTGACGGATGACACCATGGCTGAGAATTATTAGGAGGGGTCGCGGGTCACGCTAAATCATACATTAATAATGAGGCCGCAGGTCGGGTGAACGTCGGGTGAGTCTTAGGAAAGTGGTGAAAAGAGAAGTGTCAGCTCTTCTTCACTGTTTGTTACAGAGGTTTCTGTATTTCCAGCATTTTCTATAACTTCACTTATACTGTCACAAGACTGGAAAATCTGTTCTATAACCGCGTAGATTTGTCAGTTTTAGAAAAACCCGGTGACGTCTCCTGCGGTCGCAGAGGACATAATGCAACTTTAAAGCAAAGAAAACCTTCTGGCTAAGTTTAGACCTGTAATCCGGAAAGTTGCTGGTGCAGCTGCAAGTTCAGAGCTCAGATTCCGTGTGAAGAGGCTTTTATGCCTTGGTCACCTTCTCCTCTCTCACACGGACACGTCTCTACACGATGCTTCGCAGGACTATCTCTGGAAGACCCTGACCACAGAGATCTATGGAGGAGGCTAGCAAGAAGGAGCATAAGGCTATGTGCACACATTCAGGAATGTCTGCAGAATCTTCCAGAAGAAAACTGGACTTTTTCTGCAGGAAATCAGCATGCGTTTTTTTGCGCTTTTTTGCAGATTTTTCACAGTTTTTTTCCGGTGCTCACAATGCAATAATATAGCGGCAAAGACGCAAAAAATCAGCAAAATTAATGAACATGCTGTGTTTTGGACCGCAATGCATTTTTTTTCGTGGAAAAAATGCAGCATGTGCACAAAAATTGCGTAATGCTTTAAAAATGATGGGATGCTTATGTATGCGTATTTTTAGTGTTTTTCCGTGGAAAATGGACGAAAAACGCAAAAAAAAAAAACGTGAAAAATCCTGAAACATAGCCTTAGACATAACTGTGTGATCAGACTGTGCCCAAGGATTATTTGCCGTCTGCAACTATGGAGCACATTCAGCATCAACCTGCGGTGCATATATCTGCACAGGAGCCGCGGTATCTGGACAGGAGCCGCGGTATCTGGACAGGAGCCGCGGTATCTGCACAGGAGCCGCGGTATCTGCACAGGAGCCGCGGTATCTGCACAGGAGCCGCGGTATCTGCACAGGAGCCGCGGTATCTGCACAGGAGCCGCGGTATCTGCACAGGAGCCGCGGTATCTGCACAGGAGCCGCGGTATCTGCACAGGAGCCGCGGTATCTGCACAGGAGCCGCGGTATCTGCACAGGAGCCGCGGTATCTGCACAGGAGCCGCGGTATCTGCACAGGAGCCGCGGTATCTGCACAGGAGCCGCGGTATCTGCACAGGAGCCGCGGTATCTGCACAGGAGCCGCGGTATCTGCACAGGAGCCGCGGTATCTGCACAGGAGCCGCGGTATCTGCACAGGAGCCGCGGTATCTGCACAGGAGCCGCGGTATCTGCACAGGAGCCGCGGTATCTGCACCGGAGCCGCGGTATCTGCACCGGAGCCGCGGTATCTGCACAGGAGCCGCGGTATCTGCACAGGAGCCGCGGTATCTGCACAGGAGCCGCGGTATCTGCACAGGAGCCGCGGTATCTGCACAGGAGCCGCGGTATCTGCACAGGAGCCGCGGTATCTGCACAGGAGCCGCGGTATCTGCACAGGAGCCGCGGTATCTGCACAGGAGCCGCGGTATCTGCACAGGAGCCGCGGTATCTGCACAGGAGCCGCGGTATCTGCACAGGAGCCGCGGTATCTGCACAGGAGCCGCGGTATCTGCACAGGAGCCGCGGTATCTGCACAGGAGCCGCGGTATCTGCACAGGAGCCGCGGTATCTGCACAGGAGCCGCGGTATCTGCACAGGAGCCGCGGTATCTGCACAGGAGCCGCGGTATCTGCACAGGAGCCGCGGTATCTGCACAGGAGCCGCGGTATCTGCACAGGAGCCGCGGTATCTGCACAGGAGCCGCGGTATCTGCACAGGAGCCGCAGTATCTGCACAGGAGCCGCAGTATCTGCACAGGAGCCGCAGTATCTGCACAGGAGCCGCAGTATCTGCACAGGAGCCGCAGTATCTGCACAGGAGCCGCACTATCTGCACAGGAGCCGCACTATCTGCACAGGAGCCGCACTATCTGCACAGGAGCCGCACTATCTGCACAGGAGCCGCACTATCTGCACAGGAGCCGCACTATCTGCACAGGAGCCGCACTATCTGCACTGGAGCCGCACTATCTGCACTGGAGCTGCGTTATCTGCACAGGAGCTGCGTTATCTGCACAGAAGCTGCGTTATCTGCACAGGAGCTGCCTTATCTGCACAGGAGCTGCGTTATCTGCACAGGAGCTGCGTTATCTGCACAGGAGCTGCGTTATCTGCACTGGAGCTGCGTTATCTGCACAGGAACTGCGTTATCTGCACAGGAGCTGCGTTATCTGCACAGGAGCTGCGTTATCTGCACAGGAGCTGCGTTATCTGCACAGGAGCTGCGTTATCTGCACAGGAGCTATATACACAATACTTTGTGCGACATTTAATACTGATTATTTGTGAAGTTGTTTTATTTGATTGACACAATTTCACTTTAACCATCTAACATAAGCTTTGACATGTTTTCTGAGAAGTTACTTGTGGAGCTGCAGGTTCAGAGCTCAGTGGATATTACTTGTGAAGCCAATTTCCCTCTTTCATTTACTGAAAGAAAATCTGTCAACAAGTTTTTGCTCTCCTATATGAGAGCAACATAATTTAGGGGCACCTAATGATTCCAGTAATTAATCACTTACTGGGCTGTTTGCTGATATTTTCCAAAAATCTGAGTTTTGCTGCAGATCTAGCAGTTCTCTGAATGCAGAGCTCTGTATAACCCCACCCACACCACTGATTGGCAGCTGCATGCACACTGTGCATAGGCAGAAAAACGCCAATCACTGGTGGGAGGAGGGCTATGCGAAGCTCATGAATATGGGGAACTACCTGGCAGCCGGTTTACTGGTCCTCTAGAGAGTCTCCTGCTGATAAAACTGCAGCAAGCAGCCCAGTAAGTGACACATCGCTTGAATCAGGGACATTGCCCCTATATTATGCTGCTCTTAGATTAGGTGGCAGCAGCCTGCTGACAGATTCCCTTGAATACTCAGTTCTGTGCGCCTGAGCGTCCGCCCTCTAAGGGATTCCTATAAACAGAGGATGAGCGAAGTGGAGCAAACCCGTAATAAAATGTCAGAGATGATGAACCCGATAAAGTCCTTCATGCTGCGTGCAGCAGGTGATTCCGCCATCGTGTGATGGCCGCACAGACAGGAATGACCGGGGGCTCTTACCTTGGCTTCACACTTGCGGTGACATGACAATCTGCAGACTGAAAGAGAGAAGAAGGTCAGAATGTAAAAACGTCTCCAATAAAAAGTGAATATTGGGTGCATGCTGGCCGCTCACCCCTTCCCCTCAGTGCTCCCTGCGGGGGGCGCTACAGCCATTCTATTATACAGTAAGAGTGAATCTTCAGGATCAGCCGCCGGGGGCCTCACATCTCCATATTAGACCAAACGTGAAAACAAACAAGCTCCATAATCCCTCCCACGCGCCCCAGGAATCCGGCTACACAGAGTTTGGGAAATGATACAAATCTGTGTCCCTTCCTGGATTATTAAGACCCGGCTCACACACATATGGAACATGCGGAACTGTTACAATGTAGCACAAGAGTCACAAACATCCTGGATTCTGCCCACAGAGGGCTCACTCCTGTGCGCTCCCCATCATCCCAATCATCGTCCCCGTGTGTCTGCATCACCCCCTATGCCATGGACTTCTCAGCTCATCTCCCCTGTAATCGAATGTGTAACACATCATAATAATAATAATATATATATATATATATATATATATATATATATATACACACACACACACGAACACAATATAGCCATATATATACTATACATAAATACACACATAGTACATGAAGGAGATTCCCATCTCATCACACTTCGTATACACAGGAGATTATTGTCCATCACACATGACCTATCCTTATTCTGTCCTATATACCATTCTCAGTTTTTCCCATAACCTTGTATACGCCAAAGAACGATCCTCTGCTCATGTCCAGTTCGGAGGTCTCTACTTTCTCTGGAATTAACGTTCTTTCTGCCATTTTCTCTTTTATCTTTCTGCAGGGAGTTCTATCAATGTTACAACTTCTGCTTTCTTGTCCACATTGCATCTATATAAATGCAGGGACACAGACAGCAGGACGACATGGCAGGCAGATCATGAGAGTGCGCAGAGATCAAGCTGATTAGAGGCCAAGCTGTCACATTCCAGCTGCCAGAAGCCACCACTAGGGGGAGATCGGAGCTTACTGCATGCACTTGTGTGTAGACAGTTAGTGCCACCTAGTGGTGGCTGCAGGGATCCGGAATTCTACAACTACTGCTGGAATGTGGAGCTGTGTCTCAGAAATAAAGTTTATATATCTATAAAGATAAATGCAGATGAATGTGATTGTAACAACAAGTTAATGCACAAAGAAATGGACGTTTTCCAGCCAACGCTTCAACTTTATTGACTTTTACACTTTTTAAACTGTAATCAGATTTCGGCTCAGTTCAATTAACTTCACAAGAAAGCCGCAATATTTGAGGGCGCTTTATATCACCCTGTGTGCGTGTTCTGCCCTGTACACTCCTGTCCTTACAATCCATTCTTTGTCCTTGGTCTAAGTGGCTGCACCTGACATAAGGCAGAGAGATTTAGCACAGGAAATAACAAGTATTGGTTAGACGCAGCCCTGCGCTCCTTTCATAACAGCCGGGCACACAGCACTATAACCGGAGAGAGCCACACACATCACTGTGCCCCGCACACAGCAAACCGAGACGGCCACAAAAAGCAAAAAAACATACGAAGGACATAGAAGGTATCAATACATAACATTATCATGTAATCTGTGTACATACATTACATTACTGATCCTGAGTTACATCCTGTATTATACTCCAGAGCTGCACTCACTATTCTGCTGGTGCAGTCACTGTGTACATACATTATATTACTGATCCTGAGTTATATCCTGTATTATACTCCAGAGCTGCACTCACTATTCTGCTGGTGCAGTCACTGTGTACATACATTATATTACTGATCCTGAGTTACATCCTGTATTATACTCCAGAGCTGCACTCACTATTCTGCTGGTGCAGTCACTGTGTACATACATTATATTACTGATCCTGAGTTACATCCTGTATTATACCCCAGAGCTGCACTCACTATTCTGCTGGTGCAGTCACTGTGTACATACATTACTGATCCTGAGTTATATCCTGTATTATACCCCAGAGCTGCACTCACTATTCTGCTGGTGCAGTCACTGTGTACATACATTACATTTCTGATCCTGAGTTACCTCCTGTATTATACTCCAGAGCTGCACTCACTATTCTGCTGGTGCAGTCACTGTGTACATACATTACATTACTGATCCTGAGTTACATCCTGTATTATACCCCAGAGCTGCACTCACTATTCTGCTGGTGCGGTCACTGTGTACATACATTACATTACTGATCCAGAGTTACATCCTGTATTATACCCCAGAGCTGCACTCACTATTCTGCTGGTGCAGTCACTGTGCACATACATTACATTACTGATCCTGAGTTACATCCTGTATTATACCCCACAGCTGCACTCACTATTCTGCTGGTGCAGTCACTGTGTACATACATTACTGATCCTGAGTTACCTCCTGTATTATACCCCAGAGCTGTACTCACTATTCTGCTGGTGCAGTCACTGTGTACATACATTACATTACTGATCCTGAGTTACATCCTGTATTATACCCCAGAGCTGCACTCACTATTCTGCTGGTGCGGTCACTGTGTACATACATTACATTACTGATCCAGAGTTACATCCTGTATTATACCCCAGAGCTGCACTCACTATTCTGCTGGTGCAGTCACTGTGCACATACATTACATTACTGATCCTGAGTTACATCCTGTATTATACTCCAGAGCTGCACTCACTATTCTGCTGGTGCAGTCACTGTGTACATACATTACATTACTGATCCTGAGTTACATCCTGTATTATACCCCAGAGCTGCACTCACTATTCTGCTGGTGCAGTCACTGTGTACATACATTACATTACTGATCCTGAGTTACATCCTGTATTATACCCCAGAGCTGCACTCACTATTCTGCTGGTGCAGTCACTGTGTACATACATTACATTACTGATCGTGAGTTACATCCTGTATTATACTCCAGAGCTGCCCTCGCTATTCTGCTAGTGCAGTCACTGTGTACATACATTACATTACTGATCCAGAGTTACATCCTGTATTATACCCCAGAGCTGCACTCACTATTCTGCTGGTGCAGTCACTGTGTACATACATTACATTACTGATCCTGAGTTACACTCTGTATTATACCCCAGAGCTGAACTCACTATTCTGCTGGTGCAGTCACTGTGTACATACATTACATTACTGATCTTGAGCTACATCCTGTATTATACCCCAGAGCTGCACTCACTATTCTGCTGGTGCAGTCACTGTGTACATACATTACATTACTGATCCTGAGTTACATCCTGTATTATACTCCAGAGCTGCACTCACTATTCTGCTGGTGCAGTCACTGTGTACATACATTACATTACTGATCCTGAGTTACACTCTGTATTATACCCCAGAGCTGCACTCACTATTCTGCTGGTGCAGTCACTGTGTACATACATTACATTACTGATCTTGAGCTACATCCTGTATTATACCCCAGAGCTGCACTCACTATTCTGCTGGTGCAGTCACTGTGTACATACATTACATTACTGATCTTGAGCTACATCCTGTATTATACCCCAGAGCTGCACTCACTATTCTGCTGGTGGTTAGTCCTTGTGTACATACATTACATTACTGATCTTGAGCTACACTCAGTTAGTCTCTGAGCTCTGATGAGACAAGAACGGGAGAACATAAGTAAAGATCTGCCCAGAAGCCGATATCCAGCTGTTGGGACGAAGAGCAGAAGTCTGGAGATTAACACTGAGGATATTGAGGCTTTACGGAAACTTCATGTATTTGTCAATAAAACAACTTACGGAATGTTTATAATTGTTTGTCAGTAACCAGATAAACATCCAACTAAAGGAGCAAAAAAACACTGAAGAGTCAAAATATGAAAACAAAAATTGTGTCAGTCTCAAAACTAATGGCCGCGACTGTAGAGAACGCGGCGTCTTGTGTAAGTGGCCAATGTGAGACCCGCTGCCCCTCGATTGGTGACTAACAGTGAGATGGAATTTGCAGGCTCCTCTGTGCAGTCACCGTGTCATGTCCTCTGTGGGATCGGGGGTGTCGGGTCCTCTGTGGGATCGGGGGTGTCGGGTCCTCTGTGGGATCGGGGGCGTCGGGTCCTCTGTGGGATCGGGGGCGTCGGGTCCTCTGTGGGATCGGGGGCGTCGGGTCCTCTGTGGGATCGGGGGCGTCGGGTCCTCTGTGGGATCGGGGACGTCGGGTCCTCTGTGGGATCGGGGGCGTCGGGTCCTCTGTGGGATCGGGGGCGTCGGGTCCTCTGTGGGATCGGGGGTGTCGGGTCCTCTGTGGGATCGGGGTGTCGGGTCCTCTGTGGGATCGGGGCGTCGGGTCCTCTGTGGGATCGGGGCGTCGGGTCCTCTGTGGGATCGGCAGTGTCGGGTTCTCTGCGGGATCGGGGGCGTCATGTCCTCTGTGGGATCGGGGGCGTCAGGTCCTCTGTGGGATCGGGGGTGTCGGGTCCTCTGTGGGATCGGGGGTGTCGGGTCCTCTGTGGGATCGGCAGTGTCGGGTTCTCTGCGGGATCGGGGGCGTCATGTCCTCTGTGGGATCGGGGGCGTCAGGTCCTCTGTGGGATCGGGGGTGTCGGGTCCTCTGTGGGATCGGGGGTGTCGGGTCCTCTGTGGGATCGGGGGTGTCGGGTCCTCTGTGGGATCGGGGGTGTCGGGTCCTCTGTGGGATCGGGGTGTCGGGTCCTCTGTGGGATCGGGGGTGTCGGGTCCTCTGTGGGATCGGGGGTGTCGGGTCCTCTGTGGGATCGGGGTGTCGGGTCCTCTGTGGGATCGGGGTGTCGGGTCCTCTGTGGGATCGGGGTGTCGGGTCCTCTGTGGGATCGGGGGCGTCAGGTCCTCTGTGGGATCGGGGGTGTCGGGTCCTCTGTGGGATCGGGGTGTCGGGTCCCCTGTGGGATCGGGGTGTCGGGTCCTCTGTGGGATCGGGGGCGTCGGGTCCTCTGTGGGATCGGGGTGTCGAGTCCTCTGTGGGATCGGGGGTGTCGGGTCCTCTGTGGGATCGGGGGTGTCGGGTCCTCTGTGGGATCGGGGTGTCGGGTCCTCTGTGGGATCGGGGTGTCGGGTCCTCTGTGGGATCGGGGTGTCGGGTCCCCTGTGGGATCGGGGGCGTCAGGTCCTCTGTGGGATCAGGGGCGTCAGGTCCTCTGTGGCATCGGGGGCGTCACATCAAGACGCGGCTTCTGCTCTGCATTGGGGGCTCGGAGGAGCAGGAACAGGACCATATATGTTACTATGTGATGGCCGTGGTGACGCAGGACCAGACTCCAGGAAATTCTCTGCATATACAGTAGCCACAGATGGAGCAGAACCCAGATAATTGCAGCTGGAATTGAATCACCACATTCCACTTAATGAAAGGAAGTTACTAAAAAAAAAAAAGAGCTTGGCAATAATAGCTGCATTAACCCCCAAACTGCAGCGTCCAGTCATTAGGAAGGGTTAAATATTGTGCCCTATTTGTTGGATCTTGGTATCTCTAAGATCACGGCTTGCAATATTTATTTCTACAGAGGTCAGTTATAAAGAAAATTTAATAAAGGTGTAATTGGCAGGATGTAATAAGAAAGAAAAGAAAAAATAACAAAACTGCACAAATGGACAATGGGAATGTAAACTTTTCATCACAGCTCCAACATACACATGCGAAATCTCTGCTCTGCCAGCAGACACCACTAGAGGGAGCTGAGAGACCTCCTGTTTTATCATTGCGTCGAGTGTATGACCAGTATGCAGAGAGCTCCCTCTAGTGGTGGCTTCAGAATGTTATTATGTAATTCTGTATATTTAGTCTATTTGCTGGGGATTTGGAGCGCTGTATTAAAAAAATAAATTAATGCAAAAATTTAAATGTTGTTAGTTCACATGCTATCAGGGAAAATTCTTGGTTACAAGCACTAAACGGCAGAGCTGTACTTACTATTGTATAGTCAGCAATTCCGATGTCAGATACCAATTAAGTTCTCATATAAGCGCCTACCTTGCAGGGACTGTGCATTTTTCATGCATCATATGATAAATGGTATTATAAAAGCTTCCCAAATGCTCATGTACAGAGCAAGCGGTGTGCAGACACTGAACCAGCAGAGGGTGAGATTTCAGCTCTGAAGCCTGATAAATTGGATAACAATACACTTTCTTTAGCTGTAAACAGGATTCATAAGTCTGCAGTGACCGAGAGTGATTGCAGACATCAATTTGGACCGGACAACCGTTTAAATTCCCACTGACAAATCTCCAATCCCAGTAAATAGTAAATTTAAAAAAGTCACATCTTTAATATTCCGCTTCAGAACATTTTGATGTTCTATCCCTTTAAGAGGCCTTTGAGGTGAAGTGTGATGAAATAACACAAGTTCATTGTTGCGTTTCCTCCGCTCGCACTAGGTGGGGTCTTTGTTCCTTTTCCGCTTAGTAATAACAAATCTATTAAAGTGATGGCCAATGTTATTCTCCCTGTGTCACCCCCATCTCCGCCGTCCAATCCCAACCTATAGCAAATAAAGGGACAGTAACACTATTATTATTACCAGGGATACAAAATACTTCTTATCGGGATGTGATTGATTTATTGAATCATCAACTGAAAAGTATAAATTGTATCTGCAAACGGGCAATAAAGTGAATATCCAGAGACAATTTACACCCAAAGCGAATCATTGTCCAATGTAACAGGCTTCAGAGCTGAGATCTCTCACCATCTCCTGCTGGTTCAGGTTCTGCTGGCTCCTGCTATCAGCATTAGGAAAATGTCTAACTCCACACTCATCTGATGTAAGAAAAATGACAGTCTCTTCAAAATAAGAACTCATATGTCTGTTTACAGGCTTGCTAAATGGTAGAATAGTGAGTGCAGCTCTGGGGTATAATACAGGATGTAACTCAGCATCAGTAATGTAATGTGTGTACACAGTGACTGCACCAGCAGAATAGTGAGTGCAGCTCTGGAGTATAATACAGGATGTAACTCAGGATCAGTAATGTAATGTATGTACACAGTGACTGCACCAGCAGAATAGTGAGTGCAGCTCTGGGGTATAATACAGGATGTAACTCAGCATCAGTAATGTAATGTTTGTACACGGTGACTGCACCAGCAGAATAGTGAGTGCAGCTCTGGGGTATAATACAGGAGGTAACTCAGGATCAGTAATGTAATGTATGTACACGGTGACTGCACCAGCAGAATAGTGAGCAAAGCTCTGGAGTACAATACACGATGTAACTCAGGATCAGTAATGTAATGTATGTACACGGTGACTGCACCAGCAGAATAGTGAGTGCAGCTCTGGGGTATAATACAGGATGTAACTCAGGATCAGTAATGTAATGTATGTACACGGTGACTGCACCAGCAGAATAGTGAGTGCAGCTCTGGGGTATAATACAGGATGTAACTCAGGATCAGTAATGTAATGTAAGTACACGGTGACTGCACCAGCAGAATAGTGAGTGCAGCTCTGGAGTATAATACAGGAGGTAACTCAGGATCAGTAATGTAATGTATGTACACAGTGACTGCACCAGCAGAATAGTTAGTGCAGCTCTGGGGTATAATACAGGATATAACTCAGGATCAGTAATGTATGTACACAGTGACTGCACCAGCAGAATAGTGAGTGCAGCTCTGGAGTATAATACAGGATGTAACTCAGGATCAGTAATGTATGTACACAGTGACTGCACCAGCAGAATAGTGAGTGCAGCTCTGGAGTATAATACAGGAGGTAACTCAGGATCAGTAATGTATGTACACAGTGACTACACCAGCAGAATAGTGAGTGCAGCTCTGGAGTATAATACAGGAGGTAACTCAGGATCAGTAATGTATGTACACAGTGACTGTACCAGCAGAATAGTGAGTGCAGCTCTGGAGTATAATACAGGAGGTAACTCAGGATCAGTAATGTAATGTATGTACACAGTGACTGCACCAGCAGAATAGTGAGTGCAGCTCTGGGGTATAATACAGGATGTAACTCAGGATCAGTAATGTAATGTATGTACACAGTGACTGTACCAGCAGAATAGTGAGTGCAGCTCTGGAGTATAATACAGGATGTAACTCAGGATCAGTAATGTAATGTATGTACACAGTGACTGTACCAGCAGAATAGTGAGTGCAGCTCTGGGGTATAATACAGGATGTAACTCAGGATCAGTAATGTATGTACACAGTGACTGCACCAGCAGAATAGTGAGTGCAGCTCTGGAGTATAATACAGGAGGTAACTCAGGATCAGTAATGTAATATATGTACACAGTGACTGCACCAGCAGAATAGTGAGTGCAGCTCTGGGGTATAATACAGGATGTAACTCAGGATCAGTAATGTATGTACACAGTGACTGCACCAGCAGAATAGTGAGTGCAGCTCTGGAGTATGATACAGGATGTAACTCAGGATCAATAATGTAATATATGTACACAGTGACTGCACCAGCAGAATAGTGATTGCAGCTCTGGGGTATAATACAGGATGTAACTCAGGATCAGTAATGTCTGTACACAGTGACTGCACCAGCAGAATAGTGAGTGCAGCTCTGGAGTATAATACAGGAGGTAACTCAGGATCAGTAATGTATGTACACAGTGACTGTACCAGCAGAATAGTGAGTGCAGCTCTGGAGTATAATACAGAAGGTAACTCAGGATCAGTAATGTAATGTATGTACACAGTGACTGCACCAGCAGAATAGTGAGTGCAGCTCTGGGGTATAATACAGGATGTAACTCAGGATCAGTAATGTAATGTATGTACACAGTGAATCCACCAGCAGAATAGTGAGTGCAGCTCTGGAGTATAATACAGGAGGTAACTCAGGATCAGTAATGTAATATGTACACAGTGACTGCACCAGCAGAATAGTGAGTGCAGCTCTGGAGTATAACACAGGATGTAACTCAGGATTAGTAATGTAATGTATGTACACAGTGACTGCACCAGCAGAATAGTGAGTGCAGCTCTGGAGTATCACACAGGATGTAACTCAGGATTAGTAATGTAATGTATGTACACAGTGACTGCACCAGCAGAATAGTGAGTGCAGCTCTGGAGTATTAAACAGGATGTAACTCAGGATTAGTAAGAGCCCAAGAACATTATGAATTGTTTAGTATTGGAATAGCGGCCGGTATATTTACATTCTCTTTTATCATGTGCAGTAATTAAGGAGTTAATAGTTGGGGTCACGTTCTGGCCAGTGATGGACCATTGTCGTTATCATGATTGTCGTCCTTTCTGTGCCGTGCGATCACTTTCCGATCTTTCGCTGGGGAGGAAAGGTCCATTTGGGCTCAGACAATACGAACTTCCTGCCGTCCCTTCTGGGTCTCACAATGCGGAAACAGCCGGAAAAAAAAAAAGAGAAGACCCCTGGAAGGAGAAGCGGCGGCTGCGTCTAAAGAGAAAGTGGCATCTAGTAATTGTTTCCATCTCACCGGCGGCCGCTGCTGCATCCGTTGTGATTACGGCTGGAGGTGAATGTATCTGTCTGGGATGATCAGTCATGATGAAATACAGCATAAAATTAGATGACGGCATTTATAAATCTCTGCTTTCAGTCAGTGAATGGAAATGTTCTCGTTTACATCCAGAAAACTCATCCTCACATGATACTTCACACAGCGGATCTCACAGCCGACACGTCTCCGCTCGCCTCCGTTCACACAGCAGTTCAGCGTTTGTGGCCGTATAGAGAAATATTCCCAGGGTAACAGAGATGCCGGCTGCACCACCGTGTCCAGAATGCCCTCTAAAGACCCCCATTCATTGGCTTAGATAAGTCTCCCCTCTGTGCCAGTCAGTGCCGTCGCATGGGATGCCCGTGCCCAGGGCATGTACAGTGGGTACGGAAAATATTCAGACCCTTTTACATTTTTCACTCTTTGTTTCATTGCAGCCATTCACAAAAAGTTCATTTTTTTCTCATTAATGTACACTCTGCACCCCATCTTGACTGAAAAAAAACAACAAAGTTTTTGCAAATTTAATAAAAAAGAAAACCTGAAATATCACAGGGTCATAAGTCTTCAGCCCCTTTGCTCACATGCTGTCCATTTCCTTGTGATCCTCCTTGAGATGGTTCTACTCCTTCATTGAAGTCCAGCTGTGTAATTACACTGATAGGACTTGATTTGGAGCGGCGCACACCTGTCTATATAAGACCTCACAGCTCACATTGCATGTCAGACCAAAGGAGAATCATGAGGCCAAAGGAACTGACCAAGGAGCTCAGAGACAGAATTGTGGCACAGATCTGGCCAAGGTGACAACAGAATTTCTGCAGGACTGAAGGTTCCTAAGAGCACAGTGGTCTCCATAATCCTTACATTTAAGAAGTTTGGGACCACCAGAAGTCTTCCTAGACCCGGCCGTCCAGACAAACTGACCAATCGTGGGAGAAAAGCCTTGGTGAGAGAGGTAAAGAAGAACCCCAAGATCACTGTGGCCGAGCTCCAGAGATGCAGTAGGGAGATGGCAGAAAGTTCCACAAAGTCACCTATCACTGCAGCCCTCCACCAGTCAGGCCTTTATGGCAGAGTGGCCCGACGGAAGCCTCTCCTCAGTGCAAGACATATAAAAGCCGCATAGAGTTTGCTAAAAAACACATGAAGGACTCCCAGACTATGAGAAATAAGATTCTCTCGTCTGATGAGATGAAGATAGACCTTTTTGGTAATAATTCTAAGCGGTATGTGTGGAGAAAACCAGGCACTGCTCATCACCTGCCCAATACAATCCCAACAGTGAAGCATGGTGGCGGCAGCATCATGCTATGGGGGTGTTTATCAGCTGCAGGGACAGGACGGAAACATGAATGTGGCCAAGTACAGAGATATCCTGGATGAAAACCTCTTCCAGAGTGCTCTGGACCTCAGACTTGGCCGAAGGTTCACCTTCCAACAAGACAATGACCCTAAGCACACAGCTAAAATAACAAAGGAGCGGCTTCAGAACAACTCTGTGACCATTCCTGACCGGCCCAGCCAGAGCCCTGACCTAAACCCAATGGAGCATCTATGGAGAGACCTGAAAATGGCGTCCACCAACGTTCACCATCCAACCTGACGGAACTGGAGAGGATCTGCAAGGAAGAATGGCCGAGGATCCCCAAATCCAGTGAAAATCTTGTTGCATCATTCCCAAGAAGACTCCTGGCTGTACGAGCTCAAAAGGGGCTTCACCTCAATACTGAGCAAAGAGTCTGAAGACTTATGGCCATGGGAGATTTCAGTTTTTGTTTTTTTTAATAAATTTGCAAATATTTCTACATTTTTGTTTTTTTCAGTCAGATGGGTGCAGAGTGAACATTAATGAGGAAAAATGAACTTTTTAGAATTCACCAAATGGCTGCAATGAAACAAAGAGTGACAAATTTAAAGGGGTCCGAATACTTTCCGTACCCACTCTAAATCTTTTTTCACCCTGTCTCTAACCTAAGCCCAACTTTATACCTAACCCTATACTTAGGCCTAAGCTAGTTAGGGTTAGAAAAAAAAACAAATAATCTCTCTGTAACTAATAAAAACATTATTGAGTTTTGTGCAGATTAGTTGATTCTGTCTTCTTTCATTAGCTGCTCAGCTGGTTTGCTGCCTATACAGAGTGCAGCAGCCAATGACAAGCACATCTTGATTGCTGCACTGTGCATAGGCAGCATCAGGCAGGCACTCATTGCACCACTCCAAGAAGAAGTGGTATATATTTGGGCTGGACACCAAGGGTGGAGGTGTAGCTTTGCACCCCCATAGACTTTACCGGCCTCAGGTATTTGTCTTTCTGCCCCCCCTCACTGTGTCACAATCCCGAATGTCATTGATCAAGACACAATTTTCCATTGGTTCCAGTTTATATATATTTTTTTTAAGTATAAAATACAAGAATGGAGTCAGATTTGTCACATAATTGCACTGGATAAATTACACAATTGTCATCTGTGATTGCAAAACTGCATTCTGAGGCGCAATGTTATATTCGATGCTCGTTCCAGCAGAACGGGGGTTAAAGCGAGAGCGCAGTCAGATGAACAGGGCCATAAAGGGCGATGTGCGGCAGCGGCAGCTTCCAGGCCTTGTTTGGAAGTGCACGAGTCGGGTCTGTAAACAGCACATTCCCCGGATCACCAGGTTTTCCCCTTTCCCTCTCACATTCCCTAATCTCTTCAGTCATTATGGAGTTTTATAGCCCCGGTCCCCAGCGCACCCCGATCCCCAGCGCATCCAGGTCCCCAGAGCACCCCGGTCTCCAGAGCACCCACCCAGTGCCCAGCGCACCCCCCAGTGCCCAGCGCACCCCGATCCCCAGCGCACCCCGATCTCCAGCGCACCCCAGTCTCCAGAGCACCCACGCAGTGCCCAGCGCACCCCCCAGCGCACCCCGATCCCCAGCGCACCTCGGTCTCCAGAGCACCCACCCAGTGCCCAGCGCACCCCCCCAGTGCCCAGCGCACCCCGATCCCCAGCGCACCCCAGTCTCCAGTGCACGCCGGTCTCCAGAGCACCCACCCAGTGCCCAGCGCACCCCGATCCCCAGCGCACCCCAGTCTCCAGTGCACCCCGGTCCCCAGAGCACCCCGATCCCCAGCGCACCCCAGTCTCCAGCGCACCCCGGTCCCCAGCGCACCCCGATCCCCAGCACACCCCAGTCTCCAGCGCACCCGGGAGCCCAGCGCACGCCAGTCTCCAGTGCACCCCTGTCCCCAGCGCACCCTGATCCCCAGCGCACCCGTCCCCAGCGCACCCCGATCCCCAGAGCACCCACCAGTGCCCAGGGCACCCCAGTCTTCAGTGCACCCTAGTCCCCAGAGCACCCACCCAGTGCCCAGCACACCCCGATCCCCAGAGCACCCACCCAGAGCAAAGCGCACCCCCCAGTCCCCAGAGCACCCACTCTGAATCACCCCAAAAATTAGGATTTTATGGTGATCTTTAACCTAGCAGAGGAGACTATGGGGCCACTAAGATGCAGGGCCCGGTTGTGGCTACTCCTTCTGTGCCCTCCCTAGCCTTCAGCTACACTGGTTTCTACAGAAGCCTAATTCAGAGGAGACGTTGGCACCTTCCTCCCTCGCTGATGCCATCACAGGTGACAATTCTGGTCTGATCTGCCCCTGATCGAGATGTGGTCACCAACTCCAGATCATAATCCAGAGATTCAATCCGGCGCAGTAATAGGGGAGGGAGAGTGACTGACTGCCAGGAAGAACTAACAGAGGGAAGAAGGAGAAGTGTTAAAAAAAATCATCCCCTGGAGAGCTGATGTGGCTTATAAAGCCCCATCGTTTTCTTTCCTCACTCAGCAGGGGGCGCTGTTCCCAGGGTCAGGTGACTTTATTTAAAATATTCTTGTGGGCAACTCTCAAAAAAATCTTTTTCCCTCTGCAGACTGTCTAATTTTCAGTTGTCTCTCAGCTAGTGGGTATAGACTAGTGGCTATGATGGCCATGATGTGTCTCATACACAGCAACCATAGACATATGGGATTAATGGTCTCCAAGCAGCAGCATGGAGGATATTGTACAGCAATATTGAGCGGTGTAGATGTGAATCCAGCATGGGGATGATATAAAACACTTACTAGTAAGCAACATCATAGATTTAACTATCCATCATTACTAAGCAATGCAGATGTGAATCTATTTCTGGGATGAGATAAAAGCTTGAGATCAGCAGAATGGAGAGCATTATACAGCTTTACTGAGCAGATGCGAATTTAGCTTTGGAGTGAGAAAAAAAAAATACTTAATTGCAAGTAGCATCATAGAAGACATTATACAGCAATACTGAGAAGTGTAGCAGTGGATCCAGTGCTGAAACAAAGATTCAAAATAAAACTTACTAGAAAGCAGATGTATGGAGGAAATTATATAAGAATATTGATTAGCTAAGCTATGAATACAGCATTATAGTGAGATAAAAGAATTACTAGAAAGCAGAAGGACGGCATTATACAATGGTACTGAGCAGTGTAACTGTGAATCCAGCAATTGAGATAAAAGACTAACTAAAAGCAGAAGCAAGGAGGACATTATACAGCAGTACTGAGCAGTGTAGCTGTGAATCCAGCAACAGAGTGAGATACAAGACTTACTGAAGGCAGCAGCACTACCTATGTATCTGCACCTCCTCCTTTCATTCTGCTCTTTAGTGGACTCATTTGTACTATTGATTTCCGCCAAGTGCATTCAAATAGCAGTGAGCTATGAATCTGTGTAGCTGCCACCTTAGTTCCCACAATGCACTGCTCTCTTATCACTGCCTATATTCCGGATTTAGCTTTTGCAATGAATTGAGAAGAAAATAAGGACAAGATAAGTGAAGCAGAGGAATTGTGGGCAGGTTTTAACTGTGGAATGTTGTAAAAGAAATTCTTAGAACCTATGCTGTGATGGAACGCATGGAATTGATTATGATGGTCAAGATCATTTCACTACACCTGCTACAATTGTTTCTGTGTCCTGATCAGAATCATGATCTGCAAAAGGCAACATGAAGCTTTCACAGGAGAAACACTGACATCTAGTGGAAAAAGCTCAAACTGCGGCACCATAAAACTGCAGAACAAGAAAACATGGCATGGCCTCCAATGGTTTCATTTCTTTCAGATGAAAGTTTAGTGTCCATTTTATGGATTCTGCTACATCATAGGACAAAGACTGAAAGATCCACCCAGATTATACAATAGCAATCAAGATTTTGGACACACTTGTTCATACAATGGTTTCCCTTCTACTTATTGTAATGTGCATATTGCAAATTAAGAATAAAGGCAGCAAAACCACAAAATACACATACAATGGCTTGCAAAAGTATTCACCCCCTTGGTATTTGCACCTATTTTGTTACACTACAACCTGTTTGTAAATATTTTTGTAATCCGATTGGTGTGTGATGTATCAGCACGAAATAGTCTAAGTTGGTGAAGTGAGAAAAATATAGACATAAATTAAATTTATGTGATCAAAGAACTAAAAATTGGCCTGTGCATATGCATTCACTCCTGTTGCTATGAAGACCCTAAATATTTGTGGTGCAAGCAATTCCCCTCATAAGTCCCATGCTTAGTGACAGGACGTCCCCTGTGTGCAATCTAAGTGTCCCATGTCTGTCAGTACATACACTTTACCTTCTCTGAAAGGCCACGGAGACTGCAACACCATTAACAAGAGGCAGCACTAACCAAACACCACGGTGCAGCACGCCCCAGATCTACGAATAGGGGGTGAGCTAAGAAGTAAATAATCAGCTGCCGTTAAAAGGAATCTATAAGTAGGCTTTGCCACCAAATTTGAGAGCCGTATAATGTAGGGGCAGAGACCCTGATTCAGGAGATGTGTCACTTACTGGGCTGCTTGCTGTAGTTTTGATAAATCACTGATTCAACAGCTGCATCAATAGAGGACTAGTAAACCGGCTGTCAGGTAATCCTCCATATTCACAAGCTCTGCATAGCCCCACCATGTTCTGTGTGCACTGTGCATAGGCAGAAAGCTGCCAATTAGTGGTGTGGGTGGGGTTATACAGACCTCAGCATTCAGGTACATCCGCAGCTGAGAAAACAGGGATTTTATCAAAACTACAGCAAGCAGCCCACTAAGTGACATATCGCTGGAAAATCTACATCTTACTGCTCTCAGATGAGGTAGCAAAAAAAAGCAGAGGCCAAACATTTACTTGTCATAGTAGTCAGTGACACTCTGGAGGAAAAAAGCGCCTGAACCATCATCATCCACCCCTGCCCCAGGACAAAAGCGACAAGAAGCAAAAGTGTAAATATATCAGTTGAGCACTCACATACATTCACTATGTCATGGCTGCACCCCGAGTGTCAGTGTCATTATCCTGTACCCCCAGTGTCATTATCCTGTACCCCCAGTGTCAGTGTCATTATCCTGTACCCCAAGTGTCAGTATCACTATCCTGTACCCTGAGTGTCAGCGTCATTATCCTGTACCCCCAGTGTCAGTGTCATTATCCTGTACCCCGAGTGTCAGCGTCATTATCCTGTACCCCGAGTGTCAGCGTCATTATCCTGTACCCCCAGTGTCAGTGTCATTATCCTGTACCCCCAGTGTCAGTGTCATTATCCTGTACCCCGAGTGTCAGTGTCATTATCCTGTACCCCGAGTGTCAGCGTCATTATCCTGTACCCCGAGTGTCAGCGTCATTATCCTGTACCCCCAGTGTCAGTGTCATTATCCTGTACCCCCAGTGTCAGTGTCATTATCCTGTACCCCCAGTGTCAGTGTCATTATCCTGTACCCCCAGTGTCAGTGTCATTATCCTGTACCCCCAGTGTCAGTGTCATTATCCTGTACCCCCAGTGTCAGTGTCATTATCCTGTACCCCAAGTGTCAGCGTCATTATCCTGTACCCCGAGTGTCAGCGTCATTATCCTGTACCCACAGTGTCAGTGCCATTATCCTGTACCCCGAGTGTCAGTGTCATTATCCTGTACCCCCAGTGTCAGTGTCATTATCCTGTACCCACAGTGTCAGTATCATTATCCAGTACCCCAGTGTCAGTGTCATTATCCTGTACCCCAGTGTCAGTGTCATTATCCTGTACCCAGTGTGTCAGTATCATTATCCCGTACCCCGAGTGTCAGTATCATTATCCTGTACCCCCAGTGTCAGTATCATTATCCTGTACCCCGAGTGTCAGTATCATTATCCTGTATCCCCAGTGTCAGTGTCATTATCCTGTACCCCCAGTGTCATTATCCTGTACCCCGAGTGTCAGTATCATTATCCTGTACCCCAGTGTCAGTGTCATTATCCTGTACCCCCAGTGTCAGTGCCATTATCCTGTACCCCGAGTGTCAGTGTCATTATCCTGTACCCCAGTGTCAGTGTCATTATCCTGTACCCCCAGTGTCAGTGTCATTATCCAGTACCCCAGTGTCAGTGTCATTATCCTGTACCCCGAGTGTCAGTGTCATTATCCTGTACCCCCAGTGTCAGTGTCATTATCCTGTACCCCCAGAGTCAGAATCATTATCCTGTACCCTCAGATAGGTCTGTGGTCAGTGACTGGTCTGGCTTACGTCCCTGGTATCACTATTTCACACCTGCACTTTGCGAGACAGAGGAAACACAGGTGACATTCGGTCTGTACCTGGCTCAGCTCCATATCAGCTTTTGATAGGAGACTTCCTGAGCTTCACAACATCAATACAGCGATTATTATTCCTGCCAGGACTGGCGCTGAGCACGTGTCACCTTTACTATACAGCACCTTCCTGGTGATAAGCCGCCAGAGGTTCACCGGGCGCCACCTTCAGTGTACGCAGCCGGCACGGCGTCCTCCTTGTTCTCACACATCAGTATGCACCGGTGTCCGGCATGAGGAGCCGCCATGTAGATCACTCTTCATCTACACGTTACATTCAATACGTTGATATAATTTTAGTGTAAAACTGAAATGAAGCTAAAGTTTGGCCTTAATCACAAATGAGCAAAAATGTTGCGACATTTATTGTTTTCACTCCAGTCCGGGCTGACGTGGTCAACTTGTTGGAGAGTGGGTGGAAGTGATGGGGAAGGTGCGGAGTCAAACGAGTCCAGCAAATCTACAGTTTTGTGCTACAAAAGTGGCATAAAATCCACGAATGTTCTCCAGTAGATTCCTGGTGGCACCAAGATGTGCGTGCCACTGTATGAACATGAGGCAACTCACTCCAGAGCCACTGTATGAACATGAGGCAACTCACTCCAGAGCCACTGTATGAACATGAGGCATCTCACTCCAGAGCCACTGTATGAACATGAGGCAACTCACTCCAGAGCCACTGTAAGAACAAGAGGCAACTCACTCCAGAGCCGCTGTATGAACATGAGGCAACTCACTCCAGAGCCGCTGTATGAACATGAGGCAACTCACTCCAGAGCCGCTGAATGAACATGAGGCATCTCACTCCAGCACCGCTGTATGAACATGAGGCATCTCACTGCAGAGCCGCTGTATGAACATGGGGCATCTCACTCCAGAACTGCTGTATGAACATGAGGCATCTCACTCCAGAGCCGCAGTATGAACATGAGGCATCCCTCTCCAGCAACACTGTATGAACATGAGGCATCTCACTCCAGCACCGCTGTAAGAACATGAGGCATCTCACTCCAGCACCGCTGTAAGAACATGAGGCATCTCACTCCAGAGCCGCAGTAAGAACATGAGGCATCTCACTCCAGCACCGCTGTAAGAACATGAGGCATCTCACTTCAGCACCGCTGTAAGAACATGAGGCAACTCACTCCAGAGCCGCTGTATGAACATGAGGCATCTCACTCCAGCACCGCTGTGTCACTGTGTCTAATGGTAGGGACACAGTGCAGATGCTTCCCTGACTGATATTTGAGCAATATGCACTTTATTCTATGGTACTTGTCCGGATACATACCTGTGGCTAACCTGATCCCTTATTATTTTTGTAATTGTAATTCTTTTGTATTTGTTGTTACTTTGATTTATTTGTAATTAATTAATAAATTTATACATTTTTACATATGTTTTGTGGACTTTATGCTCCATAATTTTCTCATGGTGGCTATTGTATGAACATGAGGCATCTCTCTCCAGCACCGCTGTATGAACATGAGGCATCTCACTCCAGAACTGCTGTATGAACATGAGGCATCTCACTCCAGAGCCGCTGTATGAACATGAGGCATCTCACTCCAGAACTGCTGTATGAACATGAGGCATCTCACTGCAGAGCCGCTGTATGAGCATGAGGCATCTCACTCCAGAGCCGCTGTATGAACATGAGGCAACTCACTCCAGAGCCGCTGTATGAACATGAGGCAACTCACTCCAGAGCCGCTGTATGAACATGAGGCAACTCACTCCAGAGCCACTGTATGAACATGAGGCATCTCACTCCAGAACTGCTGTATGAACATGAGGCATCTCACTCCAGAGCCGCTGTATGAACATGAGGCATCTCACTCCAGAGCCGCTGTATGAACATGAGGCATCTCACTCCAGAGCCACTGTATGAACATGAGGCATCTCACTCCAGAGCCACTGTATGAACATAAGGCATCTCACTCCAGAACTGCTGTATGAACATGAGGCATCTCACTCCAGAACTGCTGTATGAACATGAGGCATCTCACTCCAGAACTGCTGTATGAACATGAGGCATCTCACTGCAGAGCCGCTGTATGAACATGAGGCATCTCACTGCAGAGCCGCTGTAAGAACATGAGGCATCTCACTCCAGAGCCACTGTATGAACATAAGGCATCTCACTCCAGAACTGCTGTATGAACATGAGGCATCTCACTGCAGAGCCGCTGTATGAACATGAGGCATCTCACTCCAGAGCCACTGTATGAACATAAGGCAACTCACTCCAGAGCCGCTGTATGAATATGAGGCAACTCACTCCAGAGCCGCTGTAAGAACATGAGGCAACTCACTCCAGAGCCACTGTATGAACATAAGGCATCTCACTCCAGCACTGCTGTATGAACATGAGGCATCTCACTGCAGAGCCGCTGTATGAACATAAGGCATCTCACTCCAGAGCCACTGTATGAACATAAGGCATCTCACTCCAGAACTGCTGTATGAACATGAGGCATCTCACTCCAGCACCACTGTATGAACATGAGGCATCTCACTCCAGAACTGCTGTATGAACATGAGGCATTTCACTCCAGCACCGCTGTAAGAACATGAGGCAACTCACTCCAGAGCCACTGTATGAACATAAGGCATCTCACTCCAGAACTGCTGTATGAACATGAGGCATTTCACTCCAGCACCGCTGTAAGAACATGAGGCAACTCACTCCAGAGCCACTGTATGAACATAAGGCATCTCACTCCAGAACTGCTGTATGAACATAAGGCATCTCACTCCAGAGCCGCTGTATGAACATGAGGCAACTCACTCCAGAGCCGCTGTATGAACATGAGGCAACTCACTCCAGAGCCACTGTATGAACATGAGGCATCTCACTCCAGAACTGCTGTATGAACATGAGGCATCTCACTCCAGAGCCGCTGTATGAACATGAGGCATCTCACTCCAGAGCCGCTGTATGAACATGAGGCATCTCACTCCAGAGCCACTGTATGAACATAAGGCATCTCACTCCAGAACTGCTGTATAAACATGAGGCATCTCACTGCAGAGCCGCTGTATGAACATGAGGCATCTCACTCCAGAGCCACTGTATGAACATAAGGCAACTCACTCCAGAGCCGCTGTATGAATATGAGGCAACTCACTCCAGAGCCGCTGTAAGAACATGAGGCAACTCACTCCAGAGCCGCTGTATGAACATGAGGCATCTCACTCCAGCACTGCTGTATGAACATGAGGCATCTCACTGCAGAGCCGCTGTATGAACATAAGGCATCTCAGTCCAGAGCCACTGTATGAACATAAGGCATCTCACTCCAGAACTGCTGTATGAACATGAGGCATCTCACTGCAGAGCCGCTGTATGAACATGAGGCATCTCACTCCAGCACCGCTGTATGAACATGAGGCATCTCACTCCAGAACTGCTGTATGAACATGAGGCATCTCACTCCAGCACCGCTGTATGAACATGAGGCATCTCACTGCAGAGCCGCTGTATGAACATGAGGCATCTCACTCCAGAACTGCTGTATGAACATAAGGCATCTCACTGCAGAGCCGCTGTATGAACATGAGGCATCTCACTCCAGAGCCACTGTATGAACATAAGGCATCTCACTCCAGAGCCGCTGTATGAACATGAGGCATCTCACTGCAGAGCCGCTGTAAGAACATGAGGCATCTCACTCCAGAGCCGCTGTATGAACATGAGGCATCTCACTCCAGATCAGTGCTGATGATGAGGCCTTTGTGCTTTTATCTCTCACCATGGGTAAAATCTCTGCTTGCTGTCACTGAATGAGAACGTCTCTGCTCAGGCCAGATGGAGTCTGATCACGATGCAACATGGAAAACAGTATGAAAATGATCTCTCTCCCAAGGTTAAAAAAAAAAAGCCTCACTAGTGGCACCTATTGAAGAGTAGTCAGGGGTCTTAAATGTGCGGCTTTAAAACTACTACTCCCATCATGCCCTGAGATCCTGTTACACACAGGGCATGATGGGAGTCCTAGTTACGCAGCAGCTAGAGAGCCACATGTTGGGACTCACTGCTCAATTCTCAGGATAGTGGTTGAAGATTTGCATTTTTTTTCCAGAGATGTTGAAAATGACGAGAAATGGAAAAAGAATGAAAGTTGAAAACTTTTTATTACAATATAATTACATTAGCAGAACATGGAAACAGAAAATCCCTTTAAAGCCGTCACCAGCCTCAGTGATTGCTGTGAGGCGGCATGGTGTGATGTAGCAGAGCTCGCAGAGTTCACTCAATGATTTCTGGGGTTGTACAGGGTCACACAAACATGTCTGCTGTAAAGAGCGCCACCCGTGACCAGTGGTTGTGTCTGGGATTGCAGCTGAGCAGTAAGGCACGTTAGCGGAGGACAGGGGTCATGATCCTTTTCAAAGTGGTTTTTCTAATCCTGGAAAACGTTTTTAAAGTTTTTAGTGAATGGCAGAAAGTTTCACTCACCTCGACAAGCGCTGCCCTCCCGGGTGATGACCTGCTTGCACACGCTGCAGGGTTTCACCTTCTTGAAGTTCTTTAGCTTGAATGTGTGACAGTTCTGCCCCTCCAGATCCTCAGGCTGCAAGAAGACGACCACATCCGTCAGGACATGCAGTATATATATATATATATACACACATCATAGGCATCATACAGTGAAAGGTAAAATATCAGCCACATCCAATGGATGAGGATCCAGCACCAGCACATCACTTTACATGGGTTCAGTGTTACAGCACGATTCACACTCCAGTCACAACCAGAGCTGCACTCACAATTCTGCAGATCACTGCTACCATAGGGCAACAGAAATACATCCACACCTTAGTCCAGCAATGAGTCGTCCTCTAATGGTGGTTCGTTATTATTTCCAAGTTCTGGTGTGTGCACTACATCAGGGGTGTCAAACCGCATTCCTCGAGGGCTGCAAACAGGTCATGTTTTCAGGATTTCCTTGTACTGCACAGGTGATAATTTAATCACCTACACAGATAATGAGTTATCACCTGTGCAGTACAAGGAAATCCTGAAAACATGACCTGTTTGCAGCCCTCGAGGAATGCAGTTTGACACCCCTGCACTACATCTACTACAACGCAGCTCAGCAGTGGATGCAGGACGCCGACATGTTTATTGCTAATTATGGCAGATGACCAGGCAATTAAATGCATTATGCTTATATTAAAAAGACAATTTCTGGTCGCTTCCGGGGTGGAAAACATATGCATGCAGCACTTTCATATGTGCACACTTCTGCAATATCAACTCATTAAAACCAACTTCAACTAAAGGTCCATTATTTTCTATACTAGGCTGCAAAAAGTGTAAGAAAGCACTGCACCGGCTGTTCTCAGTATGGCCAGCAGAGGGCAGCAAACTCCCTCTAATATATGAGCTATCTTTTAAAGCTAAGGAGAAGAAGGTGTAGAAGAAGAAGGAGGAGAAGAAGAAGAAAAAGGAGAAGGTGTAGAAGAAAAAGGCAGAGAAGAAAAAGGAGAAGGAGTAGAAGAAAAAGAAGAAAAAGGAAAGTGAGAAGAAGAAAAAGGAGAAGGCGGTGTAGAAGAAAAAGGAAAAGGAGAAGAAGAAAAAGGAAAAGGAGAAGAAGAAAAAGGAAAAGGAGAAGAAGAAAAAGGAGAAGGAGGTATAGAAGAAAAAGAAGAAAAAGGAGAAGGAGGTGTAGAAGAAAAAGAAGAAAAAGGAAAAGGAGAAGAAAAAGGAGGAGGTGTAGAAGAAAAAGAAGAAAAAGGAAAAGAAGAAGAAAAAGGAGGAGGTGTAGAAGAAAAAGAAGAAAAAGAAGAAGAAAAATGAGAAGGAGGTGTAGAAGAAAAAGGAAAAGGAGAAGAAAAAGGAAAAGGAGAAGAAGAAAAAAAAGGAGAAGGAGGTGTAGAAGAAAAAGAAGAAAAAGGAAAAGAAGAAAAAGGAGAAGGAGGTATAGAAGAAAAAGACGAAAAAGGAAAAGGAGAAGAAGAAAAAGGAGGAGGTGGTGTAGAAGAAAAAGAAGAAAAGGGAAAAGGAGAAAAAGAAAAAGGAGACATAGAAGAAAAAGACGAAAAAGGAAAATGAGAATAAAAAGGAGAAGGAGGTATAGAAGAAAAAGGAAAAGGAGAAGAAGAAAAAGGAGAAGGAGGTGTAGAAGAAAAAGAAGAAAAAGGAAAAGGAGAATAAAAAGGAGAAGGAGGTATAGACGAAAAAGAAGAAAAAGGAAAAGGAGAAGAAGAAAAAGAAGAAAAGGAGAAGTAGAAAAAGGAGAAGGAGCTGTAGAAGAAAAAGAAGAAAAAGGAAAAGGAGAAGAAGAAAAAGGAGGAGGTGGTGTAGAAGAAAAAGAAGAAAGGGGAAAAGGAGAAGAAGAAAAAGGAGAAGGAGGTGTAGAAGAAAAAGAAGAAAAAGGAAAAGGAGAAGAAGAAAAAGGAGAAAAAGGAAAAGGAGAAGAATAAAAAGGAGAAGGAGGAGGAGAAGAAGGACAAGAACACCACCACTATTGTCACTAAAAAAAAGGTCTTGGGATACTGAGTGACTTTCAAAAAGGACGACATCTGAAGGAGTTTGTATGTTCTCCCCGTGTTTCCTTGGCTTTCCTCCAGTTTCCTCCCACACTCCA
Source organism: Ranitomeya imitator (assembly GCF_032444005.1). Taxonomy (NCBI): domain Eukaryota; kingdom Metazoa; phylum Chordata; class Amphibia; order Anura; family Dendrobatidae; genus Ranitomeya; species Ranitomeya imitator. The sequence goes on from NC_091288.1 coordinate 12,552,497, forward strand.
GAGACTGACAGGGCATGTAGTAGATTGTGAACCACAATGGGGACAGAGACGATGATGATGTCTGTGAAGTGCTGGGCAGTATGATGGCGCGATAGAAATAAGCAGAATAAATGATACATAAGTTCAGTGAGGTCAATCTTCCGGTTGTACAAACCTCAATGTTTCTCTACAGCAGAAAATCGTGCAGCTGGGAAACACCAAGAACCGGCGGTGATCTCATTATGAGGCCATATTGGTTGTCACCCAAATGAACCCAAAAACTTGGAATTGTCTAAGATGAATGATGAACGGTAGAACAGAAAAGGATATTTAGTGCTAAAACTTTATCATCTGAAGGGAAAATACATGAACATTGTGTGATCCGACTTGTCTGCTCTGATACAATGTATCTGTCTGGATTCCAGACTCTGGAGATTACACATCAGTCTGATACCATCGTAACAGCTGTGAACAGCATCACTGCCTTCCAACATCTGGATGTGACCAGGAAAGCTTCCACTCACTGAGAGCAAGCAGAGATCTTAAAAAGGTGAAGGGTTAAAACGTAAACTGTATTAGTGAGAAAACGTGTGGTCTGCATAGTACTCTGGCTGAGCAGACGTGGACAGGCCAGCGGAGCACTGGTTAATGAGAGCGGACTGGCGTGCTTGTGTCGTGTGCGCCGGGATCTGGGCCGCCGCCGCCGAGTCGCATTGTCGCAGCCTGTGTGGATTTACTCAATGGAACTGAAGGATTCATAGGAAAAGGGAAAAGAAGAAACTGACCCTTCTTCCCCCCAAAGCGATCCCCCCTTCCGCTGTCCTGTCTGCGACCACCCAAGTGCTCTGGTTCTGATTTCCTTTATTAATGACATCTGGATCCCAGTTGAGATGGGAAAAGCCTTGATGAAAAAAGATCTGCGGCCACAGGGGGGAGGGGCGGCATCGCACGGCTTTACCTTCTACACTGCCTATGTCTGTACAGTCCACAATAAGGCTGGGTTCACGGTCCGCTCGGCGGGCACGTCAAAACGCCGCACGGGGACGCATCAAAATGCACCGCATGAACATGCATGTCCCTGACAACACAGTGTTAAAGATAGGTACGCAGGACGGATGCGGATGTATGCGGATCTGAAGGTAAGAAGTACGCAGCCCTATGCCGCGGACACAAAGGCCAATGTGAACCCAGACTAAGCCCATGATTCCATACATGTGTGTCGCAGTATAAAACTGCTCCTATGTACAAGAATATAACTACTATAATACTGCTCCTATGTACAAGAATATAACTACTATAATACTGCCCCTATGTACAAGAATATAACTACTATAATACTGCCCCTATGTACAAGAATATAACTACTATAATACTGCTCCTATGTACAAGAATATACAGTAACTACTATAATACTGCTCCTATGTACAAGAATATAACTACTATAATACTGCTCCTATATACAAGAATATGACTGCTATAATACTGCCCCTATGTACAAGAATATAACTACTATAATACTGCCCCTATGCACAAGAATATAACTACTATAATACTGCTCCTATGTACAAGAATATACAGTAACTACTATAATACTGCTCCTATGTACAAGAATATAACTACTATAATACTGCTCCTATATACAAGAATATGACTTCTATAATACTGCCCCTATGCACAAGAATATAACTACTATAATACTGCTCCTATGTACAAGAATATACAGTAACTACTATAATACTGCTCCTATGTACAAGAATATAACTACTATAATACTGCTCCTATATACAAGAATATGACTTCTATAATACTGCCCCTATGTACAAGAATATAACTACTATAATACTGCTCCTATATACAAGAATATGACTGCTATAATACTGCCCCTATGTACAAGAATATAACTACTATAATACTGCTCTTATTCACAAGAATATAACTACTATAATACTGCTCCTATGTACAAGAATATTACTACTATAATACTGCTCCTATGTACAAGAATATAACTACTATAATACTACTCCTATATACAAGAATATAACTACTATAATACTGCTCCTATATACAAGAATAAAACTACTATAATACTGCTCCTATGTACAAGAATATAACTACTATAATACTGCCCCTACGTACAAGAATATAACTACTATAATACTGCCCCTACGTACAAGAATATAACTACTGTAATACTGCTCCTATGTACGAGAATACAACTACTATAATACTGCCCCCTATGTACAAGAATATAACTACTATAATACTGCCCCTATGTACAAGAATATAACTACTATAATACTGCTCTTATTCACAAGAATATAACTACTATAATACTGCCCCTATGTACAAGAATATAACTACTATAATACTGCTCCTATATACAAGAATATAACTACTATAATACTACTCCTATATACAAGAATATAACTACTATAATACTGCTCCTATATACAAGAATAAAACTACTATAATACTGCTCCTATGTACAAGAATATAATTACTATAATACTGCCCCTATCTACAAGAATATAACTACTATAATACTGCTCCCTATGTACAAGAATATAACTACTATAATACTGCCCCTATGTACAAGAATATAACTAATATAATACTGCTCCTATGTACAAGAATATAACTAATATAATACTGATCCTATGTACAAGAATATAATTACTATAATACTGCCCCTATCTACAAGAATATAACTACTATAATACTGCCCCTATGTACAAGAATATAACTAATATAATACTGCTCCTATGTACAAGAATATAATTACTATAATACTGCCCCTATCTACAAGAATATAACTACTATAATACTGCCCCTATGTACAAGAATATAACTACTATAATACTGCTCCTATGTACAAGAATATAACTACTATAATACTGCTCCTATGTACAAGAATATAACTACTATAATACTGCCCCTATGTACACAAATATAATTACTATAATACTGCCCCTATGTACAAGAATATAACTACTATAATACTGCCCCTATGTACACAAATATAATTACTATAATACTGCCCCTATGTAGAAGAATATAACTACTATAATACTGCCCCTATGTACACAAATATAATTACTATAATACTGCCCCTATGTAGAAGAATACGCTTTCCCTTTGTGGCACTGGCAGACACAGGAGCAGGCACATCATCTGTACAACCTGAGAAGCCTAAATGTAAAAATTGTGCATTCTTGAGCCCTGAGAATTTGACATTTAGTGGGATAATGAAGGCATTTGCAACTTTGTATTATTTTCTTACAGCTTTATCAATGAAGTATAAAAGATTCACATGACTAAATTTGCAGTATTATTCAGCAGGAGTTGGGTGCAGATCGCCCCTGTGTGTCCTGATTTTCCGGATGGAAGAGAATATGATTTATTATTGCTCAACAAGGAACCGAGCTGGATGTGTCCTACGGAAACTCGAAACATCTGGGTCAAATTAATGAGAATCATTTCATTCCCTGAAAACTGAGATGGATATTGGCTGAAAAGTTGGAAAATGTAAAATCCAGTGAATTTATAGTATCGCAAATAAAAGATATCATCTTGTCAATGCACTTTTAGATAATATTTCTACATGGAAACAACCAACAAGATGCTGTTAACGGATCAGATATGCATTTTATAATTACAGTTAAAATTGTGACCTCCCCACCAGTTCCTCTGATTAGCCAATATCTCTGTTGCCTATAACCTACAATTGATCCATAAATTCTCATGCTCCTTGTCTATTTATTCATGTATTAATCTGATTATCCATCCTTTCATGTGCAATTAGGGTGCAGGAAGTAAAAAAATTATGCAGGGTATAAATAAAATCAAAATAAAGTGAAAACAAAAAGTGACCCTACTTGTTGACGGTTTCCATGTATAAACAAAATCTTTGTATACAGTGCAGAAAATACAATAAATGTAAAATATTGCTGCTTTACATTACTCACTGTTAATTCCCAGACATCACATCCTCTGACTTGCAGCCAATTTAGTTGCTGCAGAAAACCGAACCATAGAAGAAAAAACATCAAAGGAAAATGTTTATATTGATTCCTTATTATATCTAAACTGAGGCTATAACAACCAGATGTGTTAATAGAGGTTTATTCCCAGTGTATGACCAAAACCTCATTACATGCAGCTGTAAAAAGAAATTACCGCCTAATTATACCCTTACAGACAACAATACATTAGGGCAACCAAACATTATCATAAAAGGAATTACTTCAGACACCCAAATACAAAGGGTCCAACACTTAAGTTACTGGGAACAGCCCAGAAAAATGTGACTTGGTAATTTGAGTCGTAGAAAATAACTATTATGCTGCTGTTACTTACGTACAAGAATAATACTACTATATAGTGTTTGTACAGTCATGGACAAAAATTTTGAGAATGAGACAAATATTAATTTTTCCAAAGTCTACTTCTTCATTTTTTTCTAATGGCAATTTGCATATACTCCTGAATGTCAGAGTGATCAGCTTAACAGCAATTACTGTACTTGCAAAGTCAATATTTGCCCAGAAAATGAACTTTAACCCCCAAAACACATTTCAACATCATTGCAGTCCTGCCTTAAAAGGAGCAGCTAACATCGTTTTAGTGATTGATCCATTAACACAGGTGTGGGTGTTGATGAGGACAGGGCTGGCGATCAATCGGTCATGATTAAGTAAGAATGACATCACTGGACACTTTAAAAGGAGGCTGGTGCTTGGTATCATTGTTTCTCTTCAGTTAACCATGGTTATCTCTAAAGAAACACGTGCAGCCATCATTGCACTGCACAAAAATGGCCTAACAGGGAAGAGTATCGCAGCTACAAAGATTGCACCTCAGTCAACAATCTATCGCATCATCAAGAACTTCAAGGAGAGAGCTTCCATTGTTGTCAAAAAGGCTCCAGGGCGCCCAAGAAAGACCAGCAAGCGCCAGGGCCATATCTTAAAACTGTTTCAGCTGCGGGATCGGACTACCAGCAGTGCCGAGCTTGCTCAGGAATGGCAGCAGGCTGGTGTGAGTGCTTCTGAACGCACTGTGAGACTGCGGAGACTCTTTGAGCAAGGCCTGGTTTCAAGGAGGGCAGCAAAGAAGCCACTTCTCTCCAGAAAAAACATCAGGGACCGACTGATATTCTGCAAAAGGTACAGGGAGTGCACTGCTGAGGACTGGGGCAAAGTCATTTTCTCTGAATCCCCTTTTCGATTGTTTGGGACATCTGGAAAACAGCTTAAGAAGAGGTGAGCGCTACCACCAGTCTTGTCTCATGCCAACTGTAAAGCATCCTGAAAACATTCATGTGTGGGGTTGCTTCTCAGCCAAGGGAATCGGCTCACTCACAGTCTTGCCTAAAAACACAGCCATGAATAAAGAATGGTACCAGAATGTCCTCCAAGAGCAACTTCTCCCAACCGTCCAAGAGCAGTTTGGCGCCCAACAATGCCTTTTCCAGCATGATGGAGCACCTTGCCATAAAGCAAAGGTGATTACTAAATGGCTCATGGAACAAAACATAGAGATTTTGGGTCCATGGCCTGGAAACTCCCCAGATCTTAATCCCATTGAGAACTTGTGGTCAATCATCAAGAGACGGGTGGACAAACAAAAACCAACACATTCTGGCAAAATGCAAGCATTGATTATGCAAGAATGGACTGCTATCAGTCAGGATTTGGTCCAGAAGTTGATTGAGAGCATGCCAGGGAGAATTGCAGAGGTCTTGAAGAAGAAGGGTCAACACTGCAAATATTGACTTGCTGCATTAACTCATTCTAACCATCAATATAACCTATTGGTACTCATAATATGATTGCAATTATATTTTTGTATGTGATATAAACATCAGACAAACACTAATAAAAATCAGAGGGTAGCAGATCATGTGAAAATATAATTTGTGTCATTCTCAAAATTTTTGGCCATGACTGTATATACAAAAAATAACTACTATAATACTGCCCCCTATGTACAAGAATATAACTACTATAATACTGCCCCTATGTAAAAGAATATAACTACTATAATACTGCTCCTATGTACAAGAACATAACTACTATAATACTGCCCCTATGTACAAGAATATAACTACTATAATACTGCCCCCTATGTACAAGAATATAACTACTATAATACTGCCCCTATGTACAAGAATATAACTACTATAATACTGCTCCTACGTACAAGAATATAACTACTAGAATACTGCTCCTATGTACAAGAATATAACTATTATAATACTGCCCCATGTACAAGAATATAACTACTATAATACTGCCCCTATGTACAAGAATATAACTACTATAATACTGCCCCCAATGTACAATAATATAACTACTATAATACTGCCCCTATGTACAAGAATATAACCACTATAATACTGCTCCTATGTACAAGAATATAACTACTATAATACTGCTCCTATGTACAAGAATATAACTACTATAATACTGCCCCTATGTACAAGAATATAACCACTATAATACTACTCCTATGTACAATATAACTACTATAATACTGCTCCTATATACAAGAATATAACTACTATAATACTGCTCCTATGTACAAGAATATAACTACTATAATACTGCTCCTATGTACAAGAATATAACTACTATAATACTGCCCCTATGTACAAGAATATAACTACTATAATACTGCCCCCTATGTACAAGAATATAACTACTATAATACTGCCCCTACGTACAAGAATATAACTACTATAATACTGCTCCTATATACAAGAATATAACTACTATAATACTGCTCCTATGTACAAGAATATAACTACTATAATACTGCTCCTATGTACAAGAATATAACTACTATAATACTGCCCCTATGTACAAGAATATAACTACTATAATACTGCCCCCTATGTACAAGAATATAACTACTATAATACTGCCCCTACGTACAAGAATATAACTACTATAATACTGCCCCTACGTACAAGAATATAACTACTATAATACTGCCCCTATGTACAAGAATATAACCACTATAATACTGCTCCTATGTACAAGAATATAACTACTATAATACTGCTCCTATGTACAAGAATATAACTACTACTAGATGGCAGCCCGATTCTAAAGAATCGGGAGTCTAGAATCCATATATACTTTATTTATTCAAATGTAAGAATAATACAATTAATAAATAATAGTAAGAAAGAACAAAAATAATAGGCAGTATATGGAGAAAACACCAAACAAAAGTTCAAAATTGGTATGAAAATGTCACTGAACCACTTCACAACTAAATATATATAGTTTTGGTAAATGGTATTATCATTTTTTTGACGAAATTCGGCAGGAGCTTGAAGAGCAACGTCACTGGGCCCGCCTCCACGCAGTAGAAACTTGCTGTGAGGTAAAAATTCAAAAATCACACCAAAATGGCGGGCGGAGTGTGTCACAGTACGGCACGTTTCTGATTGGTTGCCGCCTGCTGCGAGCGACCAATCAGACACTGGACACTGTTGACGTCACTTATCTCCGGACATTAGCTCCGGACAGGAAGTTGGCACAAATTGCAGGAAGTAGTATTCTAGGCAATTATATATTAGATAATACTGCTCCTATGTACAAGAATATAACTATTATAATACTGTTCCTATGTACAATAATATACCTACTATAATACTGCTCCTATGTACAAGAATATAACTAATATAATACTGTTCCTATGTACAATAATATACCTACTATAATACTGCTCCTATGTACAAGAATATAACTATTATAATACTGCTCCTATGTACAATAATATAACTACTATAATACTGCTCCCATGTACAAGAATATAACTACTATAATAGTGCTCCTATGTACAAGAATATAACTACTATAATACTGCTCCTATGTACAATAATATACCTACTATAATACTGCTCCTATGTACAATAATATAACTACTATAATACTGCTCCCATGTACAAGAATATAACTACTATAATAGTGCTCCTATGTACAAGAATATAACTACTATAATACTGCTCCTATGTACAATAATATACCTACTATAATACTGCTCCTATGTACAAGAATATAACTATTATAATACTGCTCCTATGTACAATAATATAACTACTATAATACTGCTCCCATGTACAAGAATATAACTACTATAATACTGCTCCTATGTACAAGAATATAACTACTATAATACTGCTCCTATGTACAATAATATACCTACTATAATACTGCTCCTATGTACAAGAATATAACTACTATAATACTGCTCCCATGTACAAGAATATAACTACTATAATATTGCCCCTATGTACAAGAATATACCTACTATAATACTGCTCCTATGTACAAGAATATAACTACTATAATACTGCTCCTATGTACAAGAATATAACTACTATAATACTGCTCCTATGTACAAGAATATAACTACTATAATACTGCTCCTATGTACAAGAATATAACTACTATAATGCTGCTCCATGTACAAGAATATAACTACTATAATACTGCTCCCTATGTACAAGAATATAACTACTATAATACTGCTCCCTATGTACAAGAATATAACTACTATAATACTGCTCCTATGTACAGGAATATAACTACTATAATACTGCTCCCATGTACAAGAATATAACTACTATAATACTGTTCCTATGTACAAGAATATAACTACTATAATACTGTTCCTATGTACAAGAATATAACTATTATAATACTGTTCCTATGTACAAGAATATAACTATTATAATACTGCTCCTATGTACAAGAATATAACTATTATAATACTGCTCCTATGTACAAGAATATAACTATTATAATACTGCTGCGATATACAGAGATGTAACTACTATAATGAGATGAATCTGGGTAGAATGGTGTCGGTTATTTCTTCCTGTTGCTTTCAGAGCCGTCACCACAACTTCTGAGTCATCGTGTAAATACATGAATATTTGGAAATCCACCAGATTATATCTGCACAGGATCTCGGTCTCTGCCATGGGGGTTTCCATCTCAGATTTTATTATTTTAGGAAGTAAAAAGATCAACTCAATTTAGTTCCACAGTAATTGTGGTCAGAATTATGAAATGTAAAAGCCATTATGGCGCAGTGAGTCACTCCGCAGCGGCTGCTACACTGTACAGGAGAAGATGCAGCCAGCAGTGAACAGATGCAGTGATGATGGGACGTGATCAGGAGAATCTCCAGGTAGAGCCAATATCAGCAGCTTGTACAGACAGAATACTTCTCACAGCTGACGATTTGCTACAATTTTGTCCACTCTAGAAAATGCTCAGATTTCTCTCTGATAACTTGATACAATGTATCAGTTAAGAATGTTTCAGCCTCAAGTCCAGACTGTTTAGCTCAGCATTTTCCAACCACCCCCGGGTTAGCCCCCCCTTATTGAGAATTTGGGTAAAAAATGATTCCATTCGTTAGATCTTTGTTAGATCTGGTTTGATCAACCAAAACTAACGTTAGATCTCCCCTACAAAATTAGATATTTACGATCTATTTCAGGGGGGGCTAACCCATAGCTAACCCCCCCTACTTTGAAATTTGCCGTTTTTTGGATGGATTCTAATAGATATTCGTTAGATCCGGTTTGATCAGCAAAAATTAACGTTAGATCTCCTTTCGTTCCCGAGCTATTGGGGTTGTCAAGTGGTGGGTTAGCTACGGGTTAGCCCCCCCCTACTTTGAAATTTGCCATTTTTGGATGGATTCTAATAGATATTCGTTAGATCCGGTTTGATCAGCAAAAATTAACGTTAGATCTCCTTTCGTTCCCGAGATATTGGGGGTGTCAAGTGGGATCTAACGAATGGAATCATTTTTTACCCAAATTTTCAATAAGGGGGGCTAACTCGGGGGTGGTCATTTACCAGACTCGACACAAATCTATTAGTGAGAAGCATTTAGGCCTTTACATTCCCAATACGAATATTTCCATTTAGACAACAAAAATAGTTTTATAAACCAGTTATAAAGTAAAATGCTGAATATTTAAAAAGTTGTGAAACTTTTTCATTTCAGAATGATCCAGCAGGAAATGACAATAATCTTAACTCCTTGACATATTGTATTCATGGGTGTCATCAATTTTACAAACAAAAGTGAGGGGTTCAGAGGGCTTCAGAGGGGCAGTCATCATTTGCCCCTTATTATCGCTGCTCACGCCAATAACTTCTGACTGTCAGACGCTTTCATAAACAAAAATGGAAAAGTGATAAAATACAAAAAAGTCATTCCAGACAAGGCGCCTTCAAGCCCGAAGGAGCCCCTCACCCCGAAACACATTGATGTCTGATAGGGGCCGACAATGACAGATGACAGTAAGGCGATAGACCACTACTGGGAGGGCGGTGTCACTTTAAATCCTCTTCATGTCAACAGAGACCCTCTCATTCGCCATAACCAGACCCCTACTAGTGACACATCTGACATTATATAACACGGATTTTCTGTCTAAAACGGTAAAGGCAACATGAAATGCTCTTTTGTCTGCTGGGAGGCTCTGGCCGCTGTTCTGTCCTCCTTACTTTACACTGCAGGTCGCTTCTGTATAATGAGCTGATTAAGGAGTCAGAATCAGTGTAAAGACAGATGATTTTCATTACAGTAAGGAAACAATGATTATAAACTGCAAGTAATCTGCCCATGAGAACAAGTAGATTGTCAGGAAACTACGTAGACCAAAGAGAGAGGCCCCATTAAAGGGACGGGCACCTAGAATTAATTTAAGTGGCGTTGTGATGCTTTTAAATCACTTTGGACCCCATTTCTAACTTTTATTCAGGGTCCCATCAGTCAGTCCCGCAGTGATTATGAGAACAGAGGACTCGAAGTTGAAGTAGAAATGGAGTTCTGGGGCGCATGTGTATGGGAAGGAGAGATGGATGAGCATGCTACATTCACAAGGTGGGTTTGGGACCTTTGCACTTCTGATCATGGTCAGTCCTAGTGGTCAGACCCCCAGAGATGAGAATAAATACATTTTATTTATATTTCGCAGCACTTTACAATTCAGAATAGCAGAGATGATATATGTTGCTTCTATTCTATGGATGGAACATTTTTTCTAAGTTTATCCCATAAATATGAGCATCGGCGGGGACTGTTTCAGTGCAGACCCCCCTGGCTATAGAGCCAACCCCATATGAGGAGGAATCTGCGGCTATCACTGTGGGATTCGGCTCTCCGGCCCATCACTCCCATCATGGCTCATTCCTCCACCCTGGTTCCTCTCAGCACTTCACCCTCACTGTATGATAGCTGGGAGGTCAGCGGAGCGCTGGTACCAGAGGCGAGCGCTGCAAAGTATCTGCCAAGTAACTCCGAGACCCGGTAATCACAGGCCGGGGAAAGTTTATGGAAATCTGCATGGAGAAGCCGCTAAGGCTGGTTCCACATTTGTGTCTGTGTATGCAGCGCATGCGTCCTGCGTACATATCTTTAACATGGTGTACGCAGAGAAATGCGTTTGCATGCATTTCCCTGCGGATGCGTACGCATGCGTCATTTTGTGGTGTGCGGCGGGGTCCGGCGAACGCAACATGCTGCATTTTTTTGAAGTGTCACAAATTCATCAAAAATGCGCAGGCATGCGGATGAGTGCGTTAAAAAACGTATTACTGTATGGGAACGCATGTTTTCGATGCGCTTGCATACTTCGGACTGCGCATGTCCAGGAACTGATTGAGACACGCAAACGCAGGCAAAAAAACACATACAAACACACGCAGCTTTTTTTTGCCATCATGAGTAAGCTGATGTGGATAAAAACGCTGCGTAAGCATGCGGACTCAAACGCTAATGCATTGGGCATCATGGCATTATTTTATATTAACCCTTGGAGCGACTATGTCCGAAACGCGTTGCAGATCAATTTATGCAAGTCTTTGCAATGCCCCTCTTACCCTGTGCCATTATAAAACTGGTGTCTGAACAGACCCCCATACACCAGACCCCATTAAATAATAATAATAATAATAATTTGCAGGACTGGGTGCTATTGCACTCTCAACCTCCAGAGGGCGAAGCTCCAGAGGACGCAGAGGTGCATTCAGGCCCTTGTTTCACATATACATACGAATTGCCTTTAAAAAATAATTTCTTAAAGGGGTATTACAGATTCATATTCAAGACATCTGCCCACTGCATTTTTCCTACAATGCCCGTTACCTGACAAATCAGACAAGAGCAGAGTTCGATACCATTACTAGCAAGGGTACAAATCTGGGGGCCGGTCCCTGTATGGGGGTCTGGCACAGGGTAAGAGGGGCATGGCACAGACTTGCGTAAATTGATCTGCAACGCGTTTCGGACGCACAGTCCCTCCAAGGGTTAATGGAAAAGAAGAAAGACATGTGAATAAACATATACCCCATTGAATTCAAGAGGCTGATCCCCTCCACCCAAGTAACACATGCAAGGTGTAGATCAAAGCCCTGCAGAAACTGGCCCATAGCAGAGGTCTCTGCGCACAATTTCCACCGTCCAAAGCGCGCACTGTTTGCTCCATGAACTAACAGGACGCGGCTCAGTAAAAGTGTCACTTGACATCTCCGCGCACCTAGAGCTTTAATGGCGCCCCGCTGCTCGCAGCTGCCTCGCCGAGGAAGCGCATTAACCTTGATGTGTGTGACTTTTCAACTCCTGCTACATTTTCACAGCCCCTTTAAGGGTTTGCGGGGGGAAGAAAAATAAAAAAGACCATTGGGATCATAGAAGAAAACATGAGATATTTCTACCACCGCCTTGCAGGGTTTAATAGGACGGGTCACGTGCAGGGAAGGAACTTGTGAACCAGCAAATCAAATTAGGCAATGAAGTAAAATAATCCAAGATGTTGGAAAGGGGCCCAAGATCGACATAAGTCTCCAGTGACCCGCGCTCGGGCCGTGAATCGCGTAGGGGAGAATGAAACATACCCTGATGTCATCGCCTACACCGGCCGCTATAGTGCAGAACAAAGCCCTCTAACAAATATTTGTCTTTAATAATAAAAAGAAAACAAACATGTAAAGCAAAACATAAAAAATAAACAAATAAATAAGTTAGTGATCGTAAAAAAAATTTAACAAAAAATAAAATTTAATAAAAAGAATAAAATCACTAAATTCAAAACAAAAGAATATGAATATGCAAAAGGCAAAACTCTCAATGTCAAAATAATTACAATAAAAATAAAAAATCCATAGATAACAGAAAGAAAAAAATATTATATTAAAAGGAAAGTATAGTAAACCTAGGATACAACATCGCCTCCACCGGCCCCTATTCTGGAAAACAAAGCCCTCTTATAAATATTAATGAATAAAAGGCGTAAAACAAACGTAAAAATCACAAAGACAAAATAAAAATGGATTTTCAGATAATAGAAAATAAATAAATGAAACAAATAAATCACTAAAAAAATAAAATTTAATAAAAAATTCAAAAAATAATAAAATTGCAAAAAAATCAAAACAAACAAGAACTTTAAGTGTACAAAAGGCAAACAGTTTAATGTCAAAAGATATAATAATAAAATAGTAAAAAGAAATATCAAAAATATATAGATAATGAAAGAAAAAACATTATGCAAAAGGAAATGATAATAAAATTAGGACAATTAAAATACATAAAAAAGTAAAATAAAGTAAAAAAAAAAAAAAACACTGAAAAAAATACTAAAGAATTTAAAGATGGAGAAGTAACTGATTCCAGTGGTGGATGTAGATCTTTGTTCTATGGCCCAAAGCGTGAGTCACACATCCGTGGACAGAATAATAGGCTATGGAAACACACGGCCGTAGCCGTTTCCCCAGATGTTTAAGCTGTTTTCGCTCAGGATTTTTTTTCTCCGCCATCTCGAGCCAATTCCCAGCGTGATTACAGTGTAATCCTGCTATTAATGGGTATTTTTTTGCTTGCATTAGCTGCATAGAATTAGCTAATTTGTGCTTGAGTTGGTTATGGGGAGATTTTCCACAAGGTAGGTGTTGGGGGGGGTCCGTATACATATGTCATCAGCACCGATTGGTGGAAAGTCCACATAATTTGCAGTCATGCCCTGAAAATCCTGGAGCCAATTGCAAAATGTGAATCTGGGCCCCCACCGACCCTGCGCCAGGTGTCTATGTGGCAGAGGCCTTTGTGATCTAAGGAACAATTGCTGCACATTATAGTGCTGTTTTTTTTTTTTATCTGCCGAGGCCATATTCTCACATACAGTGGGGGAAATAAGTATTTGACCCTTTGCTTATTTTGTAGGTTTGACAACCTACAAAAAATAAATACATGAACTGTCTAATTTTAAGGGTAGGTTAATTTTAACATTGAGAGATAGAATATCAAAAATAAAATCCAGAAAATCACATTGTATAAATTATATACATGTATTTGCATTTTGCAGTGAGAAATAAGTATTTGATCCCTCTGGCAAACAAGACTTAATACTTGGTGGCAAAACCCTTGTTGGCAAGCACAGCAGTCAGATGTTTTTTGTAGTTGATGATGAGGTTTGCGCACATATCAGGAGGAATTTTGCTCCACTCCTCTTTGCAGATCATCTCTAAATCATGAAGATTTTGAGGCTGTCGCTTGGCAACTCGGAGCTTCATCTCCCTCCATAAGTTTTCTATGGGATTAAGATCTGGAGACTGGCTAGGTCACTCCATGACCCTAATGTGCTTCTTTTTGAGCCACTCCTTTGTGGTCTTGGCTGTATGTTTTGGGTCATTGTCTTGTTGGAAGACCCAGCCACAACCCATTTATAATGTCCTGGCAGAGGGAAGGAGGTTGTCACTCAGGAATTTACGGTACATGGCTCCATCCATTCCCCCATTGATGCAGTGAAGTAGTCCTGTGCCCTTAGCAGAGAAACACCCCCAAACCATAATGTTTCCACCTCCATGCTTGACAGTGGGGATGGTGTTCTTAGGGTCATAGGAAGCATTTCTCTTCCTTCAAACATGGCGAGGAGAATTAATGCCAAAGATTTCAATTTTAGCCTCATCTGACCACAGCACCTTCTCCCAATCACTCACAGAATCATCCAGGTGTTCATTAGGAAACTTCAGACGGGCTGCACATGTGCCTTCCTGAGCAGGGGGATCTTGCGGGCACTGCAGGATTTTAAACCTTACGGCTTATGTGTTACCAATGGTTTTCTTGGTGACTGTGGTCCCAGCTGCCTTGAGATCATTAAAAGGTTCCCCCCTGTGTAGTTTTAGGCTGATCTCTCACCTTCCTCATGATCAAGGATACCCCACAAGGTGAGATTTTGCATGGTGCCCCAGATCGATGTCGATTGACAGTCATTTTGTATTTCTTCCATATTCTTACTATTGCACCAACAGTTGTCTCCTCCTCACCCAGCGTCTTACTTATGGTTCTGTAGCCCATTCCAGCTTTGTGCAGGTCTAGGATCTTGTCCCTGACATCCTTATAATGCTCTTTGGTCTTGCCCATGTTGTAGAGGTTAGGGTCTTACTGATAATTGAGTCTGTGGACAGGAGTCCTTTATAAAGGTGACTATGTAAGACAGCTGTCTTTAAAGGGAACCTGTTACCCCCAAAATCGTACATGAGCTGCGGCCACCAGCATCAGGGTCTTATCTCCAGCATTCTGTAATGCATTCTGTAATGCTGTAGATAAGCCCCCAATGTAACCTGAAAGATGAGAAAAAGAGGTTAGATTATACTCACCCAGGGGCGGTCCCGCTGCGGTCTGGTCCGATGGGCGTCGTGGTCCGGCGCCTCCCATCTTCTTACGATGACGTCCTCTTCTTGTCTTCACGCTGCGGCTCCGGCACAGATGTAATGATTTGCCCTGTTGAGGGCAGAGCAAAGTACTGCAGTGCGCAGGGGCCGGAAAGGTCAGAGAGGCCCAGCACCTGTGCACTGCAGTACTTTGCTCTGCCCTCAACAGGGAGATAAAGTACGCCTGCGCTGGAGTCACAGCATGAAGACAAGAAGAGGATGTAATCGTATGAAGATGGGAGGCGCCGGACCCTCATATACGATTTTGGGGGTGACCGGTTCCCTTTAATGCAGGTAACGAGTTGATTAGGAGCGTTTAATTCGTCTTTAGGAGCCAGAACTCTTAATGGTAGGCAGGGGATCAAATACTTATTTCTCACGGTAAAATGCAAATAAATGTATACAATTTATACAATGTGATTTTCTGGATTTAGTTTTCGATATTCTACCTCTCAATGTTAAGATTAACCTACCCCTAAAATTATAGACTGTTCATGTCTTTTGTTGTGAATTCTGTTGTCGGGCTCCCTCCTGTGGTCATGAATGGTACTTCGGCTGGTTCTGTCCATGGACTTCCTCTGGTGGGTGTTTCTGAGTTTCCTTCCACAGGTAACGAGGTTAATTCGTTAGCTGCTGCTCTATTTAACTCCACTTAGATCTTTGCTCCATGCCACCTGTCAATGTTCCAGTATTGGTCTAGTTCACTCCTGGATCATTCTTGTGACCTGTCTTCCCATCAGAAGCTAAGTTCCAGCTTGTATTTCTTTGGTTTGCTATTTTTCTGTCCAGCTTGCTATTTAATTTGTTGTCTTGCTTGCTGGAAGCTCTGGGATGCAGAGGGAGCACCTCCGCACCGTGAGTCGGTGCGGAGGGTCTTTTTGCACCCTCTGCGTGGTCTTTTTGTAGGTTTTTGTGCTGACCGCAAAGTAACCTTTCCTATCCTCGGTCTGTTCAGTAAGTCGGGCCTCACTTTGCTAAATCTATTTCATCTCTGTGTTTGTATTTTCATCTTAACTCACAGTCATTATATGTGGGGGGCTGCCTTTTCCTTTGGGGAATTTCTCTGAGGCAAGGTAGGCTTTACTTTTCTATCTTCAGGGCTAGCTAGTTTCTTAGGCTGTGCCGAGTTGCATAGGGAGCGTTAGGCGCAATCCACGGCTATTTCTAGTGTGTTTGATAGGTTTAGGGATTGCGGTCAGCAGAGTTCCCACGTCCCAGAGCTCGTCCTTATTATCAGTAACTATCAGGTCATTCCGTGTGCTCTTAACCACCAGGTCCATTATTGTCCTGACCACCAGGTCATGTCTTTGTCAGTGAGGGCAAACTTACAAAATCAGCAAGGGATCAAATACTTATTTCCCCACTGTACAAAAATGCTGCATTTTTTCTGCAGGTGTCTGCACCAAAATACACAATCTGCTCTAATTATTGCATTTTTGCTGCATTTTTTGCATCACTTTCTAATGAATTGAATTGAAGCAGAGAATTCTTAGAACAGAAACTCTGGAATTCTGCATTCAGAAGCTTAACCGCATTTTTTCATTCCTTTTTTTAAGTTGCCCAATGAAACCTGTAGAGAAAAAGGCGACCCACCATGATCGGACCATCCACTTATGGCCTGGGTAACTATCATCCCAATGGACGCCTAATGGTCTTTGACAGTCAGGACATGTTGGGATTTGTAGTTCTTTGCTTCCCGCACTGACCCCTAGTGGTAACGCGTCGTGGGGCCTTTATCTGGACACAGAACTTTCTGTGACTCCGGCAGCAGGAGATGAGGTCCGCTCTCCAGTCGCGGCTCACACACAAATCTGTTTCACTTGGTGTCCGTCCAATAAAACGTCCGGGGAAGCGGAAGAACGTCGCCCACCACTGGATCTCTACAGGCCGCGCTGTCAGTCCGCACAATACAAATCCAGACGGCAAAAATAATAATAAATCGACCCAGAAATCCCTGCTGGATACAACGAGACGAAGGAAAGAGCGCAAAGAGGAGCGACCACCGCAGCGAGCAATGAGCCGCGGATAGAAGAGCGCAGCTCTGATTGGTTGTTCTGAACGACAGAGCTACTTTTACTTAGTATCTAATCCTGTGTGATACTGACTGCTGAGCCGTGTATCTAATCCTATCCTGTGTGATACTGACTGCTGAGCAGTGTATCTAATCCTATCCTGTGTGATACTGTCTGCTGAGCCGTGTATCTAATCCTATCCTGTGTGATACTGACTGCTGAGCTGTGTATCTAATCCTATCCTGTGTGATACTGACTGCTGAGCCGTGTATCTAATCCTATCCTGTGTGATACTGACTGCTGAGCCGTGTATCTAATCCTATCCTGTGTGATACTGACTGCTGAGCTGTGTATCTAATCCTATAATGTGTGATACTGTCTGCTGAGCTGTGTATCTAATCCTATCCTGTGTGATACTGACTGCTGAGCTGTGTATCTAATCCTATCCTGTGTGATACTGTCTGCTGAGCCGTGTAAGCCGCTTAAAAAACGTCTTGTTTTTGAACATCTCAAAACTCTCTGTGTGAATATAACCATAGATTTCTCCAGCTGGATACTGCACTGTCAGTTTTTTCTTTGCAGTCTGCCCCCGGCATCACCAGGACCAAGAGGACGGATTTATGTAATTTATATGCCAATTTAAGAGAAAAAATAATAATAAATATTTTAGATAAGAAACAAATCATAGACTTTCCCAGCGACCTCCTCCTCTAGTGTCCTGCACCTGAAGGTCCGGCTTTCCTTGAGGCAGGAGGTAAATTAATACAATGATCGCTAATTATCTCACATGTTCTCAGCTAAAGAAATCATTAACAAGGGAGAAAACACAAAAGAAAAACATTTTCTATTAAAGAGACAGTAATTATTTTTGAGAATCAACTGCAGTTCCCAATGTATATGTATAAATATTTACACACACTTCTCAAGATGCTATGGTTCAGTTCAGCTGAATTGCAGGAGGGTCTGTAATACAGACCCCATCATGCGGCCATATTACATCTGCATCAAATGTATCCCATATTTATCCCATTCCTTATCTCTCTGACACTGGCTGACCCTCCCATGCTGAGCTTAGCTGGACATCCCGCCCACTAGGAAACATTTAAATCAAACATTGGCTGTAAAGTATCAAGATCCTAGATTTAACAACCTAAAAAAAGATATTTAGATGCAATTTGCCTTAAAATTACCCCTAATTTCCAATTCATACTCATAATTAAATTACATTAATGCAATATTTTATTACAAGTGGCACTTTATTTAAAAGTAATCATAGACTGTGACAGATGCCGCAAAGGTATTGACCTAAACTAATGTTATTTTCATTTTAAAAAACGTCGCTTCTTAAGAATACACACATGCTAGCCACCTTAGGGAGAGACCCAAGTTGGGCTAAATGTAGCGGGACGAAAGAGACCGAAAAGCCCTCTACTTAAAGGAAATACATAGTGGATGCTTTCCTGAAACGGAAAGTACTTGCAAGCAGCATAATACAAAGAATAGCTGGTTTACCCAGAATCCTTTGCAGTAGGCGGAGCTATGCAAATCATCTCTTTCCACCCCAGTCTAATCCACAGCGCTTGGAACCGCCAAGCGTGCAATGCTGCGGATTAGTTTCTAAATTTACACAGCCAACCAATTCCTACCTGTGGACACGTGTTTCAGGCTTTAGGCCCTCATCAGCACAGGGCTGGAATTGGTTGGCTGTATGGAGTGGGGCTCGGTGAGCAAGCGATACACACATGCTAGCCACCTTAGGGAGAGACCCAAGTTGGGCTAAATGTAGCGGGACGAAAGAGACCGAAAAGCCCTCTACTTAAAGGAAATACATAGTGGATGCTTTCCTGAAACGGAAAGTACTTGCAAGCAGCATAATACAAAGAATAGCTGGTTTACCCAGAATCCTTTGCAGTAGGCGGAGCTATGCAAATCATCTCTTTCCACCCCAGTCTAATCCACAGCGCTTGGAACCGCCAAGCGTGCAATGCTGCGGATTAGTTTCTAAATTTACACAGCCAACCAATTCCTACCTGTGGACACGTGTTTCGGGCTTTAGGCCCTCATCAGCACAGGGCTGGAATTGGTTGGCTGTATGGAGTGGGGCTCGGTGAGCAAGCGATACACACATGCTAGCCACCTTAGGGAGAGACCCAAGTTGGGCTAAATGTAGCGGGACGAAAGAGACCGAAAAGCCCTCTACTTAAAGGAAATACATAGTGGATGCTTTCCTGAAACGGAAAGTACTTGCAAGCAGCATAATACAAAGAATAGCTGGTTTACCCAGAATCCTTTGCAGTAGGCGGAGCTATGCAAATCATCTCTTTCCACCCCAGTCTAATCCACAGCGCTTGGAACCGCCAAGCGTGCAATGCTGCGGATTAGTTTCTAAATTTACACAGCCAACCAATTCCTACCTGTGGACACGTGTTTCGGGCTTTAGGCCCTCATCAGCACAGGGCTGGAATTGGTTGGCTGTATGGTCACCGAGCCCCACTCCATACAGCCAACCAATTCCAGCCCTGTGCTGATGAGGGCCTAAAGCCCGAAACACGTGTCCACAGGTAGGAATTGGTTGGCTGTGTAAATTTAGAAACTAATCCGCAGCATTGCACGCTTGGCGGTTCCAAGCGCTGTGGATTAGACTGGGGTGGAAAGAGATGATTTGCATAGCTCCGCCTACTGCAAAGGATTCTGGGTAAACCAGCTATTCTTTGTATTATGCTGCTTGCAAGTACTTTCCGTTTCAGGAAAGCATCCACTATGTATTTCCTTTAAGTAGAGGGCTTTTCGGTCTCTTTCGTCCCGCTACATTTAGCCCAACTTGGGTCTCTCCCTAAGGTGGCTAGCATGTGTGTATCGCTTGCTCACCGAGCCCCACTCCATACAGCCAACCAATTCCAGCCCTGTGCTGATGAGGGCCTAAAGCCCGAAACACGTGTCCACAGGTAGGAATTGGTTGGCTGTGTAAATTTAGAAACTAATCCGCAGCATTGCACGCTTGGCGGTTCCAAGCGCTGTGGATTAGACTGGGGTGGAAAGAGATGATTTGCATAGCTCCGCCTACTGCAAAGGATTCTGGGTAAACCAGCTATTCTTTGTATTATGCTGCTTGCAAGTACTTTCCGTTTCAGGAAAGCATCCACTATGTACAACGCTTCTTAAGAAGACAGACAGTCCGCAGTGTTTCATTACTAAATGAATGTTAATTCTACTGTGATTTAGAACATTGTGGTAAAGCAGCAAAATAAAAAAACAAAAAAATACAAGATTAAGAAAACATCAAGGAAATCCAAAATAAAGAGGAAAAATTTAACAGTGCTATTTTTATGCCCTACACCAGTGTTCCCCAACTCTGGTCCTCAAGAGCCACCAACAGGTCATGTTTTCAGGATTTCCTTAGTATTGCACAGGTGATAATTGCATCACCTGGACAGGCAAGCATTCAATCACCTGTGCAATACTAAGGAAATCCTGAAAACATGACCTGTTGGTGGCTCTTGAGGACCGGAGTTGGGGAACACTGCCCTACACAATCTGTAAAAATTTGTAGGGAACCGCCATGGGCACCACAATGGTGCCATCACCGGATCAGAAATAAAGAGGAACAATATAACATTGCTAGTTTTTTATGTGAAACTTTGTAGGGAACCGCCATGGGCACCATAATGGTGTCATCTCCAATGAAAAAGTTAGATAATTCAATAAATAAGAAACATACTGTAGGTTTAAGATATTTTTAAGAAATAAGATAAGGTATTGAAATATGCAAAAACAAAGGTTTGATTTTTTTTTTTTTTTGCAAAATCCCATAAGTCCTGAGTGAGTTCCTCCATCCTCTTTACTGTAATTATTGGAGGCGGTCCAGCCCTTGGCTTCAGCTCTCAGGTAGAAGCATATTAGCATTGCAGATAAACGCAGAAGAATCTGACTACTACCCAAACCAATAAAGGATTGTGGACGCAGCACCGGGATAAATATATTTTCATGCTGCACTTACAGCGCTAAGCAACTATCACAGCCAGCTGACATGCAGGAGATAGCAGGGGATCAGAGGTGCCAGTGTGGTGGCTCAGTGATAGGAACAGAATGGGAATACAGCAATACTGAGACAAATAAAAACAACAATGACTTATCCAGACGAAGCAAATGAAATTATAACTTCTGCAACTGCCATATTAGCGTCTAAGATCTCTGCTTGCTGGCAGCGTGGCTGAATCTATGAACAGATGTAAAAGCACATGTCAGACTTTACGCAGATATCGACTGTCTGGCTTAAAACTCTGTGAAATCCACATCACATGTATGGAAACAGTTTCCACATTGTAAAATTTTCGCTCGTTTGCAGAAACAAACAAATATGTTGCAGAACTAAGGTGTCATGGGTCTAATCCTGCTGCATTCCAAGAGCAGAAACCTGGGGGGTCAATCTTTTCATCCAACATGCGAACATATCCTAATACTCCTCACAGCTGGAGGTTTGTTACAATTGCATCCAGTCTAGATGATTCTCTAGGAGCTCCATACTGTTTATGGACTTCAGGCTGATACATTGTAGCAAGCTCTCAGCAAAAGATTTGTGTTCTTTCTCTCTCAGGATTGCTGTGGAGCCCCCTCACTTTACAACCCCACTTTCTGTACAAGATGTGGTCCAAGACTTCACCGAACCCTCAGATGGAAATCCTACACTTGGGCAACGCCAGGTAAAATGTAGCATGTAGAGGAAAGCAACCCATGGGCACCATGCCTGATCAGAGCACCGCGCACACGCCACCATCTTACATCTGGTCTTACTTTGGAAACTTTTTCTACTTTTTGGAGCCAGACGAGGCTGGAAGAAACCCAACTCCTGCAGAAAACAATAGTCGCCAGGAGCTGCCACAGCTGGAGATGGCGTGGTGGGCGCTGAGTCTTCTCATAGACAGTAACAAGTCTACAGATACAAAGTGCCCTAGGACGGACCCGTCACTCACTGATGCCCCCACGGGGTGACCTTTCACCTTTCAGGCTTACCAGGAGGGAACCATGAGGACTATACAGAGAAGGTCTTGCCATGAGGAGCCCTTCCTGACCCCAGCAACTTGACTCCTAGGTGGACAATATAAGGGGCTGGAGGCTTCCAGGGTATAGACTCCATTAGTTGTGTCCTGAGAGTGTGACCATTGGGGAGGGAGGAAACTTCATCCTCAGAAAACGCCCCAGACTACTGCCAAGTCATCCATGACATACATGCACATTAATACAAACACTCAGGGAAACTCTCTACTCCTCAGCTCTGGCTAGAAAATAATTAGAGGAACCCAAGTTTAAAAAAAAAAAAAAAAAAAGGATTTTTTCTTGCAAATCTTTAGTTACAGTTTTTGCATAGAGGTGAACAACTACAAAAGAAAAAATAAAAAACTTTTTACTTGCAAAATAATTTTCATGTACACTGGATGTGACAGCGCTGCGTCCCCTCTAAATAGCAAAATGAAGGACCTCTGCTCGGTCCTATCAAAGTAGCTGCAATACCAGACACAGCCACTACTAAATGTAAGGCGCTGTACCTGGAAAAGGGGAGCGGGAATGCTGCAGCAGTGCAGCCCCTTTAAGGGACATGTCCATCATTATCAGTTACTAGATTGTGGCCCGATTCTAATGCATCGGGTATTCTAGAATATGCATGTCCCCGTAGTATATGGACAATGATGATTCCAGAATTCGCGGCACACTGTGCCCGTCGCTGATTGGTCGAGGCAACCTTTATGACATCATCGTCACCATGGCAACAATTATGACATCTACGTCGATACTGTGCCCGTCGCTGAATCAGAAACGTGAGATGTCTACGTCCTTTATGACATCATCGTCGCTGTGCCCGTCGCTGATTGGTCGAGGCCTGGCGGCCTCGACCAATCAGAGAGCCGGGATTTCCAGGACAGACAGACAGACGGAAAAACTCTTAGACAATTATATATATAGATCATTTATCCAAATGATGCGCACTGCTGGGTGATGTTGTGCACCTGGCCCATTACCAGGTGTGAGCTATCCGGGGGATGTCAGATATCCCATAGATCCCGTCTGATAGAGGAACAGGCAGTATATAATTGTCTAAGGGTTTTTCCGTCTGTCTGTCTGTCTGTCCTGGAAATCCCGCCTCTCTGATTAGTCGAGGCCGCCAGGCCTCGACCAATCAGCAACAGGCACAGCATCGACGTAGAAATCCTGCGTCTCTGATTGGTCGAGGCCAATGATGTCATAAAGGTTGCCTCGACAATCAGCGATGGGCACAGCGACGATGATGTCATAATGGTTGCCATGGCGACGATGATGTAATAAAGGTTGCCCCGACCAATCAGCAAGGGGCACAGCGACGATGATGTTATAATGGTTGCCATGGCGATGATGATGTCATAAAGGTTGCCTCGACCAATCAGCGACGGGCACAGTCTGCCGCGAATTCTGGAATCATCATTGTCCATATACTACGGGGACATGCATATTCTAGAATACCCGATGCGAATATATATATATATTCTAGATGGTGGCCCGATTCTAACGCATCAGGTATTCTAGAATATGCATGTCCACGTACTATATTCCCCAGTGACGTAGCATATTGCCCAGCAACATAGTATATTGCCCAGCGACATAGTATATTGCCCAGCCACGTAGTATATTGCCCAGCCACGTAGTATATTGCCCAGCCACGTAGTATATTGCCCAGCCACGTAGCATATTGGCCAGCTAAGTAGTATATTGCCCAGCCACGTAGTATATTGCCCAGCCACGTAGTATATTGCGCAGCTACGTAGTATATTGCCCAGCCACGTAGTATATTGCCCAGCCACGTAGTATATTGCCCAGCCACGTAGTATATTGCCCAGCCACGTAGTATATTGCCCAGCCACGTAGTATATTGCCCAGCCACGTAGCATATTGCCCAGTCACGTACTATATTGGCCAGCCACGTAGTATATTGCCCAGCCACGTAGTATATTGCCCAGCCACGTAGTATATTGCCCAGCCACGTAGTATATTGCCCAGCCACGTAGTATATTGCCCAGCCACGTAGTATATTGCCCAGCCACGTAGTATATTGCCCAGCCACGTAGTATATTGCCCAGTCACGTAGTATATTGCCCAGCCACGTAGTATATTGCCCAGCCACGTAGTATATTGCCCAGTCACGTAGTATAAAGCACAGCCCGTGTAGTACATTGCACAGCCCGCGTAGTATAAAGCACAGAGCCACGTAGTATATTGCACAGCCCGTGTAGTATATTGCCAAGTCACGTAGTATATAGCAATGTGGGCATCATATTCCTGTTAAAAAAAAATAATAATTAAAATAAAAAATAGTTATATACTCACCTTCCGGAGCCCCCGGTCTGAAGAGTGCATTGCGGTCTCGCGAGACTGCTACGTCATCATCTTGCGAGATCGCAGCATGGACCGGTTACTGGAGGGTCGCGAGCGGGAAAGGCCTGTTGTGGATCCGAGGGGCCGTAACATAGTAACGTAGTGGACGGACGGTGAGTATATAACGATTTTTTATTTTTTTAATTATTTTTAACATTAGATCTTTTTACTATTCATGCTGCATAGGCAGCATCAATAGTAAAACGTTGGTCACAGGGTTAATAGCAGCGTTAACCGAGTGCGTTACACCGCGCATAACATGGTGTAACGCAGCCATTAACCCTGTGTGAGCGGTGACCGGAGGGGAGTATGGAGGGGGCACTGACTGCGGGGAGGAAGGAGCGGCCATGTTGCCGCCGGACTGTGCCTGTCGTTGATTGGTCATGGCTGTTTTGCCGCGACCAATCAGCGACTTGGATTTCCATGATAGACAGAGACCGCGACCAATGAATATCTGTGACAGACAGACAGAGGGAAGTGACCCTTAGACAATTATATAGTAGATATATATATATATATATATATATATATATATATATACCCGCTGATTACAGGGAGCAGCAGACGTCTGTATTTAGGATGACACCACAGGCTCACAGAATGGAGGGCACGGTGCCTGCCGGAGACGCTGCCAAGAGGGGCGCGGCGCGCAGGGCCAGGATGGAGCTATTGTATTGTATTCTGGCCAATATTTACAGTAAGGAAAGCAAACCAGCGAGAAAAGGGTTAAAGAGAAGGGATTTTTACTACGAACATTAGCGCTGAACAGAAACTGGTACAAGAATGAAAGAAATATCAGCATTACAGCCACATGCAAATTAGCCTCGAAGTGCATAGGGGAGTGTCTCAATTACAAACCACAGTCACATCGGATCACAAGAAAAGGTAACATTTATATTAGACCAATAAATGTAATGTATGTACACAGTGACTGCACCAGCAGAATAGTGAGTGCAGCTCTGGAATATAATACAGGATGTAACTCAGGATCAGTAATGTATGTACACAGTGACTGCACCAGCAGAATAGTGAGTGCAGCTCTGGGGTATAATACAGGATGTAACTCAGGATCAGTAATGTAATGTATGTACACAGTGACTGCACCAGCAGAATAGTGAGTGCAGCTCTGGGGTATAATACAGAATGTAACTCAGGATCAGTAATGTAATGTATGTACACAGTGACTGCACCAGCAGAATAGTGAGTGCAGCTCTGGAGTATAATACAGGATGTAACTCAGGATCAGTAATGTAATGTATGTACACAGTGACTGCACCAGCAGAATAGTGAGTGCAGCTCTGGGGTATAATACAGAATGTAACTCAGGATCAGTAATGTAATGTATGTACACAGTGACTGCACCAGCAGAATAGTGAGTACAGCTCTGGAGTATAACACAGGATGTAACTCAGGATCAGTAATGTAATGTATGTACACAGTGACTGCACCAGCAGAATAGTGAGTGCAGCTCTGGGGTATCATACAGGAGGTAACTCAGGATCAGTAATGTAATGTATGTACACAGTGACTGCACCAGCAGAATAGTGAGTGCAGCTCTGGAGTATAATACAGGATGTGACTCAGGATCAGTAATGTAATGTATGTACACAGTGACTGCACCAGCAGAATAGTGAGTGCAGCTCTGGAGTATAATACAGGAGGTAACTCAGGATCAGTAATGTAATGTATGTGCACAGTGACTGCACCAGCAGAATAGTGAGTGCAGCTCTGGAGTATAATACAGGATGTAACTCAGGATCTGTAATGTAATGTATGTACACAGTGACTGCACCAG
The DNA here is from genome assembly GCF_032444005.1 of Ranitomeya imitator. Lineage (NCBI taxonomy): Eukaryota > Metazoa > Chordata > Amphibia > Anura > Dendrobatidae > Ranitomeya > Ranitomeya imitator. The sequence continues at coordinate 12,579,433 of NC_091288.1, forward strand.
CAGAATAGTGAGCACAGCTCTGGAATATAATACAGGACTGAATCTGAATATTTTTTGCATATTGTATTTTTTTCCTTTGATTATAGTGTTTTAGTTGTTTAACAACATATACGAGAGCTTGCTTTGCAGGATTAGAATAGTGAGTGCAGAGGTACCGATGAACGCTACATTAAAGTAACCCACAAACATAAAACTTAGAAGCTGTGTGACCTAATGATTGAGAAATTAATTTCTATTTCCCAGGTTTTCTGAATCCGCTTTGTCAGACAGTTCTGCCGGAGGTGGAGACCTTGGTGCCATGTTTGTCTTTACGCCGTGAGGTGCGCACACATTATCTGCAGGACAGGTACGGTACCTTTATTACTATGTACCTGTATCCATCTGCTTGGACTTCTACCTTATGCAGAGACAGACTAACGTGACACTGTAGAACGCGGCATCTGCGGTAATGTTATTGGAAATGTGCAAGACAGACACTACAGTCTGCTTTATCTGCAATATTACTGAAAAACTGGACGTGCAGGGCGGACAGGTCATTGATGCCACCTCTTCTTTCTGTGTCCGCCTGGACAGTATGAGACTTCTGCATTAGCAGTCTATGGATGTAAATTTACAAGACAGACACTACAGACTGCTCCACCTGTACTATTGGCTTATTACTACACAGATGTGAATGGAAGATACACTACAGAACACCCCTTCTGCACATGTAGCCCACAGTCATATCATTTACAAGACCGACACTACAGACTGCGCCATCTGCACTATTGGTCTATAACTGCACAGATCTGCTTGCACGATGCACAAAAAACATCCAATCTGCACTAATCATCCATGGTCCTCAATTTACACCACCAGTATATCATCTGTATCATTGGGTTATATCTGTAAATGTCTGACACCGCAGAACACCCCATCTGTATTACCGTTCTGCAGCACTAAAGCAACACTGCTGAACACTCCAACTGCATCGGTCCATGGCTATAAAGCTGTAAAATCAGAGAAGAGACACCAAAGACCACTCCATCAGCACAGTAAACAGCACAAACATCTGCTCTAAAGTCTTGCATTTTTTTCGTATTTTTCACCATGATGTGACCAGTAGAGGGCGCTGTATGCAGGGGAGGAGGAGGATGTAACCGCTGTACCACTGACCCCACAATAGATCTGCAGAGATTTCACCTGCGCCCTACGCACGGACCTGCATCGTTATAACCCTCCTTCATTATCTTTACTGCCTTATTATTCTCACAATGTGTACAGTTCCTTAATGGCTCTCCTGCGTATCTGGGAGGCAATATGTGCCACGTGCTGCCCACCAGATATTTGGTTACGAGTCTCATTCCTTAAACTGCTCCCTATAGATATAGGTATAGGACAAGTGTGATCCAATGCATTGCTCTAGGGGGCGCTCTACCTCTACCCAGCTGTGAGCCCTATCACTCCCATACTAGTGGGGTAACTATAGGGAGGCAGCGGATAAAGGTCCCATATAGAGAAAGCAGTGGCCACGCAGCCATCACTCCTGGTGGGACGAAGGGTCCGGGACCCCAATTCTTGACATAAGATAGGGTCCCAGGTATTTCTGAAAACATATCATAGTTCTCTATAGTGGGAATATAAAAACCTGCAAGAACCAACAAGCATTCTGTCCTGAAAGTATTAATAATGAGTGAGTAAATAGACAACGAGGAAAAAGAAACTTTCTACAGAAAAAAAGCCAACGCTGCAAAAAAAAAAGAAGATGCAATTCAGGAACAATGACTGAAACAAGGCGGTGACTCCCAGAAACGAGTACTAGCAGCCTCTGAAACAGATTGCATCTAATGTAATGCAGAGCTCTCGCTAGTCTAGCAACAAACCAGTACTACCTATCCCATGTCTTCTGATATCTTGTATCCCATAGCCCATGATACTCTCTCCCCATGGCCCATGATACTCTCTCACTCATGCCAACAATACCACAATACTCTCTTCCCCATGGCCCAAGATATCACAATACTCTCTCCCCATTGGCCCATGATATTCTCTCCCTCATGGCCCACGATCCCAACTACCTTATGGCCCACAATAAGCTCTCCCTCATGACTCACAAAGCTCTCTCTGCCATGATTCCCAATACTCTCTATTGCCCGGGATACTCTCCACCCATTGCCCCGGGATTCTCTGTATCCATTGCCCCGGGATACTCTCTACCCATTGCCTGGGGATACTCAGTATTCATTGATGAGGGATACTCTGCATCCATTGACCCGGGATACTCTGTATCCATTGACCCGGGATACTTTCTATCCATTGACCCGGGATAGTCTGTATCCATTTACCCGGGATACTTTCTATCCATTGCCCCGGGATACTTTCTATCCATTGACCCGGGATACTTTCTATCCATTGACCCGGGATACTATGTATCCATTGACCCGGGATACTATGTATCCATTGCCCCGGGATACTTTCTATCCATTGACCCGGGATACTATGTATCCATTGACCCGGGATACTCTGTATCCGGTAGCACACATGTAACATTTTAGATTGAGTTTTGACACAAAGTAAAATGGTGGAGGATGCAAGCGACATAAAATACAATACAGACTTTGCTAGTAGACTCTGACCTTGGCAGTCCAGTTGTGTGACACTATAACTCCTAGCAGCCTGAAGTTGTCAGGGCATGCTGGGATTTGCAGTTTTACAACAACTAGATAGCCACAGGTTGCAGAACAAGGGTCTTTACCCTGAGCAGTGGCCCCCAGCATTGAACACGAGCTCAGAATGAAATCCAGAAGTACATGTCCCATCACACTACAATTTCCCATATAGATGATGTGACTAGATCTAATGAGAGGCGCAAAAGAATTTGGCTGCGACTCCAACTGGACTGGAATATTTGGACGTTTTTCACATACGAGTTGGGGTCCTAATAATAATAATAATAATAATAATAATAATACTAATACCACATTGGCCCATCATTGGGAGCTGCACAACAATGGCTGACACTTGAGGGTCTCAAATATGAAGCAAAGAAGAATTAATATGAGAGTAAACTTAACTTGGGGTTCAACATTGGGATTTGGGGGTCTCTGAGCAGGTTTGCTATTGCAGTATAATAGGAAAACTGACAGTTGAGGGTCCTAGAATATTGCAGATCAAAACTTAGGGGTCTCTAAATAGTGCAACAATGACCTTACTGGGGTCCCAGAACTTATTCGGTAATGCACCGACACTGAGGGGGATTCACTGTGATTGCAGCCTGAGAGTCTAATTACAGAGTTGCTTTTCTGAAAATCGAACAATGCAGGAGCTTTACTTGCAGTCCTATGTAAAAAAACTGAAAACTCATGGACAGAGTCAAATGACAAAACTCCATTCAGCAACATCTGTATCAAATCTCTGCTCACACAACACCGGAGTAGAAAAAAATGGAAACCACGTACCCAGAGCAAACAGGACAGACAGAGCCAGGTCATTCTGGGGTCCGACCGTGCACGGGGGGCACACAGGGGTGCCGTGGGCATGCTGGCGACACCGATGAAGAATCCTTACGCCAATACAGAACTGACACTGATCCATCCGACCCAGGCGCCCAATTCCATAGTGGTCAGGTAACGCATAGGGGTTAACTCATTCACTGCCGCCACCTTGCAGCTGTATGGAGCCCTGCGCCAGTGTAGGATTCCCGGTTTTCCTGGATCCCTGTCTCCCTCCTTCCACATCACACTGTGAAGTCCCTGCCTCCTTCTTCTGTCCTCATCCTCACATACATCAGCCCTCACACCTCCTGAGGAGAGGGCGGTGCGGACCCAAAATCCGGCCCTCGGCCCCCTCCTCATCTGCAGGCTGCCTGCCACAAGCAACTTTTTAGGGGAGAGAGTAAAAAAAAAATGTAATTCTCTGGTATTTCCTCTACACCCTACACCTCAGCCCCCCGTCACCCCACCCCCACTTACACACCTCCTCGCCCTCCTAGGAAAAGAAGGGTCTTTATTTGGCTCCACGAGCCTGCAGATCCCGGGGCTCACATTCCCTGGACCCGCAGTCCCCGGAGGATGCACTACAGAGACCAGAGAGACCCCAGACAGAATATTAAAGGGATCCTCCGGGGCAGGGAAACTTCTGCAACTTTCTGAGACTTTGAGGCAGATTTTGTAAGACTGCTGCTTCTTCTACTCATCTAAAATCCATGTAAATGGGAATAACATGCGCAACATTAAGGATAGATTGCCACAATACATTTGTAAAAAATGTATCTCTATGTCTGCTATGAAGAATTGCACACCTGAGCCCCGCCCCTCCTGCTTAACTCCGCCTACTTTTCGCACCACTTTTCACAAGTAGCAAAAGACTTTAAAAAGTTGCAAATTTTAGACTACAAAAGATTTTTTATGTTACAGAAAAGACTAATTCTTTCCTTTGTGTTTAATCTCCACCATTTATAAGATCTTTCAGTGAATGGAAACATTCTTGATCAGAACAAGTTTTTAACCTCTTTCTATAAGCAAGTGCAACTCGCTAAGGTTATCAAGTCTGGACAGAAATATATCAAAGCTCTGCACTCACCTCTCATTAATGCTTCCATTTAATGGCAGCAAGCAGAGGTCTTGACATCAGAGAGTTCCCCCTAGTGGTGGCTGCAGACAGGATCTTATCATGTATCTCTGTATACAGGGAGCTCCCCCTAGTGGTGACTGCAGACAGGATCTTATCATGTATCTCTGTATACAGGGAGCTCCCCCTAGTGGTGGCTGCAGACAGGATCTTATCATGTATCTCTGTATACAGGGAGCTCCCCCTAGTGGTGGCTGCAGACAGGATCTTATCATGTATCTCTGTATACAGGGAGCTCCCCCTAGTGGTGGCTGCAGACAGGATCTTATCACGTATCTCTGTATACAGGGAGCTCCCCCTAGTGGTGGCTGCAGACAGGATCTTATCATGTATCTCTGTATACAGGGAGCTCCCCCTAGTGGTGACTGCAGACAGGATCTTATCATGTATCTCTGTATACAGGGAGCTCCCCCTAGTGGTGGCTGCAGACAGGATCTTATCACGTATCTCTGTATACAGGGAGCTCCCCCTAGTGGTGGCTGCAGACAGGATCTTATCACGTATCTCTGTATACAGGGAGCTCCCCCTAGTGGTGGCTGCAGACAGGATCTTATCATGTATCTCTGTATACAGGGAGCTCCCCCTAGTGGTGACTGCAGACAGGATCTTATCATGTATCTCTGTATACAGGGAGCTCCCCCTAGTGGTGGCTGCAGACAGGATCTTATCATGTATCTCTGTATACAGGGAGCTCCCCCTAGTGGTGACTGCAGATAGGATCTTATCATGTATCTCTGTATACAGGGAGCTCCCCCTAGTGGTGGCTGCAGACAGGATCTTATCATGTATCTCTGTATACAGGGAGCTCCCCCTAGTGGTGGCTGCAGACAGGATCTTATCATGTATCTCTATATACAGGGAGCTCCCCCTAGTGGTGACTGCAGATAGGATCTTATCATCTCTCTCTGTATACAGGGAGCTCCCCCTAGTGGTGACTGCAGACAGGCTCTTATCATATATCTCTGTATACAGGGAGCTCCCCCTAGTGGTGACTGCAGACAGGATCTTATCATGTATCTGTATACAGGGAGCTCCCCCTAGTGGTGACTGCAGACAGGATCTTATCATATATCTCTGTATACAGGGAGCTCCCCCTAGTGGTGGCTGCAGACAGGATCTTATCATGTATCTCTGTATTACAGGGAGCTCCCCCTAGTGGTGGCTGCAGGCAGAATCTTATCTATCTCTGTATACAGGGAGCTCCCCCTAGTGGTGGCTGCAGACAGGATCTTATCATGTATCTCTGTACTCAGGGAGCTCCCCCTAGTGGTGACTGCAGACAGGATCTTATCATGTATCTCTGTATACAGGGAGCTCCCCCTAGTGGTGACTGCAGACAGGATCTTATCATGTATCTCTGTACACAGGGAGCTCCCCCTAGTGGTGACTGCAGACAGGATCTTATCATGTATCTCTGTACACAGGGAGCTCCCCCTAGTGGTGACTGCAGACAGGATCTTATCATGTATCTCTGTACTCAGGGAGCTCCCCCTAGTGGTGACTGCAGACAGGATCTTATCATGTATCTCTGTACACAGGGAGCTCCCCCTAGTGGAGACTGCAGACAGGATCTTATCATGTATCTCTGTATACAGGGAGCTCCCCCTAGTGGTGACTGCAGACAGGATCTTATCATGTATCTCTGTATGCAGGGAGCACCCCTAGTGGTGGCTGCAGACCGGATCTTATCATGTATCTCTGTATACAGGGAGCTCCCTCTAGTGGTGGCTGCAGACAGGATCTTATCATGTATCTCTGTACACAGGGAGCTCCCCCTAGTGGTGGCTGCAGACAGGATCTTATCATGTATCTCTGTATACAGGGAGCTCCCCCTAGTGGTGACTGCAGACAGAATCTTATCGTGTATCTCTGTATACAGGGAGCTCCCCCTAGTGGTGACTGCAGACAGGATCTTATCATGTATCTCTGTATACAGGGAGCTCCCCCTAGTGGTATCTGGAGACAATTTTATCACGTCACTTTGTCTATTCACAGAATTTGAAGCTTTAAATCACAACTTGCAAACACCTGCACATTATAAAGATATATTAAGAAATTAATCAGTTATAGTTCATTGACCAGTGTCTCTAGGTCTGTTAACATCTACAACCAACTCTGGTTCAGCAAAAATTTATTTGGAAAGTTCATTGATTTCTTTGCACTTTATCGGTTTTGCAGACTTTCTAAAGCCAAGTCATTACCTTAATGTAGAAAGCCACCACCTGACTCATGGAAACTTCACAAAATTACAGAAAGATCCCAATAATCACAAGGTTTCCAGATAAGCAAGCTATATGGATGTAGCTGACATTTCTGTATTCACCTAACCACTTCAAGATTTTAGTTTTTAGGGTTTTTGTTGTTTCTTCTAGATGCCAACTGAAGATAATTATATATTACTAGATGGTGGCCCGATTCTAACGCATCGGGTATTCTAGAATATGCATGTCCACGTAGTATATTGCCCAGTCATGTAGTATATTGCCCAGTCACGTAGTATATTGCCCAGCCACGTAGTATATTGCCCAGCCACGTAGTATATTGCCCAGCCACGTAGTATATTGCCCAGTCACGTATATTGCCCAGCCACGTATGTATATTGCCCAACCACGTAGTATATTGCCCAGCCACGTAGTATATTGCCCAGCGACATAGTATATTGCCCAGTCACGTATATTGCCCAGCCACGTATGTATATTGCCCAGCCACGTATGTATATTGCCCAACCACGTAGTATATTGTCCAGCCACGTAGTATATTGCCCAGTCACGTATATTGCCCAGCCACGTATGTATATTGCCCAACCACGTAGTATATTGCCCAGCCACGTAGTATATTGTCCAGTCACGTAGTATATTGCCCAGCCACGTAGTATATTGCCCAGTCACGTAGTATATTGCCCAGCCACGTAGTATATTGCCCAGTCACGTAGTATATTGCCCAACCACGTAGTATATTGCCCAGCCACGTAGTATATTGTCCAGCCACGTAGTATATTGCCCAGCCACGTAGTATATTGCCCAGCCACGTAGTATATTGCCCAGCCACGTAGTATATTGCCCAGTCACGTAGTATATTGCCCAGCCATGTAGTATATTGCCCAGCCACGTAGTATATTGCCCAGTCACGTAGTATATTGCCCAGCCACGTAGTATATTGTCCAGCCACGTAGTATATTGCCCAGCCACGTAGTATATTGCCCAGCCACGTAGTATATTGCCCAACCACGTAGTATATTGCCCAATCATGTAGTATATTGCCCAGTCACGTAGTATATTGCCCAGTCACGTAGTATATTGCCCAGTCACGTAGTATATTGCCCAGCCACGTAGTATATTGCCCAGCCACGTACTATATTGCCCAGCGACGTAGTATATTGCCCAGCCACATAGTATATAGCAAAGCCACGTAGTATATAGCAGAGCCACGTAGTATATTGCCCAGTCACGTATTGCCCAGCCACATAGTATATAGCAGAGCCACGTAGTATATTGCCCAGCTACGTAGTATATTGCCCAGCCACATAGTATATAGCAGAGCCACGTAGTATATTGCCCAGCTACGTAGTATATTGCCCAGCCACATAGTATATAGCAGAACCACGTTGCATATTGCCCAGTCACGTAGTATATTGCCCAGCACAGAGCCACGTAGTATAGAGATTTAAAAAATAAAAATAAACATATACTCACCCTCCGCCGCCTTTCCCGCTCCTCGCGATGCTCCCGGCACCGCTCCATTGCAAGCGGCAGCTTCCGGTCCCAGGGCTGGTGTGAGCAGGACCTATGATGACGTCGCGGTGGATGGTGAGTATAGCAGGTTTTTGTTTTTTTATTATTTTTAACATGACATATTTTTACTATTGATGCTGCATAGGCAGCATCAATAATAAATAATTGGGTACACACAGGGTTAATAGCAGCGGTAACTGAGTGCGTTACACCGCGGGCAGTTACCGCTGCCATTAACCCTGTGTGAGCGGTGAGTGGAGGGGAGTATGGAGCGGGCGCCGGGCAGTGAGTGCAGGGGAGTAGGGGAGGGACTAATAGATTTGTACCCGTCGCTGATTGGTCGCGGCAGCCATGACAGGCAGCTGCCGAGACCAATCAGCGAATGAATAACCGTGACAGAAGGACAGACAGACGGAAGTGACCCTTAGACAATTATATAGTAGATTGTGTGAAGGCCAAAATAATGGAATAATATCCTCTCACATTTAATGTAACATTATTCATTGCTCTCTTTTATACTTTTAGACATTGTACTAGTATTTTTATTTATTTTGTATTCATTTATATTTTTGTTTCTATGTTGGACAGATTATATTGGAGTGATGATTAGTTTTCTTGCAATGTTTTCTTAATTTGTGAGAATTTTCCCCCATTATTAAGCATTCAAATCTCCCCCATCATCCCCTATGCTTTATATCACTTTGGTTATAAAGTCCTACAGATTGTGCCAGGGGCCCTTTAGAACAAGTTGAAGGACAATTGATCAAAGTGCCAAGTGTGGTTTTTATCCAAATTAGATACCTATAAATCCGTCCAAATAATGGCTGTGGGAAGATTGATTGGTTGAGCGCTGAGAGCCCCTGATGCTGACACAGCTGCGATCTGTCCACGTGTTTATGGTTCACGACTAACAGGACAGGAAGATCGTCCAAGAGAAGCCTGGCAGCCACGAGACCCCCAGGGACGGATGGATGGATGGATGGATAACCTGTAATTAATTTGTGGAAGAAGAAATATTTCTAATTTACGAGAGGGAGGACATTTAGTTACATTTATTTACTGATTTTTTTTTCTGTTTTGTAAAGTCAGAAAGTTGTAGAGAATTTCTCCTACAAGCAGCGAGGCCTCCGCCGCTCACACAAACGACGGCGATAAAGGAGAGCGGGGCCCAATAGTTGCCATTCATCTCCCTTAGGAAGCGGCAAAGCGCAATGATGTGTAGAGACCCTCTGCCCCATTAAAAGAGACCAATAGGTAAGTAGTGGGGGTCCTGTGATTCTGCATTGGAGCCCACCATGTATGCCACACGCAGACCTTACGGCTATGGGGGCCTTGGAGAGAGGGGCAGAGGTTAATATTGCTCTCTTTGCAGAAACTTACAGATATGCATGAAACAGCAGAATCGAAAAAAAAGTGGTGTGTATTGGGCCAACGCATGAAGGGGAGAAAAAAAAACTGATAGAGTATATGGAGTGCTTGCCTGTAAAGATCCTCGAGGGCGGAGCATGGCACTGAGAATTAAAGGTCAGATAGAATCCTTGAGTCATTCTCCTCCTCCTCATGTCTTGTCCTAAGTGCAACAATGTTTCAGTTTGGCCAGAAGTGAACGTTAATCATGATCGCTCATGTACGGTATATTATATACTCAGAATTAACGCATTTTGTAGACTCTTAAAGGAGTTTGGGTAACCCCATTATCACTTCACACTCCCGGTACTCCATTTTTACAAATCGTCCTTTGAGAGTGGGTGGATCTGTCTCGTGCACATAATGTTGTTGACACATCTGGTCATATATAATCAATTTAAAGGGGTTTAGAAAATCTATTTTCATATACGCAATTACGTTCGCTGTATCCACTCTGACAGAATAGAGAAGGCTGCAGACAATCAGTAACTGCTGACTGGCAGCAGTGGTCGTGTAGCATAAACACTGGCAAACACAGTGGGTGGACGGCATTATTACAGGAGGCAATTATGTACCATACTTATTCTTATTTTGTGCAGTAGACTGTAGATATTAATTAGTAATTGTCCATTAGTGGACAAAGCCTTTAACAGAGGAAGATCCTGAACTCTAGACCAGAGTGAGGAGCCATTAATAAGAGCGCCTCTTTCATTTTCCAGAGGACCGATCCCATATAAATGGTCACTGTGTAATACTTCACTTCTCCTGTGGTGGCGCTACAGAGAAATGTAGCACTTACTCCTGATTGCAGCCGATTGCTGGGTCCCAGCACTTTATGATCAGCTAAAGTCTTGGGACTGAAAATGTAGGAAATGGAGAAATCCTTTAAAATGAGATGAAAAGTTGAATGATCCAATCAGAACAAATGTATAAAAACTGGTGCAGATAAAAATGGGAGATTTTCCCCTTTCGGAGCAGCTTGATCCACCATGAAATTTTCTGACCTGCCCAGCAAACAGCCCAAATAAACGCACATTGACCTCATCTACGGAGATTTGCGTGGATCAGAAGGACACAAGTACGTCAATCTGCTTGACATAAAATTCATGCTTTCGACAAAGACGCACAATGAATTTTGTGGCCACCGAAACGAATTTGTGAATGTCGCAGTGTTTTATTCTTCGGCTGTTTCCTTGCAGTTCTGAGGACACGGGCTCACATCCAGCCTCAATAACATCCGCTCGGATCCCAAGTCACACTCCAAAAATGTACTTAGGATAATTGTCTTCATATACATTTGGCTTTGGTCTTTGTTTCCAATCTGGAGATAATGAATTAATCTCACAATGTCATTCTACCCTGTGTACATTGCTGTGCTCTATTCAGGCGCTACTTACATAGTTACACAATAACGCATTACATTGTGCGGATACTAAACCCAGTGTGAATGGCTCTGTTCACATGTCCAGTGGGGATTTTTGCTTGTGGATCAGTTTGGGGTTGCAAACATTGGAAATAAAATGTTCCAGTACAGGATCCATTTATTTGAATCTGGACGGACATTCTTAAGAGGTCTTCCATTTCTGGAAAAAAAAAAAATAGGAACTCGATAGTTTGGGCATTTTTTTTTTTTTTTAACATTAAGTTTATAGGAAATGAATCATAACATTGGTAATCTCTAACGTCGTCCATTAATAGATTTGTTTTTTGTAGCCCACAACACTAGAAATGTGCAGAAGCAACACTTTTAAAAACTAAGGAGCAGAAAAAAAAAACGGATGCAAAATGGAAACCAAAGTGTCCTTCTGTTCGGGTTTGATTTTGCATCAATTTTCAAACCAGTTTTCATCCATTTCTAACAAGTCCAGTTTTGGGAGGGTTTTTTTTTTTCTACTGGGTCCGTTACAAAGAGAGGACAACTGTATAGAAACAAATCCATAAAAATACAGAACAATAATTCTTTAAAAAAAAAACAAAAAAAAACAAACAACAACAAATAAGGCTGTTTCCACACAGTGTTAGAATCATATTATATTGTATAAGAGATAACAGATGTATTTTAAAGCATTTATCCGTTTTTAGATTTGATTTTCTAACATGGTATCTAGTTATATCCTATTTATAAAAAAAAAAAATAGATCCATTTTGGAAGGTCAGAAGATCGCATGACTTGTTTTTTAGAAAAAAGTAACATGACAAAATGTAAGAAAAAAAAGTACGCGAATGTAGGAAATATTCGCACAACTTTTTAAGCAGATGAGAAAGCTCAGCAGGCAGCATTGTTTGCATCCTGTAAAAAAAACAAAATCAAAGTGCAGAAACATTTGAAACTGACAGCCATTTGATACATTTTTCTCATTAGATTCTATGTAAATATTAACTTTTTTGTTTGTTTAAACACTTTTTTTTTTTACAGTATAAATGGATGTGTCGAGTATAGCACAAAAGCATGGCGTGAAGCAGGCCCAACATCCTTAACCACTTCCCAAATACATAATCATTGATTGGACGAACATTTCCGTCACTCCGTTTTTTTTTTCTGGCCAATTAATTAAGTAACCATCTCCATAACCAAAGAGGCTGCAACAAATGAATTCATTTACAAAGGGGTAAAGGTGACCCAGATAGAAACCAGCTGACATTCCTGATCTCACGTGACCCTTCTCTGTGCCCCTCTTGTTTGTCGCCCACTCTCGCTCTCCTTCCCGATGCCTTAAGGGGCTCCGAGTACAAAACAAAAAAACACTTTCCAGATCTGAGTCTCATAATCATTTATGCAGAGAAAAACAAAGCTTCCTTTATACAAGAGCGGAGAATAGAGGGGGATGAGAAGATCCAACTTATTACTACATCTCCACATGTACCCCCAGGATGGTGGGCGAGGGGGGTAAAAGCTGTGTTTTGTTACAATGTATCAATGCAGATAGATCATGCTAGATCCCCAGCACTGGAGACACATTTGAGCTGATGATAGTGCTCATGCTTCAAATACGTAGCAAACAAAAGGCTATCGAGGTTGGATACAAGAGACAGCTGCAGTATGGTATTAGCTCTGTACAGGTATTACTCTGGGAGTAAACAAAAATGATTTCATTCTTTAATTGCAAGCGGAGATCTTATAAATGGTGAGGATTTGAAATAATGTATCTCAGAGGTAGCAAAGTTGATCTTACAAATGTACTAATTCTATTGTACTAGCACAAAAAAATGATAGTATCACATTGTAGATAGATAGATAGATAGATAGATAGATAGATAGATAGATAGATAGATAGATAGATACAGTGGGGGACATAAGTATTTGATCCCTTGCTGATTTTGTAAGTTTTCTCACTGACAAAGACATGAACAGTCTATAATTTTAAGGGAAGGTTAATTTTAACACAGAGGTAGAATATCAAAAATAAAATCCAGAAAAATCACAATTGATAAATTATATACATTTATTTGCATTTTGCAGTGAGAAATAAGTATTTGATCCCCTACCAACCATTAAGAGTTCTGGCTCCTACAGACCAGTTAGACGCTGCTAATCAACTGGTTACCTGCATTACAGACAGCTGTCTTACATAGTCACCTTTATAAAAGTCTCCTGTTCACAGACTCCATTAATCAGTCAGACTCTGACCTCTACAACATGGGCAAGACCAAAGAGCTTTATAAGGATGTCAGGGACCAGATCATAGACCTGCACAAAGCTGGAATGGGCTACAAAAACCATAAGTAAGACGCTGGGTGAGAAGGAGACAACTGATGGTGCAATAGTAAGAAAATGGAAGAAATACAAAATGACTGTCAATCGACATCAATCTGGGGCACCGTGCAAAATCTCACCTCGTGGGGTATCCTTGATCATGAGGAAGGTAAGAGATCAGCCTGAAACTACACGGGGGAAGTTGTTAATGATTGTAAGGCAGCTGGGATCACAGTCACCAAGAAAACCATTGGTAACACATTACGCCGTAAGGTTTAAAATCCTGCAGTGGCGCAAGGTCCCCCTGCACCAGAAGGCACATGTGCAGCCCGTCTGAAGCTTACCAATGAACACCTGGATGATTCTGTCAGTGATTGGGAGAAGGTGCTGTGGTCAGATGAGACAAAAATTGAGGTCTTTGGCATTAACTCAACTCGCCGTGTTTGGAGGAATAGAAATGCTGCCTATAACCCAAAGAACACCATCCCCACTGTCAAGCATGGAGGTGGAAACATTATGTTTTGGGGGTGTTTCTCTGCTAAGGGCACAGGACTACTTCACCTCCTCAATGGGTGAATGAATGGAGCCATGTACCATAAAATCCTGAGTGACAACCTCCTTCCCTCCGCCAGGACATTAAAAATGGGTCGTGGCTGGGTCTTCCAGCAAGACAATGACCCAAAACATACAGCAAAGGCAACAAAAGAGTGGCTCAAAAAGAAGCACATTAAGGTCATGGAGTGACCTAGCCAGTCTCCAGACCTTAATTCCATAGAAAACTTATGGAAGGAGTTGAAGCTCCGAGTTGCCAAGTGACAGCGTCAAAATCTTCATGATTTAGAGATTATCTGCAAAGAGGAGTGGAGCAAAATTCCTCCTGACATGTGCGCAAACCTCATCATCAACTACAAGAAACATCTAGATAGATAGATAGATACGTTTTTGTAACCAGGATATCCTTTTTATTATTCCACTTCTTCCTGGGATATTTATGGCTCTTTTGCCCTATGAAGTTTATCATTTTCAGCCATCTCCACCATTAAGTAAAAACTTCATATGAAGACAGTAGTCGTCAATCACTGGCCATTTGTATAATCTGGTGGTCCTGTTGGTTGGTGGCATCAGCCATGACGGTCACAGACTTGTGTAACCCGCAGGATCTGGAGGTCAGGGGCCATAAAACCCCATGTCACCTTGTAAGAACTTATTAAGAGCCTCCTGATATTAGAGATGATTTCTTACTTCTTGTAGAGATGAACTGGTTAATGTGGAGCCAGTAGCGGCACCGCTGGCACTCACAATGGCAGCCTGGCATTTGACGGATTCCCCACTGATCCTAATAGCCCCAATCCCCTGTATAAAGGTTTACAGCTGCCACATCCATTACTAGAGTCATTTACTCCAGCCGACCTCGGGCTCTCGCTGCATCTCTGGAAATGAAAACGATTTCAGTGTCGTAATAAAGTCAAAATGGACAAATAATCAGAAACATCGGGGCCGTCCAGGGGTCGCTGATGCCCAAGCTTATATTTTTTGAAAGGCCGGGGGACAAAAAAGAACGAAATCATTGTTCATAAGCTGAAATCTGTCACGTTCTACTCGTTCAGCTGCAGTTCTGTTACAATGTATTAATGTAAACAGGAGATGTCAAGAGCCCAGAACAGGACTGATTTACTGTTCATGTCTTTAGATTATAAAAGGTTTGTCTAAACTTGATACATTGTGATAAAATTACCAGATATGGGAATGAGAGGGTTAATAAGCCCATGGGGGAGAAAGGGAGATGGAGAGAGAGAGATCTGTATTGATGGAGGGTCTGGGGTTTGTATTGATGGCGGTCTAGTCTGGGGTCAGTATTCACTGAACTGGATTCTGCACTAATGGGGAGTTTGGTCCTGGGTCTGTATATATAAGGGGTCTGGTCTGGGATCTGTATTGGGGGTCTGGGGTTTGTATTGATGGGGGGATCTGTATTGATGGAGGGTCTGG
This sequence comes from Ranitomeya imitator, assembly GCF_032444005.1. NCBI lineage: Eukaryota > Metazoa > Chordata > Amphibia > Anura > Dendrobatidae > Ranitomeya > Ranitomeya imitator. The sequence goes on from NC_091288.1 coordinate 12,594,862, forward strand.
GGTTTGCATTGATGGCGGTCTAGTCTGGGGTCAGTATTCACTGAACTGGGGTCTGCACTAATGGGGAGTTTGGTCTTGGGTCTGTATATATAAGGGGTCTGGTCTGGGATCTGTATTGGGGGTCTGGGGTTTGTATTGATGGGGGGATCTGTATTGATGGAGGGTCTGGGGTTTGCATTGATGGCGGTCTAGTCTGGGGTCAGTATTCACTGAACTGGATTCTGCACTAATGGGGAGTTTGGTCTTGGGTCTGTATATATAAGGGGTCTGGGATCTGTATTGAGGGGGTCTGGGGTTTGTACTGATGGGGGGGGTTCTGAATTGATGGAGGGTCTGGGGTTTGCATTGATGGCGGTCTAGTCTGGGGTCAGTATTTGCAGAACTGGATTCTGCACTAATGGGGAGTTTGGTCTTGGGTCTGTATATATAAGGGGTCTGGGATCTGTATTGAGGGGGTCTGGGGTTTGTATTGATGGGGTCCTGGTTTGGGGAGATTTCAGCTTCTTGTACTAATTGGAACATGAAGAATAAAAGAAAAACAAAGATGCAAATTTATTTACAAACAATGGACTTTTAAAAAAAAAAAAATCCTCCAACCCCGCCCCCGATCTCCGCTTCATTTATACAATTCCCCTAATATTTATGGATACACCATTGGTGGAGGGGCCCTTTAAATTGATTTATGGGACAGTCTTCATCGGAAGTTTCATGAGAATCCGGGGGTTAACTATGGCGACCTCTGTGCTTCTTCTAGACAGTTCTCTGTATTTCCTTACAAGTAACCGGATACTATAGACCTGATCAGACCATATGAAACTGAACGAAGGCTCCGCCACTCAGAACATCAGGAGGCAGCGGAGCCACGGCGGCCAAGTCTGCATTGTCATAGGGTCCAAACACAACATCCGGCACCGAGCCACAGAACGCTTCTTAAAGGAATTGTCCATTTTGGAGCCAACTGACAATTTAGAATTCCGCTTCAGAACAAGGATCAGCTGAAGAAGGGCATGACATTTAAAGAGGCAGTGTTAAAATTCAAAAGGTCTCATCAGAACAGGCTGATAACAGAGAACAACAGAAACAGAGGGTGTGCTTGGTTACCAACCAATTACCAAGTTAAAGTGAAAATGGCGTTGATTGACTTGCATTGATATTTTTATTTCTTTGTTTGTATTCCAGTTTTTTTCTAGTTACATTAAATCAAGCTTTTACTCAGTGTATAATGAAAAGTTTTGCAACTTTGTAATATACTTTGCATTATAGTTTCTACATGCAGAGGTCATGAAACATTGTATATTACAAAGTTGCAGAATTTTTTTAATTATACAAGTGATTAACTACAACCAGGACCCCCATAAATCCCCGGTATTTACCATTACTGCTGCAATAAATAGGAGCAGGGGGTCTGCGCTGACACCCCTTGGTCCTCTTTTCTGTGGAATGAGACTTCTTCATGAAGCCTGGGAATAGTGGTGTCAGGAGGGTGCACACAAGCCAAGGTGAACAGTGTGATTTAGGCAGCAATTAAGAGGGCTCAGACAGAACTAAACGGCCTGTAAAACAGCAGGATGGCTGCATTCAGACCCCAGGATCCTGCTGAGGGACCCCTCATTTAACTTGATGAACCATTGTGCTGAGAAATGTTAACAGGACCTCCCAGGGGTCTCCAATAACAAGATGCTTCCAGGTCAAGGGGAGACAGACAGTGTCCCTAATGAAGCAGTTCTGCAGGAAAGACTGACATACAGGGCTAGAAAAACAGGTCTGCTACTTGCAGATACAGCGCCACACTGGTGCACAGGTTGTGAGTGGCATTGCAATTCAGCTCCATTGAAGGGAATGGGACTGAGTTACAATACCGCACCCGACCTGTGCACAAGTGTGGCGCTGTTTCTAGATGGAGCAGCTATGCTTTTGTTGTCCAGGGCAACGTGTTCCTCAATTTGTAACTTTAGTGAAATATTTACATTACTGGGACCTTTTGGGGCCCCTCACACTCCAGGGCCCCAGTGCATCCCTTGTAGATTTCCCCTTCCTTCTTTCATTTAAATAAGTGGCAAATGTCCCTATGCGTTTCCCCTGTTGCATCCTGAAATCTGAAAATAACGACTTTAAACAAGTAATTTCCATGCGTAGATAAAATCTGTGCTGCAAAAAACGCCATTACCTCCATATTATTCAGGATCCGTCACTGCATTTTACCCCTAATTCAGACGTCCGCGAATTACGTACATATTCTATCTGGTGATTTTATGGACAGAACATGTGTCCAGTATAAAAGGACACTTCCATCACTGATCCGAGTCACGGATCAAAAAGACCCATGAAGTCTGTGGGTCCATGAACACAACAGACAGCACAAGGATGGCGTCAGCGTCCAGATGGAGCCAGTGTCCGAGAGACGTCAACATCTGGAAAGAGTCGGCGGCCAGAAGGCGTCGGCGGCCAGAAGGCGTCGGCGGCCAGAAGGCGTCGGCGGCCAGACGGAGTCGGCGGCCAGACGGAGTCGGCGGCCAGACGGAGTCGGCGGCCAGACGGAGTCGGCGGCCAGAAGGAGGCAGCGGCCAGAAGGAGGCAGCGTCCAGAAGGGGTCAGCGGCCAGAAGGGGTCAGCGGCCAGAAGGGGTCAGCGGCCAGAAGGGGTCAGCGGCCAGAAGGAGTCAGCGGCCAGGAGTCAGCGGCCAGAAGGAGTCAGCGGCCAGAAGGGGTCAGCGGCCAGAAGGGGTCAGCGTCCAGAAGGAGGCAGCGGCCAGAAGGCGTCAGCGTCCAGAAGGAGGCAGTGGCCAGAAGGAGTCAGCGGCCAGAAGGGGTCAGCGGCCAGAAGGGGTCAGCGGCCAGAAGGAGTCAGCGGCCAGGAGTCAGCGGCCAGAAGGAGTCAGCGGCCAGAAGGGGTCAGCGGCCAGAAGGGGTCAGCGTCCAGAAGGAGGCAGCGGCCAGAAGGCGTCAGCGTCCAGAAGGAGGCAGTGGCCAGAAGGAGTCAGCGGCCAGAAGGGGTCAGCGTCCAGAAGGCGTCAGCGTCCAGAAGGAGTCAGCGTCCAGAAGATGCCAGCGGCCAGAAGGAGGCAGCGTCCAGAAGAGGTCAGTGGCCAGATGGAGTCAGCGGCCAGAAGGGGTCAGCGGCCAGAAGGGGTCAGCGGCCAGAAGGGGTCAGCGGCCAGGAGTCAGCGGCCAGAAGGAGTCAGCGGCCAGAAGGAGTCAACGGCCAGAAGGGGTCAGCGGCCAGAAGGAGGCAGCGGCCAGAAGGAGGCAGCGGCCAGAAGGGGTCAGCGGCCAGAAGGGGTCAGCGGCCAGAAGGAGTCAGCGGCCAGAAGGAGTCAGCGGCCAGAAGGGGTCAGCGGCCAGAAGGGGTCAGCGGCCAGAAGGGGTCAGCGGCCAGAAGGAGTCAGCGGCCAGAAGGAGTCAGCGTCCAGAAGGCGTCAGCGGCCAGAAGGAGTCAGCGGCCAGAAGGAGTCAGCGGCCAGAAGGGGTCAGCGGCCAGAAGGGGTCAGCGTCCAGAAGGAGTCAGCGGCCAGAAGGGGTCAGCGGCCAGAAGGGGTCAGCGGCCAGAAGGGGTCAGCGGCCAGAAGGGGTCAGCGGCCAGAAGGAGTCAGCGGCCAGAAGGAGTCAGCGTCCAGAAGGCGTCAGCGTCCAGAAGGAGTCAGCGTCCAGAAGGCGTCAGCGTCCAGAAGATGCCAGCGGCCAGAAGGAGGCAGAGGCCAGAAGGGGTCAGCGTCCAGAAGGAGTCAGCGGCCAGAAGGAGTCAGCGTCCAGAAGGCGTCAGCGTCCAGTCCGTGCGCTGCCCAGGAGTAACGTGAAAATCACTGATAAAAAGGATTAGAAAAACGGAGCAATCACGGATGAGGCTCAGATCCAAAACTCTGATGAACAACAGTCCGCGTTTCTACATAGGAGAGAACTCACTTCTGCCTGAACGACGCCTTACTTATTTATAGGAAAAAACGACAGAATTAAATAATCGCCCATTCCCCATTAAGATCAATGGCCCATGACAGGTCCATACTGGACGCCCACGAAATGGCACAATTTTCTACGTGAACTGGATTTATTTTACATTTGTGTGTTATGATCATTAACATAATTTATGCAAAACTAAGTAAAATGTTACGTATGAATACGGCGTCGCAGGGAGGGGAACGCGGGGACAGTACAGGAGCGCAGACAATGGCATCTGCAGCAGCCCCAGATTTATGCCCGGTTCACATGGCGGATCAGACAATAACTCAGCGATCGCATCCCCGGGACGCCGTGTACTTTATGTTAATTAAATAGTCGGCTAAATGAATGTGAAGAAAGGTAATAAATGGAGATTAAGTCCTGATTAACCCTTCTCATCCTGCAGAAAATGCATTGCAAGGCCAACAAGTGATTTTATCAGGATCCCTTTAAACAGTCGTGCATTAACCCCTCAGTGTCAGTAATGCACACTAGTCTGCGGTACCTCTACTAGGAAAGCTGGATAACTAGAAGCACCCAGCTTTCCCAGCAGCCTGAGAAACAAATCCGCCAAGTAATGCAATGACATCTGCTGCCATACAGTCTCACTGACCATGGCGCTTATGGATGGGTACAACCCTGTATCTACATATGGGATAAGCTTCATGTTTTTGACCGGCCCTTTCCTGATTGGTTGTTTGGAAGACAATTAAAGGGGAGGTCCAGATTTTGCAGCTGAGTATTTGCTACAGTTGTATCCAGAGCTGGAGACTTTCATAGTTACAATGTATCAGTCTGGAGAAGGAACTATTTTGCCAAGTGATGACTGGATACAGCAGAGCAAACCCTCAGCTCTGAGACACCCAAGGTCTTTTAGTAACAGCAAGCAGAGATATTGTGACTGGCCAGGCAATGTTTCATTGAGCTATGCCCTTGTTAAAAACAGGGAAACTGCGAACCCAATCTGGCCTCTCTGGGTCTGAGCCGCGTGCCGCGATCCCCGATCTGGATTTATAGGGGAGCGGCCGATATCTCAGGCGATATCTGCTAATGAGCCCCACGTGACGGCCATAAAAGAGGGGAACATTTCTGGTTATGGCCGTAGGGCTAATGATTGGCGCCAGGTGGATGCTGGAATCCCGCAACCTGCTCAGGTCCCAGCTCATTAATCTTTTATTATATTTCATCTTGCGGAAATTGAAAGGAACGGCAGTCAAAAGGCGCACATTCAGACTCTGCGACAGCTGCTGCACACGTGCTTAAAGGGATTTTCCAGGACTAAAAAACTGAAGACCTACCATCTAGTATAATCATTAGTAAAAGATCATTGAAGTCCTTCACCCCATTAATTAGGAGCTAGCAGGTCCTAAACTGTGTATGGAGCAGGAATCCCACAGCTCCGTCCAGTGGCCATTCGCGGGTACTGCAGGTCATATCCACTTTAATAGGAGCTGAGTTGCAGTACCCTAGAATGGCCACTACACAGTGTATGGAGCTGGGCTGCTCGGCCTCCGTACACTGGGAACTTCTGGAAGTCGCAGGAGTTGCAAAGAGTCGATCTCTGGGGTTGGTGGCTGTCGGACCACTATCAATCTCATATTAATGATTTATCATGAGAGTAGGTCATCAATATCTTCGTCCCGAACTACCCCTTTAAGAAATGCTGGAGTTGTTAAAAAAAAATTTTAAAAAATGGAGAACAGGTACCCCGTCCTATTATACATTGGAATCCCAAAAATGCCAATTAAAGGGATAGTCAACAACTACTCACACTTAAATGCTGGAGCACCCCAGATAAAATACAATGTGTCACGACGGACATTGTTATGGTCGCTGATCAGTCTCCGTACTCCATCATGTCCTAGGTTAGTGAAGGGGTAACTGATCATTTATCTGGAGGAAATTGGAAGGCTGCAGCTGTTCAGCGACTTGAGAACTTAAGGTTGTTGTGAAATAGTGGACAAGATTGTTAAGTGAACCTTAAAGCCAAAAGAAATCCCATTTTCTACAGAGGACCACAACCTGATCGGATCTATGAAACGATCATTCCTGGCTGCATTTCCCCCATGTGGTCAATGCAGGATCTCAAGCCCAATGTTCCACCTCCCTCTCGGTTTGGACGGCTGCCTCACCACCTCCTCACAGAGAGGAAGAATACATGTCCATAGATCTCTCCAGAAGACAAGGAATTAATAAGCGCTGTCACTTCCATTTGGCGTAAGTAATTACTGGAAAAAGGCCGCATCTCGCCATCACAGGAGGCAGCGCGTGGAAATCTGTGCGCCTCACACAAACCACAAGCCATTAATGCCTCAATCTGAGCTCCACAAGTTCATTATTAGGTTGCAGAAAGTATAAACCCAGATGTGCAACGTCCTGAAATACTCTGCACTGCACAAATAAAACAACAGAGACAATACGACAAATGGTGCAGTTGATTTAATGTAACTGCAGTGTAGCAACACTAACAGAAATGTGTCCTCTCCACCTAGATCTGATTAGCAATGAGAATACATTTCGCCAAACAAATCAAAAATAATATATATACGGTAAGTAAAAAAAAATAAGAGAGAACAGATTGAGGAGAGCACCAGACGGTTCTGTTCAGACCTATCGGAATTAGGCTACTTTCACACTAGCGTCGGACTCGGCCCGTCGCAGTGCGTCAGGCCGAGGTTCCGACGCTAGCAGTGAAACGGAGGCACAACGGGTGCAGCGGATGCATTTTTCCTGCACATCCGCTGCCCCATTGTAAAGTGCGGGGAGGTGGGGACGGAATTCCGGCCACGCATGCGCGATCGGAAAAAGCGGTCCGTCGGCAGCAAAAACGTTACATGTAACGTTTTTTGCTCCCGGCGGTCCGCCACAACACGTCGCATGACAGTTGCGACGTGTCGCAATGCGTCGCTAATGTTAATCTATTGGGCAAAAACGCATCCTGCAAACAACTTTGCAGGATGCGTTTTTTCCCCTAAACGACACATTGCGACGTATTGAAAAAAACGCCAGTGCGAAAGTAGCCTTAGTCTTCAAGGAAAACTTCATGTTCCAAGACGCCTTTTACCTCCAAATACAGGGCACAGCGATGGGCTCTAATGTGGCACCTCCCTACGCCGTAGCAGACAGGTCATTCTTCGAGGAGGACTGTGTTTACTCCAATACGCTGTTCCACCAACGTTCCCGCCTTTGGTGGAGATATATCGATGACATTTTCTGTATTTGGGATGGACCCATACATTACAACAATTCAATATTTACATCAGCAGCATCCGTCTGGAGTAACAATTTACCATACAACACAGTAACAACAACATCAACCTGCCGGACACCTCGATTAGCAGATGACATAGGGAACTTGATGATGGACTGGTGCGTTCTGTTACATTTCTCTAGTTACCATCCTGGCTCCTCAGCCCAATTCAGGAGAGTGGACAGAATCGTGTCCCAACAACAAATAAAAAAAGGGAGATTGGAAGAAATCCAAAGCAAGTTTCTAAACAGGGGCTGCACTAAAAGGGTCCCATCTGAAGCAAGAACAAACATCCAACATACCCCAAAAGCAAAAAGAATGGTGGTCCACACTTATCATGCATATTCATAAAGTTATTTGGAAACATTGGTCCATTCTCTGCAATAGTTATTCTGACATTGAGGAGCTCCAGGAATCTCTTCTCCCCTTTTTCCGATGCCCCCAAACCTCATAGACACATTGATCAGAGCAGATTTAGGCTCCAGATCTACGGTTCCTAATGAAATCTCTTTGCAATTTAAACAGGGAAATGTCCCTTGTTTTTGTCTGCAGACAGTGCAACAACGTGCAGAAGGGCAACCGAACCCCCGACCCACACACGGCACAGGCATTGCAATTACAGCTTTTCTCACTCGCGGGTCCTCATTTGGAGTTGACGCCATTTAGTGCCCCTGTGGTCTCCTTCATATGGGTGACAAAACACAATCAGTCCCAGACAGAATATCTCAACGCAAATCTAACGCCAGGTGTAAAACGACTCAAGTTACCGCTCCTTTTCCGTTACCAACGGACGGGCCATTAATGTTTCGCAGTGAAGGTTGCAGGTATTGGAGCAGATATTGCCCCGCAACTTAGAAGGCGCCAAGATAGAGTCAAACTACTCAAGAAACGCGAAGCCTTTTGGATCTTTCCAGTACAACCCTGGAACCCCGGGTTATAGTCAGGGGCTGCCACATGGTCAGTTTCCTTTGACAGCTCGCGGGAATAAATAATGTCACAAGCTCAGGTTGTATTTCGCTTTCGGATACTGTTGTACAATTTTGTGATTAACATTGGAGCTACCATCATGTCTTCACCTTATCATTTATGTTTCTGGTTTTGATGCGGTTTTTTTCCTCAACAATTTTGTCATCGACAAAGGGATTTACCTTAGTTCTCAGCCAGTTGTCCGTAAATTATGGACCTTATTTTATCCAGTCATATAACACTATATATTACCAGGTACCTGTCCTATTACTATTATTTCCATTATCCACAGTACTGTTAGACATTTCTTTCCATCATTACCCTGAGCACTTATGGTCGAGCACTGGCTGCCTATTCTCAGCATCTTACCTCTGTGACAAATCCATCATCATCATACATTTACCAGAACTGATCCACATCACCGGGTTCTCTACATTCCCGCACGGCTCTCCGCCCACGGTCCATATACAACAGGCTCCTCCTAAACACCAGAATTCTATAACACACACATCAGAGCGGTGTCCGTGCGCTCCCGCATCACACAGTGACGTCACACCCGTGACCGCTTTACATCACTCGTCATGTCATAGACGGGACCCCAACAGCGCGTCACATAATTCATGCAGTACATTAAGGATCATGGCTGTTCTTACTCTTTCGTGGCTCGCAGTATCATTTACCTATTCCCACAATCAAGATGGAAAAATATTAAGATTTCAGAGTCCTCAGTGGTCGATACCTTTTAATGGTGAACTGAAAAGATGGTAACAAATTGCAGCTTATATAGAATGCCTGATGAAGAAACACGTAACATAGTAACATAGTAACATAGTTAGTAAGGCCGAAAAAAGACATTTGTCCATCCAGTTCAGCCTATATTCCATCATAATAAATCCCCAGATCTACGTCCTTCTACAGAACCTAATAATTGTATGATACAATATTGTTCTGCTCCAGGAAGACATCCAGGCCTCTCTTGAACCCCTCGACTGAGTTCGCCATCACCACCTCCTCAGGCAAGCAATTCCAGATTCTCACTGCCCTAACAGTAAAGAATCCTCTTCTATGTTGGTGGAAAAACCTTCTCTCCTCCAGACGCAAAGAATGCCCCCTTGTGCCCGTCACCTTCCTTGGTATAAACAGATCCTCAGCGAGATATTTGTATTGTCCCCTTATATACTTATACATGGTTATTAGATCGCCCCTCAGTCGTCTTTTTTCTAGACTAAATAATCCTAATTTCGCTAATCTATCTGGGTATTGTAGTTCTCCCATCCCCTTTATGAATTTTGTTGCCCTCCTTTGTACTCTCTCTAGTTCCATTATATCCTTCGTGTGGTCTCGAAAGCTCGCAATTTGCTACCATCTTTTCAGTTAGCCATTAAAAGGCATCAGCGACGGAGGACTCACAAATCTTAATATGTTTCTATCTATTGAATATCGGACTTCATGACCTCGAGCAGCAAATACTGCACTAGTGCCGTACACCCCACATCACACCCAAGGGACGCTTCTATATCTTCCTTATGGAAATTGTTACTGGAGAAGGCCAAGCATTGAGGTCGAAACGTTTATTTTTATGACTACAATAAATTACAAAAAACTCCATTTAAGTTGAGTGCCTCAGTTCATCTTTATCTATTGGCTAACGCCAATCACAGTCAGAATGAGAATCTTCCGCTCCATCGCAGCTTCATGACATTGTGCCGCTTCCTCGCCCTTCTGGACAGGATTCCACCTAGGGACCAAACCTGGAACCTCAGTGCGGAGCACAACTAGATCTCCTCCAGATCGTTTTATGCGATATTTCATAAAGTATTAAATATCCAATGATTACATTATGATCAAATATCTCTTTACGGTCTCCACTGTGATCAATGTATTATTATCTAGAAAATACTTAGAAATTCAGGTACTTCCATGGTATCAGATGCCACATGAAAAGGATAAACTGTCAGAAATACTCTTGATACGTGAATATATTATGTATGTCTTGCATATAAGTTTCCAAAAAATCACTTACTCTGAATTTTATGCATTTTGTACAGTTCTGATAAAGGACCGAAACATTAACAACTATAAGTATTGCCATAGGGGCAGTATTATCTACTATATAATTGTCTAAGGGTCACTTCCGTCTGTCCTTCTGTCTTTATTTCTGTCTATCTGGCTCGGATATTCATTGGTCGCGGCCTCTGTCATGGAAATGCAAGTCGCTGATTGGTCTCGCCAGCTGCCTGTCATGGCTGCCGCGACCAATCAGCGACGGCCACAGTCCGATTAGTCCCTCCCTACTCCCCTGCAGTCAGCGCCCGGCGCCCGCTCCATACTCCCCACAGTCACCACTCACACAGGGTTAATGCCAGCGGTAACAGAGCACGGTGTAACTCACTCGGTGACCGCCGCTATTAACCCTGAGTGACCAAGTTTTTACTATTCATGCTGCCTATGCAGCATCAATAGTAAAAATATCTAATGTTACAAATAATAATAATAATAAAAAAAAAGGTTATTCTCACCCTCCAACATGCGCCCTCTCCTTGGCACTGCAAGCGGCAGGTTCCGATGCCAAAGATGCTATGCGAGGCGGACCTGCCATGATGTCACGGTCATGTGACCGCGACGTCATCACAGGTCCTGCGCTCATACCAACCCTGGGACCGGAAGCTGCCGCGTGCACCGCACACAGGCGACAGGACTACAAGGGGCCCTCAGAGGGTGAGTATATGTTTATTTTTTACGATGAAACAAGAAAAGAAAACAGTGCGGCACTCACCCTTATTTTTGAAGCTGTGAAATCGTGCTCTTTATTGGAGAAAAATGTATAAAACATCCATTAGGACATCAGGTCAGCGGCAGGGTGCGGAGGTGGAGTGTGGACGACGGCCGTTTCGCACGGTATGTGCTTCAATGGGTCCAGTCCAGGGAACTGGACCCGTTGAAGCACATACCGTGCGAAACGGCCGTCGTCCACACTCCACCTCCGCACCCTCCCGCTGACCTGATGTCCTAATGGATGTTTTATACATTTTTCTCCAATAAAGAGCACGATTTCACAGCTTCAAAAATAAGGGTGAGTGCCGCACTGTTTTCTTTTCTTGTTTCGTCGTATTTACTCTGGATTGCCTATCAGTGCTGAGCACCGTATACCCAGAACATACGTGCCACCTGCGTATTTTTCGGATGTTCTTTAAGGAGTGAATGTCCATATTGATTTGTGCTTCTCTAGTGCCGTCCATTGCTCATTCTGTGTGTTGGTTAGGTTTATTTTTTATTTTAAGTCTTTTTTAACCTGTTACATATGTGTCTGGGCAATATACTACATGGGCTGCGCAATATACTACGTGACTCTGCTATATACTACGTGTCTGGGCAATCTACTACATGGGCTGCGCAATATACTACGTGACTCTGCTATATACTACGTGGCTGGGCAATATACTACGTGGCTGGGCAATATACTACGTAGCTGGGCAATATACTACATGGACATGCATATTCTAGAATACCCGATGCGTTAGAATCGGGCCACCATCTAGTAGTAGTTATATTCTTGTACATAGGGGCAATATTATAGTAGTTATATTCTTGTACATAGGAGCAGTATTATAGTAGTTATATTCTTGTACATAGGGGCAGTATTATAGTAGTTATATTCCTATACATAGGGGCAGTATTATTATAGTAGTTATATTCTTGTACATAGGTGCAGTATTATAGTAGTTATATTCTTGTACATAGGAGCAGTATTATAGTAGTTATATTCTTGTATATAGGAGCAGTATTATAGTAGTTATATTCTTGTACATAGGAGCAGTATTATAGTAGTTATATTCTTGTACATAGGGGCAGTATTATAGTAGTTATATTCTTGTACATAAGGGGCAGTATTATAGTAGTTATATTCTTGTACATAGGGGCAGTATTATAGTAGTTATATTCTTGTACATAGGGGCAGTATTATAGTAGTTATATTCTTGTACATAGGAGCAGTATTATAGTAGTTATATTCTTGTACATAGGGGCAGTATTATAGCAGCTATATTCTTGTCCATGGGAGGCAATTTTAGAATCATTTTTCATCTGTTTTTCTGTGATATTAGTATAAGTTATATGACATGCTGCATTACAATGCTTTATGACACTATATGGCGGCTTGTATGGATATTACAGCTTTCTAGTCCAGAGATCTTATTTTGGGTGTTTTCTCAATTGAGCAAAAAGATGGGAATGATTATCGTGAGCTCAGCCTTAATATAAAGTATATGTTATGTGATGACACGATATGATTTGTGCTCCGGCTCAGGGGCCTCGGAGTCCATTACTGCAGCCTCCTATATGAGCGCAGCAGAGCAGCCATAATAAGCCGGATGTTTTTGGTTAATGGTCCCATGATGTCATCGGGGACAGATTATCAGTGGTGCAGTCCTGCGTTTGGGCCCCTGCAGCTCTAGGGCCTGTATACGGCAGACTGCATTCACATTCGCTCTCAGAACTGCTCACTGGGCGAGAATATATAGGCGACAGAGATAGACTACGGGGCGAACAGGGAGCCCCCAATATCCGCACTGGCTCGTGTTTTAGCAGTCCAATGTCACAGAGAAAAAAAAACGTCCCCTGTGCAAGAACAGTGCAGGGGCCCGTGGCCACCCAGTATCTCCTCATACCCTCCTGCAGTGGTAGCGGCCCCCTGACCTCCTGGGACCACGTGCGGCTGCACAGGTGGCTCCAATGATATGTCTTCCCCCTGGCTCAGTGGTTAAATAGCAAGTAGAAGCAGGGAAGGTAGTTTATGCAGTCACTGAATATGGTGGAATCTCTTTGGGTCAGCAACCCACGTCCCTCCAGCTGTTGTAGTACTACAACTTCCAGCATGCCCTGACGTGAACAGGTTGTCAGGGTTGTCAGGGCTCAGCTTTCAAAACAAGTGGAGTGCGACAGGTGGGTGACCCATGTCTGGTCTCTAAGTTGTGGTTCTCCAATTGTGACACTACAACTCTCAGCATCCTCTGACAATTACCGCCTAAGTGTCCATTTGCCATCTGATAATGCCAGGAAATAACTTAGGAAGCAAGATCCAGTATTTCAAATTACCTGCGTGTCTCCAAGTATGTCTCAGATCAAAAGAAAGTATGTCCGCAGATGTAGCAGAGCTGAATGCGGAATTTAATGAATTGCTAAGGCATCAAGATCACTCTACTGTTACAAGTTCAGCTACAGTATTCACCTGCAGTCCTATGCAAAACCACATACAACACTGGGCCCTGGGATACCAGCAGGTGTCAACCAGCCATATCCGAAACACTCGGCTCTGCTACATCAGCCAAATAGGAGATCATCATATCACAGCAGACTCTGAACATGGCCACTCACCTTGCTGCTTCGACACAGATGAAGGGGAACGAGACAAATGAAAATAAATTTGCCCCAACGGAGGAGCCACGTGAAGCATTGGGCCCAACAGGTCATTGTGGACTTATTGGTCCCTGGAACAGAAGATCATAAAGGTTGTAGGCCGCGACAAATCGCACCCACTTTGTAGCAGATTTTCCACAGTTCTGTAAGTCGGTGCCCACCCAAGACCCTTTTCATCCTTTTCCTGATCCGGCCGCCCCCAGGCTCATCACACAAGTCCCAGATCCCCAGCCGATGCGGAGCCTCCCTCTGCCTGCAGACCTGCAGTCCTACCGTCCCCCCCTGCACCAACAAGTGCTTGGTGCTCCGCCATGCCAACTCAGTGCCAGCGCTGCACCCAGAGGTGCCAGAAGGGGAGAAGCCTGGATGAGGAGCCTGGATGAGGAGCAGCTCCGTGCAGCGAGCGCATCTGTGTGTAATGCATCTCCCCGAGGACAGGCAGCATCCAGGCACCACATCCGAGTGTGCGATGAATTTTTATAAGCACTCTCCGATATTATCTGCAGGGAGGGGCGCAGCGTGGCACAGCGCAGTCATGTCACAGCACACAGGGGTCACAAACCGGAGCTACCTGCTTGGAAATAAAAAAAACCTTCCAATCTGAAAAGTCTGCTCTGCGGAAGATAATGGCCATAAATAACGGTTATTAATGACTGCAACAATGTAGAGATTCATAGAGGAAGCAACAATGGACACAAGCTTCCCAAAGTCATTGGTGTAAAAGACGCAAAGAAAGAAAACTGCAATCAACCCGGAAATGTCACTGGACCTCAATCACATCGCAATAAACTAATGGGAAAAGAGCTGCCAAACTGGCACCGGGAGCATCTGGAGGAGGCCAAAGAAACGCAAGAAATGCACAGGACGAATATCAATTACTCAGACAGATCCAAGAAGCCGGGACCCCCACAATACGAATATCAGAATTACACCCCAGGGGGAGACAGACGCGCAGGTCCACAGGGAGCAGCATTAGGCTATGTTCACACCTTGCAGTTTTCCAGCTTTTTTTTTTAATGCAAAGTTTAAGCTGCTTTTACCTGTTTACAAAAAAGCAGATATTGTTTAGTTTTTGCTGCATTTTTATTGCTGCGTTTTTGTCATTGTACATTTGTCTCGTGTACGTGCTGATATAGGCCTAGTGCATACAAAAATAATTTGGCACCAAAAATGCAACAAAAACTGATGCCTGCAGTTTTTTGAACGACTCATTGCTTTAAAAAGGGTGAAAAAGCTGCAAAAACACTGAAAGGAGTGACACGCTGCATTTCGTAAAAACAAAGCTCTTTGACAAAACGGTTAAAAAAAAAAACGAAGGGATGTGCATGAGATTTGTGAAATTTCATAGACTTTGCTGGTACTGTAAAACGCAGCTGATCATTTGCATAAAAAAAAGCAGCAAAAAAACCTGCTTCAAAAAAACCTGCTTCAAAAAAACGCAATATGTGAACATAGCCTTATAGTAGTTATAATCTTATTTACAGTTGGGCTCAAAAGTTCACATCCCCTGGTGATCGTGGCCTGATAACATGCACAGACGTTGACACAAATGGGTGTGAATGGCTACTAAAGGTAACATCCTCACCTGTGACCTGTTTGCTTGTAATCAGTGTGTGCATAAAAGCTGAGTGAGTTTCTGGGATCCAGACAGACTCTTGCATCTATCATCCAGCCACTGACGTTTCTGGATTGTGAGTCATGGGGAAAGCAAAAGAATTATCATCGGATCTACGGGAAAAGGTAGTTGAACTGTATAAAACAGGAAAGGGACACAAAAAGATATCCAAGGAATTGATAATGCCAGTCATCAGCGTTCACACTGTGATTAACAAATGGAAAATCAGGGGCTCTGTAAAAACAAAACCACGGTCAGGTAGACCAACAACGTCGTCCACAAGTGCCAGGAAAATTGTTTGGCATGCTATGAAAAACCCACAAATAACATCAGCTGAAATACAGGACTCTCTGAAAACTAGCGGTGTGGATGTTACAAGATGCACAATAAGGAGGCTCTTGAAGAAAAATGGGCTGCATGGTCGAGTCACCAGAAGAAAGCCATTACTGCGCAAATGCCACAAAGTATCTCGCCTACAATACGCAAAACATCACAGAGACAAGCCTCAAAACTTCTGAAATAAGGTAATTTGGAGGGATGAGACCAAAATTGAACTTTTTGGCCACAACCATAAACGTTACATTTGGAGAGAGGTCAACAAGGCCTATGATGAAAGGAACACCATTCCTACTGTAAAGCATGGAGGTGGATCGCTGATATTTTGGGGATGTTTGAGTTACAAAGGCACAGGAAACTTGGTTGAAGCTAAAGGAAAGATGAATGCAGCTCGTTATCAGCAAAAACTGGAGGCAAATTTGCAATCATCAGCCCGGAAGCTGCGCATGGGACGGACTTGGACGTTCCAACATGACAACAATCCAAAATACAAGGCCAAGTTTACCTGTCATTGGCTGCAGCAGAACAAAGTGAAGGTTCTGGAGTGGCCATCTCAGTCTCCTGACCTCAATATCATTGAGCCACTCTGGGAAGATCTCAAGTGCGCAGTTCATACTAGACAGCCCAGGAATTTACAGGAACTGGAGGCTTTTTGCCAAGAAGAGTGAGCAATTTTACCATCTGAGAAAATAAAGACCCTCATCCACAACCACCACAAAAGGCTGTCATTGATGTTAGAGGGGGCAATACACAGTATTAAGAAATGGGGTATGTGAACTTTTGATCAGGGTCATTTGGATGTTTTAATGATTTATGATTATTTTATGATTTAAAAAGAGAAAATACAGTAGATCCACAATAAATGGCTGCACCCAACCACTAACCATGAGTGGAGAAAAAGTTTTGGTGTTATCATTCATATTGTCTGAAAAAAGGCCAAGAAAGCAAAAATTCTACTGGGTATGTAAACTTTTGAGCAGAACTGTAAGAGCATTATTATAGTAGTTATATTCTTGCACATAGAGGCAGTATTATAGTAGTTATATTCTTGTACATAGGAGCAGTATTATAGTAGTTATATTCTTGTACATAGGGGCAGTATTATAGTAGTTATATTCTTGTACATAGGGGCAGTATTATAGTAGTTATATTCTTGTACATAGGAGCAGTATTATAGTAGTTATATTCTTGTACATAGGGGGCAGTATTATTGTAGTTATATTCTTGTACATAGGAGCAGTATTATAGTAGTTATATTCTTGTACATAGGAGCAGTATTATAGTAGTTATATTCTTGTATATAGGAGCAGTATTATAGTAGTTACATTCTTGTATATAGGAGCAGTATTATAGTAGTTACATTCTTGTACATAGGGGCAGTATTATAGTAGTTATATTCTTGTACATAGGAGCAGTATTATAGTAGTTATATTCTTGTATATAGGGGACAGTATTATAGTAGTTATATTCTTGTACATAGGGGGCAGTATTATAGTAGTTATATTCTTGTATATAGGGGACAGTATTATAGTAGTTATATTCTTGTACATAGGGGCAGTATTATAGTAGTTATATTCTTGTACATAGGAGCAGTATTATAGTAGTTATATTCTTGTATATAGGGGACAGTATTATAGTAGTTATATTCTTGTACATAGGGGGCAGTATTATAGTAGTTATATTCTTGTATATAGGGGACAGTATTATAGTAGTTATATTCTTGTACATAGGGGCAGTATTATAGTAGTTATATTCTTGTATATAGGGGACAGTATTATAGTAGTTATATTCTTGTACATAGGGGCAGTATTATAGTAGTTATATTCTTGTATATAGGGGACAGTATTATAGTAGTTATATTCTTGTACATAGGGGGCAGTATTATAGTAGTTATATTCTTTGCGGATTCGCAGCAGTTTTCCATGCGTTGTACAGTACCATGTAAACCTATGGAAAACAAGATCCGCTGTGGCCATGCTGCGGAATGTTCCGTGCTGATACACTGCGGTTTAAATTTCCGCAGCATGTCAATTCTTTGTGCGGATTCCGCAGCATTTTACACCTGCTCCTCAATAGGAATCCGCAGGTGTAAAAACACAGGTGAAATCCGCTTAAAAAAAAAAACGCTGGAAATCCGCAGGTAAAATGCAGTGCGTTTTACTTGCGGATTTTTCAAAAACTGAGTGGAAAAATCCACACAGAACGTGGGCACATAGCCTTAGACTTAGAGAATAAAATTGTTGTTAGTACGTCCGATATTGCGCATCACACATGACTCCGATGATATTGGTGGGTTTGAGGCCATCAGTAGTGTTGAGCATTCCGATACCGCAAGTATCGGGTATCGGCCGATATTTTAGTGATATCGGGTATCGGTATCGAATCAATAGGGATGTGTAAAATAAAGAATTAAAATAAAAAATATTGATATGCTCATCTCTCCGGCGGCCCCTGGACTTGACGCTGCTAACCGGGAGGCTTCTTTTTTTAAAAAGCGCGCCTTTCGGACCTGTGAATGACGTCCCGGCTTCTCATTGGTCGCGTGCCGCCCATGTGACCGGCACGCGACCAATCAGAGGCCGCGACGTCATTCGCAGGTCCTCAATTCCTAGAATTAGCAGTTTTGTGAATGAGAATGACGTCGTGGCTTCTGATTGGCCGCGTGCCGGTCACATGGGCTGCACGCGACCAATCAGAAGCCGGGACGTCATTCACAGGTCCGAAAGGCGCGCTTTTTAAACAAAGAAGCCTCCCGGTTAGCAGCGTGAAGTCCAGGGGCCGCCGGAGAGGTGAGCATATCAATATTTTTTATTTTAATTCTTTATTTTACACATCCCTATGGATCCCAGGGCCTGAAGGAGAGTTTCCTCTCCTTCAGACCCTGGGAACCATGAGAATACCTTCCGATACTTGATGTCCCATTGACTTGTATTGGTATCGGATATCGGTATCGGCGATATCCGATATTTTTCGGGTATCGGCCGATACTATCCGATACCGATACTTTCAAGTATCGGACGGTATCGCTCAACACTAATCATCAGATTAAAGACTAACCGTAATGTGTTTTGGGAGCCTAAAATGTTTCCCTTTTGTTTCCACCAATCTTGGAGCCCAAATATTGCAGATCGCTCAGCAGGGGGCAACAATAAGAAATCTCATGATGACAAGACCCAGAGAGCAGAAGGGACGACGTCAGTGCTGCCCGGTTATTGCGGAGTGGAGTTTTCCTTTACTTCTCTGTAGAATTAAACTGTAATAAAAGATATCAGAAAGTGCTGCAGAGAAGACCCGCGGGACACGGGGGAGATTTCTGCTGGTCGCGTCCCCACCTGAGTGCGCAGATCTCTGCAGAGAGCGATAATGACATTTCATTACAGTAAAACATTGGAGCCTCTGCAGCAGGGAGGAGGCGAGGTGATAAAGGGAAGAAAAATGAGGACAGGCTAATAAAGCAAAGAGCAGAGGCTGCGACGCCACGTGCCGCTGCGATCACACAGGCGGAAACCGACCACCATGTTCAGAAGCAAAGCTGACAATGATGGCAACTGCTGGACCAATGTATCAGTGCAGGACTCATGAGCCTAGTGCAGTCGAAACGCGTCGACTGGGTAAGAAAAGGAAAATCCAGTCCTGTTGAGCCGGACTCCAATTTTTTTTCTATGTGAGTCCAGGGCGAGGTGGTGTCTTGAGCCCCAGGTGGACGGGCATAGAGCATTGACTTACATGGCTGAGTGTGGTCCATATATCGGACATGTGCACCCCCCCATAGAATAACACTGTCGGAGGCTTAGTCAGGTCTCTATATATGGTGGTCTGCACCTGCCCTCACAGATCCCCCATACAATGTATCAGCCCTTTCTCTGATGAAGGACGTATTGTGATCTGTGCTGCGATTCCTGCAGCCCGGATTTATAGCCGCTCGGTGATTCCTGGGGCTTTATACCCGGCTCTACTTCTCTCAGCGTCACCTCGTTAATTGTTAGCTCTGCGCTTGTAAAGTTTAATGCAAGCAACGGCTCATCCTAAAGCAGAGGCCCACCGCCCCTTGTACCCTGGAACCAGATTTGTTTTGTTTTTTTTCAGTCTCACGTTAACCCCATCCTAACCGCTCTGAACTATTTAACGTGAAGGCGCAATCAACAGCAATCAGGTACAAGCAGCGGCTGCCAGCTCTATAGCAAACACTGTGCTCAACACAACAAAATAAATCCACCACATTTACAATACACCAGATTATAAGTACACAAAACTTTATTATTTTATTGCCTTATAACCCCTGCACATCCATAAAGTCTAATGGTAAAATCCCGCTGCCACCACCAGGGGGAGCTCCCTGCATTCTCTAATAATTAGCAGCATTTATAAACAGTGAGCTCCGGAGCTCCCCCTACTGGCATCTGCAGGAACATAGACTTTTGACATTCAGCTCTCGATTTTGATGTATACATTTTTTTGACTCGTTTGTATTCCGTGATGTTAATTATTCTGCATCAATTTTCAATAAGTTGAATTCAATGTATATTTTTCGGTTTTCTTTTTTACAAGATTATTTTACATTTTTAACCCTATATTGGGACTTATGATCAAAATTGTGAACTATAATGTGTTAGAATATTACTATGTGCCTAATGTGTGTCCTACCACGCGCTATCAAGGGGTAATTCTGGGGTCTATTCTGAGAACCTGGATTTACAATATAGAGAGTGATCTGGTGAATTGAGGCGCACAGATCCCCTTATCTTCCTTTGTTAAATCTGTGGTAAGAGGCGCACGCCATCTTGCAATAAAAACATTTTTTCCAGTATTAGAAAAACATGGCTTATATGTTTCATAAACAGCGCCACCCTTGACCATGGGATGTGTCTGGTATTGCAAGAAGGCCCTACTAAAGTGAATGGAGCTGAGCCACAATTCCACACATAACTCGTGGTCAGGGTTGGTGCTGGTTCCGAAACAGAGTACCCATGTTATTCTAATCCTGCACAATCCCTTTAAATTTACAAGGTGACGCCATTCCAGGACTTTAAACTGGTTGTCCAGTCCTGTGATCTAGGTCTGTAGTCACTATGTGACTGCAGAATTCTGAATCCTCGCATCGCACGTCGATTCTCCGGTGTCGCTGCCGAGAGCGGGCGGTCATGTGACTACAAGTGTGCAACATGACTAGACGTGCGCGGCCTCGTTCAGTTCACTTGTATTTAGGGAGTCCGAGCACGTCTAGTCGGCATGTGGCGGGAGTCCGAGCACGTCTAGTCGGCATGTGGCGGGAGTCCGAGCACGTCTAGTCGGCATGTGGCGGGAGTCCGAGCACGTCTAGTCGGCATGTGGCGGGAGTCCGAGCACGTCTAGTCGGCATGTGGCGGGAGTCCGAGCACGTCTAGTCGGCATGTGGCGGGAGTCCGAGCACGTCTAGTCGGCATGTGGCGGGAGTCCGAGCACGTCTAGTCGGCATGTGGCGGGAGTCCGAGCACGTCTAGTCGGCATGTGGCGGGAGTCCGAGCACGTCTAGTCGGCATGTGGCGGGAGTCCGAGCACGTCTAGTCGGCATGTGGCGGGAGTCCGAGCACGTCTAGTCGGCATGTGGCGGGAGTCCGAGCACGTCTAGTCGGCATGTGGCGGGAGTCCGAGCACGTCTAGTCGGCATGTGGCGGGAGTCCGAGCACGTCTAGTCGGCATGTGGCGGGAGTCCGAGCACGTCTAGTCGGCATGTGGCGGGAGTCCGAGCACGTCTAGTCGGCATGTGGCGGGAGTCCGAGCACGTCTAGTCGGCATGTGGCGGGAGTCCGAGCACGTCTAGTCGGCATGTGGCGGGAGTCCGAGCACGTCTAGTCGGCATGTGGCGGGAGTCCGAGCACGTCTAGTCGGCATGTGGCGGGAGTCCGAGCACGTCTAGTCGGCATGTGGCGGGAGTCCGAGCACGTCTAGTCGGCATGTGGCGGGAGTCCGAGCACGTCTAGTCGGCATGTGGCGGGAGTCCGAGCACGTCTAGTCGGCATGTGGCATATTAGTCACTAATGAGAAGGGGCGGTCAGACTAATTGGCTCATTAACCCCCGAGGTGCAGCACTTCAGCGCTATTGGCAGAAGTTGCCAATGTAACGAGCAGGAATCCGGCTCCGTAGATGTTGGCGATCCCTTCACCATGTTTTCTCGAGCCAAGCTTTCCCAGATATTCACACATGCAAGTTACGACAAATCTTACTCCGTGCCACAGAATCGCACATGGACGGCGCTGTGCTGCCCCTCCACCGTCCCACATACCCAGCCAGGTGCACCCCTGGCATCTTGCCCGGACCCCATCGCCAGGCCTCACCTTGTCAGTCATCACGTCATGTTCTGCCCCTTCAGTCCACGCTCCTGGACGGTGACATTTACTTGTGACATTTCCAGGCAGAGCAGCTGAAATAACGCTCAGGTCTGTGCACAGTGTGGCTGCTCGGCACCCTCATTCCTCAGTATTAGCACCTTATCCCTGGCAGGATTGGGGACAAGAGGGGAGCGGTGCGGTCAAGGTCCCCCGGTCCAGGACAATTCTCTCGGTGCAATGTCGCAGCAGAGCTACTTTTACGCTGGAATGTAGGGTTGATTATTAACTGGGATCAGGGCCTGTGTGCGCTTCACCTCCGCCAGTCCTATATTTACAGCTGATGGCGACTTCTTTCCTTCTGTCTTTGGGGGTCTCCGCGTCGCCCCCTCAGAACCTGCACGCAACAGAACACGATGTATCAATTTTATCCGGAGTGTTACTTTAGTTAGTGACGTTCTGTGACAATCAAATGTATTATGAACTTTTATGTCAAACGGTTTCCAAGATCTGTGACCCGGCTTGTCTCCATCTGAAGGTTCAGAAGCATTCGGGTCGCAGAGTTACAATGTATCCATGGATGTGACGATCTGCAATCCCAGGAGTAAGTAAGGCGAGCTGTCCTGAATCCGGAAGGGGAGTACACCAACTATATTTAATATTTGGTTATGTTTACACGATGCAATTTTATTTTTATTTTTTATTTTATTGCTCTATTTTCTGAATTCGGGATAAAGATGTAAATTTCCAAAAATCATTGGTAAAAAAAAAAATGTAATGCACTTTTTGCCCTTTAATGACAAGAAAAAAACTGATGTAGAGGGATTGATAGGGGATGTCAGCAGTCTTAATAAATTCCACCCTTAAAACCCACATTGGTAAAATAGCAAGAAAACATGCACTAACTTCACTGAAAGATCAGAATACAACGGTCTGCTAAAGTCTCTAAAGAGAGGGAAGAGGAGCACAAAAAGGCACAGACAGATTGTGCTGCTGCTTTCTATCAAGTCTTATCTCACACGAGATAGAATCACAGCTACACTGCTCAATACTGGTGTAAAATATACTCCATACTGCTGTATTCTAGTGTTTTATCTCGTTTAAGTTCTGAATACATGGCCACACTGCTCAGTACTGCTGTATAATGTCCTCCATACTGCTGTATTCTAGTGTTTTATCTTATTTCTGCTCTGGATACACAGCCACACTGCTCAGTGCTGCTGCATTATGTTATCCATGCTACAGCTTATCCTTGTAAGCATTTTAATTTTACCCAGTTCTTGATTCACAGCTACACTGCTTTACAATGTCCTGCTGCTTCTGCACAAGCACTACAAAAAGGAAAGTGTATGGGAGACAACACAGCAGCTAGTCTGCTACATACTAGCTCAAAGTCAAGTGAAAATTAGAGATCATCTTCAGGGGTTCATTAGAAATAATACAACATTTCCAGGGGTCCGATACATAGTAAAGCCATGTCCGCCCCTACAGGAGCAAAGACAGCGATGCTATTATTGTAATAGGAGACCTGGTGGATGGAGCAACACAAGGCGATAATAAATATTCTGGGTGTAGCCGCTCTCACAGACGTACACGCTGAGGAATGCTCCCCTAAACCCCCCAGTCCCAACCCGCAGGTTTCCTGCATTATCCTGACCCTTCTATGTACGGGGAGAGAATACAGCCTGACATGTAGCAGAGGATTAGGGAGCATTCCTGGCTGATTGCTGCACAGATTATCTCCTGTTCTTGTATGTCAGAATTTATAATCCCGCTGCAAAAAACGCGACGTGAAATGATTGCGCAGAGAAACAAGCGTCGAATGTAGGGTCAGGATTCAGATGACTTGTGTCCTCCAGCGCAGTCATCAAGGTACAAAGTTCCACAACTTTCTAATAGACTTTGTGCTTCAATTCCTAAACCTTTTCCAGATCTCTGCTTCCTGTCAGTGACAGGAAACGTTTTCATTTACCATAAAACCACTTGGGATTGTAGCCAGTCTCCACAATACTTAGAACTATGGGCATCATCAGGAAACATATATTCCTTGTCCTGATAGTTTGTTACAATGTATCAGTCTAGAGCCAAGAAATTGTAAAGGACCATTCCCATCTTTGCAAGTTATTGTCACCTCCCCGGAGGTCCCACCTTTGGGATCCCACCAATCCCAAGAGCTGAACTTCACGGACGCCGACATCACTATAGATAATAAACCCAGGGTTGGCGCGGCCATTGCCGAATTCCAGTAGGACACATCAGAGACCCATATCGGCACCAAGGCCCGAATGTGACTCCTTTCTCCAGCGGGGGACGACATCCAGTGATCCATCTCTGCACTCAGGAGCGCCGCAGGCAAATGCTCCGACCTGTAATTAAGACTGAAGTAAAGCAGAAGGAACAACATAGCTCGTAAATGCAGCAAATTACCGAGGAACACAACGGCGGCCATTGTGATAATTATCAGGAAGGGGCAATTAGGAAAAAGGGTTATGTAAACAGCCTAAACCCCTCCGGCTGCAGTACAATCACCTACACAGTCAGGTGTTGTGGATCTACATATGTAGCAGTGCTGAGCATATTAGATCATGTAGCCCTGTCTGTCCTCTACTGATCATCCAGAGCTTCCAAGTTCAGGATTTCAGGGATAGACTTTCAGAGAATGCTAAACACCGTGAGATAAAAGGAGTTCACAATCCAATGTGGCCACATAATTTATGCACCGATGACCACAGCTATGCAGATGTAGAGGGAAAGTATATAGAGCGTCCCCAGACACAGGGCCAGAGGTGACTCAGTACCGGTCCTCTCTGTCTCAGTTCTGGGGTCGTCACGGTGGCTGGACCCGGTCCGTCCAATAAAAGGGGTGATGGTAGTTTGTTAAGGTTTCATGACGCCACCTGTGGTGTTCGGCCAGTGAGACAGACGCTGCTTGGGGTCCGCTGGGGTGATGTGATGGCAGCTGGATGGTATACCTTCCCACAGGTGAAGTATGTCTCTAGGGCTTCCCAGTAGTGTGGATGGTGATGGAGTGAGGTGCAGACAAGAACGAGGACACAGGGTTGCATGTTGTGAATTCTGCTCTTGGGTTCCCTCCAGTGGTTGTAGCTGGGAATGCAGTTGTCTCTGACTCGCAGTCCTGGCCAGGTGTATCGGATAATCACAATTCTGACTGGGATATTTAGGTGTGCAGGATCCTTTAGCCCTTGCCAGTTGTCAATGTTTCTTTGGAAGTATTGGATCTCTGCCTGGCCTCTCCTGCTTATCTACCGGTTCAGCAAAAATAAGTGTCTGTTACTTTTCCTGTGGCACACATGCAGTGCGCTTATTTTCAGTACTGTTCGTTTGTTTGTCTTTTGTCCAGATTAGACTGTCTGTGTTTTCTCAGTCTGGTTGGTTTCACTGGAGTTGCAGATATACGCTCCTACATCTTTAGTTAGATGTTGGTTAGTTTTATGTATATTCTGCTGTGGATTTTTATAGGGTTTTATACTGACCGCACAGAACTCTGTCCTATCCTGTTCTATCCAGCTAGAGTGGCCTCCTGTGCTAAATCCTGTTTTTTTCTGCCTGTGTATGTTTTTTCCTCTCCAACTCACCGCCAATATTTGTGGGGGACTGTCTATCCTTTGGGGATTTTCTCTGAGGCAAGACAATATTCCGATTTCCATCTTTAGGGGTATTTAGTTCTCCGGCTGTGACGAGGTGTCTAGGTGTGTTAGGTACACTCCACGGCTACTTCTAGTTGCGGTGTTAAGTTCAGGTTTGCGGTCAGTATAGTGGCCACTTTCTCCAGTGAAAGTTCTCATGCAGCTCCAAGGTCACTGGATCATAACAGTTGCAGTCTCTTTACCTCTTTACTGAAGACTTCAGGATCCTCAATCCAGAGCACACTTAACAGGGCTGTCTGAGACCGGCCGGTCCGAAGGCACATCCAGAGTTTCCTTTGCAGGTGGAAATCGTGGCCTACCACTAGCGCCTGTGTGTTGTAGTGCTTCCCTGCTGAGCATTCGGGATAGTCCTCACAACTTCTATTCTCGTTCGTTCCAGTTCTTTCTCGTTCTTTCTATTCTCCGTCCCCCAGGTATGTTATGGCTAGGACGCACCCGTTTGACGGGAAGGCTCGGGGCTCTTCCGGGACCCTAGAGACGCCTCTCTCCACGCGTTGCCCCCTATGTCTGCTTAGGTGATGTAAGGTAGAAAGCCAACCTATAATTAACTGTCCTGCGGTATTTGAAGTAAGGCCTAGAGTCAGTTACTTCCTCGGTGTTCCGGGCACCGGCTACGCGCATTAGTAGGATGTTGCCATTCTCCGGGCACGACTCCTACTGGCTCTCCTTTGTGCTTTGATCTCGTTTCTCACTGTCCACAATATCCTTCGCTTCGTGTCCTTTCTTTGGATGCCGCCGCAGATAGAACATTACGGAGCCGCGCCTGCGCTATCCTTGTCGCTAGGTGCCTGCCAGGTTCCCACACCTGACAGGGACCCCCTGAATCTTCCGCCCGCAACACCCCCTGCCACGGGATGTTGCCTGATCAAAACCCAGTCAGCTTCTGACTAACTTCCTATCCAACCCCTAGTTTTACCAGTGTGAGGAGTGGCCTAATAAATAAAACCTTTTGCTCCCCCTAGTGGCCGAAGTGTGAAGTGTACTGTGTGCTGGTGATACCTGGTCAGGAGAACTCCTTTAGTGCCATCAGACGTACCATCACTCCCCTTAGAGGCAGAGCGACGTTACTGCAACGACCAGGTCTCTGGGGCGCTGCACTTATCCTACCCAACACGGAGGGGCCACGCTCACAGGAGACATAAGAGGGGAATAAAGGGGCACATCAGTTCCTGACAGGTCAGATTGGGGCATCGGAGGGTCTGTGACCCAACACTGCAATCCAATCCTGAGCATGAGCTACTATACAGAGTGAATGTGGTCTCCGGTCCTCCTCACCCTATATTCACCTGTATTACAGTATTTTAGACAGGAATACAATCAAACACTTCAGCGCTGAGACTGGGGTAGTAGAGCAGTGATCTTCAGCCCCGATCCCACCACGCAGCAGCACTCATCAGCCCCGGGCCCGCCGTGCAGGAGCGCAGTATTATAGTAGTTATATTCTTGTACATAGGGGCAGTATTATAGTAGTTATATTCTTGTATATATGGGGCAGTGTTATAGTAGCTATATTCTTGTACATAGGGGCAGTATTATAGTAGTTATATTCTTGTATATATGGGGCAGTATTACAGTAGCTATATTCTTGTACATAGTGGCAGTATTATAGTAGTTATATTCTTGTACATAGGGGCAGTATTATAGCAGTTATATTCTTGGATATAGGAGCAGTATTATAGTAGTTATATTCTTGTACACAGGAGCAGTATTATAGTAGTTATAATATTGTACATAGGGGCAGTATTATAGTAGTTCTATTCTTGTACATAGGGGCAGTATTACACTAGTTATAATATTGTACATAGGGGCAGTATTATAGTAGTTATATTCTTGTACATAGGGGCAGTATTATAGTAGTTATATTCTCGTACATAGGAGCAGTATTATAGTAGTTATATTCTTGTACATAGGAGCAGTATTATAGTAGTTATATTCTTGTACATAGGGGCAGTATTATAGTAGTTATATTCTTGTACATAGGAGCAGTATTATAGTAGTTATATTCTTGTACATAGGGGCAGTATTATAGTAGTTATATACTTGTACATAGGGGCAGTATTATAGTAGTTATATTCTTGTACATAGGAGGCAGTACTATATTAGACAATATTGTACATAGGGGCAGTATTATAGTAGTTATAATATTGTACATAGGGGCAGTATTATAGTAGTTATATTCTTGTACATGGGGCAGTATTATAGTAGTTATATTCTTGTATATAGGAGGCAGTACTATATTAGACAATATTGTACATAGGGGCAGTATTATAGTAGTTATATTGTGGTACTTAGCACAGTCCCTGAAACATCCTATCCCCCTCTAATCTCAACACGCCATTTTGACTATGTTCATTAATAAGGAGAAATTGGCTCTGTGTCTGCAACTTGTAACGTTTACAAAGAACGTTTCACTTTTCACCCCGGTGACATTACCTCTACACACAATATAAACATGGGGACGATTCAGGGAAACAATGGAAAATGAATTGACCTTTCATTTCGTTTGTTGAGTAAATCCTGGGAACAAGGACGTTCTCCCCAGTGACGCGGTTGTAGATTCTGTGTAACGTGAGGTTTATTCCTCGGTCATACAATGCTCTATACAATCCGATTTCTGGAGGAATCTGTTTGAGGCGCGAGGCACAGTGTACGTCATGCCTCAGTGGAAATCAAGTATGAGCTGTCATATCATAAAAAGTATAAAACACCATAAACAGCAGTTAAGAATATGGAAAGGTGATAGGAGTGCTGCAAAGTAACGGATGGGAGAAAAATTATACAAAACTTCTAGTTTTGAAATGTATGGGACCTGATTCCAATCACAATGCTGCACTCATCATCCCATCATCTCCCATCATCTGCTCTTCCTTGGGAGAGGACAGAGGAGACTCAAATGTTTCTCATGCAAATTGCGGCTTCAGAGAAAAAGAGGACTTGAACTCTATAGCGCCACCTGTTGGAATTAGCGATCCTACAAGTCACACTCAACCCTTTAAAGGGAACCTGTCACCCCGTTTTTTCAGTATGAGATAAAAATACTGTTAAATAGGGCCTGCGCTGTGCGTTACTATAGTGTATTTTGTGTACCCTGATTCCACCCCTAAGCTGCCGAAATAACTTACCAAAGTCGCCATTTTCGCCTGTCAATCAGGCTGGTCTAGTCAGATGGGCGTGGCGACATCGCTGTTTCTTCCCCCAGATCTTGCATATCTTTCCGTTGGTGGCGTAGTGGTTTGCGCATGCCCAACCTCTGAATCCACTGCGCAGGCGAAGAAAAAACGCGCGATCGGCGCTATTTCCCTGGTGATCGGTGGGGGTGGCAATCTTCCTGAGGCCGCGCGTGCGCATATGGAGTCCTCTGCTGCCCGGGGCTTCAGGAAAATGGCCGCTGGATGCCACGCGTGCGCAGATGGAGATCGCGGCGGCCATTTTCCTGAAGCCGAGATGCGAACTCGGCTTGAGGAAAATGGCCGCCGTGATCTCCATCTGCGCACGCGCGGCATCCTGCGGCCATTTTCCTGAAGCCCCGGGCAGCAGAGGACTCAATATGCGCACGCGCGGCCTCATGAAGATGGCCGCCCCCACCGATCACCAGGGAAATAGCGCCGATCGCGCTTTTTTTCTTCGCCTGCGCAGTGGATTCAGAGGTTGGGCATGCGCAAACCACTACGCCACCAACGGAAATGTATGCAAGATCTGGGGGAAGAAACAGCGATGTCGCCACGCCCATCTGACCAGACCACCCTGATTGACAGGCGAAAACGGCGACTTTGGTAAGTTATTTCAGCAGCATATGTGGGGAATCAGGGTACACAAAATACACTATAGTAACGCACAGCTCAGGCCCTATTTAACAGTATTTTTATCTCATACTGAAAAAACGGGGTGACAGGTTCCCTTTAAGAGTCATGCAATAAGGGTATGTTCACACGTTCCTGATTTCCATCCTTTTTTTTTCAGGACTGAAACCGCAGCTCTTTGCAGAAAACGCAGGTCCTATTTTTGGTGCTTTTTTGGTGCTTTTTTGGTGCGTTTTTTGATGCGTTTTTTTATGCAGTTTTCTATGCAGTCTGTGTGTTTTCTAGGAAGTTTTTTAGGGTTAAAATGGCTGAAAATACCCTAACCCTACCCCTACCCCTAACCCTAACCCTACCCCTATTATAACCTTAGTGGAAAAAAAAAAATTCTTAATTTTTTTATTGTCCCTACCTATGGGGGTGACAAAGGGGGGGGGGGGGTGTCATTTACTTTTTTTTTATTTTGATCACTGAGATATAACCTATCTCAGTGATCAAAATGCACTTTGGAACGAATCTGCCGGCCGGCAGACTCGGCGGGCCACTGCGCATGCGCCCGCCATTTTGCAAGATGGCGGCGCCCAGGGAGAAGACGGCCGGACGGACACCGGGAGGTCGGGTAAGTATAAGGGGGGGAGATTAGGGCACGGGGGGGGGGGGGGCATCGGAGCATGGGGGGGGCCATCGGAGCACGGGGGGGGGCATCGGAGCATGGGGGGGTGGGATCGGGGCAGCCACACTCCGCCCACGCACTTCCGCCCGCTTCCCCACACTTCCTGCTGCAGCGGTTCGGCACCACAAACTGCAATAAAACCCGCAGATATATTTTTGATCTGCGGGTTTTACTGCGGGTTTGACCTCACAATGGAGGTCTATGGGTGCAGAACCGCTGCGGCTCCGAAAAAAGAAGTGACATGGTACTTCTTTTTTACCGCGGCTATTCAGCGCGGCTTTTTTTCCCGATTCCCGCATCATGTGCACAGTGGTTCCTGTTTTCCATAGGGTACAGTGTACTGTACCCTGCATGGAAAACAGCTGCGGAACCGCAGCGGCAAAAACGCTGCGGTTCCGCAGAAAAAAACGCACTGTGTAAACATGGCCTAAGACTTCGGATAAAAGCCAAATCAGTATCTCAAATGTTTCTCATCATTTAACTGTATTTGTCTGCTGACATCATGAAGGAGAAACCATGACAACATAGGACAAACATCACCTTGGCAACGGAATGCACGTCATAAAAGCACATTTATGGACACAGGCAACTGTTGTGTACATCTGTTAATTATTAGGACACACAGGTCAGTTAACCCTTCATTCATTGGAAGATTTATATAATCAATAACAAGAGCACAAAGAACATCAACTATAACAATTGATACAATCAACAGCTGACAAAAAGAGCAAATTATCCTACCTGTTCTCTCAACACATAGGAAACAGTATTATAGTAGTTATATTCTTGTACATA
Organism: Ranitomeya imitator; assembly: GCF_032444005.1. Lineage (NCBI taxonomy): Eukaryota > Metazoa > Chordata > Amphibia > Anura > Dendrobatidae > Ranitomeya > Ranitomeya imitator. The sequence goes on from NC_091288.1 coordinate 12,625,615, forward strand.
GGGGGCAGTATTATAGTAGTTATATTCTTGTACATAGGGGGCAGTATTATAGTAGTTATATTCTTGTACATAGGAGCAGTATTATAGTAGTTATATTCTTGTACATAGGGGCAGTATTATAGTAGTTATATTCTTGTACATAGGAGCAGTATTATAGTAGTTATATTCTTGTACATAGGGGCAGTATTATAGTAGTTATATTCTTGTACATAGGAGCAGTATTATAGTAGTTATATTCTTGTACATAGGAGCAGTATTATAGTAGTTATATTCTTGTACATAGGGGGCAGTATTATAGTAGTTATATTCTTGTACAGAGGAGCAGTATTATAGTAGTTATATTCTTGTACATAGGAGCAGTATTATAGTAGTTATATTCTTGTACATAGGGGCAGTATTATAGTAGTTATATTCTTGTACATAGGGGCAGTATTATAGTAATTATATTCTTATACATAGCTAACAGTATTATAGTAGTTATATTCTTGTACATAGGAGCAGTATTATAGTAGTTATATTCTTGTACATAGGGGCAGTATTATAGTAGTTATATTCTTGTACATAGGAGCATTATTATAGTAGTTATATTCTTGTACATAGGGGGTAGTATTATAGAAGTTATATTCTTGTACATAGGAGCAGTATTATAGTAGTTATATTCTTGTCATAGGTGCAGTATTATAGTAGTTATATTCTTGTACATAGGGGCAGTATTATAGTAGTTATATTCTTGTACATAGGGGCAGTATTATAGTAGTTATATTCTTGTACATAGGGGCAGTATTATGGTAGTTATATTCTTGTACATAGGGCAGTATTATAGTAGTTATATTCTTGTACATAGGGGCAGTATTATAGTAGTTATATTCTTGTACATAGGGGCAGTATTATAGTAGTTATATTCTTGTACATAGGGGCATTATTATAGTAGTTATATTCTTGTACATAGGAGCAGTATTATAGTAGTTATATTCTTGTACATAGGGGGCAGTATTATAGTAACATAACATAGTAACATAACATAGTTAGTAAGGCCGAAAAAAGACATTTGTCCATCCAGTTCAGCCTATATTCCATCATAATAAATCCCCAGATCTACGTCCTTCTACAGAACCTAATAATTGTATGATACAATATTGTTCTGCTCCAGGAAGACATCCAGGCCTCTCTTGAACCCCTCGACTGAGTTCGCCATCACCACCTCCTCAGGCAAGCAATTCCAGATTCTCACTGCCCTAACAGTAAAGAATCCTCTTCTATGTTGGTGGAAAAACCTTCTCTCCTCCAGACGCAAAGAATGCCCCCTTGTGCCCGTCACCTTCCTTGGTATAAACAGATCCTCAGCGAGATATTTGTATTGTCACCTTATATACTTATACATGGTTATTAGATCGCCCCTCAGTCGTCTTTTTTCTAGACTAAACAATCCTAATTTCGCTAATCTATCTGGGTATTGTAGTTCTCCCATCCCCTTTATTAATTTTGTTGCCCTCCTTTGTACTCTCTCTAGTTCCATTATATCCTTCCTGAGCACCGGTGCCCAAAACTGGACACAGTACTCCATGTGCGGTCTAACTAGGGATTTGTACAGAGGCAGTATAATGCTCTCATCATGTGTATCCAGACCTCTTTTAATGCACCCCATGATCCTGTTTGCCTTGGCAGCTGCTGCCTGGCACTGGCTGCTCCAGGTAAGTTTATCATTAACTAGGATCCCCAAGTCCTTCTCCCTGTCAGATTTACCCAGTGGTTTCCCATTCAGTGTGTAATGGTGATATTGATTCCTTCTTCCCATGTGTATAACCTTACATTTAACTACTATAATACTGCCCCCTATGTAGTAGTTATATTCTTGTACAAAGGAGCAGTATTATAATAGTTATATTCTTGTACATAGGAGCAGTATTATAGCAGTTATATTCTTGTACATTGGAGCAGTATTATAGTAGTTATATTCTTGTACATAGGGGCAGTATTATAGTAGTTATATTCTTGTACATAGGGGCAGTATTATAGTAGTTATATTCTTGTACATAGGAGCAGTATTATAGTAGTTATATTCTTGTACATAGGAGCAGTAATATAGTAGCTATATTCTTGTACATAGGGGCAGTATTATAGTAGTTATATTCTTGTATATAGGAGCAGTATTATAGTAGTTATATTCTTGTACATAGGGAGCAGTAATATAGTAGCTATATTCTTGTACATAGGGGCAGTATTATAGTAGTTATATTCTTGTACATAGGAGCAGTAATATAGTAGCTATATTCTTGTACATAGGGGCAGTATTATAGTAGTTATATTCTTGTATATAGGAGCAGTATTATAGTAGTTATATTCTTGTACATAGGGGCAGTATTATAGTAGTTATATTCTTGTAAATAGGAGCAGTATTATAGTAGCTATATTCTTGTACATAGGGGCAGTATTATAGTAGTTATATTCTTGTACATAGGGGCAGTATTATAGTAGTTATATTCTTGTACATAGGAGCAGTATTATAGTAGTTATAAATTCTTGTACATAGGGGCAGTATTATAGTAGTTATATTCTTGTACATAGGGGCAGTATTATAGTAGTTATATTCTTGTACATAGGAGCAGTATTATAGTAGTTATATTCTTGTACATAGGGGCAGTATTATAGTAGTTATATTCTTGTACATAGGGGCAGTATTATAGTAGTTATATTCTTGTACATAGGGGCAGTATTATAGTAGTTATATTCTTCTACATAGGGGGTAGTATTATAGAAGTTTTTTTGTACAAAAAGAATAACTGGTCTCTCCAAAGAAATACTCATTAATATGACCTTCAGAATTCCTGAACTATGAGGAGCAGTAGCGCAGCTACTGGGGGGCAGAGGGGGCTGTTGCCCCGGGCCCCATCACATGAAGGGGCCCACCAGGAGCCACGGCCACTTTTGTCTTGAGGCCGTATCTGAGGTGTCAGGGAGAGAGCAGCACAATGCCGGCTTCCCTGTCTGACAGACTGCACAGTAGCAGGTTGCAGAGCCTCAGCCCGTGCAGTGTGCGATGCTGTAGGACCTGGGCCGGAAGCTGCTGCAGTTATTTTCTTGCTGTGCAGGATGTGATTGGCTCAGACACGATGGGTCCTAGTGCCCACCTTGCATTTAACTGGACACTTCCTGGTCCTGACTCACTGCCTGCAAACTTCATCGGTAAGTGGGGATGGAATTTATTAGATTATTATTATTATTATTTTTATTTATTATAGCGCCATTTATTCCATGGAGCTTTACATGTGAGGAGGGGTATACATAATAAAAACAAGATTGATTCAGTGTATGCATGTCATGGCCACTGTGGGATGAATGTGAGAGGATGGGGGTATTATGGGGCAGGGGAGCATTGTGGGGGAGGGGGGACAGGGCACTGGGGGGTGAATGTGAGAGGATGGGGGTATTATGGGGCAGGGGAACATTGTGGGGGAGGGGGGACAGGGCACTGGGGGGTGAATGTGAGAGGATGGGCGTATTGTGGGGGAGCTGATTATTATACTGCTTTGATATTAAATTATATGCAGTCTACCACATTTAATAGTTGCTGTCTTGGGGGACTGGAGATGTGGAGGTCGGGGTTTTTTTATACTTCTGAGCTGGGTCTTTTATAAGTATTAGTATAACAATACAGGTTAATAGCGTTAATACTTTAATAATAGGTAAATATTTCAGCAATAGTATCACCAGGATAAGTATTAGCATAAGGGCCCAGACAAACGGACGTATAACGCATGCGAGGATCGCATCGCAATCCTTGGACTTGCCCGACACCTCTCCTGACCGGAGCGTGACAGCGTGATGGATCACTATGTAGCTAGTCACGCTCAGGTCAGGAGAGCAGACGGTCAGTCCGAGGATTGCGATGCGATTATTGCACGAGAAATACGTCCGTCTGTCCGCCCGCTAACAATACAGTAGCCACGAGCTGCATTCTACTTAATAATTTCATAATAAGCAATTTATTATTATTATAAAGTTATTAAAGGCTTGGGATAAATGTCTGCAGTCACTCAGACTACAGACCGCAAAATCATGATGTGGTGCGCCTGTCGTCATGAGACCCCAATACCACTGGTGCGATCAGGCGGTCATGCGACCACATTTGCTATTTGCACACGTCAACTAGATAAGTAGAAGATAATTGGGAGAAGCTGAAAGTCGTCACACGACCCCCTGCTCACACCAGTGATGCTGGGGCCATTATAACTGTACATAGGGGGACTCATTGTTAAATATTAAGTGGGCACTGAAACATTATTGTTATAGGGGCACCAGTATTGTGACAATCAAAGTTGCGCATGGAGTATTATTACTTTCTAGGGACAAAATGTGGAGGGCACATGCACAGGAAATTAATATTTTCTAGGGGGCACTTTTACCATCTAGAGAGCACAAAGGGGGCATTATTATGATGTAAGAGACACAGTGGTGGCATTACTATGTAGGCCAGTAAGAGGTCTCTGTTTTTGTACCCCACAGTAGGTGCAGTAATAGGGACACATACGGCAGCAGAGGCTCAGTATTGGGGTATCAGGTGCAGTAATAGGGACACATACAGCAGCAGGGGCTCAGTATTGGGGTATCAGGGGCAGTAATAGGGACACATACGGCAGTAGCGGCTCAGTATTGGGGTATCAGGGGCAGTAATAGGGACACATACGGCAGCAGCCGCTCAGTATTGGGGTATCAGGGGCAGTAATAGGGACACATACGGCAGCAGCGGCTCAGTATTGGGGTATCAGGTGCAGTAATAGGGACACATACGGCAGCAGCGGATCAGTATTGCGGTATCAGGGGCAGTAATAGGGACACATACGGCAGCAGCGGCTCAGTATTGGGGTATCAGGGGCAGTAATAGGGACACATACGGCAGCAGCGGCTCAGTATTGGGGTATCAGGTGCAGTAATAGGGACACATACGGCAGCAGCGGATCAGTATTGGGGTATCAGGTGCAGTAATAGGGTCACATATGGCAGCAGCGGCTCAGTATTGGGGTATCAGGTGCAGTAATAGGGACACATACGGCAGCAGCGGATCAGTATTGGGATATCGGGTAGTAATAGGGACACATACGGCAGCAGCGGCTCAGTATTGGGGTATCAGGTGCAGTAATAGGGACACATACGGCAGCGGCGGCTCAGTACTGGGGTATCAGGTGTAGTAATAGGGACACATACGGCAGCAGAGGCTCAGTATTGGGGTATCAGGGGCAGTAATAGGGACACATACGGCAGCAGCGGCTCAGTATTGGGGTATCAGGTGGAGTAATAGGGACACATACGGCAGCAGCAGCTCAGTATTGGGATATCAGGTGCAGTAATAGGGACACATACGGCAGCAGCGGCTCAGTACTGGGGTATCAGGTGTAGTAATAGGGACACATACAGCATCAGAGGCTCAGTATTGGGGTATCAGGTGCAGTAATAGGGACACATACGGCAGCAGCAGCTCAGTATTGGGATATCAGGTGCAGTAATAGGGACACATACGGCAGCAGCGGCTCAGTACTGGGGTATCAGGTGTAGTAATAGGGACACATACAGCATCAGAGGCTCAGTATTGGGGTATCAGGGGTAGTAATAGGGACACATACGGCAGCAGAGGCTCAGTATTGGGGTATCAGGTGCAGTAATAGGGACACATACGGCAGCAGCGGCTCAGTATTGGGGTATCAGGGGCAGTAATAGGGACACATACGGCAACAGCGGCTCAGTATTGGGGTATCAGGTGCAGTAATAGGGACACATACGGCAGCGGCGGCTCAGTATTGGGATATCAGGTGCAGTAATAGGGTCACATACGGCAGCAGCGGATCAGTATTTGGGTATCAGGTGCAGTAATAGGGACACATACGGCAGCAGAGGCTCAGTATTGGGGTATCAGGTACAGTAATAGGGACACATACGGCAGCAGCGGCTCAGTATTGGGGTATCAGGTGCAGTAATAGGGTCACATACGGCAGCAGCGGCTCAGTATTGGGGTATCAGGTACAGTAATAGGGACACATGGCAGCAGCAGCTCAGTATTGGGGTATCAGGTGCAGTAATAGGGACACATACGGCAGCAGCGGCTCAGTATTGGGGTATCAGGTGTAGTAATAAGGACACATACGGCAGCAGCGGCTCAGTATTGGGGTATCAGCGGGATGAGGAGTTTGTGCAGGTTGGGAATACATTTGCACATGAAAACATGAGAAGCAATGAAATGAAACTGAAAGGGAGGAGACACAGATTAGATATTAGAAAAAACTTTTTGACAGTGAGGGTGATCAATGAGTGGAACATGTGGCCATGATAGGTGGTGAGTTCTCCTTCAATGGAAGTCTTCAGAGGCTGGACAGACATCTGTCTGAGATGGTTTGGTGACTCCTTCACTGAGCCGGGGGTTGAATACAATGACCCTGGAGGTCCGTCCAACTGTAACAGTCTATGATTCCACATGTGAATGGTGGTGGAAATGTGAGAAGTCAGATGAGTCTCTGTTGTAATCTCGGCAGATGAGTCCTGGCGGGAAGAAGTCATCATGTCTGTCTGAGACAGATGGAAAAGACGGGAAAAGTGAACGACTCCATCAGATAGAACGTCAGAGGCAAGTCACCATCTATAACTGTACAGTGATCTCTATATGTTCTGCAGCACACTTTATGTCACCATATGGCGGTAATATCAGTGCTGGTCTTTGTATAGAGATTTATTTTCAATAACAGAGCGGTCATCTCCTGAGGTTCCCCTATACCCACCGTAGTTATAATTATGATTACCTGTCTAGGGGCCACAGGTGGACACAGAAAAGGGCCCATGTGCAAGAACAATGTATTTGCCATCTACACCCCGAGAGCTCCTAAAAATGCAAAATTGCACCTTCTTTGGAGGTAGAAATGGGCCCCTTTACCTCTTGCACCCATGTGCGGCCACGCAGGTTGCACCAATGATATGTCCGCCCTTTAGAGGCCCACTCAGATGTTTCTCCCCCGGAGCTGAACTCCTAGCTACGCCTCTGACCGGGAGCTCTATTTTAGCACAGAGGAGAGTCTAAAAAACTAGTAACTGGGAAAGTAAAGACGTTGGTCACTAATTTCCTGTTCTAATTTTGAATAATGGCTTTGTATTGGGCAATGGTTTCATACTTCAGCCTTTTTTATCAGTATAAATTGCTTTATTACTCTCATGTTGCTGCTATTACAGAGCAGAGGGCGCCCTCTTGTGGTTCGGCCTAGAACACAATCACGTTAAACATTATGCTGTAGTGACGCAGATAATATTTCATCCTTGTTTACTGTCCAGCAACGATTTATTTCACTGTTTTCTGGTATTTACGGTAAATGCAATTCATCATTAAAACCAAGCTCTCCCATAACGTTAAAGAAATTGTGTAAGTGTTGAGTTTCCTTTTAACTTAGTTAGCAATAATGTATATATACATTATGAAGGGCGGTTTCCCGTAAGGCGACTCTCTCCCCAAGGCCATACTACAAATGATAATGAAATCAGCAAAACACATAGACCTAGGGATGAAACACCACTATTGTTACACGCTCCTCCTAGAAAACGCAGACATTTGCCACCTTGTTGCCTGCACAATGTCTCCATTGTCAAAGAATCACAACCTGAGACATCAGAAAACTGTACAGAAGATGCATAAGAATCTACCAGGTGCATCCACTCCAAGCAAGAGGAGGCCTGCGAAATAAAGAAACCAACCACCGTCCGCAAAGCCAGGGACCGACACCTCCCAACAAGCACACAACACATCATTTAATCATAAATGCGTCAATACAATAAAAAATACTAATCTATTCTTATTGCATTTATTGGTTATACAAAGGAGACAACCCCTTTCAAAGCTTAAGTTAAATAACATTTTATTAAACTGATTGCAGCCCCATCAGCCGAAAACCACATAAAGCGCAAATAACATTTTTCATGATAAGAAATACTCAATGCCAAAAGGTTTCACTTTGATCTTTAGAAAACATGACAGTTCAAAAGCAAAAAATCATATCTGTTATATAAGAAGAAGGAGTATTCATCATTATAACCCATTCCAGGGAGGGAAGATGAATGTCGGTATACTCCTCAGGTCACGTCCAATGTGTTCCTGAGATTGTAACCAATGTAACACTCCAAAAGTAACGCAACTGAAAAATGTTTATTAAAAAGGAAGACCTATCCTGCTCCTAGATACAAAAACATAACTACTATAATACTGCTCCAAGATACAAAAACATAACTACTATAATACTGCTCCTATGTACTAGAATATAACTACTATAATACTGCCCCTATGTACTAGAATATAACTACTATAATACTGCCCCTATGTACAAGAATATAACTACTATAATACTGCCCCTATGTACAAGAATATAACTACTATAATACTGCCCCTATATACAAGAATATAACTACTATAATACTGCTCCTTTGTAAAAGAAAATAACTACTATAATACTGCTCCTATATACAAGAATATAACTACTATAATACTGCTCCTATGTACAAGAATATAACTACTATAATACTGCCCCTATGTACAAGAACATACCTACTATAATACTGCCCCTATGTACAAGAATATAACTCCTATAATAATGCCCCTATGTACAAGAATATAACTACTATAATACTGCTCCTATGTACAAGAATATAACTACTATAATACTGCCCCTATGTACAAGAATATAACTACTATAATACTGCCCCTATGTACAAGAATATAACTACTATAATACTGTCCCTATGTACAAGAATATAACTACTATAATACTGCTCCCCATGTACAAGAATATAACTACTATAATACTGCTCCCTATGTACAAGAATATAACTACTATAATTCTGCTCCCTATGTACAAGAATATAACTACTATAATACTGCCCCTATGTACAAGAATATAACTACTATAATACTGCTCCGTACAAGAATATAACTACTATAATACTGTCTCTATGTACAAGAATATAACTACTATAATACTGCCCCTATGTACAAGAATATAACTACTATAATACTGCTCCTATGTACAAGAATATAACTACTATAATACTGCCCCCTATGTACAAGAATATAACTACTATAATACTGCCCCTATGTACAAGAATACAACTACTATAATACTGCCCCTATGTACAAGAATACAACTACTATAATACTGCCCCTATGTACAAGAATATAACTACTATAATACTGCCCCTATGTACAAGAATATAACTACTATAATACTGCCCCTATGTACAAGAATATAACTACTATAATACTGCCCCTGTGTACAAGAATACATCTGCTATAATACTGCTCCCTATGTACAAGAATATAACTACTATAATACTGCTACTATGTACAAGAATACATCTGCTATAATACTCCTACCTCGCGGTTATCTCCTGTGTATTATGATCTACTTGCTCTCTGGCCTCTGTATAGATGATGTTGTGTCTTTTCCATTATGTTGATATTTTTGCTGATCACATATTTCAGAACATTCACTGTCAGACATGTATATGAGACCAACAAAAAAAAATCATGGATAAAACACAATCTGTGAATTTTGGGATCCGGTTTATTCTCGGACACAATGTGATGAGCACTTTATGGACGTCTCCGTCTGTCACCTACGCAGAGCGGCTGTTCCCGAGCAGAGATGTGACGGCTAGTGGGTGTCTGTCTGTCATCGCCCTCTCATAATCCCGTCCTGCGTTTCATCATCACTTTCCTTGCTGTCTATTACATTATTAAGACAGATCATCTTTCCTCAGAGGCACTGAATAAAAAGTAACGAGATGGATCCTCTCATAATGTGAATGGGGATGAGACAGATGCAGGAGGTTATTGCCTCTAACGCCAAGTGCTCAAGGACTACTGTAAGGAGGTGAAGCACAAGAAGAGTCCGGGGGCGGTTACCTTCTCGGCTCTGTGCCTGGAACCATTGAGCTGTGCTGCAGGTTCCCCAGGGGGCAGATTTAGAGAGTGGGACAGGAAGGAAGCGGGCAGAGAGCGGGAAAGGCGCACGCGCAAGGGACAGAGCAGCGTGAGCAGCGGTCAGAGCAGGGTGCAGCTGCGCTCCGGGAGAGAGAGAGAGCTCCCGGTCAGAGGACAAATACAGGGAGATTGCCCAGAAAGACTGCATCTTGTGAGTACATGAAAGCGGACTCTGCTGTGACTGGAGAGGGGTGCTTTGAGACCCGTGTAGAGACATTGGCCCGTGCAGAGACTGCGACCCACGGTATCAGTACAGAGACTGTGATTCCTGGTGAGAGACTTAACAGTGCAGAGCCCCTGATTCTTGGCTGTGCTGTAAAAGCTAAAGACTCAGAGCCTGTGCATATCACACTAACTCCTGAAACCCCAGGCAGCGGGCTCCTAGAGACTACTCAGCCCACGGACAACAGAGGGACGACAAGTGCCGCTGTTTCTCGGCGCCTACATTGGAGAAGATGACCCTTCAAGCAAGTCCTCATCAGACTGATAAGTGTTCTGTTCTCAAGAAAATCCTGCATAATTCTGTTACATTGTTTGACTCCCATATTTTTGCCCTGTTTTATTTCTAGTTATTTTCCATTGCTTCCTCCCTGCGAGGAGAACCTGATTCCTGTTAATAAACCCCTCAACTGTTGGTCTGTCTGTTCCGTGGTGACATACTCAGTACCTGCATGCTATTACACTATGATAGGGGACTATTATAGCTCCTAAAACGTTAATATGCACAAATATGCCTTTAAGAGATATTTCCATTTTACCAGTGAAGAACTAGAAACTCTGCAACATTTTAACATACTATTATATTCCTTACTAATTTTAATATACCTGCTTTCTGTCAATGAATGAGAACATTCTTGTATATGTGTAGAAGATGAAAACCTCTGCAAACATGGCCGACTGTATCCTCTGTAAGAAAGCAGGAGGTGGGGTCCTGGATGGCAGGTCTGTGTTACCAAGATGGTTTTATTATTGACTGGATTTTGCTTCTGGGATTTAGGAGTGACCAAAAGAGCCTGTGTTGGAAAGATCACTCCCATACTCCAGTCCGGGTCTTTCTGGCCTGATAACATGCACCTAGTCTAGCCCAGGTAATAGTCGTGTGCGGAGGCCGGTGGATGGTCTTCACTGCACCACAGCCAAAGAAGTTCCTGTAATTCCAAGCTGGTGAGAACATGCGATTTTTCGTGCCTTACTTTGGATTGTTTTGTTATTTAATGTGTGCTGAAGAAAGGACCGTTTTCATCTTGAAGCTGAAAAGATTATGAAGGACAACAAACCTCGTAGCCAAAACCTTACAATTAGTACTTGAATGCCAAAGAGCATAGGTGATTATAGTTTAAGACTGAATATCCTGGTAAAGGCAGCAACAGTATTGCCAACACGGTATGAAAGCACGGAGGAGTTTGATGACCCTACGATACTAACTGACCACTTCTGTATGCGCTAGTCCATAGGAAGAGAGTTGGGGTGAGGAGTATCCATGGAGGCACCAAGAATTATCCCATGGCCTGGGACATCATATGCACAGGATGTGGTTCTATGTCCCACCACGTAGATGTTCCATTGTTCTTTGACTTGTGGGCTAAAGCTTGTAGTGCCCAGTATTGCGGTATGCCGCCAGGAGTGGGCTATGGTAATAGGGCACAGGATGTAACCAGTGAATTTCTGTTCATTGTACTGGCTGGAGAGGAGGATGAGGAAGCCTAGCCAGTATCTCTGACCTGGAGGAGTCCCACGACAACTTTGGAACTGCCCAGCTTGGAGACATAACAGTAAAGGTATGTGCACACATTCCGGATTATTCGTGGATTTTTTGCGTTTTTTTCGGCGACTTTCCGCGGCAAAAACGCTGAAAAAACGCATACATTAAGCATCCCATCATTTTTAATGGTTTCCGCAACTTTTGTGCACATGTTGCATTTTTTCCCGCAAAAAGAAAAAAAAAACCGCGTGCGGAAAAATATGCAGCATGTTCATAAATTTTGCAGATTTTAAGCGGTTTTCCCACTATATTATTGCATTGGGAACCTCAGGGAAATAAAAAATGCGAAAAATATGCGATAAAAAAAGTGACAAAAACGAGTGCAGAATTCCTGCGGAAAACCTCAGGATTTTCTCAGGAAATTTCTGCATACTAAGGTTCCAAGGATAATGTAAGTGGGGTTCCCCGGAAGATGGGAGTTTATAATGGTTTCCAGTATTTTGCCAAGAATAATGATCTGTTGTGTAGAGAAACCAAAGTGAGAGGTCAGGTAAGAGAGTGCCTCCTCGTGACCCCAGGGGCACAATCCAGGGGGCATAATCGGTCGGCTGGGATTGGGATTACATACTTGAGTTAGTGCCCACAAGGGAGAACAGGTTCCTCACCAGGTGCCAGGGACCCAATATGGTGTTGAGGGAGAGATCAATTATAAAATACACCAACCAGGAAAAAGGAAGCCATTCCCGATACATCGTAACAACCTGCCAAAACCTGGAAAGAGAAGGACCCGCTCAAAACTCCTGGCTTGTTGGCCCAGTCACAAGCAAACATTGCAGGTGTCAAAAGTAGCAGAAACTTTGTCGCCTTCCCAAAAATCAATATGGCTGGAAATTGCTCCCCCGAAATATGGACCTGTCATTATAGCTTCCAGGTCTCGCTCGTGCCATCAAGCATGAGTTACGCCCCGAGCTTCTCGCTGAGGTCGACTTAAAGCCCTATCGGATTCCTGAAGCCCGCGAGGAGGCAATGTCCAAGGTGGCGATACAGAGCCGGCCTCACTGAAAAACGGGTCAGAGCATTCCTGGGAATTGTAGGCTACTTTATGAAGTTTGTCCCTAATTTTGCCGGAATAGCAGCGCTTCTAGCCGGTCTAACAGATACTAGATCAGTTACGGTGAAGTGGTCCTTAGGTGCTTAACCGGCCATCTGTAGTCAGCCAGTGCTGGTCAAACCGGATGTCTCCAAAGTGTTCATAGTCCACACATACGCCTCGGAGGGCGAGCGAGTAGCCGTCATGTCCAAGGAGATAAATGGTAAAGAATATGAGCTGCTTGGCTGGAAAGAATTCCCCATGTAAAAAAAAGTTACTCAAGAGCCCGGAGCAGGTGAGCTACATGGAAATACGGATGCTCGGTCAAGGGTGCGCTCTTTCTGGGCAGATGGTGCCAAGCCCCTGCTTAGAGCATGGGGGGTATGTAAGGAAGCAGAAAATAAAGTCCTGGATTTGGAAGGTCTGTGTTGGATGTTTTTTTTATTTTTGACTGGAACTTGGCTCCGAGATTTAGGAACGATCAATGATTAAAAGAGTCTGAGCAGGAAAGAAAGGTGGTTCCCATACCCCCGTCCGGGTCTTACTTGCCTAATAAAATGCATCTGGTCTCGCTTAGGTAGTAGTGTAGGGAGACTGGAGAAAGACAGAGCTGGTGGATAGTCTCTACTAAAGACCAACAGGTTCTAGTAATACCAAGCTGGGGAGACCGTGTCATTTACTTTGCCTTACCCTGAGAAAGGACGGTTTTGTTACTTATTTGTGCTGAAGAAAGGACTGTTTTCATTGTGGAGCTCTAAAGTTTATGAAGTACAATAAATTTTATTCTGTGTTAATATAAAAACCTTGTGCCTGTGCGTATACAAGTGGCTACCAAAGAGCCGAAACCCTCAAACCTCATGGTTTACCACCATACCGTGCAGCTATGCCTTACAGTTCCACACAGTATGGCTCCCAGATTGTAGTGCCATATGTTGTAAGTAATACTTTCATATGACAGCCTATGCTACCCAGTACCTTGCCATACACGGCAAAAATGCAAGTTAATGGCGCCATATTGTGCTTATAAAGCCGCTTCACACAAAGTGATCCAAGACCAGTTCTGTGCAATGGATAAGTTATGTTCGTCACAAGCCTCGTGTGCCCGACCTCCTGTGGCACACTCTTCCCCAGTGATGCACAGGTTGCCCATCCTACAGACTGGCCCTATGTAGAGACCTAATACAATGGATTCAGTATTGGCAATCTATTGGAATTAAACAGATCACCATTTACAATGTATCAGTGCCGGTAAAAAAAAATCATTCTGTAGTGCAACCTATTTTTCTCACAGAGACCTTATGTGTTAAAAGGTAAAACGAAGTGCCTATGTATTACATTTTATATTACATACTCTTCTTTATTATTGTACTGAAATCTGTAGGCCGTGCTCCTGTCTATTGATACTTAGCACCAAATTCCCTGCACAGAGATGACAAATTTTACATCTGCAGTGCTGGCAGCTGCCTCTAGGGGGCACTCACTGAATATTGCTTATACCCGTAGCTCAATAAAACTTTATGCATCGAGGTCCCTCTAGTGGTGACTGCAGGCAACCGAAATATTAGATTGCCAATTTATGCGAGTGCAGGGGATTTGGAGTTATGTAATCAGAATAAAAAAAGGTTGTTGTAACTGATATAAAGATGTAATAAGATATTAATCATAAAAAAATATTTTCAATCTAAACAGTATAATGAAAATAGAAATCACTTTTTAAAAATTGTCCATGACCTGTTTGCCTGGATATTTTCCTTTCTTTGCAGTAGTTCACATCGGGTTTTACAGGTAACTCAATGCAATCTTCTGACATTAGCACATTAGGCCTTAAATGGCGGGCTCAGGTCAGAGGTACTAAGGCGGGCTCAGGTCAGAGGTACTAAGGCGGGCTCAGGTCAGAGGTACTAAGGCGGGCTCAGTCAGAGGTACTAAGGCGGGCTCAGTCAGAGGTACTAAGGCGGGCTCAGTCAGAGGTACTAAGGCGGGCTCAGTCAGAGGTACTAGGGCGGGCTCAGTCAGAGGTACTAAGGCGGGCTCAGTCAGAGGTACTAGGGCGGGCTCAGTCAGAGGTACTAGGGCGGGCTCAGTCAGAGGTACTAAGGCGGGCTCAGGTCAGAGGTACTAAGGCGGGCTCAGTCAGAGGTACTAGGGCGGGCTCAGTCAGAGGTACTAGGGCGGGCTCAGTCAGAGGTACTAAGGCGGGCTCAGGTCAGAGGTACTAAGGCGGGCTCAGTCAGAGGTACTAAGGCGGGCTCAGGTCAGAGGTACTAAGGCGGGCTCAGTCAGAGGTACTAGGGCGGGCTCAGTCAGAGGTACTAAGGCGGGCTCAGTCAGAGGTACTAGGGCGGGCTCAGGTCAGAGGTACTAAGGCGGGCTCAGTCAGAGGTACTAAGGCGGGCTCAGTCAGAGGTACTAGGGCGGGCTCAGTCAGAGGTACTAAGGCGGGCTCAGGTCAGAGGTACTAAGGCGGGCTCAGTCAGAGGTACTAAGGCGGGCTCAGGTCAGAGGTACTAGGGCGGGCTCAGTCAGAGGTACTAGGGCGGGCTCAGTCAGAGGTACTAAGGCGGGCTCAGGTCAGAGGTACTAAGGCGGGCTCAGGTCAGAGGTACTAAGGCGGGCTCAGGTCAGAGGTACTAAGGCGGGCTCAGTCAGAGGTACTAAGGCGGGCTCAGTCAGAGGTACTAAGGCGGGCTCAGTCAGAGGTACTAAGGCGGGCTCAGGTCAGAGGTACTAAGGCGGGCTCAGGTCAGAGGTACTAAGGCGGGCTCAGGTCAGAGGTACTAAGGCGGGCTCAGTCAGAGGTACTAAGGCGGGCTCAGTCAGAGGTACTAAGGCGGGCTCAGTCAGAGGTACTAAGGCGGGCTCAGTCAGAGGTACTAAGGCGGGCTCAGTCAGAGGTACTAAGGCGGGCTCAGGTCAGAGGTACTAAGGCGGGCTCAGGTCAGAGGCACTAAGGCGGGCTCAGTCAGAGGTACTAAGGCGGGCTCAGTCAGAGGTACTAAGGCGGGCTCAGTCAGAGGTACTAAGGCGGGCTCAGTCAGAGGTACTAAGGCGGGCTCAGGTCAGAGGTACTAAGGCGGGCTCAGGTCAGAGGTACTAAGGCGGGCTCAGGTCAGAGGTACTAAGGCGGGCTCAGCCAGAGGTACTAAGGCGGGCTCAGGTCAGAGGTACTAAGGCGGGCTCAGTCAGAGGTACTAAGGCGGGCTCAGTCAGAGGTACTAAGGCGGGCTCAGTCAGAGGTACTAAGGCGGGCTCAGTCAGAGGTACTAAGGCGGGCTCAGTCAGAGGTACTAAGGCGGGCTCAGTCAGAGGTACTAAGGCGGGCTCAGTCAGAGGTACTAAGGCGGGCTCAGGTCAGAGGTACTAAGGCGGGCTCAGTCAGAGGTACTAAGGCGGGCTCAGTCAGAGGTACTAAGGCGGGCTCAGTCAGAGGTACTAAGGCGGGCTCAGTCAGAGGTACTAAGGCGGGCTCAACCAGAGGTACTAAGGCGGGCTCAGGTCAGAGGTACTAAGGCGGGCTCAGGTCAGAGGTACTAAGGCGGGCTCAGTCAGAGGTACTAAGGCGGGCTCAGGTCAGAGGTACTAAGGCGGGCTCAGTCAGAGGTACTAAGGCGGGCTCAGTCAGAGGTACTAAGGCGGGCTCAGTCAGAGGTACTAAGGCGGGCTCAGTCAGAGGTACTAAGGCGGGCTCAGTCAGAGGTACTAAGGCGGGCTCAGGTCAGAGGTACTAAGGCGGGCTCAGGTCAGAGGTACTAAGGCGGGCTCAGTCAGAGGTACTAAGGCGGGCTCAGTCAGAGGTACTAAGGCGGGCTCAGTCAGAGGTACTAAGGCGGGCTCAGTCAGAGGTACTAAGGCGGGCTCAGGTCAGAGGTACTAAGGCGGGCTCAGTCAGAGGTACTAAGGCGGGCTCAGGTCAGAGGTACTAAGGCGGGCTCAGCCAGAGGTACTAAGGCGGGCTCAGGTCAGAGGTACTAAGGCGGGCTCAGTCAGAGGTACTAAGGCGGGCTCAGTCAGAGGTACTAAGGCGGGCTCAGTCAGAGGTACTAAGGCGGGCTCAGTCAGAGGTACTAAGGCGGGCTCAGTCAGAGGTACTAAGGCGGGCTCAGTCAGAGGTACTAAGGCGGGCTCAGTCAGAGGTACTAAGGCGGGCTCAGTCAGAGGTACTAAGGCGGGCTCAGTCAGAGGTACTAAGGCGGGCTCAGTCAGAGGTACTAAGGCGGGCTCAGTCAGAGGTACTAAGGCGGGCTCAGTCAGAGGTACTAAGGCGGGCTCAGTCAGAGGTACTAAGGCGGGCTCAACCAGAGGTACTAAGGCGGGCTCAGGTCAGAGGTACTAAGGCGGGCTCAGCCAGAGGTACTAAGGCGGGCTCAGTCAGAGGTACTAAGGCGGGCTCAGGTCAGAGGTACTAAGGCGGGCTCAGCCAGAGGTACTAAGGCGGGCTCAGGTCAGAGGTACTAAGGCGGGCTCAGCCAGAGGTACTAAGGCGGGCTCAGCCAGAGGTACTAAGACGGGCTCAGCCAGAGGTACTAAGACGGGCTCAGCCAGAGGTACTAAGACGGGCTCAGTCAGAGGTACTAAGACGGGCTCAGTCAGAGGTACTAAGGCGGGCTCAGGTCAGAGGTACTAAGGCGGGCTCAGGTCAGAGGTACTAAGGCGGGCTCAGGTCAGAGGTACTAAGGCGGGCTCAGGTCAGAGGTACTAAGGCGGGCTCAGGTCAGAGGTACTAAGGCGGGCTCAGGTCAGAGGTACTAAGGCGGGCTCAGTCAGAGGTACTAAGGCGGGCTCAGTCAGAGGTACTAAGGCGGGCTCAGGTCAGAGGTACTAAGGCGGGCTCAGGTCAGAGGTACTAAGGCGGGCTCAGGTCAGAGGTACTAAGGCGGGCTCAGGTCAGAGGTACTAAGGCGGGCTCAGCCAGAGGTACTAAGGCGGGCTCAGCCAGAGGTACTAAGGCGGGCTCAGCCAGAGGTACTAAGGCGGGCTCAGCCAGAGGTACTAAGGCAGGCTCAGTCACAGGTACTAAGGCGGATTCAGTCAGAGGTACTAAGGCGGGCTCAGCCAGAGGTACTAAGGCGGGCTCAGTCAGAGGTACTAAGGCGGGCTCAGTCAGTCAGAGGTACTAAGGCGGGCTCAGTCACAGGTACTAAGGCGGATTCAGTCAGAGGTACTAAGGCGGGCTCAGCCAGAGGTACTAAGGCGGGCTCAGTCAGAGGTACTAAGGCGGGCTCAGTCAGTCAGAGGTACTAAGGCGGGCTCAGCCAGTCAGAGGTACTAAGGCGGGCTCAGCCAGAGGTACTAAGGCGGGCTCAGTCAGAGGTACTAAGGCGGGCTCAGTCAGAGGTACTAAGGCGGGCTCAGTCAGAGGTACTAAGGCGGGCTCAGGTCAGAGGTACTAAGGCGGGCTCAGTCAGAGGTACTAAGGCGGGCTCAGGTCAGAGGTACTAAGGCGGGCTCAGTCAGAGGTACTAGGGCGGGCTCAGTCAGAGGTACTAGGGCGGGCTCAGGTCAGAGGTACTAAGGCGGGCTCAGGTCAGAGGTACTAAGGCGGGCTCAGGTCAGAGGTACTAAGGCGGGCTCAGGTCAGAGGTACTAAGGCGGGCTCAGTCAGAGGTACTAAGGCGGGCTCAGTCAGAGGTACTAAGGCGGGCTCAGTCAGAGGTACTAAGGCGGGCTCAGTCAGAGGTACTAGGGCGGGCTCAGTCAGAGGTACTAAGGCGGGCTCAGTCAGAGGTACTAAGGCGGGCTCAGGTCAGAGGTACTAAGGCGGGCTCAGTCAGAGGTACTAGGGCGGGCTCAGTCAGAGGTACTAGGGCGGGCTCAGTCAGAGGTACTAAGGCGGGCTCAGGTCAGAGGTACTAAGGCGGGCTCAGTCAGAGGTACTAAGGCGGGCTCAGGTCAGAGGTACTAAGGCGGGCTCAGTCAGAGGTACTAGGGCGGGCTCAGTCAGAGGTACTAAGGCGGGCTCAGTCAGAGGTACTAGGGCGGGCTCAGGTCAGAGGTACTAAGGCGGGCTCAGTCAGAGGTACTAAGGCGGGCTCAGTCAGAGGTACTAGGGCGGGCTCAGTCAGAGGTACTAAGGCGGGCTCAGGTCAGAGGTACTAAGGCGGGCTCAGTCAGAGGTACTAAGGCGGGCTCAGGTCAGAGGTACTAGGGCGGGCTCAGTCAGAGGTACTAGGGCGGGCTCAGTCAGAGGTACTAGGGCGGGCTCAGGTCAGAGGTACTAAGGCGGGCTCAGGTCAGAGGTACTAAGGCGGGCTCAGGTCAGAGGTACTAAGGCGGGCTCAGTCAGAGGTACTAAGGCGGGCTCAGTCAGAGGTACTAAGGCGGGCTCAGTCAGAGGTACTAAGGCGGGCTCAGGTCAGAGGTACTAAGGCGGGCTCAGGTCAGAGGTACTAAGGCGGGCTCAGGTCAGAGGTACTAAGGCGGGCTCAGTCAGAGGTACTAAGGCGGGCTCAGTCAGAGGTACTAAGGCGGGCTCAGTCAGAGGTACTAAGGCGGGCTCAGTCAGAGGTACTAAGGCGGGCTCAGTCAGAGGTACTAAGGCGGGCTCAGTCAGAGGTACTAAGGCGGGCTCAGGTCAGAGGTACTAAGGCGGGCTCAGGTCAGAGGTACTAAGGCGGGCTCAGTCAGAGGTACTAAGGCGGGCTCAGTCAGAGGTACTAAGGCGGGCTCAGTCAGAGGTACTAAGGCGGGCTCAGTCAGAGGTACTAAGGCGGGCTCAGGTCAGAGGTACTAAGGCGGGCTCAGTCAGAGGTACTAAGGCGGGCTCAGGTCAGAGGTACTAAGGCGGGCTCAGCCAGAGGTACTAAGGCGGGCTCAGGTCAGAGGTACTAAGGCGGGCTCAGTCAGAGGTACTAAGGCGGGCTCAGTCAGAGGTACTAAGGCGGGCTCAGTCAGAGGTACTAAGGCGGGCTCAGTCAGAGGTACTAAGGCGGGCTCAGTCAGAGGTACTAAGGCGGGCTCAGTCAGAGGTACTAAGGCGGGCTCAGTCAGAGGTACTAAGGCGGGCTCAGGTCAGAGGTACTAAGGCGGGCTCAGTCAGAGGTACTAAGGCGGGCTCAGTCAGAGGTACTAAGGCGGGCTCAGTCAGAGGTACTAAGGCGGGCTCAGTCAGAGGTACTAAGGCGGGCTCAACCAGAGGTACTAAGGCGGGCTCAGGTCAGAGGTACTAAGGCGGGCTCAGGTCAGAGGTACTAAGGCGGGCTCAGGTCAGAGGTACTAAGGCGGGCTCAGTCAGAGGTACTAAGGCGGGCTCAGTCAGAGGTACTAAGGCGGGCTCAGTCAGAGGTACTAAGGCGGGCTCAGTCAGAGGTACTAAGGCGGGCTCAGGTCAGAGGTACTAAGGCGGGCTCAGGTCAGAGGTACTAAGGCGGGCTCAGTCAGAGGTACTAAGGCGGGCTCAGTCAGAGGTACTAAGGCGGGCTCAGTCAGAGGTACTAAGGCGGGCTCAGTCAGAGGTACTAAGGCGGGCTCAGGTCAGAGGTACTAAGGCGGGCTCAGTCAGAGGTACTAAGGCGGGCTCAGCCAGAGGTACTAAGGCGGGCTCAGGTCAGAGGTACTAAGGCGGGCTCAGTCAGAGGTACTAAGGCGGGCTCAGTCAGAGGTACTAAGGCGGGCTCAGTCAGAGGTACTAAGGCGGGCTCAGTCAGAGGTACTAAGGCGGGCTCAGTCAGAGGTACTAAGGCGGGCTCAGTCAGAGGTACTAAGGCGGGCTCAGTCAGAGGTACTAAGGCGGGCTCAGTCAGAGGTACTAAGGCGGGCTCAGTCAGAGGTACTAAGGCGGGCTCAGTCAGAGGTACTAAGGCGGGCTCAGTCAGAGGTACTAAGGCGGGCTCAGTCAGAGGTACTAAGGCGGGCTCAACCAGAGGTACTAAGGCGGGCTCAGGTCAGAGGTACTAAGGCGGGCTCAGCCAGAGGTACTAAGGCGGGCTCAGTCAGAGGTACTAAGGCGGGCTCAGGTCAGAGGTACTAAGGCGGGCTCAGCCAGAGGTACTAAGGCGGGCTCAGGTCAGAGGTACTAAGGCGGGCTCAGCCAGAGGTACTAAGGCGGGCTCAGCCAGAGGTACTAAGACGGGCTCAGCCAGAGGTACTAAGACGGGCTCAGTCAGAGGTACTAAGACGGGCTCAGTCAGAGGTACTAAGGCGGGCTCAGGTCAGAGGTACTAAGGCGGGCTCAGGTCAGAGGTACTAAGGCGGGCTCAGGTCAGAGGTACTAAGGCGGGCTCAGGTCAGAGGTACTAAGGCGGGCTCAGGTCAGAGGTACTAAGGCGGGCTCAGGTCAGAGGTACTAAGGCGGGCTCAGTCAGAGGTACTAAGGCGGGCTCAGTCAGAGGTACTAAGGCGGGCTCAGGTCAGAGGTACTAAGGCGGGCTCAGGTCAGAGGTACTAAGGCGGGCTCAGGTCAGAGGTACTAAGGCGGGCTCAGGTCAGAGGTACTAAGGCGGGCTCAGCCAGAGGTACTAAGGCGGGCTCAGCCAGAGGTACTAAGGCGGGCTCAGCCAGAGGTACTAAGGCGGGCTCAGCCAGAGGTACTAAGGCAGGCTCAGTCACAGGTACTAAGGCGGATTCAGTCAGAGGTACTAAGGCGGGCTCAGCCAGAGGTACTAAGGCGGGCTCAGTCAGAGGTACTAAGGCGGGCTCAGTCAGTCAGAGGTACTAAGGCGGGCTCAGTCACAGGTACTAAGGCGGATTCAGTCAGAGGTACTAAGGCGGGCTCAGCCAGAGGTACTAAGGCGGGCTCAGTCAGAGGTACTAAGGCGGGCTCAGTCAGTCAGAGGTACTAAGGCGGGCTCAGCCAGTCAGAGGTACTAAGGCGGGCTCAGCCAGAGGTACTAAGGCGGGCTCAGTCAGAGGTACTAAGGCGGGCTCAGTCAGAGGTACTAAGGCGGGCTCAGTCAGAGGTACTAAGGCAGGCTCAGTCAGTCACAGGTACTAAGGTGGGCTCAGTGACAGGTACTGGCTCAGTGACAGGTACTAAGGCGGGCTCAGAGGTACAGTGTTTGTGTATTAAGAAGCATTGTCTGAAGTGGTCTTGAGTTGGTCAAGAGTTTGTTACTGCTTCACTTGACTCAGCTGTACCTAGGTGTCTATCATCACTTCTACTACTGACTTCTATGTTACAAAATTACAGATTTATTATACAATTACAGAATTATTTCTGAGTTTAGTCCATCTTTATAGGTGTTGTTGGTACTTATCTCTCAGCAAGTGAGTTATTACTCCTCACAACTGTTCCCATCAATTTTCACACCAAGCATCTGAAATCAAGGTAACAGACCTCTTCAAGAAAATCTTCAGTTTGCCTATGCTTCACTGCTATCCTGCTGGAAGGTACTAGACTGCATTTACTTTTCTTTTTTTCCTGTGATTAACTATTGTCCTGCTGAAAAATACCAGACTGCATTTACTTCTGTTATTTGTGTGATTAACCATTACTCTGCTGAAAGATATCAGACAGAATTTACTTCACTGTTATTCCTGCAATTAACCATTGCTCTGCTGCAAGACAAGAAATCACATTCCTGATATTAACTGCATCCCTGCTGGAAGAAATTAAATTCCCATACAGTTACTGTCCCCTTATCATCACACCTGGCTCTGCTTCATCCGTTTGGCTACCATCCCGAGTAACGTACTGTCCAGGTAATTGCTGACCAAGGTGTCAACCATCAATACCTGCTCTCCCTCCTGCACCTTTGCCTCCACTTCACCAGAGGAGATCATACCAAGCTGCAATGTAACAAGTGAATTCTACACTGTGATTGGTGAATATGGTGCCTATTACCATACAATAACTGACGTGGCTTCAGGTCCCACTTACTGGCACGGTGCGTGGTTTCTCCACCTCCCGTGGTGACTTCTTTCCATTCTTCACCTTCTCAGCTTCTGATGAGGTGCTGTCCATTTGGCTTGTGTTTTATGTGACTACGCCCAAGGCCATGTACACAGATGTTCAGCTAATCTCTGTGTCTGCGACTGTTATGTGTGACTCACTTGTGGTTTCAGCTGGCACACTCCTGACAGAGGGAGGCAGCCAGCGATAAGACGGGCACCATGCCTGCGCTTAACCCTGTGCAGACCTCCTGGACGGTGTATCGGTTTATTTTGTTTGTGCAAATCACAAAACTCCAAACACACAATTAAAGGCCAACTTCACAGAAACGTCATGAGCAGATTCAAGGTACAGCTGAGGCCTGTATGTAACTACTATGGAAGGAGCCTATAGTATAACACTTGTGTTGGTCCTTATCTACAGCCTGCTGAATATCACAGAGCTGCACTCATAATTCTGCAGCCTTCTAAGATTGCACTCTAAAAACCTGTCACCTCACCACCAGGCTCTCTACAGCCATCTAATGTGGGAAAACGGACTGTAATGTAATGTATGTACACAGTGACTGCACCAGCAGAATAGTGAGTGCAGCTCTGGAGTATAATACAGGATGTAACTCAGGATCAGTAATGTAATGTATGTACACAGTGACTGCACCAGCAGAACAGTGAGTGCAGCTCTGGAGTATAATACAGGATGTAACTCAGGATCAGTAATGTAATGTATGTACACAGTGACTGCTCCAGCAGAATAGTGAGGGCAGCTCTGGAGTATAATACAGGATGTATCTCAGGATCAGTAATGTAATGTATGTACACAGTGACTGCACCAGCAGAATAGTGAGTGCAGCTCTGGAGTATAATACAGGATGTAACTCAGGATCAGTAATGTAATGTACGTACACAGTGACTGCACCAGCAGAATAGTGAGTGCAGCTCTGGAGTATAATACAGGATGTATCTCAGGATCAGTAATGTAATGTATGTACACAGTGACTGCACCAGCAGAATAGTGAGCGCAGCTCTGGAGTATAATACAGGATGTAACTCAGGATCAATAATGTAATGTATGTACACAGTGACTGCACCAGCAGAATAGTGAGTGCAGCTCTGGAGTATAGTACAGGATATAACTCAGGATCAGTAATGTAATGTATGTACACAGTGACTGCACCAGCAGAATAGTGAGTGCAGCTCTGGAGTATAGTACAGGATATAACTCAGGATCAGTAATGTAATGTATGTACACAGTGACTGCACCAGCAGAATAGTGAGTGCAGCTCTGGAGTATAATACAGGATGTAACTCAGGATCAGTAATGTAATGTATGTACACCGTGACTGCACCAGCAGAATAGTGAGTGCAGCTCTGGAGTATGGTATTCTTATTTTGTATATCCAAATCACAAAAGAACACAAAGACTGATAAGACAAGCTTACATTTCTGCTACACAGTAAGTTTCATAATTCTGGACATATTAATGGTGTGTATGTCCCCTTAAGAGTAAAGATTGTGTTTCTCAGCATGAATATTCAGACACATGTTCATACAGACATGGACGCGCTACATGTTCTTTTTTGCCCATTACCGCCAAGACAACAAAGACGAGAACTGCAGCAATGAAGCTCCCCTATGGATAAGCTGCAATTCCTGGGAGCCAATGAGCCTTAAAACAACACAACAGAGAAGGTAGAGGAGGTAGCCATGAGACGGGCAGCGCAGCTTCCACTCCTTATACCATTGCCAGAGCGCGGCATAAGGGGCACGAAACTGGTATTAGAAGGTCCAATTCCAGTAATACTTTTCCACTTGAGTTGTTTATTGAAGTGACTCATTCTTCCATAGTATTCGGACAATGATCATAGGACCAATTCCAAGAAAACGTTCCTGCTACAAAGATCTCAAAACTCTGATGGTAGCAAACACAAAACTATTAAAACTGTATTTTAAAAATTCTGTTCAGAATAGTTTCATAATCTATCTACATAAGGATCAGAGCCCAATCCATCTCCAAACCCACTGCATAGATGTATAGATGTACAGGCAAACAACAAAATTAAGGTTGCCTGTAGACCCTAGTAGAGAGCTCACTGCATGCAGATTTATACAGCCACCACTAGAGGGAGCTCACTACATACAGATTTATACAGCCACCACTAGAGGGCGCTCACTACATACAGATTTATACAGCCACCACTATTGTGAGCTCACTACATACAGATTATACAGCCACCACTAGAGGGCGCTCACTACATACAGATTTATACAGCCACCACTATTGTGAGCTCACTACATACAGATTTATACAGCCACCACTAGAGGGAGGTCACTACATACAGATTATACAGCCACCACTAGAGGGAGCTCACTACATACAGATTATACAGCCACCACTAGAGGGAGCTCACTACATACAGATTTATACAGCCACCACTATTGTGAGCTCACTACATACAGATTATACAGTCACCACTAGAGGGAGCTCACTACATACAGATTATACAGCTACCACTAGGAGATCACTACAAACAGATTTATACAGCCACCACTAGAGGGAGCTCACTACATATAGATATATACAGTCACCACTAGGAGGAGCTCACTACATACAGATTTATACAACCACCACTAGAGGGAGCTCACTACATACAGATTTATACAGCCACCACTAGAGGGAGCTCACTACATACAGATTTATACAGCCACCACTAGGGAGAGCTCACTACATAAAGATTTATACAGTCACCACTGGGGGAGCTCACTACATACAGATTTATACAGCCACCACTAGAGGGAGCTCACTACATACAGATTTATACAGCCACCACTAGGGGGAGCTCACTACCTACAGATTTATACTGCCACCACTAGAGGGAGCTCATTACATACAGATTTATACAGCCACCACTAGAGGGAGCTCACTACATACAGATTTATACTGCCACCACTAGAGGGAGCTCACTACATACAGATTTATACAGCCACCACTAGAGGGAGCTCACTACATACAGATTTATACAGCCACCACTATGGGGAGATCACTACATACAGATTTATACAGCCACCACTAGGGGGAGCTCACTACATAAAGATTTATACAGTCACCACTGGGGGAGCTCACTACATACATATTTTCACTGTCACCACTAGGGGGAGCTCACTTCATATACATCTATACAGCCACCACTAAGAACTCTGATCTACAGAGGTTATATTACTGTTATTGATAAATCTGTTATGTGAGCTCCCACTAGTGCTCCATTATGATTAGACAAGTTAATATGTTCTAGAAAAGTGCTTTGTTACAATTGGTGCATGGGCCACTTATCATGATGGACAATGTATTGCAGGAATGTAATGGCAGACCATGTGACAGTCCCAGAATGCTTTGTGCTAATACCTGGAAGTGCCCTTTAAGCCCATTAAAGGTCATTCTAGCCCAATTCCATATTCATGCATGAACACTAAGATCACCCATGTATAAAACCAAGTTACAAAGTCTCTGCACAGATCTACGAAGGATTTTCTTAAGGAATTTCCTTGAACTTTCTGTCACATTATCTGGAGTTGAATAAGATGAGTTTTCCCAGAAGGATTTCCCCACGTCTCCTTTGTCAGGTTCCCGTCAATCAGTGACAATTAGGCACTTGGTGGCCTGATCCTGGGCAGTGACTATTCCAATACAGGCTGAAGACAAGGGGCGATCTGAGAATACATCCACAGCCCCCACTAATCATACCCCCGAAAAATGAGAAGGGGGATTTACATACAAAAAGCCTGGAGCAGGAGCGCTCAGTGCAAAATCTGTGGCATCAGGGCGAGAAATGGCCACGGTCTACACCGCCACCTGGAAGGGGACCAATTACATAAATCTGTCCATAAACTGCGGCCGTGGTGCTGTAGAATGTGGCGACCGGTTTCTAAAGATCCGAGTCTTAGAGCATTAAATAAGATAAAGTTATAAAGTAGCGTGCACTTCTTGTAAAGAGTCCAGGGGGCGGTCTCACTTTATTGCGCATGTGTCAGGAGTTGTTGGAACAGAACTCTAATGCCAGAACAGCATGGCTCTGAAGCAGATCAGGACCGCCCCCTTGGCTATTACCAGGTAGTACTAGCTACTTTATCACTTTCATTGTTACTGTACACCTCAAGACCAATTTCAGAGATTCACCTCTGTGCAAAGCTATTACCACCTCGGCCGTAGATTTGCCATTTTCAGGTTTGGTTGGAGCCGCCCATCATCCCATGGAACTGCAACTGGAGCGAAAAGAAGAAAAGAATCCACAATTCCAGATTTCTGTTTGGAGATTTGTTTTTCCAGAGTTAATTATGCAGAATGGCCGGGCAGCTCGAGTCTCCGGGTCAGTGCCGCTACCAAACTTGTATAGATATTTTTTTATATTAGTGTTTAATAAAAAAGTGGAACTTTCTAATTATATTGTGCTTTGTGTTATTTTAGGTAACCCGTAACCTTTTACATCCATGGGATGCATTAGGGAGTCTTTTCTTTTTTGTTTTCGTGCGCTGAGCAGCAGTTTTCTCTATTAATACCATTTACATCATCCTATCACATTCTGATCAATTTTTATTACATTTCTTTGGGGAAAGTTCACCAAAAATAGCAACTTACTATTCAACATTCTATGAGTGCCGTAAAAAATTTCAGATTTTGATAGATTGGACTTTTATGGATACAACAACAAGTATGTCTCTTTTTTTAATTCTTTACTTGTGAACAGAAAGAAGGGGGGTTAATATACATTTATTATTATTATTACCATTATTTTTCCTTTTCTTTATCATTTCAAATTGCAATCATCTGTATTGCATTATATTGTGTAGCTGATGTTCTTCTGTGAAACCTGCAAAAATCCTTGGTTGCCATGAGAGCCAATAAACGACTAAACTGGAAATCAGGCCATTGGAATGCTGCTGTCACTCAGACAGTGACATTTACATGGTTAAACATCCGCTGTCAGAGCTTACTCCAGTTACTGCTATTACATGAAGTACGATAGTAGTTATATTCTTGTACATAGGGGCAGTATTATCTACTATATAATTGTCTAAGGGTCACTTCCATCTGTCTGTCCTTCTTTCTGTCACGGATATTCATTCATTCATTCACAAGTTATATTCTTGTACATAGGGGGCAGTATTATAGTAGTTATATTCTTGTACATAGGGGCAGTATTATAGTAGTTATATTCTTGTACATAGGGGCAGTATTATAGTAGTTATATTCTTGTACATAGGGGCAGTATTATAGTAGTTATATTCTTGTACATAGGAGCAGTATTATAGTAGTTATATTCTTGTACATAGGGGGCAGTATTATAGTAGTTATATTCTTGTACATAGGGGCAGTATTATACTAGTTATATTCTTGTGCATAGGAGCAGTATTATAGTAGTTATATTCTTGTATATAGGATCAGTATTATAGTAGTTATATTCTGGTACATAGGAGCAGTATTATACTAGTTATATTCTTGTGCATAGGGGCAGTATTATACTAGTTATATTCTTGTGCATAGGAGCAGTATTATAGTAGTTATATTCTTGTATATAGGATCAGTATTATAGTAGTTATATTCTTGTGCATAGGAGCAGTATTATAGTAGTTATATTCTTGTGCATAGGAGCAGTATTATACTAGTTATATTCTTGTGCATAGGGGCAGTATTATACTAGTTATATTCTTGTGCATAGGAGCAGTATTATAGTAGTTATATTCTTGTATATAGGATCAGTATTATAGTAGTTATATTCTTGTGCATAGGAGCAGTATTATAGTAGTTATATTCTTGTACATAGGGGGCAGTATTATAGTAGTTATATTCTTGTACATAGGGGCAGTATTATAGTAGTTATATTCTTGTACATAGGGGGCAGTATTATAGTAGTTATATTCTTGTACATAGGGGCAGTATTATACTAGTTATATTCTTGTGCATAGGAGCAGCATTATAGTAGTTATATTCTTGTATATAGGATCAGTATTATAGTAGTTATATTCTTGTGCATAGGAGCAGTATTATACTAGTTATATTCTTGTGCATAGGGGCAGTATTATACTAGTTATATTCTTGTACATAGGAGCAGTATTATACTAGTTATATTCTTGTGCATAGGAGCAGTATTATAGTAGTTATATTCTTGTACATAGGGGGCAGTATTATAGTAGTTATATTCTTGTACATAGGGAGCAGTATTATAGCAGTTATATTCTTGTACATAGGAGCAGTATTATAGTAGTTATATTCTTGTACATAGGAGCAGTATTATAGTAGTTATATTCTTGTACATAGGGGCAGTATTATAGTAGTTATATTCTTGTACATAGGGGCAGTATTATAGTAGTTATATTCTTGTGCATAGGAGCAGTATTATAGTAGTTATATTCTTGTGCATAGGGGCAGTATTATACTAGTTATATTCTTGTACATAGGAGCAGTATTATACTAGTTATATTCTTGTGCATAGGGGCAGTATTATACTAGTTATATTCTTGTACATAGGAGCAGTATTATACTAGTTATATTCTTGTGCATAGGAGCAGTATTATACTAGTTATATTCTTGTGCATAGGAGCAGTATTATAGTAGTTATATTCTTGTACATAGGGGGCAGTATTATAGTAGTTATATTCTTGTGCATAGGAGCAGTATTATAGTAGTTATATTCTTGTACATAGGGGGCAGTATTATAGTAGTTATATTCTTGTACATAGGGGGCAGTATTATAGTAGTTATATTCTTGTGCATAGGAGCAGTATTATAGTAGTTATATTCTTGTACATAGGAGCAGTATTATAGTAGTTGTATTCTTGTACATAGGGGCAGTGTTATAGTAGTTATATTCTTCTACATAGGGGCAGTATTATAGTAGTTATATTCTTGTACATAGGAGCAGTATTATAGTAGTTATATTCTTGTACATAGGGGCAGTATTATAGTAGTTATATTCTTGTACATAGGGGCAGTATTATAGTAGTTATATTCTTGTACATAGGAGCAGAATTATAGTAGCTATATTCTTGTGCATATACTTATATAGCATATATGTGTTTTGATAACATATTTAACCCCTTCATGACATGAGCAGTACTATCACTGCGCATGTCATGTCTCCCCCTTTGATGTGGGCTCCGGCGGTGAGCACACATCAAAGTTGCGACATGTCAGCTGTTTTGTACAGCTGACATGTGCGCGCAATAGCGGCGGGTGAAATCGCGATCCACCCGCCGCTATTAACCTGTTAAATGCCGGTGTCAAACGCTGACAGCGGCATTTAAGGGCCGCGCGGCCAGAAATGAGCGCATCGCCGACCCCCGTCACATGATCGGGGGTCGGCGATGCATCAGGATGGTAACCATAGAGGTCCTTGAGACCTCTATGGTTACTGATGCCGGCCTGCTGTGAGCGCCCCCCTGTGGTCGGCGCTCATAGCACACCTGCAATTCAGCAACATAGCAGCGATCTGATGTTCGCTGCTATGTAGCTGAGCCGATCGAGTGGTGCCAACTTCTAGCCTCCCATGGAGGCTATTGAAGCATGGCAAAAGTAAAAAAAAAAAATGTTTTTAAAAATATGAAAAAAAATAAAAAAACATGAATGTTTAAATCACCGCCCTTTCGCCCCATCCAAAATATAACAATAAAAAAAATCAAACCTACACATATTTGGTATCGCCGCGTTCAGAATCGCCCGATCTATCAGTAAAAAAAAGGCTTTAACCTGATCGCTAAACAGCGTAGCGAGAAAAAAATTTGAAACGCCAGAATTACGTTTTTTTTGGTCGCCGCGACATTGCATTCAAATGTAATAACGGGCGATCAAAAGAACATATCTACACAAATGTGGTATCATTAAAAACGTCAGCTCGGCATGCAAAAAACAAGCCCTCACATGGCCATATTGACGGAAAAATAAAAAAGTTATGGCTCTGGGAAGGAGGGGAGCGAAAAACAAAAACACAAAAATGAAAAAGGGCCGCGGCATGAAGGGGTTAAAAGGATAAAATAGGTACAGTGGGGAACTTAAGTATTTGATCCCCTGTTGATTTTGGAAGTTCCTCTTAAACACAAATAAAAAAAAAATAAAAAAAAAAAAAAACAGAAAATCACAATGAATGATTTTTA
This sequence comes from Ranitomeya imitator, assembly GCF_032444005.1. NCBI lineage: Eukaryota > Metazoa > Chordata > Amphibia > Anura > Dendrobatidae > Ranitomeya > Ranitomeya imitator. Next base: position 12,656,377 of record NC_091288.1, read on the forward strand.
CCTAATTAATTTGCATTTTATTGCAAGAAATAAGTATTTGTTGCAATAGAAAAACAGAAATTCATATTTGGTACAGAATCCTTTGTCTGCAATTGCAGAGGTCAGACATTTCCTCTAGTTCTTGACCAGGTTTGCACACACTGCGGAAGGGATTTTGGCCCCCTCCTCCATACAGATCTTCTCCAGATCTTTCAGGTTTTGGGGCTGTCGCTGGGCAACATTGAGTTTCAGCTCCTCCAAAGATTTTTCTATTGGGATCACATCTGGATTCACATAGTTCATAGATTTGGTACAATGTATTGCCTGTACTGATACATTAAAGAACCATTAACTGACGATTGTTGCTGCCTTTGAATGTTATCAGGAATGTTCACTGACAACAAGCAGAGATTGTGAAAAAGGTGAGAAATTACATTACAATGGATTACAAAGTATAGCGGAAAGTTGGAAAACTCTACGATAACATTAAATGGAGTCATCCAGGACTTGGTCTTGTCCACTGCTCAGCAGATACCTGGAGGTCTGACTACCGGCAGGTCACAGTTTACAGAGTCTGTACCCAACAGCTCCACACACTGCATAGTGGCTGGTCTCGGTACTGCAGCTCAGAACATATTCACTTCAGTAGGAGCTGCACTGCACGTGCCAGATGTTGCACCCCAATAATTGTAAATATTTATTACTTTTCCCAAGGAACAAGCTCTTTAATAATGGTCGAATTACCTTAAAAGACTATTCTGGTCATGTAATTAATTACTGTTGGAGTCCAAATCCGACAACTAATTACGTGGTGGACACTCAGCACTTGATCAGGTCACAGGCAGCTGTCCAATTCTCATTTACCTAAAGTATCTAAAGTAACTGGGATTTAGCACCTCCGTGATAAATGGAGGACCACCCTCCATCATTAACAGTCGGACCCACTGTAGCAAGCAGAGATGACAGACGGCGTCACCTAGGAAAATCACTCAACGAGAAAGCTCCTTCATCACTATGGAGGACGGCCAGCGCTTCATTACAGACCCTAATGGCTGAGGGCCAGACAGAAGCAAGAAATTAGCAACATTTGTAACAAATAATCAGAAGTTAGAATTTAATGGATTACATTAATGGGGAATTCAGGTCTAACGTTATGGCCAAAAGTTTTAAGACACAAATTTTGGTTTTCACATATTTCACCAATTAAAGATGTTGTCCGCTACTTTTTCATTGATGACCCATCCTTAGGACATTGGACAGCCTCTTTAAGTTTTCATAGTGACAATTTGTGTTAAATTTAGATTGTTATGATGGTGATGGGAGTCATTCTTTGGCATGGAAATTAACTTTATGTAAAAAAAAATAATTTTCAACTGATTTTCAGCCCTGCCACAAAATGACTTACTTTAATCATTTTGGTAATATTCTTGTTAGCTCAGGAAGAAGTGTTAACAAGGACAAGGCAACTGATATCTCCATTTGATGCTGACTAAGCTATAACAGCAGACTGGTTGCTTTAAATGGAGGCCGATGCTTTAACCCCTTACTGACATCGGACGGGATAGTACGTCCGAGGTCAGATCCCCTGCTTTGATGCAGGGCTCCGGTGGTGAGCCCGCATCAAAGCCGGGACATGTCAGCTGTTTTGAACAGCTGACATGTGCCCGCAATAGCGGCGGGTGAAATCGCGATTCACCCGCCGCTATTAACTAGTTAAATGCCGCTGTCAAACGCAGACAGCGGCATTTAACTACCGCATCCGGTCGGGCGGCCGGAAATGACGTCATCGCCGACCCCCGTCACATGATCGGGAGTCGGCGATGCTTCTCCATTGTAACCATAGAGGTCCTAGAGACCTCTATGGTTACTGATCGCCGGCAGCGGTGAGCGCCACCCTGTGGTCGGCGCTCACAGCACACCTGATTTTCTACTACATAGCAGCGAACAGCAGATCGCTGCTATGTAGCAGAGGCGATCGTGCTGTGCCTGCTTCTAGCCTCCCATGGAGGCTATTGAAGCATGGCAAAAGTTAAAAAAAAAAAGTTAAAAAAAAATGTGAAAAAAATAAAATATAAAAGTTTAAATCACCCCCCTTTCGCCCCAATCAAAATAAATCAATTAAAAAAAAAATCAAATCTACACATATGTGGTATCGCCACGTTCAGAATCGCCCGATCTATCAATAAAAAAAGCATTAACCTGATCGCTAAATGGCATAACGAGAAAATAAATCGAAACACCAGAATTACGTTTTTTTGGTCGCCGCGACATTGCATTAAAATGCAATAACGGGCGATCAAAAGCACGTATCTGCACCGAATTGGAATAATTAAAAACGCCAGCTCGGCACGCAAAAAATAAGCCCTCAACCGACCCCAGATCATGAAAATTGGAGACGCTACGAGTATCGGAAAATGGCGCCATTTTTTTTTTTTTAGCAAAGTTTGGAATTTTTTTTCACCACTTAGGTAAAAAATAACCTAGTCATGTTTGGTGTCTATGAACTCGTAATGACCTGGAGAATCATAGTGACAGGTCAGTTTTAGCATTTAGTGAACCTAGCAAAAAAGCCAAGCAAAAAGCAAGTGTGGGATTGCACTTTGTTTGCAATTTCACCACACTTTGAATTTTTTCCCGTTTTCAAGTACACGACATGGTAAAACCAATGATGTCGTTCAAAAGTACAACTCATCCAGCAAAAAATAAGCCCTCACATGGCCAAATTGACGGAAAAATAAAAAAGTTATGGCTCTGGGAAGGAGGGGAGTGAATAACGAACACGGGAAAACGAAAAATCCCACGGTCATGAAGGGGTTAAATCAATGAGCAGTCATTATTTTGCATCAAATGGGCTTTACATGCAAGGACATTGCTGCATGCAAGATTGCCCCTGAATCAACCTTTTATCAGCAATGTGGTGATGATGCTTTTTCCTCCATGATGGAGATCATGTCACAAGCAACTAAGTTGCAGTGTGAACAAAACATTGATATTTTGGGTCCATGGCTGAGAAACTCCACAGACCTCAGTCCGATTGAGGATTGATCACAGTTTCTCAAAGTGACAAACAAAAACCCAGAAATTGTGATAAATTATTCCACATCACTTCTTTTCACCACATACAAGCATCTTTGGAATGAAACCTAAAGCTGTTAAAAGACGCTCAAAAGACTAAACATTTGCACAGCAAGACTTTTTTACATAGCATTGCAGATGTAGCGCTTTTTCAGAAAGGTTTTGGAGCGGATGTGCTACAAACCCTCTTGAAGAAGATGACGTTGTGTGCCCACAGCTTCATTTTCAGGTATAGTTTGCCTGGAAAACACTTGAGAAAGTGCCTTAAAGGGACACTGTCACCTGAATTTGGAGGGAACAATCTTCAGCCGTGGAGGCGGGGTTTTGGGGTTTTTGATTCACCCTTTCCTTACCCGCTGGCTGCATGCTGGCTGCAATATTGGATTGAAGTTCATGCTCTGTCCTCCGTAGTACATGCCTGCACAAGGCAAGATTGCACCTTGTGCAGGCATATACTATGGAGGACAGAGAATGAACTTCAATCCAATATTGCAGCCAGCATGCAGCCAGCGGGTAAGGAAAGGGTGAATCAAAAACCCCAAAACCCCGCCTCCATGGCTGAAGATTGTTCCCTCCAAATTCAGGTGACAGTGTCCCTTTAAAATGTACCAAGAAAAAAAGGATGCAGATACGCCGGCATCTGAAAGACGCAGTGTGCACATGCTCTAATAGAGCCGATGAAACGGACTGAGCTTTCGTCCCTCCAGCCTGACCCTGAGATTCATATTCCTCTGATCTGATTCCCTTTGGTTTTTCAGAACTTCATGACAAATCCACAAATACCTTCTGGGAATGAGGCGTGACAGTGACGCAGGGGTGCACGAGCACGCGCCGACGCAGGGGTGCACGAGCACGCGCCGTATGGCGATCACATCTGCTCGCTGCTTACAAGATGGACTTCTCAGTGTTTAAAGGAAGGAAAATATAAAAATTTGATTTGTTCTCAACTCATCTACATTAGTGAAAAATGAATAATGGTTGTAAATAAAAAAGTTTTCACCTTCATGTGTATTAGTTGCCACCCAGTTTTCCACAATAACTGACCACTCAGGATTCTAGTAAAGCTGGGTGACAGCCTTAGTGTACATGTACGTGTATCGCTTCTCTTCCAGCTTTACATAACAAGATTTCAGGAAAGCTAGGTGAAAATCAATTTACATGCATGCAAGGGTTGTCACGCTTTCCCATAAATAGATAAACAATGATTATAAACTGCTGACTGCACTTCGTAACAATGTGACAGCGAAGGACGACATCTCAGGAAACTGCTGAGTAAACTTTGTAACAAGCAAAGTGACAGCGAAGGACGACTTCAGCAGCGTGCAGAGTCTGCAGGACCTAAGTCTTCTTGAAACCACAAGTCTCAGCAGCAGACTTCATCCTTGTCTGCTGGGACTTGTAGTTCCCCGCCAGCTTCAGACACGAAGGTTGCCAACCACTGGTCTGAATAAACAATAGGAAACAAAAGCTGCGTCTCTGTCACAACCTGCCCGAAATCATCGTCTTACAGCAATAATCCGGATACACAAATGTATGACATCGATGGAGGTTCAAATAAATAAATAAATACGGTAAATAAATTAAAATGACAAGAAATTGTTTTGGCACCAAAAGGAACAGATTTATAACTCGCCGGATGGAATAATACTAAAGTCACTGATGCTAAAGTTTTAGTGGCCTGTTTTATACATATATTATTATATATGATCAAGGTTTATTGTTCTTCTGTAACTTTCTAATATACTTTGTTCCCAGATTCATCAAATGTTTCAGGTTATGTGCACACGCTGCGGAAAACTCTGCGGATCCGCAACAGTTTCCCATGAGTTTACAGTTCAATGTAAACCTATAGGAAACAAAAAACGCTGTGCACATGCTGCGGAAAAAAACATGCGGAAACGCAGCGGTTAACATTCCGCAGCATGTGACTTCTTTCTGCGGATTCCGCAGCGGTTTTACAGCTGCTCCAATAGGTAAACCGCAGTTTTAAAACTGCAGTGAAATCCGCAGAAAAACCGCGGTAAATCCGCAATGGCTTTGCACTGCGGATTTATCAAATCCGCGGCGGAAAAATCTGCAGTGGACCAGAATACTTGTGCACATAGCCTTAGGCTGAAAACTGGCATAAAACACTTTGAAAAGTTGCAACGTTTTTGCTCAATGCAAAACAAATTTGTGCAGCACTATCAAAATGGATGGAGCCAAAGTGAGGAGTGGATACATCCGCGTGTCAAATTCATCAATAGTGGCAGAGTTTCCTGTGCTAGAAATGTTACTCCTTTCCCTGACTGGAGTAATATTTCTTGCCAGGTGCACAGAGGCGCTCGCCACAGAAAAAAATATGCCAAATTCATTAAGTGGAGCGCGGCTTCTAATGAATTTTGCGCATCTTTTTCCTGCACATCCATCATTAACAATAACATGCGAAACGCCACCAATAGTCTTACTGAATCGAGGCCTTTGTGTTTGAAATACTCGCCATATGCAATATCTCTGCTTGCTATCACTGAGTGTTTGGTACAGTTGCATCCAGTCTGTATAGTCTGGATTCTGGCTTATCAAATTTCATCTGCAGCGATACATTGTAACAAACTATCAATGCAGGTAAACAATTTGTGCGCCTGATGTATTTAATCAAAGTATTGTGCGGACTGGATACAATTGTAGCAAACGGCTTCAGTTTTTAGATTTTCAGGTTATGGATGTAGACAACATGAATGTTCCTATTTATTCACTGACAGCAAGCAAGAAATCTTGAAATCAAGAACAAAGTATATTAGAAAGCTGAAGAACTTTTCATTGATTTGGCTTTATTTACTCACAAATCCTCATAATCGATCATTACAGGAAACGACAACCTGTCACATTGTGGCAAATTGCATGACTGTATTTACAAGCAGATGACGGCGGCCTGAGCTCGTCATAACTTTCTCCGCACACAGTATCTGGTGTATATTTACATCGCAGACTACAGGAAAACCATGTGTATTAAAGCAGAAGATATAATCAGAAAATGACCAATAAACTAAACTGGTAATCTTGAAATTACAAGAAACATAAGCAAAAAATAGCCCCAAAGGCGGGTGTGAAATAGAGATGATACAGGGACAAAAAAAATAAAATACAACATTTAGCACAAAAACCTGTATAAACGATAGGTCATTTTCCGATGATATCTTCCATTTAAATGTGTCGTGCTGCTGTGACAATCTGTCAGCAGTATAAAGGTACGGTTGAGAGTTCTCTACACTGGGTTAGAGTTAGCTAACGGGGTTCTAACATTTTAAAAAAATAGAGGTTAAAAGGGATGGGATGTCCGTAGAAGAGAAGTTATTACTTATCCACAGGATAGGAGACAACGTATAGATTGGAGGATTCAACCACTGGGGCCTGCACTGATCGGCAGATGGGGGCCACTTCTATCCCCGATATAATGAACCTGAGTGCACATGCCCGACCTCTGCACCATACATTCCCTATCCAGCAGCCCCAAGTGGCTGTAGGGATCAAAGTACCTCTTTTGGTGGGTGTCCCAGTGTTCGGACCCCCACCAATGTAGAAGTAATTATCACCTATTCTATGCACAGGCCATAAGTTATTTTCACCCGACAACCCCTTTAGTTATTTTAAAACAAAAAGTTCTTAAGCTTGTTAATATAATTTGTTTTCTTGCTCTTTCAAAATCTCTGCTTGCTATCGGTGAATGGAAATGTCTGTTTACATCCAGAAGCTAAGATCCCATATAGACCTAATACTGAACCATGCGATACATGATACCTGCACTGATACACTTTAACACAGGATCAAAGCAGGAGAGAGATTTTTGATACTTTGTGTTTATCAACCTCATTTTTAGGCTTTGACAAGCTTAGACCCACTGAATATTCCCCAAAGGCAAAACTGAACTCAGAGCAAAAGGAGATGGGCCCCCCTCACTTAATGACAGATAACTGGAAGACTAGTATAATGGCATTACACAAAGATGGGGAAAGTAAAGGTTTATCACAGAATTCTCATCGCAGTGACAGATGACAACATTCTACAAAAATATACAATGTACAACTGTAGGGCCCCATAGCTGCTATAGCTACAGTCATGAAATGACAAATACAATGACAGCAAGCAAATATTTAAAAAGTTAGAAATTAGCAGAAGTTTTTATTATACAGGGATTTACTTACAACTGTAATTATCAGACTCCAGAGTAAATATTAGTAGTGTAAACAATAACTGATACATTGTAACAAACTGACAGCTTCAACTCAGAGGAGTGCTATACTCCCTGCATGGCTTTACCAACCACCCCCACGTAGTGTCCATCCCCAAAAAGCTGAGGAAAGGTAAAATAATCACAAATACACAATATACAAATGAAGCAGAGCTGAGGTTTGTCATTTGGCTCAGCACATGGGGATAAGAAGATTATCTGCAGATTCACATCAGACTGCAGGTAAACTCTCCTGCCATCAGCTCAGTCAGTTGTCAAATATTCAATAAGAAATGGTTAAATGTCAAATGCTGCCTCCTAAGAATCAGTGCAGAGCTGGGTTTGTCGCTTGCTGATAGTAAGGCAGTGGTGGTAATTTTAGGCTGTGTTTACACTTTTTTTTGTTGTTGCAGAAACTCTACAGAAATAATGAGGAGGAGTTCATAAACCAGAAGGTTTGATTGGAGAGTTGGAGACTTTATGCTCCAAAGACTCTGCAAAAAAATAAAACCTCAGTGTGAACACACCCTTACATAGGACTGCAGGAGAACCTTTATTAAGAGTTGCTAATTAGTTCACAGAATTGATGCAGTAATGAGACAGGTGATCTGATATTTCCTGCCACCCACATTGATGGTTCTGCTTCACGTCACTTGTCTCATTGCTGCCTTATTCTTGCGTCCGGTTGTGTATAAATCTGTGACAATGATGAGACGGAGGAGTCTCCGGAGCTGATATTTGTCACCATGTTTTCAGTTCGCCATGAAAAGGGATCAACCACTGAGGACTCTCCAATCTTAATCATTTTCATTAGAGTGAAGAAGCAGCTCAGCTCTGCTACATCTAATAGGACGGACACCGTCAGGGCTGGACTGGCCATCTGGCAAATGCCGGAAGGGACTTTGTGGTCATGGGCCGCCTTGTCTGCTACATTGTTAACAGAATCGGTGTACTCAAGACCCCCATACTGTTAGATTGTGTGCACACGTTGCTGATTTTTTGCGATTTTTTTTTTCGGGCTTTTTCGCGATAAAAACGTTATAAAACCGCTAAAAAACAGCATACAATATGCATCCCATTATTTTTGAATGAATTCTGCATGTTTTGTGCACATGATGCATTTTTTTCCATGAAAAAAAACGCATCCCGGTAAAAAACGCAGCATGTTCATCAATTTTGCGTTTTGTTTTTTTTGCAGATTTCCCACTATAAAATGCATTGGGAAATGTCCAGAAAAAAAACGCATCAAAAACGCACCCAAAAACGCATGAAGATTTCTTGCAGAAAATTTCAGGTTTTTCTCAGGAATTTTCTGCAAGAAATCCTGAACGTGTGCACATAGCCTAAGGGTTGTAACGGAGCACAAAGTCGCTGACTCCGTCACTTACCCCAGCAGCCGCGGGAATCATTAAAAATATTGGTGTTGTAGTAAATCTTCCTTTCCTCATCCAGGGTAATATTAATAATATATTTCATCTGGTTCATGGGGACACCATGGGCCTGTGTGATTTCACATGCCAGGACTGAATTTCATCCCCAGTCCGTACCTGGACACCTGGAGCAGCAGGTTCTTCTCTGCAGTCTGTACTTTACCTTAGGAAGAAGTTTGGTGGTCTCCTCCATGCTTGTGCGCTCATGTTTGGGGTCTGCAGACATGTGCAGGGGGTCTTCTTCACAGCAGATGAAGCTCACGGTGCATCCCATGCAGGCAGCCTGCTCCGGTGGGCTCACCTGCCCCACTCCTCCTCCAGGTGACGGTCACAGGGGGCTGCCCATTGCTCCAGGATGGCTGCAGTCAGCGGGGCAGGAGGGGAGTGCTGCTCTGCAACTTGCTTGTTTCCCTCTCCTCTCCTCTCTGCTCCTCCCTCTCTCCCTTCAGGAAGTCGCAGGGGCTCAGATGTTCCCAGACCTGACGCCGCCGCAGCCGCCGCGCACCTCCTGCAGGAAGGTCTGTATCCACCTGCTGGAAGGAGGACGCAGCGTGTGCACTGGCTCCACAGCCGCCTCCACTAAGGAAAAGAAGGAGAGATTCTCCAGGAAATGCTCCTTCTGGGGAGAGTTCTGCGAGTTTTTCCTTTCCTTGATGTGTTTTTGAAGCACTTTGGAGACTTTAATTTTTTTAATTTTCTTGCATCCTTCTGATGGGACAGAGCTTAGTTTGGAGCGTTTTCCATCAGGAAGCTCTTCAAAGAAGTGACTGCACTCTTTTTTTTTTCCACCATGAAACAGTTTACATAGTTACATAAGTTAAAAAGAGTCAGATGACCCATCGAGTTCAACCTTTCTCCACCAATTCTAAATTTTGTGTCGCTACATTATATCCGTATCTCACAACGCGTCTTTTTTGTAGAGGTTTTTGGAGCAGATTCACTTAAAAAAGAAGTTAGTAAAAAACTGAACGGAGCCGCGGGCTGAGTGTAGCATAAACTCTACAAAGAGGTTTTGGAGCAGATTTGATTTTCTATGGGAAACCAATTTGCTGCTGATATGAGGAGTTTCTGGGTCCTTTGTTTTTCTGAAGAAACTTTTGAAAAATACCTGATGGAAGCAAATAAGAAAGTGCATGTTGCCCTCCTGAAATCTGCTCCAACATAGAGTAAGGCTGTTGCTGATTTTTCGCGTTTGTTCGCGATAAAAACGCTATAAAACCGCAAAAAAAAGCATACAATATGCATCCCATATTGCCGAAGCAATAGGCTGAAATTCCGCCTGAAAAAGAGGCAGAGAATCGCCCCATAGAGTGAACATGGTGCAAAGCGGTGTCAGAACGATCCTGCGCACATGCTCCGTCTTCTGCTAGCGGTGTCAGAACGATGCTGCGCACATGCTCCGTCTTCTGTTAGCGGTGTCAGAACGATCCTGCGCACATGCTCTGTCTTCTGCTAGCGGTGTCAGAACGATGCTGCGCACATGCTCCGTCTTCTGCTAGCGGTGTCAGAACGATGCTGCGCACATGCTCTGTCTTCTGCTAGCGGTGTCAGAACGATCCTGCGCACATGCTCCGTCTTCTGTTAGCGGTGTCAGAACGATCCTGCGCACATGCTCTGTCTTCTGCTAGCGTTTTTAGAACGATGCTGCGCACATGCTCCGTCTTCTGCTAGCGGTGTCAGAACGATGCTGCGCACATGCTCCGTCTTCTGCTAGCGGTGTCAGAACGATGCTGCGCACATGCTCCGTCTTCTGCTAGCGGTGTCAGAACGATGCTGCGCACATGCTCCGTCTTCTGCTAGCGGTGTCAGAACGATGCTGCACACATGCTCCGTCTTCTGTTAGCGGTGTCAGAACGATGCTGCGCACATGCTCCGTCTTCTGTTAGCGGTGTCAGAACGATGCTGCGCACATGCTCCGTCTTCTGTTAGCGGTGTCAGAACGATGCTGCACACATGCTCCGTCTTCTGCTAGCGGTGTCAGAACGATGCTGCACACATGCTCCGTCTTCTGCTAGCGGTGTCAGAACGATGCTGCGCACATGCTCCGTCTTCTGTTAGCGGTGTCAGAACGATGCTGCACACATGCTCCGTCTTCTGCTAGCGGTGTCAGAACGATCCTGCGCACATGCTCCGTCTTCTGCTAGCGTTGTCAGAACGATGCTGCACACATGCTCCATCTTGTTAGCGTTGTCAGAACGATGCGGCGCACATGTTCCTTCTTGTTAGCGGTGTCAGAACGATGCTGCGCACATGCTCCGTCTTCTGCTAGCGGTGTCAGAACGATGCTGCGCACATGCTCCGTCTTCTGCTAGCGGTGTCAGAACGATGCTGCGCACATGCTCCGTCTTCTGTTAGCGGTGTCAGAACGATGCTGCACACATGCTCCGTCTTCTGCTAGCGGTGTCAGAACGATGCTGCACACATGCTCCATCTTGTTAGCGTTGTCAGAACGATGCGGCGCACATGTTCCTTCTTGTTAGCGGTGTCAGAACGATGCTGCGCACATGCTCCGTCTTCTGCTAGCGGTGTCAGAACGATGCTGCGCACATGCTCCGTCTTCTGCTAGCGGTGTCAGAACGATGCTGCGCACATGCTCCGTCTTCTGCTAGCGGTGTCAGAACGATGCTGCGCACATGCTCTGTCTTCTGCTAGCGGTGTCAGAACGATGCTGCGCACATGCTCCGTCTTCTGCTAGCGTTGTCAGAACGATGCTGCGCACATGCTCCGTCTTCTGCTAGCGTTGTCAGAACGATGCTGCGCACATGCTCCGTCTTCTGAATCTGCTCATCCTCCGCTCAGAAGCCGCCCGTTCTCAGAATAATCGGCTCGACCGTCACCTAAATGTCGCCGTCTGCACAAGTTTTCAAGCAGTTTCCCCTGGAAAATATCATCAGTTTTGTCGGCCTCTTGAAAACTCTCAGAAAATACCTTGAGGCCGTGTTCACATGCAGCACAGATGCTGCGTTTTTTTTCTGCTGCTTTGTGTCCTCATATTTTCTTCAGCAGTCCGCACCATAATATACAGTAACAATCTTATTCCGTTTTGTTTTTTTTTTATGCATATTTACATTTATTTGATGCATTTTTAAGTACAGGAAACTTCTGATTCTGCACTACTTTTCCATGCAGCAGCTTCTCAGCAGAAAAAAACAATATCCAGGCTCTGTGAGAACATGGTCCTATGTGTTTTTGTGCTCTCTCTTAGGCCGCTTTCACACTTGAGTGGCTCCGGTACATGAGGTGACAGTTTCCTCACGTACCGGAGACACTGACTCACGTAGACACATTGAAATCAATGTGTCTCTGCACATGTCAGCGTGTTTTCACGGACCGTGTGTCCATTTGAAAAACACGGAGACATGTCAATGTTTGTGGGAGCGCACAGATCACACGGACCCATTAAAGTCAATGCTGTCCGTGTGCAGTCCGTGTGTCGTGCAGGAGACAGCGCTACAGTAAGCGCTGTCCCCCCAGTGTGGTGCTGAAGCCGCCATTCATTTCTTCTCTCCAGCAGCGTTCGCTGGAGAGAAGATATGAAAAATCTTTTCTTTTTTTTTTTTTGGTGTTTTAAAAAAAGATGGCGGCTTCAGCACCAGATGCAGGGGACAGCGCTTAACTCTAGCGCTGTCTCCTGCACGGTGCGTGTGGTACCCAGTCAGCTCACGGGCAGCACACGGATGCCGCACGTGTGCCACACTGATGTGCCACGTGAGCACACGGACACGGATAATTCCGGTACCGATTTTTCCGGTACCGGAATTATCTGGACGTGTGAGACTGGCCTTACTCCCATCACTGCTGTATAACTCGCTGGTCGCCTAGATTCTGATTCTTCTTTCTATCACATTGCTTTATACTGCAGCACTGCTTCTTTCTAGCAATCATTTACACTGACTCCTCTATACTTTTCCATGCTCTTTTCTGCAGCTTTTCTTGTTTCTAACATTCATTTCTATGGACTCTGACTCTGCAGGAGACAGAGGCCTCCATTATAAGGCCGCCTTAGTACTAGCGCAGTATACGCAGCCACATGGCGGTAATAATAGTCAGTCAACAAGACCTTTATCACGTCAACCAATCAATAATCAATCATTTTTTGGATTTGAGTTTTGCTGTGGAAAAATAAGGTCTATTCCATGTTGGCAGATAATTTCCACCACAGAAAACGTCCCAAGTGATGAGATCTATGATCAGTGCGTTACACCAGAACTTCATGGGACAAGGTGACGCTCCTCAGTCTTGGCCTCGGGTAGAGCAGCTTTCCTGCAGTGCCACCTAGTGCAGGAGCCTGTAATTACACAGGAAATCAAAAAAATGGGAAACTGTTGCCATATGTGCCCTCAGCTAAAGATGGAGCGTTCCTTATGAGCCATTACTAATAAAAGTGAAAAACACCTCAAATTAATGACGACTTAGACATGTGTATGCATGTGTTCCCATAGACAGTAATGCATTTTTTTTACCGCACTCATCTGCATGCGCATGCCTGCGAATATTTGACTGAAATTTGCCGCCTCAAAAATTGCAACATGGTGTGTTGGCCGTGCCCAGCCGCACACAGTGAAAAGACGCATGCGTAAGCAAATGGGGGTGAACGCATGAAAACGCATGCACCTGCGTCTACAATGTTAAAGATAGGAAATCAAGACGCAGGCAGATGTATGTGTCAGAAACGCTGCGACACAACCGCAAATGTGAAACCCGGTATACGGCAGGTCTTGTGGGGCGTTCCCGGTATACAGCAGGTCTTGTGGGATGTTCCCGGTATACAGCAGCTCTTATGGGGTGTCCCCGGTATATGACAGGTCTTGTGGGATATTCCCGGTATACGGCAGGTCTTGTGGGATATTCCCGGTATACGGCAGGTCTTGTGGGGTGTTCCCGGTATACGACAGGTCTTGTGGAGTGTTCCCGGTATACGACAGGTCTTGTGGGGTGTTCCCGGTATACGGCAGGTCTTGTGGGGTGTTCCCGGTATACGACAGGTCTTGTGGGGTGTTCCCGGTATACGGCAGGTCTTGTGGGGTGTTCCCGGTATACGGCAGGTCTTGTGGGCTGTTCCCGGTATACGGCAGGTCTGGTGGGGTGTTCCCGGTATACGGCAGGTCTGGTGGGGTGTTCCCGGTATACGGCAGGTCTGGTGGGGTGTTCCCGGTATACGGCAGGTCTTGTGGGGTGTTCCCGGTATACGACAGGTCTTGTGGAGTGTTCCCGGTATACGGCAGGTCTTGTGGGGTGTTCCCGGTATACGGCAGGTCTTGTGGGCTGTTCCCGGTATACGGCAGGTCTGGTGGGGTGTTCCCTTGTATGCACTGGATAATGGCTACCAAATGTTTCCAAGGAGGGAGAATTGGTAAATCGGTGACATGAGCAAGAGCCTCCAAGGTTTAATGACACATATGGGAAGTGAGGACGTCTACTCTGACCTACTGCAGCCCAAATTTGGAATTGAGCTACTGCTGGCAATAAAAAATTTCGGGACAGAATATCACATCTTGCTATGTGAGGAGTAAAGTAGCTGCAGGTTGGTCTCATGCTGTTCCCTGCCAACACTTCAGGAGAGCCTGAAATGGGCACATGAGCACCACAAGTTGACCGAAGATAGAAGATGGCGCCTGGACTGATGACCTCTCTGTTCCGAAACTGTAACACAAGAAAATTGGAGAGAAGTCAAAGACTGGTCCACAGTGCAGAACCTGAGGTATGAGTCCCCATCTCTCTGTCAGCAAGAACAGATATTTTATCTCTCCTTAAAATGGATCAATCAAGAACATGACAAGGAATGTACAGAGAGCACAAGTTTTCTGTCACTTCTGAGAACTCAAATTTTACCATTTTTGGACTTTTTTTAATTGTAGTTGCTATTTGTAAAATTCCATCCACTTCACAAACTTAAATCCCCCCCCAGAGATTCTCACCCAAGAAACATTATGTCCTAGTACTTCTAAATATAACAAAAAGCAAAAGAAACAACAATGTAACATTACAGTAATCTACCCAAACACAATAGTCATAGAGAACTGCTATTATATCAGTCATTACCGTTCATCATGGACACTATTATACTGGTTATACTCTTAGACACACTGTGGGAATATAGCTCATCAGGGATCTCTGCTTTGGCCCAAGCAGGTGGCTATGGAGTCACAACGAACAATAGCAGGATAGCGAGTTCCACACAGGTATGTGTCAGGTGTGTTTATTGTACACATTTGCCGTACAATGTTACACGTGCCAAACATGAAATAAAATGTCTAAGGCCGTCTGGCCACTAACTAACAACAAGATACTAACTACAAAATAAACCTACACAACAAGAAAGAAGTTTGTGCAACCTTACTGTGTCAGCTCCCAGACCAGCAGATGAGAGACTGAGATCCCAGCAGTTCCTTGATTATATCAGCTGAAGCAAAAGCTGGATCGTATGTGTGGAAGGGAAGCACCAGAGCTTTCAGGCTGATCACTAAAGAAACCAGGACCGGATTACAGAGAAATAAACAGCTTCACAATCAATACCGTGATACATATGAAATGAAACGGGGAGAAACATATCTGTTTTCTAATACTTCTCCCCTTGGCACCTCACATACCCCCTTCCTTTGTTCGAGCCTGTAGGGTCGGACACGAGGAGTCACTAAGCAGTGTGTTCTGGATAACGCATCTGCATTCCCGTGCGCTGCGCCTGCCCTGTGCTCAACGGAAAAGTTAAAAGGTTGTAATGCCAAGAACCAGCGTGTCACCCTCGCATTGCCCTCTTTTGCGCGGGACATCCATGTTAGGGGTGAATGGTCCGTTACTAGCCTAAATTGGCGACCTAGTAAATAATAGCGTAAGGTGAATAGGGCCCATTTCACAGCCAGGGCTTCGCGCTCAACCACGCTATAATTCTTTTCTGCCCTGGTAAGCTTCCTACTCAGATAGCTTACTGGGTGTTCCTCGCCATTCACTTCCTGTGACAACACTGCACCGAGGCCGACACCAGAGGCGTCCGTTTGGACAATAAACTCCCGTTTAAAGTCAGGGGCAACCAACACTGGTTGGTCACAGAGGACCGTTTTCAAATACTGAAAGGCCTTCTCTGCTTCTGCGTTCCACTTTATTGTGATAGATTTTGAGCCCTTGGTAAGCTCTGTGAGAGGGGCCGCGATGGTGGCAAAATTTTTAATGAAGCGCCTATAATAGCCAACGATCCCTAAAAAGGCTCCGACCTGTTTTTTGTTGACCGATCGTGGCCAATTCTGAATAGCGTCCACTTTATTGGTCTGTGGCTTTACGACTCCTCGCCCTATGCTATATCCCAGATAGCGAGCCTCTTCCAATCCCAAGGTACATTTCTTAGGATTGGCAATTAACCCAGCAGTTTTTATCGAGTCTAAGACGGCTTGTACTCTTGACAAATGTGTGTCCCAGTCATCACTAAAGACAATGATATCGTCCAAGTATGCGGACGCATACCGGACGTGGGGTTTAAGGACAATATCTATTAGACGTTGGAAGGTGGCTGCAGCACCATGCAACCCAAATGGCATATCACGGTACTGGAACAGTCCCTGGGGCGTTACAAAGGCCGTTTTCTCTTTGGTTGAATCCGTGAGGGGAATCTGCCAATAACCTTTTGTTAAGTCGATAGTAGATATGTACCTGGCCGAACCCAGTCTCTCTATAAGTTCATCAACTCTCGGCATCGGGTAGGCATCGAATTTTGATACCTCATTTAATTTCCGAAAATCATTACAAAACCTAATAGTCCCATCGGGTTTGGGCACTAGCACGATTGGGCTAGCCCAATCACTCCAGGACTCTTCAATGACTCCAAGTTCTAACATTTTCTCGACTTCCTGGGCAATGGCTTGTCTCCGAGCCTCCGGAATTCGATATGGTTTTAGTCGTACACGGACCTGTGGATCAGTAACAATGTCATGTTTAATTAAGTGAGTACGACCAGGAAGCTCTGAAAAAACCTCTGCGTTTTTCTGTATAAATTCCTTAGTCTCTCGTTTTTGACTTTCGGATAGTGTCTCTGCAATACCCACCTCTGGCAATGCTACCTGGGGGTCATTTACCACAGATGGGGGTGCCCTACGAGGTCCATCATTAAGGGTGGCTTTTGCCATTAGACTCTCCCTATCCCGCCAGGCCTTAAGCAAGTTTATGTGGTAGATTTGTTCGGTTTTCCTCTTGTCTGGTTGATATATCTTATAATTCACTTCACCTATTCTCTCCAACACCTCGTATGGGCCCTGCCACTTCGCAAGAAATTTATTTTCTACAGTGGGTACTAATACTAACACCCTGTCTCCGGGTTGAAAGACTCGTGTTTTAGCCGCTCGGTTATATACCGTGCTTTGGGCCTGTTGCGCACGTTCTAAACATTCTTTAACTATTGGCATGACCGCCTCAATTCTATCTTGCATAAGCATTACGTGTTCAATTACACTGCGATAAGGAGTCACCTCTTGTTCCCAAGTCTCTTTAGCAATATCTAACAGGCCTCTAGGACATCGCCCGTAAACTAACTCAAAAGGCGAAAAGCCTGTGGAGGATTGGGGTACTTCCCGTATAGCGAACAGGAGATATGGTAGGAGAGCATCCCAATCCCTCCCGTCCTTATCTACCACCCTTTTCAACATTCCCTTCAGGGTTTTATTAAATCGCTCCACCAACCCGTCAGTCTGAGGGTGATATACTGAAGTACGCAAGTGGGAGATTTTTAGTAGCTTACACAAGTCCTTAAGTATTCGAGACATAAAGGGGGTTCCCTGATCTGTTAGTATTTCTTTCGGAATGCCGGTGCGAGAAAACATATTAACAAGTTCCTTTGAAATTGCTTTCGCATTGGCATTCCGCAGAGGCACTGCTTCAGGGTAACGAGTGGCATAATCTAGTACTACCAAAATGTACTGATGTCCCCTGGCAGATTTAACTAATGGACCCACTATATCCATTGCTATCCTCTCGAAGGGCACCTCTATTATTGGTAAGGGCACAAGGGGGCTTCTAAAATGTGACATAGGTGTGGTCAATTGACACGTAGGACAGGACTGACAATACCGGGTCACGTCCCCCCCTAGACCCGGCCAAAAGAAACGCTGCAGAATACGGTGTTTTGTTTTTTCTCCGGCCAGGTGTCCCCCCAAGGGATGTTTATGTGCCAGTTCCAAAACTACCTGGTGAAAGGACTTGGGCACCACTAGTTGCTCTACCGCCACCCCCCGCACTTTGTCTATATGATACAGCATACCCTGTTGCACAGCTAGGTGTGGGAACTCATTTTGAGCCCCTGGGTACAATGGTCTTCCCTCAGAGACCTTTACATTTTCCCATGCCCTTGCCAGAGTAGGGTCCTGGTGTTGAGCGGTCCCGAACTTACCACGGGCCACCTCAAGACCTGGCATTTCTGTAGCCTCCTCTAGTTCACTTGCGTCGCCTGCATATACAGCCAGAGGTGAGTCTACAGATTCTGGAGTTACCTCTGAGATGGACTCCCCCCCCTCTTGCTGCAATAGCTCAGGGGTTAGCCCCACGGCACCCTCCTCAACTAGAGTGCTCATGCCATTTTTAAGGTTCCACAAGTCCCAAAATAAGGGAAAGTCTCTCCCCAATATTACATCATGTCCCATAGACTTTAGGACTGCCGCTTGATGTCTTTTGGTTCCTACTGGCGTGGCAAGGGTGACCCAGGCAGTGGGGTAGTTTTTTATATCGCCATGGATGCAACTAATGCCCAGGGTTGAGTTCGTTAGGGCTCTAGGGTCCACCAAACTGGCATGTACCAGAGTTACTTGACTGCCGGAATCCAAGACGGCATTCACACTATGGCCGTCGACCTCGAGGCAACACACGTGTCGTTCATTTCCTGTGAGGACCTCTGCAACACAGACTGACTGTACATATAACGAAAGGCGTCTCATAGCGTTACAGTCCATTGGCTCTGTAGTCATTGGGCAGTTAGCTGCTACATGGCCAAGCCCGCGACATCGCCAACATTGTATAGGTCCTTGCTTCCTCGCCGGAGACGCCTGATAGGGTGTGCTGAATTGCTGTGAGACTGTACCGCCTCAATAGTTCTTTGTGGGTCTGCTACCCTTTATTGCAACGTTCTCTTCTTTTGAAGATGAAGTAGGTCTCGCAGTATTTTCTGGCGATTTCTTGGGAGCCCAGCGAGGTGATAACGTCCCTTGGAGTAGGCTTTCGGAAGCATTGTAGCGTTCGACCATATTCACCAACTGGTCGGCTGTATATGGGTCACCTTGTCCAACCCACCTCTGTAACTTAGGGGGCAAGGACCGCAGGTACTTGTCTAGAGCAACACGTTCCACCATCTCTGCAGATGTCAAAATCTCTGGTTGCAGCCATTTTTTTTACTAGATGGATAAGATCATGCATTTGTGAGCGGGCTGGCTGATCTTCCACAAAAGTCCATAAATGTACCCTCTGTGCTCGTACATATGTGTTTACTCCCAGCCTTGCCAGGATTTCGCTTTTTAATTTGGTATAGTCCATAGCATCCACTCCACTTAAATCGTAATAGGCCTTTTGTGGATCTCCACTCAGAAATGGCGCAACCACTTCAGCCCACGTGTCCACCGGTAAATGCTCACGTTCTGCAATACGTTCAAATACGGTGAGATACGCTTCTACATCATCGTCAGCAGTCATTTTAAGCAGGGTTTTTTGTACGGCTTTCCGTGCACCAGCAACACTTTGTGCATGATCCCTCTCATCTCGGGGCTGCCGAATCAAAGCCTGCTTTATTGCATTCAACTGCTCTTGCTGAATCTGGTTTTGCTGGTCCAGGGCTTGCTGGAAGTAAGTATTGGTCTGCTGTTGTTGCACATTTGCCTGCAATAACTGTTTCACTAGTTCCTCCATATTACTGGACTCTTGGCTCTTCAAAAGCACATGAGCTTTCAGCCAGGACATACACAGAGCACTTTATCTGCAGTCACAGTCCAACAGCCACTATGCCCACATTCTCAAAACCATTTGTGGGAATATAACTCATCAGGGATCTCTGCTTTGGCCCAAGCAGGTGGCTATGGAGTCACAACGAACAATAGCAGGATAGCGAGTTCCACACAGGTATGTGTCAGGTGTATTTATTGTACACATTTGCCGTACAATGTTACACGTGCCAAACATGAAATAAAATGTCTAAGGCCGTCTGGCCACTAACTAACAACAAGATACTAACTACAAAATAAACCTATACAACAAGAAAGAAGTTTGTGCAACCTTACTGTGTCAGCTTCCCAGACCAGCAGATGAGAGACTGAGATCCCAGCAGTTCCTTGATTATATCAGCTGAAGCAAAAGCTGGATCGTATGTGTGGAAGGGAAGCACCAGAACTTTCAGGCTGATCACTAAAGAAACCAGGACCGGATTACAGAGAAATAAACAGCTTCACAATCAATACCGTGATACATATGAAATGAAACGGGGAGAAACATATCTGTTTTCTAGTACTTCTCCCCTTGGCACCTCACAACACGTAGAAGTATTATAGTACTTATATTCTTGTATATGTGGCAGCATTATAGTAGTTATATTCTTTAAAAGAACACAGGAGTAAAAACCAGGTATATATATGTAGAAGAGATAACTACTATATAAATAGTATACCCATAAAAAAGTATCAATAATAGACCCGGCCACCACCTGTGTCAAAAAAATATAGTGGAACCACTAAAAGAGCAAAGGAAGCATTCACCGAACATGGATCAGACCAAAAAGGAAAAGGATGACAGGGAATATTTGAATATATTACTTTTATTATTGTGTAGCAACAGCCAGAAATCAATAAAATATAAGGATAAAAATACTATGTATATGTATTTTCTTGCGTGCACATAAAAAACATATAAATATATAATACAATAGGCAGGTCACAAAGTATATATAGGTATGTGAGCTGGATACCCCAGTAAGTAAAAGAATTGTATAAAAGTATAAAAGCCAAGATCATATGTAGAAAATATATATATACACAATATATATATAAAGAAGGAAATTCATATATATATACACGTATATAAAAACTAATAGTTTATGTATATATGTATATATATATATATATATACAGTGGGGCAAAAAAGTATTTAGTCAGTCAGCAATAGTGCAAGTTCCACCACTTAACCCCTTCCCGACCTTTGACGCCACGTAGGCGTCATGAAAGTCGGTGCCAATCCGACCCATGACGCCTATGCGGCGTCATGGAAAGATCGCGTCCCTGCAGATCGGGTGAAAGGGTTAACTCCCATTTCACCCGATCTGCAGGGACAGGGGGAGTGGTAGTTTAGCCCAGGGGGGGTGGCTTCACCCCCTCGTGGCTACGATCGCTCTGATTGGCTGTTGAAAGTGAAACTGCCAATCAGAGCGATTTGTAATATTTCACCCATTATAACGGGTGAAATATTACAATCCAGCCATGGCCGATGCTGCAATATCATCGGCCATGGCTGGAAATACTAGTGTGCCCCCACCCCACCCCTCCGATCGCCCCCCCACCCCCCCGATCTGGCCGGTACACTGCTCCGGCTCCCCTCCGCCCTGTGCTCCGCTCCCCCCCGTGCTCGTGTCCGCTCCCCCCGTGCTCCAATCACCCCCCCGTGCTCCAATCACCCCCCCTGCACTCCGATCCACCCCCCCCGTGCTCCGTTCCACCCCCCCGTGCTCCATTCCAGCCCCCCCGTGCTCCGTTCCACGCCCCCCGCGCTCCGTTCCACCCCTCCCGCGCTCCGATTCCCCCCCCCGTGCTCCGATCCCCCCCCCCGTGGTCCCCCCCCACCCTATCATACTTACCGATCCAGCCGTGGTCCCGTCCGTCTTCTCCCGGGCGCCGCCATCTTCCAAAATGGCGGGCGCATGCGCAGTGCGCCCGCCGAATCTGCCGGCCGGCAGATTCGTTCCAAAGTGCATTTTGATCACTGAGATATAATCTATCTCAGTGATCAAAATAAAAAAAATAATAAATGACCCCCCCCTTTGTCACCCCCATAAGTAGGGACAATAAAAAAATAAAGAAATTTTTTTTTTTCCACTAATGTTAGAATAGGGGTAGGGGTAGGGTTAGGGTTAGGGGTAGGGTTAGGGGTAGGGTTAGGGGTAGGGTTAGGGTTAGGGTTAGGGTTAGGGGTAGGGTTAGGGGTAGGGTTAGGGGTAGGGTTGGGGGTAGGGTTAGGGGTAGGGGTAGGGTTAGGGTTAGGGCTAGGGTTAGGGTTAGGGGTAGGGGTAGGGTTAGGGTTAGGAATGTGCACACGTATTCTGGTCCTCTGCGGATTTTTCCGCTGCGGATTTGATAAATCCGCAGTGCTAAACCGCTGCGGATTTATGGCGGATTTACCGCGTTTTTTTCTGCGCATTTCACTGCGGTTTTACAATTGCGATTTTCTATTGGAGCAGTTGTAAAACCGCTGCGGAATCCGCACAAAGAAGTGACATGCTGCGGAATGTAAACCGCTGCGTTTCCGTGCAGTTTTTCCGCAGCATGTGTACAGCGATTTTTGTTTCCCATAGGTTTACATTGAACTGTACACTCATGGGAAACTGCTGCGGATCCGCAGCGTTTTCCGCAGCGTGTGCACATACCTTTAGAATTAGGCTATGTGCACACGGTGCGGATTTGGCTGCGGATTCGCAGCAGTGTTCCATCAGGTTTACAGTACCATGTAAACATATGAAAAACCAAATCCGCTGTGCCCGTGATGCGGAAAATACCGCGCGGGAACGCTGCGTTGTATTTTCCGCAGCATGTGAATTCTTTGTGCGGATTCCGCAGCGTTTTACACCTGTTCCTCAATAGGAATCCGCAGGTGAAATCCGCACAAAAAACACTGGCAATCCGCGGTAAATCCGCAGGTAAAACGCAGTGCCTTTTACCCGCGGATTTTTCAAAAATGGTGCGGAAATATCTCACACGAATCCGCAACGTGGGCACATAGCCTTAGGGTTAGGGTTGGAATTAGTGTTGTGGTTATGGTTAGGGGTGTGTTGGGGTTAGTGTTGTGGTTAGGGGTGTGTTGCGGTTAGGGTTGTGATTAGGATTATGGCTACAGTTGGGATTAGGGTTAGGGGTGTGTTGGGGTTAGTGTTGGAGTTAGAATTGAGGGGTTACCACTGTTTAGGCACATCAGGGGTCTCCAAACGCAACATGGCGCCACCATTGATTCCAGCCAATCTCGTATTCAAAAAGTCAAATGGTGTTCCCTCACTTCCGAGCCCTGACGTGTGCCCAAACAGTGGTTTACCCCCACATATGGAGTACCAGCATACTCAGGACAAACTGCGCAACAATTACTGGGGTCCAATTTCTCCTGTTACCCTTGTGAATCTAAAAAAATGCTTGCTAAAACATAATTTTTGAGGAAAGAAAAATGATTTTTTATTTTCACGGCTCTGTGTTGTAAACGTCTGTGAAGCACTTGGGGGTTCAAAGTGCTCACCACATATCTAGATAAGTTCCTTGGGGGGTCTAGTTTCTAAAATGGGGTCACTTGTGGGGGGTTTCTACTGTTTAGGCACACCAGGGGCTCTGCAAACGCAACGTGACACCCGCAGACCATTCCATCAAAGTCTGCATTTCAAAAGTCACTACTTCCCTTCTGAGCCCCGACGTGTGCCCAAACAGTGGTTTACCCCCACATATGGGGTATCAGCGTACTCAGGAGAAACTGGACAACAACTTTTGGGGTCCAATTTCTCCTGTAACCCTTGGGAAAATAAAAAATTCTGGGCTAAATAATTATTTTTGAGGAAAGAAAACGTATTTATTATTTTCACGGCTCTGCATTATAAACTTCTATGAAGCACTTGGGGGTTCAAAGTGCTCACCACACATCTAGATAAGTTCCTTTCAGGGTCTAGTTTCCAAAATGGGGTCACTTGTGGGGGGTTTCTACTGTTTAGGCACATCAGGGGCTCTGCAAACGCAACGTGACGCCCGCAGAGCATTCCATCAAAGTCTGCATTTCAAAACGTCACTACTTCAATTCCAAGCCCCGGCATGTGCCCAAACAGTAGTTTACCCCCACATATGGGGTATCACCGTACTCAGGAGAAACTGGACAACAAATATTGGGGTCAAATTTCTCCTGTTACCCTTGGGAAAATTAAAAAACTCTGGGCTAAATAATTATTTTTGAGGAAAGAAAACGTATTTATTATTTTCACGGCTCTGCATTATAAACTTCTATGAAGCACTTGGGGGTTCAAAGTGCTCACCACACATCTAGATAAGTTCCTTTGGGGGTCTAGTTTCCAAAATGGGGTCACTTGTGGGGGGTTTCTACTGTTAAGCCACATCAGGGGCTCTGCAAACGCAACGTGACGCCCACAGAGCATTCCATCAAAGTCTGCATTTCAAAACGTCACTACTTCACTTCCGAGCCCCGGCATGTGCCCAAACAGTGATTTACCCCCACATATGGGGTATCAGCGTACTCAGGAGAAACTGGACAACAACTTTTGGGGTCAAATTTCTCCTGTTACCCTTGGGAAAATAAAAAATTGCAGGCTAAAAGATCATTTTTGAGAAAATAATTTTTTTTTTTATTTTCATGGCTCTGCGTTATAAACTTCTGTGAAGCACTTGGGGGTTCAAAGTCCTCACCACACATCTAGATTAGTTCCTTTGGGGGTCTAGTTTCTAAAATGGTGTCATTTCTGGGGGATCTCCAATGTTTAGGCACACAGGGGCTCTCCAAACGTGACATGGTGTCCGCTAATGATTGGAGCTAATTTTCCATTTAAAAAGCCAAATGGCGTGCCATCCCTTCCGAGCCCTGCCGTGCGCCCAAACAGTGGTTTACCCCCACATATGGGGTATCAGCGTACTCAGGACAAACTGGACAACAATATTTGGGGTCCAATTTCTCCTATTATCCTTGGCAAAATAGGAAATTCCAGGCTAAAAAATCATTTTTGAGGAAAGAAAAATTATTTTTTATTTTCATGGCTCTGCGTTATAAACTTCTGTGAAGCACCTGGGGGTTTAAAGTGCTCAATATGCATCTAGATAAGTTCCTTGGGGGGTCTAGTTTCCAAAATGGGGTCACTTGTGCGGGAGCTCCAATGTTTAGGCACACAGGGGCTCTCCAAACGCGACATGGTGTCCGCTAACAATTGGAGCTAATTTTCCATTCAAAAAGTCAAATGGCGCGCCTTCTCTTCCGAGCCCTGCCGAGTGCCCAAACAGTGGTTTACCCCCACATATGAGGTATCGGCGTACTCGGGAGAAATTGCCCAACAAATTTTATGATCCATTTTATCCTACTGCCCATGTGAAAATGAAAAAATTGAGGCGAAAAGAATTTTTTTGTGAAAAAAAAGTACTTTTTCATTTTTACAGATCAATTTGTGAAGCACCTGAGGGTTTAAAGTGCTCACTAGGCATCTAAATTAGTTCCTTGGGGGGTCTAGTTTCCAAAATGGGGTCACTTGTGGGGGAGCGCCAATGTTTAGGCACACAGGAGCTATCCAAACGCGACATGGTGTCCGCTAACGATGGAAATAATTTTTCATTCAAAAAGTCAAATGGCGCTCCTTCCCTTCCGAGCCTTACCATGTGCCCAAACAGTGGTTTACCTCCACATGTGAGGTATTGGTGTACTCAGGAGAAATTGCCCAACACATTTTAGGATCCATTTTATCCTGTTGCCCATGTGAAAATGAAAAAATTGAGGCTAAAAGAATTTTTTTGTGAAAAAAAAGTACTTTTTCATTTTTACGGATCAATTTGTGAAGCACCTGGGGGTTCAAAGTGCTCACTATGCATCTAGATAAGTTCCTTGGGGCGTCTAGTTTCCAAAATGGGGTCACTTGTGGGGGAGCTCCAATTTTTAGGCACACGGGGGCTCTCCAAACGTGACATGGTGTCCGCTAAAGAGTGGAGCCAATTTTTGATTCAAAAAGTCAAATAGCGCTCCTTCCCTTCCAAGCCCTGCCGTGCGCCAAAACAGTGGTTTACCCCCACATATGAGGTATCAGCGTACTCAGGACAAATTGGACAACAACTTTCATGGTTCAGTTTCTCCTTTTACCATTGGGAAAATAAAAAAATTGTTGCTAAAAGATAATTTTTGTGACTAAAAAGTTAAATGTTCATTTTTTCCTTCCATGTTGCTTCTGCTGCTGTGAAGCACCTGAAGGGTTAATAAACTTCTTGAATGTGGTTTTGAGTACCTTGAGGGGTGCAGTTTTTAGAATGGTGTCACTTTTGGGTATTTTCAGCCATATAGACCCCTCAAACTGACTTCAAATGTGAGGTGGTCCCTAAAAAAAATGGTTTTGTAAATTTCGTTGTAAAAATGACAAATCGCTGGTCGAATTTTAACCCTTATAACTTCCTAACAAAAAAAAATTTTGTTTCCAAAATTGTGCTGATGTAAAGTAAACATGTGGGAAATGTTATTTATTAACTATTTTGTGTCACATATCTCTCTGGTTTAACAGAATAAAAATTCAAAATGTGAAAATTGCGAAATTTTCAAAATTTTCGCCAAATTTCCGTGTTTATCACAAATAAATGCAGAATTTATTGACCTAAATTTACCACTAACATGAAGCCCAATATGTCACGAAAAAACAATCTCAGAACCGCTAGGATCCGTTGAAGCGTTCCTGAGTTATTACCTCATAAAGGGACACTGGTCAGAATTGCAAAAAACGGCAAGGTCTTTAAGGTCAAAATAGGCTGGGTCTTGAAGGGGTTAAAAAGATGAGAGGCGTCTGTAATTTACATCATAGGTAGACCTCAACTATGGGAGACAAACTGAGAAAAAAAAATCCAGAAAATCACATTGTCTGTTTTTTTTAACATTTTTTTTGCATATTATGGTGGAAAATAAGTATTTGGTCAGAAACAAAATTTCATTTCAATACTTTGTAATATACAGTGGGGCAAAAAAGTATTTAGTCAGTCAGCAATAGTGCAAGTTCCACCACTTAAAAAGATGAGAGGCGTCTGTAATTTAGATCATAGGTAGACCTCAACTATGGGAGACAAACTGAGAAAAAAAAATCCAGAAAATCACATTGTCTATTTTTTTAACATTTTATTTGCATATTATGGTGGAAAATAAGTATTTGGTCAGAAACAAAATTTCATCTCAATACTTTGTAATATATCCTTTGTTGGCAATGACAGAGGTCAAACATTTTCTGTAAGTCTTCACAAGGTTGCCACACACTGTTGTTGGTATGTTGGCCCATTCCTCCATGCAGATCTCCTCTAGAGCAGTGATGTTTTTGGCTTTTCGCTTGGCAACACGGAATTTCAACTCCCTCCAAAGGTTTTCTATAGGGTTGAGATCTGGAGACTGGCTAGGCCACTCCAGGACCTTGAAATGCTTCTTACGAAGCCACTCCTTCGTTGCCCTGGCGGTGTGCTTTGGATCATTGTCATGTTGAAAGACCCAGCCACGTTTCATCTTCAATGCCCTTGCTGATGGAAGGAGGTTTGCACTCAAAATCTCACGATACATGGCCCCATTCATTCTTTCATGTACCCGGATCAGTCGTCCTGGCCCCTTTGCAGAGAAGCAGCCCCAAAGCATGATGTTTCCACCACCATGCTTTACAGTAGGTATGGTGTTTGATGGATGCAACTCAGTATTCTTTTTCCTCCAAACACGACAAGTTGTGTTTCTACCAAACAGTTCCAGTTTGGTTTCATCAGACCATAGGACATTCTCCCAAAACTCCTCTGGATCATCCAAATGCTCTCTAGCAAACTTCAGACGTGCCCGGACATGTACTGGCTTAAGCAGTGGGACACGTCTGGCACTGCAGGATCTGAGTCCATGGTGGCGTAGTGTGTTACTTATGGTAGGCCTTGTTACATTGGTCCCAGCTCTCTGCAGTTCATTCACTAGGTCCCCCTGCGTGGTTCTGGGATTTTTGCTCACCGTTCTTGTGATCATTCTGACCCCACGGGGTGGGATTTTGCGTGGAGCCCCAGATCGAGGGAGATTATCAGTGGTCTTGTATGTCTTCCATTTTCTAATTATTGCTCCCACTGTTGATTTCTTCACTCCAAGCTGGTTGGCTATTGCAGATTCAGTCTTCCCAGCCTGGTGCAGGGCTACAATTTTGTTTCTGGTGTCCTTTGACAGCTCTTTGGTCTTCACCATAGTGGAGTTTGGAGTCAGACTGTTTGAGGGTGTGCACAGGTGTCTTTTTATACTGATAACAAGTTTAAACAGGTGCCATTACTACAGGTAATGAGTGGAGGAAAGAGGAGACTCTTAACCCCTTAATGACCGCCAATACGTCTTTTAACTGACCTGAGATATAAGAGAATAGCCTCCCCATACAGATGACAATCCAGCATCTGTTGGTTGTATACTATAGCTGACAACTTGCTGTATCAGCCACGATCAGTATTTGCACCTTCTAAATCTGTTTAACCCCTTAGATGCTGCTGTCAATAGTGACTACATCATTACAAATGGTTAACAGAGTGTGGGGGCTTCTTCTTTATCCCAATTGGTGCCCTCAGATCATGATTTTGTTGTCCTGATGTTTGCGATGGCAATTCATGACCAAATAGCGGCCTTAGAGTCTGACAGCTATAGTAATCTGTTTAGAAGTTAGCAACATTTAGGTGGTAAAAATACACATTTTCATTTCTGTCATGCCACTTTGCATTAATTCCTGTAAAGCACCTGAAGGGTTAATAAACTACCTGACAGCAGTTTTCAATATGTTTAGGGGTGCTGTTTTTAAAATGGTATCACATTTGGGGGTTTCCCAATATATGAGACCCCTAAAGTCACTTCAAACATGGATAAGTCCCTAAAAAAATAAATGTGGTAAATTTCTTTGAAAAAATGAAAAATTGCTGCTACATTTTTAAACCTCCTAAAATGCTAACAAAATAAAATAACATTTTACAAATGGTGCTGATGTAAAGCCGACATGTGGGAAATGTTATTTATTAATGGTTTGCTGTTGTATGACTATCTGGATTAAAGGGATAATCATTCAAATTTAGAAAATTGCTAATTTTTTAACATTTTTCTCGAATTTTTTATATTTTTTATAAATAAACACAAAAAATGTTGAACTAAATTTACCATTATCATAAAGTATAATGTGTCACGAAAAAACAATCTCAAAATCACTGGGATTTGTTGAAGCGTTGCAGAGTTATTACCACATAAAGTGACACTGGTCAGATTTCAAAAATTTGGCTCGGTCACTAAGGGGTTAAGTTACAGGTCTGTGAGAGCCAGAAATCTTGATTGTTTTTTTCTGACCAAATAGTTATTTTCCACCATAATATGCAAATAAAATGTTAAAAAAACAGACAATGTGATTTTCTGGATTTTTTTTTCTCAGTTTGTCTCCCATAGTTGAGGTCTACCTATGATGTAAATTACAGACGCCTCTCATCTTTTTAAGTGGTGGAACTTGCACTATTGCTGACTGACTAAATACTTTTTTGCCCCACTGTATATATATATATTCCAAGCAGACCTAAATATATGCTTAAAAAAGTTCTAAGTGCCACTGGTAAGGAGATGACTTCCTATGTGGATTTTATATGTAGAGTTCATATGCAGGCATTGCTGGCCAAAAAGTGCAAAGTGTAAGATAAATACGGCGTGAGAAGACCATATGGGAAAGTGCACTGTGCTGATATGTAGGGAATAATATTTAATGTGAAAACTCACATGTAAACAATACTGACCAAAAGTGCAGAGTGTTAAATATATATAAAGGAAGATATGCCAAGTATACCATGCACTATCTACATGGGAAAATGCTCAGTATACATATGATCCAATGCTACTTACTATAAAAGCTGGGGGGGATATCTCCAGGACCGCCAAGTGTGTAAGGATGTGCACCCCGACGCGCGTTTCAGACCCAAAAGTTCCTTCGTCAGGGGGATTATTATTATTAGTATTACTAGTATTATAGTAGTTATATTCTTGTATATATGGGCAGTATTATAGTAGTTATATTCTTGTATATAGGGGCAGTATTATAGTAGTTATATTCTTGTACATAGGGGCAGTATTATAGTAGTTATATTCTTGTATATAGGGGCAATATTATAGTAGTTATATTCTTGTATATAGGGGCAGTGTTATAGTAGTTATATTCTTGTATATAGGAGCAGTATTATAGTAGTTATATTCTTGTACATAGGGGCAGTATTATAGTAGTTATATTCTTGTGCATAGGAGCAGTATTATAGTAGTTATATTCTTGTATATAGGGGCAGTATTATAGTAGTTATATTCTTGTATATAGGGGCAGTATTATAGTAGTTATATTCTTGTACATAGGGGCAGTATTATAGTAGTTATATTCTTGTATATAGGGGCAGTATTATAGTAGTTATATTCTTGTATATAGGGGCAGTATTATAGTAGTTATATTCTTGTATATAGGAGCAGTATTATAGTAGTTATATTCTTGTACATAGGAGCAGAATTATAGTAGTTATATTCTTGTATGTAGGGGCAGTATTATAGTAGTTATATTCTTGCACATAGGGGCAGTATTATAGTAGTTATATTCTTGTACATAGGGGCAGTATTATAGTAGTTATATTCTTGTACATAGGAGCAGAATTATAGTAGTTATATTCTTGTATATAGGAGCAGTATTATAGTAGTTATATTCTTGTACATAGGGGCAGTATTATAGTAGTTATATTCTTGTACATAGGGGCAGTATTATAGTAGTTATATTCTTGTACATAGGAGCAGAATTATAGTAGTTATATTCTTGTATATAGGAGCAGTATTATAGTAGTTATATTCTTGTACATAGGAGCAGTATTATAGTAGTTATATTCTTGTACATAGGGGCAGTATTATAGTAGTTATATTCTTGTACATAGGGGCAGTATTATAGTAGTTATATTCTTGTACATAGGAGCAGTGTTATAGTAGTTATATTCTTGTACATAGGAGCAGAATTATTGCAGTTATAGTCTTGTATATAGGGGCAGTATTATAGTAGTTATATTCTTGTACATAGAGGACATTATTATAGTAGTTATATTCTTGTACATAGGGGCAGTATTATAGTAGTTATATTCTTGTACATAGGGGGCAGTATTATAGTAGTTATATTCTTGTACATAGGAGCAGTATTATAGTAGTCATATTAAAGAAGAATATTGCCAATTGAAGTTACACATTTATTTACATTTATTATATCCTTTCTATGTAATGTATCAATAATTACTCCTTTTTTGCTATCATTGATGGTGACTGTTCTGCTCTGTAAACATGGAGCAGCTGGATGAGTCTATAAACAATTTTAATGTCATTCGTCAAAATAATTATCTAGTCCAAGAAAAACACTGGTTATAAAAAACTGTCACCCACTGAGAGTTTCAGTGACCCGGGTTAGTGAGTTCACTCTGCAGCCACCAGATTGTTTGTTTATTTTTGGACCATAACCCACAATATTGGACAACAGCCGAGGTGAAACTGCAGTCAGTGGGTGATAAAACCCACGGATACACGATGTTATGCATCTGTCTTTCTCCTCTGCCCAGGCTGTCTGTGTACACATAGGATGGGCACCCACCTGTGTGTGGTCTCTGCAAGTCTTAAGCCAATGTAAACTTGTTGGCAGGTTTAGGGCAAGGTATTGGGAGAGAATAGAAACTGTGGGCAGAGCTGCCAGGACCCAGCTGTAAATAACACACAGGCAGAAATCACCCCCTGAAAGTGCATACATAATGTACTCAGGATCAGTAATGTATGTACACAGTGACTGCACCAGCAGAATAGTGAGTGCAGCTCTGGAGTATAATACAGGATGTAACTCAGGATCAGTAATGTAATGTATGTACACAGTGACTGCACCAGCAGAATAGTGAGTGCAGCTCTGGAGTATAATACAGGAGGTAACTCAGGATCAGTAATGTAATGTATGTACACAGTGACTGCACCAGCAGAATAGTGAGTGCAGCTCTGGAGTATAATACAGGATGTAACTCAGGATCAGTAATGTAATGTATGTACACAGTGACTGCACCAGCAGAATAGTGAGTGCAGCTCTGGAGTATAATACAGGAGGTAACTCAGGATCAGTAATGTAATGTATGTACACAGTGACTGCACCAGCAGAATAGTGAGTGCAGCTCTGGAGTATAATATAGGATGTAACTCAGGATCAGTAATGTAATGTATGTACACAGTGACTGCACCAGCAGAATAGTGAGTGCAGCTCTGGAGTATAATACAGGATGTAACTCAGGATCAGTAATGTAATGTATGTACACAGTGACTGCACCAGCAGAATAGTGAGTGCAGCTCTGGGGTATAATACAGGATGTAACTCAGGATCAGTAATGTAATGTATGTACACAGTGACTGCACCAGCAGAATAGTGAGTGCAGCTCTGGAGTATAATACAGGATGTAACTCAGGATCAGTAATGTAATGTATGTACACAGTGACGGCACCAGCAGAATAGTGAGTGCAGCTCTGGGGTATAATACAGGAGGTAACTCAGGATCAGTAATGTAATGTATGTACACAGTGACTGCACCAGCAGAATAGTGAGTGCAGCTCTGGGGTATAATACAAGATGTAACTCAGGATCAGTAATGTAATGTATGTACACAGTGACTGCACCAGCAGAATAGTGAGTGCAGCTCTGGAGTATAATACAGGATATAACTCAGGATCAGTAATGTAATGTATGTACACAGTGACTGCACCAGCAGAATAGTGAGTGCAGCTCTGGAGTATAATACAGGATGTAACTCAGGATCAGTAATGTATGTACACAGTGACTGCACCAGCAGAATAGTGAGTGCAGCTCTGGGGTATAATACAGGATGTAACTCAGGATCAGTAATGTAATGTATGTACACAGTGACTGCACCAGCAGAATAGTGAGTGCAGCTCTGCTCAGCTGCTGCTCATTGTGCTAATTGTGGGTGCGGTCGCTGCTGAACCTGCAGTGTGCTCCTGAGCTCCAGAGAACCACCATCTCTCCACCTGGGGACCTGCTCTCTCTCTTACCCAGGGAGGGAGTGGGTTTCCTGGGATGAGTGAGGGAGCCAAGTCCCAGGCTTCTGCTTCCCGGACCAGGCTGGCGGGGGGCAGAAGGAACCAGCAACCAGCCTGCACATCAGAGGATTCGGGGGTGAGACGCTCCACCAGGAGTCGCAGCAATGTGGCTCCTACTCCCCCCAGGTCTGCAGCGACCCAGAGAAGCCGCAAGGCTTCCATGGAGGAGAAGCCTGCTAGTATGCAAGATGGCGGCCCTTCTGGAGGAAAGCTGAGTGCTCACGGAGGTGAGGCCGACCTCACCGAGGAGGGTTGGGCGCTGCAGGGTCCCCAGGAGTCTGTGACCACCTATGCCTCCCGGGTCATGAGCCACCTCCGTGAGTATGAAGATGCTAGCAAGAGACTGATGAGACTCCGGGAGGAGCTGCGCTGCACAAGCAACAAAGCTGCAAGTTCCTCCAAACCGAGGAAGAATCAGCTCCAGGCGGAGGTAAGGAGATTGAAAGAGGACATCAATGAGCTTGAAGTCAGAAAAGCTTTCATAAGAGAAAAAAGTGGACCGTTTAAGGAAAAACTTATTAATGAAGATCGATTCAGGGAAATGGCTGATAACAGAGAGCAAAGGCAGATGGGGCTGCAGCCTGAGTGCCAGGTGGATGATGATGATGAGGAGGAGGATGACCAGCAGAAAGCTCCACCTGGCAGCCCTCTTAGTCACTCAGAGGCCACGTGCAGCGAGCTCCCTGCTGGACAGGCGACGATGACATCTCGTCGCAGTTCTGCTGGCTCTGGGGAGGACAGTGACATCGGCCAGGGAGGGGCGCTAATGGCAGAGATCAAGCTGCTGGAGTCCCCAGTGTGCCTTCAGAGCTTCCATCTTGGTGATGATTTACCAGAGGAGGCACCTGGGGGCCAGAAGAAAAAGGTAAAGAAGATCAAACCTAAGCTGCAGGAAGCGGTAAGCTATGTATATGCCCCCCTCCCTGTACCCCCTGAGTCGGCTGCAGGGTCAGCTCGCTGTATAAGCCCCGTTGCCCAGCCCAGCCCGGGTTCTGCTGTGGATCCGGTGCAAAGGCGCGGGGAGATTACAGAGCACGGTAATGAGGCGCAGAGCTCCGTCTCTGCTTGTAGTAGCGGGGATGTAGCAGCAGGTGCATCAGCCAAGAGGCTGGACAGTGAGGGCGGCCCGGCGGCGGGCAAACGATCAGGCCACGATGCTGTGGTGCGCTCCTCAGTGGGAGGGGGGAGCGGCCCAGTGTCGGGGGCAGCTCCGGTAGCCTCGGTGCCCTTGAATGCTGTTGCCGCTGATCACTTAGTTGAGGAGAGGCGGCAGTGTGAGGGGGTTGCTGGGGCTGGGAGTTCCGGTCCTCCTCCCAAAGTCCTGTTCTGTGTTGGCGCTGCTGGTCAACAAGATGCTGACATAAAGGATCAGCGGCGCCCCACAGTGGCGAAAGATCAGCGGCGCCTGGTGACAGTAAAGCAGCGGAAAATATCATCTGATGATGCGGAGGGCACACGTAAGACCAGGGGTGAGGTCACCTCCAGTTCTGTGGAGGAGAATCAGCCCCTTGTGCCTGATGATGCGGAGGTCAAAATGTCACCCCCTGTTGTCACTGGTCCAGCAGGAGTGAATGTGGTGGTGGGTATGGATGAGGAAAACTCTTTGTCTAGTGGTGTGGTTGCTGGTTTGGTAGAGGGTGAGGGGGTTATGGAGGTGGGTAATAGTGATGCTGTTGGTGTGGATGTGGTCACTGGTCCGGTTGCCCCCCCGGTGGTGGCAGCGCCTGTCAGGAGTTATGCCGCTGTCACCTCCGGGGGAAATAGGGCATCCTCCTCATCTCCGGGCTCTGGGGACGGCATGTTGCAACGGCGTCTCCTGGAGGCTCTAAAGAAGGGGGAAAGATCACTAATGGTAGAGGGTCGAGAGGTTGATCTATCCTTCTGGATAGAGAGGCATGGCCTCGGGGCCTTCCGAGAGCAAAGAGGGGGGGATACAGTGTGGTCCCTCCCAACAGCCGGGCCGGGTAGTGTGCGTAGGAATGTGGTCCGTCTTCAGTGGAGGGGCAATGATGCGTGTCCTCCAAGGTCTAAAGTTGTGGAGCTCCTGCTGAGGATGGGCTTCAGTGCGATTGACATCTACGCCTTGATACATCCCTATTCCACACCTAATTTTGATGTCAGCTTTGTTCGGCCAGAGGGGCTGGAGCTCTTCTGGTCGAACTATGAGTTGGCAAAAAATGAGCCCGGCTGGCGAGACTTTGCCGTTCAGGTGGTGTCTCGCCAAAACCAAGTCAAGAAAGTGACCGTGATGACTTGTAACGAGTCACTTTCTTGTTATGACATCATGACGTGGCTTAGCCGGTATGGAGAGGTGGTAGAAATGCCAAAGAAAAACCGTGACGAGTTTGGTATCTGGTCAGGGGCCTGGACGTTTATGGTAAAACTTAAGCGTTCAGGTGGTACGGTTGCCCACATACCATCATCTGCCTTCCTGGGTAGGGATCGTATCCTGGTCTTCTACCAGGGGCAACCGAAGCTCTGCCACAAGTGCGGCGACCCCACACACTTCAGCGCAAACTGCACTGTGCAGAAGTGTGCACTGTGTGGGGATATCGGCCATCTTGCTGCATCTTGTGTGGAGATTAGGTGTCACCTGTGTGGTGACTTAGGTCACCCATTCAGCCGTTGTCCTCGCTCCTTCGCTAATGCAGTCGTGACCCCGGTGGGAGAAAGCCGTGAGGCTGATTCTGCTGGGGAAGGGACTAGCAGGGGTGAAGGAGCTGAGGGGCCAAGGAAGAAAAGCAATAAAAAGACGCCAGCCCAGCTAAGGCGTCTAGACAAGCGCAGACAGGATAGGGAGCTGGGCGAGCCTTGTACTACTGGGGCGGCCCCTGTTCTGGATGCCAGTCTTGCTGCTGAGGCCCCGAGGGATGATGAGTTGGATGAGGAGGTCAGGAGGATCTACAGGGAGGAAAGTGCCACTGCCTCAGAGTCCTCCCATTATGAAAGTATGGATGAGGATAATAGGCAGTGGCTAGAGGACAAGCGTAAGCTCGGCACCAAAAAGAAGAGAAAGAAGGGAGATAAAACATCTTCTCACGCTCTGACCAAGGTACCTAAGGAAGGAAAAACCGACTCCCCTCTGGTTGGTCTTTCCAACCGGTTCCAAGCCCTTGAAAACATCTCTTCCTCTGAGGAGGAAGCTGAGGGTGAGGTTCTGGCTTTGGCGGGGCTCACAGGGGACGCCGAGTCTCCTCCTTCTGGGAATGTAAGATCCTTGGAGGGAGGGACTGGCCCAGAGTCCGGAGACGAGGACCAAAAAAATAAAAAACACGTGGGAATGGATACTTCATTGTCATTAAAGAGGGGGAAGGATTCCTCCTCTGAGGCAGAGGATAAGGGGAGTGGGAAAAAGAAAGCCATCTAACTCAATCACCAATGATGGCGGTACCCACTCCGTTGACGCTGGCGTCCATTAATGTCGCCAGCATAAAGTCAAATACAGCTAGATTTGCGGCCTTTGATTTTCTCAGCCGGGTTGAAGCTGACATTTTCTTTTTGCAAGAGACCAGGCTGCCAAACATGGCAGATGTGTTTAAAGCTAAGAAGGAGTGGAGACTCGGGCCCTCCTATTGGTCTCTTGCGGCCGAGCCGTATAGCGGAGTGGCGGTCCTTTTTACCGCACCGGTGGAATGCCGACGGGTTATTGAGTTAGAAATGGGGAGGTGCCTGATCTTAGATGTCCTCATGAAGGGACAAGAGCTCCGGCTCATTAACATCTATGGTCCCCAATCTAAGTGGGACCGGAAGTGTCTCTTTATGAGGATCAAGCCCTACCTTTTTACAAGTCGGCAGGTTGTCTTTGGAGGGGACTTCAATGCTGTCACGAGGCCCCGAGATAGAGGAGGTTCCAGAGACAAGCTGACTTATGATAGCGTCGCCCTTAATAGTATAGCTAGTGAGGCTCGCCTGGTGGATGTCCACATTCGGCACACCCCAGGCCACGAGGGGTTCACCTATCATAGAGGTAACTGTAGGTCCAGAATAGATAGGTTTTATTTAAAGGAGGAAGCTGTCTCTTCAGCAGTGTCTGTTGTTGAGGTGGAGTTCTCCGACCACTGTTTAATTTTGTTTTCTCTGAATGTTACAGAGACCCTCCGGATGGGAAGAGGCTTTTGGAGGCTCAATTCATCTCTCTTGGAAGAAGCGGAGATAAGACAGTCCTTTGAGGATTTTCTTCAGAGCCAGGTACCATTACTGGATCTTTGTAGTAGTAAGTCAGAGTGGTGGGAGATGTTCAAGGAAAGGGTGGCGAGATTCTTCCGCCAGCTCTCGAGCCTCAGGAGTCTGAGCAGGTACCGCCTGTATCAGGGTCTGAGGAGGAAACTCGAGCATCTTGTCTCAACTGGAGGTAGCCGCGAGGAGATCTCCAGAGTGAAATCTTTGCTTATGAGGTGCAGTACGATAGACACGCATCTTTGGTTTTTCAGAGGGATTACGGGAAGTACCGCTCGCCCGACCCTTACAGAAACTGCAAGATGTCAGTGAATAGTAAAGTGGTTACAGGACTGGTCGACACTACGGGGTCCCTGAGGCGATCCAGATCAGGGATCCTGGAGGTTGTCAGATCCTTCTACTCGCACCTCTTGGGGAAGAGTGATCTTGATTGGGATGAGATGTCGGCTTTCCTGGCTGAAGCTGTCCCCGAACCAGGGGTAGACCCCTCTCTTGACGTTTTGACAGAAATGATCAGGGAAGAGGAAGTTCAGTTGGCGATTGATGGGCTTGCCCCCAAAAAATCGCCTGGTCCAGATGGCTTAACATCTGAATTCTATAAGACCTTTAAGGACGTTTTGGTTCCCCTCTTGACTGAGGTATTCAATGAGTGTCTTTCCTCGGGCACTCTGCCGAAGTCAATGAGGAGGTCTGCTCTGATCATCTTGTCAAAGGGTAAGGACCCGTCTTGCATTGAGAACTGGCGTCCCATAGCGCTTCTCAATGCAGACAGAAAGGTTCTGGCAAAGGTGCTGTTTAATCGGCTGGTGAAATTTGCACCCCGACTCCTTTCGGGGGCCCAGCATTGCTCTGTTCCAGGCCGCAGCACATTTAGTGCTGTGCTCTGTGTCCGAGAGGCAGTTGAGCAGGGTAGGGCTGGTCACTGGAAGGGGTACATGCTGTCACTGGACCAGGCAAAAGCGTTTGATCGGGTTAATCATGAGTACCTCTGGTCCGTCCTTCTGAGATATGGCCTGCCGGGGGGGTTTGTTGATTGGCTTAAGACCTTGTACAGTGGGGCAGAGAGTTTCCCGCTTGTGAATGGTTGGATTGGCAGCTCTTTTGATGTTGGGTCCGGTGTTCGCCAGGGTTGTCCCTTGAGCCCGTTGCTGTACGTGTTTGCGATTGACCCTCTTCTTAGGAGGGTGGAGCGTGGACCGTTGGCCGGGATTGGGATGGACCAGGCAGCACCGGAAGCCACTCTGAGGGTGGTGGCGTATGCTGATGATGTCACTGTGTTTGTTTCCTCTCATGAGGAGGCAGGGTGGCTGATGTCAGAGGTAGATCGCTACTCGGAGGCATCCGGGTCCAAGATCAACCGGGATAAGTGTGAGAGTCTCTGGCTGGGAGGAGGAGATCCTGGTTTTGATCTCCCGGACACCCTTCCAGGACCCAAAGTCTCTGCAAAAGTCCTTGGCATCGAATTTGGCCAGGGGGATTACCCCAAACAAAATTGGGACAGCAGGCTAGAGATCGCCACTCAGAAGGTGAACCAATGGAAGGGTTGGTCTTTGACCCTAAGGGAAAGGGTAAACCTGATCAAAACTTACCTGCTCCCTTTACTGATTTATCTGGGCAGTGTATGCATCTTGCCGGAATCTCTCTGGACTCGGGTCTACAGTTTGTTCTTCCAACTGTTATGGGGGAATAGACTGAACCTGGTCAAGAGGGAGGTTACTTACCGTACGAGGAGACTAGGAGGGTTGGGTATGGTCAACCCTGTGGTATTCCTTGTGGATACCTTCATTAAGATCAATATCGCAAACCTCTGGAAAGAGAGGGCTCCTCCGTGGGTATTCTCCTGTAGGGGATGGTTTCAGCCTTTCTTCCAGGAATGGGAGACAGGAGGGCAAGTGAAGGATCTTCGCACACCGCATGGACATCTTCCGGCTTACGCTACCTTGGTTCTGAAGGTAATTCGTCGGTGGGGTCTGGGAATGTGGGAGATCACGACTCTGCCAAGGAAACGCCTTGACAATAGGGTTCTGTTGACCCATTTCCAGAGGCCTCTGGCGCTCAGGGACTGCCCAAGTCGGGATCTTGGGGTGGGTCTGCATCTTTTGAATTCTATCAGGATCCCCTCGAAGTTTTGGGACTTGGCTTGGCGCTGCTTCCATGGGAAACTGTGTGTGAGGGACAATCTGAAGTGTAGGAGCTCTGAGGACAGGAATTGTCCTCGGGAGCATTGTGGTACCTTGCTGGAAAGCATGGACCACTTCCTGCTTCATTGTCCCTTCAACACAGAGGTGTACAACAGGGTGGGCGCCTTCATTGGCTGGTCTCGGCTGGCTGGTCTCTCCTATGCGGAATGGGCCTATGGAGCATTCGGAGACCTTGGTGGTCGGGACCGCTGCACCTTATTTCTAGTTAGCGCAGTGGTTAGGTATCACACGTGGAACGCACGGTGCTTAGTATCGACGCAACGAAAAATCCTCCCAGTGGAAGATGTGTTTAGGACCATACTCGGTGACCTGGTGAAGGTGCGCTCTCTGGAGTATGGGAGACTGGGCGCACGGAGGGCCGCTCTCCTCTGGAGGGGCTTTTCTTTTAGTGTGCCCTAGTCTGGTCATCTCCTTTCCTGGTGGTGGGCTGATGCTGACACTGTAGATTTTTGTTTTGTTTGATCATTATACAGTGATGTAGGGCTGCAGGCGCCGAACTTGGGCTTCGTGATTTGTAATTATTGTGGTGTGTGCTGCTGTATATAATGTATATATTGTATATAGGGATATAGAATTGGGTGTAGGTGTTAGGTTGGGTGGTGGGAAAAGGGGGGAGGTGGGATTATCTTGTGGGACTATAGGACACTGGGTTGTTTGGGGGAAAACTGGCACTGCCTGATCTGGCCTATGGACGTTGGACCTGGACTGAGGCATGAGACGCAGGACCAGCTCTCAGGTCAGTGCGAGGGGTTGGGAATGAAGGATAGCTTAGTATTGTATATATTTGTGTAATTTGTAGTTATTTTATTTAAAACTAAAAAAAAAAAAAAAAAAAAAAGTTCATGTATATAGTTTTTGTTTGCCATTGTTTATTTTATTTGTTATTATTATTTTGTTTGGTGACCGGACCAGAAGGTCAAAGTAGTTATTCT
This sequence comes from Ranitomeya imitator, assembly GCF_032444005.1. Classification (NCBI taxonomy): domain Eukaryota; kingdom Metazoa; phylum Chordata; class Amphibia; order Anura; family Dendrobatidae; genus Ranitomeya; species Ranitomeya imitator. Next base: position 12,696,425 of record NC_091288.1, read on the forward strand.
GTATATACTGTATAATATGTGTGAGAGGTGAGAATGAGCGGCTGGACCAGTGTTCAGTATACTGATTATTTTCTGGCTAATATTTTTGTTATGTTTTCTGCTATTATTATTGTTATGTTTTTCATTTTTATAATAAAAGATCTACAGGATGTAACTCCGGACGAGTACAGGATAAGCATTATATGTACACGCTGACTCCACTTGTATCCATACTGTGCTCCATCACTGTAGATAATAACATTGATATTTAGGTATCTGCTCCTCCATTGTTACATTGTGACATTACAGGGCATCCAGCTGTGCTGAGCGCAGCTCCTAATGAGTATGGAATCAGTAAAAGGATTAGCAGAATTTAGTGCAGAATTTTGTGTGACTGTCGGTCTGGTATGTGCAGTCGTCCTTTCATCTGCTCCCAGCAAACAAGGCCTAGAAATTCTTTCTGTAATTCCAGTGTCTTGTTTCCTCTGCGTCTCAGAAGTAAAACGTTCCGAGTCCTGGGAACCAAGTGCAGCTGTAACGTGAGCCAAGAAGTTGTCTGCAGAGCAGGTTGGGCGCAGACAGCGCAGCGCGGCTCCGGGAAATTCGCCGCTGCTTGTAGGTTGTCGATGGAGCGGACATATTGTCAGTGACCTCCACCCACAGAACAGCACTCACCTGTGAATTATTGTAGCTCTCAGCCTCTTCCAAAGATAAACGAATCGATGAGATGCAAATCGGCAGAACCAAAATCTGGCGGATTCTATTCTCTGAAATCAAACAAAATAGTAACATTTTCTTCTATGTAATCTCATCATTTTATAAGATACTTTTTATCCCTCCTTTTGCTCTTGGATCTGCAGAGACCTCCTGAATATAATGAGCGGCTGCTACCAGAAATTCCATTTGCCTCAAATTATTTTAACCTGAAACCAATTTCCCGGTCAGATTTCAGCGAATGTTCTGAACGAAAGTTCGTCAGATTCGCTCATCTCTAGTCCCCCCATATAACTGTTTTATTACAGCTGGATAACATCCAATATTGGGCCCCTACACCGGGTGGTCTCTCAAATCCTTCTTTTTATGAAGCTGCGCAGAAGTGGGGGATGCAGCTACATAACCTTCCATTCAGGAATCTCGGAAAGCTGGGTCCTAATCAGTATATAGTGGTGTTCCACTCATAGCAGCAGACCGCGCGGCCACTATGGGGCTCATGAATGTGAATGTCCTGGTGCCAGCGATAGTACTGCCCCCCACATACCCTGACCTTCAACTGTATCCGCATCCTGGATGCAGATACATTTGAAAGCAATGATGGAGGAGATGTCCGTCAGCTGACCCTCTCTCCTCCATCATGTTCCCTGTGCTTCTGCCGTCTTTGCTGCATTGAATGATGACCGCTGTGCCGAGTAGTGAGACCACGCAATGCAGAGACTGAACGGGGGAAAGGGGAGAGGTATTTTTTTTTATTTGGAGAGTAATTTATGGGGCCATCACACTATTTGGGGTTCATCATGTAGAGAGATACACATTGTGTATGCATGAAGCCCATTCGCTGAATGTACCTGAATTGCGGTGCTCTCCTTTTGCTAAGTTGTTTCATCTCTATGAGAGTCCCAGTAAGTTTTTTTTTGTTAATACCTTTTATTTACTGTAATTGTTTATGCTTTGTTGTCTTGTCCCCTTTGAAAAATCTTCTGTATATTTTTCAGAGACACTGCCTCTCTTTGGATTAAATCTAAAATGTAATAGTGCTGTTCCTTTTGTTCTGTAAACCACACCTCAAAGCCATACGCTACCTACCAGGCCTCCGGTCAGTCTGTATAAAAATCAAGTGGTGCGGCAAGTAGTGCTGGGATATTGTGGAGTTCACAGTGACCGTGTTGGAGGTATATACATGTTCCATACATTTGAATTTGGAGGTGTGCACACCTTACGCTCACTGCTAATTTCCTGATAACCGGCCTACTAGTGGTAACAGCCTGACGTCTTGTCCGTAAATCATCGGCCAATCGAATAATTGTCGAGGACGATAGGGGGAAGCAGAGAGCTGTTCGACACGAAGATCACAGCGGGAAGATCTGCGTGACCTTCCCAGGCTGTGATAATCGTGACAAATCATTTTGATTGGAGGGTGGGCATTATACTATTTGGAGGCCACATGAGGGTCCATCATACTATTTGGGGGGCATCATTCTGTTTGCAGGGTTATGTGTAGGCCATTATGCAATTCGGAGGCCATTATACTGTTTGGAGGGCTATGTTGGTGGCCATCATACTGTGTTGGGGTCACTGTGGGTGTATCATACTTTCCAGGGGGTTATGTAGGGTCATCGTACTGTGTGTGTAGGGGTTACTGTGGAACAATTCACTGTGGGGGTATCTTACTGTGTTTGGGGGGCATATTTGCGGGCATCATACTTTATGGGGCCATGGAAGGGTTATCTAAGGGAGTTCAATAGGGGCAAAATTACTTTGTAAAATCTACAAAGTTGTCACATTTGTGATACATGCTCTTCTGTATTTTTTTTTTTTGTGTGTGTGTGGGGGGGGGGGCAATTTGGATTTCTGCTATGGGTCCCCATGATCTTTATGTCAACGCTATACCTCTCGTAGAGGGTTATCAATCCGTTTTCTAGAGCCCTAAGCTGCCATCCAGGAGACAGGGAAACATCTATTTATCTAGAATCTAGAGAGTTTGAGATTCCCAAGAGCGAGATTCTCTTCTCATCCTTGAAGACATCGGAGGAATTCCTGCTCACATGGATGTTTCATCTCCAGATCAAAGTGTGCAGATATAATGGATCAGAGCACATAGGGGGAGTATATGTCGCTGCTGACACTTTATAAGAACGCCCTTCACACGCATGCAATAGTTTGAGTTATTTGGATTTTTTCATTTAACTACAACTCCCATCATCCTTGTATGTAGAATTCGCATTCCTATTGTACAATGTCACTGGCTCTTCTGCAGAGTCGTCTTCTCCCTGTGTTTGGAGACTTGTTTATGGGAAATAATTCATGAAAAGAATGTGTAACTTAGTAGATCATTTGCAAGTACATTTTACAAAGCAATTGTATAGGACTGTGCAAAAGTTTTAGGCAGGTGTGTAAAAATTGCGCAGATAAGAAGTTTTAAAAAATAGAAATGTTAATGGATCAATTAACAAAATACAAAGTGAGCGAACCAAAGAGAAATATAAATCCCATCAAAATTTGGTGATCGCCTGCCGCCTCCGTCACTTCCTCTAGGTCACTTGTACTGTCAGGCATTTGTAGGATTATAGTCCGGTGTATGAGTAACTAATTAGACCAAAGACCAAATATGTGATTCATAGAAAAAAAGAAACAGCTGAGAAAGAGGCTTGGAACTGGGTGAGGAACAGCTAAATTCTGCTACAAATGTGAGGTTGTGGAAGACAGTTTCATGTCACACATCATAGACCACGGCAAGACTGAGCGCAGCAGCAACACACAAGGTAGTTATACTGCATCAGCGAGGTGTCTCCTAGGCAAAGGTTTCACAGCAGATGGGGTTTGACAATGTGAGGACCGTAGATGTAGTGGGCAGCCAGGGAAACTTAGTGCAGCAGATGAAAGATACATTATGTTACTCTTCTTCTAAACTGATAGATGTCTATACCTTCGAAATGGAAACGAGGCCAAATGACTCAACTATGAGCTGGGGTGTAGAAAAATGGCTGCAGGTCTCTGGAATAATTAGTCAAAATAGGAAATATTCAGCTATAAAAGAAGCAGTTTGTTCCCAATCTCTGGAGAGCGGCACAATAATGAGGGTCTGCAGGAGCAGTGACGCACGGACGGTGGAGGGTCCCGGAAAGTCTGGGGCTGCATTTCAGCACATGGAGTTGTGGGTTTGGTCAGTATTAATGGTGTCCTCAATGCTGAGAAATCCCGGCAGACACTGACCCATCATGTGATATCATCAGGAGGCGTCTGATTGTCTCCAAATTTATTCTGCAGCAAAAAACGACCCCCAACATCCAGCCAGTGTCATTAATACCAAGGAGCCCTGGAGGTGATGATCCGACCCACAGACCCCTGATCTCACATCGTCCCGTCTGTCTGGGATCACACGAAGAGACAGAAGGATCCGCACAAGAATCATACACAGGAGATCTGGGGTCATCTCTCCAAGATGTTTGGAGCAACCTCCTGCCGGGATCCTCCATAACCTGTGTACTAGTGACGAGAAGAAGTGATGGAGGCGATGGGCGGTCACCAGATACTGATGATGGAGGTGATGGGCGGTCACCAGATACTGATGATGGAGGCGATGGGCGGTCACTAGATACTGATGATGGAGGTGACAGAAGGTCACCAGATACTGATGATGGAGGTGATGGGCGGTCACCAGATACTGATGATGGAGGAGATGGGCGGTCACCAGATACTGATGATGGAGGAGACGGGCGGTCACCAGATACTGATGATGGAGGAGATGGGCGGTCACCAGATACTGATGATGGAGGAGACGGGCGGTCACCAGATACTGATGATGGAGGCGATGGGCGGTCACTAGATACTGATGATGGAGGTGACAGAAGGTCACCAGATACTGATGATGGAGGTAACATAGTAACATAGTAACATAGTTAGTAAGGCCGAAAAAAGACATTTGTCCATCCAGTTCAGCCTATATTCCATCATAATAAATACCCAGATCTACGTCCTTCTACAGAACCTAATAATTGTATGATACAATATTGTTCTGCTCCAGGAAGACATCCAGGCCTCTCTTGAACCCCTCGACTGAGTTCGCCATCACCACCTCCTCAGGCAAGCAATTCCAGATTCTCACTGCCCTAACAGTAAAGAATCCTCTTCTATGTTGGTGGAAAAACCTTCTCTCCTCCAGACGCAAAGAATGCCCCCTTGTGCCCGTCACCTTCCTTGGTATAAACAGATCCTCAGCGAGATATTTGTATTGTCCCCTTATATACTTATACATGGTTATTAGATCGCCCCTCAGTCGTCTTTTTTCTAGACTAAATAATCCTAATTTCGCTAATCTATCTGGGTATTGTAGTTCTCCCATCCCCTTTATTAATTTTGTTGCCCTCCTTTGTACTCTCTCTAGTTCCATTATATCCTTCCTGAGCACCGGTGCCCAAAACTGGACACAGTACTCCATGTGCGGTCTAACTAGGGATTTGTACAGAGGCAGTATAATGCTCTCATCATGTGTATCCAGACCTCTTTTAATGCACCCCATGATCCTGTTTGCCTTGGCAGCTGCTGCCTGGCACTGGCTGCTCCAGGTAAGTTTATCATTAACTAGGATCCCCAAGTCCTTCTCCCTGTCAGATTTACCCAGTGGTTTCCCGTTCAGTGTGTAATGGTGATATTGATTCCCTCTTCCCATGTGTATAACCTTACATTTATCATTGTTAAACCTCATCTGCCACCTTTCAGCCCAAGTTTCCAACTTATCCAGATCCATCTGTAGCAGAATACTATCTTCTCTTGTATTAACTGCTTTACATAGTTTTGTATCATCTGCAAATATCGATATTTTACTGTGTAAACCTTCTACCAGATCATTAATGAATATGTTGAAGAGAACAGGTCCCAATACTGACCCCTGCGGTACCCCACTGGTCACAGCGACCCAGTTAGAGACTATACCATTTATAACCACCCTCTGCTTTCTATCACTAAGCCAGTTACTAACCCATTTACACACATTTTCCCCCAGACCAAGCATTCTCATTTTGTGTACCAACCTCTTGTGCGGCACGGTATCAAACGCTTTGGAAAAATCGAGATATACCACGTCCAATGACTCACCGTGGTCCAGCCTATAGCTTACCTCTTCATAAAAACTGATTAGATTGGTTTAACAGGAGCGATTTCTCATAAACCCATGCTGATATGGAGTTAAACAGTTATTCTCATTGAGATAATCCAGAATAACATCCCTCAGAAACCCTTCAAATATTTTACCAACAATAGAGGTTAGACTTACTGGCCTATAATTTCCAGGTTCACTTTTAGAGCCCTTTTTGAATATTGGCACCACATTTGCTATGCGCCAGTCCTGCGGAACAGACCCTGTCGCTATAGAGTCACTAAAAATAAGAAATAATGGTTTATCTATTACATTACTTAGTTCTCTTAGTACTCGTGGGTGTATGCCATCCGGACCCGGAGATTTATCTATTTTAATCTTATTTAGCCGGTTTCGCACCTCTTCTTGGGTTAGATTGGTGACCCTTAATATTGGGTTTTCATTGTTTCTTGGGATTTCACCTAGCATTTCATTTTCCACCGTGAATACCGTGGAGAAGAAGGTGTTTAATATGTTAGCTTTTTCCTCGTCATCTACAACCATTCTTTCCTCACTATTTTTTAAGGGGCCTACATTTTCAGTTTTTATTCTTTTACTATTGATATAGTTGAAGAACAGTTTGGGATTAGTTTTACTCTCCTTAGCAATGTGCTTCTCTGTTTCCTTTTTGGCAGCTTTAATTAGTTTTTTAGATAAAGTATTTTTCTCCCTATAGTTTTTTAGAGCTTCAATGGTGCCACCCTGCTTTAGTAGTGCAAATGCTTTCTTTTTACTGTTAATTGCCTGTCTTACTTCTTTGTTTAGCCACATTGGGTTTTTCCTATTTCTAGTCCTTTTATTCCCACAAGGTATAAACCGCTTACACTGCCTATTTAGGATGTTCTTAAACATTTCCCATTTATTATCTGTATTCTCATTTCTGAGGATATTGTCCCAGTCTACCAGATTAAGGGCATCTCTAAGCTGTTCAAACTTTGCCTTCCTAAAGTTCAATGTTTTTGTGACTCCCTGACAAGTCCCCCTAGTGAAAGACAGGTGAAACTGCACAATATTGTGGTCGCTATTTCCTAAATGCCCAACCACCTGCAGATTTGTTATTCTGTCAGGTCTATTAGATAGTATTAGGTCTAAAAGTGCTGCTCCTCTGGTTGGATTCTGCACCAATTGTGAAAGATAATTTTTCTTGGTTATTAGCAGAAACCTGTTGCCTTTATGGGTTTCACAGGTTTCTGTTTCCCAGTTAATATCCGGGTAGTTAAAGTCCCCCATAACCAGGACCTCATTATGGGTTGCAGCTTCATCTATCTGCTTTAGAAGTAGACTTTCCATGGTTTCTGTTATATTTGGGGGTTTGTAACAGACCCCAATGAGAATTTTGTTACCATTTTTCCCTCCATGAATTTCGACCCATATGGACTCGACATCCTCATTCCCTTCGCTAATATCCTCCCTTAAAGTGGACTTTAGACAAGACTTTACATAGAGACAAACCCCTCCTCCTCTCCGATTTTTACGATCCTTTCTAAACAGACTGTAACCCTGTAAGTTAACTGCCCAGTCATAGCTTTCATCTAACCATGTCTCGGTTATTCCCACTATGTCAAAGTTACCTGTAGATATTTCTGCTTCTAGTTCTTCCATCTTGTTTGTCAGGCTTCTGGCGTTTGCGAGCATGCAGTTTAGAGGATTTTGTTTTGTTCCAATCTCCTCACTGTGGATTGTTTTAGAAATGTTCTTACCTCCCTTCTGAGTATGTTTTCCTGGGTCGTCTTTGTTCGAGTCTAATGTTTTTCTTCCCGTCCCCTCTTCTTCTAGTTTAACGCCCTCCTGATGAGTGTAGCGAGTCTTCTGGCGAATGTGTGTTTCCCAGGTTTGTTGAGGTGTAGTCCGTCTCTGGCGAGGAGTCCATCATACCAGTAATTCACACCGTGGTCCAGGAATCCAAATCCTTGTTGTCTGCACCATCGTCTTAGCCAGTTGTTTGCATCAAGGATCCTGTTCCATCTCCTGGTGCCATGCCTGTCTACTGGAAGGATAGAAGAAAAAACTACCTGTGCATCCAGTTCCTTTACTTTCTTCCCCAACTCTTCAAAGTCCTTGCAGATTGTCGGTAGGTCCTTCCTTGCCGTGTCATTGGTGCCAACATGTATCAGAAGAAATGGGTGGACGTCCTTGGAGCTGAAGAGCTTTGGTATCCTATCGGTCACATCCTTGATCATCGCACCTGGAAGGCAGCATACTTCTCTTGCAGTTATGTCCGGTCTGCAGATGGCTGCTTCGGTGCCTCTCAGTAGTGAGTCTCCCACCACCACCACTCTTCGTTGCTTCTTGGCTGTACTTTTTGCTGTCACTTGTTGCTGTGTGCCCTTTTCTTTTTTGCTTGCTGGTATTGCTTCATTCTTAGGTGTGCCATCTTCATCCTCTACAAAGATTTGATATCGGTTCTTCAGTTGTGTGGTTGGTGATTTCTCCATGGTCTTCTTGCTTCTTTTGGTCACATGCTTCCACTCATCTGCTTTTGGAGGTTCTCTGACACTTTTTGCACCTTCTGTGACCAGTAGAGATGCTTCTGTTCTGTCTAGAAAGTCTTCATTCTCTTTGATGAGTTTCAAAGTTGCTATTCTTTCTTCCAGACCCCGCACCTTTTCTTCTAAAAGGGCCACTAGTCTACACTTCTGACAGGTGAAATTTAATTCTTCTTCTGGTCGATCTGTGAACATGTAGCACATGCTGCAGCTCACCATGTAGGTTGTCACATCTGCCATGTTGCTCCTAGATCCTGCTGACTTGCTGTGTGTTTTCCTTCTTGTGTAATCTACTCAGCCAAGCTCTCTTGCATTAATGTCCTTCAGGCAAAAATTGGTGATTCTTTCGAAGCAGCTGGTCCCGGCTGTACCCAACGATCTTCTAGCTTAGGGAGACTTCGCTTCTCCCAGAAGGCACCTGGAATATGCAAATTAGCCTCCTGAAGCTTGAATCCCTGGTTTGGTGATGCTTTCGAAGCAGCTGGTCCCGGCTGTACCCAACGATCTTCCAGCTTAGGGAGACTTCGCTTCTCCCAGAAGGCACCTGGAATATGCAAATTAGCCTCCTGAAGCTTGAATCCCTGGTTTGGTGATGCTTTCGAAGCAGCTGGTCCCGGCTGTACCCAACGATCTTCTAGCTTAGGGAGACTTCGCTTCTCCCAGAAGGCACCTGGAATATGCAAATTAGCCTCCTGAAGCTTGAATCCCTGGTTTGGTGATGCTTTCGAAGCAGCTGGTCCCGGCTGTACCCAACGATCTTCTAGCTTAGGGAGACTTCGCTTCTCCCAGAAGGCACCTGGAATATGCAAATTAGCCTCCTGAAGCTTGAATCCCTGGTTTGGTGATGCTTTCGAAGCATCACCAGATACTGATGATGGAGGAGACGGGCGGTCACCAGATATTGATGATGGAGGAGATGGGCGGTCACCAGATACTGATGATGAAGGAGACGGGCGGTCACCAGATACTGATGATGGAGTTGACGGGCGGTCACCAGATACTGATGATGGAGGAGACGGGCGGTCACCAGATACTGATGATGGAGGTGATGAGCAGTCACCAGATACTGATGATGGAGGAGACGGGCGGTCACCAGATACTGATGATGGAGGTGATGGGCGGTCACCAGATACTGATGATGGAGGCGATGGTCAGTCACCAGATACTGATGATGGAGGCGACGGGCGGTCACCAGATACTGATGATGGAGATGATGGGCGGTCACCAGATACTGATGATGGAGGCGATGGTCAGTCACCAGATACTGATGATGGAGGAGACGGGCGGTCACCAGATACTGATGATGGAGATGATGGGCGGTCACCAGATACTGATGATGGAGGGGCCAGATACTGATGATGGAGGTGATGGGCGGTCACCAGATACTGATGATGGAGATGATGGGCGGTCACCAGATACTGATGATGGAGGGGATGGGAGGTCACCAGATACTGATGATGGAGGTGACAGGCAGTCACCAGATACTGATGATGGAGGTGATGGGCGGTCACCAGATACTGATGATGGAGGAGACGGGCGGTCACCAGATACTGATGATGGAGGCTACGGGCGGTCACCAGATACTGATGATGGAGATGATGGGCGGTCACCAGATACTGATGATGGAGGCGACGGGCAGTCACTAGATACTGATGATGAAGGCGACGGGCGGTCACCAGATACTGATGATGGAGGGGATGGGAGGTCACCAGATACTGATGATGGAGGTGACAGGCAGTCACCAGATACTGATGATGGAGGTGATGGGCGGTCACCAGATACTGATGATGGAGGAGACGGGCGGTCACCAGATACTGATGATGGAGGCTACGGGCGGTCACCAGATACTGATGATGGAGGAGACGGGCGGTCACCAGATATTGATGATGGAGGAGATGGGCGGTCACCAGATACTGATGATGAAGGAGACGGGCGGTCACCAGATATTGATGATGGAGGAGACGGGCGGTCACCAGATACTGATGATGGAGGCGATGGGCGGTCACCAGATACTGATGATGGAGGAGACGGGCGGTCACCAGATACTGATGATGGAGGAGACGGGCGGTCACCAGATACTGATGATGGAGGCTACGGGCGGTCACCAGATACTGATGATGGAGGAGACGGGCGGTCACCAGATACTGATGATGGAGGCTACGGGCGGTCACCAGATACTGATGACGGAGGAGACGGGCGGTCACCAGATACTGATGATGGAGGAGACGGGCGGTCACCAGATACTGATGATGGAGGCTACGGGCGGTCACCAGATACTGATGATGGAGGAGACGGGCGGTCACCAGATACTGATGATGGAGGAGACGGGCGGTCACCAGATACTGATGATGGAGGAGACGGGCGGTCACCAGATACTGATGACGGAGGAGACGGGCAGTCACCAGATATTGATGATGGAGGGGACGGGCGGTCACCAGATACTGATGACGGAGGAGACGGGCAGTCACCAGATAGTGATGATGGAGGAGACGGGCGGTCACCAGATACTGATGATGGAGGAGACTGGCGGTCACCAGATACTGATGATGGAGGTGACGGGCGGTCACCAGATACTGATGATGGAGGAGACGGGCGGTCACAAGATATTGATGGGTTTTACATTTCACTATTGATGATTCACTTTGCATTTTGTTCATTTATAAAAATAAATGGTTAACATTTCTATGTTGGAAAGTTTCTTACCACGCAGCATTTTTTCCACAGATACATGTCAGGTTGCTTTGGCAAAGGAGATCGATCTGGTGGTAGAAGATGCAGGAGACGGCGTCCGGCGCTGAATCCAGTAACCGTGAATAACATCAGGGAATGAAAACTCTTCTATAAATACTTCATTTTTATATTAATTGTTCCATGAAGCATCTTTGTCAGGGACGACTCTTACTTGCCACGTGACTTTGAGCTCCATTTGGCAGCTGTTTGTGTAGAAAAGTTGAGTCTTGGGGAACGACTACAAGTTGTTACAATGTGGAAACTCTCCTGTCACAGTGGATACAAGGAGGGAAGCGGCCATGCCGGCAGCGTACGTTTCCCAGCCTACATGATACCAGCACTAGCTGGGGAGCGCACATCAGTATATGTATTGTGGTGAGACATGTCAGTGTTCGCGGGAGCGCACGGATCACATGGACCCATTAAAGTCAATGGGTGCGTGTAAACACATACCGCACACGGATGCCGTCCTTGTGCTGCCCGTGTGCTTTTTTTAAAGTCGTAGGGTTAAAATTGAAACAAGTTGTTTCAATACACGGACAAACAGACAGCACATGGACGAGAAACACGGACACAGGGATATCACATGGATCCCACATGGATGTACCATGTGAGAACACGGATAACTCCAGTACTGGAAATATCTGGAATGCGTGAGACTGGCCTATGACGGTGTCGATCCGGTTCATCCATTTTTCACTGATCCATTGTTAAGTCAATGATTACAAAAGTTCAGAAAGTGTAAGTTCTTCAGTCTTTAAAAACGGAGGAAAAAAATGGAGGCAAAGCGGATGACACCTAAGAGAAGATCGGTGCGTTTACCTGGATGTGACAATGTAGCCGATGTCCGTACTGATGCGGTATTAGCACAATCCTCCACAGCTTTTATGCTTCTGTTTTCCAAAAGAAGAAAACAGAAAACAGTAACTTTAGATTCCTTCTAATTCTGACGATAAAAGCGAAGTCGCCGCAGTCACCCCCATAATGTGGGGACCATTGTGAAAAGTCCGCGGATTAAGTGCCTCTCTCCGGCCTCTTCCAGGACGCTCTGGGCTCGGGTCCATCTGTGATTAGCATTGTTGGCAAGACAAGAAGCAAAGTCTTGAAAGGCAGATAGATCTCTCCTCACAGCAATCTGTGTCCAGGATGGAAAGGAAGACGACAGAGGAGAACACGAGGGGAGAACACGAGGGGAGAACACGAGGAGACCTGGGGGGAGGCTGATAGGGAACGTGGGGAAGTGAAGGGGCCCATAACAAAGCGGACCGGGGGTAGAGATACATCCTCCGTGTCCGGGCACGATATACCGGTCTGGGGCACAATGCTTCTTTACAAGTACAAAATATTTATTGCAGAACGAAAAGTTCTGCGAGTTTTCTGCACTTTACATTTTAGTTTCCCTACAGATCTCTGCTTTCTGCCAGTGAATGGGAACATTGTTGTGTATGTGGAGTTGGAGGCCAAGCCTGACTGTGGCGAGGAAACTTCCATCTAAAGTCGCCTCACATTTGCACATTTTTAAAAAATGTTTCCAACTGTTTTAGGCTAGGTTCACATTAGCGTTTCTGTGCACAGCGTATCATCTGCATGCACACACGCATGCCCAAACGCATTCTTATGCATCCGCATCATCTTGCTCGTGACACAAAAAATGCTGCGTGTGCATGCGTTTAAATGCGTTTTGGCATGCGTTTGCGTTTTTTATGCGCATGGTGGAGGCGGTGACATCATTTTCTGGGCATGCACAGTCTAAAGTACGCATGCATATCGAACGCATGTCATATGCGTTCCCATAGACAGTAATGCATTTTTTTGGCGCACTCATCCACACGCGCATGCCTGCGCATATTTGACAGATTTTTGACGCCTCCAAAAATGCAACATGTTACGTTCCCCGCTCCCTGCGAAACGACGCATGCATATGCAAAAGCATGCTAACGCATGTCCATGCTTACACCATGTTAAATATATGTACGCATGACGCACGCGGATGTATGCAGATCAAACGCTGCACACAAAGACGCAAATGTGAAACCAGCCTAATTTAAAGAAATCTTGGAAGCCTGTGATGACCACAGCAGGGTGTTTGACGGCTTAGGCTTCTTTCACACTAGCGCCGGAATCTCCCCGTCGCAATGCGTCGGGGAGAGATTCCGACGCTAGCGTTTGCTGCATTGCACAATGGGTGCAGCGGATGCATTTTTCCGGCGCATCCGCTGCCCCATTGTAAGGTGCGGGGAGGTGGGGGCGGAGAAAAAGCGGTCCGTCAGGAGAAAAAAACGTTACATGTAGCGTTTTTTTCTCCTGACGGTCCGCCAAAGCACGACGCATCCGTCGCAAGACGGATGCGAAGTGTGGCAATCCGTCGCAAATGCGTAGTCAATAGAAGTCTATGGGGAAAAAACACATCCTGCAAGCACTTTTGCAGGATGCGTTTTTTCTGCAAAACGACGCATTGTGACGGATTTAAAAAAACGCTAGTGTGAAAGTAGCCTTAGACCATGAAACCAGCCCCTTTTACTCCCCTGTGAGGGGTCATCGCTGCAAAACCGGCTACAGGAGGAAAACACACAGCAAGTCAGCAGGATCTAGGAGCAACATGGCAGATGTGACAACCTACATGGTGAGCTGCAGCATGTGCTACATGTTCACATATCGACCAGAAGAAGAATTAAATTTCACCTGTCAGAAGTGTAGACTAGTGGCCCTTTTAGAAGAAAAGGTGCGGGGTCTGGAAGAAAGAATAGCAACTTTGAAACTCATCAAAGAGAATGAAGACTTTCTAGACAGAACAGAAGCTTCTCTACTGGTCACAGAAGGTGAAAAAAGTGTCAGAGAACCTCCAAAAGCAGATGAGTGGAAGCATGTGACCAAAAGAAGCAAGAAGACCATGGAGAAATCACCAACCACACAACTGAAGAACCGATATCAAATCTTTGTAGAGGATGAAGATGGCACACCTAAGGATGAAGCAATACCAGCAAGCAAAAAAGAAAAGGGCACACAGCAACAAGTGACAGCAAAAAGTACAGCCAAGAAGCAACGAAGAGTGGTGGTGGTGGGAGACTCACTACTGAGAGGCACCGAAGCAGCCATCTGCAGACCGGACATAACTGCAAGAGAAGTATGCTGCCTTCCAGGTGCGATGATCAAGGATGTGACCGATAGGATACCAAAGCTCTTCAGCTCCAAGGACGTCCACCCATTTCTTCTGATACATGTTGGCACCAATGACACGGCAAGGAAGGACCTACCGACAATCTGCAAAGACTTTGAAGAGTTGGGGAAGAAAGTAAAGGAACTGGATGCACAGGTAGTTTTTTCTTCTATCCTTCCAGTAGACGGGCATGACACCAGGAGATGGAACAGGATCCTTGATGCAAACAACTGGCTAAGACGATGGTGCAGACAACAAGGATTCAGATTCCTGGACCACGGTGTGAATTACTGGTACGATGGACTCCTCGCCAGAGACGGACTACACCTCAACAAACCTGGGAAACACACATTCGCCAGAAGACTCGCTACACTCATCAGGAGGGCGTTAAACTAGAAGAAGAGGGGACGGGAAGAAAAACATTAGACTTGAACAAAGAAGACCCAGGAAAACATACTCAGAAGGGAGGTAAGAACATTTCTAAAACAATCCACAGCGAGGAGATTGGAACAAAACAAAATCCTCTAAACTGCATGCTCGCAAACGCCAGAAGCCTGACAAACAAGATGGAAGAACTAGAAGCAGAAATATCTACAGGTAACTTTGACATAGTGGGAATAACCGAGACATGGTTAGATGAAAGCTATGACTGGGCAGTTAACTTACAGGGTTACAGTCTGTTTAGAAAGGATCGTAAAAATCGGAGAGGAGGAGGGGTTTGTCTCTATGTAAAGTCTTGTCTAAAGTCCACTTTAAGGGAGGATATTAGCGAAGGGAATGAGGATGTCGAGTCCATATGGGTTGAAATTCATGGAGGGAAAAATGGTAACAAAATTCTCATTGGGGTCTGTTACAAACCCCCAAATATAACAGAAAGCATGGAAAGTCTACTTCTAAAGCAGATAGATGAAGCTGCAACCCATAATGAGGTCCTGGTTATGGGGGACTTTAACTACCCGGATATTAACTGGGAAACAGAAACCTGTGAAACCCATAAAGGCAACAGGTTTCTGCTAATAACCAAGAAAAATTATCTTTCACAATTGGTGCAGAATCCAACCAGAGGAGCAGCACTTTTAGACCTAATACTATCTAATAGACCTGACAGAATAACAAATCTGCAGGTGGTTGGGCATTTAGGAAATAGCGACCACAATATTGTACAGTTTCACCTGTCTTTCACTAGGGGGACTTGTCAGGGAGTCACAAAAACATTGAACTTTAGGAAGGCAAAGTTTGACCAGCTTAGAGATGCTCTTAATCTGGTAGACTGGGACAATATCCTCAGAAATGAGAATACAGATAATAAATGGGAAATGTTTAAGAACATCCTAAATAGGCAGTGTAAGCGGTTTATACCTTGTGGGAATAAAAGGACTAGAAATAGGAAAAACCCAATGTGGCTAAACAAAGAAGTAAGACAGGCAATTAACAGTAAAAAGAAAGCATTTGCACTACTAAAGCAGGATGGCACCATTGAAGCTCTAAAAAACTATAGGGAGAAAAATACTTTATCTAAAAAACTAATTAAAGCTGCCAAAAAGGAAACAGAGAAGCACATTGCTAAGGAGAGTAAAACTAATCCCAAACTGTTCTTCAACTATATCAATAGTAAAAGAATAAAAACTGAAAATGTAGGCCCCTTAAAAAATAGTGAGGAAAGAATGGTTGTAGATGACGAGGAAAAAGCTAACATATTAAACACCTTCTTCTCCACGGTATTCACGGTGGAAAATGAAATGCTAGGTGAAATCCCAAGAAACAATGAAAACCCTATATTAAGGGTCACCAATCTAACCCAAGAAGAGGTGCGAAACCGGCTAAATAAGATTAAAATAGATAAATCTCCGGGTCCGGATGGCATACACCCACGAGTACTAAGAGAACTAAGTAATGTAATAGATAAACCATTATTTCTTATTTTTAGGGACTCTATAGCGACAGGGTCTGTTCCGCAGGACTGGCGCATAGCAAATGTGGTGCCAATATTCAAAAAGGGCTCTAAAAGTGAACCTGGAAATTATAGGCCAGTAAGTCTAACCTCTATTGTTGGTAAAATATTTGAAGGGTTTCTGAGGGATGTTATTCTGGATTATCTCAATGAGAATAACTGTTTAACTCCATATCAGCATGGGTTTATGAGAAATCGCTCCTGTCAAACCAATCTAATCAGTTTTTATGAAGAGGTAAGCTATAGGCTGGACCACGGTGAGTCATTGGACGCGGTATATCTCGATTTTTCCAAAGCGTTTGATACCGTGCCGCACAAGAGGTTGGCACACAAAATGAGAATGCTTGGTCTGGGGAAAATGTGTGTAAATGGGTTAGTAACTGGCTTAGTGATAGAAAGCAGAGGGTGGTTATAAATGGTATAGTCTCTAACTGGGTCGCTGTGACCAGTGGGGTACCGCAGGGGTCAGTATTGGGACCTGTTCTCTTCAACATATTCATTAATGATCTGGTAGAAGGTTTACACAGTAAAATATCGATATTTGCAGATGATACAAAACTATGTAAAGCAGTTAATACAAGAGAAGATAGTATTCTGCTACAGATGGATCTGGATAAGTTGGAAACTTGGGCTGAAAGGTGGCAGATGAGGTTTAACAATGATAAATGTAAGGTTATACACATGGGAAGAGGGAATCAATATCACCATTACACACTGAACGGGAAACCACTGGGTAAATCTGACAGGGAGAAGGACTTGGGGATCCTAGTTAATGATAAACTTACCTGGAGCAGCCAGTGCCAGGCAGCAGCTGCCAAGGCAAACAGGATCATGGGGTGCATTAAAAGAGGTCTGGATACACATGATGAGAGCATTATACTGCCTCTGTACAAATCCCTAGTTAGACCGCACATGGAGTACTGTGTCCAGTTTTGGGCACCGGTGCTCAGGAAGGATATAATGGAACTAGAGAGAGTACAAAGGAGGACAACAAAATTAATAAAGGGGATGGGAGAACTACAATACCCAGATAGATTAGCGAAATTAGGATTATTTAGTCTAGAAAAAAGACGACTGAGGGGCGATCTAATAACCATGTATAAGTATATAAGGGGACAATACAAATATCTCGCTGAGGATCTGTTTATACCAAGGAAGGTGACGGGCACAAGGGGGCATTCTTTGCGTCTGGAGGAGAGAAGGTTTTTCCACCAACATAGAAGAGGATTCTTTACTGTTAGGGCAGTGAGAATCTGGAATTGCTTGCCTGAGGAGGTGGTGATGGCGAACTCAGTCGAGGGGTTCAAGAGAGGCCTGGATGTCTTCCTGGAGCAGAACAATATTGTATCATACAATTATTAGGTTCTGTAGAAGGACGTAGATCTGGGGATTTATTATGATGGAATATAGGCTGAACTGGATGGACAAATGTCTTTTTTCGGCCTTACTAACTATGTTACTATGTTACTATGTTACTATGATACTTTGTAGCAGGTGTGCACTCGTTTCAATTAGTGGATATTCCCGTTCTCTATAAAAGTTCTTGAAAACAGCGACTCATCAAGTTTATCATTAAGTTTCACATGTTTCCATTTCACAATGGTTACTTTTTATTTATATGAGCCTGGAAAGTCCGTCTATAAGGCTATGTTCACACGTTGCGTTTTTGCTGAGGTTTTTTTTTTTTTTTTTTTTGCTGCATTTTTTTTAATGCAAATTAAAAGCTGCTTTTTACAGCAAAAGCTAAAAGTTCTCAGAAATCTCAGGCATTATTGTTTTTTAATTCCTGACTGAATAGGAAAACTGCTGCTTTTTTAACTCTGCATCATTCCACTTTTCTCAGCGTTTTTGCAGCATTTTTTAACCATAGAAAGCAATGAGAAAGTGCAAAAACTCTGGAAAAAGCGCAAACCTGTATTTTTGCTGTGTTTTTAGTGAATAAAATTAACTTCATTAACCCCTTAACGACTGGAGGTATTTTTGTTTTTGCATTTTCGTTTTCTGCTCCCCTTCTTCTCAGAGCCATTACTTTTTTTTAGGGCTTGCTTTTTGCAGAACGAGTTGTACTTGAATGACACCATTTGGTTTTAACATATCGTGTACTGGAAAATGGGAACCAAATTCCAAGTGTGGTGAAATTGCAAAAAAAGTGCAATTCCACAGGTTGTTTTTTTTTTTTTGTTTTTTTTTACCATGTTAACTAAATGCTAAAACTGAGCTGCCATTAGGCCAGTCTCACACGTCCAGATAATTCCGGATACCGGAAAAATCGATACCGGAATTATCCATGTCCGTGTGCTTACGTTGAACATCAGTGTGGCACACATGCGGCAGCCGTGTGCCGTCCGTGTGCCGACTGAGGACCACACGGACCGTGCAGGAGACTGCGCTACAGTTAAGCGCTGTCCCCTGCGTGCGGTGCTGAAGCCGGTATTCATCTCTTCTTCCCAGCAGCGTTCGCTGGAAAGAAGGAATGAATAATCTTTTTTTTTTATTATTTATTTTTGTTTTTAAAATAAAGTTGCCGGTAATCTGGGAGGTGGAGCCGCATATTCATCACTGTAATGATAAATCAGTTTGTAGTAAATCCACGTCTACGCAGAGGGTTTGGAGCTCTGTGTCAGTGAAAACTGAGCTCACACCATTGTTAAGATATATAATTATGTAATTAGTCAGCACAGACCATCAGACCTGAAAACAGCAGAGTGGTTATATCATTGTGGTAATTTTATGGTCTATATTATCTCGGCCACTCATGTTTCTCATCCAGATATTTTATTCTTATCATTTCTGAGCGAGTCTGAATTATGGACGATACAATCTCTGAGAAGAAACTCGGCAATTGCCCAGGAAAGAGCAGCCTAAGCTGCAGAGCCATGATTGTTACTGCGTCTCAGGTTATGTAAAAGCCTCTTATTACCTCCACATTGTGCAACACCAAACTGAAATGATGAAACCATGTAGAAAAAAGTGAATTTGCCTTTGTGCAAGAGTTGAACTAATCTCATCAATTTCAGAGGTTACATAATTGTAAGAGTTTTCTTCTGCTTTCTTCTCTTCTGGGGAGGAGACAGAACTGCAGGCATGGAAAACTGTGCAATGTGAATGTGGACAAGTACCACAGCGCCATCTGCTGGTCACAATTGGATATTACAACTGTGCAAAATATCTCTGAGCCATTATTGTAATATTTATTTTTGGTTTTAGACTAAAGCATACCTGGAGATGGTTCAGAATAAGCCATCATGTGTACATGAGGAATTACCCTATTTCTGGCCACCACGTGACTGATAACCTGCATTATGCACTAGCAGCTATAATGTCTCCCATACACAGCACACACAGACATGAAGGTTTCCTGCTATCCTGTCTCTATGTAACACATGATCAGAAGCAGCAGCAGCATGGAATATGTTATACAGCAGTACTGAGCAGTGTAGCTGTGAATCCATCTCTGCGGTGATTTGAGCACTTATCAAAAAGTAGCAGCATGAGGCACACTACAGTAGAATAGGCAGTTGGCTTTGTCTTGAGCAGGGCGAATAATTACTCAAATGTCTTGGCTCCAGCGCTGGTCAAAGCCGGGCTACTTTGTTAATCCAGCAAGTTTCTCTGATGTAATAATCTAAGGCAATTTAATGCTGGATTACACAGAGTTTCTCATGCTCTTTGCTACCACGTCCTTCTCTTAAGTTCAGCTACTCTCCTTATTACTTGGCTTTTCTGAGGCCACATGACTGTTTATCTGTTCAGCTGCTCTAGATTGCTATCCAGCTTCCAGCTACTGCAAACTCATCTCTGCCATTACTGTTGATGTTTACAACACTCTGCTGCAACAAAGTTCCTGATAACGAACTCATCTCGGCTTTTCCTGTGCTGCCCACACATTTGGCTCTGCTGCATTTAGTGCTTCCATCTCTGCTTCTCCTGCCTTCCTGCATAACCAGCTGTACAGACCCTCGCTGTTAAACGTTCCTCTGCATTAAGTCTCTGACCGTGCTGCTCACCTTGATCTATGACTAAGAGAATCCACTAGTAGATTTTAGCAGTTTCTCAAAGAAAAAAATAAGGCGAAGAAGTGGCTCTCAAGTGGAGCAAGGAGCACATTTTTCTGATAACGTGTTAGAAAGTTTCTTCTTTTCCATTAATCTTTGTAAAGTTTATTGTAAGCGACAGTTTAATTTCTATTGAATGTGAAGATGAAAAGTTCACATCTTGGCGTCAATAATTGGCTCCTACAAATCATCTAGAGGAGTCAGTGCCATCAGAAAACCAGCTCCGTCCTGCACATACCCACATCTCTGATTGCAGTCATTGAATAATAATAATAATAATAATAATCTTTATTTATATAGCGCCAACATATTCCGCAGCGCTTTACAGTTTAACAGTTTCAAACACAAAAGTCATAAGTAACAACGTTAACAATACAATAATTAAAGCAAAATAAGACGACCCTGCTCGTGAGAGCTTACAATCTACAATGAGGTGGGGGAGATACAAAGTACAGGTGTGTATTTACAATGATGTATTTACAATCATGGTCCAGCCATCTTCAGGGGTTGGGGAATAGATGGGGATAGTGAATGGGCTACACACAAACATAACATAACTTTGATTAGTGAACGTGATAGGCCGCTCTGAACAAATGTGTTTTGAGCGAGCGCCTAAAACTATGCAAATTATGGATGGTCCTAATATCTTGGGGTAGAGCATTCCAGAGGATTGGCGCAGCACGGGAGAAGTCTTGGAGTCGGGAGTGGGAGGTACGGATTAGTGCAGAGGTTAGCCGAAAGTCATTTGCAGAGCGCAGTGGTCTGTTAGGCTGATAGACAGAAATGAGGGAGGAGATGTAAGGGGGTGCCGCACTGTGGAGAGCTTTGTGGGTGAGAACAAGTACTTTGAATTGTATCCTGTAATGAATGGGCAGCCAGTGTAACGACTGGCGAAGACCGGACGCGTCCGAGTAACGATTAGCCAGATGGACGACCCTGGCTGCTGCATTAAGGATGGACTGGAGAGGGGAAAGTCGAGTGAGGGGGAGGCCAATTAATAGAGCGTTACAGTAGTCCAGGCGGGAGTGGATCAGGGCGACCGTGAGGGTTTTAGCTGTCTCCATGGTGAGAAAAGGGCGGATTCTAGAGATGTTCTAGAGATGTTCAGTTCAGATGAATAGGACCCTTCAGGGTATGTGCACACATTGCGGATTCCATTGCGGATTTTTCTGCGCAGATTCTGCAGGTAAAATGACCTGTGGATTCACTGCGGGTTTTCAGCAGATTTTGTGCAGATTTCGCCTGCATTTTGACACCAGTGGATTCCTATAATGGAATAGGTGTAAAACGCTGTGAAATCCGCTCAAATGATTGACATGCTGCAGAAAATAATCCGCAGCATTTCTGCGTGGGATATTCCGCAGCATGTGCACTGCGGATTTGGTTTTCCATAGGTTTACACGGTACTGTACAATGCATGGAAAACTGCTGCAGATCTGCAGCCAAATCCGCAACATGTGCACATAGCCTAAAGGTACCTTCACACTCAGCGACGCTGCAGCGATACCGACAACGATGTCGATCGCTGCAGCGTCGCTGTTTGGTCGCTGGAGAGCTGTCACACAGACAGCTCTCCAGCGACCAACGATCCCGAGGTCCCCGGGTAACCAGGGTAAACATCGGGTTACTAAGCGCAGGGCCGCGCTTAGTAACCCGATGTTTACCCTGGTTACCAGCGTAAAAGTAAAAAAAACAAACACTACATACTTACCTACCGCTGTCTGTCCCCGGCGCTCTGCTTCTCTGCACTCCTCCTGCACTGGCTGTGAGCGTCGGTCAGCCGGAAAGCAGAGCAGTGACGTCACCACTCTGCTTTCCAGCCGCTGTGCTGGATCGGTGTCACACACGCCGATCCAGCGATGTCTGCAGGGAGTCCAGCGACGAAATAAAGTTCTGGACTTTCCTCAGCGACCAACGATCTCCCAGCAGGGGCCTGATCGTTGGTCGCTGTCACACAGAATGATTTCCTTAACGATATCGTTGCTACGTCACAAAAAGCAACGATATCGTTATGTGTGACGGTACCTTTAATGTTTCCTTGTGAGGATTACATTGGCGGGGTCATCTAATGCTCGGCTCCTTACAGGTCTGATAGTTGTACTGTAAGCAGCTGTGTATCTGTGCATCCTTCTCACTAGTAGGACATATTTTATACAAGAAAATTTCCCACTGAATGAAAGCAAGCAGAGATGTTAAAACTGTGAGAAACTGATATATAACTTTTCATTTGAAGTGTTCTGATTCCTCATATACTCTGAGTCCCCAAAGTTATCTACATATGTGGAGTGCTCTTGTTTTCGTATATAGTCACAGGAAATTACTGGGGCCGCCACTCTGGCAATGGTTATGGGGGAACACAGGCACTGTTATAGGGTCATTCTGACTGTTTTACTAGGGTACTCCTGTCCTGTTATTCTGTTACTTGGGCACTGTTACGGGGGCATCCAGGTTGTGCTGCTACGTCACCTCTTGGGCACTGTTATGGGGGCACTCTGGCTGTGTTCCACAGATATTTCTGGGCCATTGTATGGACTCTGGTATGATATTCTTCTGCTATATTATGGGAGCACTCTTGGCTAAATTATGGCACAATCTGACACCATTATGAGGGCCTACAGCTGTTACTTTAAGGCCATGATCTGTGTCTATATGCTCCAGCTAAATTCAGGATCACATTACTGATTGTGCTCTATATCTAATAAATGTATTGCGGGCTCCCTGGTTCTGTATTTGGCATTATTATGGGGCACTGGCTGTATTATAGGAGCCCCTGGATCTGGTATCTTGCACTGTGGGGGCTCACTAGATTTGTTATAGGGTCCTTCCTCCTCTGTCGTCTGATTGTACATTCTGGCTCTGTTGTGAGTCGTTATTTTCATACATGATATTTCTATTCTGCATCATGATTCCTTTTAAGACTCATTACATTATATTTCTGCACTTGTTGCACATTTGTTGCGATTCTTCTTCTAATTTATCTACTGATTGTTCCCCGTACTGAAATTTTAAGGAACCTTAAAAAATAACAAGAAACAGGATAATGACTCTGACACTGGGGGTACAGGATAATGACACTGACACTGGGGGTACAGGATAATGACACTGACACTGGGGGTACAGGATAATGACACTGACACTCGGGGTACAGGATAATGACACTGACACTGGGGGTACAGGATAATGACACTGACACTGGGGGTACAGGATAATGACACTGACACTGGGGGTACAGGATAATGACGCTGACACTGGGGGTACAGGATAATGACACTGACACTGGAGGTACAGGATAATGACGCTGACACTGGGGGTACAGGATAATGACACTGACACTGGGGGTACAGGATAATGACACTGACACTCGGGGTACAGGATAATGACACTGACACTGGGGGTACAGGATAATGACACTGACACTGGGGGTACAGGATAATGACACTGACACTCGGGGTACAGGATAATGACACTGACACTGGGGTACAGGATAATGACACTGACACTGGGGGTACAGGATAATGACACTGACACTCGGGGTACAGGATAATGACGCTGACACTGGGGGTACAGGATAATTACACTGACACTGGGGGTACAGGATAATGACACTGACACTCGGGGTACAGGATAATGACACTGACACTGGGGGTACAGGATAATGACACTGACACTCGGGGTACAGGATAATGACACTGACACTGGAGGTACAGGATAATGACGCTGACACTGGGGGTACAGGATAATGACACTGACACTGGGGGTACAGGATAATGACACTGACACTCGGGGTACAGGATAATGACACTGACACTGGGGGTACAGGATAATGACACTGACACTGGGGGTACAGGATAATGACACTGACACTGGGGGTACAGGATAATGACACTGACACTCGGGGTACAGGATAATGACACTGACACTGGGGTACAGGATAATGACACTGACACTGGGGGTACAGGATAATGACACTGACACTCGGGGTACAGGATAATGACGCTGACACTGGGGGTACAGGATAATTACACTGACACTGGGGGTACAGGATAATGACACTGACACTCGGGGTACAGGATAATGACACTGACACTGGGGGTACAGGATAATGACACTGACACTGGGGGTACAGGATAATGACACTGACACTCGGGGTACAGGATAATGACGCTGACACTGGGGGTACAGGATAATTACACTGACACTGGGGGTACAGGATAATGACACTGACACTGGGGGTACAGGATAATGACACTGACACACGGGGTACAGGATAATGACACTGACACTGGGGTACAGGATAATGACACTGACACTGGGGGTACAGGATAATGACACTGACACTGGGGTACAGGATAATGACACTGACACTGGGGGTACAGGATAATGACACTGACACTCGGGGTACAGGATAATGACACTGACACACGGGGTACAGGATAATGACACTGACACTCGGGGTACAGGATAATGACACTGACACACGGGGTACAGGATAATGACACTGACACTAGGGGTACAGGATAATGACTCTGACACTGGGGGTACAGGATAATGACACTGACACTGGGGGTACAGGATAATGGCACTGACACTCGGGGTACAGGATAATGGCACTGACACTGGGGGTACAGGATAATGGCACTGACACTCGGGGTACAGGATAATGACACTGACACTGGGGGTACAGGATAATGACACTGACACTGGGGGTACAGGATAATGACACTGACACTGGGGGTACAGGATAATGACACTGACACTGGGGGTACAGGATAATGACACTGACACTGGGGTACAGGATAATGACACTCGGGGTACAGGATAATGGCACTGACACTCGGGGTACAGGATAATGACACTGACACTGGGGGTACAGGATAATGACACTGACACTGGGGGTACAGGATAATGACACTGACACTGGGGGTACAGGATAATGACACTGACACTGGGGGTACAGGATAATGACACTGACACTGGGGTACAGGATAATGACACTCGGGGTACAGGATAATGACACTGACACTCGGGGTACAGGATAATGACACTGACACTGGGGGTACAGGATAATGACACTGACACTGGGGGTACAGGATAATGGCACTGACACTCGGGGTACAGGATAATGGCACTGACACTGGGGGTACAGGATAATGGCACTGACACTCGGGGTACAGGATAATGACACTGACACTGGGGGTACAGGATAATGACACTGACACTCGGGCTACAGGATAATGACACTGACACTGGGGGTACAGGATAATGACACTGACACTGGGGGTACAGGATAATGACACTGACACTGGGGGTACAGGATAATGACACTGACACTCGGGGTACAGGATAATGACACTGACACTGGGGATACAGGATAATGACACTGACACTCGGGGTACAGGATAATGACACTGACACTTGGGGTACAGGATGACACTGACACTGGGGGTACAGGATAATGACACTGACACACGGGGTACAGGATAATGACACTGACACTCGGGGTACAGGATAATGACACTGACACTCGGGGTACAGGATAATGACACTGACACTGGGGGTACAGGATAATGACACTGACACACGGGGTA
This sequence comes from Ranitomeya imitator, assembly GCF_032444005.1. Taxonomy (NCBI): domain Eukaryota; kingdom Metazoa; phylum Chordata; class Amphibia; order Anura; family Dendrobatidae; genus Ranitomeya; species Ranitomeya imitator. The sequence continues at coordinate 12,722,219 of NC_091288.1, forward strand.
CAGGATAATGACACTGACACTCGGGGTACAGGATAATGACACTGACACAGGGTACAGGATAATGACACTGACACTGGGGGTACAGGATAATGACACTGACACTCGGGGTACAGGATAATGACACTGACACTCGGGGTACAGGATAATGACACTGACACTGGGGGTACAGGATAATGACACTGACACACGGGGTACAGGATAATGACACTGACACTCGGGGTACAGGATAATGACACTGACACAGGGTACAGGATAATGACACTGACACTGGGGGTACAGGATAATGACACTGACACTCGGGGTACAGGATAATGACACTGACACTGGGGGTACAGGATAATGACACTGACACTGGGGGTACAGGATAATGACACTGACACTGGGGGTACAAGATAATGACACTGACACTGGGGGTACAGGATAATGACACTGACACTCGGGGTACAGGATAATGACACTGACACTGGGGGTACAGGATAATGACACTGACACTCGGGGTACAGGATAATGACACTGACACACGGGGGACAGGATAATGACACTGACACTCGGGGTACAGGATAATGACACTGACACTCGGGGTACAGGATAATGACACTGACACTCGGGGTACAGGATAATGACGCTGACACTCGGGGTACAGGATAATGACACTGACACTGGGGGTACAGGATAATGACACTGACACTGGGGGTATAGGATAATGACACTGACACTGGGGGTACAGGATAATGACACTGACACTGGGGTACAGGATAATAACACTGGGGGTGCAGGATAATGACACTGACGGTTGGGTGACGGTTCATGCAGCGATACGTGCAGACACTAGTTAGTATATTATGGCTGTATCGTACAGTATAAGCACATTTTACCATCCACCATTCGTGTTTCCCCTATTTCCTCATAGATTGTAGCTCAGGGCCCTCACTCCTCTTGGTGTGTGATGAATTATGTGTTACTTTGTAATGTCTGATATTATCTATCCAAGTCCCCTATTAATTGTACAGCGCTGCAGAATATGTTGGTGCCATAGAAATAAAATGATTATTATTATTATGAACCTCACAAATAAAGTCAGATCTACCATTTTGAACTTTATGGAAGTCGCCCTTAGTTGTCGGACACTTTAACTATGCAGTCACAGCCCCTGTCCGCTGTCACGTACCAGACTGGTGAAAGGATTGACCTTGTTTTCAACTTTGATAAAATACTTGAACTTTGTAAAAGCTTCTTTATTTCCACAAGAAAAAAAAAATGGGAAAGATCATTTGGCTGCTTTCACGGGAGAATTATCCATCACTTATAATGGAGGTAAAGTCGGTAAGGGAAGATTAGAGTCGTAGCGAAATCCTCAGTGTCTACAGGAAGAATCAACAGGTTTTTTATTACGTTGCTTCATGATTGCTTGGATATGTCAGCAGCACAGAGTGTTTCAGCAGGATAGTGTGCTTACCTTGCTGGGGGCAGTGACCGGTCTTCTGTTGTGATTGTATCAGTGAGGGCAGAGCAACATGTGATAGCATAAAGGAAGGTCAGGATCCCCATCAGCACAGAGTGTTTCAGCACAGGCATTTGTTGATTCTGCCTAAAGGTACCGTCACACTGAACGATATCGCTAGCGATCCGTGACGTTGCAGCGTCCTGGGTAGCGATATCGTTGTGTTTGACAGGCAGCAGCGATCAGGATCCTGCTGTGATGTCGTTGGTCGCTGCAGAAAGTCCAGAACTTTATTTCGTCGCTGGACTTCCTGCAGACATCGCTGAATCGGCGTGTGTGACGCCGATTCAGCGATGTCTTCACTGGTAACCAAGGTAAAAGTAAAAAAAACAAACACTACATACTTACCTTCCGCTGTCTGTCCCTCGGCGCTCTGCTTCTCTGCCCTGTGTAAGCGCCGGCCAGCCGGAAAGCAGAGCGGTGACGTCACCGCTGTGCTTTCCGGCCGCTGTGCTTACACAGGGCAGAGAAGCAGAGCGCCGAGGGACAGACAGCGGAAGGTAAGTATGTAGTGTTTGTTTGTTTTTTTTACTTTTACGCTGGTAACCAGGGTAAACATCGGGTTACTAAGCGCGGCCCTGCGCTTAGTAACCCGATGTTTACCCTGGTTACCGACATCGTTGGTCGCTGGAGAGCGGTCTGTGTGACAGCTCTCCAGCGACCACATCGACGCTGCAGCGATCCGGATCGTTGTCGGTATCGCTGCAGCGTCGCTCAGTGTGACGGTACCTTAAGACTGTGACCTGTCCACGTATGTGATGTCAGTGAGAACATGGCAGCATGTGAAAGATGCAATATGTGAGTAGGGGAACTTGAGAGTTACGGTAGTTCATGAAAAGATCAGGATAGCCATCAGCACAGCTCATAGTCATCCATATAGTAGAATGCACAGGTCATAGTCCTCCATATAGTATAACGCACAGCTCATAGTCCTCCATATAGTATAATGTACTCCCCATAGTCTTTCATATAGTATAACGCACAGCTCATAGTCCTCCATATAGTATAATGCATAGCCCATAGTCATCCATATAGTATAATGCATCTCATAGTCCTCCATATAGTGTAATGCACAGCCCATAGTCCTCCATATAGTATAACACACAGCTCATAGTCCTCCATATAGTATAACACACAGCTCATAGTCCTCCATATAGTATAATGCATAGCCCATAGTCATCCATATAGTATAATGCATCTCATAGTCCTCCATATAGTGTAATGCACAGCCCATAGTCCTCCATATAGTATAACACACAGCTCATAGTCCTCCATATAGTATAACACACAGCTCCTAGTCCTCCATATAGTATAATGCATCTCATAGTCCTCCATATAGTATAACACACAGCTCATAGTCCTCCATATAGTATAATGCATCCCATAGTCCTCCATATAGTATAATGCACAGCCCATAGTCCTCCATATAGTATAATGCATCTCATAGTCCTCCATATAGTATAATGCACAGCCCATAGTCCTCCATATAGTATAATGCATCTCATAGTCCTTTATATAGTATAATGCACAGCTCATAGTTCTCCATATAGTATAATGCATAGCCCATAGTCATCCATATAGTATAATGCATCTCATAGTCCTCCATATAGTATAATGCATCTCATAGTCATCCATATAGTATAATGCATCTCATAGTCCTCTGTTATGAACAGGTGATTCAGAACCACAATGGACCTACTGGTTAAGAGCACACAAAGTGACCTGATAGTTACTAACATAGGACGAGCTCTGAGACGTGGTAACTCTGCTGACCGCAATCCCTAATCCTATCATACCACACTAGAGGTAGCCGTGGATTGCGCCTAACGCTCCCTATGCAACTCGGCACAGCCTGAAAAACTAGCTAGCCCTGAAGATAGAAAAATAAGCCTACCTTGCCTCAGAGAAATTCCCCAAAGGAAAAGGCAGCCCCCCACATATAATGACTGTGAGTTAAGATGAAAATACAAACACAGAGATGAAATAGATTTAGCAAAGTGAGGCCCGACTTACTGAATAGACTGAGGATAGGAAAGATAGCTTTGCGGTCAGCACAAAAACCTACAAACAACCACGCAGAGGGGCAAAAAGACCCTCCGCACCGACTAACGGTACGGAGGTGCTCCCTCTGCGTCTCAGAGCTTCCAGCAAGCAAGAAAAACCAATATAGCAAGCTGGACAGAAAATATAGCAAACAAAAGTAACACAAGCAAAACTTAGCTTATGCAGGGCAGACAGGCCACAAGAACGATCCAGGAGAAAGCAAGACCAATACTGGAACATTGACTGGAGGCCAGGATCAAAGCACCAGGTGGAGTTAAATAGAGCAGCACCTAACGACTTAACCTCGTCACCTGAGGAAGGAAACTCAGAAGCCGCAGTACCACTCTCATCCACCAAAGGAAGCTTATAGACAGAACCAGCCGCAGTACCACTCATGACCACAGGAGGGAGCTTGACCACAGAATTCACAACAGTACCCCCCCCCCCTTGAGGAGGGGTCACTGAACCCTCACCAGAGCCCCCAGACCGACCAGGATGAGCCAAATGAAAGGCACGAACCAGATCGGCAGCATGAACATCAGAGGCAAAGACCCAGGAATTATCTTCCTGACCATAACCCTTCCACTTAACCAGGTACTGGAGTTTCCGTCTCGAAATACAAGAATCCAAAATCTTCTCCACTATATACTCCAACTCCCCCTCAACCAAAACCGGGGCAGGAGGATCAACGTATGGAACCACAGGTGCCACGTATCTCCGCAACAATGACCTATGGAATACGTTATGGATGGAAAAAGAAGCTGGAAGGGTCAAACGAAAAGACACAGGATTAAGAACCTCAGAAATCCTATACGGACCAATGAAACGAGGCTTAAACTTAGGAGAGGAAACTTTCATAGGAATATAACGAGATGACAACCAAACCAAATCCCCAACACGAAGTCGGGGACCCACACAGCGCCTGTGGTTAGCGAAACGTTGAGCCTTCTCCTGAGACAATGTCAAATTGTCCACCACATGAGTCCAAATCTGCTGCAACCTATCCACCACAGTATCCACACCAGGACAGTCCGAAGACTCAACCTGCCCTGAAGAGAAACGAGGATGGAAACCAGAATTGCAGAAAAACGGCGAAACCAAGGTAGCCGAGCTGGCCCGATTATTAAGGGCAAACTCAGCCAAAGGCAAAAAGGACACCCAGTCATCCTGATCGGCAGAAACAAAACATCTCAGATATGTTTCCAAGGTCTGATTGGTTCGTTCAGTCTGGCCATTTGTCTGAGGATGGAAAGCCGAGGAAAAAGACAAATCAATGCCCATCCTAGCACAAAACGCTCGCCAAAACCTCGAAACAAACTGGGAACCTCTGTCAGAAACGATGTTCTCTGGAATGCCATGTAAACGAACCACATGCTGGAAAAACAACGGCACCAAATCAGAGGAGGAAGGCAATTTAGACAAGGGTACCAAATGGACCATCTTAGAGAAGCGATCACAAACAACCCAAATGACCGACATTTTTTGAGAGACGGGGAGATCCGAAATAAAATCCATAGAGATGTGTGTCCAGGGCCTGTTCGGGACTGGCAAGGGCAAAAGCAACCCACTGGCACAAGAACAGCAGGGCTTAGCCCGAGCACAAATCCCACAGGACTGCACAAAAGAACGCACATCCCGCGACAGAGATGGCCACCAAAAGGATCTAGCCACCAAATCTCTAGTACCAAAGATTCCAGGATGACCAGCCAACACCGAACAATGAACCTCAGAGATAACTCTACTCGTCCATTTATCAGGGACAAACAGTTTCTCCGCTGGGCAACGGTCAGGTCTATTAGCCTGAAATTTTTGCAGCACCCGCCGCAAATCAGGGGAGATGGCAGACAAAATTACCCCCTCTTTGAGAATACCCGCCGGCTCAGACAAACCCGGAGAGTCCGGCACAAAACTCCTAGACAGGGCATCCGCCTTCACATTTTTAGAGCCCGGAAGGTACGAAACCACAAAGTCAAAACGGGAGAAAAACAGCGACCAACGAGCCTGTCTAGGATTCAACCGTTTAGCAGACTCGAGATAAGTCAAGTTCTTGTGATCAGTCAAGACCACCACGCGATGCTTAGCTCCTTCAAGCCAATGACGCCACTCCTCGAATGCCCACTTCATGGCCAGCAACTCTCGATTGCCAACATCATAATTACGCTCAGCAGGCGAAAACTTCCTGGAAAAGAAGGCGCATGGTTTCATCACCAAGCCATCAGAACTTCTTTGCGACAAAACAGCCCCTGCTCCAGTCTCAGAAGCATCAACCTCGACCTGGAACGGGAGCGAAATATCTGGTTGGCACAACACAGGGGCAGAAGAAAAACGACGCTTCAACTCTTGAAAAGCTTCCACAGCAGCAGAAGACCAATTGACCACATCAGCACCCTTCTTGGTTAAATCAGTCAACGGTTTAGCAATACTAGAAAAATTATTGATGAAGCGACGATAAAAATTAGCAAAGCCCAGGAACTTTTGCAGACTCTTCAGAGATGTCGGCTGAGTCCAATCATAAATGGCCTGAACTTTAACAGGGTCCATCTCGATAGTAGAAGGGGAAAAAATGAACCCCAAAAATGAAACCTTCTGAACACCAAAGAGACACTTTGACCCCTTCACAAACAAAGAATTCGCACGCAGAACCTGGAACACCATTCTGACCTGCTTCACATGAGACTCCTAATCATCCGAGAAGACCAAAATATCATCCAAGTATACAATCAGGAATTTATCCAGGTACTCTCGGAAGATGTCATGCATAAAGGACTGAAACACTGATGGAGCATTAGAAAGCCCGAATGGCATTACTAGATACTCAAAATGGCCTTCGGGCATATTAAATGCTGTTTTCCATTCATCGCCCTGTTTAATACGCACAAGATTATACGCGCCACGAAGATCTATCTTGGTGAACCAACTAGCCCCCTTAATCCGAGCAAACAAATCAGATAGCAGCGGCAAGGGGTACTGAAATTTGACCGTGATTTTATTTAGAAGGCGGTAATCTATACAAGGTCTCAGTGAACCATCCTTCTTGGCCACAAAAAAGAACCCTGCTCCCAATGGTGACAACGACGGGCGAATATGACCCTTCTCCAAGGACTCCTTCACGTAACTCCGCATAGCGGCGTGCTCAGGCACAGACAAATTAAACAGTCGACCTTTAGGAAACTTACTACCAGGAATCAAATCGATAGCACAATCACAATCCCTATGCGGAGGTAGGGCACTGGACTTGGGCTCATCAAATACATCCCGGTAATCCGACAAGAACTCTGGGACCTCAGAAGGGGTGGATGATGAAATAGACAGAAAAGGAACATCACCATGTACCCCCTGACAACCCCAGCTGGACACAGACATTGATTTCCAATCCAATACTAGGTTATGGACCTGTAGCCATGGCAACCCCAAAACGACCACATCATGCAGATTATGCAACACCAAAAAACGAATATCCTCCTGATGCGCAGGAGCCATGCACATGGTCAGCTGGGTCCAGTACTGAGGCTTATTCTTGGCCAAAGGCGTAGCATCAATTCCTCTCAATGAAATATGACACTGCAAGGGCTCCAAGAAAAACCCACAGCGCCTAGCATACTCCAAGTCCATCAAATTCAGGGCAGCGCCTGAATCCACAAATGCCATGACAGAATAGGATGACAAAGAGCAGATCAAAGTAACGGACAAAAGAAATTTCGACTGTACCGTACCAATGGTGGCAGACCTAGCGAACCGCTTAGTGCGCTTAGGACAATCGGAGATAGCATGAGTGGAATCACCACAGTAAAAACACAGCCCATTCCGACGTCTGTGTTCTTGCCGTTCAGCTCTGGTCAAAGTCCTATCGCACTGCATAGGCTCAGGTCCATGCTCAGATAATACCGCCAAATGGTGCACAGTTTTACGCTCACGCAAGCGTCGACCGATCTGAATGGCCAAAGACATAGACTCATTCAGACCAGCAGGCATAGGAAATCCCACCATGACATCCTTAAGGGCTTCAGAGAGACCCTTTCTGAAGATTGCTGCCAGGGCACATTCATTCCATTGAGTGAGCACAGACCACTTCCTAAACTTCTGACAATATATCTCTACTTCATCCTGACCCTGAGACAGAGCCAGCAAATTTTTCTCTGCCTGATCCACTGAATTAGGTTCATCATACAGCAATCCGAGCGCCAGAAAAAAACGCATCAATATTACATAATGCAGGATCTCCTGGCGCAAGGGAAAATGCCCAGTCTTGAGGTTCGCCACGTAATAAAGAAATAATGATCTTAACTTGTTGAACTGGGTCACCAGAGGAGCAGGGTTTTTAAAGCCAGAAACAGTTTACAATTATTCTTAAAACTCAGAAACTTAGCTCTATCTCCAGAAAACAAATCAGGAATAGGAATTCTAGGCTCTAACATAGAATTCTGAACCACAAAGTCTTGAATATTTTGTACTCTTGCAGTGAGATTATCCATACAAGAGGACAGACCTTGAATGTCCATGTCTACACCTGTGTCCTGAACCACCCAAATGTCTAGGGGAAAAGAAAGACAAAACACAGTACAGAGAAAAAAAATGGTCTCAGAACTTCTCTTTTCCCTCTATTGAGAAGTATTAGTACTTTGGGCCTCCAGTACTGTTATGAACAGGTGATTCAGAACCACAATGGACCTAGTGGTTAAGAGCACACAAAGTGACCTGATAGTTACTAACATAGGACGAGCTCTGAGACGTGGGAACTCTGCTGACCGCAATCCCTAATCCTAACACACCACACTAGAGGTAGCCGTGGATTGCGCCTAACGCTCCCTATGCAACTCGGCACAGCCTGAGAAACTAGCTAGCCCTGAAGATAGAAAAATAAGCCTACCTTGCCTCAGAGAAATTCCCCAAAGGAAAAGGCAGCCCCCCACATATAATGACTGTGAGTAAAGATGAAATACAAACACAGAGATGAAATAGATTTTAGCAAAGTGAGGCCCGACTTACTGAATAGACCGAGGATAGGAAAGATAGCTTTGCGGTCAGCACAAAAACCTACAAACAACCACGCAGAGGGGCAAAAAGACCCTCCGCACCAACTAACGGTATGGAGATGCTCCCTCTGCGTCTCAGAGCTTCCAGCAAGCAAGAAAAACCAATATAGCAAGCTGGACAGGAAATATAGCAAACAAAAGTAACACAAGCAAAACTTAGCTTATGCAGAGCAGACAGGCCACAAGAACGATCCAGGAGAAAGCAAGACCAATACTGGAACATTGACTGGAGGCCAGGAACAAAGAACTAGGTGGAGTTAAATAGAGCAGCACCTAATGACTTAACCTCGTCACCTGAGGATGGAAACTCAGAAGCCGCAGCCCCACTTACATCCACCAGAGGAAGCTCATAGACAGAACCAGCCAAAGTACCACTCATGACCACAGGAGGGAGCTTGACCACAGAATTCACAACAGTCCTCCATATAGTATAACACACAGCTCATAGTCCCCCATATAGTATAATGCATCTCATAGTCCTCCATATAGTATCACACACAGCTCATAGTCCTCCATATAGTATAATGTAGTCATCCATAAAGCATCATGCACAGCCCTTAGTCATCCATGTAAGATAATGCACAGCCCATAAACATCCATAAAGTATAATTCACAGGCCATAGTCACCCATAAAATATAATGCACACAACATAGTCATCCATAAAGCATAATTCACGGTCCATAGTCATCCACAAAGTATAATGCACAGCCCATAGTCATCCATGTAGTATAATGTACAGCCAAAAGTCACACATGTAATATAATACATGGCCCATAGTCCTCCATGTAGAATAATGCACAGTCCATTGTCATCCATATTCTATAATGCACTATCATGTGAGGTCCCCACGGTCAGCTCTGCAGCCAATCATTGCTGGCTTCACTGTCCTCCCTTATGGACATAAGTGACAATCGGAGGACGTGAGAGCTGCTGCTGATTGGCCCCAGGGATTGTGTGGCATAACATTGTCACGCGATCCCCGGGAGGGCCAGTGCTCACAGCAATGGAACGACACTGGCACTGGAGGTAAGTATTATTTTATTGGGGATTCAGAAGGAATTGACCGAGTAGTGGACAACCCTTTGAACAGCAGTTTAGAGATTTGCTTTACAGCAGCCACATGGACATAGAAAATAATAGTCAACACATACTCATAAGTGTATGGAGAGTTTAGTGTACATGCTCTGTGATCTGTGCAGAGGTGCTGGTGCAGGGAGCAGGAGGAGATGAATCGTGATCTCACCTAATGTGACGGGCGAGTCCTGTGTTATCATTATATACACTGTAGGTACTACCAACGATCATTATAATTTTGCCTGTGAAACAGAAGAAAGCACAACACTAAATGTTTAGCATAAAACTTATTTGAAACAAACTCATTTTTCGATAAAAAATTTCCCTTTAATTAAACAATAACTGTGCAATTGTTTACTGTGTTTTTCATTTTTCTTTATCAAGCTTTTTACTGCAACATGGATACATGGAATTTGTATATAAAATGTTGCATATGCAAATATGTAATATACATACATACCTCAACATTGAAATTTAAACACAGCAAAAGATATTATGTAATTCAAAATAATTGATAGACATGCTAACGAAATTAAAATATTGAAAAAATGGAAACAAAATTATATACAGCAGATTCACCATACTACCACAAAATCCCATTCAACAGTCTAAGCTATAAAAAATATTGAACACTGATACATAAATATCCTGTGATATTTGCTTTTTTTTACATAAAGCATATCTGTCATTTCAGAATTAGCGGTCGTGTACATATGGAATAACACAATTTCTCACCAAGTTTACCCTCAGCAGGTTCTAGCTTTGATTTTCAGTTGTCTCTAAGCTACATGTTCTGGACCAGCAAGAGAACGGATATCATTACACAACAGTAATGAGCAGTGTAGCTGTAAATCCAGCACTTTCATGAGATAAAACACTTAGAATTAAGCAAGAGACCATTATGCAGTGGATTACTGAGCAGTGCAGCTGAACATCCAGCACTGGTATGGCATAAAACACTTAGTAATAAGCAGGAGACCATTATGCAGTGGATTACTGAGCAGTGTGGATGTACATGCAGCACTGGTATGGCATAAAACACTTTAGTATTAAGCAGGAGACCATTATACAGTGGATTACTGAGCATTGTAGCTGTAAATCCAGCACTGGTGTGAGACAAAATACTTAGACTTCAATACGCAGTAGGAACCTGATCCCTCTGTGAACTGGCGGTCTGTCTTGTGAAAGTTAATGATGTGTATTGGAGTCAGGTGGAGTAGAATAAATAGTTTATAACTGGAAAAATGAAGCATATTTCTCGGCTAAGATATATTACAACATTTCTTATATTCCATTGTACTATCGATTTATTGAACATGAAAAAGCCAAAGTTTTAGCCAGCTCACCACTAAAGATGGAAGGAGTCCAGTATGTATGGAACCACAATCTGACCGGCTGCAGAAAAATGTAAACTGGATAAAATTAATCTTCATTATGATATTCAATCATTCATTATAAAAACAGCGTGGAAGGAGAAAAAAAATTTACACCTTTCGAACGATATCCATTGTTCTGTGTCAGAGGGGCTTTTTGAAAAGAATTTTAAAATATGATAAATAAGAATTTTATCCAGAAGCTGGATTACCATTTTTCCTGTTCACTATCACTTTATGCAAAATTTGTTTAGACCTCATTTATTACTTCAAGGCCTTGGACTCGTTATCGACATTGATATCACCTTCATGTTCTTTCCTCCCTAGCAATACAGTAGCATGTTTTCTCTGCCCTCCCTGAGCTGTGGATGCTTTCCACCCTCTCTCCTCTGATCCGCCATTTATAACACCATTCTGGCCGCTATCTCTACCACTAAGAGAAGGGAAAGGGAGAGCAGAAAGAGGTTTCAGATAGGAACAGAGCTCTTTCAGATATGGGTCAGACTATGCAGGGCCACATTATAGGTGAAGGCCTCAAGCGCACTCTGCAGTAGCAAAAAATGTAAGGAAATTTTTTAATGAAAATGATTTAGAAGTTTATGTTTGAAATTAGAAAACAAAATAACAATATAAGAGAATAAACGCTAAGATGTATATACAGTACATTCCAAATACATACTGATAGGGAATTTAGATTGTGAGCCCCAACGGGGACAGTGATGATAATGTCTGTAAAGCGCTGCAGAATATGTTAGCGCTATATAAAAATAAAGATTATTATTATTATTACATGAGAAAAGTGAGTACACCTCTGACATTTTTGTAAATATTTTGTTACATCTTTTCATGGGACAACACTGAAGATTTGACACTTTGATACAATGTATAGTAGTCGGTGTATGGCTTGTATAACAGTGTAAATATTGTACACCCTCTAAATAACCCAACACAGCCAGTAATGTCTAAACCTCTGGCAACAAAAGTGAGTACACCCCTAAGTGAAAATGGTCAAATTGTGCCAAATTAGCCATTTTCCATCCTTGGTGTCATGTGACTCTTTAGTGTTACAAGGTCTCAGGTGTGAATGGGGAGCAGCGGTGTTACATTTGGCATTATCACTCTCACACTCTTGTACCGGTCACTGGAAGTTCATCATGGTGCCTCATGGCAAAGAACGCTCTGAGGATCTGAAAAAAAAAAAGAATTGTTCTACATAAAGATGGCCGAGTCGATAAAAAAATTCCAACACCCTGACACGGGCTGCAGCACAGCGGCCAAGACCATACAGAGGGGTAATAAGACAGGGTCCAGTCAAGACCGGCCTCGCCATGGACGACCATGAAGGTGAGTGCACGTGCCCAGCATCATATCCTGAGGTCATCTGGTCATAATGGACATACGAGTGCTGCCAACATTGCTGCAGAGGTTACAGGGGTGGGGGGTCCGCCTGTCAGTGTTCAGACCGTACACCGCACACTGCATCATATTGGTCTGCATGGTTGTCGTTCCAGAAGTAAGCCCCGTCTAAAGATAATGTACAAGAAAGCCGCAAACACTTTACCGAAGACAAGCAGACTAAGGACATGGACTGCTGGAACCAAGTCCTGTGATCTGATGAGACCAGAATAAACTTATTTGGTTCAGATGGTGTCAAGCGTGTGTGGCAGCAACCAGGTGAGAAGTACAAAAAAAGTGTGTCTTGCCTACAGTCAAGCATGGTGGTATACTGTCATGGATTGGTGCTGTATGAGGGCTGCCGGCTCTGAGGGGCTACAGGTCATTGAGGGAACTATGAATACCAACATCTACTGTGACAGGCTGAAGCAGACTATGATCCCCCTCCCTCCGGAAACTGGGCCGCAGGGCCGTATTCTAACATGATGACACCAAACACATTAAAGACAACCACTGCCCTGTAAAGAAACTGAGAGTAAAGATTCTGGACTGGCCAAGCATGTCTCCAGACCTGAACCCTATTTACCATCTGTGGGGCATCATCAAATGGAAGGTGGGGGAGGTTTGCACCATCCACCAGCTCCGTGGTGTCGTCATGGAGGAGGGAATAGGATTTCAGTGGCCACCGCTGAAGCTCTCGTGACCTCCATGCCCAAAAGAGTTAAGGCAGTGCTGGAAAATTATGCTGGCCACACAAAATATTGACACTTTGGGCGCAATATGCCCATTTTCACTTAGGGGTGTACTCACTTTTGTTGCCGGCAGTTTATACATTAATGGCTGTGTGTTCAGTTATTTAGAAGATACATGACATTTACACCGTTATACAAGAAGTACACCGACTACATTGTATCAAAGTGTCAGATCTTCATTGTTCTCCCATGGAAACATACAATAAAATATTTACTAAAATGTCAAGGGTGTACTCATTTTTCTGATATGCTCTAGTCTTGAAGTCCAAACTTTGGTATTTTTTCATCTCAAAGGCAAGGAGTGGATGTAGATCCTCAAGCACATCGAGGACTAGGGACTAGATTGTGGTAGATGTATGTGCCGATGAAGACATGACGGAGAGACTTCGCCCGTAGCTGGAAAGTCTATCCTTGCTGATAATTCCCTTGTTGGCAAGGATAGTCAAGAAACTGTGTCGAAATTTGTGCCCAATGAATGCGTAGAGGATTGGGTTAATGCAGCTGTGAGTGAAGCCCAAAACTTCGGTGATGTACAAGGCAGTATTCAGCTGATCTCTGAGCGAGCACGTTTCATTGACAAGTTCTCTCCTCATGAGAGAGTCCACCATGACGGTGATATTGTGGGGAAGCCAGCAAATCAAGAAAACCAAAAACACAGCGAGGATGACCTTCATAGCTCGGTGCTTCTGGCTGTTTTTAGCCCTAATAAGAGTCTTAATAACGAAGCCATAACAGAAGAGCATAACGAGCAACGGTATAAAGAACCCCATCACGTGGCGTCCGATCCTGATGTTAATCATCCAATCTGATGTTTCAGGACCCAGGTTCTCATGACAAACGATTCCTCTACTTGGTGGCAAAAACACATCTCTAAACCAAATGGACGGGATAGAAATACCAATTGAGATGATCCAGATGGCGATGATACTAAACGCCACCCCATACTTCTTGTTTGTAAAGAATTCGGTGGCATGGACTATTGCCAGGTAGCGGTCTACGCTTATACAAGCCAGCAAGAAGATTCCGCTGTAGAAGTTGACTTCTTGGAGTACGGAGACGATTTTGCACATGACGATGCCAAACACCCACTCTTTGACTCTGTATGTGGCCCAGAAGGGTAACGTTAAGGAAAAAAGGAGGTCGGCGACTGCCAAATTCAGCAGGTAGATGTCTGTGGATGATTTCTTTGTTTTGTTGTAACAGATGACGAGAATCACAAGGCTGTTGCCGATGATATTGAGCAAGAAAACAGTGGCATAAACTATAAAAACTGCGTATTTGTTAACTGGCGATGAAATTGGGCATGGGGTGGTGTCCGGAGATGGGATGTAGGTGTAGTAATCTGTGAAAGTGTCAAAATATCCATAGATGTCAAAGTTTGCATTCATGTTTGTCACCTGGGGGGAAGAAAGAGTAAAAATGAATGCAAACTCATTATATGGCATTCTCTAAGGTAAAATATTTTTAGAACAGAGCCATAACTACCATAATACTGCTCCTATATACAAGAATATAACTACTATAATACTGCCCCCTATGTACAAGAATATAACTACTATAATACTGCCCCTATGTACAAGAATATAACTACTATAATACTGCTCCTATATACAAGAATATAACTACTATAATACTGCTCCATGTACAAGAATATAACTACTATAATACTGCCTATGTACAAGAATATAACTACTATAATACTGCCCCCTATGTACAAGAATATAACTACTATAATACTGCCCCTATGTACAAGAATATAACTACTATAATACTGCTCCTATATACAAGAATATAACTACTATAATACTGCTCCATGTACAAGAATATAACTACTATAATACTGCTCCTATGTACAAGAATATAACTACTATAATACTGACCCCTATGTACAAGAATATAACTACTATAATACTGCCCCTATGTACAAGAATATAACTACTATAATACTGCCCCTATGTACAACAATATAACTACTATAATACTGACCCCTATGTACAAGAAAATTAATACTATAATACTGCCCCTATGTGCAAGAATATAACTACTATAATACTGCCCCTATGTACAAGAATATAACTACTATAATACTGCCCCTATGTACAAGAATAAAACTACTATAATACTGCTCCTATGTACAAGAATATAACTACTATAATACTGCTCCTATGTACAAGAATATAATTACTATAATGCTGCTCCTATATACAAGAATATAACTACTATAATACTGCTCCTATGTACGAGAATATAACTACTATAATATTGCCCCTATGTACAAGAATATAACTACTATAATACTGCCCCTATGTACAAGAATATAACTACTATAATACTGTCCCTATGTACAAGAATATAACTACTATAATACTGCCCCTATGTACAAGAATATAACTACTATAATACTGTCCCTATGTACAAGAATATAACTACTATAATATTGCCCCTATGTACAGGAATATAACTACTATAATACTGCCCCTATGTACAAGAATATAACTACCATAATACTGTCCCTATGTACAAGAATATAACTACTATAATATTGCCCCTATGTACAAGAATATAGCTACTATAATACTGCCCCTATGTACAAGAATATAACTACTATAATACTGCTCCTATGTACAAGAATATAACTACTATAATACTGACCCCTATGTACAAGAAAATAACTACTATAATACTGCCCCTATGTACAAGAATATAACTACTAT
Organism: Ranitomeya imitator; assembly: GCF_032444005.1. NCBI lineage: Eukaryota > Metazoa > Chordata > Amphibia > Anura > Dendrobatidae > Ranitomeya > Ranitomeya imitator. The sequence continues at coordinate 12,738,105 of NC_091288.1, forward strand.
AATACTGCTCCTATGTACAGGAATATAACTACTATAATACCGCCCTATGTACAAGAATATAACTACTATAATACTGCCCCTATGTACAAGAATATAGCTACTATAATACTGCTCCTATGTACAAGAATATAACTACTATAATACTGCTCCTATGTACAAGAATATAACTACTATAATACTGCTCTTATGTACAAGAATATAACTACTATAATACTGCTCCCTATGTACAAGAATATAACTATTATAATACTGCCCCCTATGTACAAGAATATAACTACTATAATACTGCCCCTATGTACAAGAATATAACTACTATAATACTGCCCTTATGTACAAGAATATATCTACTATAATACTGCTCCTATGTACAAGAATATAAGTACTATAATACTGCCCCTATGTACAAGAATATAACTACTATAATACTACCCTTATGTACAAGAATATAACTACTATAATACTGCCGCTATGTACAAGAATATAACTACTATAATGCTGCCCCTATGTACAAGAATTTAACTACTATGGTAATAACAATTTTTATTGACTGTAATATGTCACCTAGATTTTTTTTACTGGTTACAACAATATGATGAAACATTGTAATTTTTTTTCTGATTTTAGATTTATTAAATGTTTTCTATATGTTTATAGAGCTACAGTTAGGTCCATATATATTTGGACAGAGACAACATTTTTCTAATTTTGGTTATAGACATTACCACAATGAATTTTAAACAAAACAATTCAGATGCAGTTGAAGTTCAGACTTTCAGCTTTCATTTGAGGGTATCCACATTAAAATTGGATGAAGGGTTTAGGAGTTTCAGCTCCTTAACATGTGCCACCCTGTTTTTAAAGGGACCAAAAGTAATTGGACAATTGACTCCAAGGCTATTTCATGGACAGGTGTGGGCAATCCCTTCGTTATTTCATTGTCAATTAAGCAGATAAAAGGCCTGGAGTTGATTTGAGGTGCGGTGCTGCATTTGGAAGGTTTTGCTGTGAAGTAAACATGCGGTAAAGGAGCTCTCCATGCAGGTGAAACAAGCCATCCTTAAGCTGCGAAAACAGAAAAAACCCATCCGAGAAATTGCTACAATATTAGGAGTGGCAAAATCTACAGTTTGGTCCATCCTGAGAAAGAAAGAAAGCACTGGTGAACTCATCAATGCAAAAAGACCTGGGCGCCCACGGGAGATAACAGTGGTGGACGATTGCAGAATAATCTCCATGGTGAAGAGAAACCCCTTCACAACAGCCGACCAAGTGACCAACACTCTCCAGGAGGTCGGCGGATCAATATCCAAATCTACCATAAAGAGAAGACTGCATGAAAGTAAATACAGAGGGTTCACTGCACGGTGCAGCCACTCATAAGCATCAAGAATAAAAAGGCTAAAAACATCTAACAAAGCCGCACAGTTCTGGAAGAACATTCTTTGGACAGATGAAACCAAGATCAACCTCTACCAGAATGATGGAAAGAGAAAAGTATGGTGAAGGCGCGGTACAGCTCATGATCCAAAGCATCCCACATCATCTGTAAGACCCGGCGGAGGCAGTGTGATGGCGCGGGCATGCATAAACACGGCGGAGGCAGTGTGATGGCGCGGGCATGCATGGCTGCCAGTGGCACTGGGTCACTAGTGTTTATTGATGATGTGACACAGGACAGAAGCAGCCGAATGAATTCTGAGGTATTCAGAGCCGCCATACTGTGTGCTCAGATCCAGCCAAATGCAGCCAAACTGATTGGTCCTCGTTTCATACTACAGATGGACAATGACCCAAAACATAAAGCCAAAGCAACCCAGGAGTTTATTAAAGCAAAGAAGTGGAATATTCTGGAATGGCCAAGTCAGTCACCTGATCTCAACCCAATTGAGCAGCATTTCACTTGTTAAAGACTAAACTTCAGACAGAAAGGCCACAAACAAACAGCAACTGAAAACCACCGCAGTGAAGGCAGAGCATCAAAAGGAGGAAACAGCGTCTGGTGATGTCCATGAGTTCAAGACTTCAGGCAGTCATTGCCAGCAAAGGGTTTTCAACCAAGTACTAAAAATGTACATTTTATTTAAAATTATCGAATCTGTCCAATTACTTTTGTTCCCTTTAAAAACAGGGTGGCACATGTTAAGGAGCTGAGACTCCTAAACCCTTCATCCAATTTTAATGTGGATACCCTTAAATGAAAGCTGAAAGTCTGAACTTCAACTGCATCTGAATTGTTTTGTTTAAAATTCATTGTGGTAATGTCTATAACCAAAATTAGAAAAATGTTGTCTCTGTCCAAATATATATGGACCTAACTGTATCTCTCATATATAGGCAGCAGTTGACAGCAATTAAGAACTTTTCTTTACAGCAGCCACATGGAGAAAAATGTTTAGTCATCTGATGACTCAGAAGTCTATGGGAGAGTTTAGTGTACATGCTCTGTCATCTGTGCAGAGGTCCTGGTGCAGGGAGCAGGAGGAGATGAATCGTGATCTCACCTATTGTGAGTCCTGTGTTTTCACTATACAATATAAACTGTAAGAACTACCAATTATTATAACGTTGCCTATGTAATTGAAGAAAGCATCACCCTAAATGTTTATAATGTTTAATATAAAACTTATTTGAAACAACCCATTTTCTGATAAAAAAAATGTCTTTAATTTAAAAAATAACTGTGCAATTATTTAAAGTGTTTTTTTTTTTTTTTTTATCAAGCTTTTTATTGCAACATAGATACATGGAATTGGTATATAAAATGTTCCATATACAAATTTGTAATATACATACACAACTCAACATTGAAATTGCAATACCACAAAGAAAAATATGGAAATCAAAGAATTGATAGACATGCTAATGGTATGAGAATAATGAAAAAATGGAAACAAAATTCTATACAGAAAATTCACCATACAGCCATGCAATATTCTATTCCGCAGTCTAACCTATAAAAATATAGGACACTGATAAATAAATATTTTTTTTTGTGTTGTTGTCATGAAGCATGTGTGTCATTTCAGAATGAGCTGTCATGTGTATATATGGAATAACACGATTTGTGACCAAGTTTCCTCCCTGTACTTTCTGTATTTGATTTTCAGTTGACTCTGGGCTACCGGGTTAAGAAAAGTTGTCATGATGTCTCCGATACCCAGCACATACAGACATGAGGGATTCCTGCTCTCCTTCCTGTGTATCTCATATTTTGGAGCAGCAGGAGCGTGGAGGACATTATACAGCAGTACTGAGCAGTGTAGCTGTAAATCCAGCATTTCTATGAGATAAAACAATTACTATTAAGCAGGAAATCATCATACAGTAGATTGCTGAGCAGTGTAGCTACAAATCTAAAATTGACACAGCACTTACTAGGAAGCATCAAAGTCAGGTGGAGTAGAAGAAAGTGGAAAAATTAAGCATATTTCTCAGGTAAGATGTATTACAACATGTCTTATATTCTCTTTTACTATCGATTCATGCAAAAAAAATTTAAATCTCATTTAGTACTTGAAGGCTTTGAACTCATCATCAGCATAGAGTTCCTCTTCATGTACTTTCCTCCTTATCAATAGAAAGTTTTCTCTTCCCTCCCTGAGTTATGGATGCTTTCCCCACTCTCCACACTCTGATCTGTTGTGTATCACCCCCTCCTGGTCTTTATAACACTAAAAAAAAGGGAAGGGGAGAGCAGAAAGAGCTTTAAAATAGGAAGGGAGCTCTGTCAGATATGCGTCAGATTATGCAGAGCGACTATCTAGGTGAAGGACTTAGGGTACCGTCACACAGTGCAATTTTCATCGCTACGACGGTACGATCCGTGACGCTCCAGCGTCGTAACAATATCGCTCCAGCGTCGTAGACTGCGGTCACACTTTGCAATCTACGACGCTGGAGCGATAATTTCATGACGTATGTGCGATGTAGAAGCCGTTGGTTACTATGCGCACATCGTATACGATATATGTTACACCATGCAATCATGCCGCCACAGCGGGACACTAGACGACGAAAGAAAGTTTCAAACGATCTGCTACGACGTACGATTCTCAGCGGGGTCCCTGATCGCAGGAGCGTGTCAGACATTGCGATATCGCTCGAACGTCACAGATATATCGCTCGAACGTCACGAATCGTGCCGTCGTAGCGATCAAAATTTCACTGTGTGACGGTACCCTTACACGCACTCTGGAGTTGCAAAAATGTAAGTAATTTTTTACGAAGATTATTTAGCAGGTTGTTTAAGTTTGCCTTTAGGAAACAAATTAACAATAAAAGAAAATCAATGCAAAGATGTACAAAACATTGAAGTCCAAACTTTGGTGTGTTTCTTTTTTCATCTCAAAAGCAAGGAGTGAATCTACATCATCAAGGACTAGATTCTCGTAGATTTATGTGCCGATGAAGACATGACGGAGAGACTTCGCCCGTAGCTGGAAAGTCTGTCCTTGCTGATAATTCCCTTGTTGGCAAGGATAGTCAAGAAACTGTGTCGAAATTTGTGCCCAATGAATGCGTAGAGGATTGGGTTAATGCAGCTGTGAGTGAAGCCCAAAACTTCGGTGATGTACAAGGCAGTATTCAGCTGATCTCTGAGCGAGCACGTTTCATTGACAAGTTCTCTCCTCATGAGAGAGTCCACCATGACGGTGATATTGTGGGGAAACCAGCAAATCAAGAAAACCAAAAATACAGCGAGGATGACCTTCATAGCTCGGTGCTTCTGGCTGTTTTTGGTCCTAATAAGAGTCTTAATGACGAAGCCATAACAGAAGAGCATAACGAGCAACGGTATAAAGAACCCCATCACGTGGCGTCCGATCCTGATGTTAATCATCCAATCTGATGTTTCAGGACCCAGGTTCTCATGACAAACGAGTCCTCGCTTATCTGCGGGAAACACATCTCTAAACCAAATGGACGGGATAGAAATACCAATTGAGATGACCCAGATGGCGATGATACTAAACGTCACCCCATACTTCTTGTTTGTAAAGAATTCGGTGGCATGGACTATTGCCAGGTAGCGGTCTACGCTTATACAAGCCAGCAAGAAGATTCCGCTGTAGAAGTTGACTTCTTGGAGTACGGAGACGATTTTGCACATGGCGATGCCAAACACCCACTCTTTGACTCTGTATGTGGCCCAGAAGGGTAACGTTAAGGAAAAAAGGAGGTCGGCGACTGCCAAATTCAGCAGGTAGATGTCTGTGGACGACTTCTTCGTTTTGTTGTAACAGATGACGAGAATCACAAGGCTGTTGCCGATGATATTGAGTAAGAAAACAGTGGCATAAACTATAAAAACTGCGTATTTGTTGGCTGGCGATGAGGTGGAGCATGGGGTGGTGTCCGGAGATGGGATGTAGATGTTGACATCTGTGAAAGTGTCAAAATATCCAGAGATGTCAAAGTTTGAATTCATGTTTGTCACCTGGGGGGAAGAAAGCGTAAAAATAAACGTAAACTCATCATATGGCTTCCTCCAAGGTAAAAGATTTTTAGAACAGGGTCGTGCAGGGTGTGGAAACTTATAGGCTCCAATGCTGTAGGGTACCACCAGGGATCATATAGTCTAAGGGTAAGAACTCAAGAAGTAACGAGTCATGGCAGAAAAGTAACAATCATTGGATTTTGCGGGAGAACAACTGTTTCACCATCAAAATTACATTGTCATTTGTAATTGTCGCACGACTTTGCGGGTGACTTATCTGTTTCCCTACAAAACCAAATAGAAACTTGTTAAGCGATCACCAAATTGGCACTGATTTTTGGTCGCTCCATGGCCACCACCTGGCTGCACCATGGCCACCACCTGGCTGCACCATGGCCACCACCTGGCTGCACCATGGCCACCACCTGGCTGCACCGTGGCCACCATCTGGCTGCACCGTGGCCACCACCTGGCTGCACCTTGGCCACCACCTGGCTGCACCATGGCCACCATCTGGCTGCACCATTACCACCACCTGGCTGCACCATGGCCACCATCTGGCTGCACCGTGGCCACCACCTGGCTGCACCATGGCCACCACTTGGCTGCACCATGGCCACCATCTGGCTGCACCATGGCCACCACCTGGCCGCACCATGGCCACCACCTGGCTGCACCATGGCCACCATCTGGCTGCACCATTCCCACCACCTGGCTGCACCATGGCCACCATCTGGCTGCACCGTGGCCACCACCTGGCTGCACCATGGCCACCACTTGGCTGCACCATGGCCACCATCTGGCTGCACCATGGCCACCACCTGGCTGCACCGTGGCCACCACCTGGCTGCACCGTGGCCACCACCTGGCTGCACCATGGCCACCACCTGGCCGCTCCATCTTGTCTTACGCTTTTCCTCAAATCCTAAAATCCAACTGATCAGAAAGCTATCTAACCTGAGATCATGTGTCTGAGCTCATAACTCACATCTGACGAGTTTAGATTTTCTCAGGCTATGTTCACACGAAGGATTTCGATTCTCTAAAAAATCCTACTCACAAATGGCTTAATTAACGCTAGGAAAACTCTTCCAGTTCATTTCTCCGGGAAATACACTTTGCTTATCATATGAAGAGGTTTTTTTTAGTTTTTTTTTCCATTAGAGGTTTTGAAAAACATCTGGAGGAAAAAAAAAGAAAGTGCCTTTTACTTCTATGAAGCAGATCCTGAAGGAATCCTCTCCAAACTGAACACCGTCCAATCAGGAGGCAGCAAAGATCCCATCAGGATAAAAACCTCCAAAAGTCTTCTAAACTTCGTCAGGTAACGAATTATCCCACTAAAAACTCTATGTAACAAGTCCTCAAAGAAAAGCGTTTCCTGAAACGGTTTCCACTAGAAAACATGTTTTTTAGCATCTCAGATAACTCCATGTGAACATGACCTTATTATTAATGTAACGATCGGTGACCAGGGAGCCTAAGGCGGAATGTGGAATTTCCACAAATATTTGCGTGCAGGAAATCTGTGGTGTAAGATAGTAACATCTAATAAGATGAGATTTCAACAGTGAACTTCTGCGGGGCCTAGAAGCTCTGCAGAGATGTCAATCAAGCCTCTATGGACGTAATACAGGTGCTTCTCACTAAATTAGAATATCATCAAAGAGTTAATTTATTTCAGTTCTTCAATACTAAAAGTGAAACGCATATATTATATAGCCGTCTTGTAAACCTCCGAACGTGCACAGGGCGCACTTCTAAAGCCGGGAAGTGTACACCCAACTCCAGAGACGCACTGACACTGCCGGAATGAGAGCTTTTTAAAACCTCATTTAACCAGAAAAACAATATACAGGGCTGGTTAGGCAGGGAATTCACTGATAAATAAGTGAATGCCGCTGGGTTGGAGAACATGGAGGACCTGACAGGTTCCCTGTAATCTCTGTGGTGTGGTGTGACGCCATCAGAATGTGAAGTAATGCCCTCACACAAGGGGAATGAAAACATTCAGCTGTGACAATTTTTATCTATTTCCAGGAGAAATAAAAGATTTTCTGATTCTAAAAAGAGAGACTGAGATTGCCTGTAGACAAAAATGGCCAGTTTAGATATGGTTTTGATATGGTGTCTTATAAACTCACATGATACAAATAAATAATGGTACGTGTGACTCCGGACCAGACACTACAGCGTGTGAGCACATTGTGTAAGTTACTAATATACAAATGTGAAAACATTGTCACAACACGTTGGGTAAAACTGTTTCTTTTGTGCAACGTTTTGCATTAAATACTTATAATGGATGATTTTACTCCATAGGTCCCTGCTACATAATATACAACTCCATAATCAAGAAGTGAACATCTATGTGGAGTGGTGTGTGTTTTGTGGAGAGATATGTGTTTTGTGGAGAGGTATGTGTTTTGTGGAGTGGTATGTGTTTTGTGGAGTGGTGTGTGTTTTGTGGAGTGGTGTGTGTTTTGTGGAGTGGTATGTGTTTTGTGGAGTGGTGTGTGTTTTGTGGAGTGGTATGTGTTTTGTGGAGTGGTGTGTGTTTTGTGGAGTGGTATGTGTTTTGTGGAGTGGTGTGTGTTTTGTGGAGTGGTATGTGTTTTGTGGAGTGGTGTGTGTTTTGTGGAGTGGTATGTGTTTTGTTGGAGTGGTGTGTGTTTTGTGGAGAGATATGTGTTTTGTGGAGAGGTATGTGTTTTGTGGAGTGGTGTGTGTTTTGTGGAGAGATATGTGTTTTGTGGAGAGGTATGTGTTTTGTGGAGTGGTGTGTGTTTTGTGGAGTGGTGTGTGTTTTGTGGAGTGGTATGTGTTTTGTGGAGTGGTGTGTGTTTTGTGAAGTGGTATGTGTTTTGTGGAGTGGTGTGTGTTTTGTGGAGTGGTATGTGTTTTGTGGAGTGGTGTGTGTTTTGTGGAGTGGTATGTGTTTTGTGGAGTGGTGTGTGTTTTGTGGAGTGGTATGTGTTTTGTGGAGTGGTGTGTGTTTTGTGGAGTGGTATGTGTTTTGTGGAGTGGTGTGTGTTTTGTGGAGAGATATGTGTTTTGTGGAGAGGTATGTGTTTTGTGGAGTGGTATGTGTTTTGTGGAGTGGTGTGTGTTTTGTGGAGTGGTGTGTGTTTTGTGGAGTGGTATGTGTTTTGTGGAGTGGTGTGTGTTTTGTGAAGTGGTATGTGTTTTGTGGAGTGGTGTGTGTTTTGTGGAGTGGTATGTGTTTTGTGGAGTGGTATGTGTTTTGTGGAGAGGTATGTGTTTTGTGGAGAGGTGTGTGTTTTGTGGAGAGGTATGTGTTTTGTGGAGAGGTGTGTGTTTTGTGGAGTGGTGTGTGTTTTGTGGAGTGGTGTGTGTTTTGTGGAGTGGTGTGTGTTTTGTGGAGAGGTATGAGTTTTGTGGAGAGGTATGAGTTTTGTGGAGAGGCATGTGTTTTGTGGAGAGGTATGAGTTTTGTGGAGTGGTGTGTGTTTTGTGGAGTGGTGTGTGTTTTGTGGAGTGGTGTGTGTTTTGTGGAGTGGTGTGTGTTTTGTGGAGTGGTGTGTGTTTTGTGGAGAGGTATGAGTTTTGTGGAGAGGTATGAGTTTTGTGGAGAGGCATGTGTTTTGTGGAGTGGTATGTGTTTTGTGGAGAGGTATGAGTTTTGTGGAGTGGTATGTGTTTTGTGGAGTGGTGTGTGTTTTGTGGAGTGGTGTGTGTTTTGTGGAGTGGTGTGTGTTTTGTGGAGTGGTGTGTGTTTTGTGGAGAGGTATGTGTTTTGTGGAGTGGTGTGTGTTTTGTGGAGAGGTGTGTGTTTTGTGGAGAGGCATGTGTTTTGTGGAGAGGTATGAGTTTTGTGGAGTGGTATGAGTTTTGTGGAGAGGTATGTGTTTTGTGGAGTGGTGTGTGTTTTGTGGAGAGGTGTGTGTTTTGTGGAGAGGCATGTGTTTTGTGGAGAGGTATGAGTTTTGTGGAGTGGTATGAGTTTTGTGGAGAGGTATGTGTTTTGTGGAGTGCTGTGTGTTTTGTGGAGAGGTGTGTGTTTTGTGGAGAGGTATGAGTTTTGTGGAGTGGTATGAGTTTTGTGGAGTGGTATGAGTTTTGTGGAGAGGTATGTGTTTTGTGGAGAGGCATGTGTTTTGTGGAGAGGCATGTGTTTTGCCTTTGGATTTTTTTCACCTGAGTTTTTGAGGCAGTCAAAATATATGAATTTTCAAATGGAAACCTCTTCAGGAAGCCCGCCTTCTTTATGGAGTTTTTTCTTAAAGCGTTTCCAGAAGTGGCTTTGAAAAGTTTTTCAAATATTTTTTCACATCCTTTTAATTAGACTATGCCTAGTTTGGGTCAGATTGTATCAGGGGCCACTTTATAGATCTGACGTGCATTTTCTTTTCTCCCACCAGATGTTTATTTAAAGTCTGAAGTGGAGGAAAAATGGTCAAAAGACTAAACATATGAACGGCAAAGTGGCTTAACAGTAGAATTTTTTTTTAGAGTTTTCAGGAGTTCCTTTCCAATAAATGCCAGAAAAATTATTTACAAATTGCTTGATTCTTCCTATTCATTTCTGTAGTAAACCCACTTTGCTGTTTATGTAGCCAGTTGTTTAACTTTCTTTTCTTACCTAAGGTTTTTCAAAAATATTACTGGTTGAAAATGTGTAGTGCAGTCACTTCTTTGAAGTTATTTCTGCTTCAAGTTAGGGACAGTCCAATAAGAAGGCTGCAAAAAAAATTCAGGAAAAAAAACTCTCCAAGAAGATGTGCACACAACATCTTTTTTTTTCAGATGGGTATGCCCTATACCCCTCCTGAAAAATCACTTAATAAATGTTAGAAGGCTTGCACATATGCACTGCAAGGTAATCATTTCTGGTAGAAATGTTCAGACTTTTGAGCTTTCACGTTTGTAAAGATGCAAAGCGGTTAAAAGAAGTGAGCGGGCCATTCTTCAGGTGACTGCCACTTGGAAGCGGCTCATTATTTCATACATAGAAGTAAAAGTAAAAAAAATCCCACCTGTGCCTTGGCCAAGAAGATGCCGAAAATGACACTCAGGAAAAATACCCCATTATTTTGTTTTCCTGAAGCATCTTCTGTTTGGCAAACTCAGCGGGTTTGCATGAGTCTAATAGATGTTTTGTTCAGATACCCTAAAAGTGCCTCAAAAACTTTTCAAACCCACTTCAGGAAAGAAAAACTCCTTCAAAAACTCCCCAAAGATGGCATTTTTTTCCATTGAAAAACTCGTGATTGTTGACAGCCTCAAAAAAAACCTCCATCCACTCATGTCCATAGTATCAAGTATTCTGTAATTACACCTTCTAGGTTCTAGAGAGTTAAAAAAAATTTTTTAAGTGTGAAATTGAGACTGAATAGGACACATTGCCCCATAGATACAGATGTTGCGCAGAGCAGATGAATTCCTGACACATATGAGGAAACTCGCTGTTGCAAAATATAAGGGGTTAATTTCCTCGGAGGTGTCTGTGTCCAGAGCTTTTTTAAATTTGCTTTGTTCATTTATAAAGTACGGTAAGTTGTGACATAAATCATTTCATGTAATTAAAGTAAATACAGTGGGGCAAAAAAGTATTTAGTCAGTCAGCAATAGTGCAAGTTCCACCACTTAAAAAGATGAGAGGCGTCTGTAATTTACATCATAGGTAGACCTCAACTATGGTAGACAAACTGAGAAAAAAAAATCCAGAAAATCACATTGTCTGTTTTTTTAACATTTTATTTACATATTATGGTGGAAAATAAGTATTTGGTCAGAAACAAAATTTCATCTCAATACTTTGTAATATATCCTTTGTTGTCAATGACAGAGGTCAAACTTTTTCTGTAAGTCTTCACAAGGTTGCCACACACTGTTGTTGGTATGTTGGCCCATTCCTCCATGCAGATCTCCTCTAGAGCAGTGATGTTTTTGGCTTTTCGCTTGGCAACACGGACTTTCAACTCCCTCCAAAGGTTTTCTATAGGGTTGAGATCTGGAGACTGGCTAGGCCACTCCAGGACCTTGAAATGCTTCTTACGAAGCCACTCCTTCGTTGCCCTGGCGGTGTGCTTTGGATCATGGTCATGTTGAAAGACCCAGCCATGTTTCATCTTCAATGCCCTTGCTGATGGAAGGAGGTTTGCACTCAAAATCTCACGATACATGGCCCCATTCATTCTTTCATGTACCCGGATCAGTCGTCCTGGCCCCTTTGTAGAGAAACAGCCCCAAAGCATGATGTTTCCACCACCATGCTTTACAGTAGGTATGGTGTTTGATGGATGCAACTCAGTATTCTTTTTCCTCCAAACACGACAAGTTGTGTTTCTACCAAACAGTTCCAGTTTGGTTTCATCAGACCATAGGACATTCTCCCAAAACTCCCCTGGATCATCCAAATGCTCTCTAGCAAACTTCAGACGGGCCCGGACATGTACTGGCTTAAGCAGTGGGACACGGCTGGCACTGCAGGATCTGAGTCCATGGTGGCGTAGTGTGTTACTTATGGTAGGCCTTGTTACATTGGTCCCAGCTCTCTGCAGTTCATTCACTAGGTCCCCCCGCGTGGTTCTGGGATTTTTGCTCACCGTTCTTGTGATCATTCTGACCCCACGGGGTGGGATTTTGCGTGGAGCCCCAGATCGAGGGAGATTATCAGTGGTCTTGTATGTCTTCCATTTTCTAATTATTGCTCCCACTGTTGATTTTTTCACTCCAAGCTGGTTGGCTATTGCAGATTCAGTCTTCCCAGCCTGGTGCAGGGCTACAATTTTGTTTCTGGTGTCCTTTGACAGCTCTTTGGTCTTCACCATAGTGGAGTTTGGAGTCAGACTGTTTGAGGGTGTGCACAGGTGTCTTTTTATACTGATAACAAGTTTTAACAGGTGCCATTACTACAGGTAATGAGTGGAAGACAGAGGAGCTTCTTAAAGAAGAAGTTACAGGTCTGTGAGAGCCTGAAATCTTGATTGTTTGTTTCTGACCAAATACTTATTTTCCACCATAATATGCAAATAAAATGTTAAAAAAACAGACAATGTGATTTTCTGGATTTTTTTTCTCAGTTTGTCTCCCATAGTTGAGGTCTACCTATGATGTAAATTACAGACGCCTCTCATCTTTTTAAGTGGTGGAACTTGCACTATTGCTGACTGACTAAATACTTTTTGCCCCACTGTACATTGATTGCAAAAAAATTCTCTAAAATCTGCAAATGCTTGATGTGATGTGTTATGGTAACAACATATTCTAATGCATCTTCAATAAAATGTATAAAGCTGGAAAAACCATGGTTCACTGAACCATGCGGACTCACCGCGTTCAATACATTCTATTGATGTAAACAGACATGCTGCGGTCTGGAAAGACACATCGGATGTCCGTCTCCACTGGTGAGCTGCGGGCGTCTCTGGACACATAGTGGACATGGGTCTTCTATAAATCCCATCCACTTTGCTGTAACATCTGGTCCCTGCATAAATTCGCAGTGGCACACCCGCAGCAACTCTGGATTGTGGGCACATACCCTAAGGGGTTGTGCATGCAACCATTTAACCATTTTTTTTCCGTACGAGGGCTATCCATGGTTTTCACAGCTCACACTTGTACCTATGATATTCTATGCGGCTGTGCACATGTTCGATTTTTTTTCCTTGCACCGAGTGGTTAATGGAAAAAATCAAAGATATGTCTGATTTTGATCCGAGTGTCAGATTAAAATAAGCAATGCAACTCTATAGGTCCATAAAAAAAATCAGATCACACTTAGATGACATCCCAGTGAGGTACGATTTTCACAGACTGACAGAATGGGAAATGTGAAGTAACTTTCTTTTTCTCTTCACGGTCGAGAAAAACTGATGCCACTGTGATCAAAATCTGATCAGAATAATTGAACCGTTTTTCTTGGGTATGGAGAAATCGGTGGTGTGACCCTACCATTAATGTAATTTTCACACCGGTAGGAGCTGAGAATATTTGTAGACGAGCAGACAAGTGCAGCGGTGCTTGAGGCGCTCTGTGCTGCTGCTAACTCTCTGTGCTGCCGCTGGCTCTCTGTGCTGCCGCTGGCCCTCTGTGCTGCCGCTGGCCCTCTGTGCTGCCGCTAGCTCTCTGTGCTGCCGCTAGCTCTCTGTGCTGCTGCTAGCCCTCTGTGCTGCCGCTAGCTCTCTGTGCTGCTGCTGCTAGCTCTCTGTGCTGCTGCTGGCTCTCTGTGCTGCTGCTGCTGCTAGCTCTCTGTACTGCTGCTAGCTCTCTGTACTGCTGCTAGCTCTCTGTACTGCTGCTAGCTCTCTGTGCTGCTGCTAGCTCTCTGTGCTGCTGCTAGCTCTCTGTGCTGCTGCTAGCTCTCTGTACTGCTGCTAGCTCTCTGTGCTGCTGCTAGCTCTCTGTGCTGCTGCTAGCTCTCTGTACTGCTGCTAGCTCTCTGTGCTGCTGCTGCTGCTGCTGCTAGCTCTGTGTACTGCTGCTAGCTCTCTGTACTGCTGCTAGCTCTCTGTGCTGCCACTAGCTCTCTGTGCTGCCGCTGGCTTTCTGTGCTGCTCCTAGCTCTCTCTACTGCTGCTAGCTCTCTGTGCTGCCGCTAGCTCTCTGTGCTGCCGCTGGCTCTCTGTGCTGCTGCTAGCTCTCTGTACTGCTGCTGGCTCTCTGTGCTGCTGCTGGCTCTCTGTGCTGCTGCTGCTGCTAGCTCTCTGTGCTTCCGCTAGCTCTCTGTGCTGCCTCTAGCTCTCTGTGCTGCCGCTAGCTCTCTCTGCTTCCTCTAGCTCTCTGTGCTTCCGCTGGCTCTCTGTACTGCTGCTGGCTCTCTGTGCTGCTGCTGGCTCTCTGCGCTGCTAGCTCTCTGTGCTGCCGCTATCTCTCTGTGCTGCCGCTAGCTCTCTGTGCTGCTGCTAGCTCTCTGTGCTGCTGGCTCTCTGTGCTGCTAGCTCTCTGTGCTGCCGCTAGCTCTCTGTGCTGCCGCTAGCTCTCTGTGCTTCCGCTAGCTCTCTGTGCTGCCGCCGGCTCTCTGTGCTGCCGCCGGCTCTCTGTGCTGCCGCTAGCTCTCTGTGCTGCCGCCAGCTCTCTGTGCTGCCGCTAGCTCTCTGTGCTTCCGCTAGCTCTCAGTGCTGCTGCTAGCTCTCTGTGCTGCTGCTAGCTCTCTGTGTAATGAACCGCAGTGATGGAGCAAGCTCTTCTTCTCTTTTCCAGAACTTGTTTATGACATTTACCTCCCAATAATAAAAATCCCCTCATAGCAAAGAAAAGTCTAGAGAAAGTAAAACTTCCCCCTACTGCCCTCGGTAGGAGATAAGCAGGTAGTGGAGGGGTTTCCAACCCATCTCTATTAGATAATGCACAGGTCCCAGCAACAAGATCCCCTGTGACCAGCTAGTTGCAGGACCACCTGAATCCCCTCATTACAGTCAGTAATGAATCTAGTTTGTGTGCGTGTTTTGTTCTACTGGGCGACAAACCATAATTGAGTCATGCGATCACTGACGTTCTTGTCAGCTTCTCCTTGTCCATATGTAAGATGTCATGGAAGAGCGTGTCCCCTACTCTGGACTACTATATCACTGGGCACATGGTTTGCCAAGGGTGATGGAATTATTTATTATTATTATTATGCTTTGCTCATATAGCGCTATCATATTCCGCAGCGCTTTACAGACATTATCATCGCTGTCCCCGATGGGGCTCACAATCTAAATTCCCTATCAGTATGTCTTTGGAATGTGGGAGGAAACTGGAGAACCCAGAGGAAACCCAGGCAAACACGGGGAGAACATCCAAACTCCTTGCAGAAGTTGTCCGTGGTTTGATTTGAATCTAGGACACCAGCGCTGCAGTACTAACCACTGATCCACCATGCTAACCACTGATCCACCATGCTAACCACTGATCCACCATGCTAACCACTGATCCACCATGCTAACCACTGATCCACCATGCTAACTACTGCTGCATGCTAACCACTGATCCACCATGCTAACCACTGATCCACCATGCTAACCACTGATCCACCGTGCTGCCCATGACGGAAGTGAGACTGTGGCCTTTACATCTATGGTGGCTTTGAACTGATTTAGGGTCCCTTTAGCCATCATATGGACAGCCCAAACACCTCATCACATTTACATCCAAATACACTGGAATACTTATAATTTCCACCTGCACCCACACAACGTCCCAGAAATAACCACTACCACTTAGTGACTTTTTTCAGGGGACAATCCCACAAAAAAAACCTGGAACATTTGATATTTAGAACCAAAGAGGAAGCGGAAACATTCTTTAAAGCATTTTTGTCCTCTCGGTTACTATACATAATCGGTTGCTATGGGTAACGAGGCCTAGTCTAGTCTAGAAATGGCAGAATCAGCTACGCATTGCTTCATGGATATTTCCCCGAATATAAATCTGTCAGAGTAAGCGATATTCTCACAATGTGGAGCTTTCTCTACACATTTGGCCAATGTCCGCACTCAGGGCCCGAATGTAAACAGTGCAGCCGCGGGTGACACGACGTTCTCCGTAACGCTGGGTTCAGAGGTTATTCCTTTGTGACCTTTTCCCTAGTTAAGGGCCTGTGTCAATGTGACAATGGTGTGTGCTTACAGGCCCAAATTGTGTGGAAATGTCCTCTCGGATGAAAAATAACTGCAGGGCTGGCAACAGCA
This sequence comes from Ranitomeya imitator, assembly GCF_032444005.1. NCBI lineage: Eukaryota > Metazoa > Chordata > Amphibia > Anura > Dendrobatidae > Ranitomeya > Ranitomeya imitator. Next base: position 12,754,182 of record NC_091288.1, read on the forward strand.
CCCGGCGAACCTGGGCAAGTTCCTCCAGAGTCCATGGCGCCCAATCTGACAGGTTTCAACTTGCACCATCCTCCATACATGAATACCTGTCGCCCCCATTTCATTATCCACAGCATGAATTCAGTGTATTAATGGAATCATCATGGCAACTGGGGGGCTACTGGAGTCTGCCATGTTTGTACACCCTTGAAGCCCAGCAATATGCGGCAATATTACAGGATAGCAGTGTACTGTACAAGTGATCACAGGTTCAAGTTCTGGGGACATAAAAAAATAGAAAAATATATATATATATATAACAGAATTGAGGTTTTTTATTCACTTCACCTTAAAAAAAAAGGGTGTAAAATGGGATCAGAATGTCGTATGAACCCCAACCCAGGGTAATAATCAAGAATTACAGCTCATAACGCAAAAAATAAACTTTTTCCAACTCCACCAACAGAAAAATAAGTTCTAGTTATGAGTTATAGCTCTTGGAAGGTGAAAATGGAATGTAAGCTCGGAAGGGCATAATCTCGTAGCCGGAAATGCAAACTAGATCTGAGATGATGTATCACTAAAGATTACGGTACATTGCTACTTGGTCTTTTTTTTTGGGGGGGAGGGGGGTCCTACAAGGGGGCAACCTGACTGGATCTTAAAATATCTTTCTTTTTTTCTTTTTTTTTTTTGCAAATGCTGTGAAGGATGCAGCGGGCTCTGTGGTTGGAAAGTGTAATGATGGGTAGGAAATAGATGGAGATCAAGAATCTGTGAGGCAGAATGATGGAATTATGCAAGAAATAACCAACATTGCTGCCCAAAGCAACCAATCACAGCGCAGCATTCCTTCTCCTAGAGCAGAGTTCAAAATGAAAGCTGCGCTGTTATTGGTTGCTAAGGGCAACACCAGACAGGGTTCATAAATCTGCCCCTTAGTGACACCGTCTCTAGATCGACCTAGTCACTGTCAGAGGCACTGGTGGTGGCGCATCCACTGGTCCTCTCACAATGTTTTTACAGGGTGCCAACTGGTTGCCATGGCAGCCTGCTAAAGGCCCCATTTACCACCATCTTGGTCCTCCTGTGAAATCTACCCCGGCTTCATAGGAGACCATCATTGTATCATGTAAAATAATACCAATTATATCTAGAGCTCGACACAAAAACACAAGCCCCAACCGCGACAATGAAAGAGTTACGGCTCTCAGAACATGGCGGCACAAACCACTTTTTTGTGATTTTCTTTTTATCACTTAAATAAAAAAAAAACTACGTACAATAAATTACATTGTGTTAATCTGGAGCATTGTCTTGCCCCAAGTCATTTTACCTAAAATTGCCATAATAGCGAAAACCTCAAAAAACAAAAGCGGGATTGTTGTTTCTTCCCCCCGACATGCAATTTTTTACTCCTTTTTCAGCACATAACATGGTGAAGTGAATGTTGTGATTCGAAACTAGAACTTGTACCGCAAACTTAGGGTATGTTTCCACTTTCAGAAAACGCTGCGTTTTTGACGCTGCGTTGAGCCGCAGCGTCAAAAACGCAGCGTCCAGATGTTACAGCATAGTGGAGGGGATTTAATGAAATCCCGTCTCCACTATGCAGGAAAAAACGCATGCGGCAGACCCGCGAAAATGCACATGCGGCGCGTTTTTTCAGAACGCAGCATGTTGTTACAATGAGCAAAACACGCAAGAACACCGCAGGTGACCTGCCAGTGACCTCACGTGCAGATTTGGTCAGGATTTTACCTGCATAAAATCCTGACCAAAGCCTGAAGCAATCCTGAACGTGGACACATACCCTAATAAAGCCGGGAAACGGGGGGGAAAAGTGATGGCTATTAGGAAAAGGGGAGGAAGAATGAAAGCAACAAAACTGTCCATAGTGGAAAGGGGTTAATCACAGCCCCAAAATCCTTTAGTCACCTCCAATTTATGACTGCCCAGCTGTTACCGTACTACAACTCCCAGCATGTCCTGACAGCTGCAGGAACTGTACTGAACTATGGGAACTTGTACAGGGAGAAGTACAGGCGGAAATTGCTGCAAGTGTCACTTCCTAATATACCAGCAGAGGATCACCCTGCAGTCTTAGCTCCACTCTAGAAATAAGGGAATTGCATTACAAGCAATTTTCTGAAGTTATCCAATTTTCATTACCCCCCAGATGAGACCCCTGTAGTGAGATCAACCTTGGGTATAATGATGTTACAGATTTATAGGATGCCATCGCCTCACCCTATTATTACATTTCAGGGCAATATGTCAGTGTATGAATCGCTCTCCGCTGACCCAATGCTCGTGTGGCCGTCACTGTCACCTGCACAGACACTTGAGCCGGTTCACATAGACATTCAGAGATGTGCTAGAACCTCCTAGCATTAGTTTATTTTCTATCTAAGATATAGATCCAAGTAAACGAAAACTACAAGCCATCACACTTTGTTTTTAAAGATTTTCTCAATTCTAAATCAATGGGGAAAAAACTCACTAAAACGCTCACAAGGATTAAATAAAAAAAAGCACAAAAAGTACAAAACATGTACAGTATTTTTTTTTTTTTTACTGAAGTCAAGTTTTTAGAAACTTAAAGAGTAACTGTCGTCTTGATATATTTTCTTTCATAAATCAGTAGTTGACATGAAAATAAGCAACTTTGTGATACATCTTATCAGAGAAATCTGCTTCTTTATATCCTGGGCTGATCATTCATTCTCGTTCAGAATTTGTCTTCATTATTTGTAGAATTCCACAGAGAACGGTCACTGTCGTTTCAGTCGAATGTCTGTGTCTGCCTTTAGCTCCGCAGTTTTACTGCCTCTTCTTCATCTGCATAGAATTTTAAAAGCAATAACTGTCATTTCCTATCTCAGTAATAGGAAAGTGTTTCCTCCCTAAATACAGATTTTATCCATGAATTTAGTCCATGAACTGAGAGTGAAAGATCAGTCGAGGGCGAGAAAGAAGCAGAATTCTCTGATAAGATATATTACAAAGTTGTTTATTTTCATTGATTTATTAAATCAAATTTAAATAGAAGCTTATTCTTTAATCAAATGTCAGTGATTATATCAAATTAGAAAAAAAATTACCTGTTGGCTCGTTGGCCTCGTTCGCCACTTAAGCCAGTGATTGGTTGCAGCGGTAATGTAGATAATGTACGGCCCGTGAGTGTTTCAGGACTGGGAGGACCGACCACCTGAGCTGGGACGTTGGACGGTGGTTCATTGGATACATTATAAAGTTATTTATTTTGTTTTCAAACAATCCTTACCATTGGAAAAGTATCTTAAAAAGCCCTTGCACTGACCTGCAGGATAGGACTAGCCCAACAGAATTCAGGAGGATAGTCTTGTGGTCATAGGTCCTACTATTGGAATGGGGCTAAACCTCTGAAGGACTTAGGCCGGGGTCACACTTGTAAGTGCAATTCGAGAAACTCGCACGAGTCTCTCGCATCAATACCGGGCACTGCCGCCGGCACTCGGGACTGGAGTATCAGCTGCATAGAAAGACATGCAGCCTCACGCTCCGGTCTCGAGTGTCGGTGGCAGTGCCGGGTAGTGATGCGAGAGACTCGTGCGAGTTTCTCGCATTGGTTTGCAAGTGTGACCCCGGCTTTATAGAGATGTAACAGTTTATAATGCAATTAAAGGGTTATTCCTGGAGTCAAAAGTTTTCCCCTTATATATTGGATAGGGGATAATCTACTGATCGCTGAGGATCCAACAAGTAGGACATCCAGTGATCTTAGAGAAGTACTCCCATCTATATTTTTTGTTTTTAATGTGTATATATGTGCATGTACTGTAGTGTGAGTGTATATTAATATACTCGCCTACCGCTGCTCTCTCCAATGTCCAGTGCCGTTCTGCTTCACGTCTCAGTGACGTCACCGCAGCTCTAACTAGCCGGCTCATTCTATGAGTGAGCTGAAGTCTCTTTTACAATGTAAGTCAATGGAGCCTTGTTCTGATGCTCAATAGATTTACATGTAAAAGCCATTTCCAGGTCATGCAGAGCACAGTGCGACCCAGAGAGTCTCTGTAAAACAGTGACATCACGGAGGAGCAGAGCAGAACGGCTCTAGACACCGGACAGAGCAGCGGTAGGTGAGTATATTAGTTATCTCACACTACTTTGCATTCACATAAACACACCTTAAATAAAAAAAAATAGAGATTGGAGTGCTTCTTTATGAAAAGGGGTCTTTTGCTCCAACTTGAGTGCAGCGGCCGCGCACATGGCTGACCTCTTCTACATTTATTCTTTATGTGACTGCAAGAGAGGGATGAGTACAATACTACGCTATTTCTAACAGTCCCATAGACAATGAATGGAGCAGAGGTCAAGCACTTGCACCTCTGCTCCATTCAAGCCCCATTCTCAAGATCACAGTGGTCGGACCCTCACGGACCAGTAATTTATATACTAACCTGTAAATAGAGGATAACCTTTGATTAAAGGGATTACCCCTTTAAGGGCTCGTGTACACAATTGTATAAAGAAAAGGAATCCAATAAAATAAATCGGTCCTAGAACAATCTAATGAAAAATGGGATTGCACTCAGACCAATGTTATTCAATGAGGCAGTGCAGATCTTAGTTGTATTCGGCGTGAGAATTGAATTACAGCATGCTGCGATTTCACTCTAAAACATAATGGTTGCGAGAAAAAAATCTGATTTTTATGGATACATTGCAAATGTAAACAGTTCTGTAAAAGATTAATAAATGCTGAGTAAAAAAACGGATTGCACACGGACAGCACACAGATGACAAGAAAAAATGGTCCCACTTTTCTGGATGAAAATCAGACCAATTTTTTTACACGCTCATGTGACCCCAGCCTAAAGGGGACATGCTCCTACTCTGTGTAGACCGGTCTCTCACCCAGTCCTGTCCAATATAAATGAGAATACAAGAAAGGTTCCAATTGTTTTTCATGTAGCTTACCTGGTGGCTGTGCATACATACATTCCCACATATTGAAGAATGCATCCAATGCTCTGATAAATTGTCAAAAAAAAGTTTAAAAAAGCATTTCTTAATATGCGTCCTGTAAAATTTGCATTATTCGTCTTCCTCATGCATATAATAGAATAATATAATAAATAATATCAATTACAATAATATAATATTGTAGTCCAAATTACCTGGTCTTTCCTCAACCCCCAAATGCTGCTGAATCTGCCCGAGGCTCTGTAAAAGAAATGTGAAGAGGAACTGTCATGTCATCATATGATTCTTATAAAGGGGAGTGGAAGACGGAAACTTTCCAAATCGTGACAACAGGGTTCCATCTATAAAATCCCAGTCTCCCTTCCAAAGAAATGGACCAAGGATGTGGCAAACATGAAGAGCTCGGTGGCTTATTACATCACATCCAGGAGGGAGATTGTGAAACTCTGATGTCTGAGGTGCCGGCAGGTTGTCACAATTTATCAGGAAGATGTAAGATCGTTGACGTCATCTAGATAGATTTCCTGTAAATTGCCCAATGAGCCCTGACTCTGGAGGATAAAAAGTATCCTGTAATAATAAAATAAATTATTATATCATTGTCATAAAATGACATTTGGGGAGCACAAAATAAATCTTCTTATTACGGCTTATGTGAATTCTTGGACTGTCCAGTTCTGAACATTTCTGATGTTACTGCATCCGTGTGCAGCTCCGTGTACTTGTCTGTGTTATGGACTGGTGCTATGTCTACTTCAGCATAATGTGAAACTAGCCCGATTTGCACAGACTTGTCCATGCTGCAATTTCTTCCCAAGGATGAGAGATCTATGTGGCCAATTTAGTTATGTTGGGGCTAAAAGTTAAGGTGACAAAAGCTGCTGTAAATTACAAACTATTATTATTACAAACTAGATTGTGGCCCGATTCTAACGCATCGGGTATTCTAGAATATGCATGTCCCTGTAATATATGGACAATGATGGTTCCAGAATTCGCGGCAGACTGTGCCCGTCGCTGATTGGTCGAGGCAACCTTTATGACATCATCGTCGCCATGGCAACCATTATGACATCGACGTCGATTTTGTGCCCTTCGCTGAATCAGAAATGTGGGATTTCTACGTCCTTTATGACATCATCGTCGCTGTGCACGTTGCTGATTGGTCGAGGACTGGCGGCCTCGACCAATCAGATGCGGGATGTCTACGTCCTTTATGACATCATCGTCGCTGTGCCCGTTGTGCCTGGCGGCCTCGACCAATCAGAGACGCGGGATTTCTACGTCGATGCTGTGCCGGTCTCTGATTGGTCGAGGCCGCCAGGCCTCGACCAATCAGAGAGCCAGGATTTCCAGGACAGACAGACAGACAGACAGACAGAGAGACGGAAAAACCCTTAGACAATTATATATATAGATAAGAACCATTGCAAATGTACTTACATGTGAATGAGTGAGCATCACACTGCACACCGTCACACTAACTAACAAGAACAAGCTTTAATAGTACAACACAGCTAAAAAAAAAAGAGAAAAAAGATGCAGTGCTGAGCGGTGACGTCAGTAATGTGACCTCTGAGCATGGCCACCGGAAGCATGTGAATCTGGCTGTGGTGACGAGTGCCGACATCAACCCCAAAACAGTTACCCTGCTTTCCCACGCACCAGGGCAAGCGGGAAGAGTCGAGGCGAAGCACCAGAATGGATACACCATTTCTGGGGCTGCTGAGAGCTGATGTTATTAGTTTGGGAGGGGACCAATATCCATTGACCTTTCCCAGCCTATTAATATCAGTCCGGGCTGTCTGCTTAACTTTTGCTAGTTGTTAAAAGTAGGGGGGACCACCCATCATTTTTTTTGGGGGGTCCCCCTTTTTAATAGCCAGTAAAGGCTACGCAGACAGCTGTGAGGTGATATTAATAGCCTGGGAAGCTACATGGATATTGGCCTCTTCCCATAATAATAACACCAGCCCTCAGCTGTCTGCTTTCCCTCAGCTGAGTATTAAAAAAAGTGACCCGATGCGATTTTTTTCTTTTATTTCTTTATTTATTACCTAAATGTACAGTAAGATACACATGCATTGCACTAATTATATATCTCACTGGCATAATTCTTCCTATGCAGAGGCGCAGACTGTTGAATACTCTCATCATTGTGAGGCGCAGACTGTTGAATACTCTCATCATTGTCTTCCACTCTCACTACTATCAGGGAGAGCAGGTGATGCTGACGATAGCAGTGGTCACCAGCCGATGCCTGACCAGTGATAACGTTTTCACCGCCAAACACAGCCACTTGCTCACACGCTGTCCTCTGTGTGACAGCGTGGCAACCCACAGTGGTCCACGATACCCAGTGGCGGTGGTGACTTCGGTGTTTGGTCTGTGGCGCATGCAACCAGCACACAGGCCAAAATCATACTTGACTGAACTAGCCCTTGGGCAATCAATCCTGGGATTTAAAGGGACATAACGGGAAATGTGGCAGGCTATCTGGAACAGTAGCACAGCAGGCAAAATCCATGTGGTGAATACATTTGCTAGAGATCAAAGTTCATTAGGTACATTGAGGCTATGTGCACACGTTCAGGTTTTTTCGTGTTTTTTTTGTTGTAAAAACGCTATAAAAACTCATTAAAAATGCATACATTATGCATCCTATCATTTACAATGCATTCTGCATGTTTTGTGCACATGATGCGTTTTTTTCCGCAAAAAAAAGCATCACGGTAAAAAAAGCAGCATGTTCATTAATTTTGCGGATTTTCTGCGTTTTTCCCGCTATTCTATGCATTTGGGAAAAAACGCACAAAAAACGCATCAAAAACCGCAAAAAAAACGCATGCAGATTTCTGGCAGAAATGTCCGGTTTTTGTCAGGAAAATTTCTGAAATCCTGATGTGTGCACATACCCTGAATCTACGTTCTGAGCCCTGTAACTTTTGTGGTTTCTGGCAAGGTGAGCTGTTGTTTCTATTGGTAACATTTTGTGGCACATTCAACTTTGTACAACTTTTTTTTCCATTTTTGGGCTGGAGAGGAGACTGATATTTAATTGTTTTATGATGTACGTTGTCCTGTGTAAACTATTTGATATTTTAATTAATAGTTCAGACCTTAAAGGACACACCAATATGAAATATATGTTTTAATTGTTGTACATTTTTTTCATTAAGTAAAATCTATAGTATTGTTATTTAAACTTTTATATTTTGCCTTTTTAAGCTTTTGTTTTTTTTTTTACACATTTGTTCCCATTTTTCAGAACTACTTTTTTTAAGAAAAAAGAAATGGCAAAAATGTAACACATATTGCCCGTTATTATAGTTAAATGATTCTAGGGATGTTATTTTTTTAATAATGTCTTTGTATTAGATATTAAGATAATCACTTTATTTTCCTGTGGCTGAAACCTCTAGTGATCAGGTAATTTTTGGGTGAACCTAGCAGCTAGTATTTAATTTCTCTGCAGCGCCAATACAGGAGAAATGAAGAATTAAACAGTGCCCGTTCAAAAACATTTGCCCCCTTTTAACCCCTTAGTGACCGAGCCAAATTTTTGAAATCTGACCAGTGTCACTTTATGTGGTAATAACTCTGGAATGCTTCAACAAATCCCATTGATTTTGAGATTGTTTTTTCGTGACACATTATACTTTATGATAATGGTAAATTTAGGTTGATATGCTTTATGTTTATTTATAAAAAATATCAGAAATTTGAAAAAAATGTTAAAAAATTAGTAATTTGCAAACTTTGAATGATTATCTCTTTAATCCCGATAGTCATACCACAGCAAAACATTAATAAATAACATTTCCCACATGTCGGCTTTACAACAGCACCATTTGCAAAATGTTATTTTATTTTGTTAGCATTTTAGGAGGATTAAAAATGTAGCAACAGTTTAAATTTTTTTCAAGGAAATTTACAAAATGTATTTTTTTAGGGACCTATCCATGTTTGAAGTGAATTTGGGGGTCCTATATATAGGGAAATCCCCACAATTGATACCATTTTAAAAACAGCACCCCCTGATATATTGAAAACTGCAGTCAGGTCGTTTGTTAACCCTTCGGGTGATTTTCAGGAATTAATGCAAAGTGGCATGAGAAAAATGAAAATGTGTATTTTTATCATCTAAATGTCTCTAACTTCTGAGCAGATTACTACAGACGACAGACTCTAAGGCCGCTATTTGGTCATGAATTGCCATGGCAAACATCAGGACCACACAATTATGATCGGAGACCACCAATTGGGATAAAGAGGAAGCCCCCACACTCTGTTAACCGTTTATAATGATGTAGTCACTATTGACAGCAGCATCTAAGGGGTTAAATAGATTTGGACAGTGCAAACACTGATCATGGCTAATGCAGCAAGTTGTCAGCTATAGTGTACAGCTGACAGCTACTGGATTGTCACCTGTATGGGGAGGCTATTCTCTTATATCTCAGGTCAGTTAAAAGGCGTATTGGCGGTCACTAAGGGGTTAAAACCACTGTGATGCAATTGTTATTTATATAGTAACATAGTAACATAGTTAGTAAGGCCGAAAAAAAACATTTGTCCATCCAGTTCAGCCTATATTCCATCATAATAAATCCCCAGATCTACGTCCTTCTACAGAACCTAATAATTGTATGATACAATATTGTTCTGCTCCAGGAAGACATCCAGGCCTCTCTTGAACCCCTCGACTGAGTTCGCCATCACCACCTCCTCAGGCAAGCAATTCCAGATTCTCACTGCCCTAACAGTAAAGAATCCTCTTCTATGTTGGTGGAAAAACCTTCTCTCCTCCAGACGCAAAGAATGCCCCCTTGTGCCCGTCACCTTCCTTGGTATAAACAGATCCTCAGCGAGATATTTGTATTGTCCCCTTATATACTTATACATGGTTATTAGATCGCCCCTCAGTCGTCTTTTTTCTAGACTAAATAATCCTAATTTCGCTAATCTATCTGGGTATTGTAGTTCTCCCATCCCCTTTATTAATTTTGTTGCCCTCCTTTGTACTCTCTCTAGTTCCATTATATCCTTCCTGAGCACCGGTGCCCAAAACTGGACACAGTACTCCATGTGCGGTCTAACTAGGGATTTGTACAGAGGCAGTATAATGCTCTCATCATGTGTATCCAGACCTCTTTTAATGCACCCCATGATCCTGTTTGCCTTGGCAGCTGCTGCCTGGCACTGGCTGCTCCAGGTAAGTTTATCATTAACTAGGATCCCCAAGTCCTTCTCCCTGTCAGATTTACCCAGTGGTTTCCCGTTCAGTGTGTAATGGTGATATTGATTCCTTCTTCCCATGTGTATAACCTTACATTTATCATTGTTAAACCTCATCTGCCACCTTTCAGCCCAAGTTTCCAACTTATCCAGATCCATCTGTAGCAGAATACTATCTTCTCTTGTATTAACTGCTTTACATAGTTTTGTATCATCTGCAAATATCGATATTTTACTGTGTAAACCTTCTACCAGATCATTAATGAATATGTTGAAGAGAACAGGTCCCAATACCGACCCCTGCGGTACCCCACTGGTCACAGCGACCCAGTTAGAGACTATACCATTTATAACCACCCTCTGCTTTCTATCACTAAGCCAGTTACTAACCCATTTACACACATTTTCCCCCAGACCAAGCATTCTCATTTTGTGTACCAACCTCTTGTGCGGCACGGTATCAAACGCTTTGGAAAAATCGAGATATACCACGTCCAATGACTCACCGTGGTCCAGCCTATAGCTTACCTCTTCATAAAAACTGATTAGATTGGTTTGACAGGAGCGATTTCTCATAAACCCATGCTGATATGGAGTTAAACAGTTATTCTCATTGAGATAATCCAGAATAACATCCCTCAGAAACCCTTCAAATATTTTACCAACAATAGAGGTTAGACTTACTGGCCTATAATTTCCAGGTTCACTTTTAGAGCCCTTTTTGAATATTGGCACCACATTTGCTATGCGCCAATCCTGCGGAACAGACCCTGTCGCTATAGAGTCCCTAAAAATAAGAAATAATGGTTTATCTATTACATTACTTAGTTCTCTTAGTACTCGTGGGTGTATGCCATCCGGACCCGGAGATTTATCTATTTTAATCTTATTTAGCCGGTTTCGCACCTCTTCTTGGGTTAGATTGGTGACCCTTAATATAGGGTTTTCATTGTTTCTTGGGATTTCACCTAGCATTTCATTTTCCACCGTGAATACCGTGGAGAAGAAGGTGTTTAATATGTTAGCTTTTTCCTCGTCATCTATATGATAGAGTGCAATATTACAGTACCACAGGATACTTTACAGGCTGTAAACAAATTTAAGTTCCCTAAGGAGAATAAAAAATGTACAATATTACAAAAAAAATAAAATAAAATAAACAAATTTAAACATTTCACCCCGTTTTTTCTGTAATGCAAATCGCAAAATCTAAAAAAATAATAAAACTAACTACATATTTGTTATAGCAATTGTAAAGTAATAAAATATCAAAAATGCAGCTTGCCCTGCTAAAAACAAGTCTTCCTACAACATTATAAACAAAAAAATAAAAATGTTAAAACTTTCAAACTATAACAATGGAAGACAAATTTTTGCTTCTATTTTTGTTTTTTCGTTTTTTTAAATAAACCAAAAAATATATATAAATTTAGTTTCACTCTAATCCAACTGACCTGAAGCACTAAGGTCACCATTTCACAGAACTGAATAGGGTGAATCAAAGCTACAACTCATCCTGCAATAAACAAGCCCTTGTACGATGATATCAACCAAAAAATGAAAAAATATGGCTCATTGAAAAAATGGGAGAAAAAACCCAATAGTGCTCATATGATTGACTGTCGTATAATGCGATATTTCCCCTGCAACATCCATTAAGGACCTAATACCTGTCACATCTGAGTATTTGTTACAATTGTCTCTAATGCTGAACGTTCAATAGCAATAATCTTTTTCTTTTCCTGATAGTTTGTTACATTTTACCTGCACTGATACATTAATAATAATAATTTTATTTATAAAGCGCCAACATATTCCGCAGCCCTTTACAATTGAGACATTGTATCAGTCTGTAGGTCATTTCTATCTGGCTCACCATTGGAGCATTTGCAAATATTAGCTGTTATTTATAAAATAATTTACTAATCACCACGTTTTTTTTTTTTTTTTTCATTGCAGCAATTTATTGCAGTTGTGATGGTTTTCTGATAGAGTTCTGGGTCAGGAATGCGGCTATTTTGGGGAAAAAGGGTGCAGTGACCCTCTTGTATTTGGTGTCATTTTCTTTCTCTACCACGAGGTGGAGGCAAACACTCGGTCTGTATTATCCATTACTCTGTCCTGTATCCTCCTCACTTGACATCATTCCATGTCCCCAATCTAAGAATACATGCAGACAAAAAATGGTATCCCCCAATAAAAAGCCTCCTCCGTTAGAGGGTCATTAGAGAGTCAATGTAAGCCCCTTGGTAATTCAGTTTTTTATTGCTTTTCATCCCTGCCTTTCAAAAGCCAAAAAATTGTTATACTTATTTCGGGATTTGTTCTTTTGGTGTCACTATTTGTAGTTTTTGTTTAATTCAAGCATTTAAATTACCACATAGTGTATTGAGGAAACAGGCAATCAATAGCTTAACCTAGACAACCCCTTTAATGGCAGGGCTGCAAACCTAATTATTGATTTTAATAGGAACTGCATAAAATCCAAATACAGACAGCTCCCTTTAGTGGTGGCTGCGGGCAGACAGAAGTTGGTCATGTGCCATTCACAGAGCAAAAATTCTATTTGGACACAGCAACAAAATCCATGCAATCTATGTGAACCCTTAAGCCGGTTTCACACATCAGTGTCTCCGGTACGCGTAGTGACAGTTTTCTCACGTACCGGAGACACTGACACACGCAGACCCATTCAAATGAACCAGTCTATGCACATGTCAGCGTGTTTTCACAGACCGTGTGTCCATGTGCAAAACACACAGACATGTCCATTTTTACCCGGACACACGGGCCGCAAAACGTGCCACACACGTGCACGTGGAGAACAGAGCTCACTGTCCTCCGTGTGCACGGACGGCCACCTGGGAAGTAGCGCTACTGTAAGCACTGTTCCCCTGCGTGTGGTGCTGAAGCCAGCTCTCATCCATTGTCCCCTGCTCTACCGACGAGCAGCACAAGCAGGGGACAATGAATGAATGAAAAACCTGACATGGTGTCCCCCTATGTTTTAAAACCAACCCGGCAAAACTCACAGGTGCGGGCTGCTATTCTCAGGCTGGAAAGGGGCCATAGATATTGCCCCCCCCCCCCCAGCCTAAAAACAGCAGCCCACAGCTGCCCAGAAAGGGCGCATCTATTAGATGCACCAATTCTGGAGTTTTGCCCAGATCTTCCCACTTGCCCTGTAGCAGTGGCAAGTGGGGTAATGGGGGGTTAATGTCCCCTTCCTATTGTACGGTGACATTAAGCCCGGCTTAGTAATGGAAAGGTGTCAATAAGAATGAAAAATCCCAAGGTCATAAAGGGGTTAATACTATCGGCCAAACAACCTGTGATCGTCAGCCGTCAGTGTGCGGCCATCCTTACCCTGTACATAGACATTTCTAGCCGATCAGACATAGAGGTCCTGACCTCTCCTGCTCACGGCTCTGCACTTCTCTGCTTCTTCTCTACATCAATGTTTGATACAATTTACAAAGTATTCACCCCCCATATATATCTTATTACAGTTGTGTGCACTTTATAAAGTGATGACTGCGGTTATTGTTACATATTTTATGATTTGACCAAATATTTACAGAGTAGATCTCTGCAGATTGATTGCAACATGCTGAACTTGTGGCTATTTCCTCTATTCTACCATCACATTCCTCAGGAGAAAATACTTTTCAACAAGACCGAAGCCTGGAGGCATGATGGCCGACTCTGATATGGATACACTGTGGTGGGAGCAAAGTGCCTGACTGCAATATAGATGCACCATGGATGGGAGCATGATGGCCGACGGACGACTCTGATATTGGTACAGAATGACTGATATGGGTGCAATCTGGCTGCGAACATAGTGGGTGACTATCACTTTGGTGTGCTGTTGCTGAGAACAAGGTACCCAACTCTAATATGAATGCACTGTGGGTGGGAGCAAGGTGCTTGACTCCAATATACAGGCTCTTCTCACTAAATTAGAATATCATCAAAAAGTGAATTTATTTCAGTTCTTCAATACAAAAAGTGAATCTCATATATTCTATAGAGTCATTACACACAGAGTGATCTATTTCACGTGTTTATTTCTGTTAATGTTGATGATCATGGCTTACAGCCAATGAAAACCCAAAAGTCATTATCTCAGTAAATTAGAATACTTTATAACACCAGCTTGAAAAGTGATTTTAACATCAGAAATGTCGTCCTACTGAAATGTCTGTTCAGTAAATGCACTCAGTACTTGGTCGCGGCTCCTTTTTCCATCAATTACTGCATCAATGCATCGTGGCATGGAGGCGATCAGCCTGTGGTGCTGCTGAGGGGTTATGGAAGCCCAGGTTGCTTTGATAGCAGCCTTCAGCTTGTCTGCATTGTTGGGTCTGGTGTCTCATCTTCCTCTTGACAATACAAATAGATTCTCTATGGGGTTAAGGTCAGGCGAGTTTGCTGCCAATCAAGCCCAGTGATACTGTTGTGTTTACACCAGGTATTGGTACTTTTGGCCGTGTGGACAGGGGACAAGTCATGCTGGAGAATGACATTTCCATCTCCAAAAAGCTTGTCAGCAGAGCGAAGCATGAAGTGCTCTAAAATGTCCTGGTAGACGGCTCCGCTGACTTTGGTCTTGATAAAACACAGTGGACCTACACCAGCAGGTGACATGGCTCCCCAAACCATCACTGATTGTGGAGACTTCACACTAGACCTCCAGCAGCTTGGATTGTGGCCTCCACTCTTCCTCCAGACTCTGGGACCTTGATGTCCAAATGAAATGCAAAATGTACTTTCATCTGAACACAACACCTTGGACCACTGACAACAGTCCGGTTTTTCTCCTTGGCCCAGGTAAGACGCTTCTGGCGTTGTCTATTGGTCATGAGTGGCCGGACACAAGGAATGTGACACTTGTAGCCCATGTCCTGGACACGTCTGTGTGTGGTGAAGCAATGACTCCAGCAGCAGTCCGCTCCTTGTGAATCTCCCCCAAAGTTTTGAATGATGTTTTCTTAACAATCCTTTCCAGGCTGCGGTTATCCCGGTTGCTTGTGCACCTTTTTCTACCACACTTTTTCCTTCCACTCCACTTTCCATTAATATAGTTGGATACAGCACTCTGAACAGCCGGCTTCTTTACCAATGACCTTTTGTGGCTTCCCCTCCTTGTGGAGTGTGTCAGTGACGCCTTCTGGACATCTGTCAAGTCAGCAGTCCTCCCCATGATTGTAGAGCTACTGAAACAGACTAAGGACCTTTATAAACACTTAGGAGCCTTTGTGGGTGTTTGTTGTTAATTATTCTAATTTATTGAGATAATGACTTTTGGGTTTTCATTGGCTGTAAGCCATAATCATCAACATTAACAGAAATCAACATGTGAAATAGATCACTCTATGTGTAATGACTCTACAGTATATATAATATAGGAGTATCACTTTTTGTAATGAAGAACTGAAATAAATTCACTTTCTGATGATATTCTAATTTTGTGAGAAGCACCTGTAGATGAACCATGGCTGAGAGCATGGTGGCTAATTCTAATATGGGGGCAATGTGAGTGGAAGCGTGACAGCCCACTCTGATTTGGAAGCATCGTGGTTGGAATCATGGTGGCTGACAATGATGTGGGTGCACTGTGGGTGGAATCATGGTGGCTGACAATGATGTGGGTGTACTGTGGGTGGAATTATGGTGGCTGACAATGATGTGGGTGCACTGTGGGTGTAATTATGGTGGCTGACAATGTTGTGGGTGCACTGTGGGTGTAATTATGGTGGCTGACGATGATGTGGGTGCACTGTGGGTGGAATCATGGTGGCTGACAATGATGTGGGTGCACTGTGGGTGAAATCATGGTGGCTGACAATGATGTGGGTGCACTGTGGGTGGAATCATGGTGGCTGAGAATGATGTGGGTGTACTGTGGGTGGAATCATGGTGGCTGACAATGTTGTGGGTGCACTGTGGGTGGAATCATGGTGGCTGACAATGATGTGGGTGCACTGTGGGTGGAATCATGGTGGCTGACGATGATGTGGGTGCACTGTGGGTGGAATCATGGTGGCTGACAATGATGTGGGTGCACTGTGGGTGAAATCATGGTGGCTGACAATGATGTGGGTGCACTGTGGGTGTAATTATGGTGGCTGACGATGATGTGGGTGCACTGTGGGTGTAATTATGGTGGCTGATGATGATGTGGGTGCACTTTGGGTGGAATCATGGTGGCTGACGATGATGTGGGTGCACTGTGGGTGGAATCATGGTGGCTGACGATGATGTGGGTGCACTGTGGGTGGAATCATGGTGGCTGACAATGATGTGGGTGCACTGTGGGTGAAATCATGGTGGCTGACAATGATGTGGGTGCACTGTGGGTGGAATCATGGTGGCTGACAATGTTGTGGGTGCACTGTGGGTGGAATCATGGTGGCTGACAATGATGTGGGTGCACTGTGGGTGAAATCATGGTGGCTGACAATGATGTGGGTGCACTGTGGGTGGAATTATGGGGGCTGACAATGATGTGGGTGCACTGTGGGTGGAATCATGGTGGCTGACAATGTTGTGGGTGCACTGTGGGTGGAATCATGGTGGCTGTCAATGTTGTGGGTGCACTGTGGGTGGAATAATGGTGGCTGACGATGATGTGGGTGCACTGTGGGTGGAATCATGGTGGCTGACAATGATGTGGGTGCACTGTGGGTGGAATCATTGTGGCTGACAATGATGTGGGTGCACTGTGGGTGGAATCATGGTGGCTGACGATGATGTGGGTGCACTGTGGGTGGAATCATGGTGGCTGACAATGATGTGGGTGCACTGTGGGTGGAATCATTGTGGCTGACAATGATGTGGGTGCACTGTGGGTGGAATCATGGTGGCTGACGATGATGTGGGTGCACTGTGGGTGGAATCATGGTGGCTGACAATGTTGTGGGTGCACTGTGGGTGGAATCATGGTGGCTGACAATGTTGTGGGTGCACTGTGGGTGTAATTATGGTGGCTGACGATGATGTGGGTGCACTGTGGGTGGAATCATGGTGACTGACGATGATGTGGGTGCACTGTGGCTGGAATCATGGTGGCTGACAATGATGTGGGTGCACTGTGGGTGGAATCATGGTGGCTGACAATGATGTGGGTGCACTGTGGGTGGAATCATGGTGGCTGACAATGATGTGGGTGCACTGTGGGTGGAATCATGGTGGTGGCTGATGATGATGTGGGTGCACTGTGGGTGGAATCATGGTGGCTGACAATGATGTGGGTGCACTGTGGGTGGAATCATGGTGGCTGACAATGTAGTGGGTGCACTGTGGGTGGAATCATGGTGGCTGACGATGATGTGGGTGCACTGTGGGTGGAATCATGGTAGCTGACAATGATGTGGGTGCACTGTGGGTGTAATCATGGTGGCTGACAATGATGTGGGTGCACTGTGGGTGTAATCATGGTGGCTGACAATGATGTGGGTGCACTGTGGGTGGAATCATGGTGGCTGACGATGATGTGGGTGCACTGTGAGTGGAAGCATGGGGGCCGACTCTAATATGGATGCACTGTGGTTGGGAGCATGGTGGCTGACAATTATATGGGTGCACTGTGGGTGGAATCATGGTGGCCAACCCTAATATGTGTGCACTGTGCCTGGGGGCATGACAGCCCTCTCTGATATGGAGGCATCATGGCTGGAATCATGGTGGCTGTCAATGATATGGAGGTACCATGGCTAGGAGCAGTGTGGCTATGGTGTGGATGCACCGTGGCTGAGAACATAGTGGCTCAGACATTAAGATGTGGGGACTGACTCCATCCACCTTGCCTAAATCTGATCCTGTGTCTGACTCCCACATTACACCACCATGGATGAATCAGATAATTGGCACGTGCCTGGCTCTGACACAGGGGCCCTGTGACCAGCACTGATCTGGGGGCCCCTCAGCTAGTTATGTTATATGAGGCATGGTGGCTGACATGGATATCAGGATACCATGACATATTGTGATATTTATTGTGCTGTCACTTTAGGGGGCTGTGATTTGTCTTCTATGTCTTGTGGGGATACCAGCTAAGCTCATTCTCCCTTACAGAGAATATGGAAGAAGACCCCAAAGTACTGAATCCAAGGGCCATAGATATGTCACAGAGACACAACTAAGAAGCCCCCACCCCGACTCGCCCTGATTTGTGGCCCCATTGCAGTCTTGATCAATGCTGATCACATCCCTGTATAAACAGAACATGGGTGGAATCGCTCTCGGGTCACACAAGGCAAATGTTAGCACTAAGTTATAGGTTCAGTCCTTTCCTTCACCAAACAGTCCCCTCCATGGGAATGTAAACTGTACAGAGCGGGTGGGTCGGGGAGCGAGGCCTCGGCTGAGCCATGGGTGTTATTTGGGGCGTGCTGCGAGCTCGGTGCTAGCACAAGGTGAGGTTGCCGGATCCTTATAAACCGGCTTATCTGCATTATTCCTGCCGGAGTAGTTTACATTACGGGTGTGAAGAGAGCGGAGAGGTGAAGTCATGTTTACCACCCATTTATCCATCTTATTCTCTGAAATCAAAGCTCTGGAATTACTCTGATGTAGTAGAGCCCAGATGTCATTTATTTTTTTGTGTTGTTTGGCTTTGGCTCAATTACCCCTAAAAAAAACTCATAACCTCCATAAAAAAGTGAGCAGTTCTGCAACCTTATAATATACATTGTGCGCCCATTCACCATTAACATCATGACCTCTGCTTGCTGTCAGTGACTGGGTTCATTGTTATTAGAGCACCTGGAAAGCTGAACAAACCTAATAATTGTGTCCAGTCTACATGTACAGATACATTGTAGCAAATTGTGCTGTGGAGGCTGCTGCTCAGGATACAATGTAACAAAAGCACGCTTCCATTTACTGACCGCAAACAGAGCTCTTGAAAATGGTAATGAATTGAAACAAAATAGTAAATGACAAAGCTATAGAACTTTCCGTTATAAGACGGGAGGAGCGGGCGAGAGGTGGCTGTGCAGGACATCCATTGCTTATTGTAGGCCTATAATATATTCCTCTGGGCCCCATTAGGACCCATGCACCCAGTGGAGCCCATTACATAGAGTATGTACAGCAGCTCGGAGCACCGTATTTTCCCCGAGAAGCCATTGCTGCCTTGTTCTGCGTTTATCAGGAATGGCCAATTTGTGACAAATCTACCATGACTTCACTCAATTTCCTCTGCTCAATATTTACCAACCATCACGAGAAATTTTGCTCAAATTCTGGCAGAGCAACTTTAAGCGAGGCCGTACCATTCCTAATCTTACTATAGTTAAATTTTGTGCATATTCTGACTTTTAATGGATGCTCAAAATTAACCCCTTAGCGAGCTGTGACGGGTGTGAGCGAGCGCATGGGGCATCGTACAGCAGCAGCCGGACTTTTAATCTCATTAGTTAGATGCTGCTGTGAATCGGTGACATTTAAAAAGTTTCAAACAGTTCGGCCGTCAATAGTATTGATAAAAATGCCATCACCACCAAAATACAGCCCCTCGGCCCACCGACACACAGCTTCATACAGTAATGAATAACAAGCATTACAAGAAAATGGTGACACATTTTTTATACAAAAGAAAAAGGATCCAAAACAGAAGCTAACTATAAGTTTAGTGTCCCTGTAATTGCACTCAGATAGAGAATTATTGTCTCCGGTCAGTTTTTGTGCACAATAAACATTGTAAAAACAAAACCCCAAAAAATGGTGAAATCACATTTTTTTCACATTTTACTTGGTACATTATGGTGGCTCTTCTATTATTGACCTGTATTATTATATTATTAGTGGGCTAGGCTATATTAACATTTGGAAACAAAACAAAACCCGGCACTCAACTTTGCGGTGAGGTTAAAGGTGGATTTATTCAATCCCAGTATATGACAAGACGTTTCGGTCCCAACCAGAGACCTTCATCAATTACGTACAGAGGGATAAGTTATTTTGACTGAGAAATGGTTCTTCAAGCCAATAAGGTGGATAGTAGATTAGAAGTCATTTGAATGAGATAGATGCAGCCTGTGTCGTGGCTGCTGGCGCAGAATCCACCGCAGTACAGTACAGGGGTGTGGTTGTGTCTTCTTCCCATCCTCCACGGTGCGGTTGTGTAGAGTGTCCCCGCAGGGGTTATGACGCCCTCCCTTCATGTGCGGTTGTGTAATGTGCCCCCGCTGTGGTTATGACGTGCCCCTCCGGGGTGGGATTGTGGTGCCTTCCCCTGCGGTGCGGTTCTTTAGTGTGCCTGGTGTACAGTTTTGAAGTGTGCCCCCGCTGTGGTTATTAAAGATGAATGAAACTTGGCACTCAATTTTTGAGAAGAAAAGCTTCTTAGTTTATTGATGCATCCAGACAAACAAAACCGCAAAACGTTTTCGGTCCACACCGGACCTTCGTCAGAGCGTTTCTTAGACATTGACTGGATGAGGAAGCTAATGAGCCTGAATGAGCGTCAGCCAGAGCACGGGATATAGGAGCTGCAGTCTGCTGCAGGATCACAAAGGAAGGTGAAGCGCCAGAGGAGAGGCACAAAGCCTGGAGGGAGTAACGGCGCTGGATCCTGAGCGCTAGTAGTGCAGAGCAGAGGAGAGCGACTCCCTCCAGGCTTTGTGCCTCTCCTCTGGCGCTTCACCTTCCTTTGTGATCCTGCAGCAGACTGCAGCTCCTATATCCCGTGCTCTGGCTGACGCTCATTCAGGCTCATTAGCTTCCTCATCCAGTCAATGTCTAAGAAACGCTCTGACGAAGGTCCGGTGTGGACCGAAAACGTTTAGCGGTTTTGTTTGTCTGGATGCATCAATAAACTAAGAAGCTTTTCTTCTCAAAAATTGAGTGCCAAGTTTCATTCATCTTTAATATACGGGGTGGACACCCTACTTGAGCACCGCCAACCCTCATATCTACTGAGTGCCGTATTTCCTTACCGTATCCCGCTGTGGTTATGACGGCCTCCCTCCATGGTGCGGTTGTGTAGTGTGTCCCCGCTAAGGTTATGACTCCCTCCCTCCATGGTGCGGTTGTGTAGTGTACCCCTGCTGAGGTTAGGATGCCCTTCCTCCATGGTGCGGTTGTGTAGTGTGCTCCCGCTGAGGTTATGATGCCCTCCCTCCATGGTGCGGTTGTGTAGTATGCCCCCGCTGCGGTTATGATGCACTCCCTCCATGGTGCGGTTGTGTAATGTGCCCCCACTGAGGTAATGACGCCCTCCCTCCATGGTGCAGTTGTGTAGTGTGCCACCACTGAGGTAATGACGCCCTCCCTCCATGCATCAGTTGTGTAGTGTGCCCCCAATGAGGTAATGACGCCCTCCCTCCATGGTGCAGTTGTGTAGTGTGGCCCCGCTGTGGTTATGATACCCTCCCTCCATAGTGCGGTTGTGTAGTGTGCCCCCGCTGAGGTTATGATGCTCTCCCTCCATGGTGCGGTTGTGTAGTGTGCCCCCGCTGAGGCTATGATGCCCTCCCTCCATGGTGCGGTTGTGTAGTGTGTCCCTGCTGAGGTTATGATGCCCTCCCTCCATGGTGCGGTTGTGTAGTGTGCCCCCGCTGAGGTTATGATGCCCTCCCTCCATGGTGCGGTTGTGTAGTGTGCCCCCGCTGCGATTATGATGCCCTCCCTCCATGGTGCGTTTGTGTAGTGTACCCCTGCTGCGCTTATGATGCCCTCCCTCCATGATGCGGTTGTGTAGTGTGCCCCCCGCTGTGGTTATGATGCCCTCCCTCCATGGTGCCGTTGTGTAGTGTGCCCCCACTGCGGTTATGATGCCCTCCCTCCATGGTGCGTTTGTGTAGTGTACCCCTGCTGCGCTTATGATGCCCTCCCTCCATGATGCGGTTGTGTAGTGTGCCCCCCGCTGTGGTTATGATGCCCTCCCTCCATGGTGCCGTTGTGTAGTGTGCCCCCACTGCGGTTATGATGCCCTCCCTCCATGGTGCGTTTGTGTAGTGTACCCCTGCTGCGCTTATGATGCCCTCCCTCCATAGTGCAGTTGTGTAGTGTACCCCCGCTGTGGTTATGACGCCCTCCCTCCATGGTGCGGTTGTGTAGTGTGCACCCGCTGAGGTTATGACGCCCTCCCTCCATGGTGCGGTTGTGTAGTGTGCCCCCGCTGAGGTTATGACACCCTCCCTCCATGGTGCGGTTGTGTAGTGTGCCCCCGCTGCGGTTATGAGGCCCTCCCTCCATGGTGCGGTTGTGTAGTGTGCCCCCGCTGCGGTTATGATGCCCTCCCTCCATGATGCGGTTGTGTAGTGTGCGCCCGCTGCGGTTATGATGCCCTCCCTCCATGGTGCGGTTGTGTAGTATGCCCCCGCTGTGGTTATGACGCCCTCCCTCTATGGTGCGGTTGTGTAGTGTGCCCACGCTGAGGTTATGGCACCCTCCCTCCATAGTGCGGTTGTGTAGTGTGCCCCCGCTGCGGTTATGAGGCCCTCCCTCCATGGTGCGGTTGTGTAGTGTGCCCCTGCTGCGGTTATGACGACCTCCCTCCGGGGTGGGATTGTGGTGCCTGCCCCCGCGGTGCGGTTGTGTAGTGTGCCCCCGCTGAGGTTATGATGCCCTCCCTCTATGTGGTGCGGTTGTGTAGTGTGCCCCCGCTGCGGTTATGAGGCCCTCCCTCCATGGTGCGGTTGTGTAGTGTGCCCCCGCTGCGGTTATGAGGCCCTCCCTCCATGGTGCGGTTGTGTAGTGTGCCCCCGCTGCGGTTATGAGGCCCTCCCTCCATGGTGCGGTTGTGTAGTGTGCCCCTGCTGCGGTTATGACGACCTCCCTCCAGGGTGGGATTGTGGTGCCTGCCCCCGCGGTGCGGTTGTGTAGTGTGCCCCCGCTGTGGTTATGACGCCCTCCCTCCATGGTGGGGTTGTGTAGTGTGCCCCCGCTGCGGTTATGACGACCTCCCTCCATGGTGCGGTTGTGTAGTGTGCCCCCGCTGTGGTTATGATGCCCTCCCTCCATGGTGCGGTTGTGTAGTGTGCCCCCGCTGAGGTTATGACGCCCTCCCTCCATGGTGGGGTTGTGTAGTGTGCCCCCGCTGTGGTTATGATGCCCTCCCTCCATGGTGCGGTTGTGTAGTGTGCCCCCGCTGTGGTTATGACGACCTCCCTCCATGGTGCGGTTGTGTAGTGTGGCCCCCGCTGCGGTTATGACGACCTCCCTCCATGGTGGGGTTGTGTAGTGTGCCCCCGCTGTGGTTATGACGACCTCCCTCCATGGTGGGGTTGTGTAGTGTGCCCCCGCTGTGGTTATGACGACCTCCCTCCATGGTGGGGTTGTGTAGTGTGGCCCCCGCTGTGGTTATGATGACCTCCCTCCATGGTGAGGTTGTGTAGTGTGGCCCCCGCTGTGGTTATGACGACCTCCCTCCATGGTGGGGTTGTGTAGTGTGGCCCCGCTGTGGTTATGATGCCCTCCCTCCATGGTGAGGTTGTGTAGTGTGGCCCCCGCTGTGGTTATGATGCCCTCCCTCCATGGTGAGGTTGTGTAGTGTGCCCCCGCTGTGGTTATGATGCCCTCCCTCCATGGTGCGGTTGTGTAGTGTGCCCCCGCTGTGGTTATGACGACCTCCCTCCATGGTGCGGTTGTGTAGTGTGGCCCCCGCTGCGGTTATGACGACCTCCCTCCATGGTGGGGTTGTGTAGTGTGCCCCCGCTGTGGTTATGATGCCCTCCCTCCATGGTGCGGTTGTGTAGTGTGCCCCCGCTGTGGTTATGACGACCTCCCTCCATGGTGCGGTTGTGTAGTGTGGCCCCCGCTGCGGTTATGACGACCTCCCTCCATGGTGGGGTTGTGTAGTGTGCCCCCGCTGTGGTTATGACGACCTCCCTCCATGGTGGGGTTGTGTAGTGTGCCCCCGCTGTGGTTATGACGACCTCCCTCCATGGTGGGGTTGTGTAGTGTGGCCCCCGCTGTGGTTATGATGACCTCCCTCCATGGTGAGGTTGTGTAGTGTGGCCCCCGCTGTGGTTATGACGACCTCCCTCCATGGTGGGGTTGTGTAGTGTGGCCCCGCTGTGGTTATGACGACCTCCCTCCATGGTGGGGTTGTGTAGTGTGGCCCCCGCTGTGGTTATGATGCCCTCCCTCCATGGTGAGGTTGTGTAGTGTGCCCCCGCTGTGGTTATGATGCCCTCCCTCCATGGTGAGGTTGTGTAGTGTGCCCCCGCTGCGGTTATGAGGCCCTCCCTCCATGGTGCGGTTGTGTAGTGTGCCCCTGCTGCGGTTATGACGACCTCCCTCCGGGGTGGGATTGTGGTGCCTGCCCCCGCGGTGCGGTTGTGTAGTGTGCCCCCGCTGAGGTTATGATGCCCTCCCTCCATGGTGAGGTTGTGTAGTGTGCCCCCGCTGCGGTTATGACGCGCCCCTCCGGGGTGGGATTGTGGTGCCTGCCCCCGCGGTGCGGTTGTGTAGTGTGCCCCCGCTGAGGTTATGATGCCCTCCCTCCATGGTGAGGTTGTGTAGTGTGCCCCCGCTGCGGTTATGACGCGCCCCTCCGGGGTGGGATTGTGGCGCCTTCCCCCGCGGTGCGGCTCAGACACGCGCCCTCATAACATATTTAACCCTTTGAGCAATGTGTTTCCCCAGCAGCCTCGTATATCCCACTGTCGCGGGCTGTCAGCACGGATTGTCCTCAGTCACGGAATAAAATGTGAACTGGAGAAAACACGGAGAATTCCTGTCATTCAATCAATGGGAAGAGCTCACGCTGGACAGGCGGCGCACAGACAGCCCTACTGCCTGACCGGGGCCTTCCATCTCCCCCGGTGGCCATTTTGTTGTACGGTGGAAATAAAGTTTTCCTTTCAGTAAAAATATAATGAGAAACTGTCATTTGTGTCCGCCATGGTGGAAGTATCGATGATACAATACTTTTCTGTCACGATAGATGCAGTTTTGGTTTTTTCTTCGCACAGACGCCATGTTGTTGTACGGCGGAAGTGTGAGCGGGAGGCGCCATATTGCCTGACTGCCTCGCAGGACGGGAAGCCGAGAGTCTGGGCGGGGAGCGGCCGCCTGTCACTGACGGACACCGAGAAGCAGCTTCATCCTTCCGTGAGGTGAATCCCCCCGCAGCCAGGAGCCGCCATGATCCTGCTGGAGGTGAACAACCGCATCATCGAGGACACCCTGAGCCTCAAGTTCGAGAACTCCGCGGCCGGGTGAGTGCGGGGGAGGAGGGCGGCGGCCGGTGGGACCGGGTGCTACTGTAACAACCCCCCAGCGGTGACAGGAAGCCCTCCCGGACTGTAGGGATGTGGCCATTCACTGACAGCAAGCAGAGATGGGAGGCTGGTGGTGTTTGCCCACATTCATGGATTCCAGTCCAGAGCTGTTACTTCTCACAGCTGGGGGTTTGTTACAGCAGCATCCTGTGAGGCGCAGGCTGTTGGGGCCATGCTGGGAGTTGTAGTGTTACAGCAGCTGCAGGAGATGCCTGACCCCCGCCCCTGTCATCTCCAGACTGATACATTGTAACCACCTGTCCCTGTGTTCAGAGAATTATCAGCACCAAATGCAACTGTAACAAACCCGCAGCTGTGAGGCGGGAAAAACTGTTACTCCCCCTCTGTACTTAAATGTTTCCATTCCCTGACAGCAAGCAGGGAGGGAGATGAAGTGAAGCACACGGAGCAGCCGTCCATCGTGGATTTTTCTGACGCTCCAGTGTTGAGACATTTGGCATTTTTACGCTTTGCCCCGCCTACTATTGTAGATGGGTGTGGCTTATCAGGGGCGGGGCCCAGGTGGATGGGTTATGTTATAAAGGACCACCCGGATGTTTGACTTGTCAGTGATGTGCGGACGCTGCCCCCATCATGGCGTCCCCTCTGGATACATATATATATATATACCCTCAGTAGAGGAAGTGGGGAGACGTCGTTCGCGTCACTTCCTCTTCTCTGCTGCATTTCAGGACAAGCCCCATCGTGTCCGCAGCGAGCGCTGTCCCCGGAGCCGTGCTCATACTCGTCCCAGCAATGTGCACGGCTCCAGTAGTTCCCAGTGTAGTGAAAGCCGGGGCTGGTGGTATTATCAGATTGGGGGGGCCGTGCTCTCACCCCCTCTGCTCAGCTGTCTTCACCCATACGAGCCCCCCCACCTACCTGCTCGCTGTCTACTTAAAGGGGCTTTCCGGGTTTAGACTATTGATGCATCATCAGGGCAGTATTATCAGATGCTTCATTAATTTTCTGAGGCTGCCTGACGTAGCCCCCCGCCCTTTCACTTAGTGGTTGGACCCCCTACTCGCAGTAGTTTTCTGCTCCTGCTGAAGGCTTCACAGTGAAGGTGTGCTTATAAAGGAAGCAATAATTATCCCTTGCTTCTGATCTTCGTCCGTGAGACTAGAAAAGAACGAACCGACCAGCGATCACGTAACGCTGCAGCCAATCATCAGCCTCAGGTGTCCTCTGTCCCGGAGTGCTAGAGAGAAGGGCAGAATTTGGAGATATTGAAGGCTTTCATCTATGACGAGCACAGATTACCAATGTCACGCTTTAAGGAATATCAGAGACCCCTTTAGCACTGATTCTGTGGACAGTAGTAACTTTTTACCCGAATATACCCCTTTAAGTAAACTGCACACAGGTTGGCTCACACCAGGTTTGCTGCCCCTTCCAACAATTGATCGGGGGTCTGACGATGCTGATCTAACAGTCATCATCATCGTCTTTATTTTTATGTAGCGCTAACATATTCCGCAGCACTTTACAGCTTTACACACATTATCATCGCTGTCCCCAATGGGGCTCACAATCTACATTCCCTATCAGTACGTCTTTGGAATATGGGAGGAAACCAGAGAACCCGGAGGAAACTCACGCGAACATGGGGAGAACATACAAACTCTTTGCAGATGTTGTCCTTGGTGGGGTTTGAACCCAGGACTCCAGCGCTGCAGTGCTAACCACTGTGCCACCGTGCTGCCCATAGTGTTGGTTTATGCTAATAAATGGCCCATTAACACTCAAAACCCAGAAAGTCCCTTAAAAATCTGTTGGTAACGTCAAGCCGTCCCCCCTCACTGCATACTGGCGGTGTTGTGTGGCCCCTCTCCTGAGCGTGCTCTGTCCTGGCGGTGCCACATGGCACATCTTCCGAGCGCGGTCCCTCTTGGCGGCACCCATCCCCCACGCTCACTCTGTCCTAGCACTGCGCTGGACCTGTATGGGCCGATGTTGCCGTAAATTGCGCCTGTCGTTATATTTCCCATAAATCGCATGTATACGTGTGATATCGGCAGTCGTATTCCCTTCTCCACCTTCCATCACTTAGTTCGTCTCTTTAGAAATGTTCTGAATCTTCCTCAGTGGCCGACAGATCAGTCCAAAGTAATAAAATAATAATAATTCTGCAGCACTTCATAATTCTGAGCTGAGAATGCAGAATAACATAGGTTCACCACAAGAGGAGTGAGGCCTGTGCTTACAGTCTACGAATAGGGCAGAGGGGGGATGCGGCTGCAGGCTCTCTCCATTGGAGGCTGGTATAGTCAGTGGTGATACAAAGATGACGCAGTAGGAAGTTAGTAGCTGTTATCTTCTGCATCGGGTGGATCAGCTGATGTCGGCTTCCAGTCTTCATTTTTCACCTGTTCATAATTTTTTTTTTTTTTCCTTTCCTTTTGTAGGAACAAGCCGGAGGCTGTGGAGGTGACATTCGCAGGTGACACTTCTATTTTTTTTTTTTTATATCATGTCAGTTATAATGCAGCTCGTCTGTGGTTCCACCTGTTATTGCCATTTTATAAAGTGACAGCATGTTCCTGGGATAATCTAATCCGTCATTTTATGACCGGTGGGGTCTGAAGCTCTGGGAGAATGAAGACGATGCAGAGCTGATTTATGGTTTTATGTCCTTCACTGCACCAGGAAAACAAGGACACAGCACTAAAACAGCTCTGTAGCCCCTGTATTTTCCAGTTCAGTGGGGCCACCACCGATGACAAAGTGATGGCTTATCCTGGCGATTTGTAACCATTGTACAACATGAGAATTCCCTTTAATGAGACTGTCCAATCTGCAGGCAAAAAAAAAGTCCCAAGCCACCATTTCTGCGCTTAATACACCAAGCCTCAGAGCTAGATGGAATATTGTGGGCTGGCGTAATTCTGCTCAGGGTTTGTTACAATGCATCAGTGCAGGATCATGTATCTCCCTTCTATCATGTACTCTCCTGTACTGATACATTGTTACAAGCTCCACTGCAGCAGAATCGAGTGCAGTCGTACATTATTGAGCAGCACAACGAGCCGTTAACTAGTGATTTATCGTTGTGTAATCCTGGACGTGTCCTGTAATTGCTGCTCATCAGGGTGGATTTGTGTCACCAGCAGCGGCTGAGTCTCCATAGTGGAGAGGAAATGGGGTGTCTACATGCAATAAAGTTACACAAACTTCACATCTGTATCTTGTTTTTTTTCTTTTCTTTGTCCATTTGAATCCACATGACCCAATGAGTTTATATGACACCACTCCCTGTCCTGTATGTACAGTCTACAGCTCCCACTGAGGTTGTTACATAGCGTCTGGATGATTAACCTAATGATGTGATTTTCTCCCTCTCCCCCTTGTAGACTTTGATGGCGTTCTGTATCACATCTCCAACCCTAATGCCGACAAGGCGAAGGTGATGATCAGCATCTCTCTGAAATTCTACAAGGAGCTGCAGGATCATGGGGCCGATGAGGTGCGTGCCAAAAGTTAGAATTCAGAGGTTCAGGGGCCACATATGGGTAATTATTCA
Organism: Ranitomeya imitator; assembly: GCF_032444005.1. Taxonomy (NCBI): domain Eukaryota; kingdom Metazoa; phylum Chordata; class Amphibia; order Anura; family Dendrobatidae; genus Ranitomeya; species Ranitomeya imitator. Next base: position 12,783,135 of record NC_091288.1, read on the forward strand.
TTTTATTTCACCCTCTTTCATATATTCCGTTATGTTTAATGAAGGAAGCCGTCACCCCCAAAATCGATGGTGAGGTAAGCTCACCGTCATCAGGGGCTTATCTACAGCATGCTGTAATGCTGTAGATAAGCCCCCGATGTTACCTGAAAGAGGAGAAAAAGAGGTTATATTACACTCACCCAGGGGCGGTCCTGCTGCTGGTCCGGTCAAATGGGTGTCTCAGGTCCACTCCGGCGCCTCCTATCTTCATTCCATTACGTCCTCTTCTGGTCTTCACACCGCGGCGCAGGCGTGCTTTATCTCCCTGTTGAGGGCAGAGTAAAGTACTGCAGTGCGTAGGCGCTGGGCCTCTCTGACTTTTCCGGCGCCTGTGCACTGCAGTACTTTGCTCTGCCCTCAACAGGGAGATAAAGTACGCCTGCGCCAGAGCCACGGCGTGAAAACCAGAAGAGGACGTCATGGAATGAAGATGGGAGGCGCCGGAGTGGACCTGAGACACCCATCGGAGCAGGACCGCCCCTGGGTGAGTATAATCTAACCTCTTTTTCTCCTCTTTCAGGTAACATCGGCGGCTTATCTACAGCATAAGCCCCTGATGACGGTCAGCTTACCTCACCATCAATTTTGGGGGTGACAGGTTCCCTTTAAAGGGATTGTTTCGTGAATATAATGGAGCTGAAGGTTGGAAGATTCCTCTCCTTTCCCCATAAAGGGGAGACGCTGCTATTTCCAAATCCCATTCTTTTTCTGAAGGCTTCCCAAAGTCCCAGCTGATCAAACACTGATACATGGTTACAAACTTCAGCAGTGACACCAGGACAAAGTCAAGTTTTCAGTCCCTGTAGTTGGGGAGAAATGAGCAGCAAGCAGTGATGTTGAATTTGGTAAAGCAAGAACGTTTGTTACGAAGTGCAGGGAGGTGAATGGAGGATACACCGCCGGCCCCTCCACACCAGCAGACCCCAGGGGCATTGCTTCACATTCACTTTCCTTTACAGTCCTCCATAGTCTCATGCACAGCAGGGTGATCTCCTGTGGGGGAGGGGGATTACATTATTTGTAGTTACATTGACCCTCCCCCCCCCCCCCCCCCCCCCCCCCCCCCCCCGTAGCATCCGATTAGGGGGATTTCTGTGGTTCCCTGTTGGTTTGTTTGGTTTTTTTTTTTTGTACTGCACAAAAGGAGAAAGTTATTCAGGATTTATTTTGCTGCTGACGTCTGCAGAAAACGTTTCTGGTGTGGGAAAATCTGTGTGTTGTTCTGTGAAGACAATGCTGGCGGCCATCAGTGCAGAGACCCTTCACTGATCTCTGTGTGACTGTCGGGCTGGCCACTTACACAACAGCAGGTGATTAGGCTCTGATAAGCGGCTATGGCAAAGTGCTAGGACCCCAAGTGATCAGCTTCGATCTGTACGGAAACATTGAGTTCTCATTTCCTCTGCAGTGCCTCCACAGGAGAAATTAAGTATTACACCATGTCATGTCATTGGGTTGTCTACTAGAGGGATGCTCCTTATCATTCTCTTTTGGATCCCCTTTATTAACCCCATAGTACCAAGCTAAAAACCAGCGAATATATTTATACCAGACGCTGTGTATCCGTGGCTCCATCTAGTCGCCGGCTTCACATTCGGGCACAGCGGTTATGTCTTCTGGAAAGACTCTGTAACATGCAGAAAACATGGCTGTCATAGTGGGGGTGGGACTGCCCCTATTGTCGCCTGGACTAGTGATGGCGTTTGTGCATTACGTGGGCCGCATTGAGTTTAGGGTCCCTGCTGGGTGAGTGGGCGCTCGCTAATGAGTGCTGGGTGAGTGGGCGCTCGCTATTGAGTGCTGGGTGAGTGGGCGCTCGCTGAGTGCCGTGTACCCGGCCGCTGCATTGCTGGTATAATCAGGAGGCGGCAGGGATTGTGCTCGGATTTCTCCACAATTGATGCACTTCTCATTTTTAACCCCTTTATTTGGTCCTAATTAAAAAATCAAACGATAACCACATTTTTGCTCGGCTGTTTCCACCTCTGCGTGCAGTGTCTGCCCACAGTTTGCAGTCCACTGTTTTTTTGCTGGTTGTTCTCCTGGTGTCGTACATGACGCCGCTGATCTCCCTCATATTCTTCCCATCTGTTACTGTAGCAATGAGCAGAGATCCTTGTATGGCAGAAAGGACGTCTTGTGATGTGTGCGGTCAGGGCAGGAAATGTGTCACTTCCTGAGTCGCTTAGCTCAGCTACATCACTGGTGTAAGTGCTGTCCACAGCCCGACGTGTATGCAGTCATCCTAGGACTGCAGCGTAATGCATATTCATGGTATATGGCTGCAGATGATTACACCATTTGCTGACTCCAGCGAGTGTACGGCTGCAGGTGGTTACGCCGTGTGCAGACCCCAGCGAGTGTACGGCTGCAGGTGGTTACGCCATATGCTGACCACAGCGAGTGTACGGCTGCTGGTGGTTACGCCGTATGCTGACCCCAGCGAGTGTACGGCTGCAGGTGGTTATGCCATATGCTGACTCCAGCGAGTGTACGGCTGCTGGTGGCTACGCCGTATGCTGACCCCAGCGAGTGTACGGCTGCTGGTGGCTACGCCGTATGCTGACCCCAGCGAGTGTACGGCTGCAGGTGGTTATGCCGTATACTGACCCCAGCGAGTGTACGGCTGCAGGTGGTTAGGCCATATACTGACCCCAGCGAGTGTACGGCTGCAGGTGGTTAGGCCGTGTGCAGACCCTGGCGAGTGTACGTCTCCTTTTTGTTCACACAGTTAATACTTTATAGTTGCTCTGATAGCTGATCGTTTTGTTTGTTCTTAATTCTCAGGTACTGAAGAACATCTATGGAAGTTTCCTAACCTCTCCTGAGCCTGGTAAGATTTTGTCTGATTTTTTTCCTGATAACATGCATTTCTGTATGTTATCAGGCACATCGGCCTCGTTTTCACCACGCCACAATACAGCTCATGAACTGGCATAGTGTTGTCATACCAGTGTACAATGCATTTTTTCACTTTATATTGTGATCTTTGGAAAGCACTGATAAAAAAAACATTTTCTGGTGCCACCATGTGATGGATTTCTCTCTTCTCCTCAGGTTACAATGTATCTTTGCTTTTTGATCTGGAGAATCTTCCTTCCAACCGCGACGCCATGATCCACCAGGCCGGTATGCTCAAGAGGAACTGCTTCGCCTCAGTGTTTGAGAAATACTTCAGATTCCAGGAAGAAGGAAAAGATGGCGAGAGGAGAGCCGTAATCCACTACCGGGAGGACGAGACCATGTGAGTCCTTCATGACGAGCCCCGAACTATAACCGAGCCGATATGGTCACCCTTAATAATGCAAGAATATAACTACTATAATACTGCCCCTATGTACAAGAATATAACTATTATAATACTGCTCCTATGTACAAGAATATAACTACTATAATACTGCCCCTATGTACAAGAATATAACTACTATAATACTGCCCCTATGTACAAGAATATAACTACTATAATACTGCCCCTATGTACAAGAATATAACTACTATAATACTGCCCCTATGTACAAGAATATAACTACTATAATACTGCCCCTATGTACAAGAATATAACTGCTATAATTCTGCTCGCATGTACAAGAATATAACTACTATAATACTGCTCCTATGTACAAGAATATAACTACTATACTACTGCCCCTATGTACAAGAATATAACTACTATAATACTGCCCCTATGTACAAGAATATAACTACTATAATACTGCTCCTTTGTACAAGAATATAACTACTATAATACTGCCCCTATGTACAAGAATATAACTACTATAATACTGCCCCTATGTACAAGAATATAACTACTATAATACTGCCCCTATGTACAAGAATATAACTACTATAATACTGCCCCTATGTACAAGAATATAACTACTATAATACTGCCCCTATGTACAAGAATATAACTACTATAATACTGCCCCTATGTACAAGAATATAACTACTATAATACTGCCCCTATGTACAAGAATATAACTACTATAATACTGCCCCTATGTACAAGAATATAACTACTATAATACTGCCCCTATGTACAAGAATATAACTACTATAATACTGCCCCTATGTACAAGAATATAACTACTATAATACTGCCCCTATGTACAAGAATATAACTACTATAATACTGCCCCTATGTACAAGAATATAACTACTATAATACTGCCCCTATGTACAAGAATATAACTACTATAATACTGCCCCTATGTACAAGAATATAACTACTATAATACTGCCCCTATGTACAAGAATATAACTACTATAATACTGCCCCTATGTACAAGAATATAACTACTATAATACTGCCCCTATGTACAAGAATATAACTACTATAATACTGCCCCTATGTACAAGAATATAACTACTATAATACTGCCCCTATGTACAAGAATATAACTACTATAATACTGCGCCCTATGTACTGTATAATACTATTCTGTCACTTGTCTGTCATTTAAATCAGTTATTACTTCTAGGTATGTGGAAGCTAAGAAGGACCGGGTGACGGTGGTGTTCAGCACAGTATTTAAGGACGATGATGATGTGGTTATAGGGAAGGTTTTCATGCAGGTTAGTATGTGACTGCTGTATAGTAATATTGTCGTCGGTGGTCAGTCTTGTCTTCGAGTACAGCACAGACTAGAGTTGTGTTGATGGTGGTGACCCTCTGGATATGTTTTCACCTGTTGCCAGTACAGATGAGCTTGAGTAGTTAGGGAACGTCTTTCACCCAGTCTTTATTTGCAGGAGTTTAAGGAGGGACGCCGCGCCAGTCACACCGCACCTCAGGTTCTTTTCAGCCATCGGGAGCCTCCCCTGGAGCTGAAGGACACGGACGCAGCAGTGGGAGATAACATTGGATATATCACATTTGGTGAGTGCACACTATGGACACGACTATAATATCAACACTGCAGACAATCACTGATTGCACCTTCATTCACAGCAGGTCATTTACATGTGGATTTCTGGAAAGGGCTGAGCAGCACTAATGCCCCACATGACTCCTGCATTTCTTACGTCTTCTTTTGTATCCTTAGTGCTCTTCCCACGTCACACCAACGCCAACGCACGGGACAACACCATCAATCTCATTCACACGTTCCGGGACTACCTGCACTACCACATCAAGTGCTCCAAGGTGGGTTCTCTGCACATCCCCGCTCCTGGGTGCCCCGATACATGTTATGGCCGTTATTGACGTCATCAAAAAAAATGTGAGGTTTTACATTTAATGCCCTTGTTTCTTCTTTCTTTAAAGGCTTACATTCATACTCGCATGAGAGCAAAAACCTCAGACTTCCTCAAGGTTCTGAACAGAGCTCGTCCGGACGCAGAGAGGAAGGAGATGAAGACCATATCGTGAGTTGATATGATTATGGGGTAGCCTCTTAAAAACGGGTGATAACTTCTTGATTGGTGCTGTGACTCCTACCAATTCCCCCTTTTTTAGTGTACCCATCTTACCGGTTGGAGACCACCACTCCAGTAGTTATCACTTCTCCTGTGGATATTGTTTGTCTTTTAACCAGAATACTCCTTTAATTCATTGCAGAATTTAAAAAACAAAAAAAAAAGTTCCTTCAACTTTCTCTTTGTTTCCTTGTCGTTTTCAAGATCTCTGCTTATTGTCAGTGAACAGGAATATTCTTGTTTATATCCTCACAATGAAAAGTAGTTTATTTCTTTTTTACAGCTGAGGGTTTGCTTCACTTGTATCCAGTCTATATAATTTACTCACGGCTGACTCATTTTACTTGCGGCAATACTTTGTAAGGACAAACAAACCAGAAATTTGTGCTTATGGTGTATGTACCTCACACCAGGCGATGTAGATTAAATTGCAGCAAAGTCTCAGCTGTGAGCAGCATTCGGGGTCTCTGAGTATTTGTGACTGCTCGGAGATTTCGTTTTCCTTGCCGCAGCTGCATGATTTACAGCTATTAGCCAGCTTGATTACACGTGGGGATTCTCTAGCAACCAGGCAACCCCCACATGTACTCAGGCTGGCTAGCAGCTGTAAATCATTCAGCTGTGTCAATAAAAACTATTTTTCCGAGCAGTCACAAATACTCGGAGACCACCTGATCAACGAGTACACTCGCTCATCACTAGTTAAGATATGAGTAGAGGTGTATAGAAATGGAGATGCAGAACGTGACGTTACACAACAAATAAACCGCGCAATGTTTTATGTTTCTTCCTTGTTCTACACCCTAATAAAACCAAATAGTCGCATGTGAGGACGGTGCCAGGTTTGTGTGATGGTGGCGATAAGATCTGCACATACCTGTGGCCAGTGGTATTTATAAGCCCCGGGTGATGCAGAGATAACATTCAATATCAGACATTCCCATCTCCTGACGTGGCGGTACTATGTTTGCTGCTCTGTTTGGATTACATAGTAAGGGTAAGTTCACTCCTTGCATATTCGGTGTCAGGTTTCCACAATTTTGTTTGCAGAAAATCCTCAGTGTAACATAGTTCCAGCTAAAGTGGATCCAAGTTCAACAAATCTCCCCTACATATAGCTGAAAATATCTGCACAGAAATTGTGCTGTGGTTCCGACATCTGCAGTGTCTTATAGAATTGGGTGCGTTTAAAGGGTCGACATTGACTGTTAGGATCGCTACTTCCTATAGGTGGCACTAGAGATCCAGTCCTCTTCCCCTGAAGACAGTTTGCATAGAATGGGTGCAGCCCCCCAACTTCTCAATATTTAGGCTGAATCCTGCAGCAAAATTCATGTGTAACAAAAGCATATTTTTGTTCTCGCACACTACTGAAACATCTGCAGCAAAATGCAACGTATGATCTTACGCTGGAGATGTATCAGGAGCTCATCAGAGTCCTCCAGGGACCGGTTTACGCCTTGTGGGTTTGGATTTTATGCATTTTTCTAAACTGAAATCCTCCAGCATTTCTGCATGTCAAAATTGGGGGCTATTTTCTGAGGTAATTCATGCTTTTTAATGTGCATTTATTTCTGTTAGGAAAGAGCAAAAAAAAAACAATTTCAGGCCTGCATTTAACATTCGTGCCAACAAAGGAGCGTTTCCACAACAGAAATTGCAGCTATAAAAAAAAAAATGTAATAAAAGTCAATTTCTGTGCAGATTCCACATTAAAATGCAACATGTGGATGAGATTTATTTGAAAATTATTTTTGCTTGTACTGTAAAATACTGCAGCTTTTTCGTGGATATAATCCTGGCGTTCAGGGATTGTCATCGGAAAGAGACCTGTTGGTTAAACTCAGCTTTATGCGATCAATATATATATTTTTTTTATTTTTCCCGTATTACTATCTTTATTAAAAAATGTTAAATCTTGTCGTTTTCACACCAGCCACTGGGGTATTTAAGACTCCTCTTTCATGTCATTTTATGACATCCGCATGCAAATTAGGAGCAATAGACCGACCCACTCATTTTTTTTTTTTTCCATTGAAGCATCTAATGAGCATGTGCAGAATTCAGTGTGAAGGAAGGGGGAGCAGGTGTGCTGTGACATCCCCCAATATGATGAGTGGATCCGGTTTATAAGTATTACCCATCATTGTAATCCTGCCTGTGCTGAAAACTTTTCCTAAATCTGAAAGGACAAAAAATGAGCCTAAATGCACCAGTGGCTGCCATGTAAAAATTGAGTTTTCTATTTTTTGGGTTTTTTTTTTTCAATAAGGAATGCGATTTAAAAAAAAAAAACATGTAGCACAAAACCTGGTTTAATCAGTGTGAGCAGAAATCAACCTCTTCTCTTTAAAATCTGCACCAAGTACAGAGAGTGTGAACCAAGCCCAAAGATACAGCCAGAAATAAAAGTGCAAGGGGAACTCGTCATAAGAATTTTGTGTTTACCAGTTGACAACGTTACAAATTGCACCAAATTTATCCCAAATTCACACACATTCCATACTATTAAACGCATTTTTCTTTTTTACTACTTTGCGCCTCTTTTACAACTTATGAGCAAGACATAAAATACAGCAAAATCACAATATAAGTTTGACACTTGCTACATAAATGTTCCCTCATTGTGGCTGGTGGTCTCTAGAGATCTGTTCAGTCCCTTTATGGATTAGGTGCCGCTCGCTCAGATACTGTCTGATTCCAGCAGAGAGGGGCTGTTAGGGGTTCTCGCCTCTTACTGTTAAAGGGGCGGTGATAAATTGCAAGAGTCTTTAATAGATATGGATACATTTTATCCAAGGTATCTTTGAGATTGGGTCTTATTAAAAGCTTTGCACCATTTCCCACCTATAGCCTCGGAGTTACCCTGACTTAAGCTGTCTGCAGAACGAGTTAATGAAGAATCCATCATTGAGCTTGTTGTGGCGGGAGCATACACCTTCTATGTTCCTTTCTGCTGATTTATAACCCCATCAAACTCCCTATAAGAACGAGTTCACTGACTGATTCTCATTTGGCTCATTCTTCTGCCGGCATTAGACAGTCTAAGGCTATGTGCACACGTTGCAGATTTGGCTGCTGATTTTTCCACATCGTTTTTGAAAAATCCACAGGTAAAACAAAACGGATTTACCATGGAATTCCTATTGTGGAGCAGGTGTAAACCGCTGCAGAATCCGCACAAAGAATTGACATGCTGCGGAAAATACAATGTTTTCCGCACCATGGGCACTGTGGATTTGGTTTTCCATAGATTTACATGGTACTGTAAATTCATGGAGAACAGCTGCGAATCCGCAGCCGAATCTGCAACGTGTGCACATAGCCTTACAATAAAGACTATAGAAGGCAAACGGTGCAATATATGCTTCTTGGAACTCAATTTCAAAAATTATATTTGACCTTGTTAAAAACAAAAATTGCCACAAATGGGTCAATATATGTTAGTAGTACATGTAGACTGAGGGGGTCTTTGTGCGTTTTTTTTTAATGAAAGCTGAGGATCCTGTATTTTATGGCCCTGTCAGCTTTCTGGTTTTCCTCCCGTCCCTCTGTTGCTCCTCTTGGACATGTGTGATCTATTTTCTATCTGGGCGCTCTCACTCCTCTCGTTCTTGGGGTTTTTCCTAGTTTGGATTGACGCAGTCAGATCCATGCAGATAATTATCCATACTGATGAGAAGAATTGTAACACCCAGGTGTCAGTTTATTGCTACATTTCCAGGAGGATTAACTCAGGGACGGCTTATCATACGGTCTGAGACACGGCATTGTAATAAACATTTACTAACCGGATGCCTGGAGCGCTGCCGCTCCACCTTTAAAGGGATTGTTTGGGGCTGTTGGTTGTACCCTGTGACCTTCATGCCGCTCCTGAAGCTACAACTCCCAGGATGAGCAGATAGCAGCGTCTCTATATGTTATTTCAGCATAACAGCCTTGTCGGAATATTGCAGGTCCTCTGAGAAATGTGTAAACTTCCATATGCTGGATTACCAGATGCTAGATTAAAGGAATTTAACGAAAACTTTTTATTTTTTATTTTTAGGGGAAAGACCTTTGCCGCTCGTTGACCGCGTGGCTGACAACAATTCAATACCGTTAAAAAAAAAAAAAGCACCAATCACCCCTGGTGTCAGATTTCCAGGCGTAACGGTTCCAGTGTGACCCTCGGGGTAACGTTTAGTGAAATCCAATCTATTTGAAGCCGTGCTTTGCCAAGACCGAAATCGGATAAAGCAGGAACGGGACGTGCTCCATTTCTTCACGTCCCTCTACCCGGCGACATGTTCTGCTTTCTGTACTCGTTTCTTACACACACAAAAAGAAAATCCTGGTGAAAATTCGTTGTGCAAATTATGTTTTTGGAATTGTTAAATAAATCTTTCTATCCTATGTGTCGTTATGTAACTTGTTCACAACATGGCTCTTAAAGGAGATGTGGGGGGGGGTGGCGGGAGGGGTCTATAAACTCCATTAGGGAGGGGGATCCTCATTATTTTGCCAGAGAAGAGAACGTTTTTGCAGGACCCAACATGGGCAAATCATTGATCTCAGTGGGCGATGTGTAATTCTTACTTTCTCCTGCGGAGGAGCTGTAGCGAGATTACAGCACATCGCTGGGGGGGAGGGGGGCACCAAGAAAATCCTCTAATTTGGCAAATGAAAGTTATTGGTGTTTTTTTTTTTTTTTTTTTTTTTTTTTGTAGTTTATAGGACGTACAGTAAAGTATCGATTCTCTTCACTTTTCAGGATCTCGGCTTCCATACTTGCTGTGCAGGTTAATATGGAGCCACAAGGTTGCTATTCAATGTCAGCAAGCAGCAATCTTGCAAAAAAAATACTATATATATATTGCGGGGAGGAAGGAGCGGCCATTTTGCCCCCGAACTGTGCCCGTCGCTATAGATATATATATCTATCTATATCTATAGCGACGGGCACAGTTCGGGGGCAAAATGGCCACTCCTTCCTGCCCGCAGTCAGTGCCCGCTCCATACGCCCCTCCAGTCAGCCCTCACACAGGGTTAATGGCAGCGCTAATGGACCGCGTTATGCCGCGGTGTAACACTCCATTAACGCAGCTATTAACCCTGTGTGACCAACTTTTTACTATTGATGATGTGTATGCAGCATCAATAGTAAAACGATCTAATGTTAAAAATAATAATTAAAAAAAAGGTTATTCTCACCCTCCGACGTCGCCCGCTGTCCTCGGCAGTGCAAGCGGCAGGTTCCGGTGCTAAGAATGCTATGCGAGAAGGACCTGCCATGACGTCACAGTCATGTGACCGCGACGTCATCACAGGTCCTGCGCTCATACCAACCCTGGGGCCGGAAGCTGCCGCCTGCACCACACACAGGCGCCAGGACTACAAGGGGCCCTCGGAAGGTGAGTATATGTTAATTTTTTATTTTAAGTCTTTTTTAACCACGCATATAGTGCCCACATTGCTATATACTACATGGTCTGTGTTACATACTGCGTGGGCTGCGTTATATACTACATGGCTGCTATGTACTACGTGCCCACTTATATACTATGTGGGCAATGTTATATACTGTGTGGGCTGTGTTATATACTGTTTGTGCTGTGTTATATACTGCGTGGCCTGTATTAACGCATCGGGAATTCAAGAATATGTCATGGCCAACTCGTATACAGTCAAATAAGGCAGCACACTGCGGCGCTAAAACATGGAAACCTGAAAATTGAACTGCATAACTGCACTAGAAATATGAAAAATTGAGAGCGTTTAGCACATGAATTGGCCCAGGTCAGTGCCATTCTGATAAACTCTTAGTAGGGGTTCTCATACTCTGAACCCAAATATGTGTAAATTCCGATAATCTGGCGTTGCATGAAATTCCATCCTGTTGTCAATACCTGGAGTCAGTCTGGTCTGTGTCTGACAGTTTTAGTCCAGTGCCGGACTAATCGACACCAGTTGTCATATGCCGGATTAGCAGACATTCTGCACAGTAACTATATTGTCCAATAACTATATTGCTGCCATTTTCCCCGATCGACTATGCCCCGGTCAGGAAGAGCGAGACGACTCGTGGTTTATAATGTGCTCGGAAGTGATGTTCATACCCGTCCTAACCTCACCCACTTTTCTCGCTACTTGTGAAGTGTTGCAAATAATACCATTATTCTCTGTATTATAGTGACCTAAAGACATTAATAAATTCTTCCCTTTATTTGAATATAGAGTCCAATAGTCCAGAATCTGATGGTCTGGAAATTCTTATATTCCAGGACGCGACATTAGAACAGCAGGGAATCGTTGTTCTATTTCTGCATTACTAATACAAAGCCACAGATAAGTAGTTCTTATTAGTTTTATTTATAGATCCTGTTCACATTCGCCATCTTATTTAATGGTGTCTTCAGATGACGCAGACACTACTTTTCCGTCCACGATCTCGTGCTGGGTCACAGTCACCTTCTGTATAGTGCTTGGTGCTGTGGGGGAGACACAGAATTAATCACAGTAAGCTTTTCAATTAGTGAATATAATGTAAAATTCCACTGATCTGGGAATCTTCTCACAGCTGAGGGTTTGTTACAGTTGTATTCTGGGAGCTACACCATGCAGACTTTAGCCTGATACATTGTAACACTCCGGAAAGGAGAGACTCTTCTGATGTGTTCAGCTCAGAGTATTGGCCTGGTTTGATACAATTGTTAGAAACCATCAGCTGTAACAATGTTCTAGTCATTGGCAGCAAGCATGTGTTTTAAAATGGTAACAATATACAAGCCCTGATTCATCACTGCGTATTTTTTCTGGCATAACCATGGTTTTAACAGTGACTTTATTTGATCATTGTTTAATTTGCACATTTAAGTTATCTTTACTTGGTTTTGACTTTTTCACTATTTTGTCTGCGGTTTTCATTATAGAGATATTTTGGTGTAATTCATTTATCACTGCAAAATCTCTACCCATCTTTGTGCAGTGGTGCTCCAGTAGTGGAGTGCAAAATCTTTTGCACAGTTAAACTAAAGTGTCGCTTTCTGCGCTAATAAGGTAAGATCCAAAATTATGAATTGGAAGCCCAAGAGGGTAAATTTGTTGTGCAACTGGTCCGAGACGGTTAACTTGTCCACTGCAGGTAAAAATCTACGTCAGACACCTAAGTGTAAAATCATAGAAGTTGCAGATTGTTGCTCTCAACAGACAAGTTCAAAAATGTGCTCGACCTTAAAATTGTTCTTTATTTCAATCTTTTATCCTAACTTTTGGGGTAAAGTCATAAACGATGCTAAAATGTTGCAAACTTTGCTGATGCACATTGGCAAACCATTTTTGCAATTGAATCAGATGAAAACATTTGCAAATCCTATCAGCAATGAAAAGAAAAAGGAAACCTTAAAATATAAAATAGAAGTTAAGAAAGAGTGCAAGTTAAAAAAACAAACACCAAAAACTAGACAATAAAAGGTGTTAGTGCGATAATGATTTGGGTACAAAATGTTTAAAGATCGATCTCCATATATAAAAAGTTTTCAGTTCTCCATCATCTAAAGGAGGAATGGGGGCATTCACATGTACATATCTATGGGGGCTATATATGCAGTGACCATAGAGGATCATCCCATATTCTTTACTAGCCAGACCAAAAATCAATATAATTTAATTTAAAAACCATTCAGATGTGAATAGCAGCTAATAAGCAATTGCAATGTAAGCAATTTCCTTACATGCAGTATATATTAGGCTAGGGTTATATAGCGGGATTGTTCCTTTGCTGATGTCACTATTACGGCTCATACCCACTTGCGAGAAAAGAAAAAAAAAAAGGTCCGTAATCTGGACCGAAAAAATTGGATGCAAACTATGCAATTGTCATGCGAGTTCAATGCGATTTTTAATCGCACCATCCGTATGACATCTGTATGCAATGCGGTTTTTTTTCTCTGCAACTATTTTTGTACAATCATTTACAGGACCATTTACAGTGTTCTGTGCCACAGAATGGTAATGTCTCTGTAAAAAAGGGACGGAAAATGGATGGTCCGTATTCCGCACTGATTGACTTGAATTGGCGAGACTCGCAGCATGCTGCAATTTTTTTTTTCTCAGTCCGATTTCAGCTGAGAAAAAAATAGCAAATGAGATGCCACCTATTGAATAACATTGGTCAGAGTGCAATCCGATTTTTTTTTTTTTTTTTTTTTTTTTTTTTTTATCGGATTGCACTCGTCCGTTTTTCTCGCAAGTGGGTATGAGCCCTAAGTCTCACAATAGGAGAAAATTAGGGGAGCGAATCCAGGAGAAAATATTTTAAGGATGGGATCATTGTGCAGCAATTATCAGCCCCATCGGCTACTTGTTCTTACTAATTCTGTGATTTTTTTTTTTATAATCCTTTCATAAGTTCAGATTTTCCTTTTCTTACCTAATATTCACTTACCGCCTTTTGCTGGAGACTCTGGACCGTTCCTGAAACGCAAAATCTGAATATTAGTTTAAATAATATATATTCCAAGACATCTACTATGTAATTGTCTAAGGATCACTTCCGTCTTTCTGTCTGTCACGGATATTCATTGGTCGCGGCCTCTGTCTGTCATGGAAATCCAAGTTGCTGATTGGTCTCGCCAGCTGCCTGTCATGGCTGCCGCGACCAATCAGCGACGGCCACAGTCCGATTAGTCCCTCCCTACTCCCTTGCAGTCAGTGACCGGCGCCAGCTCTATACTCTCCGCAGTCAGCGCCTACTCCATACTCCCCACAGTCAGTGCTCACACAGGGTTAATGCCAGCGGTAACGGACCGCGTTATGCCGCGGGTAACTCCGTTACCTCCACTATTAACCCTGTGTGACCAAGTTTTTACGATTGATGCCGCCTATGCAGAGATGCATTGCGAAATTACCCAGAAGACTTAGTGGTCTCGCGAGACCACTTAGTGATCTGGGTAATTTCGCAATGCATCCTGAGAACGCAAGATGGCGGCAGCCGCGCGCGCATTGCCAGAGGTTTGCTGGATTTACGCTGGATCCCGCCAGTGGGTGAGTATATATAACTGTTTATTTTAATTATTTTTTTTAACAGGGATATGGTGCCCACACTGCTAAATACTACGTGGGCAGTGTTAGATACTGCGTGGCTGCTATATACTACGTGGCCACTTAGATACTATGTGGGCTGTGTTATATACTACGTGGGCTGTGTTATATACTATGTGGGCTGTGCTATATATTACGTGGCCAGTGTTACATACTACGTGGGCTGTGTTATATACTGCGTGGCTGCTATATACAGTGTGAGCTGTGTTATATACTACGTGGGCTGTGTTATATACTGCGTGGCTGCTATATACAGTGTGGGCTGTGTTATTTACTGCGTGGCCTATATTAACGCATTGGGTATTCTACAATATGTATGTATATAGCAGCCATATGGTATATACCACAGGCCACATAGTACTCCTATATACTACGTGGCCTGTGCTATGTACTATGTGGCTGCTATATACATACCTACATACATATTCTAGAATACCCGATGCATTAGAATTGGGCCACCATCTAGTACCTTAAATAAAAGCCCCTAATCGATCTCCCCCATAGATAAAAATGTAATTGGGACCAACATGTTGCGGATTTTAGCATTTGATTTGCGCAGATAAAATCCGGCATGCAATAAGATTCCTGCATGTGGATTAGATTTTCGCTCGGCGTGTGAATTTATGTTGCAGATTTTATTCCTTTTAACTTAAGCAATGGATAAATCTGCGGAGAATGCGCACGGTACTTGTGGGAAGTTTATGGCCTATTTTGCTAGAGATCTGCTGTGTATAATAATTATATAATTTCGGTATTTTTAATAATATCTAAAGTGAGAGCAGAGTCATCTTTCTGAGCTCTGCTTGCGGCTGTTACTTGTCTGTGGCTCCTTCCAGCAGGGTGCGGTAGGCGTGGATCTCATTCTCCAGCTTGGATTTTAGGTTCAGGAGCGCGTCGTAGTCCCTGACTTGCCGCTCGATGTCAGAACGACAGGCGGCCAGCTCGTCCTGGAGGCGCGTCAGGAGGCGATTCAGCTCCGTCAGGTTGGATCCGTAGTGATTCTCTGTGTCCTTCAAGACGTGATCTAAAGAGTCCACCTGGGAATGAAGCAAAATGAAGGGGAGTCATGGGGCAGACGGCATCCTGTAAACCAAAATGGCGCAATTTGTATGTGAATTTTATGCCAAAGCGACAAGTAACAACACTTAAACATTTTCCACTCTCTTCAGTGCATCCTAAATCCCACACTCGAGGGTCCTCCTCACCGTTTTTTGGAGGGTCTGACGTTCCATCTCTAAAGCCTGTAGCTGGCGCCGGAGGTCGGCCGCCTCTGTCTTGGCTTGGTCCAGCGCCTTTGTGTTCGCGCTTGTCTCCTTGGAAAGGGAATCAAACTGCGGCAAAGAAGAAGAACTTTAAGGCCATGTTCACATGTTGCATTTTTTGCTGCCTTTTTATGCCAATTTTAAGCCGTTTTACAGTACCAGAAAAAGCAATGAAAGTTCAGGAATCAAATGCACAAATATTGATTTCTTTTCCTTCATGATTTGGAAAAACTGCTGCGTTTTTGCAAACTGCAGCTTGTCGTCACTTCTTTAAGCGTTTTTGAAGCATTTTTTCACCCATAAAAAGTAATGGGTAAGTGCAAAAAACGCAGCAAAAAAATGCAGGTATCAGGGTTTGCAATGAAAAAGAAAAAATAATCTTCAGCATGGATCTTCTAAAAAGTCAATTTATTGAAAACACTTTAAAATGCAAACATTTGCAAAAAAAAAAAAAGAAAGGATGGGGGTCCCAGGTGGTCAACGCCGACGCGTTTCGACCATCAGGTCTTAGTCATGGCATGATAATGGAACCACATATTAACATTTTATACAACACAGAACCAGGTTCTGGACTACGCCCTTGACCAAGGCGGCTCCGTGCATGGACATCATTGCACTGTTGAGGGATTGGTGAGCTGACTTATTTTCTTCCCATTTTTTTCCTTTTTCCCTATTTTGGTATCAGGGTTTGGCGCAAGGAAGTTGCATCATGATTTTCTTTGGGGAGGAACTAAACTACATCAGCATGCACAAGAGACAACAAAAAGCAGCAAAACCTGTTTTTTGTGAGCAGTTTCTTTATTGGCAAGAGAGCAGTAAAGAAAAAAAACGCAACGTGTGAACATAGCCTAATTGTAAACTCATCGTCCAGTTATATCCTGATGAGAGCGAAGTTCCAGAAACCACAGAGGGAGTAACTGGGGCTTCATCGCCCTGCGGAGACCCTGGATCACACCCTCCAGTCTAATCTGCAGCTACAAAGTCCTCATTTGATAAAGGAGCAAAACTGATACACTGTATTATGCCAATTGCTATTTTCTCTGTGCCTCTCCCCTTCTTTTTTAGCCTGGAGTGCTTAGACAGCAGAATAACACGACAACATAATCACAACATAATGGTTCATAAAGTGGAACCTCAAATTGAGGGTATGTGCACACCTCCGGATTTTTAGCGTTTTTTTTTTTTGCGGAATTTAGCCATAAAAACGCTATAAATCTGCTAAAAAAAGCTAACATTATGCATCCTATCATTTATAATGCATTCCGCATTTTTTGTGCATATGTTAGCGTTTTTTTCCGCAAAAAAAACTCATACCGCAAAAAATCCGGACATGCTCTATCTTTTTGCGGATTTTCTGCGGATTTCCTATCAAAATGGACATTCCGGAAAAATCCGCAAAAAATCCGCGCAAAAAAAGCGTCAAACGCGCAAATTTCGCAAGAAATCCGCGCAAAAAAAGCACGCGGATTTCTGGCAGAATTCTCTGGATTTTGTCAGGAAAAAATCCTGACGTGTGCACATACCCTAAAAGGGCTGATAATACTCTTTTAAACTCTGGGATTTTGGCACCCAATTTGCAGAAGGTTCACTTAACTGTGTGGCCAAACAAAATTACTAGAAGCCCCTCTCTTCCAGATATGAGTGGTCCCAGCACTTAGGCCGCCACATATGTCTCAAAAATGTGGCATCAGGAGATAATTAAAAGTGAGCTACCCCATTAAGAATAATACATTATTTAATATTATACTACATTGTTACAATGACTCCATTTGTGCGTTATAGATATATACTGGGCAAATTTGATTTGACTTGTATTTTTTGCTCTTGCCTTGTTCTGATAAGCGTTCTCCGCATCTGCCCGGTTCTGCTCGGCCATTTTCTCATACTGGCTGCGGATTTGAGCGATGCTTTCGTTCAGGTCTGGTTTTTTTGGTGCGTCCACTTCAACCCTTACATCATTAGTGGCTATGAGCGCCTGCATGGCCGCCACTTCCTGTAAAATAGAAAAGGAAGATACGATCACTAGATGGCGGAACTAATATCCGTGTCTAATAAATGAAAGCTGCACTCGGAAGCGCTATAATATGTAAACACTGAATATATGAGACTGGAACTGCATCACTGCTGTAGAAAACCTGCATCATAGAGCTTGATGCTGCCTGTCCTTATCACTGTAGGCTTACAGCCCGGGAGAGGCATCATGTTAGGTTTAGGGTCCCAACAAAGAGGTACACCTTGACGCTGTTGTTGGGCACAAATAAATTGGCCAATTTGTGCACTAAGCACCTTCATTATTTAACATGCTTTCTACAGCAATAATGCGATTTCATATATTCAATGTTTACATATAACATTTCAGAGCGCAGCTGCAATTTGTTATATAGAGCGGCTCTTCGCTCGCTCCTGTTCAATCTTGTCTTTTTCTGTTTGTCAGCAAAATGGTGACAGATTTCATACGTCAACCAGCAGAATTCTGAATGCAGCTTTGGATGTGATTGGAGTGTAAGAGAAGATGTACAATGTACATGATGAAGCCGAGTGTTTACAAAGTTACTCAACTTCTGTATGTAATCTGTGAGCAGAAAGCCCCACACTGCTACATAATGTCAGATGAAAGAAAACCAAACATACAGAATATACAGGGCCGATCCCGGATGAGGAGCGCACCCGCTAGATAAATATGACAACTCTGTACACAGAAGGGGAGGATTTCTCATCAAGTGACATTACTGAACTGAGATAAATAATAATGAGGAGACAGAATCAGATAAGTATTATATTTGTAATATATTGTACCTAGGAGCAGTATTATAGTAGTTATATTCTTGTACATAGGAGCAGTATTATAGTAGTTATATTCTTGTACATAGGAGCAGTATTATAGTAGTTATATTCTTGTACATAGGAGCAGTATTATAGTAGTTATATTCTCGTACATAGGAGCAGTATTATAGTAGTTATATTCTCGTACATAATAGCAGTATTATAGTAGTTATATTCTTGTACATAGGGGCAGTATTATAGTAGTTATATTCTCGTACATAGGAGCAGTATTATAGTAGTTATATTCTTGTACATAGGAGCAGTATTATAGTAGTTATATTCTTGTACATAGGAGCAGTATTATAGTAGTTATATTCTTGTATATAGAGGCAGTATTATAGTAGTTATATTCTTGTACATAGGAGCAGTATTATAGTAGTTATATTGTACATAGGGGGCAGTATTATAGTAGTTATATTCTTGTACATAGGGGCAGTATTATAGTAGTTATATTCTTGTACATAGGAGCAGTATTATAGTAGTTATATTGTACATAGGGGGCAGTATTATAGTAGTTATATTCTTGTACATAGGGGCAGTATTATAGTAGTTACATTCTTGTACATAGGGGCAGTATTATAGTAGTTATATTCTTGTACATAGGGGGCAGTATTATCGTAGTTATATTCTTGTATATAGGAGCAGTATTATAGTAGTTATACTCTTGTACATAGTAGTATTATAGTAGTTATATTCTTGTACATAGGGCAGTATTATAGTAGTTATATTCTTGTACATAGGGGCAGTATTATAGTAGTTATATTCTTGTACATAGGGGCAGTATTATAGTAGTTATATTCTTGTACATAGGGGGCAGTATTATAGTAGTTATATTCTTGTACATAGGAGCAGTATTATAGTAGTTATATTGTACATAGGAGCAGTATTATAGTAGTTATATTCTTGTACATAGGGGCAGTATTATAGTAGTTATATTCTTGTACATAGGGGCAGTATTATAGTAGTTATATTCTTGTACATAGGGGCAGTATTATAGTAGTTATATTCTTGTACATAGGGGGCAGTATTATAGTAGTTATATTCTTGTACATAGGAGCAGTATTATAGTAGTTATATTGTACATAGGGGCAGTATTATAGTAGTTATACTCTTGTACATAGGGGCAGTATTATAGTAGTTATATTCTTGTACATAGGGGCAGTATTATAGTAGTTATATTCTTGTACATAGGAGCAGTATTATAGTAGTTATATTGTACATAGGGGGCAGTATTATAGTAGTTATATTCTTGTACATAGGGGGCAGTATTATAGTAGTTATATTCTTGTACATAGGGGAGCAGTATTATAGCAGTTGTATTCTTATACGTAGGCTATCTACAGCATGCACTCACCTCCTTGTGATCCCTATGTAGATGAGCCAGCTCTTCTCTCAGATTCTCTACCTCAGACTCGAGTTTCATCCTCAGGAAGTTGGTGTCATCTATCATCTTGCGCAGTCCCTGGGTGTCCTTGTGCACCCCATCACAGATGACCTGTTCTGCTTCCAGCCTGCAGACACCATTATTAATAACAGTGCGTTGTGGTCACACATATTACATTTCATGTATAAATGTCATGTTTCTGTTAGTTGAGGAACTTCATAGCATAGAGTCTTTATTGCTGGGGACCCTGCACCAACTAATATGTAACAGAAGGTGAGAACACGTCTCCTGAAATACTTTGTGCTGCTGAGCGTAGTGCAAACGATTAGAAACAGGAGGAGTTTTACGTCTTGTTTGATGACGATTATTTCTTAGACTTCATATGAAGATGTCACATTTCCGGTCTCTGACGTGAACTCGAAGTGTAGTAGAGATGAGTGAACTTGTTCGGAAATCTTTCGCCAACATCAAAGTCGGCACGAACGTTACTCATTCAGATTCATGTTCGGATTCCCGAGTAGAGATGAGCGAATTTGCTCAAGTTCCCTCTTATTCGGCAAGCTATAACCCTTGCCGAATAAGCTGCGGAGGAAACCCGGCTTCCTGGACTGCGCCGGCCGATCAGCTTATCGGCGCCGCAGCTGCATGTGTCGTGGCTGTGTCACAGTCGCAGCACATGCATGGAGAACCGTTTTTTACATTATTTAATTAAAAAAAAAAACTGCAAGGGGACCCCTCTATTCTTGATAACCAGCCTTGCCAAAGCTGACAGCTAAGGGTTGCAGCTGTTAGTTTTGCCTGGCTGGTTATTAAAAATATAGAGGAGCCCACTCCATACTCCCATCAGCCGCCGCCTGCCCTCACTGTTATTAGTGACAGCAGGCATAGGCTGATGGCGTCAGGTGATGGGAATACTACTCCCAGTGACTGGAGGTAAACCTTTTACTCTGATCACAGCTGCAGGCTCATGTTGTCATCTGACAGCATGGGATACTTAGCTCTGACCAGCGGTAATGATTTTACCACCGATCAGAGTCAGTGTTTGTCGCGCTGTCATGCACACTGAATGTTCGGGCCCGCATTCAATTAAATGGGATTCGGGTACCCGAACCAAACTTTTTGTGAACTGGTCGAATTCCTCGAACCCGAATATCCAGAGGTTCGCTCATCTCTACCTAGGACATTAGCAGTTACTCACTTAACTTTGAAGTCGTCCGCTGCCAGCCTGGCATTGTCAATTTGCAGCAGGAGTTTGGCGTTGTCCATATTCAGATCTTCCACCTTCAAGAAGAACCCAGAAAGTGAAAATTGAAGGAAGTGATCCTTATTAGATCTGCTATAAAATCCTGATGATTGGGCTCTGATATCTGGCGATCCCCCTTCCTATGTGGTGATATCTTTACTCCTAAATGGTGGCATCACATGGGCACTGTGTAGAGCGATTGTTGCATTGTTTGGGTACTGTATACGTGATATTATTGCACTTTTTTTTTTCTCTTTAGTGTTTTACTGATATTGAGAGTATGGGGTGTTTTTACTTTAGCACCATATGGCATGGTGTTGCGAGTAGGGTATGGTCGTATTTTGGAGCTCCAGGAGGGTATTGCTTGAATGCCATATGCATTGTTTAGTAGTATTATTTAAGCAAACGTATTTGGAACAATATTTTCTGTGGGCACGATGTAGTTATCTGGACTATGACAGTATTGTTTGGGCTCTGTATCACGCTATTTGTGACTTTTATGGCAATATTATTTTCTCACTATATAGCAGTATTAATTGTGTATGTCAGTGTCATTTGGGTTCTATAGGGTGCTGTAATGCGCTATTATAGGAACCCTGTATGGTGGTATTAATGTGTAACTAGTATTTGTACAATATATGGTAAGATCATTTATACCGTATATCATGACATTATTTGAGCCCTGTTTGGTGGTATTAATGCACAGTATGTGGTAATATTATTTGGGCACTGTTTAGATGTATTAATACATTATATTACTAGTGTTTCCACAATATCTGGTGCTATTACTTATTCTGTATGTCGTTACATAATTTTGGCACTGTATGGCGGTATTAATGCACTGTATTAGTATTTGCATAGTGTATGGTGATATTTTGGGGGATGGTGGATGAACCACAGACGGATGCTCATATCACGCTGGTATTTTGCATTTTCTTCTGCTATCAGAGTACAGACAACTGCACATTGTGAGCGCACGGAGCACAATGCCGGTAATGTCTGACAGCGGGCAGAACCAGGGATAACTGTGCACAGCAGAAGAGCAGGACGAGATCTGATAGGATCCATCAGTGCAAACCCACAGACAAGAGGATGGTGGTTGTGATCATTGCACCGATCCCTATTATGTATCATGATCTGTTCCTGCATTTACAGAAACCAATTATCTCTGGGAAAGTAACTTATTAGACACAGTTTGGACCATGAGGTGACACCGAGGAGGACCCTGGGCAAGGACCTCATAAGGGCAGTCTGATAGCCCCTCATAATGCACAATTCCACCTGCTTTGGAGACCGACGTGGCCCCCTGACCTCTAGGGCCCCTGTGCGGCTGCAGAAGTTGCATCCTGATCACTGATCTCCCACGATTGTACACAACTGGGGAAGCTGCAGTCACATTTGTGTTCTGCGCCTCGGGGCATCAGGAGGGCACTATGGTCCATGTGATTACACCGCTGATACATGGCGCTCACGGACACCGTGGGCATTGGCTGGTATTTGCCACCATTTGACTGTCTCCCCCTAATTTTCATGGGGTCTCACCTGCTTTCGCAGCTGTTGCAGAGGTGCCTGGCGAGTCTCCCAGTCTCGAGGCGCCGGGTTCTTCCTGGCAGAGATGTCCTCAATCTCATCTTGCAGTTTTCGGTTTTCTTCCTCCAGACCCCGGACGCGTTGGAGGTAACCGGCGAGACGTTCGTTCAGCTCCTGCATCACCTCTTGATGGTTGTTCTGCAGCAAAGTGTCCAACCCGGAGCGAAGCGAAGGAAGCGAAGACTCCATGGCCGACTTCATTGATTGGAGATCCAAGCCAGAACGCAATGACTGCAACCTGGAGGGCGACATCCTGAAATCCCCCGACCCCATCTGGCTTGAGGAGCTGCTGCGCCAACTTGGGGCTCCGGAAGACATTTGGAAAGACATGAAGGAGATAGGACGTAGGAAATAAATGGAGTGGTTAAGTTAGGGTCCTCCTGAGGGGTTCAGGTGCTCAGTGATGGTGTCGTGAGCCTTGGGGGGCTGCAGAAGGAGCAGAGCTGGGGTTGTATGGAGACTCTGTGCAGGACTGATCACAGGTGAGGCAGGTGAGCGCATATACCAGGATGTGCAGTAATATTAATGAGGGGGAGGCGCAGACCGTGCAACACAACTCCCCGTGTGCTGGAATCTGTAGCTTCACATTGGTGCAGGGCGACCGGCCACGTAACCCGTCTGTCCCCATTTCCTAAACTTTCACCCCCTGGTATCTAGAATGTTTGTAAATTCTGCGTCAAGTTTTCTTCTTTTGATTTTTTTTTTTTTTTTTTTATACTCCCAAGTCGTGTTTAAGGAACAATGGAAAGATCTTCCATCCTATTAACCCATTACTTTCCAAATTAGAAATTTTCATTTTACGGATTTTTCAGAAAAGGGCGTCCCAATATTCAATTCAAAATGACAATGACATGATTTCCTATTTTGAAAACATTCATTTTACAAACATAACACAAAAAATTGGACCTAATCAAAAAAATTATAAAATCTTAGTTGCTAGAAGCAAAAGATTAGGCGTCCCGAAAAAAGGACATTGGTAGATAATGGGTTAAGAGGGTCATCATGGTAGAAAATAAACCAAGGGTCTATATAGCCCTCAGGAGCTGCTGGATGTGTATGATGGGTCAGATTTTGCCATCGTCCTTCCCTTTACTCCTGGAGGTGATTTCCTGATTTTCTTTTTTCCTTTTCCATTTTTTATTTTATTTCTTCTTTTTCCTTCTCCTTCCCACTTCATTTAATTTTTGCACATTTGTTAGATGGAATATATGTGAGTGTTTTTCCAGATCTCCAAACAGACATAATAAAAGGGGACATTGAAACATTCAGTAACTTCGGCGACTGCGGAGGGGAACTACAAGTTACAGCCTGACCAGACTTGACTGTCTTTCTTTAATAGTCTATTTTGGAAATTGCTTTTATATATCCACCCCTTATCATGTATCAACTCCAACATTGAGGATCGGCCAAGAGTTTTGATAAAAAGGAGCACATTTTTTTATATGTCAACTTTAATAATAATAATAATAATAATAATAATTATAATACTTTTTTATTTGAGCAAATTGCACCCAAATATATTAAAAAGGAGCATCCATTTTTCTTTTATCCATTTTTTTTTTCATGTGGCGACTGTTCTGAATTAAGAAATTGAAATCTAAAAGTTTTTTGACTAATCCTTGTTCAGTAAACCGTGCTCACTATTCCAGCCATTTGCACAATTTACAACTTTTTTACAACTTTAATTTTTGTGCAATTTGCAACATTTGAGGCTTAATTTTTTACAAATCTATTTAATAAATATGGGACAAAGTGTTCCTCAGACCCTATAATATATTATTACCGTGGGACCACCTTTCTTGTAGGAAGCGATAGGTGGTGGTTCCAGTGTCCATGTGCTAGTTATTGGTGGTCTCCGTTCACCGTGGGTCACAGTGGCGGGGAATGGAGGGAGCATTTGCTGATTAGGTGGTGACATCTAGGGAAGGGTGTGGATTGGAGCCACGATCCGCCCTGATCTCTGGAAGAGGAAGGTTCATTCTAATAATGTGTCAATAAACCAGAAGGAAAAACCAGCAGGTCCCATGTGATGCTGCTTAGTGTTATTTCCACTCTTCGCTGCCTGCACCAAGTCCGCCATTTCTCCCGACCACAGGGCACCATGAGTCAATACAACAACCGCTATGGCGCCACCCGGGGGTTCAGCAGTAGATCCCACGGCTCGCTGTCAGGGCGCCCCGCCATATTCCGGGCAAGCACCGGCTACCAGCCTGGAATGCAGCGAACCATCAGTGGCCTGAACCTCTCCCGGGTTACACCGGGGTCCAGCACTTTCCTGCTCTCTTCTCTCCCCACCCTGGAGGTGGACCCCAAACTGCACCAGATGAGGAACGAGGAGAAGGAGCAGATCAAGGGGCTCAACAATCAGTTCGTCAACTTCATAGACAAGGTAAAGGTTTATGGGGGGGGGGGCATCAGTCTGGAATTAATTTGCAGTGTAGTTGGATGTAATCTATTGTTCCCTGTTATCAGCCATTTCCCAGTTGGGTAGAGGAGGTGATTATAAGGACACATTCATGTTTTGGGGTCACTATTTCTTTATGGATGATATGCATAAATTCCCTGCAGCCTCTATAAGGCTGGGTTCCCATTGCGTTATGGGACCGCGTTTAACGGACAGTGTTGCACGGCGAAATTAACGCCGTGCAACGCATCCGTTAACGCGCCCATTGAAGGCAATGGGAACGCGCTTCACTAGCGCGTGCCATGTTCGGCACGCGCTAGCGACGCGCCGGTGATTCCTGGCGCGCCGCGGACGCTGCTTGCAGCGTCCGAGGCGCGCCCGCGGTCCGTTCTCCGCTCTCGCAGATCGGGGATCTGCGAGAGCGGGGACGTTACCGCGACCCCGACCGCAGCCCCATAGAAAACATTGCGTTAGCGCAATGCGCTAGCGCTAAACGGATTGCACTAACGCAATGTGACCCTAGCCTAAGGGACGACATCCCCACAAGACAGAGAAGCTGCGGACTTTGGGGTTGGGAAAGTCACAGTATAAAAAAGTAACAGTGAAGTGGAGGAACGGTGAAATAATGGGAGCGGCGGCACGGACTGCGGTGAGGACTAGAAAGCTGCTGTAATTAAATTCTCATTGTGAACAATGCCCTAAATGTAACCTTAAGTCCACAACTGGAAATGATAGAGAAAAGTCAAAGATGCTATAAGATGTTGACAGGATGAAACGGGTGAAGTGGTCAGAAATGATGTTGAGAGCCCGAACTTTTAAATTCCTATGTTGCATCTGTGTTCTCTAAGAAAGCAAATGTAATAACTGATCTTTGCTGTGCCATCAAAGAATAAAATAATCCACTCTATCCATAAACAGATGGTGAGGGAACACTGAGCTAATTTACATGAATGTACATATCCTGGTCCAGATGAATTACATCCTAGGGTACTGAAAGTGTTAGAAGAGGAAATTGCAGAACCACTAGCCAGAATCTTTGAAAAATCCTGAAGGACAGGATAAGTCCCAGAAGATTGGAGAAGGGCAAATGGTGTCCCTATCTTCAATAAAGTAAATAAGATAGAACCCGAAAATTACAGGCCAGGGAGCCTTACTTCTATGCCAGGAAATATCTGTGAAAAAATTATTAAACATCATGTATGTCAGTACTTGGATAAGAATACAGTAATTAATCAGTCAGCATGGGTTTGTAGCAAACAAGTCATGCCAGACTAATCTAATTTCCTTCTATGATGGAATCACTGACTGGGTGGAACAGGGAAATGCGGTAGATATAGTATATATCCACTTAAGCAAAGCATTTGGTAAAATATTTCATAATATCCTTATTTTAAAAAAATGACCAAGTATGGGATTGACAAGGCCACGGTTAGATGGATTAAAACTGGCTTTGTGATCATACTCAGAGTGGTGATAAATGGTTGCACATCCAGTTGGAAGAGTGTTTCAAGAGTGGACTACAAGGCTCTGTCCTGGCCACAGTGTTGTTCATCATCTTTATTAATGATTTAGATGAAGGAATTGAGGGTAAACTGGTTACATTTGCTGATGACAAAGCTAGGAGGGATAACTAATACTAGAGAATACAGAAATGACTAAAAAAGATCTAAACAAACTGGAACTGTGGGCAACATCTAACTGGTTTTCAACAGGGAGAAATGCAAGAGTCTAGATCTGGGCAAGAAAAATGAAAAAAGTATATACAGAATAGGAGGAATAGAACTAAGCAACAGCATGTGTAAAGAAGACTTGGGTATATTAATAGATCACAGACTGCACAGGAGTCAACAGTGTGATACAGCAGCAAAAAGGCAAACACAGTTCTAGGATGTATTAAGAGAAGCATAGAGTCCAGATCACGTGAAATAATTATCCTCCTTGGTCAAGCCTCATCTGGATACTGTGTCCTGTTCTGGGCTCCACATTCTAATAATAATTATAATCTTTATTTTTATAGAGCGCTAACATATTCCGCATTGCTTTATAGTTTGCACATATCATTGCTGTCCCCGATGGGGCTCACAATCTACATTCCCTATCAGTATGTCTTTGGAATGTGGGAGGAAACCGGATAACCCGAAAGAAACCTACGCAGGACTCCAGCGCTGAAAGGCTGCAGTGCTAACCACTGAGCCACTGAGCTGCCCTACATTCTAAAAAAATACATTGAAAAACAGGAGAAAGTTAAGAGAAGAGCAACCAGGATGGTGAGCGGACTGCAAAGTATGTCCTACGGGGAACTGTTACAGCATTTGGGAATGTTTAGCTGCAAAAAAAATAAGAGGAGACTTAATAGCTGTCTTCAAATATCTGAAGGGCTGTCACAGTGTAGAGGGATCATCATTTGCACAAGGAAACACGAGAAACAATGGAATGAAACTGAATGGGAGGAGACACAGATTAGATATTAGACAAAACTTTTGGACAGTGAGGAAGATCACTGAGTGGAACAGGTGGCCATGAGAGGTGGTGAGTTCTCCTTCAATGTAAGTCTTCAGAGGCTGGACAGACATCTGTCTGAGATGGTTTAGTGAGTCCTGCATTGAGCCGGGGGTTGGACACGAGGACCCCGGAGGTCCCTTCCAACTCTAACATTCTAGGATTCTAATCATTTGTCCACTAAACACATCAGTACAATTCTGGAGAGAAACAAGACGATTTCTCTTCTTTGACAACAATCAGAGATCTTGTAACTCACGATCAATATGGGAACTTTTCATTCTACAATGATTACGCTTTATTGAGATGCAGCCAGAATCCTCCGATGTTTTCTCAGGGTCTGGAGCACGTCCATGTTTTGTGATCCCATGTGGCACACAAACCGCAGGACTCCTGTGATCCTGGGCAGGAGACGCTCACAGAATGGTGGGAAAATGATTGTTGGCATCAGAGGAATAATGGTCGGATCTTATTTCATTACTGGGTGATTGTGATTAATGCCCTCAGTAAACACAGACTGCATAATCCGCAGGGCCGGACCCTCCCCGCTGCCATTGTGCTGCCAACCTCCTGTACAGGGCGATTACACACCTGTGTGCTCAGTCCGCGATGTTTGCGGTTTGTGGTCGTGTATAATCTCATGGTACAGATACTGGAGTGGGCACAGTGCCAGGAGGTATATATACACAAAAGATGGAGGGCACCATGGATCAAAGTCAAATATAGAGTCGGGATCGATCCCACAGCGTGCAAAAAAATCATTAAATCTGCACAGAGAAAAAGAACATGCTGATAAGGAGATCACCGGAATTGTAAACAACGAAAACTTTATTAGAGTGTGCACACAGACCAACATTGCTATAAAAACACATAAACAATTCTCAGATTGACACAGCCCCCCCCCACAAAAAGGACAAAAATGAAGGCTCGTCCCAACAATATGTACAAAACTAGTATGTGTGACCCAAATAGCTGTCAAAAACAAACACAATTGCTGATACTGGCACCTGGTAGGGCAAATTGATGCTCAATCCACTGTATCACCGGGCGAGTGGGTGGATATGTCGGAAAATACGTAAAATTCACCAAAAATACCCAAAGAAAGTAAATATCATTTGGAAGGTTCAGCTATGACATACCTAAGCTTTAATAATAATAATAATGATGATAGTTAAAGTGCATAATCCAGCTAAGGCGTGCGATATAGTATGATCTGCAAAGGACAGGAGCCATTCATGCACATATTATACAGATGCTAATCATTGAACACGACCAACCCAGGCACAGATACAGAGGGAAACAATATATATACATTACGGTACAGGAAAATGTGAGCAGTCATATTGGAAGTCACAAGAGCCAGGATGAGGTCCAAAACAAGGGGAGGGCCGTAGCCCAACGCGCATCGCCACTTATGGTGGCTTCGTCAGGGGCAGAGAGGGCCACGAAGGCCACGGAACAATTGGCTAGAGAGAGACTTAACAAAACTTTTGGACCCCAGTGCATGCTACCAGCAGAACCCCCCCCAACTATGCTGATTTAGCTACAATTATGGTGATTTCTATTTTGCAGAAGGGACTGGATGCATCATGTGCAATAAAAAAAGGCTGTCGTTCTCGGCAGCACATTGTCCTGTGTAAACCAAGAACGATGGCAGCCAATGTGCAGCGGGTGATGTATCACAGATCATTCAATGCACATCGTGAAGTGCAATCTGCCTGTGCAAATGGGCTGCAACATTGCAAAATGGCCGTTCTGCAGCGCCCATGTGAGACTCCTCGCGATGAAGGATGGACATACTATGGGAGCAACCAGTGATAGATGGCCCAGTGTGCACAGGCTGCCATTGTTCTCGCTTTACAGAGAACCATGTGCTGCCGAGAACGACAACCTTTTGTGCTTCTCAAAAGATCATTTACACCCAATAAACGAGAGTTTCACTTTTTCGTTGGGTGATCGGCTGCCTACCGACGGGGCAAGATGTTCTCGAAATCGATGTTGTTAGGAACGATGCACATGCTGTAGAAATGGACCTTAGCTCTGGTCGATCACTCAGGGCAGATTCATTGTTGCATTTGCACCTTTTATTGTTTAGTTTTTGGTGTTTTTTTGGTGTTTTTTTTGCCTTTTACATTTGTGCCTAATTCTTCTTTTAAAGGGAACCTGTCACCCCGTTTTTTCAAGATGAGCTACAAATAGCGTTAAATAGGGGCAGAGCTGTGCTTTACATTAGTGTATTTTGGAGCCTTTATTCCCCACCTATGCTGCTGAAATACCTTTGTAAAGTCGCCGTTTTGGGCTGTCACTCCCGCTGCTCAGGTCATATGGGCGTGGTGACAGCGCGGTTTCTCCCCCAGATCTCCGTTGGTGGCGTAGTGGTGTGCGCATGTCCAACTGGCTAATCCACTGCGCAGCTTGAAGGAAAATAGCGCGATCTGCGCTATTCAGCCGTTTATCGGTGGGCGCGGCCATCTTTGTGAGGCCGCGCGTGCGCAGATGGTTCTTCTCGGCTTCCCGGGGCTTCAGGAAAATGGCCGCGGGATGCCGTGCGTGTGCAGATGGCGATCGCGGCGGCCATTTTCCTGCAGCCGAGATGCGAACTTGGCTTCAGGAAAATGGCCGCCGAGATCTCCATGTGCGCATGCACGGCATCCCGTGGCCATTTTCCTGAAGCCCCGGGAAGCCGAGAAGAACCATCTGTGCACGCGCGGCCTCACAAAGATGGCGGCGCCCACCGATAAACGGCTGAATAGCGCAGATCGCGCTCTTTTCCTTCAAGCTGCGCAGTGGATTAGCCACTTGGACATGCGCACACCACTACGCCACCAACGGAGATCTGGGGGAGAAACCGCGCTGTCACCACGCCCATATGACCTGAGCAGCGTGAGTGACAGCCCAAAACGGCGACTTTACAAAGGTATTTCAGCAGCATAGGTGGGGAATAAAGGCTCCAAAATACACTAATGTAAAGCACAGCTCTGCCCCTATTTGACTCTATTTGTAGCTCATCTTGAAAAAACGGGGTGACAGGTTCCCTTTAATTTGCACCTTTTTTAAAGTCTATTTTATTTCTATTCTCCTGTTTATTTTTTAGGTCAGAAATGTGTCAGTTGATTTATTTTTGTTTTCAAATTCAAAATGTTATTGTTTTTCATATAAGAAAAAAAAAAATCACAATCAGGTAATGCGCCACAGTCCGGAGAATGAGCATGCACAGTCCGATTAAGTCATTTAGCATAGACAATCATTCTAATATATAAATGGGGCACAGTCACACATCCCCGTCACTTGGCATTACTTTTGGAAATTAGAAATATTGATGGAAAGATATAGAAGGAGAGGGGATATGAAGAGGAGGGTCATTGGGGAGACCAAGGAGACCAGGACAACCTGTTAGATCCACAAAAACTCTACTCCCTACTTATCTAAAGGGAAAGATCAGTCAGATCAATTGTCAGAAATATTATATTTTAGCTCGAACACAAGGATTTCCCCAAAATCAGTCTACCCTATTCCTGTACATTGGGGATGAGAGGACGGTTTCCCAATGGAGGCGGCTGCAGCGTTTCTTCCCGTGTTTGGGCGGTCAGGGATTCCATGCGGTGAGAAGTGGCCATTTCTACAAACCTCTCTTCCGTAGAAGGGGGCTCTATTTTCTTCCAGTCACGTGGGATCACTGTCAGCTTGTAGTTGATGTCATAACAGTGATTTTTTTAGAAACTTTTTTTGGATAGGGGAAACCTGAAAAGCCACATTTGTCATCTCCCGATGACCTCCTCCCAGAAGACCTTCAGGACTGGGCAAGACCACCATATGTGGGACATTGTCCCCTCATGAGCCTCACAACGCCAGCATAAGTCAGAGACCTCAGGATACCATCTATGTGGGCAGAAGGGACCCCCGTACCCCCCAGAGACTATTCTGTAGCCATGATAGATTTGTGAGAAAGGTGAAAGCATTTGTCCCATTGTTCCCTCGTAAATGTTTGCTGAAGTTCAGTTTCCCGTGCTCTGCAGAAAGGTGGAGTGTTCCCACGTCAGTAATTTATAAAGAACCGAAATGGCTCGTGCGGGTCCAGATGGGGCTACATGAATTTCTTCAGAAGGGTACAGTGTCCGTGTGAAATCCGCATGTTTGTCAGTGGATGTACAAGTGTCGAAGTTGCGTGCATTCAAAGACATATGGCGCCTCAAGAGCCCGACCCTCTAAATAAGAACCCCTCAAATGAGGACAAGTCAATCACAAGTTTCAGATTTGCATAATAAAAAATCTGCAGGGTCTCAAATTTCATTTCGGGTCACATGAACCCGAACAGAACAGCAGGGTTGGAAAAAAAAAAAAAAAAAAAAAAAAAAAGCAAAAAACAGGCCAAAAACAAAAATAAAGAGCTTTTCTAACTTTGCGCAAAAATTGTAACCCACATGCAACATTTTTAGGAATTTGGAAAAAACATGAACTGAAAAATAGAAAAATGCTGAAGTGAATTGGGTCCTTAATTCACTCTCACAGCACCATCTAGTGGACATGCATAGTAACTACACTGAGGCAATTCTGTTGGAAATTGAATATTGTTAAAATATTACCAGATTAGCAAAACTCTGTCACCTTGTGCCAAACATTGACTCTAATGACTGCCCAGATTTAAGCCTGAATGATATAATGAAATATGTATCTAATTTTTTTTTAAAGTTTTATCTCAAATTGTGTACGATTTATTAGTTAATTGTGACTGTCGACATATTGAATTTGTAATTTTGCTGCAGCTGTTTATAAGATGTGAATAATCCTGCGTTAGTTGTATTGTAATATTACACTGTTCTGTTACTTTATTGTTCTACATTGACAGTTGCAGTGAGCTCAGAATTTTCACACAACCCCATTGTTTCTATACATGAGGGCAGGTATCCTAATCATTACTAACATTCCTACATGCTCAGAAGTTTTTCTATGCAACTTTTTCCTCCAAGGGAAGCGTTTTAGTTTTGCAGTTATAATAATTTGGAATTTTACAATGATCACTGTGCAACCAAGTTATACTAAGGAGCCCAAGAAAATAAATAAAATGATAAAGGCACAAAGCTCCGATGTTTTTAGAAATCTTGTTTTTCTATTTCTGTTGTTTCTTTTGTTATTTTGTTGTTATATTAAAGAGAACCTGTCACCCCCAAAATGGAAGGTGAGGTAAGCCCACCAGGATCAGGGGCTTATCTCCAGCATTCTGTAATGCATTCTGTAATGCTATAGATAAGCCCCCGATGTATCCTGAAAGATGAGAAAAAGAGGTTAGATTATACTCACAGGAGCAGTCCCGGTTCTGTTCTGGTCCGATGGGTGTCGCGGTCCGGGGCCTCCCATCTTCTTACGATGACATCCTCTTCTTGTCTTCACGCCGCGGCTTCGGCTCCGGCGTACTTTATCTCCCTGTTGAGGGCAGAGCAAAGTGCTGCAGTGCGCAGGCGCTGGGCCTCTCTGACCCTTCCCGGCACCTGCGCACTGCAGTACTTTGCCCTCAACAGGGAGATAAAGTACGGCTGGGCCGAAGCCGCGGTGTGAAAACAAGAAGAGGATGTCATCGTAAGAAGATGGGAGGCCCCGGACCGCGACGCCCATCGTACCAGGACCGCCTGTGTGTGAGTATAATATAACCTCTTTTTCTCATCTTTCAGGATACATCGGGGGCTTATCTACAGCATTACAGAATGCATTACAGAATGCTGGAGATAAGCCCATGATCCTGGTGGGCTTAGCTCACCTTCCATTTTGGGGGTAACAGGTTCCCTTTAAATTGTAAAATATCCAGGACGATTCTCCGGCGCCTTCTGGTGGACGTCTCCCACAATAATAAGTGATTGAACTGAAGAAAATGTCCTCTAAAGAAATGGGAAAAGTACAAATAACATAAGCTCTCAATTCTGCAGAACTACAAGTACCAGCAATAACCTCAGACCTTCACCCTGCAAAAGCTCTGTCTTCTGCTGATCTATAAGTACCAGCAATAATTGTAGCATTTACCCCTGCAAAATTCTGCACTACAAGTACCAGCAATAATTGCAGATTTTCCCCTGGAAAACCTGATCTGCTGAACTATAAGTACAAGCAATAATTGCAAGCATTCCCCTTGCAAAAGCCTGAACTACAAGTACCAGCAGTAATTGCAGACCTTCCTCCTGCAAAAGCGCTGTTTTCTGCTGAACTACAAATACCAGCAGGAACTGCAGACTTTTCCCCTGCAAACACTTTATCTTTTGCGCTGAACTACAAGTACCAGCAATAAATGCAGCCCTCCCTCCCTCCCTGCAATGTCTCTACTATAAGGTCTGTTTCCATCTTTACAGTCATTTCATTGCTCAAATGCATTAAAGTACACAGTGAAGCAATCTTGCTTCTCCCGTTTTGTGTATACAGCTCCCATGCAGAGTTAGGTGTCTCCATGGTAGCAGATGAATCCAATCACCAGGGTAACCTGTTAGATATGATAATCAGTGTTCATTATGTGATTGTTATCTGACAGGTCCGGGACCTGGAGAGACAGAACAAGATCCTGAAGACCCAACTGCGACTCCTGAAGGAGAAGGACACGTACAAGTCCAACATCGATCAGATCACGCTGGCCTCCGGCAATCACCTGAAGCAGCAGATCGATGGCCTCCTGCATGAGAAGGACAAGCTGCAGGCCGAGCTGCAGAACATGCAAGCGGTGGTGGAGGAGCTGAAGAGCCGGTATGCCCTGTGACCCAGCGCCAAATAACTGCCCCCAGGCTCGGACTGGCCCACCGGAGAACCGGAGGATTCTCTGGTGGGCCCAGGCACTGACACCTGCTGGCATACTGGCCAGCAGCTGCCTAGGGCCCCCACTGCTCCAGTCTGCCCCTATAATTCTGCCATAGGGTGCACGAATAATGGCGACACACAACAGTGCAATGATGACTGCTGTACTGCTCAAATAATAAATTATAACTATAAAACATGATCTATCAGAAGTAAATAGTATCAGGCATGGCCCATGTCACATGGCCATACATTGTGTATATATAGTAATAGTGCCTTACACAATAATACTGCTATGTAGCCATCAAATAATAATGCTACAATACATAGCTAAATATATAACTAAAAAATACCACCATACAGTGTCTATAGTAATGCCATGTGGTGCATGTAGAATAGTGCCACACACAGCACTCGCGGGCAGGGTCCTCGCCTCCTGGACCAGTTATGACTTGTATTGTTTAGGATTATTGTACTTGTTTTTATTATGTATACCCCTCCTCACATGTAAAGCGCCATGGAATCAATGGTGCTATAATAATAAATAATAATAATGCACAGTGCCATGATAATACTGATAAATAGCGCTCAAATAATAACGCTATAATAACTATAAAATTATACAGTACGACTAAAGAATACCACCGTACAGGGCCATGCATTGCCCATGTAATACGGCCATTTATCAGGTACAGAATAGTGCTACACACAGTGCCATGATAATATGGCTAGGTTGTGCTCAAGTAATAACTAAATCATTAAATAATGCCCGAAAATAAGTATCAAATATTACCTATATAATACTGCAATATAGTGCTAACATAGTAGTGCCTTACTACAGAATCCAAATATTACTGCTATATAGTGCTGAAATAGTAACACTATAATGACATTAATATAATGTTATGTATAACTAGATAACATCTCCATATAGTGCAAATATAATATTGCCATACAGTGTCATGATAATACTGCTGTAATAAATAACACCCAACCATGGTGGAGGCCCCGGAGTCATTGGTTCATATATCCAGGTCCTCATTATAGCGCCTATAAACAAAGAGAACAAATATTGTTCAAAAGCATCAGAAAAGATCCGACAAATAGAATTTGTACTTTTAAACATTGGACAGTGTATTATAACTATAACCGCCCCCCCTCCCCACCTCTCCTCCCCCCTCCGGCATACATCTGCACCCACTTCACTTTCTGTTTTTTTTTCTGCAGATACGAGGATGAAATCAACAAGCGCAATCAATTAGAAAATGACTTTGTGCTGACGAAGAAGGTGCGCACTTATTACTTTGCTATTTGATAAAGCTTAATTGGAGGTGGGGGCGCTATAGCATTGATATCTATGGCAAATATTGGCCACAGCAATGGTGAAAAGTGGTACTGCAGGTGACACAGGGGAAAAAAATGTATCAAAATTGTAATAAGCTTGAAACCAAAATATTTTCCCAAAATGGTGAACATGAAATCATTAGCGGTGACTCTGCTTCTCTGCATAAGTGAATTGTACTTAATATTTATGGACTGATCCAAATTTAAATATAAAGTCTCGGACCTCCCCAACATTAGATCACAAGCCTTGTGCTTCACCCCTGAAATAAGGACTCAGGTTAAAGGTACCGACACTTAACTTTAGGGTCTTCCCATAAAACATTGAGCTGTTTTAACCCCTCAGGACCTGGACGACACCTATCTGCATAAAGTGGACAATGAATCCAAGTTGGAAAGTCTGACCGATGAGATTGAGGTTCTGAAGCAGCTGTATAAGGAGGTAATGAACTGACTGTGGGGTCCACAGCTGAGGGTTTGTTACAGTTGATCCAGTCTAAACCATACTCTGGGAGCTAAACACATCCGCAGCACAACTCTCTCTCTCTCCGTTCTGATGGTTTGTTACAATGTATCAGTGCAGGAAATATGTCCAGGCTTTTTATGTAAATGCAGGAGATTCAGGAGCTGCAGTCTCAGGTCCACAGCGACAAAGTGACGGTGGAGCTGGACAACAGCCGGGATCTGGAGATGAAGCACATCATGGACGAGGTGCGGGCGCAGTACCAGAGCATGGCGGAGAAGAGCCGGCAGGAGGCCGAGCACTGGTACAAGAGCAAGGTGCGAGCGTCGACTGGGGGGTCCCGGGGGTCTGTGTGCACTATAGTGGCAGGATTACTATGGGCCCCGAGTATACAGGACCCCCTGTTATACGGTGGCCCCCCGAGTATACAGGACCCCCTGTTATACGGTGGCCCCCCGAGTATACAGGACCCCCTGTTATACGGTGGCTCCTCAAGTATACAGGACCCCCTGTTATACGGTGGCCCCCTGAGTATACAGGACCCCCTGTTATGTGGTGGCTCCCCGAGTATACAGGACCCCCTGTTATGTGGTGGCTCCCCGAGTATACAGGACCCCCTGTTATACGGTGGCCCCCCGAGTATACAGGACCCCCTGTTATACGGTGGCCCCCCGAGTATACAGGACCCCCTGTTATACGGTGGCCCCCCGAGTATACAGGACCCCCTGTTATATGGTGGCTCCCCGAGTATACAGGACCCCGTTATACAGTGGCCCCCCGAGTATACAGGACCCCCTGTTATACGGTGGTCCCCCCTAGTATACAGGACCCCCTGTTATATGGTGGCTCCCCGAGTATACAGGACCCCCTGTTATACGGTGGCCCCCCGAGTATACAGGACCCCCTGTAATACGGTGGCCCCCAAGTATATAGGACCCCCTGTTATACGGTGGCCCCCAAGTATATAGGACCCCCTGTTATACGGTGGCTCCCCGAGTATACAGGACCCCTTGTTATATGGTGGCTCCCCGAGTATACAGGACCCCCTGTTATGTGGTGGCTCCCCGAGTATACAGGACCCCCTGTTATGTGGTGGTTCCCCGAGTATACAGGACCCCTTGTTATACGGTGGTCCCTGAGTATACAGGACCCCCTGTTATATGGTGGCCTCCCAAGTATACAGGACCCCTGTAATACGGTGGCCCCCAAGTATATAGGACCCCCTGTTATCTGTCAGCTCATGTTCTCATGACTCCGTCCACAGATTGATGATTTGGTGAATCAGGGTAAGCGGGCGAGTGATGAGCTGAAGACTCTGAAGAACGAGATGGCGGATCTCCACCGGATGATACAACGTGTCAACAGCGACAATGAGGCCCTAAAGAATCAGGTACGGGGGTCCGGAGTCTGCCCGATCTCTCAGATCCCCAAGGAGCCACCTCTTCTGTGCTGGACACAAGGTGGCACACAGACAGTGCCAGCGATGGTGCCCACAACACCAAACACATGGTGCCCCCACAACCGCCCCGACAATGGCCCAAAAAGGACGGTCTCCGCATGTGGTGGGTGCTCAGCCCCTTATATACAATCTAATATACGATAATAGCTGCTGTTAAAGGTGGCAGTGAACGTCTAGGTGGCACCTGGGGGTACAGGGATCCGCCGTATCACTATGCCATTATAGAGCTCACCAGGGACCACCATTGCCTCCAGCTGTGTGTACAGCTGCCATACTGACACCAACAGCCGTGGAGCGGTGTAGATTGGTGAAGTCGCAGAATCTCCGAGTATCTGGACAGACAGACCTGGGCGTCCTCTCTACTGCCCCCTATAGGCGGTGGCTCACAATGCTCCATTGCTGTATATTGTCGTGCAGTGGACCCACAATCTGCCCAGTTCCATGGAGTCGTCCCTCCCATAGGTGACAAATATAGATAACTACACGGTATAAATGAAGCCCCCGAGGGATGAAGCTTCTGCCCGAGGCTTCAGATCCATTTTTCAACCCATTTCCTTCATTTGTAGAGGACCAGTCTGGAGAACAACATCACCCACACAGAGGAGAATGGGGAACAAGCGATCCAGAGCGCCAAGGGCCACGCGCAGGACCTGGAGGACGCCCTGAGGAGAGCGAAGCAGGATATGGCGCGCAAAGCGAAGGAATACCAGGACCTGATGAACACAAAGCTGGCGCTGGACATTGAGATCGCAACGTACCGGAAACTGCTGGAGGGCGAAGAGACCCGGTGAGTGCAAAGGATGCATTTATGGACATTGAGCTGAATTACATCCTGTGTTATACCCCAGAGCTGCACTCACTATTCTGCTGGTGCAGTCACTGTGTACATACATTGCATTACTGATCCTGAGTTACATCATGTATTATACCCCAGAGCTGCACTCACTATTCTGCTGGTGCAATCACTTTATACATACATTACATTACTGATCCTGAGTTACATCCTGTATTATACCCCAGAGCTGCACTCACTATTCTGCTGGTGCAATCACTTTATACATACATTACATTACTGATCCTGAGTTACATCATGTATTATACCCCAGAGCTGCACTCACTATTCTGCTGGTGCAGTCACTGTGTACATACATTACATTACTGATCCTGAGTTACATCCTGTATTATACCCCAGAGCTGCACTCACTATTCTGCTGGTGCAGTCACTGTGTACATACATTACATTACTGATCTTGAGTTACATCCTGTATTATACCCCAGAGCTGCACTCACTATTCTGCTGGTGCAGTCACTGTGTACATACATTACATTACTGATCTTGAGTTACATCCTGTATTATACTCCAGAGCTGCACTCACTATTCTGCTGGTGCAGTCACTGTGTACATACATTACATTACTGATCCTGAGTTACATCCTGTATTATACTCCAGAGCTGCACCCACTATTCTGCTGGTGGAGTCACTGTGTACATATATTACATTACTGATCCTGAGTTACATCCTGTATTATACTCCAGAGCTGCACTCACTATTCTGCTGGTGCAGTCACTGTGTACATACATTACATTACTGATCCTGAGTTACATCCTGTATTATACTCCAGAGCTGCACCCACTATTCTGCTGGTGCAGTCACTGTGTACATACATTACATTACTGATCCTGAGTTACATCCTGTATTATACTCCAGAGCTGCACTCAGTATTCTGCTGGTTGTTAGTGGAATCAGTCTCCCTCCCATTAGTGCAGCTAAGCTCCTATCATGCGGGGGGCACTTACTTTTCTTTGGTGTGACAATGTTGTTTCTATTTAGGTTGAACAATCATCCCTCGAATTCTCAGATCTCTGCAGTGGATAAATTGGGTGAGTGTTTTCTCAGTGTTTTTTCCTCGGTATTTCAGTGCTGGGATTATCTGTGGGTTTTATGATGGGTGAGGTCTGGCTGCTGATTGCAGACCCCAGTAACAAAAATATGAGAGCTCTAAGTGGTTACTCTGGCACTCATGCATCTATTCCCATCATGTGCGATACTCTCTGCTCAGCTGTGTATCTAATCCTCTCCTGTGTGATACTGTCTGCTGAGCTGTGTATCTAATCCCCTTCTGTGTGATACCGTCTGCTGAGCCGTGTATCTAATCCTATCCTGTGTGATACTGTCTGCTGAGCCGTGTATCTAATCCTATCCTGTGTGATACTGTCTGCTGAGCCGTGTATCTAATCCTCTCCTGTGTGATACTGACTGCTGAGCTGTGTATCTAATCCTATACTGTGTGATACTGTCTGCTGAGCCGTGTATCTAATCCTCTCCTGTGTGATACTGACTGCTGAGCCGTGTATCTAATCCTATCCTGTGTGATACTGACTGCTGAGCCGTGTATCTAATCCTATCCTGTGTGATACTGTCTGCTGAGCCATGTATCTAATCCTATCCTGTGTGATACTGTCTGCTGAGCTGTGTATCTAATCCTATCCTGTGTGATACTGTCTGCTGAGCCGTGTATCTAATCCTATCCTGTGTGATACTGTCTGCTGAGCCGTGTATCTAATCCCCTTCTGTGTGATACTGTCTGCTGAGCCGTGTATCTAATCCTATCCTGTGTGATACTGTCTGCTGAGCCGTGTATCTAATCCTATCCTGTGTGATACTGTCTGCTGAGCCGTGTATCTAATCCTCTTCTGTGTGATACTGTCTGCTGAGCCGTGTATCTAATCCCCTTCTGTGTGATACTGTCTGCTGAGCCGTGTATCTAATCCTATCCTGTGTGATACTGTCTGCTGAGCCGTGTACCTAATCCTATCCTGTGTGATACTGTCTGCTGAGCCGTGTATCTAATCCCCTTCTGTGTGATACTGTCTGCTGAGCCGTGTATCTAATCTCTTTCTGTGTGATACTGACTGCTGAGCTGTGTATCTAATCCTATCCTGTGTGATACTGTCTGCTGAGCTGTGTATCTAATCCCTTCCTGTGTGATACTGACTGCTGAGCTGTGTATCTAATCCTATCCTGTGTGATACTGACTGCTGAGCTGTGTATCTAATCCTATCCTGTGTGATACTGACTGCTGAGCCGTGTATCTAATCCTATCCTGTGTGATACTGTCTGCTGAGCCGCGTATCTAATCCCTTCCTGTGTGATACTGACTGCTGAGCTGTGTATCTAATCCTATCCTGTGTGATACTGACTGCTGAGCTGTGTATCTAATCCTATCCTGTGTGATACTGACTGCTGAGCCGTGTATCTAATCCTATCCTGTGTGATACTGTCTGCTGAGCCGCGTATCTAATCCCTTCCTGTGTGATACTGACTGCTGAGCTGTGTATCTAATCCCTTCCTGTGTGATACTGACTGCTGAGCCGCGTATCTAATCCCTTCCTGTGTGATACTGACTGCTGAGCTGTGTATCTAATCCTATCCTGTGTGATGCTGTCTGCTGAGCTGTGTATCTAATCCCTTCCTGTGTGATACTGACTGCTGAGCTGTGTATCTAATCCTATCCTGTGTGATACTGACTGCTGAGCTGTGTATCTAATCCTATCCTGTGTGATACTGACTGCTGAGCCGTGTATCTAATCCTATCCTGTGTGATACTGTCTGCTGAGCCGCGTATCTAATCCCTTCCTGTGTGATACTGACTGCTGAGCTGTGTATCTAATCCTATCCTGTGTGATACTGACTGCTGAGCTGTGTATCTAATCCTATCCTGTGTGATACTGACTGCTGAGCCGTGTATCTAATCCTATCCTGTGTGATACTGTCTGCTGAGCCGCGTATCTAATCCCTTCCTGTGTGATACTGACTGCTGAGCTGTGTATCTAATCCCTTCCTGTGTGATACTGACTGCTGAGCCGCGTATCTAATCCCTTCCTGTGTGATACTGACTGCTGAGCTGTGTATCTAATCCCTTCCTGTGTGATACTGACTGCTGAGCCGCGTATCTAATCCCTTCCTGTGTGATACTGACTGCTGAGCTGTGTATCTAATCCCTTCCTGTGTGATACTGACTGCTGAGCTGTGTATCTAATCCCTTCCTGTGTGATACTGTCTGCTGAGCTGTGTATCTAATCCTATCCTGTGTGATACTGTCTGCTGAGCCGCGTATCTAATCCCTTCCTGTGTGATACTGTCTGCTGAGCCGCGTATCTAATCCCTTCCTGTGTGATACTGACTGCTGAGCCGCGTATCTAATCCCTTCCTGTGTGATACTAATTGTTTCTTTCTGCAGCCGGTCTCTTGAATTATGATGGGAAAACTTCTTCTTCTTTGGCACGAAATTCCCCGAACGCCAAGAAAGTTGTTCTGGTGAAGACGATTGAAACCTCCGACGGTAAACAAGTGTCGGAGGCGAATCACTATTCCCGGGAATGAACCGTGTACAGCAGAGCCGACTGTGCGGACCCCCATTGCTGAGCCCTGCAGCCCCCACCTGTCACTGCTGATGTCCCCCACACTGACCTAATAATGTGTGATGAAGCAGAGCTGGCCTCGCGTCCGGCACCTTCATACTATGCAGCCGCACCAATCACAACTACACCAGGAAAATGCAACTTTCGCTACTGGAGCTATTTAACGTATCTTAGAAAAAAAGCGACAGAAGTCACTAATACCGGGGGCCAAAACTAATGCAAGCAGGAGGCGTCAGCCCCAGGACAAAGGTGGAGATACTGATGAGAACCCACCATCACTCCCATCATCCATGAGGACAGGGAGATTGGTGCTTAGTATTATAAATGCACACCGATAAGGCTTGTATAGGGCGCCAGTCACACTGTCACTTGTAGTGCGCCACGCGTACAGCCTATTAGTGAGGCCCATACTAGTAGATCACGTGGCCGCCTAGTACTACATTAGTGCACCCCACAGGGACACCCCAATCCCCCAACACTACAGGGCCGGCTGCATCCTGCAAAGATGAAAAATACTCCATATACGAGCCTTTACCATGTGCATTAATAATACTAAGCAGCCCCACCGGCCTCATGGATGATGGGAGTGGTTGTTGTTCATCAGTATTTTGCACCTTTGTCCTAGGGCTGCTGCAGTGTTCTGGTTTTCTGCCTTTTTCCTGTGATGTTTAGTATCGATGCCCCGTTCAATGTAGAACTTATTAATATACTTTGTTTCACTCTGTCGATATCTCTGTTTGCTGTGGGGACGTTTGTTTACATCTAAAGGATAAACATCTGGATAGATCTAATATTACTCACAGCTGAGGATTTGTCACAATTGTATCCAGTCTAGGAAGCCTCCGCAGAGCAGGGAGATGAATTTTACCTGCACTGATACATTGAAACAAACTATAATAGAAGACTTCTGCTGGTGATACAATTGTATCCTGTGTAGAGAATTATAACAAAGCAGCGAGAAGCATCAGATCTGTGCAGGTTTTCAGCCTCTGGATGTAAGTGACTAATAACTGACAGCAAGCAGAGATCCTGAAACAGGTGAGTGAATAAAACATCATCACATCTCTGCTTTTCTGCCTTTTTTGTCCAGTTTTGCTTTTGGTTCATATTCCTCGTTCATTGTGATGTTTAAATTTTCGGGATGATTTTTGTGGATTCATCATTTTGTGACTTTTTTTGCACAAATTTATTCCAGTCTTCTTCCCTTTGTAGTGATTTTGTATGGACTGGTTTATGTACGTCCTCCCCCAGTTTTTCTTGCGCAAATTTTGCAACACTTTTTGGAAGAGTCAAAGGTGAAGACCCTTTTTTGTCAGCGAGTAAAATTCATAAATCGCATGCATCATTTTGAAGAATTTTACACAAAAAAAGCAAAAATACCACCACACATTAAAAAAGGCACAAATAAAAAAATAAAACTGAAGCAAACAAAGGCAAGAAGGCAATAATGAAGTTGGCCCAAAGTTTATTAGAAAGTTGCAAAACTTTTCCTTTTTACAATGAAACAGAATGTCTGAATGTTATTTTAAAACTTAAGCGGCAGCATTATTAGGTTGTGAGGGGATGAAAACAACCCTAACCCCCCATTAATAAACAATTTGTACCAAGACCTCCCCCGCTGTCCCAGCCATGATTTCCATATTCTTTGTATTTGTGTGATTTCTTCCTGTTTGAAGAATCAGGGTTTTCATGGCTCCATCTAGTGGCCATTGCATGTAAGTACCATAGATAGTCAGCA
This sequence comes from Ranitomeya imitator, assembly GCF_032444005.1. Lineage (NCBI taxonomy): Eukaryota > Metazoa > Chordata > Amphibia > Anura > Dendrobatidae > Ranitomeya > Ranitomeya imitator. The sequence goes on from NC_091288.1 coordinate 12,827,069, forward strand.
GGAAGAATTCAAAACAGCAACAAGTAAAAAAACAACATAACAAAACTGCCAGAGCGGATGCTGTTAACATAAATAACACATTTTAGGAAATTTGTGTATATGATGCCTTAATCGCCCTCAACTTTTTCATTGGCTCAATAATTGTTTTTAATGACGCAAACTTGTATTAAGATTTTTTGTTTTTTTTTCTTGTATTTCTTAGCTTTTAATAACTTTGCATTAAACTTAAAGCTCCTCATTTTTTTTTTTTTTTTTAAATGATGAAACTTTATAACTGTAAACCTATATTAGAGCATCCGGATAGGGGGTCTAGAATATGGGGTTGGCCCCTGGCAGTGGCTGAGAGGTTTGCACTTTGTCTTAGAATGTGCAGCAATGGATGGGTCATAGATCAGTTCGGTGCTTGTCCTCCTGCTCCTTCTACCATCTCTGAGTGCAAATAAAAGCCAGGACTTTCCTGTGGGTAGAGGTCAGCCTCATGGTGCGGACAGATATAGGAGGAGGCGCCTGATGCAGCCAGCGGTGGGGGTGCGTAGCACTGAGGCTATGTGCACACGTTGTGGATTTGACTGTGACATTTTCTGTGCCGATTCTGTATTTCTTGGCAGAAAACGCAGGTCAAAATCTGCGTGTGTTTCTGCAGATTTTGTGCGTGTTTTTTTTTGCGGATTTGCAGCGGATTTTGTGCGGATTTCATGCATTTTTTTACCCTTGCATTTTCCTATAATGGAATGGGTGTAGAAACGCTGCAGATCTGCAAAAAGAAGTGACATAGTCCTTTTTTTAATCTGCTGCGTTTTCCATGCAGATTTTTCGGCACCATTAGCACAGCATTTTTTTCCCATTGATTTACATTGTACTGTAAATCACTTGCGGATCTGCAGCGAATCTGCGTGGGAAAAAACACTGCGGATCCGCAGGAAATCCGCAACGTGTGTACATACCCTGACTGTTATAGCGCCTGCGCCGTCCAAGATCCAGTCCTGGATTTGGCATTATTTCCATTTTTACATTGTATCTTCGTCTTTAGGATGGCGCAACACTTGAATATGATGATGGAATAGAGACCGTCGGCTCCCGCTCCACCATTCACCGGCACCATCTGAGTCTCTACAGGAAGCACAATGGCGACACTAGATGGTGTCTGTTTGGGGAGAAGGATGGACTGGGGGCTTGTGTGGGGTCTCATGCTGCATGGCAATAGCCTGGGTGGGAGCAATGAGGGGCTTCACTAGGGGCACCATTTCTGTATGGGGTGTGGATTAGTTCTAAAAATATAAAAGGTCACACGCTGCACTGCACAAGATGTCACTGCATTCTGCCCTTCAGAGCTGGGAGGTCTGTCCCCGGTGGAGCAGACAGACGACCAACACAGCTGTGCACAAAGAGAGCTGCCATTAGAAGGGCGAGGATTGCCGCAGAAGAGGGACGAGGGCGAGACGCACTCCAGAAAGTGAAGGGTGAGGATACACAATGGAAGAGACTGCAAGCATATGCCTGAGTGTGGAGAAGAGTGCCACCCCAGACACGGCTGTAGAATGGTGCCTGAGTGCAGCCTCGGACTGGCCCCTGGGGAACAGGAGAATCCTCCGGTGGGCCCCTGTGCAGGACTGGCCCTCTCACCATTCTAGATGAACACTATTTCTAAGAAGGGGGCACTGCTAGACCTAATATTAACCAACAGGCCAGACCGCATATCAAATGTAAGGGTTGGGGGTCACTTGGGTAATAGCGATCACAAAATAATAAGTTTTCATGTATCCTTTAATAAGATGTGTAGTAGAGGGGTTACAAGGACACTAAACTTCAGGAGGGCAAATTTCCAATGGATGAGAGAGGATCTTGGTGCAATTAACTGGGACGATATCCTGAGACACAAAAATACACAAAGAAAATGGGAGACATTTATTAGCATCCTGGATAGGACCTGTGCACAGTATATACCGTATGGGATTAAACATACCAGAAATAGGAGGAAACCAATATGGCTAAATAGAGCTGTAAGGGGCACAATAAGGGACAAAAAGAAAGAATATAGAGAATTAAAGGAAGTAGGTAGTCAGGAGGCATTAAATAAATACAGAAAATTAAATAAATTCTGTAAAAAGCAAATCAAGGCAGCAAAGATTGAGACAGAGAGACTCATTGCCAGAGAGAGTAAAAATAATCCCCAAATATTCTTTAGCTACGTAAAGAGTAAGAAACTAAAAAATGATAGTGTTGGCCCCCTTAAAAATAGTGTGGGTGAAATGGTGGATGAGGATGAGGAAAAAGCCAATATGCTAAATGACTTTTTTTCATCAGTATTTACACAAGAAAATCCCATGGCAGACAATGTGATCAGTGATAAAAATTCCCCACTAAGTGTCACCTGCTTAACCCAGCAGGAAGTGCGGCGGCGTCTAAAAATCACTAAAATTGACAAATCTCCGGGCCCGGATGGGATACACCCTCGAGTACTGCAGGAATTAAGTACAGTCATTGATAGACCATTATTTTTAATCTTTAAAGACTCCATAATAACAGGGTCTGTACCACAGGACTGGCGTATAGCAAATGTGGTGCCAATATTCAAAAAGGGGACAAAAACTGAACTCGGAAATTATAGGCCAGTAAGCTTAACCTCTACTGTGGGTAAAATCCTGGAGGGCATTCTAAGGGATGATATACTGGAGTATCTGAAGAGGAATAACCTCATGACCCAGTATCAGCACGGGTTTACTAGGGACCGTTCATGTCAGACTAATCTGATCAGTTTCTATGAAGAGGTAAGTTCCGGACTGGACCAAGGGAACCCAGTGGATGTAGTGTATATGGACTTTTCAAAAGCTTTTGATACGGTGCCACACAAAAGGTTGATACATAAAATGAGAATAATGGGGATAGGGGAAAATATGTGTAAGTGGGTTGAGAGCTGGCTCAGGGATAGGAAACAAAGGGTGGTTATTAATGGAGCACACTCGGACTGGGTCGCGGTTAGCAGTGGGGTACCACAGGGGTCAGTATTGGGCCCTCTTCTTTTTAACATATTTATTAATGACCTTGTAGGGGGAATTCAGAGTAGAATTTCAATATTTGCAGATGACACTAAACTCTGCAGGGTAATCAATACAGAGGAGGACAATTTTATATTACAGGATGATTTATGTAAACTAGAAGCTTGGACTGATAAATGGCAAATGAGCTTTAATGGGGATAAATGTAAGGTCATGCACTTGGGTAGAAGTAATAAGATGTATAATTATGTGCTTAATTCTAAAACTCTGGGCAAAACCGTCAATGAAAAAGACCTGGGAGTATGAGTGGATGACAAACTCATATTCAGTGGCCAGTGTCAGGCAGCTGCTACAAAGGCAAATAAAATAATGGGATGCAGTAAAAGAGGCATAGATGCTCATGAGGAGAATATAATTTTACCTCTATACAAGTCACTAGTGCGACCACACTTAGAATACTGTGCACTATTAGAGGACTGGGGGGTCTGCAATACCAAGATAGGTTATTACACTTGGGGCTATTTAGTTTGGAAAAACGAAGACTAAGGGGTGATCTTATTTTAATGTATAAATATATGGGGGGACAGTACAAAGACCTTTCTGATGATCTTTTTAATCATAGACTTGAGACAGTGACAAGGGGGCATCCTCTACGTCTGGAGGAAAGAAGGTTTAGGCATAATAACAGACGCGGATTCTTTACTGTAAGAGCAGTGAGACTATGGAACTCTCTGCCGTATGATGTTGTAATGAGTGATTAATTACTTAAATTTAAGAGGGGACTGGATACATTTCTGGAAAAGTATAATGTTACAGGGTATATACACTAGATTCCTTGATAGGGCGTTGATCCAGGGAACTAGTCTGATTGCCGTATGTGGAGTGGGGAAGGAATTTTTTTCCCCAATCTGGAGCTTACTATTTGCCACATGGGTTTTTTTTGCCTTCCTCTGGATCAACATGTTAGGGCAAGTTAGGTTAGGCTATGGGTTGATCTAGATGGACTTATAGTCTTCCTTCAACCTTAATAACTATGAATGTTACTATGTTCTGCACTCTATGCTCAATGTGCGGCATCTCATCAGCCATGTAACAGACTGGCCAGTATATTATTATATAGGAGCATCAGTACAAGTGATCATGGGTCCCCAGAACGAATGTCACTGATGGGCCCCTGACACCCCAGTCTAACACTGCCTGAGTTTTAACATCCTGACCCTGAAGGACATGAGACCCCATTTGCAGACTCCTGGCCCACCCAGCCCTCTCTGTGCACCCACATAAAATAGTGCCCCTGCTGAAGCCTCATTGGGTCCTGGCATAATGTAACAGTCCTTTCATGGCCTCCATGCAGTATGATGTCCCCCCACTTGCATCGCTGGTCTTACATTTCCTTTAAGGCTATGTGCACACATTGCGGATTTGCCTGTGGAATTTTCTGTGCGGATTCTGCATCTCTTGGCAGAAAACGCAGGTTAAAATCTGCGCGTTTTTAATGTGGATTTTGTGCATTTTTGTTGCGGATTTCATGCGTTTTTACCCCTGCGTTTTCCTATAATGGAATGGGTGTAGAAACGATGCAAGAGCGCACAAAGAATTGACATGCTCCTTCTTTTAATCCACTGTGTTTTCCGTGTGGAATTTTCCGCACCATTAGCACAGCATTTTTTTCGCATTGATTTACATTGTACTGTAAATCACTTGCGGATCTGCAGCGAATCTGCACAGAAAAAAATGCTGCGGATCCGCAGGAAATCTCCACAACGTGTGCACATAGCCTTACACTAACAGCTTGCTGCTCCACAACACATCCCGGGGGCTCAGATTCCCTGCTGTCACTTTCACAATATGATGGCCCCAGTTCACACTCAGAATATGATGCTGCCCGTCCTCTTTCTCCTTCATTGGTAAAAAAAAAACACCTGTACCAATTTCCAGATGAGCAGAGATCTCTGTTCCCGGCACAGCGGGTGTGATGTAGTGATGTAACCACGTCTCCTGGACCGAGCCTCGGACGGCTCCTCTGTACAATCTGTCGGTGGCTCGTACGGATGTAACATCAAGCTTGTTGCCTCCTTGTGAGTAACGTTCTTGATCTGTCCACCATGACATCCTATCGTGTATGTACGGGGCTCCTCATCCTATATCCCAGCAGCCTTTAAACATTTCCTTTAAGATTTTGACTCTGAGATGATCTCTGAGCTAAGACCTCGGTCTGTTATGGAAAGTGGTGACGCGCCGGTGATTGGTTGCCCGTCCTGGATCCTTCTATCTATAATGAGTCAATGTAATGGCGCGTGATCAGAAACATTGCTGTGAACTCCCGGGGGGCCCGGACCCTGCGACATGTCAGCCGGACGGGATTTACACTGAGATGAAAGCATCATTTGTAATCAGTATAAATAGCATCCAGCCATGGCGGCTCATTCCCAGCTTATCGGGCAAATAATGGGTCTCACGACCCGAGGAAAGGAATCGCTGCCTTATAAAGGAACGGCGAAAGTCTGAGAACAGAAAGGTCCATAATGTGCCGCACACACCGACCAAAGGAGCAAATCCCCCGACTGACCACCAAGACCCCGAGACATAACAAACACCAACAAAGGAGGTCACTGAGAGGAACATGGACTTATATATAATGTCTGGGAACATCTGGGAAATATTAATGTGCAAAACAGTACATGACTCTCAGGCATAAGGAACAAGAAATAAACCTGCAAAATGATAAGCAATAAAAGTCACAGAGACTGGACTCAAAAGACTACTGCAAATATAGATGTACATAGGAGCAGTATTATAGTAGTTATATTCTTGTACATAGGGGCAGTATTATAGTAGTTATATTCTTGTACATAGGAGCAGTATTATAGTAGTTATATTCTTGTACCTAGTGGCAGTATTATAGTAGTTATATTCTTGTACATGGGAGCAGTATTATAGTAGTTATAATCTTGTACTTAGGGGAAGTATTATAGTAGTTATATTCTTGTACATAGGGGAAGTATTATAGTAGTTATATTCTTGTACATAGGGGCAGTATTATAGTAGTTATAATCTTGTACATGGGGCAGTATTATAGTAGTTATATTTTTGTACATAGTGGCAGTATTATAGTAGTTATATTCTTGTACTTAGTGGCAGTATTATAGTAGTTATATTCTTGTACATAGAGGCAGTATTATAGTAGTTATATTCTTGTACATAGTGGCAGTATTATAGTAGTTATATTCTTGTACTTAGGGGAAGTATTATAGTAGTTATATTCTTGTACATGGGAGCAGTATTATAGTAGTTATATTCTTGTACTTAGGGGAAGTGTTGTGAGTTCTGTTTTTGGGCTCCCTCTGGTGGTTACTGATGGTACTGGGTGATTTGTGTTCTGCTGTCTCTGGTGTCCACCTGTTCTATTAGGATTTGGGAGTTTCCTATTTAACCGGGCTTTCTTGTCATTTCCCCGCCGGCTATCAAGGTTATCAGAGTGTTTTGTTACCTCAGCTTCTGGCTTCAGTAATCTTCAGGACAAGCTAAGTTTTTGATTTTCTTGTTCCACGTTTTGATTTATTTTTGTCTTGTCCAGCTTGCATATAATTGTTTCTTTGCTGCTGGTTGCTCTAGCGGGCTGTAATTGCTCCTCATGTTCCATGAGTTGGAACATGAGTTCAAGTAATTACAGGATGGTTTTTTGAAGGGTTTTTTGCTGACCGCGCAGTTTACTTTTGCATCCTCTGCTATCTAGTTTTAGCGGGCCTCATTTTGCTGAATCTGATTTCATACTGTGTATGTGCCTTCCTCTCATTTCACCGTCATTATATGTGGGGGGCTGCTATTTCTGTGGGGTATTTCTCTGGAGGCAAGAGAGGTCTGTGTTTCTTCTAATAGGGGAAGTTAGATCTTCGGCTGGTGCGAGACGTCTAGGATCAACGTAGGCACGTTCCCCGGCTATTGTTATTTGTGTGTTCAGGTTTAGGGTCGCGGTCAGCTCAGGTTCCATCACCCTAGAGCTCGTTGGTGCTTGTCCTTTTGTGATTCCCTGCCATTGGAATCATGACCGTATAGCCGGCCCAAAATGTTTGGGCTGAAGTAGGAGGAAAAGTAGTCTGAGGAAGTTTTTTTTTTTTTTTTCTCCTCTGAGGTTGCTGCCTAGCCCTAATTGCAGTCTGGCTGATTTTTTTTTTTTTTTTTTTTTTTTCCCCCCCCCTCTTAATCCTTGAATGGCTCTGACCTTAGCTGTTTATCATGGACGTCCAAAGTTTAGCTTCCAGCTTGAATAATCTTGCTGTTAAGGTTCAAAATATACAAGATTTTGTTGTACATGCTCCTATGTCTGAACCTAGAATTCCTATTCCAGAGTTCTTTGCTGGAGATAGATCTAGTTTTCTGAATTTTAGGAACAATTGCAAGCTGTTCCTTTCTTTGAAATCTCGCTCTTCTGGAGACCCTGCTCAGCAGGTTAAGATTATTATATCTTTCCTGCGGGGTGACCCTCAAAATTGGGCATTTGCATTGGCACCAGGGGATCCTGCGTTGCTTAATGTGGATGCGTTTTTTCTGGCATTGGGTTTGCTCTATGAGGAACCTAACCAAGAGATTCAGGCTGAAAAAGCTTTATTAGCTCTCTCTCAGGGGCAAGATGAAGCAGAAATATATTGTCAAAAATTTCGGAAATGGTCAGTGCTTACTCAGTGGAATGAGTGCGCCCTGGCTGCAAAGTTCAGAGATGGCCTTTCTGAGGCCATTAAAGATGTTATGGTGGGGTTCCCGGCGCCTACAGGTCTGAATGAGTCCATGACTATGGCTATTCAGATTGATCGGCGTTTACGGGAGCGCAAACCTGTGCACCATTTGGCGGTGTCTTCTGAACAGGCACCTGAGATAATGCAATGTGATAGAGTTCAGTCTAGAAGTGAACGGCAAAACTATAGGCAGAAAAATGGGTTGTGCTTTTATTGTGGTGATTCAGCTCATGTTATATCAGCATGCTCTAAACGCACAAAAAAGGTTGATAAGTCTGTTGCCATTAGTACTTTACAGTCTAAGTTCATTCTGTCTGTGACTCTGATTTGCTCATTATCATCCATTTCCGTCGATGCCTATGTAGATTCAGGCGCTGCCCTGAGTCTTATGGATTGGTCATTTGCCAATCGCTGTGGGTTTAGTCTGGAGCCTCTGGAAGTCCCTATTCCTTTGAAGGGAATTGACTCTACACCTTTGGCTATGAATAAACCTCAGTACTGGACACAAGTGACCATGCGTATGACTCCCGTTCATCAGGAGGTGATTCGCTTCCTGGTACTGTATAATTTGCATGATGTTCTAGTACTTGGTCTGCCATGGTTACAAACTCATAATCCAGTCCTTGACTGGAAATCAATGTCTGTGTTAAGCTGGGGTTGTCAGGGGGTTCATGATGATGCACCTCCGATTTCTATCGCTTCATCTACTCCTTCTGAGGTTCCTGTATTTTTGTCTCATTATCGGGATGTTTTTGAGGAGCCTAAGCTCAGTTCGCTTCCTCCTCACAGGGATTGCGATTGTGCTATAGATTTAATTCCTGGTAGTAAATTTCCTAAAGGTCGTTTGTTCAATCTGTCAGTGCCAGAGCATACTGCTATGCGGGATTATGTTAAGGAGTCCTTGGAAAAGGGACATATCCGTCCATCTTCGTCCCCTTTGGGAGCAGGTTTTTTTTTCGTGGCCAAGAAAGATGGGTCCTTGAGACCTTGTATAGATTATCGTCTTTTGAATAAGATTACCGTAAAATATCAGTATCCTTTGCCTTTGTTGACTGATTTGTTTGCTCGCATTAAGGGGGCTAAATGGTTCACTAAGATTGATCTCCGGGGTGCGTATAATCTTATACGAATAAAGCAAGGTGATGAGTGGAAAACCGCATTTAATACGCCTGAGGGCCATTTTGAGTATTTGGTGATGCCTTTCGGACTTTCTAATGCTCCTTCAGTCTTCCAGTCCTTTATGCACGATATTTTCCGTGAATATCTGGATAAATTTATGATTGTGTATTTGGATGATATTTTGTTTTTTTCTGATGACTGGGAGTCTCATGTTCAGCAGGTCAGGAAGGTGTTTCAGGTCCTGCGGGCTAATTCCTTGTTTGTAAAGGGCTCAAAGTGTCTATTTGGAGTCCAGAAGATTTCTTTCTTGGGGTATATTTTTTCCCCTTCTACTATTGAGATGGATCCCGTCAAGGTTCGGGCTATTTGTGACTGGACGCAGCCTGCATCTCTTAAGAGTCTGCAGAAGTTCTTGGGCTTTGCTAATTTCTATCGTCGTTTTATAACTAATTTTTCTAGTGTTGTTAAGCCTTTGACGGATCTGACTAAGAAGGGTGCTGATGTTGCTGATTGGTCTCCTGCGGCTGTGGAGGCCTTTCAGGAACTTAAACGCCGGTTTTCTTCTGCTCCTGTGTTGCGTCAGCCAGATGTTTCGCTTCCTTTTCAGGTTGAGGTTGATGCTTCTGAGATTGGAGCGGGGGCGGTTTTGTCACAGAGAAGCTCCGATTGCTCGGTGATGAAGCCATGTGCGTTCTTTTCTAGAAAATTTTCGCCCGCTGAGCGGAATTATGATGTGGGTAATCGGGAACTTTTGGCCATGAAGTGGGCATTTGAGGAGTGGCGTCATTGGCTGGAGGGTGCTAGACATCGTGTGGTGGTCTTGACTGATCACAAAAATCTGATTTACCTTGAGTCTGCCAGGCGTCTGAATCCTAGACAGGCTCGTTGGTCACTGTTTTTCTCTCGTTTCAATTTTGTGGTTTCATACCTGCCAGGTTCAAAGAATGTGAAGGCGGATGCTCTTTCTAGGAGTTTTGTGCCTGACTCCCCTGGAAATTCTGAGCCCACTGGTATCCTTAGGGATGGGGTGATTTTGTCGGCCGTCTTCCCAGACTTGCGACGTGCTTTGCAGGAGTTTCAGGCGGATAAACCTGATCGTTGTCCGCCGGAAAGACTGTTTGTTCCGGATAATTGGACCAGTAGAGTCATCTCCGAGGTCCATTCTTCTGCGTTGGCAGGTCATCCTGGAATATTTGGTACAAGAGACTTGGTGGCCAGGTCTTTTTGGTGGCCTTCCTTGTCTAGGGATGTGCGTTCTTTTGTGCAGTCTTGTGAGGTTTGTGCTCGGGCTAAGCCTTGCTGTTCTCGAGCCAGTGGATTGTTGTCACCTTTGCCTATCCCGAAGAGGCCTTGGACGCACATTTCTATGGACTTTATTTCGGATCTCCCTGTCTCTCAAAAAATGTCCGTCATCTGGGTTGTGTGTGACCGCTTTTCTAAAATGGTTCATCTTGTACCCTTGCCTAAGTTGCCTTCCTCCTCTGAGTTGGTCCCTCTGTTTTTTCAGAATGTGGTTCGTTTGCATGGGATTCCTGAGAACATCGTTTCTGACAGGGGATCCCAGTTTGTGTCTAGATTTTGGCGGACGTTCTGTGCTAAGATGGGCATTGATTTGTCCTTTTCGTCTGCATTCCACCCTCAGACGAATGGCCAGACGGAGCGAACTAATCAGACCTTGGAAACTTATTTGAGGTGTTTTGTTTCTGCTGATCAGGATGACTGGGTTACCTTTTTGCCGCTGGCCGAGTTTGCCCTTAATAATCGGGCTAGTTCTGCTACCTTGGTTTCTCCTTTCTTTTGTAATTCGGGGTTTCATCCTCGTTTTTCCTCTGGTCAGGTGGAGCCTTCTGATTGTCCTGGAGTGGACATGGTGGTGGATAGGTTGCATCAGATTTGGAGTCATGTGGTGGACAATTTGAAGTTGTCCCAGGAGAGGGCTCAGCAGTTTGCTAATCGCCGTCGCCGCGTGGGTCCTCGACTTCGTGTTGGGGACTTGGTGTGGTTGTCTTCTCGTTTTGTTCCTATGAAGGTCTCTTCTCCTAAGTTCAAGCCTCGGTTCATCGGTCCTTATAGGATCTTGGAAATTCTTAACCCTGTGTCGTTTCGTTTGGATCTCCCGGCATCGTTTGCTATTCATAATGTGTTCCATCGGTCGTTGTTGCGGAGGTATGAGGTACCTGTTGTTCCTTCGCCTGAGCCTCCTGCTCCGGTGCTGGTGGAGGGAGAATTGGAGTATGTTGTGGAGAAGATCTTGGATTCTCGTGTTTCCAGACGGAAACTCCAATATTTGGTCAAGTGGAAGGGTTATGGTCAGGAGGATAATTCTTGGGTGGTTGCCTCTGATGTTCATGCTGATGATTTGGTTCGCGCTTTTCATAGGGCTCATCCTGGTCGCCCTGGTGGATCTCGTGAGGGTTCGGTGACCCCTCCTCAAGGGGGGGGTACTGTTGTGAGTTCTGTTTTTGGGCTCCCTCTGGTGGTTACTGATGGTACTGGGTGATTTGTGTTCTGCTGTCTCTGGTGTCCACCTGTTCTATTAGGATTTGGGAGTTTCCTATTTAACCGGGCTTTCTTGTCATTTCCCCGCCGGCTATCAAGGTTATCAGAGTGTTTTGTTACCTCAGCTTCTGGCTTCAGTAATCTTCAGGACAAGCTAAGTTTTTGATTTTCTTGTTCCACGTTTTGATTTATTTTTGTCTTGTCCAGCTTGCATATAATTGTTTCTTTGCTGCTGGTTGCTCTAGCGGGCTGTAATTGCTCCTCATGTTCCATGAGTTGGAACATGAGTTCAAGTAATTACAGGATGGTTTTTTGAAGGGTTTTTTGCTGACCGCGCAGTTTACTTTTGTATCCTCTGCTATCTAGTTTTAGCGGGCCTCATTTTGCTGAATCTGATTTCATACTGTGTATGTGCCTTCCTCTCATTTCACCGTCATTATATGTGGGGGGCTGCTATTTCTGTGGGGTATTTCTCTGGAGGCAAGAGAGGTCTGTGTTTCTTCTAATAGGGGAAGTTAGATCTTCGGCTGGTGCGAGACGCCTAGGATCAACGTAGGCACGTTCCCCGGCTATTGTTATTTGTGTGTTCAGGTTTAGGGTCGCGGTCAGCTCAGGTTCCATCACCCTAGAGCTCGTTGGTGCTTGTCCTTTTGTGATTCCCTGCCATTGGAATCATGACAGGGAAGTATTATAGTAGTTATATTCTTGTACATAGGGGGCAGTATTATAGTAGTTATATTCTTGTACATGGGAGCAGTATTATAGTAGTTATATTCTTGTACTTAGGGGAAGTATTATAGTAGTAATATTCTTGTACATAGAGGCAGTATTATAGTAGTTAAATTCTTGTACATGGGAGCAGTATTATAGTAGTTATATTCTTGTACATAGGGGCAGTATTATAGTAGTTATATTCTTGTACATAGGGGCAGTATTATAGTAGTTATATTCTTGTACGTAGGGGCAGTATTATAGTAGTTATATTCTTGTACATAGGGGCAGTATTATAGTAGTTATATTCTTGTACATAGCGGCAGTATTATAGTGGTTGTATTCTTGTACATAGCAGTATTATAGTAGTTGTATTCTTGTACATAGGGGCAGTATTATAGTAGTTATATTCTTGTACATAGGAGCAGTATTACAGTAGTTATATTCTTGTACATAGGAGCAGTATTATAGTAGTTATATTCTTGTACATAGGAGCAGTATTATAGTAGTTATATTCTTGTACATAGGGGCAGTATTATAGTAGTTATATTCTTGTACATAGGGGGCAGTATTATAGTAGTTATATTCTTGTACATAGGAGCAGTATTATGGTAGTTAGATCTCTGTACATAGGTACAGTATTATAGCAGTTATATTTGTATCCACTTGGGGGAGGTATTATAGCAGATAACAACTGATAATATCCACATCTCTTACTAGGGAGTACAATGGCTCAGAATAGTTGTGTACTGTCGGGCTGGGATGTATCTGTTACATCAGATTATAGTTACATTAAATTCGTGAATTTACATTTCCCTTACCTTTATTTCCTTCTGGACAATTTTCTATGTATTTTTATATTATTCGCTGTGTTTATTATTTACTATATTCCTATTATTGTTGCTGTTAGTGTTACTTATTATTATCTTATAATGTTATAACCTGTTATAATGTTATAAATGACAGCGCAGGGCGGCAGCGGCTGGAACCGTCGGGGTCACCCAATGTTCATGGTTCTGGTAATTGAATAATAACGTCAGTCGTCTCGTCGTCTCTCGTACGGAAGGTTCTGGGAAATTAGATAAACGTTGATCTGTGTCGTCTTGATCGGAGAGATTCCTCTGAGCTTTGGTCTCTGGTCACCATCTCCAGCTGATGTCCTCTGCTCACCTCCAGGATCAGTGGTCCAGAATCTGTATTGTTCTCCCCGAACCTCCACATTTACAGTTTTACCATTATATTTATCTGAATTCTGTATTTTTATTTTCTTTATTTCATTCCAGACAGTTCGATGTCTTCAGGCTCGTGCTACATTGCTATAGACCATCTATGGGCAGGTTGGATGGAGTTTGTGGTCATGGAGCAGCTGGTGCCAGTGGGGGTCCATGGTCCCTCTGGTCCATAAGAGCACAGACCTCTCTCACTGTCAGAGTTGGAGGGTCCCGTTTGTTGCATTGAGCCCCCGGAGCTTCTTGTACAGCACAATGCACATTATTGGTGATAATTGAGCATCACGAACACGTTTTGTAGGCGCTAACTCTGCATCTCCCATAGGTGCTCGCTTCATTTTGGTCCTGTGACAAGACTAATGCAATATTCTGATACTGCAACAATGTAGCTATTACTTACTTATAGTTTTATATTTATTTTCTACCTTGTTTTTTTCCTTTACACATTATTATCCATTTTATCTACTTCTTTCTATTACAACTGTTGATTTTCTGGGTGAATTAAGGAGATTTTACATGAGAGATGACATAAAATATTTAGGGTAATTATTATTATGTACAGTGAATATCTGTCGTCACTTTAAAAAATCTTCACATCCCTTTTGGCACCGATTAATATCTTTATGGCAATAAGATCTCCATTATTCTGACAGAGAGCTTCAAATCCCCTGCAGAGCCATAGTGATATGTAAAATTCTACATGTGCCCACTAGGGGGAGCTCCCTGTAGACTGTTTTATAACACTATGTAACACATTTGTATTTTTTATTATTCCTGGGTGCAAATTGTGTTTTCCTAACCCGTTATGCCTAAAACAAATAGTAAATAGTTGTTGTTCCACAAAAACTTTGCTTCTGTGATCAGGAGAATGAAGACTCCTCAGTATTGAATATGAATGGAGAATTTTCCCGAAAACAGACAAATTTCAAAATTTCAATGTCCTGATCACAGAAGAAAATTTTTTTTTATAAAAATGTATAGTTATAGTGTAATTTCCTTTTTTATACATAATAAATATGAAATTGTTCTGCCCTGTGGTCATAAAATCAAAGTTTGTGCTGAATGAAGTCGTTTTTCCATAGTCTTTAAACATAAGCAGTTGAAATATTACACTTGGAAGCCAGGAAGAAAAATTGTTACATAGTGTAATTGTTGGCAATGGTTATAATGGTTCAGGGGTCTTACAATGTCCGGGATCCCCCTCCACCAGAAATAGCTAAAGAATCCATAAATGAAGTGTCCTCCTCTGTTTTTCTCAGTGTGATATCACGCAGGTCAAACCCTCTGCAATGTCAGGACTTTCACTCATGGCTTCAGTGTCGCCCCGCAGAGCATCGCTGACGTCTTCATTTCACGGAAATTCATGGTTTTCACTGCTGGAAATGAGCCAGAGAAATATAAACACTGTCCTGGATGGAAGAACAAAACAAACAGAGGAAGCACTTAACAAGTTTAAAAAAAGGCAAAGGGGCGGGAGGGAGAGACGAGAGGAAAGTGGGGTGACGGCCGAGCAGGGCAGGAATGCAGCCATATTGTACGGAGCAGATGTACGTCATGTGCCGCACACAGAGGACGACACCATAGTGGAAAGGAAGAGACCAGTGATATGTCCAACTCACTGTGTACAGACATTACTGATCCTGAGTATTATACTCCAGAGCTGCACTCACTATTCTGCTGGTGCAGTCACTGTGTACATACATTACATTACTGATCCTGAGTTACATCCTGTATTATACTCCAGAGCTGCACTCACTATTCTGCTGGTGCAGTCACTGTGTACATACATTACATTACTGATCCCGAGTTACATCCTGTATTATACTCCAGAGCTGCACTCACTATTCTGCTGGTGCAGTCACTGTGTACACACATTACATTACTGATCCTGAGTTACCTCCTGTTTTATACCCCAGAGCTGCACTCACTATTCTGCTGGTGCAGTCACTGTGTACATACATTATTGATCCTGAGTAACCTCCTGTATTATACTCCAGAGCTGCACTCACTATTCTGCTGGTGCAGTCACTGTGTACATACATTACATTACTGATCCTGAGTTACCTCCTGTATTATACCCCAGAGCTGCACTCACTATTCTGCTGGTGCAGTCACTGTGTACATACATTATTGATCCTGAGTAACCTCCTGTATTATACTCCAGAGCTGCACTCACTATTCTGCTGGTGCAGTCACTGTGTACACACATTACATTACTGATCCTGAGTTACATCCTGTATTATACTCCAGAGCTGCACTCACTATTCTGTTGGTGCAGTCACTGTGTACATACATTACATTACTGATCCTGAGTTACCTCCTGTATTATACCCCAGAGCTGCACTCACTATTCTGCTGGTGCAGTCACTGTGTACATACATTACATTACTGATCCTGAGTTACCTCCTGTATTATACTCCAGAGCTGCACTCACTATTCTGCTGGTGCAGTCACTGTGTACATACATTACATTACTGATCCTGAGTTACATCCTGTATTATACTCCAGAGCTGAACTCACTATTCTGCTGGTGCTGTCACTGTGTACATACATTACATTACTAATCCTGAGTTACATCCTGTATTACTGGAAACAGCAAGAGTGTTCACAGACATCCTCCTAACAGCCAGGATAGTGGGATACTGAATGCAGCTCTGGAGGATAATACAGGAACAATTAGGAAAGTTCAAGATGAAGTTATCTCTCGAAGGCCTGAAGTTACAGATGACACATTTCCTCGGTATTTTAGGCAATATACAGGATATGTGTCATCTGTAACTTTAGGCCTTTTAGAGATAATCTGAACTTTCTTGACTGTTCACAATTACAGTAATTTTCACGAGGGGTGCCGAGACTTTTACAAGCCGCTGTGCGTTACATTAGTTATCTAGTATGATCCTCCAGAGCTGCACTCACTATCCCAGTATCCTGGCTGTTAGGAGGATGTCTGTGAGCTCTCTTGCTGTCTTTAGTTATGACAACTAGCAGAATTGTGAGTGCAGCTCTGGAGGACAATGCTCAGCTATGCTCAGGTATGCAGTTGCCTCCACAATTTCTGGAAGTCGTAGTAGAATTGGCCTTTTCTCGCCTTTTCACGCCTCCATTTCCTTTCAGTCTTTATTCGGCTTCTGGATGAAATTCTATTAAGGCCCTAATGGCAGTGGTGGGAGGCTGAGCGCGTCCGGCCATCTGCACCCGGTAATGGAGCGAGCGCTGAGCCGGCTGCTACTTAACGGGACTGTTTACCTGTATGAATAAGTCCTTACAGCAAACACATTAATCCTCCCGTGTGACAGCGCCAGATCCGGCGCTCGACATTTTTGTATTTGCCGTCTTTACGAGCCGAGAGCTCAGGTGCCGCAGACGCCATCTCCCGAGTCAAACATTGTAAAGTTGTCATTGTGCAGCGGCCGGGACCACGGGTACTGCCAGTCTTGTGTTTCCATGACTCTCCAAGAAGGAGCCGATTATAACAAAACCCAAAAAGTGCAGAACCATCCAGAGAAATGAAATCCAGTGAATGTGGACGGAAATGTCACAACGCTTCTGTAAAGGGTCATAGGGGGGGATTTATTAAGGAACTTACGCCAAATCTGACATAAACACAAAAATAAGCTCCATTCATTAATACTGGCGTAGTGCACATAATTAATGGCCCCCAAACTGTTCTGATTCTCTTTACACAGCCAAAGAGAATTGATGAACTGTGTCTGCCTTTGGTCAACACTAGGTGGAGCTCACTGCATAGATTGAACCCAAAGACAGCTATCTCCCTCTAGTGGTGGTTGTATAAATCTATATGCAGTGAGTTTCCCCTAGTGGTGGATGTATAAATTTATGCAGTGAGTTTCCCCTAGTGGTTACTGTATAAATCTGTATGTAGTGAGCTCCCTCTAGTGGTGGCTGTATAATCTGCATGTAGTGAGCTCCCCCTAGTGGTGGCTGTATAAATCTGTATGTAGTGAGCTCCTCCTAGTGGTGGCTGTATAAATCTGTATGTAGTGAGCTCCCCCTAGTGGTGGCTGTATAAATCTGTATGTAGTGAGCTCCTCCTAGTGGTGGCTGTATAAATCTGTATGTAGTGAGCTCCCCCTAGTGGTGGCTGTATAAATCTGTATGTAGTGAGCTCCTCCTAGTGGTGGCTGTATAAATCTGTATGTAGTGAGCTCCCCCTAGTGGTGGCTGTATAAATCTGTATGTAGTGAGCTCCTCCTAGTGGTGACAGTATAAATCTGTATGTAGTGAGCTCCCCCTAGTGGTGGCTGTATAAATCTGTATGTAGTGAGCTCCCCCTAGTGCTGGCTGTAGCCCTGGTCTTCCTGCATGACTGGCACACCACTAGTCTACAGGGGCTGATTCATTAGAAATGACATAGTGTACAGCAGTCTTAATGAAGATCTCGCTGTAGTATGAGAGTTAATGAACTTTGAGCATCTTCACCACAGATGGTATTCCAGTGTGGGACTGGAGTAGCATTTCTGGGTTAAGAAATGGTGTCACTTTTGCTGAGTTTTACGGCATAGCCAAGCACCGGCCTGACCCGGCTTCTCCGCTGCTTCTAACTGGAGTTTGATGACTCGGCCCCCTAGAGCCTCAGGACCCGGCATAGATGAGTGGAAAATTCAATGTTTTACCAATCAGGGCGTCCATAACGGGGCCGTCGAGTCCGACAGAGATGAACCTGCTGATCGGATCAGCGGAGGGCCAGCACCTGCCAGGGAAGCAATAGTGAAGGAATGGATGATGTCTAAACAATGGGCCACCCTGTAATACCGGATTATGCTGAGCTCTGCGGGGGGGATTATTCCTCACCAGTCAGCAGAGACCCCTCAGTGACATCACAATGTCCTATTACAGCATTGGCCTCAAACCACTTCATCGTTGCAAACAAATGAAAGTTCCTTTTTCCCCAGATCACTTATCGGATTGCATTATGGCTTGTGGGCCGAGCGGAGCCGGCTTCTCCCGGGTGCTTCCTGTACACGGCGTCGGCCCATCTGCTGCGTCTGAGACACCAAGAAACTGACGGAGGAGCCCGAAAGTCTTCACTGACGATGATCAGAATATGTCTGTGTACGCGGGGATGCAGCAGAGCCGGGCGGGAGCAGTCTGAACATTGTGGGGTCTCCCTAGATTACAGAATATTGTGGATGATGCTGGCAGTCCCATGCAAAACGGCAAATATCAGAGGGAAAACCTCAATGTGTCAATGACAAATCTCTGCCACAATTGTAGATAAACCAAACAGCATAAAAAGAGGGAAAAACACATAATAGGGGCTGTAGTGCTGAGTGCAACCCCAGATCGTATCACACCGGAAGGGATTAGATACACGGCTCAGCAGTCAGTATCTCACAGGATAGGATTAGATACACAGCTCAGCAGACAGTATCACACAGGATAGGATTAGATACACAGCTCAGCAGTCAGTATCACACAGGATAGGATTAGATACACAGTTCAGCAGATAGTATCAGACAGGATAGGATTAGATACACAGCTCAGCAGACAGTATCACACAGGATAGTATTAGATACACGGCTCAGCAGTCAGTATCACACAGGATAGGATTAGATACACAGCTCAGCAGTATCACACAGGATAGGATTAGATACACAGCTCAGCAGACAGTATCACACAGGATAGGATTAGATACACAGCTCAGCAGTCAGTATCACACAGGATAGGATTAGATACACAGCTCAGCAGACAGTATCACACAGGATAGGATTAGATACACAGCGCAGCAGTCAGTATCACACAGGATAGGATTAGATACACAGCTCAGCAGACAGTATCACATAGGATAGGATTAGATACATGACTCAGCAGACAGTATCACACAGATAGGATTAGATACAGGGCTCAGCAGACAGTATCACACAGGATAGGATTAGATGCACAGCTCAGCAGACAGTATCACACAGGATAGGATTAGATACACGGCTCAGCAGACAGTATCACACGGGATAGGATCAGATACACAGCTCAGCAGACAGTATCACACAGGATGGGATTAGATACACGCTCAGCAGTCAGTATCACACAGGATAGGATTAGATACACGACTCAGCAGTATCTCACAGGATAGGATGAGATATACGGCTCAGCAGACAGTATCACACAGGACAGGATTAGATACACGGCTCAGCAGATAGTATCACACAGTATAGGATTAGATACACGGCTCAGCAGTATCACACAGGAGGATTAGATACACTGCTCAGCAGACAGTATCACACATGATAGGATTAGATACACAGCTCAGCAGTCAGTATCACACAGGATAGGATTAGATACACAGCTCAGCAGACAGTATCACACATGATAGGATTAGATACACAGCTCAGCAGTCAGTATCACACAGGATAGGATTAGATACACAGGTCAGCAGACAGTGTCACACATGATAGGATTAGATACACAGCTCAGCAGACAGTATCACACATGATAGGATTAGATACACAGCTCAGCAGTCAGTATCACACAGGATAGGATTAGATACACAGCTCAGCAGACAGTATCACACATGATAGGATTAGATACACAGCTCAGCAGTCAGTATCACACAGGATAGGATTAGATACACAGCTCAGCAGACAGTATCACACATGATAGGATTAGATACACAGCTCAGCAGACAGTATCACACATGATAGGATTAGATACACGGCTCAGCAGTCAGTATCACACAGGATAGGATTAGATACACGGCTCAGCAGACAGTATCACACAGGAGAGGATTAGATACACAGCTCAGCAGACAGTATCACACAGGATAGGATTAGATACACAGCTCAGCAGACAGTATCACACAGGATAGGATTAGATACACGGCTCAGCAGTCAGTATCACACAGGATAGGATTAGATACACAGCTCAGCAGACAGTATCACACATGATAGGATTAGATACACAGCTCAGCAGTCAGTATCACACAGGATAGGATTAGATACACAGCTCAGCAGACAGTATCACACATGATAGGATTAGATACACAGCTCAGCAGACAGTATCACACATGATAGGATTAGATACACAGCTCAGCAGTCAGTATCACACAGGATAGGATTAGATACACGGCTCAGCAGACAGTATCACACAGGAGAGGATTAGATACACAGCTCAGCAGACAGTATCACACATGATAGGATTAGATACACAGCTCAGCAGTCAGTATCACACAGGATAGGATTAGATACACGGCTCAGCAGACAGTATCACACATGATAGGATTAGATACACAGCTCAGCAGTCAGTATCACACAGGATAGGATTAGATACACGGCTCAGCAGACAGTATCACACAGGATAGGATTAGATACACAGCTCAGCAGACAGTATCACACAGGAGAGGATTAGATACACAGCTCAGCAGTCAGATTCTGACTCCTTTCCTCTCTTCCTCTTTGCTCTCCATGATCCTGGATCTCTTCTGATTTATGGATCCTCTCTGGTGGATCCGCCCCTGTTACAACTTACAATAACATTGTTATTTCAGAGCGATAAAAATAAAACAACTTGGACAAATTTATACAGAAGTGAAAATAACATTTTCCAGTGAAGTTTTACTAAAAAGAAAAAACTCCAGCAATTTCCTTGGAGGAAGCAGGAATATATTGAGCTTTTCTCTGGGGTCCTCACATTGGGATTCTGGAAGTATCTACTGTAATCCCCATAAAAGCCGCCATTAATATCTGGTCATGGGACGTATGGAGGACACAGCGCAGTATAGAGTACAAGGTTAAAAAAAAGGTAATTAATTGTTTTTTTAGTCAACGTTAAAAAAAAGAAGAAGAACACCCCCATCCAGGGTGGGAAATTTCAGGTCTTGAAAAATGGGGACATGTTTATATTTTTTTTCCAAAGTTCTGATTTTTTTTTAACCCCTAAAATGTATAATAACCTAAAAGTTTAATATTTCTGTCATGTAACATCGCCTCCGCCCGTTATTCTGACAGTGAACGCTGTATAAATGAAACCAGAAAATAAATGGAGGAAGTTACATTTTTACTTTTCACCGTTTTACCTCACTTTATTTTTTTTTCTTGTTTTTCACTTTATAATATGGCAAAATGACTGGTAATTCCTCAAAATATAACTTGTGCAAAAAATAAATAAAATAATAAAAGAATAAAATAAAAGCCGTCTTAATTTATAGTGATGAAAAAGAGAAGGGGAAGAAAAAACTAAAAGTGCAAAATTGAAAACTGGCTGCGGCGGGAGGTCTATGGGGGGGGCTGTTCCTCCTGGCGGGGGCCATTATCTATCACGGGGCGGCACGGTGGTGCAGTGGTTAGCACAGCAGTCTTGCAGCGCTGGGGTCCTGGGCTCCAATCCCACCCAGGACAACATCTGAAAAGAGTTTGTATGTTCTCCCCGTGTTTGCGTGGGTTTCCTCCGGGTTCTCCGGTTTCCTCCCACATTCCAAAGACATACTGATAGGGAATTTAGATTGTGAGCCCCAACGGGGACAGTGATGATAATGTGTGCAAAACTGTAAAGCGCTGCGGAATATGTTAGCGCTATATAAAAATAAAGATTATTATTATTATCATGGGGACACATACTGGAGGTCAGGCAAAAAAAAAAGTACAAAGTGTCTGTCGGACAGGAGGGAGAAAGGGAGGACTTGTATGTAGAAAATCTAGGTGTGGATGTGTCACTGTGCAGGAGGCCATGGATGGAGGAGCAGAGAACTGGGGCCATGGATGTCTCTGTGACTGGACAGCTACAGAGGAAGAACAGAGATGTTCTATAACGCTGGTAAATCTGAACTCACTGCCTGGGACTGCGAGGACTCCCCAGGACTGAATGGGGCATGAATCAAAGCTTCTGACAAATGTGCAAATGGCAGAGAACAGCTGCACACAACCATATGTTCCCCACAGCCACGGAGTCTAATGGCCATCACTGATAACACAGAGATAAGATGTCAATCACTGATAAGATCACAAAGATAAAAAGGGGAATCTCATATAGGAGTCTCATCTGTACAGATCCAGGACCGAACAACCGCCTGCACCGCCCGACTCATCCCAATGGCT